>NC_139621.1:11907123-13107123 GCF_964270895.1 Podarcis filfolensis
AATGTAGGGAAAACTTAATAAGATCAGGGTTACTTAGGCAACCAAGTCCATGCTCATTTTGTGTTCTAAAAGGGGAATATAGAGTGGGCTTAATAATACGTTGCCGCAAGCGCAGACTGGGTCATATAGAGGTATAACTTAACCGAAAATGCATGTTCTTTATTATCGTTCTCCTTTAAGTTCTGTAATGATTGTATTTGTGGCTTGAAAGAGTAAGTCTGCTTCATCACACGGTCGCATCCATGCCATGTATTTAAAGCACTCTGATACCACTTTAACAACCATGGCTTTTCTCCAAGAGTGCTGGAAACTGTAGCTAGTTATGGGGGCTGAGAACTGTTAGGAGACCCCTCAAAGATCTACGATTGTTACAAGCCTTAAATGCAGATCCCAGGATTCTAGAAGGAAGCCAAAAGCTGTGACTCACATTGGGTTATGCCAGAGGCAATGACTAACGTTCAGTTATGCCAGGCTTATAGGTTAGAAAAGCAGTTCCCCGAGTGGAGATTAAATAAGCAGAGAAAATAGTGAGTGCTAATCACGCCCTCTATGCAGCCAACTTGTCATTGGCTGCCAGACTCGTCATCCTACCGCTGGCTTTGCCCCAGGGTATGATTTGTGTTGGCCAGGCTTCTCAACGTTGCTCACAATCCCACCTCTGATGACTCAAGAACAGTCCTCTTTAGAAGCCAATTCCAGCTTTTCTTTATATGCCAACAATTGCAACATTGGCAGCCACAAAAGAACACAGAAGCATTCTTCACAGGGCCTCCCAAATGTGTGGAGAGACCAGAAGATACTTGGGTCGGGAAATGTTTCAGGAAGCCATATTCCAATCATTCATTCAAAAGGAAAGGGCTTGTCCACACCAGTGCCGAAATGTGTACGTGCTGCTGTTCGCCTTCCCATTTAATTTGTGTTGTGTGCATGATGTTCTCCTCATCCAACTGGCAACCCGAAGAGGGAAAGTAAATCCAATACGAACTGCTACATGGCTGTGAACACACTGTGTAAGCAGGTTCTGGTGATGTTTCTGGGGTGCCATGTTTTCCCTCAACTTTACTTCTGTTTTGTTTCTGACAGCCGAAAGGAAAGGCTGTTATAACGGGACAACACTGGTTTCAGTGGTTGTTCTGCTCTGGATCTGTATTTCAACATGTATTTTAGACACAATGTGTGGAAACACAGAAGAGATTTTACAGCTAGCATGAATAAGCAAATAAGCCAACGGTGGATACAATTCAGGCATAGTTAGGCACTTTTAAGCACCACTGACCTCACTGGAAAAGTTGAGCATGTGTTTAACTCAACAGGTCCTGGTGCTTAAATGTGATTAGATTATGCCCTTAGCTTTTTGTCGGAGCTGGTCATATGTTTTCTTATGTTTAGATTATGTAGCCTAGCACAACGTAAAAGTGTTTTATAAACTGCAACCATCTGATTCTCTTGAAATATTTCTTATCATTGTCACAGAAATAAAAGTAGTTGGTGGCACCACAGTTCGAAAAGAGATTGAAGGTAATGTATCATGAAAGAGGACAACTAATAGACTTCCCATAATACCCATATGAAGCAAAGCATCAAGCCTTCCCCCCCCCAAAAAAAAATATTTTTAGGGCAGAAAAATCACACAGCCAGGGAGCCAATGACCAAGCAAAGCTTCCAGATTCTGTACTTCATTTGACCTCGAAGAGGGAAATGCTTCCTTCCCTACTTCCTTTTAATGTATGGCTGCTGCCACTTTTAATGTAATACATCTGGGATGGCTCAGTCAAGAGAGCACGAGACTCTAAACCTCAGGGTTGTGGGTTTGAGCTCCACAGTGGGCAAAAGATTCCTGAAGTGCAGGGGGTTGGACTAGATGACCCTTGTGGTCCCTTCCAGCTGTACACTCTATGATTCTATGACATCATCAAGTGGCCAATGTGCTTCTGTTGAGTTTGCAGCCAAAATATTATAGCCATGAAAGAGCAGAGGCACAAAAGCAGCAGATGGGAATCAGAAATGTCAAAACCTTGAACCCGCCTGCACAGCTATTGCGAACAGATATCTCCCATGTTCCACATATTCCTTTTTTTGCAGGCCTACTTAATCCATGACACATTGGATTACACAGTTGCATTGAATGTATATCAATTCACACCAGGATCAAACACTCTACATATTTCGGGACATGGGTGGCGCTGTGGTCTAAACCACTGAGCCTCTTGGGCTTGCCAATCAGAAGGTCGGCAGTTTGAATCCATGCGACAGGGTGAGCTCCCGTTGCTCTGTCCCAGCTCCTGCCAACCTAGCAGTTCAAAAGCATGCCAGTACAAGTAGATAAATAGGTACCACTGCGGCGGGAAGATAAACGACATTTCCGTGCACCCTGGTTTCTGTCACGGTGTCCCGTTGTGCCAGAAGCAGTTTAGTCATGCTGACCACATGACCCGGAAAGCTGTCTGTGGACAAAAGCCGGCTCCCTCGGCCTGAAAGCGAGATGAGTGCTGCAACCCCATAGTCGCCTTTGACTGGACTTAGCTGTCCAGGGGTCCTTTACCTTTTTTACCTTTACATATTCATGCTCTGGAATCCTAACCCAGTCTACAACAGTGGCCTCATATGTACCAGTCATGGCTTCCCCTAAAGAAATCTAGACCGTTAAAGGTGTAGGCGGTTAACTGTACATTGTTTTTTTTGTTTTTTTTAAGAAATATTTATTGAAGTTTTACAAAAACAAATATACAAGAACACTTAATAAAAGAAAAAAGAAAAATAAAGATACAACATATAAAAACACAGAAAAAATAAGAAAAATTAAAAACAATTCCATTTTTCATAACTTAAAACTCATTTGCTTGTTTCTTTGACCTCCTCACACCTCCCCTTCTTGTATTCCCATTTAAATAATCAAATCAGCAAATCCTTACCCTCTTTCATTTATCTTAACTCTATAACTTAACATTTTATAACTCTGTATTTTCATCCATTATCAATTCATTTTTGCATATTCTTATTAACTTTGTTGCTAATACCACTTATTTCCAGTCCAACATCATTTTGATTATGTTTTTACCTATTTATAACCCTTTTTTCATATTCTCTTAAAGCATTACAGCTGGAAACCACTTAATTTCTATCCAACATCATTCTAACATTCATTAATTTTACAATGTTTCTGTAGATACTCTTTAAATTTCTTCCAATCTTAACTGTACATTGTTAAGGGTGTGGAGAGTTATTAGGAGACTTCTCACAGAGTTCCCTGGAAAGAGGGAAATTGTAACTCTGTGAGCAGAACAGGAGTCTCTCAACAGCCCTCAGCACCCTTAACAAACTAGAGTTCCCAGTATTCTTTGCGGGAAGCCATGTCTGTGAAAGTGATATAAGCAGTGGTTTTTTTCCTTAAAAAAATGTTTAAGGGTACTCTCATTTTCCTACTCATATTGAAATACTGCCCCTCATTGAGGCCAAACTTAAATTCCCAAAATGTTTAGGGGTATGTGTACCCCTGCATCCCCCCCTCAAAAAAACACTAGATATAAGAGTCCATTCCAGATATGGCGCATCACTCTGAAGAATTATATCTTAGTCCCAATAGCTTTAGGATTGGCTCTGACACAAATGAGTAGGAGTTAATTTTGTCCGAGGCATTTTCATTAAGCATTGTTCGCTTTGTACGTCATATTTATAACGCACCTTCCCATTTTGAAATAATGCTTTTCAGGGCCCACTATTACAAGGCTCACCAAAGTGATTGAAGGGGACCCAGAATTTAAGCTGGTCAGGGAAGGCGAGACAGTCACTAAAGTTATTCATGGAGGTGAATATGTCTCATGGACTGCACATTACTAACCAGAATGGTTTGGAAGAGGCAGTTCCCAGTTCTCTTAAACTGCTGGATTTGTTCTTAGCATGTGTTATAACGATGTATTGCAACTATACGGTTTTATTATTAAACCCTTTGCCTCTCTTTCCCTTCTACTTGGAATGTTTTCTCTCTCTTTTTCATTTTGTGCACTGAATTTTTGCTTTCTCTATTTTTTCACACCTGCCCTCTGAATTGTACCCATGAGATGAAATGTGGAAAAACTCTTTTGCCAGCTCTTTTGATTCCTTCGTATTCTAACATAAGTAGCATGTTTCTCAGAATCATGAATGAGCCTCAAGAAAGTTGATGTTTTTGTCATCCTACAAAAAAAAACAACAAAAAAATGAAAACTACCTGCCAGTCTACCCAAAGGCTCAACTAAATATTTATTTATTTTTAAATAATACATTATGTTCATAGCTTGAGATGGTGAATATTTGACATGGGCATGCTTGGGAATGTAAATGACTTTCTTTGCACTCTTCTGCAAGGCCCTGAGTGAGAACTTTGAATCTAACCATTTCTAACATTGACCCTCTTGCCCCAATGGCTGCATAACGGAGAGAATGGGGAAACATCGAAATAATCCAGTGATTTGACCGTCTCTAACTTTTAAAAACATCTTTATAGAGCCTAAAATTAAAAAATACACGAAAATAATTGATGGTTACCCTGTGGAAGTGACTGAGAAAGAAGTGACTGAAGAAAGAATCATTCAAGGTAAAAAAATAACATGCGTCAAAAATACGCCCAGTTTTGAAAACAAAAGCTTTATAATGAAAAGAATATGCACAGTTTTAAAGGTTTCCTGATTGAGTCCACTTCTGATTCTGGGCCATTTGAGATGGTTACCAGAAGCAGAACAAACCTTTTCATAGAATGGCAATATAATCTCAGTTCTTGAGAAAATACCTTAGGAGGAGGAAGTAACAGCCCTCTGTCAAGGAATTCCATTCCCACCTTAACGTTCGTTGCCATCTTCCATCACTGCCATCTCATGTTCCTCTTATTTGTTATCTGTTTGCTGCATATTTGTTTGTTTGTTTGTATAAAAAAATTATATACCACTTGATTGTAATAAAACCTTAAAGTAGCTTACTTTTTTAAAAAATAATACAGTTTTTTTAAAAAAGATAGTTGAAAACTGATACTGAAAAACATTCAAAAACTAATTAAAAACAACAATAAACTAAAAACAGATGCAAGCACATCCAATTTAGATATGTCAGGAGTGGCTTGCCTAAACGAAAATATTTAAAGTAGGTATTAAAGTAAATATTAAAGTAAAGTGTTCAGTGACAGTGCTTGGCTAATATCAACCTTCAAGGAGTTCCGAAGTGTAGGCAGTGCTTCACTAAAAGCTTGATTTCATACTATTTGCAGAACAATCGTTACATGGCACCTCTAACAGTGCCATTTCTGCAGAACGAAGAGCTCCAATGAGCATGTATAGGGTAACGCTATCCTGCAAGTAAATTGGCCCCAGGCTGTTAAGAACTTTATATATGAATACAGGCCAGTGCTTTTTTCCCAGGAAAAAGTGCTGGCGCTCACCAACAAGCAGGGGGAGTGTCCAGCATGTGGGGAGAAGACCTAATGCCAAGGCTGGATGGCAAGGGTGGGTTAGCTGCTTGGTGCTCCCTTGCCCAACTACCCAACTACCAGGGCGCTGCCGCCCCAGTGAAGAGGCCTCCCCTGCCCTGCTTTGAGAAGGAGGCAGGAGGACTCCAGGACTTTCAGAGCATCGTGCCTCCTTCCCTAAGTTGGGCAAGCGCTTCCCGGATTGGGGGAAGGAGGTTAGATGCTCTGACAGGATCTGAGAGCCCCCTTGCCTCCTTCCCTCCCAAAAGGTCACTGCGCTGCGTACCATTGCATACCACCAGAAAGAAGGCACTGGTAGTAACACTTTGAACTTGGCATGGTTAGTAAGTCAACAAATCAGTGCAGTTCTCTGAGCAGAGGTGTAATATGCTGACAGGACCTTACCCCTGGCGGCAGCCGCCTCATCCAGTGCCAGATTTACGTATAATTGTAATTGTAATTTATTATTTGTACCCGCCCATTATAAGCTAAACAAGCTATAGCTTAGGGCCCCACTCTCTTGGGGGCCCCCAAAAAAAATTAAAGGGGAAAAACCTGGATTTACATTTCCAAAATATAAGATAAGTTCAACTATTACTTTGATAAAATACATATTTTGTTATGTGCAAATGGCTTTAGATACCTATTAGGTCCACAAATTACCATGTGGCATATATTCAACACAAAAAACAGCGACAATTTGTTGTTGGCAAAGGACAGCTGGACATATAAAGGGCCCCATTACCTTCAGTAGATTAGGGCCTCATCAAACCTCAATCTGGCCCTGGCCTCATCCATCCTACCATTGCATCCAGGCATCAGTTCAGGGCCTGCACAGCCTCTCCTGATCCAAATGTTATCGAAAAATAGAACTGAGTCTCTTCAGCATAGTGACAGCACCTTGCCCCCAAGCTCCCTCTGCACGGCACTTTCAAACCACATCACAAATTCAGGAAAGCTGTGTGAAAAATCAGCCTCTGAGAAGAATGTGGTTGTGTGTATTGGTCGGATACTTGTAGCACTTCTTGCAGCAAATTTCCCTGCACTTTCAAAAGCCGCCCTGCTCTCTTTGTTGTAAGCTATGTGTCTGTCAAACCGTCCACCAAACATGCCACCCTCCTGTAAGTTACGTTGAATGCACCTAAGCTTCTACTGAGACCTTATTCCACCATGACTTTTTTTTATTGCTCTCTGAGATCATTACTTTGAACAGGAAGATATGGTTACCTACAGCACAACAACGATAATTTGGGAGGGTTTCCCCCCCCCACCTCGCATGTACCTAACTGGATCTTTTTCACTTCAGGTCCTGAACTGAAATATACTCGAATCACTACAGGAGGTGGGGCAGATACTGAGGAGACTCTTAAGAAATTGCTGGAAGAAGGTTAGTATTCTTTGTCAAAGGGGAAGTATGGACTGTGATTTGGCACGCTCAAGGGTTTATTTCCTAAGGATAATAATGCTCGTTTTAGCAGCTCCGTAACATGAATAGCGGTTATACAAGGCAGAGTCTAGAAATGACTAGATCTGAACATTTGAGCATGGGAATGATATGCACAAAATTAACAGGATTTCAAATGTCTAAATAAATGAATATTGCGAATGTCTGAAAACTCAGATACACATCCATTTAATGTTGGCAGTCACCTAAACAAGATTTTCAGCATTCATTTGCAAATTTCTGAAGCATTTAGAAATTAGCAAAATCCATCTGGAATTGGCAGTATTCAAAATTGACTTTCTAGTCTGCTATCTGGTTTCAATGGAAGGCATATCTTAGCTGTAATCTGTCTTGAATTCAATATGTACTACATTGATATTTTAATTCTTGTTCAAGTGAAACAGCCAATATACTGTATATTATAGATCAGGAACACACTGCAACCATTTATTTCTTTTAATGAAAACAACCAGATGTTTGGCGTGAGGCTTTTCACTGCAATAGATAATTGTGTAATTATAAAGTAAGCTCGTTAAATGTGCTGCAACTACCAATTTCTCAATGTTCCGCATCATGCCGTAAACATGTATTCTGTCAGAGGTGACCAAGGTGACCAAATTCATTGAAGGTGACGGTCATTTACTTGAAGATGAAGAAATCAAAAGACTCCTCAAGGGAGGTTAGTGAGTGTGAGACAACTAACCTCATCGTAATGAGTGCCAAGAGCTGACAAACTGATCTTTTAAACTTTTTAAAGACTGATTCAATTAAGCCAAATTTATGGAAGAAAAACCCAACCCAATGCATGAAATGATGAACTTTGAGCAATCCGTTACCTCCACGCATGTTGGAGTACAATAAAGCTTTATTTGTGCGAATCTGTTCAGTCTTTAAAAAGTTCCAATGAGCAATGAAGATTTATTTGCATTATAAATATTCTGTGATCACTTTTGAATTTTAAGATATTCTTCCAAAAGTAAGTGCAACACGTGAGAAAAGTCCAAAACTTTTTGCATTGCTAATTTAAAAATGAATATTCATTGCTCACTATTTAACTGTCAAAGGCATGTACAGCATCCTTCTTTTGAAATGACTTTTGGTTCTGTGCATTAAAGCTTTGTAATTATCTTCAAGAGTACAGTGCACTCATCTTTGTACTGATGAGCATGTTGATGCAAACTCATTTCAGTTAATAATAAAAAGGTGCAGAATTCGCAGTCTGAACACCTATTGCAATAATGTGCAGCACCATCTTGACTTGGCGCCACTGGCCAACTTAATGCTAGCCAACAAAGCAGTTCTCAGTGCAAGTAGCAGGTACTATTACCAGATACGGCGTACAAATGTCATGCAAAATGGCTATATGGTTGGTTGAAATGAGGAATGACTGCAGTAGAATTGGGCAGTGATTCCTAGAAGTAGCATCCTAAAAACATGGGTACTACACTACAGAGGCAACCAATTTGGTGCTGTGACAATCCCATGTGTTTGAGAGATACAAGTAACACCTTTCAATGGATGTTCAACTCACAGCATGCTGTTTTGTGCCCAATCCTGGGCGTGCCCATTTGTAGGATGAGGATTTCACCACCATATGGTTGCCAGCCAGCCAATAGTGTCTGAGCATAATGAACTGCCATACAGTATTAGTCGGGTGCACTGTACTGCCCAAAATGACATTCTGATCCTCTCTATCCTCCTTAATAATCTACTGATCACCAAGAAATAACCAGAAAAAACTGATGGGCAATTTTTTAAAAATCGAATGCTTATTTTATTAATCTGTATACCTCGATTGAATGGTTTTGCTTGTTGTGGGATATTTAAGAAGTGAAGGGAAAAAAGAATTCAAGTATCTGGACAAAGTTAACAGTAACCCCGACCGCTAAATCCAAACTATTTTTATTCTTGCTCAAGTTAAAGTGAGACCACATCAGCTTCTGCTATGATTACCTCACAGAATTACAGTCCAACTGGCTCTACATTGGATTACAGTTTGAAATCCTTATATAATGAAGTTAACCAGGAAAGCCTTTCTTGCATAAAAATTGCCTAAAGAACTCAGAAAGCATTTAGCAAATGTCATCTTAGAGCACAAAAATCCAGCTGTGAAAGTCCCATTGAATTCAATGGGGCTCGTTCTCAGGGAAGTGGGATTAGGGTTATAGCTTTAGTTTAATAAAACTATAAGAACAGGTGATAACATATTAATTTTATCTAAGGGACCTAACTGTAGAGAAAAGAAATACTGAAAAGCATCCATTTTTATGGCATTCCACAAACCAAAAGGTGACTCCAATAGTGGTTTCACAATTGTGCGTTTGAGAAGAGTAGCATCTGGAAGACTGGAATCTCCCTTTAAAAAAAAAATTCTAAAGGATAAGTAGCTGTAGGTTGCAGGATGTGGATCTAACAGCAAGCAGGCATTTGAAGGCAGTAGCCTTCAAACTGTAATGTAAGAATTGCCTAATCCGCTTTTCATGGAGTTGATATGGCTTATTCAAACTTACGCTGTAATTTTTAAAAAAACAACAACAACAGTGCAATCCATTGTTTCTAATCTCAATTCTTTGCCGTTTTTCTTCTTCAAATATTCCAAGTGATAAATCATGAGTACAATTAGCTCAGTGGGAGAGTGCATGCGATGGATGCTGAAGATCTCAGACACATTCCACAGAATCTCAATTTAAAACCATCTCCAGTAACAGGGCTGAGAAATGGTCCCTGCCTGGGACCTGGGAAGCTTCTGATAGTCAGAATAGGGTCCTGGGTCAGATGGTCAAGTAGTGAGCCGCAGACCACGCGAAAGTAGCTAGAATCTCTGGCATAAAACCTGAAATATCAAAAAGTGATCCACTGAATTCTTCTTTCCCGTTCTTCTTGCAATTGTGAAGTGGCTACTGGAAACAGAACCCTTGACTCGTTTATTTGTCTTTGTTTTTATTTTTTATTTTTCTCACTTTGCTTCATTTATTCCAGCCCTTCTTTTCCTTTGACTGCCATGAGAGATCCGTATAATTCTTTGAGACTTGCCTAGACCCCCACCCACCCCACCCCCATACACAGATATAAAAAAACACATGATTTGCACACTCCGATCATGATGGCGATGGCTCCACAGATATTCTGGACATTAACCGGAGCTGTCTTTCCCCAGTTCAAACTGGTACAAAAATTCTTCCATTGCCTATGGTAACACAACAAGCCCTTTGCAAGTTGTGAACCGCACTGTTAAGATTATTGCAATGTAAACTAACAACAGTGCGTGCTGGTTGCACATTTGGGAGAACATCCCAGGTGTTGAGGCAATGCTTGGCTACCAGCCACAGAACAGAGGATTTGTCACTTCTAAGAAAATATTTCGGAATTTGCTCATGTTGTACCCATCCACAGCCTCTTTCAAATATGGACCACTTTCCTGTTTTAAAAAAAAACCTACCCACTCTTAACTGGCAATTGTTTTTAATGCCTGTTGTAGCTGGATCTGAGTACACCAAAGTTACTAAAGTAATTGAGGCAGAGCCACAGATTATCGAGACAGAAATAAAGAAAATTCATCTGGAAGGTTAGTTATGCAGTAATATGGAATCGCCCTCTTATCCAAACAATTGTTGTGAGTGAATTACTTGCATGGAAATCAGGACCAGACCTAGAGAATACATAATTGTTTATTTCCACCCTGTACTTTCTAACCCAGTTATTTATGTAGCCTATTGGCATGAAATGACTTTGTTTTGTTCACCAGTTTAAAGTTGCAGTGTTCTGTATATTTACAACTTACTTGAATAATTTATTAGTCATTAACAAACAAACAAAAATCTGTTTCAATTATTCTAACCACCATAAAGGGATGTTAAGCATTTCTCATAGTTCCTTTCCTTTTACACTTCCAACAAGACTACAACATACCTGTCATCTACTTTACTGTGTATATTAAGTTGTGCTCACTGAATATGTCATGTCACGGATTTGTTCAAGATATTGCATGATTAAACAGAATACTAATTGCTTTTTTTGGGGGGGGACCAGGTCTTATTTGAAACTTATGCAGAATGCCTGTTCAAAAATATGCAGGTGTTTCATAAGCCTAAGCCAACTAGAAACATTGGAGCTGGTACCCAGAAAGGATGGGGGGGGAATGTGGGAACTTTCTCAGTACTGTGAAAGGGGGGGGGGGAGAGTCTCAGCATTACGAGTGGGCAGTTGGTATTTTTGACAGCATCGCCATTGATAAATTTTTATTTCTAATATCAGCCTGTTAAAACTGTAGCAATCTGCCCCTACAATACTTGGATGCTACAGTGTGAAACGGCATGTACTCACACTCCTGCCTGCAGTAACTTAAAAGCACTGGCTTCCACTTCATTGTATCTTGTTTTCTTCTTCCAAATTATGGTCTCTTCCATTCGGAGTGATTTACAGGTGTTTAACGTTGTTTGGCTCATAGCTCCGTATCTCAACTTTCTAGGACTGTGGATAGAGAACCCAAAGCTCTGGTCAACTAGTGCCATGTACTATAGTGTGTGTGTGTGTGTGTGTGTGTGTGTGTGTGTGTGTGTGTGTGTGTGTATTTCTGAAGCAGCATCCCCTCGTGCCAGGAGGCAGAGACCTATTTTGTTTTCAATTTTTTGAAAAGTGAAAAATCCACCTGGACATGTTGAGTGCTATATTGCTTCACCATGCTTATAGTAGTTTTTTTGGATCTCAGTCTGTCTCTATAATTGCACACAGTGCCCTACATCTCACTGAGGTGGTAAATCTATGTTTGGGTGGTACTATGTTTGAATCAAAGGAGAGGCTCAAAATCACTGAGTGTTCCTTGGTGGAGGGAGGGGAACCCTACACGTAGAAATGTTGCTTATCAGGGACAAAACTAGGCTAGAGCTCTTCTGCCTGACATGCCATTTTTTTCTGTGTGCAGATGATAACATGTTTTGGAGAGTACTGTACTCTGATCACTGAATAATATCTGCCATCAAAACAGCAAGTGATCTATAGAGCATGTGAAATATATTGCATAGTAAAAAGCTTTTATTATTCATCCAGTGTCTTAAACTGAAAAAGAATTCGTCAGCTGTAAATTTCTGACATTTCGGAAGATACCTACTGCGCTGTTTCAAACCTCTGCAATAAATAATGCAAGATCACAACACTGTTTTCTGTTTCTTCTTTTTAGAAGCACCTGTTAGAAAAGTACAAACATCCAGAAGAACACAAGGTATGAGGAGGAACATAACACTGTCGTATTTATTTCTTAATTATTTAGGCATTTATATTGTGTGCAATCAATTGTGTCTTTGGGGTAGTTTGCGATGGTTCGTTTTTGCTTTTGTTTTATTGTGTATTTTGTGTTCTCCTTTTGTATTTTTCTGTTGTGAACCCCCTTGGGATCTTCAGATGAAGGGCTGTATGCAAATTTTAAAAATAGCAGCAACAACAACAACATATAGGAAAGGAAAGTTTACCTTAATAACATCTGTTCACTTTTTTGGTCCACAGGCTCACCACGGAGAAGAACAAGGCTTGTCAGACCTGCGAAAAAGCAGACTGTACAGAAAGAGAACTGAAGCTCTGAAGAAAAGCAAAAAGAAAAATCATAAGGGAAAACATTAACCAAATCACTTGTTCCCATTAACATCCTCTACCCCATAAAAGCAGATGGGAGTGTATATGGGAGGAAAGCACTTCCTAAAAGATGCATTAGCTGGTACGATCCTAAAGAGCAGGGAGCAACTCAAAATGTACCCCTTTTCTATGAATCCGAACTCTATAATTTAAATGCATTCCACCTGCAAGTAAATAAGCTTTAAAGTGAGAAAATCCAAGAGTGTAAGCTATGTAAATGTATCACCTTTAGATCAGCAAAACCATGTGATTTATGTTATTAAATACTATTATGACACAGACGTTACCTTAGAAATCATAATAAACTTTAAGCAATGGCATAGGATCTTCGTTTTCATCACTACGTAAAACATTTGCTAGCGAAGCTGATAGATTCTCTCTCCTGCACTCTCCAAAGATAACTCTCTCAAAACGCGAGCGTTCAGGAATGTTCTTGGATCGATTACTGTACTGGCTATCTAAGGTCCCAAATTAAAATAAACTTATAGTAAACACATTAGCTTCCATTCAGAGATGCTTGAATGAAGCAGCAGATACTATATACTTAAACACCAGTGCTACCGTTCACCTGTTCGAGGTGCAAAAGGTGGCGGACATTGTATGAATTTAAACTCCCCATATTTTCAGCTGTGTACATGTGGGGATGTTGAATGTGGGTTCTACCTTTTGTATATTCTTTTGTACTATCATTTTTTGTACATATAGGAACCAGCCCTAAACCAGATTGCAAAATCTGTTTATGAGTCAGGCTAATTTGATTAGAAGCAAGAGATGCTCTTTTGTTTTAAATAGTGTACTCACATACTGATACCAAAGTATAAAATACATGCACCTTCCTTTCGTTGATAAGGGCAGACTGAATTTGAAAAAAACACTTATTTTTTGTTCAAATGTATAGAAATGGGGGGCAGAGCCTTTCCTGACTTACAGAATTCAGTGGAACTTATTCATAAGCAACTGGGGTTAGCATTACAGCCTCATATGTATTTTGCTGAAGAAAACAGTTGTTTATATGTACGTTCCCCATCTCCCCAATGAAGCAACATTAATTTACATTTTGTACTTTCTGTAGCTGAGTACAGAATATGAAATGGCCCTTCATTCCAGGGATGTTAACCGAATTAGCTTTTAGGCATGCTTATAGTTGACGCCACTTCCCTCTGGTTGAAACTAAACCTGAGAAGCAGCAAAATTGACCTGTGGTATGATGATTTGATAGCTTTGAATTCGGAAAAAGATATGCTATTGACTTCAGTGGGACTAAAACAATTTATATTTAAGAACTTTCGCTTGTCTGATTTGTGAAGTCCTCTGCTTTATGGAATGTGTATTCCTGTGGAAATAGAGAGCCCTGGTGAATTCAACAGGTCTTATTCATGAGCCATTGTACTAAGTAACCCACATGAGTCTAAAAATCAAAAGAAATATATCTCCACTATAGCGTATAAGTACAGGAGACAATTGTAAGGTTTGTGAAACTTTAGCCTTTAAAAAGCCTGCTCTGAATTGTTGAATTCTAAAACAATCAATGAAATGCATGCAACAAATTATTCTTGTTCAGGAAGATATATATCAACTGGTGCTTGGTCCAGAAGCCTTTGCATAAAGGAAGCCCTACCAATTTCCATTATTGATGTGGGCCTTGTTTGTCAATTGTTGTTTTTATAACTAGTTTATTTGCTTCTTCTCCCATACTTGTATGTCAACTATGCAAGAATCTTTGTGAAGGGAGTAACAACATTTCATCAAGGTGCCTTAATTTTGCAAAGTGTGGTTTAAAAGAATTACAGCGTGTGCCTTTATATTTTTGTTTTGAAACACATATTCATTAAATAAATTTGGCTGAATTATGGGGCTTTTTGTAGTCAATATTTGATGAGCAAGAAAACATTCGTGCTTGAAAAATTGTACGTGCCAATCATTTTTGAACAGTACTCTGTGAAACCACCGAATTCGTCAGTGAGATCAATAATGACCGACAAGCTTCCTTGAAACATGGCGAGGCTCACCAGGCCTAGACAGTGCTTTGCAAGAACTGAGCGCTGCAGAAATCTCTGAAATTCTGTGGCAGGCATGAAGTGGTTCCTTGGTATGGGAAAGGCTCTCTCAACGTTTGAAAACCATTGACATATATTTATTCCTATTCCCGTTGAATGTATTGTTCATAAAAGCATTGTAAAACCAAGGTCCGGTAGATTAGGGGAGAGCTAGGCTCCTGCAAGCCTTTATGCACTCCTGCCAAATGCTGAATTAAGTTTGGATGATTTTGCTAAAAACCACCCAAAATGCCAGATACCAACGTTAATTCAAAAGCAAGGCTTGAGGCATATTTGCAAGTGGCCATGACTGACCCCTCTTGCAATCAACCAATGACTACTCTGTCCTGAAGGGGACATGATGCTGTCCTGTTGTTGTTTAGTCGTTTAGTTGTGTCCGACTCTTCGTGACCCCATGGACCAGAGCACGCCAGGCACTTCTGTCTTCCACTGCCTCCCGCAGTTTGGTCAAACTCATGCTGGTAGCTTCGAGAACACTGTCCAACCATCTCGTCCTCTGTCGTCCCCTTCTCCTTGTGCCCTCCATCTTTCCCAACATCAGGGTCTTTTCCAGGGAGTCTTCTCTTCTCATGAGGTGGCCAAAGTATTGGAGCCTCAGCTTCAGGATCTGTCCTTCCAGTGAGCACTCAGGGCTGATTTCCTTCAGAATGGATAGGTTTGATCTTCTTGCAGTCCATGGGACTCTCAAGAGTCTCCTCCAGCACCATAATTCAAAAGCATCGATTCTTCGGCAATCAGCCTTCTTTATGGTCCAGCTCTCACTTCCATACACCACTACTGGGAAAACCATAGCTTTAACTATATGGACCTTTGTTGGCAAGGTGATGTCTCTGCTGACATAATGACATAACCTGACATAATGTGTGCCATGCTCTCTGCTCACAGTCAAAAGTCATGGCGCTCCAACTCAGTGGTGGTTGGTGCCCAGGGTACTTGGCAGAGTTGCTAGGTAATCCTGGGGGCATGGCCAATGAGTTCAAGAAGCATGGCTATTTGCTCTTGCTCTTTCCCCATCTTCCACCCTCACAAATATACTGTGGATGCAAGCATTTCAGTTGCATGAGTACTTTGCACCTTTCTCTCCTTCATTGGATATTTTTAAAGCAGAGGTTGGATGGCCATCTGTCAAGGATGTTTTTGTTTAGATTTCTGTTTTGCAAGGGGGTTGTCCCTTCCAATTCTACTATTATGTGATTCTAAAGCAGATCAGCTGCACAAGTACTTTGGACCCAACTGAACCGAAGTAATTCCCACTGAACTCAACGGCGATTGCTGTTAAGGATGTATGTTAAGGATTGCGGCCAGAACTGGTTAGTCTTAAAGGCACACTGCAGAACTGTTAACTAGGGCCCCCATACATTTCCAGACCTATAGGAAAAGATTGTGATCCCCCAGGATGTGAAATAAGGTGGAACGGTGCCAGTACAAAAGTATTCTGTGCCCTAATAAACGCTGATTCTCCAACCCCCTCTTCACTCGTAATATAACACTCTGCACTTTTGCAGAGGGACCACACTTTTGGCTCGCCACACATCCTTCAGGGAAGCTGAGGCCCACTTCAGATTAAGGTGGAAGGAGGTCCATGCCACCTCAGAAGGCAACAGCTCTAGGTCACACCCCACACATAACGCCATCACCCCCCATTTTCCTACAGCCCTTTGAAAGTGGGTGAAGGGAGGCTTAAATGGGCCAGTTTACCTGGAGGGAAAGGTGTGGGTGATGGCAGCGTTTGGATCCTGCCTGCTCTTTCCATGCCCTCCCCTCTTCTTCAGTTGCTGCCTCCTCCGCTTGGACAACCCAGTGGCTGCAGCTGCCCAACACCATCTGAGCTTGTGGAGAGCTTGTCTCCTCTTTTCTTGACAGTAGGGAGGCGGCGAGTCATTGGGGTGACCCCAAGAAGGGGAAACTGGGGCGGGTGCACTGGGCAGGAGCAAAAAACAGCCCAGAGGAGTGGTGATGGGGCAGCAGCCCTCAAAGGTGCAAAATATTATGAGCGCCTTTCAAATTTTACTGGCCTTCTATTTTGCCATTCTTAAAATGTTGCTGCCCTAGGTAGAAGCCCCATTCACCTGGTGGTTAAACAAGCTCTGAGATGGAGTGATATTAAGTTGCCTGGGATCTAGGCAATAACGGTTAAAATCACCACTCAGCTATGGAGTTGGCCTTGAGCTAGTCACTGTTTCTCTGCCTAACCTATGTCACAGGGTTGTTTTGAGGATAACATGGGGAAAAGGAGATCCATGAATACCAGCTTGAGATCCTTGGAGGAAAGGTGGAATGGATATAAACTCAGTACTAATAAATAAAGAATAATAATGATAAAAGTCTGCCCTCCCTGATTTTGAATCGGGGAAGAATTTGTGATACAACCAGGAGAAAAGGTACATAGATAGACTAGGTCTGCAATCCGCCAAAAGCATTGAAGGGATGTTGTGCTGTCCAAACCACACCTGATGTTGGGACTTACACTTGAGCAAACATACAAAGAGTAAGCCTGCAACCCTAAACACACTTACCGTATTTTTCTGTGCATAAGACGCCCCCTTATTTTGGGGGACTCCAAATTAAGAAAACACACCTCAGCACTACCCATGTATAAGACGAGCCCCAATTTTAAACCTAATTTTTTGGTTTAAAAAACCCTAGCCTTATACATGGAAAAATATGGTACATGGGAGCAAGACCCATTCATTCCATGGGATTAACCTCCGAATAGACATGTTGAGGACTGTGCGGTAACTATGTACCTGCCAAATACATTAATTAAACAACAGCTATTTACTGTGTTGGATAGTGCAACTATGGTGGAATCTACACACATAAAAAAACGCTGTGAAAATGCTTTAAAAAAAAGTTTTGAAAAATACATTGAATTTGGCATAGCTTGCTCTTGCCGTCTGGTGTGACATTTGTTATATTGCACTTTACAACACATTTAAAACGTCTTATCTGCAGCTGTCTAGCCGAGTCCTATATGTGCAAAGACTAACCTGAGTGTAAGCCCCACTGAGTTCAGTAGGACTTACCACTGAGTAGACATGGTTAGATTCAGGAAGATGGAGGCCTTATATTCCTAGCTTTATAGATGTGGACTTCAAGGAAACCATTCTGAACATGCTCAGAACAGACGTGTGATTCTACTAGAGGCTGGTGGTGGGGTGGTTGGCGTTCCTGGATTACTCTCATGACAACAGAAGGGAGTGGGATCCCACACAACCGGGGCTGGTTACGCAACAATATAACAATTTCACATGGTTTAATGGCTGGAGACAGATGGGAGTAACCTATTTGCCATAGTAGTAGTTTTGGATTGGCATTGGCTGAATGGTGCAGAGAGCTAATTGGCCAGAGAAGATTGTGTGGCTTTGAGATTTGAGGGGTGGGGGTTTGAGGGCTGTTTGTTTATTTGTTTGCTTTTTTTAAAAAAAAGCTTGACCTTCACTTTGGCAGGGCTCTTCCCCAGTAGCCCTGCTTGAAGAACCTTCCACTGATCCAGTGTGGTCATGACATTCAGAATGAACTGGATCTCTTTAATGTGAGGGAATGCTCTGTGTGTGCACCAAAGCCCTTGGTTTTTGCAAAGAAACTGTTCGACTTGGAAGGACCTCTGAGTGGTGCTTCCAAAGAAATCAAGATGAAAAATCAGTCTAATGCAGAATAAACTGGCTTTTAATTCTCCATGTAAGACCTGATTTGTGGAGAAGAACATGACAGCAGGACTACTGCGCTTCTTAGAAAATCAGGGCTTGGCTCTTCCAGCTGTAAACTAGTCTGAAACTTTTGGCTGGTTGACCCTGGACATGCCACCTCTTCTGGGACAAGTTGGGACATACTTAGCTGCAGAACAAAATTTGTACTCAAGTGGAAGAATGATTACAGCCCGTTCTAAACAGTTGTACTTTTCATTTTGCCTTTAATTAACCCCAAGTTTTACTTAATTCCTAAAATAACTTCTTGGGGAATATGGCAATTTTGACATATAATCATGCCCAACAAGATTCTTCACCTGTTCAAATTAATGAGTTTCATTTTTATGGAAGAAATTCACCAAATGTCAGGTATTTAAGGTCTTGGTCTTGCCCAATCTCGTCTGAGTCACATGGGTTTGGTTTTTTAGACATTCCCCTGGTCAGGTTACTCTAGCTCATGTATTAAAAGTAATCCATGTCTGTAATGGAAAGAAGAAGAGCCGGATGGTTCAGGAAACGGTGATAATTGAACAATATTCAAAGGTAAAGGGTAAAGGGACCCTGACTGTTAAGTCCAGTCGCAGACGACTCTGGGGTTGTGGCGCTCATCTCGCTTTACTAGCTGAGGGAGCCGATGTTTGTCTGCAGACAGCTTCCGGGTCATGTGGCCAGCATGACTAAGCCGCTTCTGGTGAACCAGAGCAGTGCACGGAAACGCCGTTTACCTTCCCGCTGGAGTGGTACCTATTTATCTACTTGCACTTTGACGTGCTTTCAAACTGCTAGGTTGGCAGGAGCTGGGACAGAGCAACAGGAGCTCACCCTGTTGTGGGGATTCGAACCGCCAATCTTTTGATTGGTAAGCCCTAGGCTCTGTGGTTTAGACCACAGTGCCACCCATGTCCCGAATAATATTCAAAACAGAGGGCAAATCCAACCTGGAGCTTTGAGCTAGTTATTTCCTTAAATTTATATCCCACCTTCTTCTTCCATCATGTAGCCCAAGGTGACATACCTGAGGTACCCAAACAGTCATACATCCAGGCATTGACCAGACCCAGACCTAGACCTCCAATGAACAGTCATGGTGTGTTACTAGGCCCCACCTCCTCTCTTCAGCAGTGGGGGGCATTTTTTCACAAGCAACTTCTGTCCACCATGACAAGCACTGAGACCCATTGCTACTCTATTAAAGCTCCCACCCTTCAATCGTTAACCTTCAGGAATCCTTCAGGGACACAGCAATTAGCCTCGAAAGGTGTTCCAGTGGCTCACCAAACCAGTTGATCCCATTTTGAGACCATCTGGAACAGCCGTCCTGGATGTAAGTCAGCAGGTGCAGAGGGCAAAGAAATATGATATATTCAACACCATTGCCACCACTTCAAAGGTCTGAAAACAGGGCTTTGGTTTCAGTCATCTACTGCCACAATTCAAGCCGTATACCAGCCTGCTTGATGATACCAGCCAAAGAGGTAAAGGTAAAGGTAAAGGGACCCCGGCCGTTAGGTCCAGTCGCAGACGACTCTGGGGTTGCGGCGCTCATCTCACTTTATCCGGTGTACAGCTTCTGGGTCATGTGGCCAGCATGACTAAGCCGCTTCTGGCAAACCAGAGCAGCGCACGGAAATGCTGTTTACCTTCCTGCTGGAGCGGTACCTATTTATCTACTTGCACTTTGACGTGCTTTCGAACTGCTAGGTTGGCAGGAGCAGGGACCGAGCAATGGGAGCTCACCCCATCGCAGGGATTTGAACCGCCAACCTTCTGATCGGCAAGTCCTAGGCTCTGTGGTTTAACCCACAGTGCCACTCGCTTCCCTAGCCAAAGAGCCAGGCATCTCTAAAAGGCAGGAGGGGAGGGGGTACCAGAGCAGCTGACCCTTTTGAATTGCTTCACCTCTTATTGCTGACATGTCATGTGGTCACAAAACTTTGAGGGGGGTGGCCCTTTTATTGAAAATTGGGGAGGCTGGGCCGTCCGGGACCCCTACTTAGTGTGCCTGCCTCAGGAAGATAGTTCCAGGCTCTCAGGGTTGGTAAAAGCCCCCCTAACAGTTGCAAACAGTGTTGGAAATATGATAAAGCACACTAGGAGACGGAAAATGCTGATTGAGAGTGAGGGCAAAGAAATTGTCTATAAACCATGAAGTCAGCGTGTTCACTACATAGTAGCTGGTTGGCTGAGCTCTCCAATGGAAATCTTATAGCAAAAGGAGGGTGAAGGGCACACAACTGCAGAAGCGACCTTAAGTAACATGAAGATAATCACAAGGGAGAAACACCCACATCATCTCCCCTCATCAGAAACCATTTGTTTCAAGTGGGCCTGCTCTGAGGTAAAGCTGCGGTCTGAGAATTGCAACCCGACTATTCCAGCGCTGTCGGTTTTTGTGAACACCAAGATGGGTATGTCATATAACTTTCCATAATTTATGTTGGATGGGAAATTATGCAAAGGAATTTTGCTTCCAGGTTTTTTTTTTCTTTTGTTTTTGTTTTGAGAAATATGGTTTGCATTAATTCTTGGATTATGATTCTGTGTGAATAACAGACTGTCAGATATGTCAATTTGCGCCAAAAAGCTCCAACTGCAATGTTCAATTGAGCATCCATGCATGCTGTATTTATTTATGATACAAAAGCCTATCGAAGGTTGATCAATGACGCGTCAATGTCCTTTACATAAGAGATTAATTACCTTGCTGGGTTAGATCAAGTTTTGCACATGGATCATCCCTGTCCAGTCACAGGCCTCTGAGAAGCCCACACAGAGAGCATGAAGGGAACAATTCTGCTCTCTTTCGGCCCACCATCGTTCCACAGAGATATAGTGCTTCTAAACATGTAGCTTCCAGTGATAGCTATTGTGAGACTTCTCTTCCACCAATTTGTGGATCTTTTGGCCTAGCCCATTCCCATCCACATGGACCAATTTTAACAGGGCCCATTTACCTGTCAGGCACTTGGGAACCGTGGTCTTTGCCAGCAAAATGCCAGGCATATGTCTAGTAATTATAATAATAATTATTTATTATTTATACCCCACACGGGTGGCACTGAGGGACGCGGGTGGCGCTGTGAGGGACGCGGGTGGCGCTGTGGGTAATACCTCAGCGCGTAGGACTTGCCGATCGTCAGGTCGGTGGTTCGAATTCCCGCGGCGGGGTGCACTCCCGTTGCTCGGTCCCAGCGCCTGCCAACCTAGCAGTTCGAAAGCACCCCCGGGTGCAAGTAGATAAATAGGGACCGCTTACTAGCGGGAAGGTAAACGGCGTTTCCGTGTGCTGCGCTGGTTCGCCAGATGCAGCTTGTCACGCTGGCCACGTGACCCGGAAGTGTCTTCGGACAGCGCTGGCCCCCGGCCTCTTAAGTGAGATGGGCGCACAACCCTAGAGTCGGACACGACTGGCCCGTACGGGCAGGGGTACCTTTACCTTTACCTTTACCCCACCCACCTGGCTGGGTTTCCTCAGCCACTCTGGCAGCTTCCAACAGAACACCAAAATACAATAACCTATTAAACATTAAAAGCTTCCCTAATCAGGGCTGCCTTCAGATGTCTTCTAAAAGTCTGGTAGTTGTTTTTCTCTTTAACATCTGGTGGGAGGGCGTTCCACAGGGCGGGTGCCACTACTGAGAAGCCCGTCTGCCTGGTTCCCTGTAACTTGGCTTCTTGCAGTGAGGGAACCGCCAGAAGGCCCTCGGCACTGGACCTCAGTGTCTGGGCAGAACAATGGAGGTGGAGATGTTCCTTCAGGTATACTGGACTGAGGCTGCCTTCTGCAGGGACTGGCTGTGTGCTTGGGTTCCCCACATCTTATTGTTGTACACCAGCTGATGGATGGTGACTTCAACCCCACTCTCTACAGGGATTGGCTGTGTGATCGAGTTTATATCGGGAGGGGTGGTCCTCAAGGTATTGGTCCAAGACAGGTTTGTTGAGCCTAGAAATCCAATCTCTACTCAACGCAGCTGGGCCTGGATCCACAGGAGGCAGTTTCCATGAATCTGTTGCAGCTGTGGGCAGCACACATAAGTATTTTGCAATATCCTATGTGTGAACAGACATTTGAACATGCCTATTGTGCATCCCTGGCACCAGAAAAAGAAAGATAAATTGAAATGGCTAGATTCCCCAGCTAGGAGAATTGATGATCTGGAGACAATTTTCAAGTTTGCCCAGAACAATAAAAGTCCCCTACAGTTTTTTAATCAACTCAGGAGATAAACACAATAAAAGTTTGTCCAGCCAAACAGAATTTATGCTCAGAAGGCACAACAAAATTACTACGAATGGGGTGGCATTGTGGATGAACACCTCATCAGGAGACTCAGTACAGGAGGAATTAATAATTCTATTTATCTCCTGGGGGGGCGGATTGGAGGTTTGCTATCCTCAGCTCTGCAAACAGACTGTTCAAGCAAATCTATCAAATTTCACATAAACCAATCTGCCTTCCGATACTTCAACTTCAGAGCAAGTGTTATTTGTGGGCTAAGACATCTCAATAAAAAAAAGATTAAGTGGGCTATGAACACAGCTTGACGGGCAGAGGCAGAAGCCGATTGACACTTGTCAGGGTTCAAAGGAGGTTGCTGTAACCACTGAACAGCTGATTACTGGTTACAGTAACCTTCATTGAAGATGCTCCAACTGGCGCTGGGAGCGTGCCTTCAGAAAGGTTCTATGTCATCTTCTCTGCACCTTCAAACTGGCTCCCAGCAACTGCAGACACCTGATTGTCACTTACAAGGAGCCCCTTTGAAGTCTCTGCAGAGAGGAACCTGTCCCTAAGAGCAGAGCATTTTGCCTTCTGCAGAGAAAGCAGTTTGTATTCAAGGTGCTTCCTCAAGTGCCTTGAATACAAACTGCTTCCCTAGAAAGAATGGGGGGAAATGCTCCATTTTTAAAGGGAATGAGCAGGTGATTGTGTGTTGAATTACAAAACCCATCCCACCAAAGTAGCTGGACCCTTGCTGTCTGAGGTAAGATCTGGCAGCCCCCCTCCCCCAAAAGGAAACAATTTCTTGGCCCTTCATTGCCAAGGGGGAATTACAGATGGTGTTCCTACCAGCAGTGTGCAGGGGCAGGGAGGGAAATGAAGACAGAGGTTCTTCATTGCACGTCCACAAGTTCAAGTGTTATGAGAGAGAAAGAAAAAGCTTTTCTTTGTCTAATTCTGCATGCCATGCACAACTTTATAAAACTGTATCAGGTCACCTCTTACCTCTTCTGTAAACTAAAAAGTCCCATATGCTTCACACCTGCATAACATACTTGTTTCATCTGCTTGATCATTTTGGTTGCCCTCTTCTGATCCTTTTCCAGTTCCACGTAGTATTCCAAACGCAGTCACACTATCAATTTGTGTATGTAACTGCATTATGACAACAGCAGTTTTATTTTCAATTCCTTTCCGAATGATCCTTGACATGGGAATTTGCCCTTTTCACAGCTGCTGCACATTGGGTCAACATCTTCAATGAGCTAACCTCTATGACCCCAAGGTCCTGGCCAATCACTGTCAGTTCAGACCAGTTGTCCAGTCATAAGTGATATGCAGGCTGTTTCCCTGTGTTTCTTTTGAACATGAATTAAGATGGCATCCAGATTGGACGTTAACTCCTACTCATTTTCCTTCTTCTGGCCGGTTATTTATCTCATTCCTTAACAAATACCAGGGACTTTTAAATATGCATTTAATACGCAGGGGGATAGAAATTGCTTTGCCATATATCACAATGATGGATTGCAAAAAGCATCAGTAGGCCGGGTCCTTATCGCAAAGCATGTCTAAATGGAGAATAATCAGATGCTTGGGCCAAGGTTCCCAGGCGTGTTTCCCAAGAAAACTCCGTGGCAAAGAATCAAAAGAGGGATCTTGATCATGAAAATGAGGCCTCTTCTGGGCTTCCTCTGGGCGGCTCGCAGCCTTTTCTCCTTTATTCATTGGCAGCTGCTGCCTGTGCTAGAACAGCCTCTGAGGCCATGGCCCACCAGGCTTCAGCTGTGGTTTCCAATATTGTGCTCCCTCTTGCTACCCCACCAACCTCCCTTAAGAGTGTAAAGCTGTTCTCTACTAGATATCCCGCTCTGCCCTCTCCTGGCTTTCTCTGCTTCTTCTCTTCCTTTACACAGTGCCTTCCTTGCCTCCCTCCTTTTTCTTCCTCTTCCTTTGGATGACTTGAAAGTTGTCCCTTTCTTCATGCATCATCCTCTTTTCATACAGTCCCCGCCTGTGCTGTTAAGTATAGTAGTTTAATTCACTGAAATTGTAAATGCTTGCTTTCATTACTGTGTATTTAAATTTGATTGGTTGGTAATTGAATTCTAGAGAGTTCTCTAGTTGTTCTCATGCGATTGGCTAATGTTGGTCACATGGCTAATGTTGGTCCATTTTTATGTGAAGCAAGATGACTGTGTTTCAGAGTCCACTGTGAACACTGCTAAGTTGAATAGAGTGTTGGAGTGACTCTTCTCTGCTTCAAAGGGAGAGAGAGCAAAGCTGCAGGAAAAGGTAAAAGTGGAAATCTCTCATAGGAGCTGCAAGGCATGGCTTAACTGAGATACAGAAGGCTGAGTGCTGAGCTCTGGGAAGGGAGGAAAATACAGTTGTTTGGAAGTTCTTACTAGAGACTGTAGGCCAGGGGTCAGCAAGGTTTTACCTGCCTGGGCTGGTCAAGTCCTACGGCGATCTCTCCATGAGTAGGATCGCACGTGCGATTTCCAGCGTCTGGGCATGCACAGATGCAATTTCCGGCACCGCAGAAGTGAGTCCCCATGCCGCACTGCACTGGTTTAGCACAGCACGCGGGGGCTCTCCGAGCAGGCAGCTCAGTTTGGGGGTGGCTCGTGGGCCAGTTAAACTGCCCCTGTGTGCCCCTTGCGGCCCATGGGCCACAGGTTGACAACCCCTGCTGTAGGCCCATGCTTGAACAAGCAGGTGACTGTAAATATTATGTTTTAATTCATCTAGAACTATAAATTTCTGCAAGTAAAGTTTTTGAATGTTAAAGCTGGACATCGGTCTAATTTCCAAAGAAGGGTATCAGTCATATATATATATAATTTGAGCTTCTTGGCTGCATTTTCGCTACCCTTACATGTGCATTTTCCATCCTCTGCCCCATACTGTCATGGACTGGTTGGACGCAGACAGATGGTGGAAGGAACCAGCTATGGAACCTTCAAGAGAAGAAGGCTCTGAACCTGGGGAGTGGTGGTGGATGGTCACAGGGAGAAGAGGGAAAAGACTGGGGAGAGAAGGTGTCAGAAGCTGAAGAGGTAACAGGGCTTAGGAGAATCTGTTGCATGAGAGTTGGAGGAGGGAGGCCAAGAGGGAGAGATGAGTCAGGCTGGCAAAGAGTCATGGGTGTCCCCCGCCTCCAGCTGCAACATGGATGCATGTCCCCCTGGTCTGCCAGAACCAGAAAAGCCATGAAATAATAATAATAATAATAATAATAATAATAATAATAATAATAATAATAATTTTTTATACCCCACCCTTCCCGGTTCAAAACCAACAAATTAAAAACACTTAATTGTAAAAGCAGCATAAAATACAGTATAAAAACATGGATAACAATAAAATTCAAAATTCAGAAATCAATTTAGGGGAAATAAGCATTAGATAATCCACAAGGCTAGCTGGCTGAATTGGTCCTACTTGGGCCAGCGAGGAGGCCAGGAGAGAATTAGCTGTCTCAGAGCGGATATCTTCATAAAAAAGGGAGGGGGAGGGAAGAGAAGGGAAATAAAAGATCAGTCTGAGTTCAAATTAAAGGCCAGGCGGATTAGCTCTGTCTTACAGGCCCGATGGAAGGAGGTTAAATCCTGAAGGGCCCTAGTCTCATGGGACAGAGCATTCCACCAGGTCGGAGCCATCACTGAAAAGGCCCTGGCCCTGGTGGAGGATAGTCTGACTTCCTTAGGGCCCAGGACCTCTAAACTACGGTTATTCATGGACCTTAAGGTCCTTTGCGGGGCATACCAGGAGAGGCGGTCCCATAAATATGAGGGCCCTAAGGGTGGAGGAGAGATTGACTGCTCACAGACACAGTCTCCGATTGCTTGGAAAAAACCCCTGGAGACAAGGGGACTTAGCAGCTGTGGGGAGGTGGGGACCTTCAATTTCAACAACTGCTTTATGGGGGCAAGACCTACCAGAGATGGATTGCTGTGCTCATTAGGCACGACACTCCAATAAGTCTGAGCAGGTTGTGTTTTTGCGAATAAAGAGTTAACTCCAATTTGCACAGTGTGATTTACTGTCAGCTCACGCCTGACACAT
The DNA here is from genome assembly GCF_964270895.1 of Podarcis filfolensis. Taxonomy (NCBI): domain Eukaryota; kingdom Metazoa; phylum Chordata; class Lepidosauria; order Squamata; family Lacertidae; genus Podarcis; species Podarcis filfolensis. The sequence goes on from NC_139621.1 coordinate 11,933,669, forward strand.
ACCTACCTCCTCCTCTTCCTGCAGAAAGACTGTGTTCCCCACCCACCCATCCCAGTGCCACCTGCCTTCTGACTCAACTGTCCCTTCCGCCTCCTTGCCTCTCCTGGTAACTTTCCAGTGCCTCCCCCTCCTGCTTCTTCTGCTTTCCTTCCTTCCTTTTTGGCACCTCTCTTTTCCTTCTGTATTTCATCTCACTCTTAGTAGTCACCACATTAGTAGTGTACATGAAATCAACAATGTAGAACCTTTTTCAATTTATTTATTTACTTAAAATGTTTAGGAAATGCCCTGCTTCCTGACAATAGGCCTCCATGTTAGCTGACAATAAGTGCTGTTAAATAAACATAATTATATTTATTACATTAATTATAGTACAGTGGTACCTCGGGTTAAGAACTTAATTCGTTCTGGAGGTCCGTTCTTAACCTGAAACTGAGGTACCACTTTAGCTAATGGGGCCTCTTGCTGCCGCCACACTGCTACTATGCAATTTCTGTTCTCATCCTGAAGCAAAGTTCTTAACCCAAGGTACTATTTCTGGGTTAGCGGAGTCTGTAACCTGAAGCGTCTGTAACCCGAGGTACCACTGTATACACCAGTGGAGAGAAAGCATATCCCAAGAATTCATTGAACAGGAAAATCTAATTTTACATTCTTTTTGTTTTCCCAAATTCAAAAAAACTTGTTGGCCACATACACACACAAATACAAAAATATGTATATTTGTAGGGAACAGAAAACAAAGGACTGGTATATGTGATAGTGTCTTATTTCTGCACTGTCAAATAAGAATTTGGCAGGGAGTTTAAAAATCCACCATTGCTCTGAAGGCCAGCATAATCAATTAACTGTGGTGCAAACATGCCTTGTTTGAAAACTGAGGAAAATAAAGAAGTAACACTTCGAAAATCAGTATAAATGTCTATTTGCCCTGTTTTTAAAACCATAAAACATTTGTGAGAAGAGTGCCAGATTAGGAAACAAATACTAGCAGTGTGATGCAAGGGGGTAAAATACACAAATATAAGAAAGGGAATATTTGTGTTGTATACAAATCAGCATCTGCTTAGAGGTTTTGTTTGGCTAGCACCAGCATGATCCAGATGTTACCCATCTGTGCTGGATGCTAAAGGCCTGTGCTACCCTGGGTTTATCCACACTTATTTTTCCAGGCATGGTTCTAGACAATTTAAAGCACTGTGTTTGAGCAACCTTTTTTAATGACTTTACCTGTGAAAACTCACTCTTTAAAGCTCAGTTGGAGCAAATGTCAATACGCCGAAAACCCAAACTGATGTTTGCTCTGATTCAGCTTTAAAGTGTGGCTTTTTGTGGGGAAGCTCAGAGCAAAAGAAAAAATAAAAACGCTCAGACACAGAGTATTAAACCTCTGCCTGGAAAAAGCGGAGCAAAAGATAAGCACACTTATCTCAGACCTTCTGTTTCTCAGGAACTACCTCACCCACTAGTGATTCTCCACCATGCCAATGACTCACAGTGGTTACGAAAATGAGGCGCAGGAGCCTGAATCATAAATGAGCAGAGTCCCCTTGGCTGTACCTTTTGAGGACAAAAAGTTTTAAAAAAAGAAACCTTTAAAAAATGAAATCTCCTATGCAGAATTATAATTCTTGTTCCCATGAACTTTCCAGATACATTTATTTTGCCTGTACAGTGGTACCTCAGGTTAAGTACTTAATTCGTTCCGGAGGTCCGTACTTAACCTGAAACTGTTCTTAACCTGAAGCACCACTTTAGCTAATGGGGCCTCCTGCTGCCACCGCGCCACCAGAGCCCAATTTCTGTTCTTATCCTGAAGCAAAGTTCTTAACCTGAAGCACTATTTCTGGGTTAGCTGAGTGTGTAACCTGAAGCGTATGTAAGCTGAAGCGTATGTAACCCATGCTGCAGGTATTCGAAAACAACTAACCAAAGCTTTTTTAAAAAAACACAATACAGTGGTACCTCGGGTCATGAGATTGTTATGTATCACACGGCGGTGTATGTTTTCATTCCACAGTGTGTGAAGTGACGGAGACAGGATGTTTTGTACTACTGTGTTCCGGAATATAGGACTACTGTCCTTTGTTCTTTCTCTTTGCTGTCTGATGAGAAGGAGGAAGGGCTAATTCAGAATGCTCCAAGTGTATTATATGCAAATAAATTATATGTAAATAAAGTAGATTAGCCAAGATGCTGATCTATTGAGTCTGTTACGCGAACCGCCAATACTCTGCAGGATCCCAAGTGTGCTGGTGCTTCTTGGTACCAGTCGCTGCGATGTTCGGGCTGAAGAAAGCTTTTGAAGCTCCCAAACGATCGACCAGGAGGGAGAGAACATGCCAGTTGGGCATGTGTCTCTACCAGGGTCCTACACGAGAGTTGGACGATCCTAACAGCCACTGCTCGTGGGGAAACTCCCAAGTGCATTTCAGTACACTCTTAGGTGGTTGTGCAAATTTACAGGCATGTGCAGTATGCACAGAACTGGAGCTCTGTGCGACTGAAACCTCTCCCCCAATTTATATGTATAAATTGTATAATGTATAAATTGTATAAATGTATAAATTGGGTGCCTTTGAAATGTAGAATTGCTGAAGTCTAGTATATTTAGTTTGTTGGGTTGTTTCCACCCTTTCCATTTCTCCAGCTCCCTGATTAAAGTCAGCGGAGACTGATGCATTAGAGCAGTGGTGTCCAAACTTTACAAAGAGGGCCAGATTGGATGAAGTGAAGGGCCATGGGGCCAACCAAAGGGCCAACCAAAGTTGTTAAGTTGTTGAGCTTTTTTTATGATTTTACCCCAAAGTTGTTGAGCTTTTTTTTAGGGTTGTTGTTGAGGGTTTTTTTAAGGATTATTTTACCTCAGGAAATAAACTGTCGGCGGGCCCGCAAGACAAATTTTGGACATGCCTGCATTAAAATAAATAAAATAAATAAATAAATTTGGGGGAGGGGTGTTTTGTTTCTTACTTACACCATTTCTTCCCTAGCAAGTGATGCTTGTGTATCTATTTCTTCCAAATGCACTATTATAGTTAATGGGGGGGGGTCATATAATGCCCATATAAACAAGTAAACAAATTGGCACTGATAGGAAATCCAGTCAGATGGGTGGGGTACAAATAAAACAATAATGTAATAATAATAATTATTAATATTAAACCTACTGGTTCTACATAGTGTTCACAGGTTATCTAACATCTTTATTCAATATGTGCCTAGAGTATTTTGAATGGTTGCTAATTAGCTATTAGCCCAGTTACATGCCAAAATCCTGAACCTCATCCAGTCAGCTGGAATCTTAATACATTTTTATTTTCTGTTTTAATAGATTTAAAGCGTGCTTTATGGTTGTACATTGCATTCTGTATATTATGATATATATTATGATATCATATATATTATGATAACCTAAATATTTTTTTCTAGCAAATGTTCAAACCTGTAAATTTGTCCTGAGTTTATATTTTACATTACAGTGGTACCTCGGGTTACATACGCTTCAGGTTACATACGCTTCAGGTTACAGACTCTGCTAACCCAGAAATAGTGCTTTAGGTTAAGAACTTTGCTTCAGGATGAGAACAGAAATTGTGCTCCGGCGGCGCGGCAGCAGCAGGAGGCCCCATTAGCTAAAGTGGTGCTTCAGGTTAAGAACAGTTTCAGGTTAAGTACGGACCTCCAGAATGAACTAAGTTCTTAACCTGAGGTACCACTGTACTGCATAAATGTCTAATGCTAGTTTTTAAATTTAAAAAAAAATGGGTTATTGCTGGTAGACAAATCTACCCACCGTAAAATCTTCCCACAGGAAGATGGGATGAGTTTCCATGAAAATTGAATTTTCTATTGGTGTGGGCCCTTCTCTGCCAAGGGTGGGCAAAAATCTGATGGTTTGTATTGCTCTGCCCGCATGGGCTTCATTTGGGATTCTGGCCAACTCAGTCTCACTATCTCTACATATGGATCTTACATTGGCATGATTTTTACATCAGATCCTCACCAAACCATCATCAAATCACAGCCCATACTTGTCTCAATTGAGTTAAAATAAGCCACAAATGTGGTCCATTTCATGTCACAAAAATACGAACCTGAGTTTTGGGTTCATCACACTATGATTTTTACAGGGAATCAGCCCCAAACCACAATCAAATCACAAATCACATCTGTGGAAACATGTGACCTGTGTTCTGAGTGTGGCTTTGCAGGTGATCCCTAATAAATATCATGAGGATCCATAAGGGTTTATGCTGAATAGCAACATATTCCTGATTTTTATAATAATAATAATAATAATAATAATAATAATAATAATAATAATAATAATTTATTATTTATACCCCGCCCATCTGGCTGGGCCTCCCCAGCCACTCTGGGCGGCTTCCATAAAAACCAAAAATACAGTAAAATATCACACGTTAAAAACTTCCCTGAACAGGGCTGCCTTAAGATGTCTTCTGAATGTCAGGTAGTTGTTTATCGCTTTGACATCTGCTGGGAGGGCGTTCCACAGGGCGGGCGCCACTACCGAGAAGGCCCTCTGCCTGGTTCCCTGTAGCTTTGCTTCTCGCAATGAGGGAACCGCCAGAAGGCCCTCGGCGCTGGACCTCAGCGTCCGGGCAGAATGATGGGGGTGGAGACGCTCCTTCAGGTATACTGGGCTTTATGGCTTTGGTTACATCCATGGAGACAGGTGTGTTCTCTGCTTGGATGATCCTGGAATCCAACAACATCTGGAGACCAAACACTCCCCATCCTGGCTATAAATGCTCGTCTCTGTGTGAAAAACAGCTTTGAAATGCAAGTTTCCTGAATTTCCATAGTGACTTTTCCCTCCACAATAAATCTCTCTAATTTCCAACCTCAAACTGCGCTTCTGGAAATCGAGAGGAAAGCTGCAAAAGTTTCACAAGCAGATTCAATTTTGTTTAATAATAGTTCTCTTTGCAGACTGATGGAAAGCATAAAATTAGTGTGTCATGCTTCTGTGCGACTCACTGCAGATCTGAACATCCTTTCATGGTTAGATGCGCACCACCACCAAGGGCACAAGATTGTATTGGATCCCCCCCCCTTCCCCACCCCTACCCTGGTTTATAGTTTCAAATGTCCTGGGCTGGTGACTAAGAACAGCCTTGCTGTATTAAACCAAATCAACGTAGTCAACACCCTATTTCCATCCAGTTGGCTGTGGATATCATTTGCTATGTGGTATCCCAATGGAAGGGTATAACCCAGGGGTTGCCAACATGGTGCTCACAGGCACATATCCATGTGCCCAGGCCTTCCTTGTTGTTTGTAAAACAACCCAACCTCAACTGGCCTCAAAGGAGAAGGAGGAGGAGGAGGAGGAGGAGGAGGAGGAGGAGGAGGAGAAGGAGAAGGAGAAGGAGAAGATCTCTTGGTGCAAGGCTTCACATTCTTCAGAGCTCACAGCGGTTCCTTGGCTGTGAAGAGCATGCCTCCCCATCCCTTCTGATTGGCCGACCACAATGGAGCGTCCTCCCTTTCTGTGTGGAAGAGAGAAGCAGCAGAGAATGCCCTGCTCCCCGTCATCCCATCCACCTGTCTTGCGGCCCCTGTGCAGTCCAGAATGACCCTTTCTTTGAAAGTGGCAGAAGTGAATAGCAGTGCGGAAGGTCCCCACTCGCGTGTGTCCTGCCCACCAGGCGAGTGGCGGCCTTCCCCTAGAGCAGCCTTTCTCAACCTGTGGGTCCCCAGATGTTGTTGAACTACAACTCGCATCACCCCCAGCTAGCAAGGCCAGAGCTCAGGGATGATGGGAGTTGTTGTCCAACAACATCTGGGGACCCACAGGTTGAGAACCGCTGCATTATCTTTTTCAATTGTGGGGGGTGAGAGAGAAGTAGTGGGGTGTCAGGGAGCCAGTAAGAGCAGGTCATTCACAGATCAGAGAAAGACAGTGAAACACTGGCTAACTTATTGTTGGTTTCGTTATTGAGGAAGCAGAACAGTGAACACATGGAGACTTCTAAGGGTTACTCCTGTCTAGATGAAGCCATTGCCTGGACTTGCTTGTAACTCCCCTTTTACTCCCTAGCCCTCTGTGTCAGGACCTTCCCTCTGTCTATGCTGTGGGAATGTTCAGGGTGGCAGGAGAGGATATATTGTTTATTAATATCCTTCCTAACTTGCGCTAGCAAGTTCCTTTATGTAGCAGAGTTAAAAGGTAAAGGTACCCCTGCCCGTCAGGGCCAGTAGTGACCGACTCTAGGGTTACGCGCTCATCTCGCTCAAGAGGCCGGGAGCCGGCGCTGTCCGAAGACACTTCTGGGTCACGTGGCCAGCGTGACGAAGCTGCATCTGGCGATCCAGCACCGGTGTCGCACACGGAAACACCGTTTACCTTCCCGCTAGAAAGCGGTCCCTATTTATCTACTTGCACTTAGGGGTGCTTTTGAACTGCTAGGTGGGCAGGAGCTGGGACCGAACGACGGGAGCTCACCCCGCCACGGGGATTCGACCCGCCGACCTTTCGATCAGCAGATCCTAGGCTCTGTGGTTTAACCCACAGCGCCACCCGCGTCCCAGAGTTATATTCCCCTTTATATTTCAACAGCAGATAGCTGGTTGCAGGCTCGTGTGAGCCTCTCACTATTATACAATTCAATCTGTCTCAGACTGAATTGCACGTTCCTGGTCAGCCAGAATGTGTTTTACATTGTTGGAAAGATCATGTCAAATGAAAAAGTTATCAGGCAAGGAGAATGGAGTCAGGAGAATGGAGTAAAGTGCAGTCTGTAAGTAGCCAGAGTAGGTGTCTTGCATCAGCAGGGAATTGGACTAGGTAACTTTTGAGCTCCCCAAACTATGACACGCAAGCAGTGAGATGCTCCCCACAGGCTGTGTCAGTGCTGCAGTCGTATATTGACTCATAAAAGTCTGAAAAGAGGGGGGAGGGAATCCCGAAATCCCATGGCAGTGTCTCGAAATGACTGAATGGCTTCAACTGAACCAAATTATGTTTTCATCATCGTATGCTGTTTGTTATTTCCTGGGTAAGTTGTTTTTATCAGTACAAGGAAAATGAATTAGTGAGTCATGGGATACAACAGCAATTTGGCTTGTGGTTTTCTGCCTCCATCCAAAAGAGAGCTATCATTCAAATCAAAATGCTGAACTTTCCTTCTGAGCTAGCAGGAAACCCACGGTTCTTTAATTTTTAAGGTAGCTGAAACGATGTTTGGAAGGACTGCAGGATAAGCCAAGAGCAAAGGGAAACCTCTTAACGTGATTGTATTTTGGATACTGCCATGCAATTAAGTAAATAGTTTATGATATTATACTACTACTACTACTACTAATAATAATAATAATTTATTTATACCCCGCCCATCTGGCTGAGTTTCCCTAGCCACTCTGGGCGGCTTCCAATCAGGTGTTAAAAACAATACAGCATTAAATATTAAAAACTTCCCTAAACAGGGCTGTCTTCAGATGTCTCTTAAAGATAAGATAGCTGCTTATTTCCTTCACATCTGAAGGGAGGGCGTTCCACAGGGTGGGTGCCACTACCGAGAAGGCCCTCTGTCTGGTTCCCTGTAACCTCACTTCTCGCAATGAGGGAACTGCCAGAAGGCCCTCGGCGCTGGACCTCAGTGTCCGGGCTGAACGATGGGGGTGGAGACGCTCCTTCAGGTATACAGGACCGAGGCCGTTTAGGGCTTTAAAGGTCAGCACCAAGACTTTGAATTGTGCTCGGAAATCAATGAATTGGTTCTTAGGAAAGAGGTAGGTTCTACTTCCTATCAGTGTTATGAAGCAGCTTCCCATAGCCTGGTACCACCCAAATATCGATTGAGTAAATCTCTCATCATCCGGGACCCTTGGTCATAGTAGCTGGTGCTGATGGTAGTTGTAGTTTGAAACATCTGGTTAGTGAAGGCTGTTTTAGCAATGCAGTTTTCAAAGATGTTGGTTTGGGATTGGAGGAGATGCTTTGGTCACATTGGAGGCAAATGGGGCACTGCCCCACCATTCTCAGCCTGCCCCCACCTGCCTGCCTTTCTACTTACAACCAGTCTGTTGATCACTAGCTCTGGCCTCACCTGCTGATGGTCTCCTTGTCTGCCCCCCTAGCAGTTCCAGTGGGCTCCATTGCTTTGGTCACCTCTCGTTCTCACCTATGAATCCTGGTCCCTTTTTAGCGAAAATAAGTTGCACCTCTTCTCCTACTCCAGCCTCTGCAGCCTCCCAGGGGTCCTTCAAAGCACCTCACAGGCAACAAAGCACTGTGAAAATGAAGGCATTGTAGAGCCAGTGTGGTGTAGTGGTTAAGAGCGGTAGTCTCGTAATCTGGTGAACCGGGTTCGCTCCTCCACATGCAGCTGCTGGGTGACCTTGGGCCAGTCACACTTCTTTGAAGCCTGTCACCCCCACTCACCTCACAGAGTGTTTTTTGTTGGGGAGGAAGGGAAAGGAGAATGTTAGCCGCTTTGAGACTCCTTCGGGTAGTGATAAAGCGGGATATCAAATCCAAACTCTTCTTCTTAAAAGAATTCTAAGGTCTCAAATATAAAATAATTCTTCATAAATTTACAAGGCAAACACATACCTAAGTATATAAGCCACATGTTTGAAATAGTACAGGAGAGCAATCCTGAAGACATTTTGACTCTCCCAGTGACCGCAAATATTCCTCTGTAAATGGGGAAAGCCTTCCCATTGTCTTTTTGCTTACAAATCCTGTCTTAAGGGCACATTGGTGTATGAATAAGGTGAGCCTGTGACCTGGATTCAGGAATGAAAGTATTTACTATCACAAAAGAATAGCCAGGCTGCCCAGGCAATGCAATCAGTGGCCATTATCAGGCATACTGGCAGACAGGATTTCTGCTGTAGATGGCCTCCTCTGCTGTAGACCGCCTCCTTCTGTGACGTATGTATGATGTTTTGGGGGATGGTCTTGGGCTACAGGGTGGGCAATTTCAAAAGTCTATATAAGGGCTTGCGCACCATTGTTCAGGGTTCTCTCCTCCCCCCTGTGTGTGGGGAGTGGGGACCCTCTTGCAACAGTACTTTTCTATTTCAATAAAGATCAGGCTTATTAGCCTCTTTGCTTCTCAATATACTCTGGTTGGCCTGTTATTTTCTCCTACTGATAGGGAACCCACTTAAGGACTATATACGGGCTCTTGGAAACCCCATAAGGGAAAAGGAGCAGGTTTTTTTCCTTATAACAGCATTTCCCCTTCATTTTAGCAGCAGTTCCAATGCAACCCCCTTGGAAGGATGGCATGACTTGCCCCAAAGAGCCTCCTGGGTCACATGGGGAAGGCTGGTAGGCCATGTTTTGCCTGCAGGCAAAATTCATGTTGTATATCTTTTGGTATTGTCTCTCTGTGTTGTGTATATTTTTTCTATAGTCTGAATGTTTAAAAAAATTGAAATATACTTGGAGTCGAGAGTGGATTTCATGCTCTTTATTCAGCTCATAGAGGTGAGGAGGAATGGAAGTTCCCCCAGAATGTCCGCTGTATATACATTATTTACACAATGGGCCCCACATGATTGGCTAATTCTGGGATTCACCTGTAGGCCAATCAGGTTGAGGATTCACTTCCACCTGGAGTTGGATTGGGTGGCTCCTGTGGACCAATCAGACTGCTGCATTCTGGACCCTATTGTTCTAGGAGCAATCAGACTGCTGCCTTTTGGATCCTATTCAACTCAGTACATAACAAAAATATTTTTAAGAAGAAGAGGCCTGCTTATTAGGCACATTTTACCTTGTAGTGCTTTGGATCAAGACTATCTTAGGTTTAGCTGGTTATTAAGACCACATGACTTTTCATTCGCAATCTGGTTGTCTATAGAAACAAGTCCCACTGCATTCAATGAGACATGTGTTGTTGCAATCTGGAATTGCTGAAACATGCTGGAGAGCCAAGATTACTATTATTGCTTTTTAATATATAAAACCTTTCTTTGACAATGGAAAAATATGGCAATAACATCCCAAGCATGCACAAAGAAAAAATATTCAGGGACAAAACTGCCTCTTCTTTCTTTCTTTTTTTGGTTGTTGCTGTTTCCCAAACTTAGCAAGCTGATAAATTGCTAGAGCAAAGGATTTCCTTTTTCTGTATACAGGGGGAGAAAAGAGAGTAGCGCTCACTTAAAATGATTAATTACTAATAAAAGACTGACAAAAGTAAACAAGCTGGGGTGGGATGGCTGTCATGCAAATTCTAGTCTATGGCTAAGCAGATGTTTTTACTTATGAGAAGGAAAACTCAAACTCCTACTGAGTCCAGTGGAAAGAGCTATATTGATTTCAGAGCTGTCTGGATATGTAACTATGGAAGCAGAAATAAATAAGATATTTGAAGTTAACTCCCCCCCCTTTTGACTCATTATAGGGATGTTTCTCTACACCTTGATTACCAACTAAAAGGTAAAGGTACCCCTGACCATTAGGTCCAATCGCGGATGACTCTGGTGTTGCGCACTCATCTCGTTCTATAGGCCGAGGGAGAAGGCGTTTGTCTGCAGACAGCTTCTGGGTCATGTGGCCAGCATGACTAAGCCGCTTCTGGCGAACCAGAGCAGCGCATGGAAACGCCGTTTACCTTCCCTCTGGAGCGGTACCTATTTATCTACTTGCACTGATGTGCTTTCGAACTGCTAGGAGCTGGGACTGAACAACAGGAGCTCACCCCATCGCAGGGATTTGAACCGCCACCCTTCTGATCGGCAAGCCCTAGGCTCTGTGGTTTAGACCACAGTGCCACCCGTGTCCCTGATTACCAACCTAGCTATGCCCAAACACCTAGAATTTAAACTGATGGCCCTTGTCTTTCTCTCTAGGTTACAATCCCGCAAAGCAAGCTTAATGTCATGGTTTCTGATGTTTGCCAGCAGAAAGAAATTCCCTGTAATATTGGCTTGGCATGTCTGTGTGAAGCCATAGCTGTATATTTACTGTGTAGGGGATTTTGCCAACACAGTGTGACAGAATACCAAGCATGTGGATTGTCAGTAAAAAGTGAAGCCAGTAGCTACAAGACTCAGTGTGAATCTGACCAAACAGCTGCGAGAATGCACAACCACAACTATCACATAGCAATGATGGCAGCGAAAAGGACCCACATCACTGCCCCCATCACATTCTCAAGTAGCTGCCCAGCAGAGCCCTTTGGAGTGGTGAAAAAGTTGGAACTACCTGCCCCAGTGCATGGAGCTTTAGAACAAAGGCTTGCTATGATACGTTCACTGGGAACTTCAAGGACTAGGCAAAGTGGGACTCACTGGACGTTAATGCATTTTTGCATGAGGTGGGGTAGTCCCAACTTGCAGATGGTAGCCCTGTGCAGATGGTTGAAATGACCTGTAAAAGTGGTGCATGGTATGGGTCAGGATCACACCGACTCCCCCTGCCACCTCCATTAGTTTGAGGTCCTCTCTGCACTGTGTATATGCAGTTCGGTGTGTGTGGGCTCTGCATACAATCTCCACTTTTCCAAATCGCCCACCTTTTTCTGTAAAAGGCCTTCCACACCGGTGGTAACCCTGGCTGTATAATGGATTGTTTTACTTACCTGGTTCTCCATGCATGGCCTGTACCACGGTGTAGCTTATCACTAGCTAACTCCCAAGAGCATCCCAAGACAGAAGTATTGTTTTGGGGGGACAGGGGGCGGGCGGGTGTGGGAGATTCCCTGGTCCTGAATAGGGTAACTGTGCCCCTGAAGGACCAGGTGCGTAGCCTGGGAGTCATTTTGGACTCACAGCTGTCCATGGAGGCGCAGGTTAATTCTGCGTCCAGGGCAGCTGTCTACCAGCTCCATCTGGTACGCAGGCTAAGACCCTACCTGCCCGCAGACTGTCTCGCCAGAGTGGTGCATGCTCTAGTTATCTCCCACTTAGACTACTGCAATGTGCTCTATGTGGGGCTACCTTTGAAGGTGACCCGGAAACTGCAATTAATCCAGAATGCAGCAGCTAGACTGGTGACTGGGAGTGGCCACCGGGACCACATAACACTGGTTCTGAGAGATCTGCATTGGCTCCCAGTACATTTCCGAGCACAATTCAAAGTGTTGGTGCTGACCTTTAAAGCCCTAAACAGAAGAGTCTCAAGAGTCTCCTCCAGCACCATAATTCAAATTTCTGATAGTAGGAGTTTACGCACCAAATGAGGGGAAATCTGAATTCTTTAAAAAGTTGCATGAGACCTTGATGGACTATTTGGACTACAATGTGATTTTGATGGGGGATATGAATGGAGTGGTATCTACAAATATGGACAAGGCACAAAGACAGGTAGTCACCAAGGATGGTAGACTACCGAAAACCTTCTTTGAGATGACTGACAATTTGGATTTGGTTGATATTTGGAGAACAAAGAACCCCTTGGGTAAAGAGGGAACCTTCTTCTCTGAAGCCAAAATGACATGGACAAGAATTGACCAAATTTGGATAACTAGAGGACTGGCCCCAAAGACTAGAAAAGTGGAGATTTGTCCTAAAACCTGCTCCGACCATAATGCTGTGAAAATGGAGATGAAACTAACACCAATTGGCTCCTTCAGATGGAGGATGAATGACACCTTGTTTAGAGACGAAGAAGTGACTAAGAAGGCCCAAAAAACTTTGAGAGACTATTTTGAGATAAATATGAATACTTGTGTTGAAAAAAGAATAATCTGGGACGCAAGCAAAGCCGTTATGAGAGGGTTTCTGATACAACAGAATGCAATAAAGAAGAGAACTCAAAATGAGAAAAAAGATAAAATTTTGGAGAAAATAAAAGAAGGTGAGAAGAAATTGAGAGCGAAACCAAAGTTGCAAGAGATTCTGAGAGAAATAAAGCTACATCAAGTACAATACATGAAAATGATGAACCAGGAAATAGAGTGGAAAATCAAACAGATGAGACAAAAGTCATTTGAATCGGCTAATAAATGTGGGAAATTGTTAGCTTGGCAAATGAAAAAAAGACAAAAACTTAACACTATTACAAATTTGGAAGTGGAAGGAAAGAATATACAGAATCCAGTGGAGATTAGAAAATGTTTCCAGAGGTATTTCAAACAACTTTATACACAAGGGCCACAGAAAGAAATTGACATAGATCAATTCTTGAAAATAAATGGACTACAAAAAATCTCTCAAGAAAATAAGTTAATGCTGAACTATAAAATAACTGAACAGGAGGTAGAAGGTGCCATTCAGAATATGCAATTGGGTAAATCTCCAGGACCGGATGGCCTAACTTCAAGATATTATAGATCCTTGAAAGACTGGATAATACAACCATTAAAGGAAGTTTGTAATGGAATTTTGGAAGGGAAAAAAGCACCAGCGTCGTGGAAGGAAGCTTACATTACACTTATACCGAAAACTGAGTCTGAGAAGACACAACTTAAGAATTACCGCCCCATATCTCTGCTTAATGTGGATTACAAAATTTTTGCAGATATTCTGGCTAAAAGATTTAAAAAAGTGCTAGTGGAGGAGATACATAAAGACCAAGCAGGCTTTCTCCCGGGCAGACATTTGTCTGACAATACGAGAAATTTAATTAATATTTTAGAAAAACTACAAGTGAACATCAATACTAAAGCAGTTTTGATATTTGTAGACGTGGAGAAAGCCTTTGACAACATTTCTTGGAGTTTTATGAAGAAGAATCTTCAGGGGATGGGGGTTGGTCAAGGTTTTGGAAATGGTATAGGTGCAATTTATTCAGAACAAAAGGCCAAACTAATTGTTAATAATGTGGTGACGGAGGAATTTAAGATAGAGAAAGGGACACGACAAGGTTGCCCAATTTCCCCATTGCTCTTTATTTCGGTCCTGGAGGTTCTCTTAAATATGATCAGAAGGGACCAATTGGTTAAAGGTATACAAGTCGGAGCCAAACAGTACAAATTGAAAGCATTTGCAGATGATCTAGTACTGACATTACAGGAGCCAGAATCTAGTACTAAAAGAGTATTGGAATTGATTCAAGAATTTGGTCAAGTTGCAGGATTCAAGTTGAACAAGTTAAAAACTAAGGTTCTAGAGAAAAATCTAACACCGATTGAGAAAGAGAGGTTTCAGAAGGAGACAGGTTTAACACTGGTCAAGAAAGTAAAATACCTGGGGGTTAATATGACTGCTAAGAACCTGAATTTATTTAAAGATAACTACGAAAAATGTTGGTCAGAAGTGAAAAAGGATTTAGAAATATGGTCAAATTTGAAGCTTTCCTTGCTAGGCCGTATTGCTGCTATAAAAATGAATGTATTGCCAAGAATGTTGTTTTTGTTTCAATCATTGCAAATTTTGGACAAAATGGACTGTTTCAAGAAGTGGCAGAGAGATATTTCTAGATTTGTCTGGCAGGGCAAGAAGCCCAGAATAAAATTTTAAATATTAACCGATGCAAAAGAAAGAGGTGGATTTGCCCTGCCGGACCTTAAACTTTATTATGAATCAGCTGCATTTTGCTGGCTGAAAGAATGGCTGCTTCTTGAGAACACAGACATTTTGGATTTAGAAGGTTTTAATAATGTATTTGGGTGGCATGCATATTTGTGGTATGATAAGGTCAAAGCACATAAAGCATTCAAAAACCATATTGTCAGGAAAGCATTGTTCAATGTCTGGATAAGATATAAAGATTTACTTGAAAATAAAACCTCAAGGTGGCTATCACCGATGGAAGTGAAGGCTCAGAAAAAGCTCAATATGGAGGCCAAATGGCCGAGACACTGGGAGATCTTGGAACAAGAAGGAGATAAATTGAAATTGCAGAGCTTTGAGAAACTAAAAGACAAGGTGCGAGATTGGCTTCATTACTATCAAATAAGGGAGGCTTACAATTTGTACAAGAAAATTGGTTTCCGGGTGGAAAAATCAAAATTGGAAACAGAACTGTTAGATCCCAAAACTAAGATATTATCAAGAATGTATAACTTGTTGTTGAAATGGAATACTCAGGATGAAACGGTGAAATCTGCTATGATAAAATGGGCACAAGATGTCAGACATAACATTATGTTGGCTGACTGGGAACAGTTATGGACCACAGGTAGGAAATTTACGGCATGTAATGCCTTAAGAGAGAATATTATGAAAATGATATACAGGTGGTACATGACACCAGTCAAGCTTGCAAAAATCTATCATTTGCCCAATAATAAATGTTGGAAATGTATAGAAAATGAAGGTACATTCTTCCACCTTTGGTGGACGTGCCCTAGGATTAAGGCTTTCTGGGAGATGATCTATAATGAAATGAAAAAGGTATTTAAATATACCTTCCTGAAGAAACCAGAGGCCTTTCTCCTGGGCATGGTCGGCCAATTGGTGCTAAAGAAGGATAGAACTTTCTTTATGTATGCTACAACAGCAGCAAGAATACTCATTGCAAAGTATTGGAAGACACAAGATCTACCCACCCAGGAAGAATGGCAGATGAAGGTGATGGACTATATGGAACTGGCGGAAATGACTGGCAGAATCCGAGACCAGGGAGAAGAGTCAGTGGAAGAAGATTGGAAGAAATTTAAAGACTACTTACAGAAATACTGTAAAATTAATGAATGTTAAAATGATGTCGGAATGAAGTTAAGTGGTTTTAGCAGTAATGTTACAAAGGAGTATGTAAAAAATGGATTGTTAACAGGTGAGAATGTAAAGTTATAATATATTAAGATAAAGGATTAAGATAAAAATAAAGAGGGAAAGGATTTGCTGAATTAACTAACTGAATTGGAATACAAAAAAGGGAGGTGTGAGGAGGTCAGGGAAACAAGTACATGAAAGACAAGACATGGAAAGATTGATTTATTTTTAATTGTTCTTATTTTTCTGTATTTTGTATTTTTTGCTTCTTTTTTCTTTCTCTTTCTTATTTTTGTAACCTTTTCTGAAACTTTAATAAATATCATTAAAAAAAAAAAATTCTTTGGCGATCAGCCTTCTTTATGGTCCAGCTCTCACTTCCATACATCACTACTGGGAAAACCATAGCTTTAACTTTACGGACCTTTGTTGGCAAGGTGATGTCTCAGCTTTTTAAGATGCTGTTTAGGTTTGTCATTGCTTTTCTCCCAAGAAGCAGGCGTCTTTTAATTTCGTGGCTGCTAATAAAAACCAAAAAAGGTAAAGGATCCCTGGATGGTTAAGTCCAGTCAAAGGAGACTATAGGGCTGTAATGCTCATCTTGCTTTCATGCCGAGGGAGCTGGCGTTTGTCCACAGGCAGCTTTACGGGTCATGTGGCCAGCATGTCTAAACTGCTCCTGGTGCAATTAGACACCATGACGGAAGCCTGAGCGCACGGAAACACTGTTTACCTTCCTGTTGCAGTGGTACCTATTGATCTTGCACTGGTGTGCTTTCGAACTGCTAGGTTGGCAGGAGCTGGGACAGAGCAACGGGAGCTCACCCCATCGTGGGGATTCGAACCGCCGACCTTCTGATCAGCAAGCTCAGTGGTTTAGACCACAGCGCCACCCATGTCCCAACTCCCCAAAATTTCACTCCTCCAATGTCTCCCAAGACAGATGGTTGCCAATCAATCAATCAATGGAAGTGGAAAGGGGAGCCACTTCCCCCACTTAAGATTACCTGTGGTGGGATGAATATATATAGCAGGAATGATAAACAAATTTTAGCTATTTAGACCCATTTGTGTCAAAGACCCAGGTGTCCAACTAAGAAGGCACTGCTTGGGAGAAGAGAACAACAATGGCCAGAGGGCGAGAGCAACTGTTCTTCCCAAGATCCTTATGTGGTTCTATGAAAGAAAGTCATTGCGAGATGCTAGAAAAAGCCAGGAAACTGAGACAGAGCTCTCTGTAATGAGGGGTGGTCTGGCCCTTTATATTGCAAAGGAATTCAGCTATTAAGAGTCAATTCCAAGGGCTGATTAAGGGGTGCACATCTGGGAAAGAACACACAATCTTGATTTTTGCTACATTCAGCAATGGAAAAGATCAGGTCTTTGTTCTCTGAAAAGAGCGTTTTTAGAAACCTTTTAATGCCATTAAATAATGTGGGAAACAGAGAAAAAAATGTGGCTATGTCAAGCTTGGTCCTGCCAATTGCTGTTATAATTACAGGGGGGCTTTATCCAGAAGCCGCTGAAGCCAATGGAAAGACTCTGTCAGTCCTCTTGGGCTTTGGAAGAGGCCCAGGATGCTATAAAGCCCTTCGCCAAGTCAGCCATCTTATCGCTGTATAGTACATTTCGTTATTTTTGCGTTTAGAGTAAAGTCAGGAGCTACAAGACTCAGTGTGAAGCTGACCAAATAGCTGCTAGGATGCACAACCACAACTATCACATAGCAATGATGGCAGCAAAAAAAGGCCCACATCACTGCCTCCATCATGTTCTCAAGTAGCCGCCCAGCAGAGCTCTTTGGAGTGGTAAAAAAGTTGGAACTACCTGCCACAGTGCACAGAACTTTAGAGCAAAGACTGGACACTTTGAGGACTAGGCACCGTCTTATCCAGTTCTGTGGGATCAGTTCAAGCTGTCAAGGCCTGAGAATGTGGACAAGCTGCTTCTGGCTGTCCATTCCAGAACTTGCCCTCTCAACTCTTGCCCATTCTAGCTTGTTTGTGGAAGTGGGACTCAATGGTAGGTGCCAAAATCCCAAGGGAGCAGAAAAGACTACAGTGGTACCTTGGGTTACAGACGCTTCAGGTTACAGACTCCACTAATCCAGAAACAGTACCTCGGGTTAAGAACTTTGCTTCAGGATGAGAACAGAAATTGCGCGGCGGCACGGCTGCGGCACGGCGGCAGCTGGAGGCCCCATTAGCTAAAATGGTTCTTCAGGTTAAGAACAGTTTCAGGTTAAGAACAGACCTCCAGAACAAATTAAGTTCTTAACCCGAGGTACCACTGTATTCATGTACGCAACCACCGCTGTGCAGATGTTATTGACCCAGAAATGAAAAGAAGATAAAGTCCCTACCAGAGAAGAATGGCAGATTAAGTTGATGGATTATGCCAAAATGGCTAAAATGACCGGAAGAATCAGAAATCAGGAAGACCAAAATGTTAATAAGGAATGGGGGAAATTTATAACCTATCTTAAAAACCATTGTAAACAGTTAACATCGTTAGTAGGATTGGAATATCACTTGTAGCTTAATGATGAACTTTGGACACAATGGAGATGTAAAGGATGTGGATTATCATAAAAGATGCAGGAGGAAATGATTAACAATAGGACCCACAAAGGGTAGGAGGGAAGTCCTAGAGATTCCTTGGAATCTTGTTTCTGTGATGTATGTTCGATATGTGACTGGACCAAAATTTTAATCTGAAAAACCAAATAAATAAATAAATGTATGGAAGTTACTGGATGTTAATGCATTTTTGCATGAGGTGGGGTAGTCCCATCTTGCTTGAAAGAAGCAGTTGTGCACTCACTTCTCAAAGACGCACACTGGGCCAGTGGTGGATCTACATTTCTGGGGCCCTGAAGCTTCAACAGTTATGGGGGCCCCTTTGCAACCAGCAACAAGGTCTGGGTAACCTTGTTGTTATCTTCTTTTGTTAGCTTCTGGGTCTGTTATCTTCTTCAATGCAGTTCTTACATGACAGACCACACCTTTACAACATCTGTGCTACTGACTCTCAAACTTTTGGATTGTTGAAATGCATACCCCCCCAAAAAAAAATCAATTTGAGTCGTGCAACTCAGTTTGGGTCTACTGGACCCATTTTTTTAAGCAATGTGGACTTAAGTCACTTCCGTCGCCCCTCTGGGATTAGGGCCCTGAAGCTTAAGATTAATTAGTTTCATGGTAGATCTGCCCCTACTCTGGACTCTAATGTGTCTGACAACTATGGCACAGTCTCTTAATACCCACATTTGGACTAAATGTGGGTATTAAGGTTTGTTTGAAGCAAACCTAGACAGCATCTTAAAAAGCAGAGACATCACCTTGCCAACAAAGGTCCATATAGTAAAAGCTATGGTTTTCCCAGTAGTGATGTACGGAAGTGAGAGCTGGACCATAAAGAAGGCTGATCACCGAAGAATTGATGCTTTTGAATTATGGTGCTGGAGGAGACTCTTGAGAGTCCCATGGACTGCAAGAAGATCAGACCTATCCATTCTTAAGGAAATCTGCCCTGAGTGCTCACTAGAAGGACAGATTGTGAAGCTGAGGCTCCAATACTTTGGCCACCTCATGAGAAGAGAAGACTCCCTGGAAAAGACCCTGATGTTGGGAAAGATGGAGGGCACAAGGAGAAGGGGACGACAGAGGACGAGATGGTTGGATAGTGTCTTCGAAGCTACCAGCATGAGTTTGGCCAGGCTGCGGGAGGCAGTGGAGGACTAAACAACAAAAACTTGAAACAGACTATATACACCCATTTCGATCTGGGTTCAGACCTGGGTTTGGCATGGAATCAGCTCTGGTTGCCCAGACAGATTATGTCCTTCAAGGAAGAGACAAGGGGAGTCCTATCACTCTACTCTTGGATCTCTCAGCAGCTTGTGATACCATTGACCATGGTAACCTTCTGGACCATCTTTGTGGATTGGGAGTTGGAGGTACAATTTTACATTGGTTCCACTCCTACCTGCATAAGTGGCAACAGAAACTAGGGTTATGAGACTACATCTGGGCTACAGCTATTTAACGCCTATATGAAGCCATTGTGAGCAATCATCAGGAAGTTTGGAACCCAGTGTAATAATAATAATAATAATAATAATAATAATAATAATAATAATTATTATTATTATTATTATTTATATCCCGCCCTCCCCAGCCGAAGCCGGGCTCAGGGCGGCTAACAACAATCAAATAATCAAACAATCAAATAATCCAACATTCTAAAAATATTTCATTATAAAAATTAATTAAAATCAAGTTGATGGCAACCATTAAGCAAAATTCTGTGCAGGTTGCCAGAGGAGGGAGTCAGGCTGCGCCCTGACCAAAGGCCTGGTGGAACAACTCTGTCTTGCAGGCCCTGCGGAAAGATGTCAGGTCCCGCAGGGCCCTAGTCTCTTGTGACAGAGCGTTCCACCAGATTGGAGCCGCAGCCGAGAAGGCCCTGGCTCTAGTTGAGGCCAGCCTAAACAGTAAACTGATGTTTACCTCTACATTCCCATTAAATCCGAGTCAGGAGAATGGTGGCGTGGATGAATGGTGGCTGCCTAGATGCTAGAGATTGATGCGCGTGCTGTAGAATGACTGTGTTAGTTTGACAATAAAGAGTTAACTATCTTTATTACAAGAATAAATGAGATTCCGACAAAACACCAGGAAGAACTTT
Organism: Podarcis filfolensis; assembly: GCF_964270895.1. Lineage (NCBI taxonomy): Eukaryota > Metazoa > Chordata > Lepidosauria > Squamata > Lacertidae > Podarcis > Podarcis filfolensis. The sequence goes on from NC_139621.1 coordinate 11,953,943, forward strand.
CTGGCAGTAAGCTAGAACGGATCCCCACAAGAGGTGGTGGACTCTCCCTCTCCTTGGAGATTTTTAAGCAGGGGTTGGAGGGCCATCTGTCATGTATGATATGGTTGAGATTCCTGCATCGTTTGACCAGGGAGCACCCTTGACACTAAACTTTAGTTAATTATTGATTTTATCATTCTCAACGACTTAGAAGCCCCTTTGGCATATACCACAAGCTATATGTATGTATGTATCTAGAGTCTGTCAAGACTGGCCCGTACGGGCAGGGGTACCTTTACCTTATGTATGTATGTATGTATGTATGTACGTAAATAAAATAAACCTTGACTTTTTCATCTTACCTATCCCTGTCTGTAGCAGCAAAGGGGCTGGTTATAAAAAGAGAAATTGCATTGCATGCCTAGTGCCCCAGTGTATTTTGAATCAAGGAATTAAGCTTGCAGGAAACATGGTATTTCATAACACACAGGACAAAGACCCAGAATGCAGCCACCTCCACCTACAGATTGATATTAACTGAGCTGAGCAATGCTCTTCCATTGCAGCTAGCCACTGATTATACTTAAGTGGGCAGTAGCCATTTCTGCAGCTCTATGGTTAGACCAGAGATGCTTTCCTCGCCATCTCCAGTGACTACCTCAATATTTAGCCACTATCTTCCTTACCCTGGCCAAACCCTTCTTAAAAACTCAGTTAAATTGAAGAAAAGAGCATTGCCAATTTAAGTATAGAATTTTGGAGGGTGTGTTGTTGTGTTTTCCAGACCAATTAGTTTTAATTCTTATTTCTTCAAAAAAACTTACCAGGATATTGTAAGATTTTCCATAATGTTTTACATGCATAGGTTTAACAGCTGTGTGCTGTGTTTTATAAATGGAACTGCCAAAAGTTAATTTTTTTATATTAAAAAAGTGTTCAAGTGCTGGTGCATTGCCATGGAAAATGTTGTTCCCTGTAAGGGTAACTGGGGGGAGATTGCTCCAACGGCTTCTCGCGAAAACAGTCGCGTCTGGGGGCTCTATCCCTTGGTGTTCCTTCTTCCTTCCCCTTGACCATTCCTCTGTGTGCATGGACATGAACGTACAAACTCAAGACATTTAGTTGTGCATGTGAAACAGTGTGCACATCCAAGTTAACAGGGAAAGAGTAATGCTTCACTCCCCTACCTTATGCATATGCCAAAGCTGATCAAGTCATGCAATGACAGTTCCATGGAACTGGAAGCAGGAGTGGAGCCAGCTGTTTGCTGCACTCTGGGGCAGGGGAAAGCGCTGCCAATCTCCCGGGCTGTGGTGCAGGAGGAGCGACAGGGAGCAGCAAAAAGGCAGTTAGCAATTAGCTGACTTCTAGCAATCTTTATAGAACGCTAGGGCTGGCACAACCATGCAGGGTGGACCCCTCATCTTAGGGATGGAGTCCCCACAAGGCAGCACAAAGAAGTGGAAACATAACATATCCCTCTCCCCCCGCTCCTTAATGAGTGCCATCTGCGACTGAGAGTTCAAGCTGTTCAAAAAGAGACAGCAGATTACATCAATCTCTTAGCTGAAAATGTGGTGCGTCCGTTGACGGTACTCATGCGCAAACATACACCCAGAAATGTTTCCTAGATCAAAACTCCAGACTGCAAAATGTATAAGTGACTTGGCTGCTGTTGTCGAGGGTTTGGGTGCCTTTCCAACAGAGCTGCGCTTCTAACGTTCAAGCCAAAGATTTGACTCTTTAGTTCAAGTCCATATGTGAAATTCAGCAGACACATTCCTACTTGAGAATCACCCTTTGGCCTCACAGCTCTCAACCTTCCCAGCTCCCTTGCCTGTCTGCTTCTTCCTGCCAACAGCATACGTCCAGTGCCTGCCCTAATTTTCCTCCTGGAGACCCAGTTGTCTCATTTATGGCTCCTCTGCCGTTCTTGATCAAGATTCTGTCTCCTCTTTGCCCAACAAATTCTCAGTTGTCCGGTGACTCGATTCCTATGTGCACTTGTACATCCAGAGAAAAATCTTTGCAGGAGTTTGAAAAGGGATTATAGTATGGTGGAGGGGAGGGGGGACTTGGGTAGACATCTGGAAACTGGGGTATTTATTAAATAATCACCGGTCCCAGGCTGTGGAATATTCAACTGGCAGCCTCGCTTTTGACTTTCAAGTATCTCTAGAAGAGTTTTTCCCCCTTGCCCACAGAGAATTATTACTTATATTGTTTTTATGTGTTGTAAACTGCCCAGATATTTTATGATATGGCAGAATAGAAATACTTAAATAAATAATAACTAAATAGGTGATGATGTCACTAGTGGCATATATATTTATGATATAAATGCATATGCAGGCACCAGTATTTTTAAACATCATCCAGGAAACATACATCACTAGTGATGTCATTAACTACTAAATGACCCAAATTCCAGATGTGTGTGCTAACCAAGATTGTCCGTCTTTCCGCAGGAGACTCTGCAAAGGTTTTCCTCTGGTACAGACTTTCCAATTTTTGGGGGGAGGGGGTGAGTCAAAAACTAGGAAAGGGCAGTTACAGGCCAGGGTTATAATGGTATCTCTGTGGTCTCCCACTATGACCTGTCTTTGAAATTTGTTTTTAGAGTCACTTTAAGATTTTCAAATGTGCATAAAACAAATCGTTGCTGGACAGTCTACATGCAAGAGAATAAACGGACACAGATTTGACATTAATATTAATATTCCAGGCCATTTGATTGCAGGAGTCTTGCTTCTCCTTTATTCAGAAGGCTGACATATCAATATGAAATTATACCATCATGGCCAAAGAAATGGTTGTATTATCTGAGCCAAGGGCTGCATCAGCCGACTGGGCTCCCCCCCCCCCAAGCACAGGCAGGCAGGCAGCTCAGCGCTGTCCCGCTTTGCTCCAGTGAGGGTGGGGTCACACCAGCAGCATTGACAGTGAGGGCTGGGCTGGCTGTAGGTGCACTTTCACCAGTGGAAAAAGCAACTACAGAATGGGTTTTCTGCTTTCTAATAACAAATCTATCTGTGGTGAATTGGTGAGAATGGTGGACTGAACGCAATTCAAGTACAGTGGATGCTCGGGTTGTGAACGTGATCCGTGCGGGAGGCACGTTTGCAACCCACAGCGCCGCGTCTGCGCACACGTGGGTCGCGATTCATTGCTTCTGCGCATGCACAAAGTGTGATTTAGCGCTTCTGCGCATGCACAAGTGCCAAAACCCGGAAGTAACCTGTTCCAGTACTTCCGGGTTTCGGCACTTCCATAACCTGAAAACACGCAACCTGAAGCATCTGTAACCTGAGGTATGACTATCAAATTTCTGCAGGCGTGTTGCAACCATTCTAGGCCCCTGTATATCCACTGATAAAAGAAAACCTGCCAGTTTAACACACAGGTTAAGGCTCATATTGGCTCAAGCTGGCCAGCTGAACAGTCCCATTAGCTGACAAAAACCCTCTCTCATATCCACTTTTTTAAGCAGTTTGACATTTTTTTATTAGAAAAAAATGAACAATTTGCCTCCTCCAGCAGATGTGTGAGTGAAGAATCAGACAAGGTGAACATATAGCCAACTCAACTTCCTGGAAATTCAGTTACAGATCTTAAAGTCATTAAGCTCAGGAACACAAGGGTTTTAACTTCAAAACAATCTCAAGCTGCCACATGTCTCCAGTTAGGCTATTTTTAAAAAATGAAATAATGTTTGTTTCTTTGTTTATTGTAAAATCTGTTGTTATTATTTAAAATTCACAGACTCTTTGCTGTTGTTTTTCCATGGTGATTGAGAGACAACCCCTCTTCCCAACCATGACAAAACAATTATTCTCCCTGTTGAAGTCAGAGTAGTGAAAACACAACTAAGAAGCTCAAATCATATGTATGACTGGCTTAATTTCCAAAGAAGGGTGTCAATGTCCAGACTTTAACATTCAAAAAAATTACTTGAAGAAACTTAGTTTATAGATGAATTAAAACATAATATTTACAATCACATGCTTGTCCAAGCATGGGCCTATAGTCTCTACTAAGAACTTTAAAACAACTGTATTTTCCTCCCTTTCCAGAGCTCAACACTCAGCCTTATGTATCTCAGTTAAGCCATGTCTCGCAGCTCCTATGAGAGATTTCCACTTTTACCTTTTCCTGCAGCTTTGCTCTCTCTCACTCTCTCTTTGAAGCAGAGAAGAGTCACTCCAACACTCTATTCAACTTAGCAGTGTTCACAGTGGAGTCTGAAACACAGTCATCTTGCTTCAGATAAAATGGAGTCTCTCCTTCACTAGATACCTCCCATGAGACTGTTCGTCAATCACATGGGAACTACTAGAACTACTCTCTAGAATTCAATTAACAACCAATCAAATTTAAACACACAGTAATGCATGCAATCATTTTCAATTTCAGTGAATTAAATTACTATACTTAACAGTCCCTGTAAAATATTGTTGCGTGCCATTCCAGTCTCCGGGAGGTGTGAGGTTCCAGGGGTTCTAGCAGCTTACCCAGGTTCGGTTTCCTTGAATGAGGAATTTGGAAGCCCAGGCTGTGCACTCCCCGGCCCTCCTCCACTCTGACGAGCTACCAATACCGTCTTTCCCTGAAAGTAAGACATCCTCCGAAAATAAGACCTACTTCCAGTTTTGCCTCTCGCTGTAATATAAGACATCCCCCCAAAATAAGGCCTCCCCGATAATAAGGCCTCCCCAGAATATAAGGACCCCAAAGCTACCGTAAGGTGTCTGACTCCTCTGAACCATAGCGGTGGGCGCCGCCGTGCAGCTCACTGATTGGCCACAGTGCAGCCGGAGCTGTTCAGGCAGTGCAAGGTCTCTTTAAATCAGAGAGCCCTGCTGCTCGCTCTGCCCTGACGGAGTCTGGCTGACTCACAATTAGACAACAAATGTGTACCGTATTCTTCGTGGTAAAATAAGACCCCCCCCCTGAAAATAAGACCTAGCACATATTTGGGAGCAAAAATTAATATAAGACACTGTCTTATTTTTCTGGGAAACAGGGTAAAAGACACCACACAAGCAGACGTCTGGTGTATTTACACACATACACATATATATACACAACCTGAGCCTACAATCAAGGGGCTCACAGTCTTAACATCTCAAGAGTGTCTTGTTTCTCCATAGCCACAGCCTTGGATTACAACAGAAATCAGGCATGGCTCTGTCTCTCTGCTGCCCAGCCTGCAGCCTCACAGCTTCTTGCTTCTAACTCACACACAATTCTCAACTCTGCCTTTCTCGTTCTAACCCCCAGCGAGTTGAGGGATGGAGGTTTAGTTCTGCAGCCTCTTGGGCCCAAATGAGGCCTTGCAGTCTGTCGCTCCATAGAAAGCAGGTGCAGCCAGCAGATTTAAGGACTAAGCCACTTTGCGATGGCCACAAGCCCTTTAGGGCAGGGTATAAATTCTTAGTAAACACACAAGCAATACCAGCAAACAGGATCAAAGACCTGATGGCCATCTTCAAATACCTAAAGGGCTGTCACGTGAAGGATGGAGCAAGCTTGTTTTCTTCTGCTCCAGAGGCTAGGATCTAAACCAATGGCTTCAAGTTACAAGGAAGGAGATTTCAACAAATTATCAGGAAGAACTTTCTGACAGTAAATAGGGTCCTCCCTTAAAGAGGGCATGTACTGCGGTGAGACCTGGAAAACTGACACCCTGTGTTGTGGGTGGGTACGATTGGTCAGCCACAACACCCGATTGGTAGGTCCCTTGAAGCTGGGTGCAATCTGGCCAATGGGACGCAGTCCAAATGGTTCAAGGGACCTATTTATACCCATGCACGTGACCCACAGCTTCCTCTTTCGGTGTGTGCATTCGGAACACCCGCCCACCCCTCCCTACTTTTAGGGCTTTGCGCTTGACCTTGCTATGCCGTCGTGTTGTCTGTCGTTGGGACAGGGGCACAGCAGGAATTTTCCCCACTTGGCTGATTGGCTGTTGCCATTTGGGTTTCGTCTGCCGCGTAGCAAATCGTCACAACTTGTAAGGTTGCGGACAGGCTCTGGTTCAGGTGATAGGGATGGGAGAACGCTCTCGCCATCCCTATGTGAAGGGTATTCCGTTAAAGGAATCCAGGGACTCGATGGTTTGGTCAACCCCTGTGATGGGGTTGTGCCTGTGTCTGAGTCCAGGGGACATTTGGGTGGTGGAGATAGCCTGTTCCCAGCTTTCCGCTTATCCAGGTGTTCACCCTTGGCTGACCTATGCTGGAACCCTGGGTCAGCGCTACCTGCATGGCAGGGAGCTAGTCAAACCAGAGCCTATGCAACCAGTCACTTTCTATAATCAATAAAGTTGTGGCCTAAATTCTGCCAAAAACCAAAATTTGAGTCAAGTGTGAATTTATTTAGGGGGGGGGGTTTCTGGGTCTGAACACGCAAGAGCTGTTTGGCAGTGGAACAGACTCCCTCAGGAGGTGGTGGACTCTTTTCCTTGGATGCTTTTAAGCAGAGGTTGGGTGGCCATCTGTCACGGATGCTTTACCTGAAATTCCTGCATTGCAGGGGGTTGGACTAGATGACCCTCAGGGTCCCTTCCAATTTTACAATTCCACGATCTCTCAACTCACAGATGTTTCTTGACCGGCAGGAATCATGCTGCTTAATTCCACACAGGATTCTGGGGAAAGAGAGGAACATCAGGACCAGGATTAAAAGCATAGTCCCTCTCTCAAGTCAACACACCGTAGCTCTACCCATACGTAAATCAAGGCTAATGATTCATACTTATTAGAGCCCTGCAATCGCTCTCCTGGATACTCTGTGAGGACAGCTGAGAGGCCCAATCTGTGCAGTGCAGGCCACAGCCTTTGCAGAGGCATGTACGTACCAGTAGCCCAGGGTGCTGTGTGGTGGTCCAGTCCTTCAAAGGGACCTTGTGTGAAATGGTAAGTTCCTAGCCATTCTTGGAAGAAGCCACTTTGAGTTCTAGAGTAGCTGTGCAGACATTCGAGCCTTGATTTCAAGAGGGAAGGACTTGTGCATGGATAGATCCTTACTTTGTTTTCATGTCAGTAACATTAAAGCTATGAATGTATACCACCATGTATCACTGAAACCAGCAATTTATGCTAAGCAAGTATGCACTCAAGCTTGTTGAAGCACAAAATGTATTTCTTCTACCCTCAAATGCTGTGATTACTGGGAGAACATGCAAGCAAACAGCCTGATTTAACAAACCGTAGGGCTTGAGGTTTAGCTGATTTGGTTAACCAAAGCATGTCAATTACACTGTAGAAACCAGCATCTAAAAGGCAGCAGAAGCAGACATTTCTTCCCTATTTTGTGACTCACACACCCTTCGCCATGTGGAAGCATGCGTATTTATTTATTTATTTACTTACTTGCTTTCTTGCTTAGTTACTTACTTACAAAGCTGTTTGGAGTATCGGGCAAAGCCAGTGAACCACATGGGAATCTACTGGTGTGGCTAATTCTCCTCAAAGGCTGAAACATTTTACTTTGTAAAGCAAAGAGTGTGTCCATAGTTACTGTCATTGTTTGAGTTTGTGACAAAGAACGTGTGTACAGACAGACAGACACAGGCAGACACACACATACACACACACACACACACACACACACACACACACACACACACTTGTGTTACTGTCCAAATCCATTCTCCCTACTAATCTCCTGAGTACCAGGAGAGGATTAAGGATCCTGCCACAATACAAATATTGCAAGCAAGACAACATCACAGCATACACTCCAACATTTCTCTAATGAAAACAGGAATGTCCTTTTCCATAACAACAACGCTATTGTCCTATTCCATAACAACAAGCGCTATTATTTACACCATGCCTACCCGACTGAGTTGCCACAGCCACTTTGGGTGGCTTCCAACATATATAAAACATAATAAAACATTAAACATTAAAAAAAAACTTCCCCATGTAGGGCTGCCTTCAGATATCTTCTAAAGGTTGTATAGTTACTTACTGTATGTCCTTGGCTCAGGGGTCACATAACTCCATACCCTCCAACATTTCTCCGATGAAAATAGGGATGTCCTAAGGTAAGCATCCCCAAACTCAGCCCTCCAGGCGTTTTTGGGACTACAACTCCCATCATCCCTGACCACTGGTCCTGTTAGCTAGGGATTATGGGAGTTGTAGTGCCAAAACATCTGGAGGGCTGAGTTTGGGGATGCCTGTCCTAAGGAAAAGCAGGACATTCCAGGATCAAATCAAAAACTGAGACAGCTTCTGTAAATCTGGGACTGTCCCAGGAAAATAGGGACACTTGGAGGGTCTGTCACAGCATAGATCTGCCTTGACGTTATTTTGCAGCATCAGGTCCAGCAAGTAGGACTCTCATGCAACCTAGAAGGTGAATCAATCACAAGCAGAAGTGAACAAGGTGACTTGTCGTCAACACCCTCTCCACCCTTAGAACAGTTCTGGTTGCATCACCTTGAAAAGAATATTGTAGAGTTGGAAAGGGTTAGGGTTGGGGTTCTGTGTTCTGTGTAAAGTTTCTGACACTTTGCTCCTGTAGGTTGCAGTGATGATCACCAATTTGGGGAAGGTTCTCAGACAGGGTGGAAGGAGAAAGAACTTGCCCATGTGAAGACCACCTGGTGGAAACCCTTACACATATGGTTCTCAATTTTAAACTACCGTATTTTTCGCTCCATAGGACGCACCGGCCCATAGGACGCATCAAGTTTTTTTGGGGGGAAATAAAGGAAAAAAAAATTATTTCCCCCCCAGGCGCTTGTGGTGCCGGCAGCGGGGAGAAGCGCTCTTCTCCCCGCCACCTGCCTTGAGATCAGGTCCGGGGACAGGGGGAAGACACGCTGCGCCTCCCCGCTGTCCCCGGAGCTTGCGGGGCAGGCAGCGGGGAGAAGCGCTCTTCTCCCTGCCGCCCGCCCTCAGACCAGGTTCGGGGACAGCGGGGAGACGCGCTGCGCCTCCCCGCTGTCCCCGGAGCTTGCCGGGCAGGCAGCGGGGAGAAGCGCTCTTCTCCCCACCGCCCGCCTTGAGATCAGGTCCGGGGACAGTGGGAAGACGCGCTGCGCCTCCCCGCTGTCCCCGGAGCTTGCGGGGCAGGCAGCGGGGAGAAGCGCTCTTCTCCCTGCCGCCCGCCCTCAGACCAGGTCCAGGGACAGCGGGGAGACGCGCTGCGCCTCCCAGCTGTCCCCTGAGCTTGCGGGGCAGGCGGCGGAGTCTCCCCTCTCACTCTGCGGGCTTCAGCGAAAGCCTGCATTCGCCCTATAGGACGCACACACATTTCCCCTTCATTTTTGGAGGGGAAAAAGTGCGTCCTATAGAGCGAAAAATACAGTATATCCTGTTCTCCGTCAGCAATTTCTAGATCAACTCTGTATCCCCAATTGGAAACCAGAGTTGGAGATCATACATTTTCTATTACTGGAGAATGATCAGGAGCTCATCAAGTTAGTGGCTAAATATTTCTATTTGGTTTTTTGTCGTCGAAATACGCTGCAGACATCTCATCTCCCTGGAGACCAAGAGATGTGACGATAGACTGCTCTGCCTCCTTTGTTTTAGCAAATGTTTTGTGCCTCTGGGGAAGTGGTAATTCTGTATTGATTTGTTTTGGATGTTGTATGTGATGCCAACAAAAGGTTTGATGATACTGGAGGATCATCAATAAAGGAGGATTCCTGGAATTTAAGGTGATCAGTGGCTACTAGCCATGATGGCTGTGCTCTGCCTCTGTAGTCTGAAGCAGTAATGCTGGAAACTGCAAGAGGGAGAGGGCTCTTGTGACAGGTCTTGCCTGAGGGTTTCCTGAGAGCCAGTGTGGTGTAGTGGTTAAGAGCGGTGGACTCATAATCTGGTGAACCGGGTTTGATTCCCCACTCCTCCACATGCAGCTGCTGGGCAACCTTGGGCTAGTCACACTTCTCTGAAGTCTCTCAGCCCCACTCACCTCACAGAGTGTTTGTTGTGGGGGAGGAAGGGAAAAGGAGATTGTTAGCCGCTTTGAGACTCCTTAGGGTAGTGATAAAGCGGGATATCAAATCCAAACAACTCCTCCTCCTCCTCCTCCTCCTCCTCCTCCTCCTCCTCCTCCTCTTCTTCTTCTTCTTCTTCTTCTTCCTCCTCCTCCTCCTCCTCCCAGTCATCTGGGTGGCCACTGCAAAAACAGGATGCTGTGCTAGATGAGCTATTGGCCTGATCCTGCAGGCTTTTCTTATGTTCTAATGCAAACCATGTGCAACTTGCTAATACTTTGATGTTTGGGTTTTGTGACATCCTATTTGTAGCTGAACGGTTGCATGTCGTGGTCCCCAGGCCACCCCAAATAACTCAGACAACACACAGAATTTTTGTTTAAGGTTTTTGGCATAATTTTGGCCACAACTTTATTAAAATACAAAAAAATGTGAGTGGTTGCTTAGGCATTGGTTGTGACTATCTGCCCCCCAGTGGGGGACAGACTGACATTTCGCAAGCCTGCAAAAGTCAGAAAAGGGGAATACATTTGGGGGTAGTGACGGAGCAGGGAACCTGCCCTCAGCCTTCCCCAAATGCAACCAGGGGCTCTTGCGTGGCCCTAGCCCCTTGACAGGGTTCGGACAAAAGCAATAGTGAGCTCCTGTATTCCTTTAACGGAATCCCTTGCAGCAGCAGCATTAGAGGGGCAGGCACAGCCAATCCATGCCCCTCAACCAACCAAACCATAAACCAATGCCTAACTGCAACCTTACAAGTTGTGACGATTTGCTACGCAGTAGGCAAAAACCAAATGGCCCCAGCCAATCAGCCAGATGGACAAAATTCCTACCGGGCCCCTGCCCCAAGAGCAGACGACCCCATGACAGGCATAGCAAGGTCAAAGCAAACAACCCTAAATATAGGGAGGGGGGGACGGGCAATCCGATGCACGGAGCGAAAAGAGGAAGCTCTACACCTCATGCAGGGAGTTTTAACATTTCTGGCTGTCAATCATCAAATGGCAACATTAACATCTTCCCAACAACAAGGGAAGCCCAATCACAACAGTGGCCAATGATCAATTAGCCCGCCCCACAACTTTGGAGTGTCCTGTCAGCCCGCACCACAACACATGCTCTCCATGAAGGAGAACACGCTTTGTTGTTTTCTTTTTAAGCAGCCTAATTGTAAGCGTATTCTAATTAAATGAAAATTTCAGTTTTGAGCAATGGTAAAAAAATGCATATTTGAAAGTAACTCTCATGTTTGCTTCCAGCAGCATTAAGAAAATGAAAGATAGGATGCAGGAGCAGCTCAGATTTTGCCAGATTTATTAAGCTCTTGAGTTCCAAGTTTCTTTGCTAAATATAGAAGCTCTGGTTTTTCGTGCGGATTTTCCATTTGGCAAAACAAAGGCTTCCATCTCTGTTTGGCAAACGAAAACGCCGGTTCAGCAATTTAACACAGGCCTAGCTTATACATGCAGCAGAATGAATGGGGAACTATGCTCGCATTGAAATGAATGGATTATTCCACTTCAGGCTGTAAAACAGGCCATTCCCCATATTATTGACGTTAGCTGCTCAAGCGTGGTTTAGTAGAAAGGCAGGATATAAGTTTAACAAATAAATAGTCATGTACACAATGACCGCTCCCTGCATAAAACAGGGGGCGCCCTTTGCGTGGACGCACGCAGCCCCTAGATCTGGAGCAGCTCCATCAGCACAGGCTTGGCTTTGCCTTCCCCCAGGTGGGATACCTGGAGGTCTCCGCCTACCTCAGTCAGTTGTCCAATCCTGCCTGGGGGGAAGCGTTGCCAAGGAGACCAGGCCAGGTAGGGGAGGGACTACGTGCCCACACAATAGAGGGAGGATCTTTAGTCTATCTTCCTCTTTGCAGCGGTGATACCAGGGTTCCCCGTTAAAGGGGTTTATGAAGGGAGGCTTTGACCGTACGCCGAGAGGTCGTCATTGCTCTCCCCTGCGATGGTGGCGTAATGGGGGCGGCTATCTCTGCTTGAACATATGTTCTCCAGAGCCGGCCCATCCCCCCCCCACACTGGATAACCCTGAAGTTCCCTAGGTCCCCGGCTGGGGACTGGGGAGGGATAACGCCCAATGCCTGAGCCAAGGTCTACCCACATCTGAAATATAATAAAGTTGTGGCCAATTTAATCCCATAGCACGTTGTCTTGAGTCGCTATTCCTCATGACGGGGGGGGGGGGGGCGCCCGGGATCTGGGGGACTCTGCCTGTCCACGCAAAAGGGATCACTAACCTGCTGAAAGAGCATCCAAGGGGCTTTACAATCCTTGAAAAGGCATTTGTGATTCCCAAGTGCCATCAGCATTGTACAGCAAGTGTCCTATGCTTCAGTGTTGCTCTGGGACCACGGGCTTACCCCAGCGAATGCCTGAGATGATGCACTGATCCCTGAAACTTTTGCATTTCTGCATCTGTTGCAAGTGGCTTGGGCAAGAACAGTATGGACAGAAACCAGCTTCCCTACAAAAATAAATCTGATTTCACATCCATCTGAGTTGTCGCAGAAGGACACCATGGTTAATGGTGTCAAAAGGAGTTGACAGATCAGGGAGAACCAGCAGGGTCACGTTCACCATGTATAGCAGTTTATAACAAAATTGTTATAAAGCTGTGACAAAGTAATACACAATACCAATAGTCAGGGCTTTCTTTTCCAGCCAAAACTCAGTTCCGGCAACTCTCAGGTGGGTGCCGTTGACATTATAAGATAACAGCAAGGGTGTTCATGGTGAATTCCAGCACCTCTTTTTCTAGAAGAGGGGCCAGCAAACGTTTTCAGCAGGGGGCCGGTCCACTGTCCCTCAGACCTTATGGGGGGCCAGACTATATTTTTTTGGGGGAAATGAACGAATTTCTATGCCCCACAAATAACCCAGAGATGCATTTTAAATAAAAGCACACATTCTACTCATGTAAAAACACCAGGCAGGCCCCACAAATAATCCAGAGATGCATTTTAAATCAAAGGACACATTCTACTCATGTAAAAACACGCTGATTCCCGGACCGTCCGTGGGCTGGATTTAGAAGGCAACTGGGCCGTATCCGGCCCCCGGGCCTTAGTTTGCCTACCCATGTTCTAGAAAAATAGCACTGCCAGTAGTGAAAATCAAAATAGATAAAAAGTACCTTAAGCAGGGGCCAGGAGCAGGCATGTGGAGGGCCAGGGGGGCATAGCCCCAGGCACATGTTTTTCAGGGGGCGCAAGCAAGGCACCCCTATGCAGAGAGCCTGCTCTGCCACCATGCCCCTGGCCCCCTTGCTGAATGGCCGATCAGCCAGCGTTGGGGTGGGATGTGCCCGCCATGGGCTGCATTGGCTGGCTGGGCTTCCCCATGTGTGGGCAGGTGGGCAGGCAGTGCAGCGCAGCCCCGTGAACCCTCACAAACACCTTGTGAATGCTGCACCTGGGGCAGCGAGGGTTGGGCTGACATGCCACTGGCAGGGGTGGATTTAGGGCTGTGAGAGCGGAGCGCACACACTGGGCGCTGAGCTGAGGGAGTGCCCTCTCTAAACCTGGTAAGCAAGGCCCAGGACTTGCGGAAGGAGACATAAGGCTCTGACAAGGTCCTAGAGATCTCCCACCTCTTTCCCAAGGCCTGGTTAGCACTTTCCCACCTTTGGGAAGGAGGAGGAAGGCTTTGGAACCCTCCCACTGCCCTCACGCCTCAAGGTGTCTCCTTACCTGCTTTTGGGAAGGCTGCATGAGGACAGGGGGGCATCAAATTTTGGGCTGCTGCAGGACTCCATGGTACAGTGGTACCTCGGGTTACAGACGCTTCAGGTTACAGACGTTTCAGGTTACAGACTCGGCTAACTCAGAAATAGTATCTTGGGTTAAGAACTTTGCTTCAGGATGAGAACAGAAATCGTGTGGCGGCAGCACGGCAGCAGCAGGAGGCCACATTAGCTAAAGTGGTACCTCAGGTTAAGAACAGTTTCAGGTTAAGAACCGACCTCCAGAACGAATTAAGTTCTTAACCCGAGGTGCCACTGTACCCAAGTCTGCCACTGCCCTAATGAGTGTTGGAAATGTAAAAAACAAACTCTTTGAAAGTGCCCAATAGCAAAACAACATTGGGAAAAGATTAAAAGGAGAGTGAAAGCCATTTTCAAGTGTGCAATCCCGTTAAAGCCTCTTTTTCCTTTTTTAAATAGGATAAACCATTACGTCAGTCAATCACATAGCTCACATATGATAATAGTGTCCAGAGTTTCGTATACAAAAAATTGAGATTATTATTTTTTTACCTCACACCACTGCAGTCACTGCCTTGCAGCCTCCTTATAGTAGCACACAGTAAACATTTGGGAAACCCTTGAGATCTTCAGTTTGTTGCTTTTGAGATAAAATAGGCTATAAAATACACAACAGTGAGTAAAGGAAAGACACTGTGCCTGGAGTGGATTGCTTGAACATATACGGGGAATTTCGTCCTTCTGGCCAGGAGCAGCGGGCAGAAATGCTTGAGGAAAGCAACTCCTATGACTAATCCTGGGAGAAGATCAGGTAACTGAGCAAATGGAAAAAATTGAAGTGTCTTTCATAGTTATATCATCGGTTTCTCCTGCATTTGGGTTTGAGGCCAAATCACCTGAAGGGGAAAAGCAGGGAATATGAAGCGTTTAACTTCTATACAAATTGACTTGTGCAGAAATTGGATATGGTATTCCTGTTGCTGTTACTCTTCACATTTCCTCCCCCCCAAAACAGTTTGGAACATCAAGTCTTTGGAAGGCATTCTGCAATCCTTGGGAACTCTGATGTAAACAATGATAATGAGCAAATGACCAAAATATGCATTTATAGCTCAAAATTGCGAAAGAGTTGCCCAGTTATTTCATGTGTTTTTACTTTATACCAAACATTTTGTAATTGGTTTGGAAAGTGCCTATGTAGCTTTCCTCCCAATGCCAATAGAATAAATCTGGGAGGAGAAATTTTTATCAGGATCACAGTAGAGGAAAGAGTTGAATCCCACCCACCAGCCCTACACAGTCCTGATTTTGCTGAGGCTGCAGGCAGCAGCTGAGGAATGTATGTTCCTTATTAAACCATATGTGCTAGTGACATAAAGCATATTTAACATCCTATTGAGTTTAGCCCTTTGAACATTCACATGGTATACAGTATTTCCTGGTCAAGCACTTTCTTCTCTGTTTTTTAGTAGGCTCTATAAACACGGGTGGCACTGTGGGTTAAACCACACGGCCTAGGACTTGCCGATCAGAAGGTCAGTGGTTCGAATCCCTGTGACGGGGTGAGCTCCCGTTGCTCGGTCCCTGCTCCTGCCAACCTAGCAGTTCGAAAGCACGTCAAAGTGCAAGTAGATCAATAGGGACCACTCTGGTGGGAAGGTAAACGGCGTTTCCGTGCGCTGCTCTGGTTTGCCAGAAGCGGCTTAGTCATGCTGGCCACATGACCCCGAAGCTGTACGCTGGCTTCCTCGGCCAATAAAGCGAGATGAGCGCGCAACCCCAGAGTCGGCCACGACTGGACCTAATGGTCAGGGGTCCCTTTACCTTTACTTTATAAACAGATAGTTAACGCCTTCTCCAAAAGTTCTGAAAGGTGAATCAGTGCTTTTGAAATACTAATATGAGGTATTGAATTGCCAGCTAAAAGCAAAATGATTTTGCTTGCAATGAAATTGCGGGAATATTCCTGAGAAATAGTTTGGCCTCAAAATTACCATAATTCTTCAGAAATGAGAAATAATGTCACTTCCAATAAAAATGTGATGCCGCGGCAACAACAACAACCTCCCCCCATCCTACAGCAACCTCTCCACTGGGGACAGAGAGCTTTCTGGTGAAGGGATAGCAAAAGGCAGCTGCTGTCTCTGCCTTCAAGCAGCCAAATTCCAGTAGCTTGCTTGCTTTACTTGCTCCTGGACAGCAGACACATATTTTCAACTTCACATCATGTGGCCTCTCTGCAGATGCCCAATCCAGCAGCTAAAATTTCCGACCGCCACCACTCTCTCTGTCCTCCCCATCATCAGCAAGCACTCTTCTCAACTGATGCCTTTCATCAGGCCCAACTATTGATGGTCTCCTGTCGCTAGTGCCATCATTACCATCTTCTGTGCCCAGGAAGGGTTGACACCTGCCTCCCTCACTGTAAGGCAGGTAAGCCTCCCCCACGAACCAAGCAAGTGACTCTAGCCACCTTTCGTTCTACCAAGGCCCAGGCCCAACAGCATCAGTCATGGGGCAGGCAGTCTGCCATGCAGGTAGACCACAATCCATGTCACTAGGGCGGTGGCACCACGGCAACACCCACAAGTGACTGCTAGGACTCCTAGCCCTCCAATGGGAGGGCACAAAGCATTCCACCACAACATCGAGACCATTGGCCGGGAGAGGAGAAGCAGCCCTGAACCATGAACCGATCATGCATCCAGTGCCTTGAAAAGGTATCCCACCACCATCCTCCTCACTCCAAAGTAGGGATGGATGATGCTGTGATAGGAATTTTGAGGTCATAAAGGTAAAGGGACCCCTGACCATTAGGTCCAGTCGTGGCCGACTCTGGGGTTGTGGCGCTCATCTCGCTTTATTGGCCAAGAGAGCCGCGTACAGCTTCCGGGTCATGTGGACAGCATGACTAAGCCGCTTTTGGCGAACCAGAGCAGCGCACGGAAACGCTGTTTACCTTCCCGCTGGAGCGGTACCTATTTATCTACTTTCACTTTGACGTGCTTTCAAACTGCTAGGTTGGCAGGAGCAGGGACCGAGCAACGGGGGCTCACTCCGTCACGGGGATTCGAACTGCCAACCTTCTGATCGGCAAGTCCTAGGCTCTGTGGTTTAACCCTTTGAGGTCTTAGATATATATAAAATGTTCATAAATGTGCCAACCAAGCACTTATATAGATCAGCACAGGAAGACCGACCTGAAATCATTTTTGATTCCCAGGCTGACCGGGTGTTTTCTCTGCAAGGAGGGAGGGGGCTCAGGGAGCCTTCCCATTGTCTCAGGAATTGAGTAATCAGCATTTTAATGGGTGACAGACTATTAGGAAAGGCAATCAGATAACCTGGCAGACAGGAAAAACAACAACACCTTTTCTGTAATGTAGGTATGATGTTTGTGGGGGGTGGTCTTGGGTTACCCCCCCCTTCTGTGATGTATGTATGATGTATGGAGGGGTGGTCTTGAGCTCCAGGGCAGGGAATTTAAAATGTCTATATGAGGCCTTGTGCACCATTGTTCTGGGTTCCTCCTCCTTTCCTGTGTGTGAGGGGAGCACCCTGTTGCAACAGATCAATAAAAATCAGGCTTACTAGCTGCTTTGCTTCTCAGTATTCTCTGGTTGGCCCCTGTTATTTTCTCCTACCAATAAGGAACCTACGTAAGTACTCTATATGGGCTCTTGGATACCCCATAAGGGGAAAAGGGCAGATTTTTGTTTACAACAATGCCTCCATTGTCAAAAGTAACCACACCTACTTCTAGGACCCATGGTGATGGTCTTGTGCTCTGGAATGGCAGGGGCAGGGGTCACTGGAAGGAGCATTACTAGCTTCTCTGGTAGCAGCACAGCTTGCTCCCTGTGAACCTCAACCACAGAAACTTCATTAGCTCAGGCCGGATTCCCACCGTCATCTTCTGCAGTGACTTGGCAGAGTAGAGGTAGAGGCAGGGAGGAAGGAAAGATGGTCAGAGAAGCACCCCTGTCCTGCACCACTAGGAAGAGCCACCTGTTACGTTATCTAATCCCATGCCACACACTGCCTCTTGGGGCACAATTGAAAGAAATATCTATTTGTCTGGCCCCCATGGAATGAAGTGCGTGCTGGAATGGGCAAGCTCCCATTGGTTAGATTTGCCCCTGCCCTCATCCACCATTAAACAAACATTCCCCATGGAAATACTTAGGCTAGAATAAATCACAGACTCTTAGTGAAGATTTTACTCACAGTTTCCAGACACTACCACAAACAAGTCTCCATCTACTGCCGATAAAATTAAGATGAAAAAAATGTTCCAAATGACTTTTAAAAGAAAAGCACTTTGTTTCCTTACAAAAAGGATCTTGAGAGATTGTTCTAAAAAGGATAAAGGGAGACTGAGAAAGGGAGAGCAAAGCCAGCCGACAGCCTGTTAATCCACTTAAAACCTGAGCTATGGGCTCAGACTAACTCTTTCATCCACAAGTGTGAGTCAGTAACTGTATAATTACAACAGGCCAGTTGTGCCAGAGTAGGCTGCCACCCACCACACCTTCCCAGTCCCCTGACATGCCCCTAACCCAAAACTGAACTACGTTACCAATAGATTCTGAAGGAAGGGGAAGTTTGTTTGTTTTAACGGTGAGAGCCTAGCAGGGTGCTAGACAAAAAACCTGATCACTCATTCTGTAGATTTAGAATTTTCAACTTTTGCCGAGTATGCCTTGTGGATTCCCCTACTCACTTAACTTTTGGGGGAACTGTTTCAAGAATTCTCTAGAAAAGTGAGTTAATATCTTGCCATACATAACACACTAGATTTGTGTGCAGTTCAGATGCAGGTGTTTGGAAATTTCCCAGTCCTCAGTGTATTTATTTCCCAGGAAGACAAACTGAAGAGCTTTGGCTTCTTTGTCAAGTCAATGGCAGGATTTCCCTTGAGATATTATCTGATATTCTCAGAAGTTGTTCCCTGCAGAGAATTTTACTGCAGGTCCCACTCCCACCCTTGGCCACTGTTTGCAGAAGTTGCATGCAAGTAAATTCCAAAGTATTAAATGCTTGGTTTGGAACAGAAATGTTTAATTTAGGTTGGTTCTTTCCCCAAATGGCTCCTTTATGTTCATTCAGATAGATTTGCGAACTGTCAGTTGTTCCATGTGTAGCACCACTGCAAAGCAAATTAACACAATGGTTAGATGTGAGTCTCTCCATGGGAAGCAGAACTGGGGATAAATATATCATTTCCAAGAAACATGTTGTGCTGGCCTCATTCGAATTGCCTAATATCCCTTCTGGGCCTAGACATTTTGCTGTCTCTTTTTCTGCTTGACCGCCCTGGGTTGATTCCTTTTCAAATGATCTTCAGTAGTCAGTTTTGTTCTCTCTGTGTCTCCTTTTGAGCAGCTCAAGCCATATTGAATAGGGCCCAGCAACGTTAACACTGCAGGCTAGATCCTAACATAAAATATTGAGTTGAAAGGGAAAACCAAACGGATCAGACAGTACTGTACAAAAAAAGGTTAAAGTTAGACATATGTCTGAGACAGATGTAAAATATTGGCCAGTCAGCATATTAGTTAAACACAGCCTGCTGAAGCTGTCAAATGGGAGTTATAGTATGGTATCTCTGGCAAATCTTCAATACGTCAGCAGGTTTTGAAGGGACTGGAGGAATAATGTGCTGTAGAAATACATAATATTTCCACATTTCTGTCTCACACGCACACTCTGTCATATTTAAATGGTCTTTAGGTTATTTTTAAACAGGTCAACGTATATGGGAGATTGGGGATATGAAAGATCCTTCTTCATTGCCTGTAGATGATAAAACTACTTCTCAAGAAACCCCCCCTGGATTTGGAAAATCTAAGTAATTACAGGCCAATTTCCCCTTGTTGGGCAAGGTTCTTGAGCAGGTGATTGTGGACTAGATCTAAGTGCTCCTAGAGGAAACTGATTTTCTAAATCCATTTCCACTGAGGTTTAGGCCTGGTTTGGGCACAGAAATTGCTTTGGTTGCCCTGTATGATGGCTAAATATTTCAGAATCACTTCCGGTAGTATGAAGATGTCTCCAAGATGCTTTATTTACATCATGGGGGTCCAGGTATATGAGTAACTTCCCATTTTCCTTTTCTGTAATTACAAGACTGCTTACTCAGTCCAAGGGACTGAAACCCTAGATATCATTCTTGCACTTTCCAACTGACTCAAGGTGCACTTTCTTGAATATTGCAAAAGGAACCTTTTGACACTCATTTCTAACAGGAACTACTGCTGGTAAGGTCCATCAGGCTCAGCGACAAACAAAAATGTCAGAGTATATAGCAAATAGCTGCTCCTATGTCAGAGATTCAACCCAATAAACAAGATCCAGTGTCTCACAAGCTGCCCTGTCCAATATTGGAAGGGTTGAAAAGCTTGTTGTGAGTCGAGGACCCGCCACCCGCTTAGGGATAAATAAGACACAAGGACACATGTATTTGAGGTAATGGGCTAAATAAGGCCACAACTTTATTGGTCACAGCATGTGAGTGGTATTGGATCTAACAATCTATACATGACTCCACCCCGCTCAGCGGGGAGTCATTCAAGGGTTAACAACCCATGGGAGGAGCTTGTTGATGCAGATACAACTGGAAGCTTCCCCTGATGTCACCGGGGGTCGTGCCATAGCACTAGCCATCAGCAGGGCATCGGACAGGATCCACGACCGCCAGATCCCTTTAACGGAATACCCAACAAGGGGAGGGGTAGGTGATGGCCACAACCTCCCCTCCAACACCACACATATTCCAATGCCTAACCGCCAATACCCGAAAAGTTGTGACGATTTTGTTACAAGGTAGGCAAAAAACCAAGAGGCTAGTGCCGATTTGCCAAATGGATAAAAATTCCTACCAGGCCCCCTGGGCAATCAAGGCAACCGACCAAAGTCCATAGCAAGGTCAAAAGCAAAGATACGGCCCTATTGGCTGGCTAAAGGGCGCGGCGTAGCAGCTGGGATAACTGAGGCAGGGGGCCAAATAGCCCCCCTGCCAAAGCAGGAACAGGCTCCCACTCACAACCCCTCCCCTCTGGTAGGAGGAGAGGTCTTATAAAAAACAGTAGCCTGGCTGTTTTCTGTAGAACACAGATTTAAGAATGATGGTCCCCAATGACTGTATCTGAGGTCCAGCATAAGCCACAAGGGTTACAGCATTCTTAGTTAATTCTTTCCCACCAGATAATTATCAAAGGGTTTAACAAGCAAAATATTCCCCTCTGCTCCTGTATTCAGTCAGAATTTCACTGGAAGTCTCTGGAAGGTTAAACCAGCACACTGTCCAATCCCCTTGGCTTTCAGGCTGCCAAGCGGTATTATGAGCTAACTCCCATTAAGCTACTGTTGAAATCAAGCTCTTGATCTTGAGTTGACATTCTTGTTTTTGCTAGAACCTAATGGCTTTAATTGCCTTACCCTGGTATAATGGTTTTTCATGGCACATTTGTGCCAAGTCTTCCCAAATGTTAGTTTTATACTGCATCACAGTGGGGGTGCATATCCTCCCTGGTTTGGTCATATCTATATTTAGGTTGTGATTTCTCAGATCCCAGAGTCCATGCAGGAACTGGATGTGGCTCCTTGCCAGATATTAAAGAAGATGTCATGGTGTTCAGTTGAACTCTTGCTACTTCTGTTATGTTGCACTTTTCAATTGTTCCAGAGAAAAATCAGGGTCCCTTGGGAGCTTTTCCTCCTTCACACTGAAATAATCTTATCCTCTGCGTATCATTGACTGCAGGGCCAAATCAACCATTACTAGCTCTAAGTCTGAGTTCAGTAGCAAACTGTTCAGAAACGTCTACATGAGGCTGCATACGATTTCATCACCATCAATCTTTATTACTGTTCAGAGACCCAACAAATCGTTACAAAGCAATACACAATCCATACAGCCTACCTCCAGGTTAAACAAGCATTTTGTTCAGAATATAGGGATCATTGGTTCTTGCAACCACCGATAAAAACTTTGCCACTGCTAATGTTCTAGCATTTGTCCAGACTTCCAATAGGAACTTGACTTAGTGAGCCTCTGATTTTCCCGGGAAAGGTACCAGCAAGGGTAATATCAGTTCAGCCCTGGCTTGCTCATATTTTGCACAGTGCAACAAAATATGTTTTATGGAATCGATGTCTTGAGCACACGAGCAAAGTCTGTCCTGGTAGGGAACTCCATACGATTTCAAAAGAAATATTGCTCAAGCACTAGATTATTGCAAGGAGTGTAGCCTGTACTAAAACCTGCAAAGACCTCTGTGATATAATTTCAGCCATCAACATCAGGAAAAACAAAGGTATTGTCCCCAACACAGCTCAACAAAATGTTTACCTGCCATTCTTAGGTGCCTTATCAGTGAGATATAGCTGAAAACCTTACTCCTAACATTTCCAATTTTCAACTAAATTTCATTGTAAAAGTAGGAGAAGCAAAGGCTGTAATATCTACTAAAAATGTTGGGGGGGGTACATCAATAATCAAATAATAGATCTTATTCTAACTGCCCCTGCTAAAACCTTGCAGTTTTTGCTGTCACCTGATCATCTTGATCTGCTAAAAGAAAGGACACAGTAGCAATGATTGAGTGACCCAGCATGGACAATAATAGAAGGTTAATCACCTCATTCCTCCAATCTTTATAGAGTGCAGGCCAGAAGCACATGAGCCACTGACTCAATTCTGCCATTTCCACAGGGACATAACCGTTTTTCTAGTGAATTTCTTTGAAATCGACCCTCAAGTACAGCCAAAAGGCAGTAAATTCAATCTAGTGAAAGTGAAAGCGCGTCTGTATTTTGGAATTGTTAATTTTGCAAATAGGGTGCCAAAGGGTCAAAATGACTAGGTGGCCTGACTTCCAGTCATGTGTTATATCTTTTCCCTCAGCTGATATTTTTGTCCATTATAGTAATTCTTTCAGAGATCCCTTCATAGAGCATATTTATGAGATTTTCTCATTCTTTTTTTCCATATTTCCCCAATACATGGTACCTCGCGTTACAGACACCTCAGGTTACAGACGCTTCAGGTTACAGACTCCGCTAACCCAGAAATAGTACTTCGGGTTAGGAACTTTGCTTCAGGATGAGAACAGAAATTGTGCGGCGGCAGCGGGAGGCCCCATTAGCTAAAGTGGTACCTCAGGTTAAGAACAGTTTCAGGTTAAGAACAGACCTCCAGAATGAATTAAGTTCTTAACCCGAGGTACCACTGTACTACATGGGTTCAGAAAAACAATTTTTTGTCCTTAATCAATCATGTCACTCTTTTTCTACAGCTGCAACATACATGGAAGTCTTTACAAAGTGTAGTTGGAAGGCTCAGGTAGATATAACTGCAAAATAATTTTCTATTTTCTATTATTGCTGCTGTTTGGCAAGATTAGACGTTTACAGCCAGCTTGGGGGAGGGGCGATTGCGGTCTGGCCTCAGCCTCAGTTGACTTTGGATTACCCACCCACCCCACGACATGCTTTAGGTGTGGTCTGCCCAAAGGTAAGAGCATAAAATCTTGCTCTGGAAGCCTTCGACCACTGTATTCAGGACAAAGGACGAATTTGCCTTCAGAAAAATTTGGCTTGTCTGGGGTTTTGCCTACCTCATAGCAATTGTCACAACTTGATGGCGGATAAGACATTGGGTTGGATCTTCAATGTAGATGGACAGGAGGTCAGGAGCACCCACCACCAGCACCAGCACCACGAGAAATCAGGGTATCCCATTAAAAGGATCCAGGGGAGAATGCCCAGATGGTGATCTCAGTGGGATGCCCCAATTTGATGTACGTCAAAGGGTGATCCTTAACCTTGGTTAACCCTGCCAAATAATCAGCCAGCAGACAGGCTGGTTGATTCAAGATGCATACCCAACACTTGTACCAAAACCTACTGACATCTGTAATCAATAAAGTTGTGGCCTGTGGTTGTCCTGTGTTTATTACTAATTCACCATGCCTTGGCCCTACCGCCCATAGCTTCACTGTGCCTGGAGCCGCAATCTTCTTCAAAATGCAACTTATTCAAATCTTGTAAATTCCAGGACTATCTCTTAAAATGAGATCTGGATTGTAGCGAGTATGAACGGTAGTTTGACCATAAAACTGTAAACATGGTTGCACTGTCCAGCTGATTCTCCCAAGCCTATTATATAATCCCTTACATCACTCCCATGTCTCCAGGTTTCATTTTTCACTGCAGTTTCTTGTATGCTATTTTGGACAGTGTCCTTAGAATCCCTGTAAAGCAGCTGGAGGTTCAGCTGGTGGGGCCTGACTAGAACAGCTGCTCAGCAGTGAAAACAATTTCTCTGTAGATTGGGGTGCATGTAGCCCTGAGGATTTTTGAACCCATCTATTCAAATACCACCACCTACAGGATCAGACTCATGTATGAAATGAGTTCAAAAGCTGGATGAACCTTGGAATATCGTAAAAATTCAGCTGAATCCAGAATCAAACTGGGCTCATTCAGCACGATTTGGATCTGGTCCAAAGGAAGTCATCACACCTCCGGATCAGTCCTGAGCAGGTTCCATGAATCTGAATCTATTCAGAGTGCTTTGGTCCAATCCAAAGCTCAAAACACTCTCTAAGGAAGCCAGGAAGGCTGTCTCCAGAAATAGCCAGTTGACCAGCAGTGCTATTAGAAGCGTGAACAGACTCCCAGAGGGGCTGGGAGGAAAGAAAGACAGAGAGTGTGGTTGAAAGTTGCAGGAAGTGGGGAAAGGAAAGAAGGGAGGAAGGAAGGAGGCAGAAGGAAAAGCAGTGAGTAGAGAGAGGGGGGCATTAAGGCACACAGACTGACAGACTGATGGAGGAGGTAGAAGGAGAGGGAGAGGGGATGCAGAGCAGAACAGACTCAACCCTGATGGTTATGGAGGAAGTCACTAGCAGAGTGTGAAAGGTGATGAAAAGCAAACTTTTGAGCTTCTGGTCCATGGTCTCTCCTGGCTTCAGAGGCTCCCTTGTACCTTTGGCGAGAAGTACCAGCGCCTCTGAAGCCAGCATCCTGTAATTTGGCAGGATCCACCCCATTAAACAGCACCTTGTAGATGACATGATACTGATGATGTGTCAGCCATCATTTCTGCTACCATGTAGGCTCAATAATGAGCCCTTCTCTGGGTTCATTGACACTTGTACTGAGCCTAGAAAGCATGCGTTTGAATGTTTTCTTGTTTGGCCCACGCTTTCTAGGTATGGGTTTGAGTGGTTTTCCCTTGCCCAGCTCTTTTCCAAGGGAAAACCTGAATTGCAGTTCTCTTCAATTGAATGCTAAAGAGTGGTTTTCCCCAGGGGAAAACAGTGGGACAAGGGGAAGTGTGGATAAGCTGATGTGTTCCTAGAATTCATATATTCTACAGTACTGTAACTCTCTCTCCCTGCTTCCATCACTGTCCCTCTATTTCCTGGAAAACCAGTTGGCTGAGCTGGATCTGCATCGTGCGAGAGGTGCTTGGAGAAATCATGTCACCTAAGTAGCCCACAAGCCATCTAGGACATCAGTTCCCATAGGAGCATCAGGAATCCCTCTTGATTCTATTAGCCTTCAGTGGAGGACTAGCTGAAGTTGTCGACACACACAAAGAAAAGAAGTAGCTTTTGCTCTAGCATAGCAGATTACTGTTGTTAACTGTAGTTACATAAAAACCTGCAATCAGCTAATAATTGTCCGTGTGTTTTAAGCCAAACCTCACTCTGTTGCAGTTGCCTGTATATTAATCAAATTCCAAGCATGATGAGATAATCAACTTCACTTCCAATGTATTGGTGCAATCCAGCTGCTTTTCTTCAACTCATACACTTGAGATCTGGAGCTGGCACTCCTGCAGAAATCATTATATATGATTTATATATTGCCCTTTGCTGGCAAATGATCCTACCCATTCATTCGAGGTCTAAAATTTGAACCCCAAATCATGAGGACATTCCATCCTAACAGCCTATGGAGTAGAATGAGGACATCTCCCTCAATAAAAACGATCCTCCTCTCCTCTTCATGGCACTCTGTTAGAATTAAAACATTTCCACTCTTCCACGCCAGATGACATAATCTGAAGGGACTGAGATTCTATAGTCCAAAAAAGAAGACTAACGTGTTTGTAGTTTGTTTGTTTCTTAATGACTTTTTTTTCCTGGCAACGTAAATCGGTGGGACTCCATAAGATGTTGCTTGCGCATGCACTGCATGGAAAAGGTAAAAGGTAAAGGACCCCTGGACAGTTAAGTTCAGTCAAAGATAACTATGGGGTGCAGCATTCACCTCCGCTTTCAGGCTGAGGGAGCTGGCGTTTGTCTTTATTTTATTTATTATTTTTTTAGAAGACTACTATAAAACTTTATTGATGCATAATTCACAAAGATGCTGTGGCTTGGCTTACTTCAGAGAAAATATAGGCACAGTCATAGCACTAAGTGAAAGGATTCAGTCAACAGAAATTTGGGTTGCTTATATATAAAAGGGTAGATTGGAAGTCACAGGGGCTGAAATGTGAATGTCCTTCCTCTGAGACACAGATGCAATAAAAATGCTCAACTGCCTTGGTAACATTAGGGACCACTGAGGAATGGCAGGGAAGACAGCAACCTCCAAACTGAGTTTCACATACTAGTTTCTGCAACAAATTTTAAGGACTAAGAACAAATGAGCTGCTTTCCAGTAAGATGGTAGTCCTTTTTTTAAAAAAAGAATCCTTGCAGTCTCCAGCAAATGTACCATGGTGGAGATGGGATCACCTTTTCTGAAAGCCATACTTCTTTCGCTCATAGAAGAAATCTGTTTTTGAGCTGCCCAGATTGACAATCTTGGGACAGCCATCTCAATTTTTCACATAGTCGTCCAATAGCCATGCCCGCCTGCTTGCGGCAGAAGATCAAATCTGGGTGGTGCTTGGCCATCCCTGAAACCCTTCGCCTCGCCTTGGCGTTTGTCTTTAGACAGCTTTCTGGGTCAAGAACTGGAGGAGGGAGAAGAGGTACTGAGATGTATTTATTCCATTTAATTAACTCATCTTAGGGCCACATTTGTGGGCCTGTTATTAATTGGGTTGGCTGAACAGCTTTCTCAGCATTCCAATGAGAACGAGGTTCTGGATTTCCTTTGAGAGGAATGGCAGAATATAAATTTAATAAACAAATAAGATGACGAGCTTGCAATCAATCAATGGATTGGCTTGAAACTCGGCAGTGTAGGAGAAGAAGCTTTGTGGGTGGTATATGCCACACATGGGTTAGAAAATATTTTCAAAATTGCTTCTTTGGAATGAGTTTAACATTTGATGAGGGACTTGGGCATGTTGACAGGTGCAGGGAGAAAAAGATTATGGGAAAGTTATCCATTTCGTACCATGCGTTTTGGGAAATGGGTTGTAGTTAAAGGGGAAAAGCTAGTATTTACTTTTGCCCATCAGTTGTGTAACTTGTTGGAAGCTTTTATTTAAAAGGGATTTATTTATTTTTCTGGTGAACGTTAGTCAATGGACATGCTTATTCTGCTGTTGCTAAGCAATGGTTTCCAGGCAACGATCTGATAGACCAGGCCTCAGCCTCGTAATTTAGGTAGACCCAGAGATTAGAAGTTAGGCCTGAAAGGAGACAGAAAGGGGGGAAAACCCACAGCAGATGAATAAAAATAGTTTTTTATTCAGTAGGTGGATTTGTGACAGGAAGCTTTTGAAGACACAGGAGAGCCTTCAGAAGCAAGCATGAGGGGAAGGGGGATTTTGGGGGTGGCTGTGTGCACTTTAACCTGTTGAATTTCCACTTTTTCGTTGTGGCCATTAAAGGCTAGGCTTGCCAACTGACTTGAAAGGCCTGCTCCTATGCCTTTAACAATTATGCAACCTGCAGAAATCAGCTGGGGTGATTATAGGGCTTGGGAACCCCCTGCTAATGCCACCTGATGAACCCATAAAAGTTGCCAATCCTATGAAATACACATAAGCCTGCTTTGGGGGGGGGGGGGAATTGCAACCTTTATTTTTAACTTGACTTGACTTGCTTAGACACTTACTAGGCATTCTGAGTTGAATGTGAATACGTGTGCTTCTAAATCATATGATTTCTTCTTTTTCAAGTATCCCCCCCCTTTATTTCTGCATTGAATTTCAAACCCTACAGTTGGCAGGCAGTGGTGATACCAGTTTGGTATTGACTCTTGTCAGAGCCTTTCAGTGCTGGTTCCCTGGTTGTACAATGCCCTCCCTTCTGAGGTGTGTTTGTCTCCCCTATTATTTAACTATAAAGAAGGAATTTTAAAACATTTACCAAGTTTACCACGGCTGAAAGATACTGTTCCTGGCAACCTTGAAATCATTGGCTGAGAGAATGTGACTTTTCAAACTTAATAAACAAATTAGGGCAACATTTGTGGGCCTGTTGTATAATGTTTTTAATTATATTTTTATTGATGTGTTGGCTGCCCTGATAGCCTTTGGGCAGAATGGTGGCTATAAAAGAAAGAAAGAAAGAAAGAAAGAAAGAAAGAAAGAAAGAAAGAAAGAAAGAAAGAAAGAAAGAGAAATTTCAGTTTCCAAGGCATAGCCTTCTCAAAACATAATAAAATTCAATCAACTAACAAAAAATATTCCTCCTTAGCATGCTGTATTGAGGGTTTTCCATGTTCACTATAGCATAAGTCATGTCCTTGGACTCAGCTACATTTGTAAAGATAAACGCTTTATATGCGTTATAACACTGTGACACCAGATGACGTTGTGGAGTCCCGTTTTTCGCCAACAGGATTTCCCTGTATGAAGTTTACAACGCATTTAATGGATGTAAAACATAGATAAATGTAAAACATAGATAAAAACATCAGGGCAGTGTTCAGAGTGCAAATGTCTCTTGAAATAAACAGATGACAAATTTCATTCCCGAAACTCCAAACTGAAAAAATGAATTTTCATCCAATTTAGATATATGCATAACCAAGAAGAGAGAAGAATGAAACATGTAGTGGTGGAAACGCCATCTCTTGTATAACATCCAGTTCAGCCTTTGACCAGCTTCTAAATAAAGCCAAATGACTAGTACTAGCAATGTTGTTGATACCCAGTGTTGGACATCAAAAAGACATGAGGGTGGAGATGGAATACATCTGGAGCTTGTGCATGATTCCTGGACGGACATATGTGAGTAATATATTTCCACATCTGTTCCTCAGCAAATAAAATGCTAGAGAGCATGGAAACGCTGTCAGCCCTTTAAAAATTCATGGGTCTATTTTCTGTCTGGAAGAGGATGCAGTTCACACAATTGCAGGCTTAGTATTTCTGTGCCAGTTCGTTTATATTTGCTTGTGTTTCATAGATGCATTTTTAATAGTTACTGACACTCTGTGCATCTATTTAATAATGCATTTACAACTACCGGTTGATTACATTCTGTAGCCTAGGGTAGGCAATGGAATTAAAATGGTTTTAAAATGCAGTAAATCTGCTGTTATAACTTTGAATGAACCTTTTTATGAGTCTCATAACTATGTATTCCTGGGTCTGTTGTATCTCACCATCTTCCTCCCCCCCCCCCCATTTATCACTCAACATTTATAATCCTATTCTACGTATCTCACAATCTTCCTGGTTACCAAAAGAAATAAAATCAATCCAGATTGTTGAGAATGAGTATGTCTTCCTTTGGGCTTCTTAGTGCCTTAAGGTGGCATGTTAATTTCTCCCATTATTGCAGAGTTCCAAAGCTTGCAGACCCTCCAAGTGTCCCTACTTCCCAAGGGACAGTCCCGATTTACAAAGGCCATCCTGGTTTCTGATTTGATCCCAGAATGTCCCGCCTTTCCTTGTGTTGTTGTTGTTTAGTCGTTTAGTTGTGTCCAACTCTTCGTGACCCCATGGACCAGAGCACGCCAGGCACTCCTGTCTTCCACTGCCTCCTGCAGTTGAGTCAAACTCATGCTGGTAGCTTCGAGAACACTGTCCAACCATCTCGTCCTCTGTCGTCTCCTTCTCCTTGTGCCCTCCATCTTTCCCAACACCAGGGTCTTTTCCAGGGAGTCTTCTCTTCTCATGAGGTGGCCAAAGTACTGGAGCCTCAGCTTCACAATCTGTCCTTCCAGTGAGCACTCAGGGCTGATTTCCTTAAGA
Source organism: Podarcis filfolensis (assembly GCF_964270895.1). Classification (NCBI taxonomy): domain Eukaryota; kingdom Metazoa; phylum Chordata; class Lepidosauria; order Squamata; family Lacertidae; genus Podarcis; species Podarcis filfolensis. Next base: position 11,983,729 of record NC_139621.1, read on the forward strand.
ATTGATAGGTTTGATCTTCTTGCAGTCCATGGGACTCTCAAGAGTCTCCTTCAGCACCATAATTCAAAAGCATCAATTCTTCGGCGATCAGCCTTCTTTATGGTCTTTTCCTTAGGATGCCCCTATTTTCATCAAAGAAATGTCGGAGGGTATGAGGTTGGCAGACCTGTTCTGAATATTCCGTCTTGAAGCATTTTTCCTCAAAAGGCATTTGGGAGCAGGGCTTAACTGATGCCACTAACAGCAATTAAGGTTGCCATACGTCTGGAATTTCCTGGACATATCTGTAATCCTGCAGTCGGAAGTAGAGTCTGGGAAAAGCAGAAAGAAAGAAAAAGCTCCACAACCACAATCCCTCTCAGAATTCCCCATCTTGAGGGTCTGTTTATAAGAACAGCTGAATGAAGTTGTAAAGATTTTCATTTTCTTTGAAAAAACAAAAATAGCTTACTGCCACTGAAAAACAACATGTTGGAGAGAAGCCTATATAGATCTTCTCTCCCAAATTAAGCTAATAGTTCCATACAATTTTACCAATAGGAATAGATTTTTAAAAATGTTTTATTCCCTATTTTCCATTTTTTGTGCATTAAGTTTGGTTTTATAGTCAAGTGTTTTTATTTATATAGCCAACAAAATTCTTCCTTGAAAAGATTGCTTGGTGCTAATTAAAAGAATTTTCTCAGTGAGCAATGTTCTGAAAGTAAGCAGAACAATTTGGTATGACTCGTGGTTTTGGTGGGAAGGGCTGATTGGGCTCTCCACTATTTCAGATGTGTGAATGGCTATGAATAGCATTAGAGGAAGTCTGTATGGGTAGCTGTATTACTCTATTGTAGCAAACACATGAAAAAATAGTCTCATGGCACATTTAAGGCTAACAAAGGGCTTATGGTGAAACAGAAAAGGTAGTCTCAAACATCGGGAGGTCTTTAATCATTTAATACATTGGGGGCCATTTGGATAAACAAACAAACAAACAGTTCTGTCCAGAGAATGAGAGGGGATAAGTTCATCTCTCCCTTAAAAACCTGGGACCAGTTTACCTATGAGATTCTTCTCTCTGTAAGCGTAGTAAATATTTATGGCATCCTTTTGCACACATGACACTTTTATGGCTGTTTAGTTGCCCCAAGAGAAAAGTGGCTTGAATTGCTGCTGTCGTTATTTATGTGGAAAACAGGTATGATTTCTCTTTCTACATGGAAAATGTCTCCGTTATGCATGCTTTTTTTCTCCACAGATGGAATATTTTCAGACCTCACTTTGACAATTTTATGCCTTTGCAGCATAAAATGCCCATAACACTTTCTTGCAAAGAGAAGAGAGCCATATTTTTGCTGAGAATGATTTTTTCAGGAACAAAAATTGCCACGATTAGTCTATTGCCAATATAATCAGACACATCTTCCTACAGCCAGGAAAGTTATCATTACCAGAATCTCTCCTTCCCAAAACAGTGAATGAATTGTCAAGTGGCTTCAAAAATTACTCTGCATAAATCTAAAGGGCTGCTACTAAACAAAGTGTGTCTGACACATTGTGGAAAGATACCTGCAGCAGGTAGTTATTAAAAAGCAGTAACAGCAATAAAAAGTCAAGACTATAATTTTTTTGTAGGCAACTTATCAGCGGTTTGGCATGGATAGATGAAGTGAAATACCCAAGAGTTACAAAGGAGCATAAGATATATTACTGAAGTGAGAATTCAGAAGGAAGCTGGATTATAGAGCATTAACGTGCTTTCGAACTCTAGGTTGGCAGGAGCTGGGACTGAACAATAGGAGCTCACCCCGTCGCAGGGATTCGAACCGCCAGCCTTCTGATCAGCAAGCCCTAGGCTCTATGGTTTAGACCACAGCACCACCATAGCTGTCAACCGTCCCTTATTTGGCGGGAAGCTCCCTTATCCCAGCGCTGTGTCCCGTTGCTGTCCCTTATTGATGATGTCCCTCAAATTTTCCAGGTTTCAAAGGAAGCAGCTCCTCTCCCTCCCTCCCTACCAGCCAGGGAGGAGAGAGGCTCCAACTGTGTTGCTTGGCTGCATTGCTCACCCAATAAGGAGACTAAGAACGACTGGGGGGTGGAGCTTGCATGCCTTGTGCCGATCAAATCAGCCGCGTTGCCTGGGAACTCGCCTTTGCTCAGCGCTTCCCAGCGGAGAGGTGACGGTGGTTTTCCTTGCTGCATCCCCTTTGCCGGGTTGCTGCGCAGTGGGAACCACCACTTGAGGCTTCGTTTGGCTGCTGGCTGGGCTTTCTGCCTTTGGCTTGGAGGGGCTCAGAAGTTGAACATACCTGTGCCCAGAAAATCCCTTACTTTGGCTGCTGATCCCTTATTTTCGAGGCTGCTGGTCCCTTATTTTCAAATCTGTAAGTTGACAGCTATGAGCGCCACCCGTGTCCCAAATAGTAGCAAACATCAAATGATATAAGGAAGAGAAAAAAATCAGAAGAACTATCAGTTAACTCAACTTCAGATTAAACCTCCAAATCTCCGAAACCATTTGTAGCAGTATAATCCAACTCTCTAGTCTGTTTTATGGCTGCTTCAGCTGTTTTACAGCCAAAAGAGCCAGCGTTATGTGTCACAAAACCATTAGTGTCACTCAAGAGAAGCTGAACAATTTCTGCCAGGGCGGTCCTGCTGCCATATGTCAACAAGGGTTTCAGAAATCTCTCTCCAAATACATAAATGAACTAGTTTGTTCTATAATTTGCTGATCTGAACTCCATTTATACATCGGGCTGTGTCTAACAAAACTCACGACCACAGTTTTAAAATTATAGATAGACTTTCCAGTTTGCAGATATACTAAATGAATCAAAATATTTTTAAGCCCCAAGCGGGGAAGAGATATAAGTACCATCTGCGTACATCAAGATATATCTTGATGTATCTGCGTACATCAAGATAATATTTCTGTTAATCAAGATAATATTTCTGTTAATCAAGATAATATTTCTGTACGCAGATAATAATATTATCTGCGTACATCAAGATAATATTTCTGTTCCTGATTAGTGAGGAATGAAAGTTTAACAAAGGTAACTGTGGTAGCTAATAAGCATCCTAGTTTCACTCCTCACAGTGTTTCAAAGGCTTCTGCCATACCACCTTATAAACCAACTCTAACCCTCATTTCTATATTACTGTATAATTTTTGTATTACCAAAAGTCTGTGGCCAATGCTGGAGCTTTGTAGTTTCGCCCACAATCTATGTTGATTCATATAGTCAAAAGCAATGGAGAGATCAATAAAGGCTACAAATATGGCACTCTTCTTAGTGTTCTTACTATAGTATCTTATGATTCAAAGTAAAATGTTCATCAATAGTGCCATATTCTCTTCTAAATCCTGCTCGTTCTTGATGAATAATGTCATTAGTTTGCGTCCAGTCTAATAAAGAGAATACCGGGCATATAGCTTCAAAGAAATATCTAGCAGACTAATTGGCTGGTAGTTTTGTGGGTCATTCCTATCCTCTTTCTCATAAATCAGAAGGATGATACTCATTTTCCACTGAGGCAGCGTGTCTTACACTGTTTATTGTGGTAAACAAGCCAGCCAGAATTGGCATCCACCATGGTGAATATTCTTTGTAAAGCTCTGGAGGAAACAGGTCTTCCTTGGGAGCTTGTGGGATTTCAGGCAAGAGATAAGAGTCTTTTATTTTATTGCCAAGAGACTGGATGCTCCTCTGGTAAATTTGAGAAATCCTGACACCCTCCCAACTCATGCCTAGATTCGTGCCTAGATTAGCCACCAAATATATTAGAGAAATAATCTAGAGGCAGGAATTGAAGCTTCCAGCACTGATCTCACTTCTTTTACAGGAGTTCCCAGAATTTGTCTTCCTTCTGTTATATTACTACAAGAACTGAATCATGCCACTGGGTTTTAATGTATTCATCTTAAGCAATCTTTTATATTCCAACTGAATTTTAATTAATTTTTCTGCAGATTCCTCAGTTGGTTTCTAAACACGATTACTTTCCTAGCCAGATATTTCTTTTTTTTTTTTTTATAAAATTTTTTATTGGTTTTTTAACACATAATAATAGACAATACAAAACAATACAAAAACAAACAAACATATAAACACGTATAATTTCTTCACATTTTTTCTTAAACCTTCTTTCATCGACTTCCTCATACCTCCCTTTTCTGCATCCCTATTTTAAAATTTTCCAGCAAGCCCCAATGTCAACTTATAACACTTTTTTTTCCCCCTTTAAATCCTTTTTCTCATATCCAATTGTTTTGTTTATTTGATATGAATTGTTACGTTTATTAATCCTGAATGTGTATTGTATTAATTACTTATATTACACACCATGGGCTTAGCTGTATATGGCTTGTAGAAAATCCAATAAAATAGTTTTTAAGGAAATAAATATCCTTTAATAAAAAATAAATAAACCTTATTTGCATTGGCCGGAACAGACTATTATGTCACATGCAGGACTGCTGCATTTGTTCAGTTGTTCTTAGGGAAGTGGAAGTAACTTACAATTTCAGATAATAACACATGTCAAAGACTTGTTTTAATGGCATCACATAATCATGTTTTTATAGGGATTACTGTATTCTTTGTGAATGTATTTTGCTGCCTTTATTGTCTGGTTGACTAAAACAATAACATTTGGATTTTAGATTTGGAAAACATTGAGATGGACCTTTAAAACAAAGCCTTTTGGGCTGTTATTGACTCAAGCCACATTATCCTCTTTCTGCAAGCATGAGTGCAGACATCTCTTTCCTTTCTAAACAAAATAGGTTTTTCAAAATCTGTAGCAGGTGCCAGTTAAAGCTATGCAAACAAGGAAAGCTTCAAAAAGACAATAAAAAGCCCATATATTTATGTATTTAACATCCTTTCTTTTTAATGGAATTTTAAATTATCAGAATCCTAGCAGAATTCCCATATGCAAGGGTTCACATGAGACCAATAGCCACGGTTTCCTTTAATGACATAGAACAGAAAACATATTCAAGCCTGTAGTTCCATAATATAGTTGTGGCGTTTGCCTCCTAGGTGGGTCATAAGGAAAGGGTTAATGAGTGTGATGTGATTGGCCAGTGGGTATGCAAGGGAGGAGTAAAAGTTAGAGTGGGAGGTTTTGAAAGTCAGTTGCGGTTGGGAGTTGGAGAAGGAAGAGGGAGGATAAGTCTGTGGGTTGGGCGAGTTGTGTTGTGAGAGAGTGAGAGGAACTGTTAGGTGGAGTCAGATAGATACCATATTTTTCGCCCTATAGGACGCACTTTTTCCCCTCCAAAAATGAAGGGGAAATGTGTGTGCGTCCTATGGGGCGAATGCAGGCTTTCGCTGAAGCCTGGAGAGCGAGAAGGGTCGGTGCGCACCGACCCCTCTCGCTCTCCAGGCTTCACGGACCTCTCCGCAAGCAGCAGGAGTGCTCCCGCTGCTTGCGGAGAGTTGCCTGCATGCCGAAGCCTGCGCGCGCTGAGATCAGCGCGCCCAGGCTTCGCGGACCTCTCCGCAAGCAGCGGGAGCGCTCCCGCTGCTTGTGGAGAGTTGCCTGCATGCTGAAGCCTGCGCGCGCTGAGATCAGCGCGTCCAGGCTTCACGGACCTCTCAGCAAGCAGCGGGAGCCAGCGCTGGGCTCCCACGGCTTGCAGAGAGCTGCCTGTTTGGGGGCTGGGGTCGGGGGAAGCTCGGGCCTCCCCCGCCCCAGCCCCACGCCTGGGGGGGAAATAATTTTTTCCCCTTTATTTCCCCCCAAAAAACTAGGTGCGCCTTATGGGATGGTGCGTCCTATAGGGCGAAAAATACGGTAGTTGGGATAATCAGTTTGAAGTTGTTAGGAACGTATAGGTCAGTAAAGAAACTAAGATTAAGAAACTGACAAGAAAAATTAAGTGAAACCTTAAACTGGTTCATGCTTATAAAAATAAACTCGATTATTTGTTAATGTTAACAACTATCTGGACTCTGTGTGTACCTGAGAGAAACAGGTTGGTGGCAGCGAAGAGGCAATCACAGTGGTGGCACAGGGATCAATAGACGGTCAAACGTCTGGGGACCCTGTGTGATCGCCACAATAGTCTATTTTTTTACTGTCTCTCTCTTCTTCCCCATTGGTCAGTCAGTGGGCCAATATCTAATCCTCCATTACCCTTTAGTTTGCTGATAAGACCAAATGCTATTCTCTACTTTCTATTATCTCAGGTGGTAAAAGTGATTACCCTTGGTGAGATGGATTTGGAAGTCTTCAGCTACTGGTCCTTATAACAGGACCTCTAGTTCCACAAACAGAAGCAATGTACACATATAGAAATGTATATGAAAATTGCTATACAGATTTTATTTTAAATTACAGCTAAAATTACAAATCAGTAGGACCAATCACGTTTTAGTAGTGGGGAAGAACTCGGAATTTTTGTCAGACAATTTTTTTGTTAGCTGTAGCAGATAAAAAGTGCACTGGTGTCTAACCTACCCCATTTTCTTAGCCTGGCTCAGTTCTGCTGCATTGCAGGACTCCTGACACTCAGTCCGTGATTGACTTGCTTGGTCCTCAGAAAAGTAATTGAAAGGGTTATTCCTGCAGCTGTTTTAGCTCTTTGGTAATATTCTCCAGCTGTTGCAAATAGAGCTTGAAGGAAGAAATGATATATGTGGACTCCCTGGCTACAAGGGGTTTGAGGGGATGCAAATCACACTGATTACATCTGAAATTCAATTTATGGTGCCTGTCTCTTTAAAAGCAAAGCCAAAGGTCTTCATTTGTTTACTAGCATGTATGAGTATATCTGCTCGCTATTAAATGAACACCGAAATGCTCATAAATGGTTTCACCTTTCTCAAACTTCTGTTATGGCAATTTACATGGTAACAGAGGACCCTGCTGTGCTTCACAGGACAACTATCTTCATTGAAATATGTCCTTGTCTGCTAGTAGAGCAGGAGAGACTTACTTCCAAAGGTATTTTTCCAAATGAATTTCCCATCAACATTACTAAGCATCAACCTTTCCTTTTCACATCATTCAGATACTGTGTTCAGTGGGTTGCTTTTCATGACTTCCAAAACCAACACTTACTGTATATGTGATTTCTCCTGTTCCGGGTTATTTTGTGGGGTGAGATAGAGATAGCATTCCAAACTAAAACAAAAAAACCATGGCAGCGACTCCCAGAAATATGTTCAGTAGTATTGATCCCCATATACTTATTTTAATGACAATCTGCTTTGAACAGATTATGTGTTTGTACTAATAATAAAATATTCTGGTACTTCCAATTTCCTGTATATTAATTAATTACAAATATGCCAGACTTTGCCTTTCTTACATTAACTGAAGAGTATATAATGAAGGATATTACAATATATCATCATATATAAATAAACAACTGCCTTGTTTGTTGTTTTATTTATAAAAATATTTATATACTGCTATTCTTTTAAAAAAATCAGCAAATAATACTACAATTATACAGTTCAAAAAAATAAAGATTGAAAATATGTTGGACATCTGTGGATATGAAGGCTTGCCCTGAATCGATTTGTAGAGCTTTGTGGCAGTGTATAGCTCAAAACAGACTCTCAGAATGCCAGACAGAGTATCTCTGAAATATTGCAATTATTAATCACAACACCATATATCTAATTAATGCATGAAAGGGTTAATGCCATAGAGTAAAGCTGTCCTGCCAGGCTTAGCCTATGCTACTTCCCGTTACCTTGGGGGAAAAGAGGTAACATGTGGACTTCAGTGTGCAAGGAGCTCTTTGCTGCTTCCTCCAGCTGCATGGCTTTAACCAGCCTCTTTTGTGCCCATGCAAAAGCCTTTGACTGTGTCGACCACAGCAAACTATGGCAAGTTCTTAAAGAAATGGGAGTGCCTGATCACCTCATCTGTCTCCTGAGAAATCTCTATGTGGGACAAGAAGCTACAGTTAGAACTGGATATGGAACAACTGATTGGTTCAAAATTGGGAAAGGAGTACGACAAGGCTGTATATTGTCTCCCTGCTTATTTAACATATATGCAGAATTCATCATGCGAAAGGCTGGGCTGGATGAATCCCTAGCCGGAATTAAGATTGCCAGAAGAAATATCAACAACCTCCGATATGCAGATGACACAACCTTGATGGCAGAAAGTGAGGAGGAATTAAAGAACCTTTTAATGAGGGTGAAAGAGGAGAGCGCAAAATATGGTCTGAAGCTCAACATCAAAAAAACAAAGATCATGGCAACTGGTCCCATCACCTCCTGGCAAATAGAAGGGGAAGAAATGGAGGCAGTGAGAGATTTTACTTTCTTGGGCTCCAGGATCACTGCAGATGGTGACAGCAGCCATGAAATTAAAAGACACCTGCTTCTTGGGAGAAAAGCAATGACCAACCTAGACAGCATCTTAAAAAGCAGAGACATCACCTTGCCAACAAAGGTCCGTATAGTTAAAGCTATGGTTTTCCCAGTAGTGATGTATGGAAGTAAGAGCTGGACCATAAATATGGCTGATCCCCGAAGAATTGATGCTTTAGAATTATGGTGTTGGAGGAGACTCTTGAGAGTCCCATGGACTGCAAGAAGATCAAACTTATCCATTCTTAAGGAAATCAGCCCTGAGTGCTCACTGGAAGGACAGATCCTGAAGCTGAGGCTCCAATACTTTGGCCACCTCATGAGAAGAGAAGACTCCCTGGAAAAGATCCTGATGTTGGGAAAAATGGAGGGCACAAAGAGAAGGGGACGACAGAGGACGAGATGGTTGGACAGTGTTCTCAAAGCTACCAGTATGAGTCTGACCAAACTGCGGGAGGCAGTCGAAGACAGGAGTGCCTGGCATGCTCTGGTCCATGGGGTCACGAAGAGTCGGACACGACTAAACGACTAAACAACAACAAAAGCGCCCTTGCCTGTGGGAACAGTGGTAGCCTTGAGATGCTCCCTTGACACTCACATATTTTCTGCTACCCCACACTGACTTTCCCCGTGTTTATGAAGTGAAAAGAGCAATTCCTTTTTTTCCTCCCTTGAAAATACACAGAGCTAAAGGAGGAACTTAAAAGAGTGACACTCTTTTCTCACGTCATCGTTCTGTTCTATGTGCTTGTCAAGGTTCAAGTTCATTCTGTGGGATCCGACTTTTAACCAGATCCTGTGGAAAAGTGAGTGTGTGTGCTGGAACGTCCATCCTGTGGGAGGATCTAAGGGGAGGGAGAAAAGTGACCGGAGAGGGAGACGCCCATGGCACCTGCTCAAAAATTCAAATCTGCCCTCCCATGTTCCTAAAAAGGATCGTGACCCCTGCTGTAAATGAATTATAAAACTATAGAATTGACCCTTGATCGGGGCATCTGTGGCTCAGAGCTGTTATTGCAGCAAGATGGCTTTTCAAACTTTAGTTAAAGATCATGTACTTCTGAGCAATGGGGAGGAAAACTGCTAACACATCAAATGTTTAAGCCATTAGCTGTTCTTCTGGATGAAGTCTGTCTCTGGTTTTTTTTTTTTTTTTTTTGGTTTTTTTTTTGGTGGAGAGTTTGCTTGGCAAGTAGAGCTGCTAGACACTTCCATCCCATGCAAAAAGACAATTTTCCAGCCATGGTTCGAACACAGTTTTCATATCATAATTTTGTCACTTTTTTTGGCAGATTCCCAAATTAAGTGCTAGATACCACCTTGTAGGGTCTCTTCTAGAGAGAGCAAATAAAAAAAGATGATTCCCAGCCACATATACTGGTTTCTGTTGCTACTGAGTATCCATTCCAGAAGAGGAGAAAAGGCACTTCAAAAGGGATGTTGTTAGCTTTGAAGAATCTGTAAGGGAAAATGAGAATGCAAGATAAGATTCAACTTTACAAAGAAATGTTCTCTGCTCAATTAAGAGAAGGAGATGGTCAAAAAAGCCCATGGAATACTTGCTAAATTTGATGGATAGACTTAGTGCTGCTGGATGATCTCCTGATAATAAACAAAAAAATAAAAATTGGTACCTTTACCAAAAGAATATTCTCCATTTGTTTCAGGCATTTGTGCAAAGTTAAACCCAAAGTTGAAAATAGTTCTGGCAGATTTTAAAATGGATAGGCATGTGCTCTGTACTGATCAAAGCTCTACTGGATCAAATTATGCAGCCAAAGAAAGACAAAGGGAAAGGGAATTTGTATGGGGGCCACCTAAAGGTCAATTAGGAAAGGGAGCTGAAGCTTAATTGTGGTCAGAAAGGACATTTTAAAAGAAACTTTTCAGCCAATGGGCTAGGAAGCAAGAAAGGCAGAGAAAGAATGGTTCTAACACTTCTAAGCCCTTTGCATTGTAAAGGTGTCTCTGCAAGATGAAATAATTCAGGATCTAATTTTTGGATCCTAGACAATGGGGCCAATTCCCACGTGACATCCGATATTAGATATCTCCAAAAATCTCACCACAAATGAAAATGGAAACATGCTCTCAGCAGATGGAAACTCTATGGCCATTAACAGGTGTGGAGAAGGAATTTTGATTTCTAATACAGAGCGTCATGTGAGTAGCCAGAATTTTTGTTAGAGGGGGCAGGACTTTGATAGGGGGAAAGAGTCGATGTGATTGGTCAGTTAGTTAAGTATTTCTATTGTTTTACTTGATTTAGGGGGTGCAGCTACGCTCATGCAGAGCAAAGATGTAGGGGGACAAAAGTAAGAGGTGTCATGTATGTTCCGGAATTAGATGCAGATGACATACCCTCCAACATTTCTCTGATGAAAATAGGGACGTCCTAAGGAAAAGCAGGGATGCAGGTGGCGCTGTGGGTTAAACCACAGAGCCTAGGACTTGCCGATCAGAAGGTCGGCGCTTCGAATCCCTGCGACGGGTGAGCTCCCGTTGCTCTGTCCCAGCTCCTGCCAACCTAGCACTTCGAAAGCACGTCAAAGTGCAAGTAGATAAATAGGTACTGCTCTGGCGGGAAGGTAAACGGCGTTTCCGTGCGCTGCTCTGGTTTGCTAGAAGCGGCTTAGTCATGCTGGTCACATGACCCGGAAGCTGTACGCCAGCTCCCTTAGCCAATAAAGCGAGATGAGCGCCGCAACCCCAGAGTCGGTCACAACTGGACCTAATGGTCAGGGGTCCCTTTACCTTTACCTTTAAGGAAAAGCAGGACATTCTGGGATCAAATCAGAAACTGGGATGGGTTCTATAAATCCAGGACTGTTCCTGAAAAATAGGGACACTTGGAGGGTCTGAGATGTATTGAACATTTCTACATTAACCAAAAAGGGCTTTGATATGGACTTTTGTGATAACTTGTACACAATAACCATGGATGGAAATCTTTGAACCTTTGAAAAACAGGGTGTTTTTTAATTCGACTGCTCAAGAGAACAGGCAAACATCATGAAGTGCTGTGTAAGTACATACTGTCTTGAGTTATGGCAAGCTGACTTGGTCATCGCAATGCAAACACCACATTTGATCTGAAAAGGATAAGGATATTGCAAAAGACGTAAAAATGAAAGAGTGCAATAGTGGCAAAGGCAGGTGTATGATTTGCAAAAGAGGAAGAAGTGCAAAGTCCTCATTCCCAAAGTGAAATGTACTCAGGGAAGCGACTGGACCTACTACACACTGACCTGTGCGAACCCATTCAGACACCTTCCAAGCCAAGAAATTGCTACTTATTAACTTTTATAGATGGGACGCGGGTGGCGCTGCGGGTTAAACCACAGAGCCTAGGACTTGGTGGTTCAAATCCCCGCGACAGGGTGAGCTCCCGTTGCTCGGTCCCTGCTCCTGCCAGCCTAGCAATTCGAAAGCATGTCAAAGTGCAAGTAGATAAATAGGTACCGCTCCGGCGGGAAGGTAAATGGCATTTCCATGTGCTGCTCTGGTTCGCCAGAAGCAGCTTAGTCATGCTGGCCACATGACCCGGAAGCTGTACGCTGGCTCCCTTGGCCAATAAAGCGAGATGAGCGCCGCAACCCCAGAGTCGGCCATGACTGGACCTAATGATCAGGGGTCCCTTTACCTTTACCTAACTTTTATAGATAAATATTCCAGATACTGTGTGGGCTACCTAGTGAAGGAGAAAAGCCAGATCTGTTCAACTGGTTAATAGAATATTGTTGCAAAAGTCAGATACCTGCCCGTCTCTCTGCCGAGTGGTGGCAAAGACTCATACTGTGGTCCTTTGAAGAATTGAGATGGTGGAAACTGTTGTGGCTTTAAGAAATATGGTTTGCTCACCTGTTTACACCTTCAGTCTGCATGGAGGGAGTCCAGATCTTACAGCATGGTCATTTCAAGAGGGGTTTGTTCCCACAGCAGCGCAGCAATCCAGTTCAAGGCAACTCCTAATCCTGCTGTTCCTAAACACTCAGCCTCCTTTATCCAGTCAGGAGTTCCCCTGAGTTCATCAACACTTAGCTTGAGTAGGATTAAGGACTGGTACACACTTAGGGCATTTGCATCGGCTAATTAACTCATGCTAATTGCTGATGCTCAGAAGTAGGTACACACATTCCAATACTCATGGGTCTTGATTACATTCTCAAAGTCCGGCACACAGTCTTTACACATAAACACTAATTAAACATCTCAAACCCCTTTCTAAGACTGTCTTATAATGTGTTCCAATTATAACATATAAGTTCTAATTAAATCCTAATATTTACTATACCTAATCGTTTAGCACCACAGATCTATTACAATCTGTTACCACCGTGAGCAACAAATTTGACATTTGGTATTAATGAGAGGAAAGTCTCTATTGAAAACAGCTCCAGGAATAAAAAAATGAGTTACGAAGATGACTGTGTGAATCGTTTTTCAGTTATTCTTGAGACTCCAGTGTACGACCTAAATCAAACACCTGTCCGAGCAGAAGACCCAGTTGGCTCCTGTCTGCTAGCAGCTGGGAGAACGCTGTGTTAATAGGTCGAAGCAAAACCTAATGGAACAAAAATACTTGGTGATTGAATTATATTCATTTTAATATATCCGAGGGACGTCAGTAAGGGAATGATCAGACATGTTTCCACAACCCAGACTGCCCTGGTAATGAAATTATATTCTTAGAAAGCTATCTTAAGTCTTTGAGCCTCAGCAAATAGGACATGGAAGAAAGGAAACTAAATCTCCTTCTAAAATCAAAAGCATATGTTTGCTGAGCAGTTTGCCATCACTAAACCCGCTAGCCATAAGCTTAGTGTGAGAGATGTGGGCAAGACATAATTAACCACAAGGAAGACTTGCTAATGACTTCCACCAAAACATGTGGGGGGAGGTGAGAAAACAAAATTTCCCCCCCTTTTTTTGGACAGCATATTGTCATTATTATCTAAGAATTAACACCCTTGTGTAGATTACTGAAGTAAACTCCATAACTGAAGTAAACTGTGCATGGTGGGCTTGACCATAAAGAAGGCTAATTGCCAAATAATTGATGCTTTTGAATTATGGTGCTGGAGGAGACGCTTGAGAGTCCCGTGGACTGCAAGAAGATCAAACTATCCATTCTGAAGGAACTCAGCCCTGAGTGCTCACTGGAAGGACAGATCCTGAAGCTGAGGCTCCAATACTTTGGCCACCTCATGAGAAGAGAAGACTCCCTGGAAAAGACCCTGATGTTAGGAAAGATGGAGGGCCCAAGGAGAAGGGGATGACAGAGGATGAGATGGTTGGACAGTGTTCTCGAAGCTACCAACATGAGTTTGACCAAACTGGGGGAGGCAGTGGAAGACAGGAGTGCCTGACGTGCTCTGGTCCATGAGGTCACGAAGAGTCAGACATGACTAAACGGCTAAACAACAACAAACTGTAAAATTGTTTGGGATCCTGAGGGTCATCAATGCAGGAATCTCAGCTAAAGCATACATGACAGATGGCCATTCATTGAACTTCTGCTTAGAAAGCTCCAATGAAGCAGAGACCACCACCTTCTGAGGGGGTCCATTCCACTTTTGAACAGCTCTTACACTCAGAAAGTTCTTCCTTGTGTTTAGTTGGGATCCAGAAGAGCTGTTTGATAATGGAACGGACCCCCTCAGAAGGTGGTGGACTCTCCTACTGTGGAGGTGGGAATTGAATGATGGCAGCAGACCCTGCCAACATGTTGTTGGCATTAATCTGTCTCAAGAGACAATGGAGTATGCCTCTGCGGGTGAAGTCACACTGTTGCATTAGCATCACCAAAGTGTCCTCTCTGGGGCTCAAGTCTGAGCAGTGTGTATGGAGGTCCTGGGCTTCACAGATGACAAGACCCCCACCCCATCCTTTTGGCCTTGCTGATGTGGTCCAAAGGAGAGCAGAGCAATACGTTTGACACCAGCTTGGCTGCAGGGGTTGCCAAAAGGAGACATGCAAGGTGCCATCCAACAGCCTTGAAAACTCTGTTGTGGATTTGTGTAGGGTTTACTCCTTACTGTCCTTCTCCCAAAGATATCCCACAAGCCAGCAGAGGTTTAGGATCAGACTTCTAGATGGGCTGCCTTCCCAGGTTAACAAGCCCCATTTTCCTCTCACTTTCCTCTACAGCACTTATTTCATGTATTGAGTGTACCCTGTTTGATACAGTCATCTGCACAGGGCCATTGTCAAATCCCATGGAGAAGTGAAATAGGTTAAGGAATACCTAGCATGGCCTTTTTCAACCTTGGGTCCCCAGATGTTGTTGAACTACAACTCCCATCATGCCTAGCTATCAGGAGAGGTTATCAGGGATGATGGAGGTTGTAGTCCAACCCAACATTGGACCCAAAGTTGAGAAAGGCTGAGCTATGCTAGTTGTACTCACTAAACAGCTGCCATCTCGCATTTGGAATTTTTGTGTAATGGGGAGAAAAGTTGTTCCTCCACTGTTCATTAGCAATCCACGAAGAAATATTACTCATTTCCTATGGAGGGCCAGATATGTCTGGAAATTTCTGCCAGGAAAGGGTACTTCACATGCAAAAACTGCTTCAAAGTGCTGGATGCTCAGCTACTTTCTCACCATAGAGGTCTTTACTGCACCATGTGGCCTGGAAGCACAACTTAGAGCTGCGGTGTATGGGATTGGCTGTGCGTTGCCAGTGAGCTCATTTCAACTGCGCAAACTATTTGTGTCTTGTGTGTTTCAAAAGGCTATGAAGTCACATGCAGAGCATTTCCCTAAGATTAAAGAAGGACTTACTGCCCCCAGATGTTCTGCACAATCTCTGAAGAGGCATCATGGAAACATTGGAGCTGCAAACTGGGAAGGAATCCAGGCTTCAGCCCTTCGTAAAGGCAGATCAGCTGACTGGGAACAGTTTTCTTTCTGGGTTTTTGGCATCAAACTGTTATAGCCTTCTGGTTTCACAGTAAACTGAATGCCACTACTGCTGTCAATACTATTGCTGCTCCTGCTGATATTTTTGTAGGTATAAACCATACAACCACCATGTGCAACAGCAGTGGAACATTCAGGGAAGAACACCATAAAGAAGACAGCAATACCAGTATCTGTGCCCTAGCAAGGGGAATCATGTGTTAATAACAGTCTGAATGTGAAATCCTAAGCATGTTTGTATATAAATGTTTTAAATTAATTAGATTTACTCAGAAGTAATTCCAACTGTCTTTAACAGAGCTTAAACTCAGGTAAGGTACAAAGTACTGCAGCCTCAAATAGGAAACTCCAAGTTACCAGCTTCATTGCAGATATTAAAATTGTGCAGTTTGAAGCAACTAGGTGGATAAAAACTTACTCCTTTTGGAATAAAAACATTGCCAAGGCCCATAAGTTTGCTTCAAAGCTTTTCTTGCAGAACTTTCTTCAAAACAGAACAGAAACATCAAAGATACATCAAAATAACGCCATACAATATATTGTGCAAGTCCAACACAGGTTCATTTTCTTAGAAATAAAGATAATTCCAAACAGACCTAGAAGCAGAGGTTTCTGTCTTCCTACAGCCTCCATTTTGCCTGTGGCTGTGTGCTCCCGGAGTGAGCTCCATTATCACATCTTACTCTCACAGAGCCTGAGAGCAAAGACTCAGCCACCACCCTTCCAAGATGGCAAATTTGCAACCAAATACCTTTGTCACCTGATTTAAGGTTAAACACTCACATGTTAGCTAGCAGAAAGCAACGATAGTTTTTCAACCCAACCAGATGCTCAGAGACCCCATGGAAAATCCCCATGTTAAAGTCTTCAGTAATATACATTTAGGCATTCTCCATTTCAGTTTCAATTAAACAGACAGTGTCTAGGATCCTTCTAGGGACTTAGGGCCGCTTCCGCTGCGTGTTTTTCAATTTTCTCAACTGAATTTGCGGAAAGCCCTTTGCACCTCTGTTTTCGAACATTTCGGAAGTCGAATGGTCTTCTGGAACGTATTACGTTCGAGAACCAAGGTACCACTGTACTGGATCTTAAGCCATTTAAGGCTTTATATGCTAGTACTGACTCCTTGAACTGGGCCCAGTAACTCACTGGCAGCCAGTGAATGACCACCAACTTAAAAGGTAAAGGTACCCCTGACCATTAGGTCCAGTTGTAGACGACTCTGGGGTTGCGCACTCATCTTGCTCTATAGGCCAAGGGAGCCAGCGTTTGTCCGCAGACAGCTTCCAGGTCATGTGGCCAGCATGTCAAAGCCGCTTCTGGAGAACCAGAGCAGTGCACAGAAATGCCGTTTACCTTCCTGCTGGAGTGGTACCTATTTATCTACTTGCACTGCATGCTTTCGAACTGCTAGGTTGGCAGGAGCAGGGACCAAGCAATGGGAGCTCACCCCATCGCGGGGATTCGAACTGCCGACCTTCTGATCGGCAAGCCCTAGGCTCTGTGGTTTAACCCACAGAGCCACCCGCGTCCCTACCACCAACTTGGAAGGCTTTAAAAAGAGGATTTGACCAGTTCATGAAGGGTAATGACTTGGCTGTGCTTTTTCTCCGCGATCAGAGGCAGTATGACTCTGAATACCAGTTGATAGGAAGTCTAAGAGCTGATAGTGCTCTTACAATCGTGTGCTGCTCATAGCAGAGGCGGTTTTAGGGCAGCACAACCAGTTTCCCCACACTGGGCACCAAGTGGAGAGGGCACCCAGTAAGTACTTGCTCGGCTGCAAGAAGGATGCATGAGGGCTCTGTCAAGGTCCTAGAATCCTTCCAACTGACCACTACACTGGTCGAAGGACACCGATTGGAGTAAAATTGGAGGGGAAGTTATGAAGTGCTTTCAGCTGGTTGGTTGTGGGTGCCAGTCTGGAGGAAAGTGTTTTATCTAAATTGCGGCAAATAACGCTATCCTGATTAGCTAGGTGTTTCCATTCACCAGGAAACAAGGCTTTTGGGAGGATCAGTGGGTCTCTTGTCACCCTTAGCAACTTGGGACCAGGGTACAGTAGTCCCTCGGGTTACAGACACTTCAGGTTACAGACGCTTCAGGTTACAGACTCTATTAACCCAGAAATAGTATCTCAGGTTAAGAACTTTGCTTCAGGATGAGAACAGAAATTGTGCGGTGGCGGCAGCGGGAGCCCCCATTAGCTAAAGTGGTACCTCAGGTTAAGAACAGTTTCAGGTTAAGAACAGACCTCCAGAACAAATTAAGTTCTTAACCCAGGGTACCACTGTACTTTCTTTTTCTAAATTAAGTTCTAAATTAAGTTCTTAACCCGAGGTACCACTGTACTTTCTTTCTCTAAATATGAAGTGGTAAATAAATCACTATTTTAAAATGGGGAAATCCTTGAAAAGGGAAGTGGACTTGAAACGAAGCCGAATTTTGTCTCGATTATTAAAAACATGGGATAAATATAAAACAAAATTAAGCTCTGATATTTCACATATAGCATCTGTGGTATTGCATCATAGGTTTTCTGTGAGAAATCAGGATATGGATTTTATTAGCAGGCAGAGAAATAGGATTTCATGGTTTGGAGAACTAAATGAAGACGAGCTTTTATTTGTGACAGTTCTCTGACTACAGCTGGATGGCAATCACCATGGTTTCAATACTTTCAAATTAGGAGTTTCCTGTTGGAGTTAATGGGGCCAAGGAGGACGCTTCTGCAGGAGACAGCTTGGAGGAAGGTTATGAATGGGATACCCAAAAAGTTATTGGCGGACGTGAGGGGGGGAAAGATTAGTTAGCATATTGAGATTTATTTGTCTATTCAATTTATACACTGCCCTTCATCCGAGGATCACAGAGAGGTTTACGGTATAGATAGGAACAGGTGTGGTGGGTGTTGAACGCATGGATTCTTACAGAACTATACAAGTCTGGTAAATCAGGATGCAGTTTTCATACAAATATTTTAGCCTCAGCATATTCAGACCCATGAAGGAAAACATCAGATCTGGTTTATCATATTTAAAAAAATTAAAATCTCAACAGTATCTGTCTCTTATCTGTAGATGCATCAAAACATCAAAACAACATCAAAATGCTGGTTTTGACCTATAAAGCCTTAAAACGGCTCTGGACCTCAATACCGCAAGGACTGCCTCTTTCCGTATGGATCTACCCAGACCCTGATATCATCTTTTGAGGCCCTTCTTCGTGAGCCTCCTCCTCGAGAGATACGGAGGGTGGCAACACGAGAATGAGCAGGAGTGCCTGACGTGCTCTGGTCCATTGGGTCACAAAGAGTCGGACATGACTAAACGACTAAACAACAACAGCAACAAAAACAAAACATATGTAACATGTGCTTGGAGAACATAACTCAATGCACCTCAGACATAACTGGATGTGTAATAGGTAAAGATGCTTGCCGCAAAAAATCCTATGTCCAACACTCCAGCCAACAAGTCCAATACTATAACCATTATTTCACACAGGACACCTAAGAAGTTGTTGTTGTTGTTTAGTCGTTTAGTCGTGTCCGACTCTTCGTGAGCCCATGGACCAGAGCAGGCCAGGCACTCCTATCTTCCACTGCCTCCCGCAGTTTGGTCAAACTCATGCTGGTAGTTTCGAGAACACTATCCAACCATCTCGTCCTCTGTCGTCCCCTTCTCCTTGTGCCCTCCATCTTTCCCAACATCAGGGTCTTTTCCAGGGAGTCTTCTCTTCTCAAGAGGTGGCCAAAGTCTTGGAGCCTCAGCTTCACAATCTGTCCTTCCAGTGAGCACTCAG
This sequence comes from Podarcis filfolensis, assembly GCF_964270895.1. Taxonomy (NCBI): domain Eukaryota; kingdom Metazoa; phylum Chordata; class Lepidosauria; order Squamata; family Lacertidae; genus Podarcis; species Podarcis filfolensis. The sequence continues at coordinate 12,002,794 of NC_139621.1, forward strand.
GGCTGATTTCCTTCAGAATGGAAAGGTTTGATCTTCTTGTAGTCCATGGGACTCTCAAGTGTCTCCTCCAGCACCATAATTCAAAAGCATCAATTCTTCAGCGATCAGCCTTCTTTATGGTCCAGCTTTCGCTTCCATACATCACTACTGGGAAAACCATAGCATTAACTATACGGACCTTTGTTGGCAAGGTGATGTCTCTACTTTTTAAGATGCTGTCTAAGAAGTAGTACGTAGTAATTATTACTATATAATACTTTGTCATTCGTTTATTCATTTTTCTTTTCACCCCACTGTTTGTTCTTCAAACAATTGTAATTGTACTGAATGTTCAAGGGAAAGTTTTTAAATGAAGGGAGAGTTGACCACAGGCGCCACCCGGTGGCTTGACATATGGTTATGCAAGAAATTGGGTAGCAAAAGAAAAAGACTACAATGTAAATAATTAGGAAAGACAGCCCATTTAAAAAGAAAGCAAAACAAATATAGCTTTGTGTCATTGCAAGAGGACAGCAATTGAACGGAAGAAGCCCACTTTAATGAAAACATGTCGGAACAGAAATTGAAACCTTGCTAATGGTGTTCAGGCAGGCTGCGCTACTATTGCACAAAACTAGGTAGAATTTGATTCAATGGAATATCTGGAGTTTGTAAAAGGAGTGCTACAAATACAACTGTATTTTGACATTCAATGATAGATGAATCTATTTCAATCGAGTGCTAAACTTGAACTCTGGACTATTAAGGGATTAAGTATGTCACACTTTAAAGCCAGGAAAACATCGATCACTATAAACTCAACTACAAATGAGTCATACAAAACTCAGGTTTGGCTTCAAAGGCATTAGAAAGAGTTGTTGCTTGATTGCCAGATAACAAGGTTTCATATTCTCTTTCCTTTGGAACGCCAAATCTGCATGGGCCAACAAAATTATCTGAAAGGGCAAATTCCTTTCTTCTCACTCAATTCTTCTCCTGTATTTCGTAATGCTGTTGGATGCTCAAAAAAACAGCCCCCAGAGCTGGGTGGTGCTTTGTCTAAGTCTTGAGACAGTGTTGTCACAGCGTTATCTCTTGACCTTATCTGCTTTGTCTTAGGCATGATTCACAATAACGTGGTCACCATCACCTCTTCAGTCTAGCCAGACCTGAACTAAAATTAGTCTGAAAAACAAAAATCAAATATAAAAATCCATAAATATTTTGAAGAACACTCAAGCAGAGGCTGCACCACAGATGGGAGAGTCCCAATGGCGAAGCTTCATGCTCTGGTACCTGGGGGGATGGAGAGCAGGCGGGGGCGGGGCTGGCGCGCCACCCGCAGGGGCATGGCACACATTCTGGGGCCGGGGCACGCCATCTGGAGGAGTGTGGCACCCAGCGTGGCGGGGCAGCCGCGATGGCACCCCACCAGGATCGCGCTGCCGGGGCGGTGCGCTCCCCCCCCACACTCCTCTTCCTCTGCCAGTGGACAGTCCATAACAAACTGTTGTTGCTTCTGTTCCATTTATGTATGTCTTAATTGCAAAGAGTGGCTTCTAAGTGGGTTACAAGTATAGAACCATAAATAAAATACACAATAAAGCTTTCCTCTTTCAAATCTTGCTTCAGTTGAACTGTGCTAGGATTTTAACCAGGAGATCTGAATTGCCTGATTCAATATCCCTTTTTGTGTTTTTTTGCAGTTCTTGCTGCCATAGTTTGTCCACCTATATCACCCTTGAGGCTTTCAAGTTCTCTTCCCAAAAACATTCTGTGCGCCTGCTGCATGCAGGAAAGCATCCATGCACTTGAATCCTGCTTTGAGTTGGTTTCCCTCTACTTAAGTGGCTGGACAAGCTGTATTTGCAATGGCTACATACGATGTCACACACAGAGAGACAGGCACCATACACTCCAACATTTCTCCAGTTAAAATAGGGACGTCCTAAGGAAAAGTGGGAAATTCCAGGATCAAATCAGAAACTGGGGTGGCTTCTGTAAATCTGAGATTGTTCCTGGAGGATCCCCTTGGAGGATCTGAGATACACGCAATCTCTGATTTTCTTTCATTAAGGAAAGGCAGTGCTTTTTCTGGGGGGACGCAGGGGGACACATACCCCTAAACATTTTGTGAATCTAAGTTTGGCCTCTTTGAGGGGCAGTATTTCAATATGAGTAGGAAAATGAGAGTACAGTCGTACCTCGGGTTACAGACGCTTCCGGTTGTGTGTTTTCAAGTTGCGCACTGTGCTGAACCCAGAAGTACTGGAACAGGTTACTTCTGGGTTTCGGCGCTCGCACATGCACAGAAATGCTATATCGTGCTTTGCGTATGTGCAGAAGCACCAAATTGCAACCTGTGCATGCGCAGATGCAACACTGCAGGTTGCGAACACTGCGGGATGCAAATGTGCCTCCGGCACGGATCACGTTTGAGCATCCACTGTACCCCTAAACATTTTTTTAGGAAAAAAGCACCGAGGAAAGGTAAAAATGGATGAGCTCTCAAAAACAGTATGAAGATTCCTTCAGATCCCTCCCCATCTGTTGAAAAAATGTTCAAGGGGAGCTATGTGAATTAGTCTTGCCCCCACAATAGCTGACACACTTGGGGAACCACACTATTTACTCATTCCACTGGCATTAGAAAGGGGTACACATGAACATCTTCTCTGCATGAGGAAGGGGGCCTATTTATGCCAAGTTCCATCCTTACGTAGAGGTCCCATGTAGAGTTCCATGACACACCAGACCAAAGTGCAGAGGCCATTGCTACTGCACACAGAAGTGGGGTGCGGCTGGCCTGTGCAGACCCACAACCACCCATTCATTCTTTCTAGTGGAATGGGGGGGGGAGTCAACTGAACATCCCCAAGGTACGTAGGCAGCAGAGGGGCCTCTGTCCAAGCTTGAATGCAGATCATTGGCACCCATAGTCGTTGCATTTGGTGAAGAAAATCTCCATTCACAAGTAGTCTGGCTTTAGGGGCAAGTGGTTCTGTCACATCTGAAGCATTTCCTGGAGCAAGATCATCTGGCTGGTTGATTGATCACTGCTTAGTCTGAACAGATAACTACAGCATCTGGAAAGTCCATAAAACGCCTAGTGCCAGACCTTGGAAGACAGGCAGGGCTTCTGAAAACATTCCAGTGGAGGATCATAGAACAGATGCAAGTTCAGAAAAGTTCAGCCAGTGTGTGTGTTGCAGACCAGCCGACATCTTAGCAGTCGCTAGCAGGCCTATTGCACAGATTAGGCTAGGCTTACACGCGGCTCTGTTATATCATGCAGAGAGTCGGAGCCAAATATATGCAAGGAGCACACCAGATGTTCAAGAACCTGCCACCCTCTGGAAGACCATAGCTAGCAAAGTAGACATGATGAGACATGCAGGTCCGCTCCAGTTCAACCCATGTCTGCTATGAGGAATGCTTGAAAAAACAGAATGTAAAAGCTTCCCCCCCCCTTCATTTTTGAAACCTACATTTTAGCTGTGCTATTTCTGCTTCATAGTTAAATTCTGAGTTGCTTGAAATGTCTGGTGCTCTGGTTCTTCTGACATGGCATTATTCATTGGCAAAGAAGAAAAACGGGGAGAAGCAGAAATGATCTCATATTGAAATAATACAGGAAGGTGCAGACGGTCAAAGTAAGACTCTAATGGCTGACCCATTAGTTTCAAAACAGAAAGTGTAATGTGATCTTTTCCCACTTAAGATGTAGCTCTTGATTCTCATCATCTGGATTGATCAGGGGCCTTTTTTTTTAAAAAAAAAAAGCACTTTGTGTCAAGAAGCAAGCAACTTGTGTTGGACATAAGCCAAGTCAAATCCACCAGTCTGCTATGTATATCCTACAGCTTAACAGTATAAAAGCTGAAGCTTAGTGATCATTCGAAACATAAGTTACAAATCTGCCGGTTGGAATTTTCCTTCCTGCCATTTTCACGATCCTTGAAGACGTTGTGATCTCCAAAAACCAGTTTTTATTGGATTTTATACCAAAATTATATAAGCAGTGTCAAACTGCCACGAACGTGAGGCACAAACCCATGTTGTCATACTAGGGAAATTGTGGCATGTGTCTCATTGGGGGAAAAGACTTGAGAATTTACCTTCTGTTGGATGCATTTTTCTGCAATTTTCACATGGTCAAATTCCCCTTCGGTTTCCATTTCTCTGTTTTGAAGAGGAGTTAGTGGGCACTGCAAATTGTATAGATTTCTCCCGTGTACTCCCACTAGACGAAGTGGGTTGAACGCAGTAAATTATCATTTACTTTGCTGTTTCTAGAAAGCATGCAAATTGCTTTTTGCATATGTTTTTTCACAACAGTCTAAAAGATATAGGCATTTTAGGATATGCAGTTTCATAATACCTTATTTTCTTCTTGTTTAATTACAGTGGTATCTTGGTTCCCAAACGGCTTGGTTATTGAACAAATCGGCTCCCGAACACCACAAACCTGGAAGTAAGCATTCCGGTTTGTGAACGTTTTTAAGAAGCTGAAGGTCCAAAGCGACTTTCGCAGCTTCCGATTGAGTGCAGGAAGCTCCTGCAGCCAACTGGAAGCTGTGCCTTGGTTTTTGAATGGTTTCGGGAGTTGAATGGACTCCCGGAACAGATTAAGTTCAAAAACCAAGGTTACTACTGTATATAAAAGCTTTAGTTAATACTGTTGCTCGTCACCCCAGTCCATAGCTGTCAACCGTCCCTTATTTGGCAGGAAACTCCCTTATCCCAGCGTGTGTCCCGCTGCTGTCCCGGATTGATGATGTCCCTTAAATTTCCAGGGTTTCATGCTCGCCTGGCTTGGAAGGGAAGCAGCGGCTCGGAGTCCTCTGCCGCAAAAGAGAACGCGCGCATGAGCTGCCGCGTCTCTGTCTCTCCCTTTTCCCCCTCAGGGGCGCATTGTGAAAGATGGGTAGCGGCGGGCAGGCAGGCAGCCCCTCTCTTGCAAGGCTTCCGCCGTGCTGCCAGGGGAAGCTGGAGGCGGCAGCAGCAGTGGCGGCCTGAGGGAGGAGGAAGAGGAGGGTATGGGGAGGGATGCAGCAGCCGCACCGCAACTGCCTCATGCGGGGCTCGCGGGCGGCGTGGGCGAGAATCTCTCTCCCTCTCTCTCAGGTGGGGAAGGGCTGATGGAACTCATAAGCTAAGCAAAATCCCTTATTTTGGCTGCTGATCCCTTATTTTCGAGGCTGCTGGTCCCTTATTTTCAAATCTGTAAGTTGACAGCTATGCCCCAATCTCCAAGCAACCCAAGAGTCCAGGGATTCCAGGTGCTTACCTAGGGTTCATGCTTTCTTTTGGAAACGAGGCAGAGGATCATATTTATACAACCTCAGCCTGTGATTGAGGGGTTCTTGTTTCTCCCATAGCCACAGATTGGGATTCAAGCGAAACAACATTATGCTCTCTCTCTGCCTTTTACAGCCTGCAACCTCCCCACCCCACAGGTCACATCACAGCCCACCCTCAACTCTAAAACACTGGTTTTTGTCCTTCTAACTATCTAAGAGCAAGAGAAAGGGCCCCAGCCATTTTCTGTCTAGCACAGAGCCCCCTCTCCTTGGCTTTCTTAATGGCCCATCACTTTTGCTATCTTCTCTTAATGGCCCATCACCCAGGCAATTACCTCATCAAGTAAACTAGCATAGCTTATATTTTAGCACTTGCTAAATCCAGGGGTTCAGTGTCTGGCACCCAGACACTTCAAGCCTTGATAAAATTCTTACTGGATCCAGGAATTATACATATCTGGCATCCCTGAAGTCATAACAACCAGTTTTTCTGCTTGCACAGTGGTTCCCACAGAACCTACAATGGAGGTGCCATTAGAGGCTTATAGATGCCAGTCTCAGAACGATGCACAGCTAAATTAGTATTTTGCAGTCCATTTCTGTTCAAATTTTCCTCTGAGAGAGGTGGAAATCTTTCTCATGAATCATGTTTGTGGCAGAAGGAAGGACTAGGGGAGAACCATTTCAGGTTCTATTCCTGGATTTTCAAACTTTTTAAAAGAACAGTGCGCAATTATTTGTGTTATGGAAATAGAAGGGAAAATATGTAACCAGTATTCTACCCAACTACTCGGTAAGATATCAACCTGCTACTACTTCCTTTTATACTGACCAGTCACTTGGAATGCATTGGACTGCTTGATAAAACGTTGGCACATGTTTCTTTAATTTCATTTTGGATTACAAGTCAAAGGAATTATTATTATTATTATCATCATCATTATTATTATTATTATTATTAAATTCAGCTTATACACCGCCCTATACCCGGAGGTCTCAGGGCAGTTCACAACAAGACCACAACATATACAATCAAACCAAAAGCAGTAACCCAATAATGTTAACTTATATATTTTAATCAATTAATATAGTGATTAAACATGGTCAGATTTGCATATGTGTAAAGAGAATTTCTGATGCAAAACTCACTTTGTTTTTAAACATAGCACACATTAACAAGGAATGAGAAAAATGCAGAATACATCTTAGGACATTGCTTAATAATTTGCTTATAAAAAACTCTCCTGTCTCACAGTGCCTTTTTAGTTAGTTAAACACTTTTTAATTGATTAATATAGGTGGTGAATTAAATACTGCAGCCCTAATTTTATTATACAATTTAGCACTGATCACATTAGACTGTTTTTATTTAGGCCAGGGTTGGCTAATTTATGGCTGTAGGCTTTGCTAAGCTTCAGGAAGCAGTCTGCAAGCAGTCCGGCAGAGAGCAGGCAGGGGAGTGGCTGGCGCGCATGGGGGGGCATGGTGTGCATCCCTGGGGGCATGGTGTGCCGCCTGCAGGGTCGTGGCTTGCGTCTTGGGAGCATGGCGCATCGCCTGCGGGGGCATGGTGCCCAGCGCATGGGGGGCAGCCACAATGGCACCCCACCGGGATTGTGGTGCTGGGGGTGATGCGCTTTCCCCACCCCTTCCTCCACCAGTGCCACCAGCCCTTGACACTCCCAGTGTTACTCAACTACCCAAGAGAGGTGGGGGCAATGCTTAGCACCTGAGGACGTAGCATAATATTTACTAAGGTAGCACTCTGATAGGCTTTCTAAGTGTAAGGGGGGCGTTTCTTGGGGAGGTTTAGTTTAACTCCTCTCCAAAAGCAGTGCCCCTCAGTTTCTTTCTGCTCAAGTTGTAAATTGTTTTGTTGTGTTTCTTCAGTAAAGATTTTATCTCTTGGTCTGCTTTCTTCAAGTGCCTCTGCTAACAACAAGAAGCAGAAGCCCTCTGTTCTTTGGAGAGTGATCTCTGAAAAGCCAGAAGAGCCCTTTATCTCCTGACTGGGAGATAAAATCCCCCTGACTCTGAAAGGATCTAGAGTTCCTCTCTAATGAGTGAGCAGAAGGATCTTTTATCTCTGATCTCAGGGTTAAGCACGACAGCTCAGCGATTAATGTTAAGCCCCTTGGGAGATGCTCACCATCCCTCAATCAGAGGGTTCTTTTACTCGGCTCACATTGACTTACACTATCTACCCAACCACAGAATATTTCCTTACAGCCTGTCCATCATTCGTAAGGTGACTCCATTGCTCTGCAACCTTGGCCACCCATTTTTCACATTGCCTTATTCCCTTTGCATTCCGTATAAAGTGGTACCTTGGTTCTCGAACTTAATCCATTCTGGGAGTCCATTTCACTCCCGAAACCGTTTGAAAACCAAGGCAGGGCTTCTGATTCGCTGCAGGAGCTTCCTGCACTCAAGAGGAAGCCGCGTCGGACATTCGGCTTCTGAAAAACGTTCGCAAACTGGAACACTTACTTCCCAGTTTGTGGCATTTGGGAGCTGATTTATTCGACAACTAAGCCGTTCAAGAACCAAGGTACCACTGTATTGGCTGTTTGTTCCCTCTGCCTCCCCTGCCCAAACCAATCCTGACTGAAAATCTATCTTATAATTTATTACTTATACCCTGTCCATCTGGCTGGGCCTCCCCAGCTACTCTGGGCAGCTTCTAACAGGATATTAAAAACACAATAAAAGATCAAACATTAAAAATCTTTCCCCCACCCCTGCATCCGCCACACAAAACCCTGTTGTAGTCCTGCCCCCTTGCTAGTACTAACCATAACAGAGTAAAAACTCATGCTTAAGCATCACCTTTTTCCAACTTCACGTCCTGACTTTCTCCAAAGACCGCTTAATGCCCACTGACTCAGGCCAGAACAAAGAAAGATGTTTGACCCCTCTGGATCACTTCTCATGTGGCAAAGGACGTCCCAGAACTATGAAGTGGATTCAGCCTGCTTGCACAATCGGCCAGTTGTGAGCAGTTTGGGGGACGGGCACTCCCAGGGGACGAAACTGGCTGGGCCTGCTGGCTTTGTTTGGGTCCACTCCCTGAGGATTAAAAGGTGCATCGTGGCTGATCTTCCACCATCCTCATAGCAATCGTCACAACTTTGATGGTTGAGTAGGCATGGTCTTGGATGGAGGGAAGGTTGTGGCCTCTGCTTACCCCTCCAGAAAATGGGGTATCCTGTTAAAGGGATCCAGGGGAGGTGCTTCTGTCTGGGCGCCCAGGTGGGGTGGAGCCACAGCACTCCCCAAGGGCAATCCAGAGAGAGAGCTACTCTTTGATGTAGGTCAAGAACTCCCTCTCTTCTGGTTGACCCCATCTTAATTACTTCCAGCAGGCGGGCCGGAAGTGTTGGGGCCTACCCACCCCTACTACATCTACTACATCTGTAGTCAAGGTTATGGCCTGATATGACCCAAAAGTAGAACTTGTGTCTCATTATTTATGATTTAAGACAGTCCATTGGGCAGGGCATGCAATAGGAATAAAGCAAAGAGACAAGAGGAGAGAAGGTTGTGTGTTAAGTGTTGGTGCATAAGAGTCTGGGTGGTTGTGTCCACTTTGGCCATTCGGATTTTCGATTTGTCCATACCCACCCCTGGCACGCTGTCCTTTGTGGGCTGGCCATGTGGTAATGTGACTTTGAGTCCGAAAGAGTTTAACCTGTTGTTGTTGTTGTTGTTGTTGTTGTTGTTGTTGTTGTTTTATTTATACCCCGCCCATCTGGCTGGGTTTCCCCAGCCACTCTGGGTGGCTCCCAACAGAATATTAAAAACACGATAAAACATTAAGCATTAAAAACTTCCCCTTCATGAATTACTGCCTTGTCGTGGCAAAGGGGCTTGAAGAACTCGAAGAAGCTATGAGCTATGCCGTGCAGGGCCATCCAAGACAGATAGGTCATAGCTAAGAGTTTAGACTAAATGTGATCCACCTGGAGAAGGAACTGGCAAACCACTCCAGTATTTTGCCAAGAAAACTCCATGGACATAAAAAGGAAGAAGTTTTGAGAAGAAAGTGAGAGTTTCCAAGGCATGCTCTGGTTCATGGGGTCACAAAGAGTCAAACATGACTAAGACGACTAAACAACAAATTAAAAACTTCCCTAATCAGGGCTGCCTTCAGATGTCTTCTAAGTCAGATAGTTGTTTATTTCCTTGACATCTGATGGGAGAGTGTGCCACTGGGTGGGCGCCGCTAACAAGAAGGCCCTCTTGCGTGGTTGCTTTAACCTCACTTCTTGCAGTGAGGGAACCGCCAGAAGGCCCTCGACACTGGACCTCAGTGTCCAGGCAGAACAGTGGGGATGGAAACACTCCTTCAGGTATACTGAGCCAAGGCTGTTTAGGGCTTTAAAGGTCAGCACCAACACTTTTGAATTGTGCTCAGAAACATACTGGGAGCCAATGTAGGTCTTTCAGGACTGGTTTATATGGTCTCGGCGGCCACTCCCAGCCACCAGTCTAGCTGCCACATTCTGGATTAGTTGTAGTTTCTGGGTCACCTTCAAAGGTAGCCCCACGTAGAGCGCATTGCAGTAGTCCAAGCGGGAGATAACTAGAGAATGCAGCACTCTGGCAAGACAGTCTGCAGGCAGGTAGGGTCTCAGCCTGCATACCAGATGGAGCTGGTAGACAGCTGCCCTGAACGCAGAATTGACCTGCACCTCCATGGACAGTTGTGAGTCCAAAATGACTCCCAGGCTGCGCATCTGGTCCTTCAGAGGCACCATTACCTCATTCAGGACCAGGGAGTCCTCTACACCTGCCCGCCCCCTGTCTCCCAAAAACAGTACTTCTGTCTTGTCAGGATTCAACCTCAATCTGTTAGCTGCTATCCATCCACCAACCACCTCCAGGCACTCACACAGGATATTCATCACCTTCACTGGTTTAAAAGTGAGGTAGAGCTGGGTGTCATTCACATACTGATAAACACCCAGCCCAACCCTCCTGATGATCTCTGCTTATGAGACTGATTCTTTTAAGGACTATAGCTGATGTTCACAGCAAGTTCTTCTGCGATGTACAGATCCCACTAGGCGGAGATTTGAAAGCTAATCTCGACAGGAAAAAGTAACCTAATGTACAAAAATAATACTGGCTTCTGGTTTGGAAAGGTTTGCTTTGGGGGACGGGGATAAGAAAAGTTCAGGGTAGATCCTATTTCATGTTAACTGTGCCAGCTGTGAAACTTGGCCGCGGCAAACATGGCAGGCTGCCAGTAGATAGAAAGGCTGTGCTTCGAGCTGGGATACCCTTCTTAGGACTTCTTCGTGGCCTTCTCGTGAGCAAACAAGATTTCCAGGTAAATTTACTCATAAACACAGCAGCTGTGAATAATCATTGAAGACCGGCTGGTGGAAGACTGGCTGGTAGCCATATCCTCTTAGTACAGAACAGTGGAAGGATGTCCATAGTGTTTCTTACACCTCATACCATTAAAATGAATGAGTACTGGGTATCTGTGAGTCATGATAATTCCATTTGGTCACTGAGCATACATTGCTGTCTGCACAAAAGAGGGTGAACAGACTTGGTTCTCTTCATTTTGCCTCTGGTTTTGGCCTAGCCTACTCATTAATGCTTCAAATTAGTACACAGCTTTTCAACATCTGTTCACCAAGTGTCCTAAAAAAGAAACAGAAAACAGTTTTGTAATAACAAATCCAATGCTAGCTATATTATCCTTTTAACCAGTTGGTTAAAACCAGGAGCTGTGATAAATCCAGGGTTTTTCCATCTGGAACTTGCCGGAACTCAGCTCCAGGACCTCTCAGGTGGGCACCATTGTTCTAAGACAATGAGGGAGGTGTTCATGGTGAGTTCTGGCACTTCTTTTTCTAGAAAAATAGCACCAGATAAATCACTTCACTTTTCCAATTATCATAGCAAAGGCCCAGAGATACATGGGGTGAGAGGGACCTGCCATAGCTATGCTTTTAGATTAGGACTGGTTAAGTGCAACAGAGACCTCATTGGCTAGAGCAGATTGAAAGAAATGTTTGTGGAGCATCTCTGAATTCCAGAAGAAGTATAAAATGTCTGTGAGACAGGAAAGAGTGTGTGACTTTGAGATTGGGGTGGGCTTAGACATTCTTCTTGGGAGGGTGTGCCCCAGTAGCCCTAGTGGTCCAGTTTCCTTCGCTTCCTGGTCAGAAATGACCGCTCCCCGCTTAAAACGGGGGGCGCCCTTTGCGTGGACGCGTGCAGTCCCTAGATCTGGAGCGGCTCCAACAGCATAGGCTTGGCTTTGCCTTCCCTCAGGTGGGATACCTGGAGGTCTCCGCCTACCTCAGTCAGTTGTCCAATCCCACCTGGGGGAAGCGTTGCCAAGGAGACCAGGCCAGGTAGGGGAGGGATTACCTGCCCACACAATAGAGGGAGGATCTTACCTGGGAATCCTCACTTGGCTCCAGAGCTTCTCCTACCCTACCCACCCTCAGTTAATGTCTTATTTTGCAGGTTAACTTTTCTTCACAGGTTTTGCAGGTTAACTTTTCTTCACAGGTATGCGGGCGCTGCTACGTTAAGGTCGCTGTTAAAGGGCCGGAAAGGAATTTCCCTGCATTGGCAGGTTTCGCCTTTCCCGTAGCAAAACGTCACAACTTTGGCGATATCAGGCCTTGGGCGGAATCCTTTTGTCCATCTTCCTCTTTGCGGCGGCGATACCAGGGTTCCCCGTTAAAGGGGTTTTCTGAAGGGAGGCTTTGACCGTACGCCGAAAGGTCGTCATTGCTCTCCCCTGCGGCAGCGGCGTAACGGGGGCGGCTATCTCTGCTTGAACATATGTTCTCCAGAGCCGGCCCATCCCCCCCACACACACTGGATAACCCTGATGCTCCCTAGGTCCCCGGCTGGGGACTGGGGAGGGAGAACGCCCAATGCCTGAGCCAAGGTCTACCCACATTTGAAATTTAATAAAGTTGTGGCCAATTTAATCCCATAGCACGTTGTCTTGAGTCGTTATTCCACATGACGGGGGGACCGCGCGGGATCTGGGGACTCCGCCTGTCCACGCAAACAGCTCTATCCATTCCTTAAGTTGTTACTTTAAGCACCCTCTCATGTTCAGTCATAATTGCTAGTGGTTCGTTCCACCAGTGTAAAGGTGCTAGTGACCTTGAAAAATCCACCGAGGGCAATTTCTAAAGTAGTAAAGTCCAGGGCAGCCTGTACAGCAAAGCTTCCTTCCTGAAAGTAGAGATTCAAGAGATGCTATGTCATTTCATAATAAACTTTTCAGTTAGCACTGTAGGTGGATTTTACTGAGGTGCAGAAACAAGAATGTATGGATAAGCAATGCTAGATTCATAGGCATGCATAGGGGGGGTGTTGCATGTGCCCTCACACACCATTTTTTTAATTAAAAAAAACGGGGATCATGGGAAACCAAGAGAGAGAGATGTAGGCAGAATACAAAGGCTGGAAAGGATCTAGAATGGATCTCAGTTTCTGCCTGCGTCTCTCTAGAAGTTGTGGGGTGATCTGCTCCAGCAGCACCGATAAGGCAGGAGGAGGGACTCTCTCTTCTGCAAACAGAACCTGCAGATCCATTCCAGTCTTTTTCTTCTGCCTGCTTCTGTCTCTGTCTCATGGCTCTGTTTCTGTCTGAGCTCCACTGACCACCTTTTGTGGAGAGACATCTATGAGGATGAGGAGCTGCTTTTGTGGTTCACAAGCAAGGTGGAGGAGAGGTCATCTCTGCAGGGAAAATCTCCTGTTTTGGACTTCTGGACCACTCTTGTCGTAGTTGTTTTGTTAGTTTTTTGCCTCTTACTTCTTCCTTCCCCTTACTTGTTTGCCTTAGCATTCCCTCCACACACACCCCACACCCTATCTTCTTGTTTTGTTGAAATAAATAATCCCTGTGTGCACACCCAAATTAAATTTGTTGCTCAAGCCTATGACTTGATTCAAAAAAAGCAGCACCCCATATCTGCACCCCTCAAGCTGCTCCCAGTGACAGAAATGAAGGCATCTCACTCATAAAAACACAAAGGTTCAGGGGTCCCACGGTAGAAAGTGAGAAATTCATTGTTTGACTGTATTTGTCATAGTGTCAATGGAGTTGTTTTACTGAAGTTTTTAAGACAACGAACAACATTTATTTTAAATAAACTTTTATTTTTGACTTCCAGCCCAATGTAGCTTTGTATGTCTGTAGATCTGCTCCATAAATTATAACGCAGTTGTTGCACATATGTTGATTTTTTCCCCAGCAAATTAAAAACGTGTGACTAAATGTGTAATGTTTAATATGAAAAGTGAACAGATTTGACTTAGCACTTCTCAGCACATGCCAAAACATTCCAATAGTATTAATTCACCGAGCACTTGGCAGTAAGGAAGGGCTTATAACTGAAAAAGGCCACCCTTTAATTTTCAAGTGATAAACCTGCAAACATTGCTTTCAATTGATAACTGCTGGACATATTTTTTTTCTTCCTTAGCTTTTATGCCAGAAACAGGATGCCATTGCATTGATGTGGATAATGGCAGAAGAACACACTGAAGCAGACTTTGGTTGGTGACTTGTTGACTGAAATCAGCTTAGAGAATTGGACATTGGACATACTTCCCTCCCTACCCCCCAAGGCCCTCTGCTATGCTTTACTATAAGATAACACTTTTACTACTTTATTGATTTATTTATTTATGTGTTGAACGGCAGATGGGGCTCATCAGCCTGGGAAGGTGGCCCCTCTAGGAGAAGGAAAATTCTGGTCCTAAACCTCCATTGCCTTGTGGGGTATCTTCAGGAGAAGAAAAGGCTAAGGAGTGGCATACGAAGGATGAACAAGTTAAATCAGTGGTGATAGATTGGGCAAGAGATGTGGGACATAACATAATGTTTGAAGACTGGGAAAGACTGTGGAAGAAAGGGGTCAAGTTCACTGCATGTACAGTGTTAAAGGAAAATATAGTGAAAATGATGTATAGATGGTATTTGACTCCTGTAAAATTAGCAACAATTTACCATAACAGTGATAACTTATGTTGGAAATGTAAAGATAAAGAAGGTACTTTTTATCACATGTGGTGGACCTGCCCCAAGGTGAAAGACTTCTGGGAGAAGATTTATAATGAACTTTAAAAAATGTTGAAATATACATTTAGTAAGAAACCAGAGGCCTTTCTTCTTGGAATAACAGGTTTGAAATTGCCCAAGAAAGATGTTAAATTATTTTTGTATGCCACAACTGCTGCTCAAATTTTATTAGCTAAGAACTGGAAAACACAAGAAGTACCAACAGTGGAAGATTGGCAGATGAAGATGATGGACTTTTCGGAGCTAGCTGACCTGACTGGAAGAGTCCATGACCAGAAGAAGGAAGACTATCAGGAAGAATGGATGAAATTTAAAGACTATTTAGTTAAATATGTTAAGTTAAATTAACTGGAGAAGCTTGCAAATAACAGATAGGCTTAGAATATAATTAGGTAATGAGATGAATTAATATGTTTAATACTGAATTGGAAAGGAAAATAGAATGATGTTAAGTGATTAAGTTAATTTTATAAGAATTGCGGTTTTGGAAACCATTAAAATGATATACACTGAAATTCAACCAGGGGGATACAAGGAAGTCACTTAACAATGTTATTAAGCTTGGTTTAAATACGGTTGAGATTTATGTTTGTTTGTTTGTTTAAAAAATTCTTTGGAAAATCAATAAAAAAATTGGGGTGGGGGGAGGAGTAAACTGTCCACAAATCTGAAGTGGAGTCCCTAAGATGGCTGGATCGTGTCTTGTACGCCTCCTTCCGGCAACTCCTGCAGCCAAGCTGGTGCCAGATGTCTTGCTCTGCTTTCCTCTGGACCACATCATAAAGGCTGAAAGGGAGGTATTGTCATCTGGGCAGCCCAGGACCTCCATACACAATGCCCAGGCTTGTGCCACTTTGAAAGAAATATGGCCTGGTTGTCTTGGCCCCAGTAGCTAGAAAGTCTTCCTGTCAACATCCCAGTTTGAGACAGTAGCTTTCAGAGAAGTGGCTTCTCAGGGATTAGTTCCAACAGCATTCTTCTGCACTAAGGAGGCTTTGAATGACACACTTCCTTCCCCTGCAACCTTCTGCCCTCTTCCCATGGGATTTCTATAAACACATGCTTCTCACATATGATGAGCATGAGGCTGACTCCAGATGGCAAGGGGGGTGGGGGTGGGAATCACATAAAAGCCATCCATGTCAGGGAACTTTTCCCTGGGGGTTCTGTCAAGACCACATGTGAGCTGGGAGTTTATTCTTGCTAGGAAAGTTATGGGTGCTGGCAAGGGCTTTGTTTTGCTCAGCATAGCCTCATTGGTTGCCACCTGGAAAGTACATAATTGCCAAAGTGTTTATCATCTGGCTTGGAAAACAAACAAGAGAGGAACTCTTGAAGCACACCATGTCCTAAGTTCATCACAAGTTGGCTTTTATAGCAGATCCAGTGGTGTCTTTTTTCGATGGCTACAATTAGTGGCTTAAAACAGGGGATTGGGCTACAAGCTCAAGTGTAGAGACTGGAAGCCAACTTTCATGCACACCTCTGAATGATACATACATGTGATGAGAAAAGAAAAGAATCTCTCTATTTCACATGCTGTGATCAGTTACCATTGGAATTTTGGGAGCTTGACCCTTCAGAACATCTGAGATGTGCCAGTTAATAGATTGGGTGGTCCGTAAAAGCAGTATCAGCAGTTGATTTTTTCTGGTACAAAGGGCATAGAAATGAAAACATGTGTATGCAATACTGTGGGTGTCTGAGTGCCCAGATTCCTTCCCTCTGCCCCAATCAGCATGAATCACCCTTACTGCAAATTAGTGTTTCTTGCTTTGCATGACAACATGTCTTTTAAGAGCAATGAGTCTGTGTAATAGGATTATATCACAATATTATATAAGTTTATTGCTTTGGAATCCCATTTATATGGGACATGCACTTCTGATCAGACTGCAGGACTCTCTGTGTGAAGGAAAGCATGAAGCAATCAGATT
The DNA here is from genome assembly GCF_964270895.1 of Podarcis filfolensis. Taxonomy (NCBI): domain Eukaryota; kingdom Metazoa; phylum Chordata; class Lepidosauria; order Squamata; family Lacertidae; genus Podarcis; species Podarcis filfolensis. The sequence goes on from NC_139621.1 coordinate 12,019,092, forward strand.
AGAAAATAAGCTATGCAGGGGCTTCCATTTTTCCATGTTCCATCAGTAGTGAAATGCCAGCGTAAGCTAATTCATTGACTGTCTTCTGATTCAAATTATTTTCCATGGGCAGCGTGGACCAGTTTTGGGCGGGCCAGACAGAAAGGATGACTCATGTTTGCAGGAACAGAAGAGTTATAAGCAATGCTCAGCTTTGTTTATTTATAATATGAATATCCCATTGTTCTTTCCTCAGGATCCTCAGGATGCCAACAATTAATATGCCACACTTTCAAATAACTAAGATTTAACTTGACCTCTCACTTATTGTGCATCATAAGTTAGCCTTTTCATAAGGACAATATACGTGGGTGGGGCTGTGGTCTAAACCACTGAGCCTCTTAGGCTTGCCGATCAGATGATTGGTTGTTCAAATCTGCGCGGTGGGGTGAGCTCCCAATGCTCTGTCCCAGCTCCTGCCAACCTAGCAGTTTGAAACCACACCAGTGCAAGTAGATAAACAGGTACTACTGCGGCGAGAAGGTAAACGGCATTTCTGTGCACTCTGGCTTCCCTCACGGTGTTCCATTGCTCCAGAAGCAGTTTAGTCATGCTGGCCACTTGACCCGGAAAGCTGTCTGCAGACAAATCGGGTCCTCCCTTAAAAAGGGCACGTACTGTGGTGAGACCTGGAAGCCGACACCCTGTGTTGTGGGTGGGTACGATTGGTCAGCCACAACACCCAATTGGTTGGTCCCTCGTAGCTGGGTGCAATCTGGCCAATGGGACACAGTCCAAATGGTGTGAGTGACCTATTTATACCCATGCATGTGACCCAGAGCTTCCTCTTTCAGCGTGTGCATTCGGAACACCCGCCCACCCCTCCCTACTTTTAGGGCTTTGCACTTGACCTTGCTATGCCATCGTGTGTCATCTGTCGTTGGGACGGGAATGGCAGGAATTTTCCCCACTTGGCTGACTGGCTGTTGTCATTTGGGTTTCGCCTGCCGCGTAGCAAATCGCTACAACTTGTAAGGCTGTGGATAGGCTCTGGTTCAGGTGATAGGGATGGGAGAACGCTCTCGCCATCCCTATGTGAAGGGTATTCCGTTAAAGGAATCCAGGGACTCGATGGTTTGGTCAACCCCTGTGATGGAGTTGTGCCTGTGCCTGAGTCCAGGGAGACATTTGGGTGACGGAGATAGCCTGCTCCCGGCTTTCCGCTTATCCAGGTGTTCACCCTTGGCTGACCTATGCTGGAACCCTGGGTCAGCGCTACCTGCATGGCAGGGAGCTAGTCGAACCAGAGCCTATGCAACCAGTCACTTTCTGTGATCATTAAAGTTGTGGCCTACGGTAAATTCTGCCAAAAACCAAAACCAAAATTTGAGTCAAGTGTGAATTTATTTAGGGGGGAGGTTTCTGGATCTGAACACGCAAACGCCGGCTCCCTTGGCCTGAAAGCAAGATGAGTGCCTGCAACCCCATAGTCGCCTTTGACTGGACTTAACCGTCCAGGGGTCCTTTACCTTTACCTTTACCTTTTACCTATTTCATAAGCAACTACGGGATAAACACAGGGTAGATTGTGGCTAACATTGTGTGTACACTGTTTCCCAACTCAGCAGTGGGAGCACACTGGATGCAGAGTAGACAAGAGTGTGTGCCCAACCATTGATTCTTGGACAGAAAACATATAATAGGATCTTTACCATGGTAATGAGCATTGTTGGGTTTTACAGTGCTATATTGTGCCATGTTGCAACACCCGTTAGATTCTACCTCCAGCTGATTGCAGAAAAGTAATGACTCAGGAGTGCCTTAGTGTGAAAGCAACCCAGGAGACAAGGACTGCTGTCATAATCCGGAATACAGACCTGAACCAGCTTCTTCATGTGCACTGCCCAGCATCCGATTCAGTGAGACCCAAGACTTTGGAATGGTGTGTCCAGGCTTAGTATGGACACCAAAGGGAACAGCAATGTGCAGCCGTTGTTCACACATTCCTTGGCTTCATAATGCTGTTGGTGTTTTTTTTTCTAACAAGGGAACACATGGCACCTCACCTTAACTCTGTTCATTGTGTTCATTGTGATAAAAAATCCTGAAAGACACCTCCTTGCCAATTTTCTGACTAGCTAACTTGCTGGAATCTTACGTGCTATTTTCATTCCAAAAGAGTTAGTGCAACAGTTTTGAATGCTTCCATATGTGAGTGATTTCAAAGGCTTAATACACACACACACACACACACACACACACACACACACACATTGTCAGTGCAGTTTAAGCCCCCTTTCTAAGGCATGACACAACGCAAATATAGCAATTTGAAAAGGAGTAGAAATGATCAGAGACTATAATCACGAACAGCTGTACTATTCAGCATTTCAGATCAAGGGTGGGTGGCTAATTTATGAATTTGTCATTGTCAAACTATAAAACAAAGTTAGGAGTTGTCTGTTGATAAGTGACAGAACCAGATTTGTCATACACATGGTCCTCAGGGCTCTCAAGCTTAATTGGGGGGGTCATGTTCATCACCTGTACTTTTTCTACATGGTTGATATAATAACCATGTCAATTAAAATAGCACTCAAACTGTTAAGTTGTGGGTGAACATATCAAATGGCACAGCGATTCTTCAAACAGCTCTTGTTTATTCTTGGTATGGAATAGGAAGGCTCTCCCCACTAATGGACTCCCCTTTTATCATAAGGATCCACACCAATGTCATTGATGGCTTATCCATACTTCCTTCCTTGCAATCTCTCACGCCAGAAGTCTGATTTTGCATTCTATGTCACAAACAAGGGTGAGCGTCACCGAGGGCTGATACCATAATGCAACGCAAGCTAGACTGATGCCTTATTCCATCAAAATGAAAGGTCAGGTCAAGCATTCTCCTATTACAGATCTTTTAATTATCGCTAGAACACTCTTCTGGCTGTAACATAAATAATGCATTATTGTTACTATGGTGTTATAGCACTGTGGCACAGTAATAAATTAACATTATACCAGCATGGTATTCTAAGGCTTTACTTCTCTTTCACAAAGGAAAATAAAATGGAAGAAATGTGTTTTAGCTATAATTACATGTTTGCTTATGCCATGGGGATCATAAAATGGAACCTACCACACGGGTGCTTATGTGCTGAATTTCAAAAGGCTGCTCAGGTGACTTGGAGATCCCACTTTCTCACCTGCAGCAGGTATGTTATAACCACTGGTGTTGATGGGATAAAGAGAATGTACAAAGAGGTCTGCCAAGTGCTAGGTGAATGGGCATACCTTCCAACATTTCTCTGATGAAAATAGGGACGTCTCATTTCATAATGATAATTTTACTATTTATACCCTACACATCTTACTGGGTTGCCTCAGCACTCTGGGCAGCTCCCAACATATATAAAAACATAATAAAAGATTTTTAAAACTTCCCTACTGCCTGCAGAAGGCCCGGGGGTTGGATAACTCCATACCCTCCAACATTTCTCCAAAGAAAATAGGGACATCCTAAGGAAAAGCAGGACATTCTGGGATCAAATCAGAAACTGGGACGGCTCCTCTAAAATCAGGGATGGGCCTGGAAAATAGGGACACTTGGAGGGTCTGATATAGTACTGTTACTGTAACATCTACTACACTGGTTGCTAGAGCACTTCCAGACCCAATTTAAGGTGCTTTCAAAACCCTAAATGATTTGGTCTATTTAAAGAACTATACCCATATAGTCCTGTCCACCCTCTAAAATCTGCAACATAGAGCTACGCCTGAGGCCTTTCTTTATACTGCAAAATAAGGGAGATCGGAGAGAGCAAAAGCTAGGGGGCTTCTGTGGTGGCCCCATGTCTCTGGAAACACCCCCCTTAACATCTGGAAGCCCAGCAAAACTTCAAACTTTCAAGAAATCTGTTTCAGGTAGCTTTTATTGTTCAGCTGTGGTGGTCTTTTACAGCTGATTTCGCGAACAATGTGTTACAGAAAGGTGGAGAAAACACCTGCATGAGACCCTTGGGAGCTGCTGGCATTCAGCACAGGGATAGACAGTGAAGTAGATGAACTAGAGGCATGATTCATGTCCTTCTGTCCCAAGTGAAAGACTATCCCCTAGAAATTTTGTATTAATTAGAACAAACCAAAATGCAATCCTGACATCTAGTGGGCAGAATAATAACTTGTCAACCTAGTCAGCTGGTGGTTGAGCACACCCATCAATGAGGATTTGATGTAATTGATGTCCGGAGGGGATTTCTGAAATTTGTCCTGGATCTTTGTCCTGGATCTTGGGCAAGTCAATCAAAAAATTGTGGGCTTTGGGGCGTTTTTATAAAAAGATAAAAATAAAAATGGAGTTTTCCTTAAAAAAAAAAAAAAGGCTTGTTTGGGGTGTCCTGGTTTTTACTTATTGAAATATGGCAACCCTACAATGATAAATTGACTTTATGGGATAACCTGATTGAAGATAGGGAGGCAAACATTATCATGGAAGAAACCTCATGAATGCCTCTGTGTTGAGCTTTTAAATGCCTTATTGTTTTCTTTGTTGGCACAAAATAAGAGCCAAGTAAGGAAGATAATGGAACTCCTCTCTTATGAGGCAGTGATTAGGGCAGTAGTCCTCAAAGGTGCCATGCTGGTGTGACAGGAAAGGATGGCAAGTGTGGCGGGAAGATTCAAGGCCAATAAAGGAAACATTTAAACATTTCAGTGCAGCGCAGCATAGTATCCTATCGAAATATATCTATTTTTTAATCTTTTCAAAATGAGAGCAAGAGCATCAAGTGATGCTGAGGGCAATCTCCTCTTATAAATGAGATTACCCTTGGAGGCATCAATGTAAATAATGATAGTGTGCTGTTCTCTTTGACATGAGGGGGGGGCAGGCGGGAGGGGGGGGAATTAAGATTTTTATTGAAATTGGTTCTCCGTGTGTTTGCGACGTGTCTATGGAAGCTGGGCCTTTGGAACTGAACGAGCTCCCGGCGACGACAACAACAAGCAGCAGCAGCGCTCGGCCGCTTCCCGCGTTTCCGTGGCAACCGCGAGCGTCCGCTCCACCCCAGCGCGCCTGCGCGGGTCTCTCTTTCTCGAGGGCCCCGGAAGCACTTACGGCGGAAGTGGGCGATGGAAGCGCCGCTCGGACAGAGGCGGAGGCGGGTAGGTCTCTCGTTGGTCTGGGGGGGGGGGGTGTAAAGGGAAGGGGGTTGCTGAGCGAGGGGTCGTTCTGGGGGTGGGGTGGGGTGGGGCGGGGCGGCAAAGCATAGGTATCCCCCACCCCACACACCTGTGTCCCCTGCATCGAGGATGGGGGTGGGATAAGGTCCCCTTCCTCTGCTTCTTCCTCTTCTGTTTCTTTATTCTTCTCCTCCCCCGCCCGAACATTTCTGGAGGGGTTATTTGCACGGAATTGTGAAGCTCCGGTGGCTCCCTCGACGATTTCTCTATAGGTGGCCATTCCCCTCGTCGTTACATAGTGCGCATTTGTTTCTCAAGCTTAGGGCTCCAGCTGTTGTTGGACTACATCTCCCATCATCCCTGGCCACTGGTCCTGCTAGCTAGGGATGGTGGGAGTTGTAGTCCAAAAGCAGCTGGCTATCCAAGCTTAGGAAACACTTATCTAATTAAATGAAATGCAGGTATACTTAATACCAGTGTTTTTTTTCCTAAAAAAAAAGTTTGGGGATACTCTCATTTTGTTGTTTAGTCGTTTAGTTGTGTCTGCCTCTTCGTGACCCCATGGGCCAGAGCACGCCAGACACTTCTGTCTTCCACTGCCTCCCGCAGTTTGGTCAAATTCATGCTGGTAGCTTCGAGAACACTGTCCAACCATCTCGTCCTCTGTCTTCCCCTTCTTCTTTTGCCCTCCATCTTTCCCAACATCAGGGGCTTTTCCAGGGAGTCTTCTCTTCTCATGAGGTGGCCAAAGTATTGGAGCCTCATCTTCATGATCTGTCCTTCCAGTGAGCACTCAGGGCTGATTTCCTTCAGAATGGATAGGTTTGATCTTCTTGAAGTCCATGGGACTCGCAAGAGTCTCCTCCAGCACCATAATTCAAAAGCATCAATTCTTCGGCGATCAGCCTTCTTTATGGTCCAGCTCTCACTTCCATACATCACTACTGGGAAAACCATAGCTTTAACTGTACGGACTTTTGTTGGCAAGGTGATGTCTCTGCTTTTTAAGATGCTGTCTAGGTTTGTCATTGCTTTCGTCGTTACATAGTGCGCATTTGTTTCTCAAGCTTGGGGCTCCAGCTGTTGTTGGACTACATCTCCCACCATCACTGGTTCTGCTACCTAGGGATGATGGGAGTTGTAGTCCAAAAGCAGCTGGAGACCCATGCTTGGGAAACACTGATCTAATTAAATGAAATGCAGGTATACTTAATATCTGTGCTTTTTTTCTAAAAAAATGTTTTGGGGTACAGTGGTACCTCGGGTTACAGACGCTTCAGGTTACAGACTCCGCTAACGCAGAAATAGTATCTCGGGTTAAGAACTTTGCTTCAGGATGAGAACAGAAATCACACGGCAGCAGGAGGTAAAGGTAAAGTGGTTAGGTAAAGTGGTACCTCAGGTTAAGAACAGTTTCAGGTTAAGAACAGACCTCCAGAACGAATTAAGTTCTTAGCCCGAGGTACCACTGTACTCTCATTTTCCTACTCATATTGAAACATTGCCTCTCAAGGATTGATGGGAGTTGTAGTCCAGCAACAGTTGCTGGAGTCCCAAGTTTGAGAAGTCTATTAATTGCACCTACATCTTTAGCTGCTCTTCTTTTTCATCCATAAGCCACCACAATGACCAGTGTGTTTGTGCAGGGAAACCCCAGAGTCCTATCCCAGTCAACCACCCTTCAACCTCCATTTAGATTTTATTTTCCTATTTTTGACAAGTACATAGAATGTAAATAGAATGCCTTATATATTATTGTAATAAGTGCTTTTCCTCTTCTCTCACCAATAGAGTGCCTTAAACATGGACACAGGGAACTGACAGTGCTCTTCTGTGCCCAACTCAAAAAAAGTCATTTTTGGATGTTGTCATTGGGCTCCAGTCATGATGGTAAGATTTTTCTCTCTTCTGCTGTCAGATTCTGGTTTCTGAAATGCGTGCTTGGGACAGGGCAGAATAAATTAACTGTATCTTCTCTTTTTATTATTTGTAATTAGATTCAAAACATTGTGCTATAAGGCGTGTTCAGACCTTGGTCAAATTAAACCACGGTGTATTAGACCAAGAATGCTACATCTGAACCAGTTCAGGGCTTTTCAAGATGATAGTGAAATGTGGATAGTGAACAGAGGAGCCAGATGTGCAGCAGCAACCTTTCTTAAGATCTTTCTTGATGCTCCTCTCTTTTCTAGTGAACACTTGCAAGCAAGGTGGCGTGAAAGGGTTATTTGCTGATTGTTGTGCAGTAGATTTTACTGGCAGTGACCCATTTGCATTACGTTTCAAAATATACGTTTCAAAAACAAGAGTATTGTTCAGCCATATTTAATTTAACAACAGTTTTGACATGCTTAACTGCTAAAGGAAAAACTGGAGAATTTGCTGTCAAGGTGGGAGAGAGCAGCCTGCTCATGTTCTCTTAAGCATATGTCTGCATCAGACTATAGTGTAGGCATTGCCAGTTATACATCTGCTTTGAGGTAGCTGCTGTTGTCAAAAACCACAATGTAAGCAAACTTGTGCATGTCTCAAATATTGTCTTAATTGTCTGTGACTTGATGATTGTTATTGCTTGCACTCAAGTCCTAATTATACTTACTCAGAAGTCTGATTAATTTTCATGAGATTTGCTTCTAGGTAACTACACTAATGGGACGCGGGTGGCACTGTGGGTTAAACCACGGAGCCTAGGACTTGCCAATCAGAAGGTCGGCGGTTCGAATCCCCGTGACGGGGTGAGCTCCCGTCGCTCGGTCCCTGCTTCTGCCAACCTAGCAGTTCGAAAGCACCTTAAAGTGCAAGTAGATAAATTGGTACCGCTCCGGCAGGAAGGTAAACGGTGTTTCCGTGCGCTGCTCTGGTTCGCCAGAAGCGGCTTAGTCATGCTGGCCACATGACCCGGAAGCTGGACGACATCTCTCTCGGCCAATAATGCGAGATGAGCGCCGCAACCCCAGAGTCGGTCACGACTGGGCCTAATGGTCAGGGGTCCCTTTACCTTTACCTTAACTACACTATTAAATAAGGTATTTGTAATAATTGGTCAGAACACTTTATCTGGTGAAAAAATGATAGAATTAATAAATATTATATGATACTATCGGTGTTCGAAATTAGCCAGGGGCCAGGTGCATTTTACACCTGAATATTGACCCCTTGTGACCAAGTGAAGATGCCCAGGTGTCAGAATGGCATCTGGCATCTCCACTATCTGGAAGGGCATGCCTGGGGATCATTGATTATTGATTGTTTTCACACACTAATACCCCATCCTGTAGAATTCTGTCAGTTCTATTTTATCTGCACAATCAGAATGAATTTCAGGAACCAAAAAGTTATATTGAAAAATATGGTTTTAGAGCCATTTCCCCCCAAAATGGCAACTAGGCATTCCGCTTTGGCGACTAACCCTGGTTTAAGGATCCATTTGGTGCCTAGCGTTTCTAACACTGGGTACTATTTTATATCGGATGATATAGTACAAGAATCTATATTAACATATGCTTTCTAAGAAAGATCTTTTTATCATTTTACAGCAGCAAGCTTTAGAACTTGCATTGGATCGTGCTGAGGTAAGTAGTAGATTGTATGAATTGCACACATATTTAATGTTACATTTAATAATCATCTGCATTGTATCAAAGTTTCCCCAGTTATTCAGAACACTGTACAGAAAATAAATTTCATAAACTGAAAATGTAATAGGAGAGAAAGAGATTTATCACTCATTTTTTGTTTAATTTAATGTAAACATAATTTAATGTAAACATACACACTCCTAAATCCCCTAAAGCAGTTTGCATATCTTTGTACCACTAAACTTATTTGTGTGGGGTTTGTTTTTTTCAGTATATCATTGAAAGTGCACGCCAGAGGCCTCCCAAACGAAAATATTTATCCAGTGGGAGGTAAGAATTATTTAGTGCCTCTTGTTTACTTCAACAGACAAAATGGTTACTGAATTGTGTTTCCTCTTCACAATTTTAGAAAATCTGTGTTTCAAAAATTATATGAACTGTATCTGGAAGAATGCGATAAAGAGCCTGAAATAAAGGTAAGTGGGACTTATTTGCCAAGCACTCGCTCCATTACTGTCTTGCTGGTGGTCTGCACTAGAGCTCTGATAAGCCTCGCTTTCATTTTGTTTAATTAATTTATATTTCTATACTGCTTTCTAAAAATAAAAAAGCTCCCTGAAAGTAAAATCCAAAAGCAATAAGAGTCTAGCCAGAATGTGTGCTTATCCACATAGTTCTTCCCAGAGGCAGGTTACTAGATTGAAGGGCACATGGTGGTTCTGGCCGTCATGGCTTTGGTGGTACAGCAAAGAGCACTTATTTCCTAGATCTGATCTGAGAGTAGAGCAGATAACAATGTCTGGGTGAGATTAGGACCGCTCCTGCCATGTAGGTCTTCCTACAGATTTGTTGGCAGGTAGAAATTGAGCAGGTACTTGTAGGGATGCGGGTGGCGCTGTGGGTAAAACCTCAGCGCCTAGGACTTGCCGATCGCATGGTCAGCGGTTCGAATCCCCGCGGCGGGGTGCGCTCCTGTCGCTCGGTCACAGCGCCTGCCAACCTAGCAGTTCGAAAGCATCCCCGGGTGCAAGTAGATAAAATAGGGACCGCTTACCAGCGGGAAGGTAAACGGCGTTTCCATGTGCTGTGCTGGCTCGCCAGATGCAGCTTGTCACGCTGGCCACGTGACCCGGAAGTGTCTTCGGACAGCACTGGCTCCCGGCCTCTAGAGTGAGATGAGCGCACAACCCTAGAGTCTGTCAAGACTGGCCCGTATGGGCAGGGGTACCTTTACCTAGAACTTGAGCAATGCTAAACAACTCCTTCCTTATAGAATCGAGTTTGGAAACTGTGGCCCTCCAAACGTTGAGCTCCCAAGCAGCCCCAGCCTGCATAGCATAAGGTCAGAGATGTTGGGAGTTGTAGGACCATCTATAGAAGGTGTTGAGGAAAGTCCTCTTTGTGAGGGATGATCTAAAACCCCACAGCCCTTATTTTTCAGCAGGAGGAGTCTGACACTCTTTTGGGAAGCGATCAAGAGATTGTAGTTCTGGACAGGGCAACATTCTATGAAAATGCATTGCAGCAAACGCACGCTAAATCCTCGTTTTCTTAGTGGATGGCTTTATTAACTCAGGAAAGTGGTGGTGTTAAATTATTTTGAGAGATTCAAGGCAGTTCTTAAAACCTTCATATAAATGAAGGTGCACCAACTTTGCCGAATAAAAGTAGATTGAGGGGGCGCTGCAGAACCTCTATGTGCTGCCTTGAGTTCCGTGGAAGAGAGGCAGGATATACATGTAATAGATAAACAGTAAACATAATTATTTGTTATTGGGAAGTGGAGTGGATAGGAATGGTTGAAGGCAGGACGAGTGTAGTAGCGGGTGAAATTGTCCTTCTGGGAGAGAAGTCTCCTATTCTTGGCTCTACCTTCACCAGGAGAGCAGACTAAATAATTTGTCCCTAGGCTTTTCTCAAGAATGTTCCAAAAGATCGAGCCCTTCCCTTTTTGTTTCTTTCCCTACAACCATTAGTTCTTCAGCACATAGAATGAAATGTTACTTATGAAACCGAGGTAGACTTAGTAAAGTAATTATAGTGAATAGCTGCTTGTTTCCATGTTCGTTATTTCATGTTGTTAGTAAACAGTGTTAGCTCCTGGATGCGTTGTTTTCATGAGTGTCACCCATTCTGAAACAGAAGCTGAGGCGAAATGTGAACTTGTTGGAGAAGCTGGTTTTGCAGGAGACATTGTCATGCCTAGTAGTGAACCTGTATCCAGGAAACGAAGGTTATTCGCTGATGCTGAGAGGGAAGAATGGGTCAGGTAAAGTTAACACTAAATGGCTGTTAACCTCCTGATTGTGCTTTAAAATAAACAGTGCTTCGAGCTGCTGGTTTGATTAAAAACTCTTTTGTGCTATTATTCTCTTTAGCTGAGAATAAATCTGTTTAAAGCCTGATATGATCTTCTGGACTCTGTGTGTCTGTTTGAATTCTTCCAGCTACTGGATTTTGTTTTACTTAGTAGAAGAAAGACCATGGCTATCTTTCTCTTGATCGGGGTGGCTAACCAGTGTGCCCCTATCCCCAGATTTTTTCCTCACCACCACCACCCTGTGTTTTTTCTCACCATGCCCTCAAAGTTGTCATTGGGAAAAAAGGATTTTTTGATAGATAGACAGACAGGAAGACTGCTCCTTGGGATCCTCCACTGCCACAATGTACAGTACTCCAAGGCCTTTCTGAAATGTATCCTTTTTAAAAATTACTGACTGCTCCCTTTTATCCATATATTAAATTGTACTGATCACACCTGTTGTGACACCAAAAGTATTTTTGTGACCACTGCCCCCGAGGCTGTTAAAAATGTGCCCTTTAGGTTTTCTGGCCACGTCCACTTTTAAACATTTTGGCTGCGCCCACTTTGACATGCCCCACCCCCCACGAGAGTTGACAGTGTGGCCTTGACTAGAATGAAGGTTGGCCACCCCTGTTCTAGATCATCTATTCATTTAAAACATTTTTAACCAGCCTTTCCTCAGTGTGAGGTAGCTTGTTACGTAACAGAATCACAATTTTGTAAGTTAATTTTTTCCCTCTTTTTTCCCAGAAAGGAATAATTGTGAAAGCAAATAGTTCACACACATATTCATAGTCAAATACATTCTTTGGTTTTAACGCAGATTCAGAAACCATTCGGCTTCCTTATGAAGAGGGAGAATTACTTGAATATTTGGATGCAGAAGAGCTGCCTCCTATTTTAGTTGATCTCCTGGAGAAATCACAGGTTTGAAAGACTTTGAAATGGTGTTTCTGTTTTTGTTTAGTGGTTGTGGGTAGGGTAGTGGAAGTAACAGTAACCATATACAGTAGTAACTATATGAGGGGGGTCTACCAATGTGGCTGAACCAGAACTTGTCTTGCTATGCTTTCTGAGGCTGCTAGGAGCTGTGATTCAGCAGCCTTTGGAGGACCAAGGATTCCCCATTCCTGCTGTATATAGTATATGTTCAACTAACTGACCAAATTCAGTGCCGAAGCAATAATTCTTCAACATCAACTTCGTTGGACTGGTCATGTGCGGATGCCTGATTATCGTCTTGCAAAGCAACTACTCTATTCCGAACTTAAAAATGGAAAGCATAATGCTGGTGGTCAACAAAAGAGGTTTAAAGACTCTCTCAAGGCAAATCTTTAAAAATGTAGTATAAACCCCGACAACTGGGAAACACTGGCCTGTGAGCGCTCCAATTGGAGAACAGCCTTTACCAAAGGTGTCATGGGCTTTGAAGACACTCAAACTCAGGACACAAGGGAGAAATGTACTAAGAGGAAGGCACTTTTGGCAAATCCACACCATGATCAGTTCCCACCCGGAAACCAATGTCCCCACTGTGGAAGGACGTGTGGATCCAGAATTGGCCTCCACAGTCACTTACTGACTCGTTGTTAAAACCGTGTTTATGGAAGACAATCTTACTCTGCTATGAGTGATTGCCAAATAAGGAGTATATGTTCAACTAACTGACCAAATTCGCTATCCTGTCTGGAGACCAAACTGCCATTTGGGTTCTAAAACTATGGTTACAACAAACCACAGTTTGGCATAATGTCTAAACTGAGCACTAGTATAAAATTAAAAATTTCAAAACTTATGAGCAACGCTTGAAAAATATTTCTAACCCTTAAGAAGAAGCACCAGTTTTTACATAATTTGGTTATTGTCCTTGTTAAGTTTAATAATAATAATAGCGTTTTTAAAAAGAGAGAGGAAGTATTCCCAGAGATCTAAAGATCTGTTTAGTTCCAGGTATAAATATATAGAAGTGCTGATATGTACATTTTTGTTTGCTTTTAAACAGATAAATATTTTCCATTGTGGCTGCGTCATAACAGAAATACGTGACTATAGACAATCTGGTAATCTCAAATCTCCAACATACCAAAGCAAGTACATACTTCTGCGCCCAACAATGCAGGTAAACAACTCGTGTATTTCAGCTTTGGTGTTGCTCTTAATTTTTTAAAAAAACAATCCTGATGCATCGTATTTAGAAATCCTGTACTTCACAAGTAATGAAAGGTTTGCCTCATTTTTCTAGACCTTGATTTGTGATGTGCATTCCATTACAAGCGACAACCACAAATGGACGCAGGTAACAAACGTGGCAGCTAAAGGAGTTGGTTTCACAAGTGTGGTAGTTTCCTAGTATTATGGTATATTGTGATGATACTTTCTGGTGCAATGTGGTCTTCCAACCCCAGGAAAGGCCATCTTGTTCAGTGGCATAAAGGTCTACAAGGAGATGAATAGGCCTAGGTTTCAGTGAAGTGGCAAGGTTATGTCTGGGCTCTGCTAGAGGTCTCAAATGATTTAATTCAGTGCCATAGATAGAGATAGATAGATAGATAGATAGATAGATAGATAGATAGATAGATAGATAGATATTTAAAACCCTTCCAGATAAGATTGGAAAGCAAGCATGTTGGAGAAAAGGCTAGTTTAGAGTCTTCCCTGACATCTAACATTCTTTGTGCTGGAAATGTTTTGTATGAAGGAAAATTTGCGCAAGACCCGACCCTGGAGTTTGCCACTTCAGTGAGAATATGTCATAGTGAGTCGGAGGTGTAGACCTATTTTGCATGATTCTGTTTATTAATACAGTGGTGCCCCGCAAGACGAATGCCTCGCAAGACGGAAAACCCGCTAGACGAAAGGGTTTTCCGTTTTGGAGGTGCTTCGCAAAACGAATTTCCTATGGGCTTGCTTCGCAAGACGAAAATGTCTTGCGAGTTCCTGCGGGGTTTTTTTCCTTTCCCCCCCCCCTTTTTCCCAAGCCACTAAGCCGCTTATCAGCTGATCCGCTAAGCCGCTTAACAGCTGATCCGCTAAGCCGCTTATCAGCTGATTCGCTAAGCCCGCTAAGCCGCTTATCAGCTGATCCGCTAAGCCCGCTAAGCCGCTAATAGCGCTAATCCGCTAATGGGCTTGCTTCGCAAGACGAAAAAACTGCAAGACGAAGAGACTCGCGGAACGGATTCTTTTCATCTTGCGAGGCACCACTGTATCAATATTAGGCAGAATCCAGAACATTTCTTCTGCAAGATCTGTTTGTATTGTGGGAGTTCAAGATCCTCTTAACACATCCCATGCCATTGGGGGGGGGCAGGAGCTGACCCTCCAGGCAGCTTTGGGGGTTGCCCACAAGGGGCTGCAGCAGGAAAGAGGAGGCTGAAAAGCATTGTTGCCCAAGTAGAATTCCACCTGACCCCATCTGTAATTATAATTACCCACGCGCCGCCCTAAGGTCCCATTGAGATGATAGATGGCAGAAAGGGGCTTGTGTGTATGCTCTGATTCTTTAGTGATGCTCACATGTGCAATTTCAAATTGGGAATCTTCCGAAGATTCTGTTAATAGAAATTTTGGTTTAGATTATTGAAACTGGCGAGAAACCATAGTAGTTCTGAAGAGAGGAGAGAGATGTCAGATTTGGGGCAATTGTGTTTGCTGGTCCCCTCTCTCAAACACAAATCTTAAGTCCCTGCGATATGACAGTATAATAATCACTTAGATTACAAGTTGAGAACAGCTGTTTCACACTGTGCATACACTCAACTATCATGTATGTTAATGCCAAAAATACTGTTCAAATATTTACAAATACTGTTTAAAATATTTGTAACATGCAGCCAGTCCTATGCATGCTTATTTATTTATAAAAAATACTTATCTGTTGAAATGGTTTACCACAATAAAACATAAAACTGTACCGTAAACACCATATAAAAGGTTAAAAACAGGCATCAATTAACCATTGTGGAAAGACGTACTTTAGTTGCAGGGTTTTCAGCAAGCGTGCAAAAGCTGGCACAGAAGTTGCCTGCTGTGTACTTCAAAATAAGTCCTATTGAGTTAAATGGGACTTACTCCCAAGTAAATGTGTATAGGATTGCAGTCTTTACTGCAGTTTTAGAACACTCTCTGTATTATAGGAAGACAAACTCCTGCTAGAAAGCCAACTGATACTGGCTACAGCGGAACCTCTGTGTCTGGATCCTTCGATTGCAGTAACTTGCACAGCAAACAGACTTCACTATAACAAGCAGAAGATGAATACTCGCCCAATGAAAAGGTATCGGAAAGTCATAATCTACTGGTCCTTGATTTATAAAAAGTCTGGTTGAACGGAATAGGCTGCTTTAATGGGGAAAAGTTACTTGTTGTTAAGTTTCGAAGAACCTCAAAGACCTGGAATGTCTGCTTTCCCTAGAACAAACACCCTTAACATTTTGTTTGGAGCAGAACACATTTGTGATGAACAATGATCATTTTAAAAATGAATCACTCACCAGGCCCTAGAATTGCATCACTGGATAGCTCTTTGAGTGAATGCAAGCTTTGAGTGAATGCAAGCTTTAGAGCATGGGTAGGCAACCTAAGGCCCAGGGGCTCGATGCGGCCCAATTGCCTTCTCAATCTGGCCTGCAGACAGTCTGCAAATCAGCATGTTTTTACATGAGTAGAATATGTCCTTTTATTCAAAATGCATCTCTGGGTTATTTGTGGGGCCTGCCTGGGGTTTTTACATGAGTAGAGTGTATATCTGGTATCGGACACACAGTAAATTAGATGCCCATCCACACAGTGCCTTTTATGGTGGATTATCTGCTATGAAAGAGGATGCCTGGCCACTCTAGCAAGCTTGTATGAAAATGGTCCAAACTGCCTGTATTCTTTCCATTAATATTTTCAATATTTTACAGGTGCTTCAAGAGATACTCCAGGTCATCTCTGAATCGGCAGCAGGAGGTGTCTCACTGCACAACACCGCCGCAGCTCAGGTTGTTTGATTATTTGCAGAAAAGAAAGGAAAAGAAGGGAGCCCAGCAGTACGACCTCAAAATTTCCAAAGCTGGAAATGTATGCATGTTTTTAAAAGACAGCACATTAGATAATTAGATAATCTTACTTACTCCGATAACTATTGTTCATTTATATATTTGGTTTCCTTTTTTCCAGTGTGTGGATATGTGGAAACAGAATCCTTGCTATTTGACGGCGCCGTCTGAAGTAGATGTAAGTGCATAGGTTTCTGGAACAGGCCGAGATGAGTAAAATTTGTCATTCCTAGGATGCTATCCAAAGCTGTCAGTCTTCTGATGGAGCTCTGGCCCAGGAGCTTGTACATACAGATCTGTACATGCCAATGTAATCTCTCAGCTTCTGAAACATCTTGTCCAAGAAGTTCTGCTTATACAAGCCGGCCTACTAGCAGAACATGTTCAACACTACCTCTGTTTAGCATAGCTGCTAGTTGGACGTCACTCTTTTTCATTCTCTTCTGAAAAGAAGACAGATCCCAGTCCTTAAGAATAAATTGGCTATCTTAAGAAGAACATTTGAAAATGAAAACTTCTAGATTTTAAATCAGATTAATTACACCGTTTTTGTAAGGCCTGTTAAAATAAGTGAACGTGTAAGAGCCATCATTTAAAGGATGTATTATATTTGAAGAGGGTGGGATCTGTCAAGATACAAACTGGACTGAAAATGTGAGGTTTATAATCATGCCTGTTCTGGGAATTCTTTTTCTCCCACTTGTAAGGATCATCACAGCTCAATAAACCCTCATTAGGATTGTCTTGCCTTCACTCTCTGAACCAATCAGTATGATTATAATTCTTTTTTCCAATTATAAGGACATTTACGCTCCTCATCCACATCTTTAATCTGCTCTCATTTTAATTTACTGATCTCTTAACTGTTTCTGAAGGTGGAAAAATACGCCAAAGTGGAAAAATCTATCAAACCTGATGACTCACAACCCAGTGTCTGGCCCGCTCATGTGAGTAATAGTAGATTGCTTGCTAACCTTTTCGATAATTAAAGAGACATCGTGTTCCAAAAGATAGGAACACAGAGAACAATCAGTACTTGAATGTGTTTAGGTGAGTAAGGGAAGGCTCTAGGAATCTTTTCAAATTGTTATTAGGAAATACGGGGAAATGGGTCTTGTGACTTTTTCAGGAGTGCGGTTACATGGCATTGAGAGGTAACTGCTGTTGCTGCTGTTGATCATGCAACTAAAACCAACATGGATCTGTAGTCTTCTCTGTTCATGAGCCGTGTCTCACATTGAGCCTCAGAAGCAACTGCCTCTGAATTAGGGTCTTCAATCAGTTAGACCTCCCAAGTCGGTGGGATTGGTAGCAGTTTAAAATGTGATATTATTTTTTTAGCAAATTCATTATTTTTTTTATAAATATTTATTAGAGTTTTCAATTTTATACAAACAAAAAAGAAAAAGAGAAAGAAAAAAAAATATTAAAAACAAATCAATTTCAATATCAATTTTCAATAACATGTTTCCTTGACTTCCTCATACCTCCCCTTCTTGTTTTCTAGTTCAAATTGTTTATCCAGCAAATCCTAATCTCTTAACATTCCATTTAACATTCCATTTAACACCTTATTTTCCAATCAACTTCTTAAATTTTGTAACTTAAACAATATTTTTCCCAATTCTTTTTACCATAACAGCTAGAGACCACATAAATTCAATCCAGCATCTATTTTTTTAGCAAATTCAAACCACTTTGTGTACTCTGTGTACTTCTCATCAATTATGTGGTCAGTTGCCCTGTGTTGTTTCATTTCTACCACCATCCCTTCTCAATTTTTTAAAAATACAGTTTAACTCAGGGATTTGATTTGCCCCTATTGAAATGAATGAGAAACTGAAACCATTAGACTGCCCGCAGCAGCTTCTCAAAATCAGGGTGGGAAAAATAACGACTTTCCGCCCGTATCGTGAATCCTATATTTTTGTTGTTAGGTTGTTAGATCTCCCCCCGCCCCGTTTTTGTTGTTTTTCCCTCAGTACATTATTGTGGTGATACCCAAAGTTAGTGCAGATTCGTTGAAATTGATAGACAAACTGGGTAGACCAGGATTTTTCCTTTGGCCAAATTGCTAGCCTATATTGAATGTGCCTTGTACGCACATTGAAACCCTGTCGGAGCAGAACTGCCTTTCTGCTGCTTGGGTTCAGAAACCCAGCAAGGAGGAGGAGGTTTTAAGTCTTTGCTGAATATGAAACTGCTGAGATTAGAAGCATACAGGTCTGTATCTGAGCTGCAGAACAAGTTCTTCTGTTCACTATTGGGACGGAAGGAGTAGGGTAGACTTTTATAAAAGGCATGGACATTTTTAGCTTCACTTAGCTGTGTGGTTAACTTGGGTGGCAACTTTGCAGCCGGCAAAGGATGTCACCTGGCAAGAGTTCTCTTGAGGCTCATTGCCATAGCTTTTTTCCTCTGCTCCCTGAAACTGCTCAAATAGTGGCCCACTTGGAACTCATTTGGGGACAGGCCTAAAGGCACTGATACTCTGGTGCAGCAATAAAACTGCTAGTATATTTGCAAAGCTAAGCAGGGACAAGTATGGTTTCACATTGGATGGGGAACCGCTTGTTGAGATTCTTTTTATTTTATTTTATTCTATTTGCTTTAAACAAATACAGGTAAATATAAGCAACCAAAATTACCAAAGAGAAATCCTTAATAATAATAATAGAAAGGGATACAAAACTACAAAGAATATCAAAATACATGGCATAAAACATGAGCCATTATGGGAAAGAAAAAGGAAGGAGAAAAAGAAAGAAAAGAAAAGAACAAAAAAGAAAGAAACGAACCAAAACACAGGAAGGCTCATCTATTGTACACTTCCGTCAAGGTCACAACAGATCATTATTCTTATCAATTCTCTCTATCTGCATTCCATAGAATCCCTCATCTTGGTATCAGGGAACATTTCCCTATGCAGTATCATTCTAAACATAACCAGTTCTTTATTGATGAACCCTTTATTGATGAACCCTTGCATCGTGGGGGGTTGGACCAGACGGGTGTCCCTTCCAGTTCTACAATTCTGTGATTCTATTATTCTTCCTCTAGAATTTACTTGGAAGCAAAATTTAAAAATGCACACCCTGCCTCTTGTCTCAAGGGCTCTCCAGCGGTTTGCCTTCTTTTAATCTGTGAATTGGAGGAATCCGCTTGTATCAATATTTCTCTCTTTGACAGGAAATAAAAGATGATTATGTCTTCGAATGCGAAGTTGGCAGTCACCTTCAGAAAACAAAACTGACCATTTTCCAGTCGTTGGGAAATCCATTATACTATGGTAAAATACAAATGATTAAAAATGACGAAGACAACGAGAGCTCAACAATTCCATCACAGTAAGTGGCCTTCATCTTAAATTTTGGAGTAAAACACGTATTTTATCATTTGGGACACATTTTTGTGGATTTAGGGAAAATGGCATTTCTTTATTTTTCTTTGTTTTTTAGAAAAATAAATTTTACCTGTTACTGTTTGAGTTCTTGAAGAAATGAGGGTTAGTGCGGGAAGACGGCTAGCCCGCTCCTTCAGCAGGAGTTAGTCCTTGCAGCCCAGTTTTTTTTTCCCAAAAGTGTTCCGAAAAATCTCTGGTACAATCAAGCTGAGCCTCAAGGCAACAGACCTTCCCCTGTTGCTCATTCCCAGTACCTAATATTTTGAAATACACAGCTTCTGAATATAAAGAAGCTTCCGTTTGCAGCAATGACTGATAGTCGTTTTATTTATTCCATTTATATTGCGTCTGTTCTCCAAGGAGCTCAAGGCGATGTACATGCTTCTCTGTCTCTCTGTCTCCACCCGCCATGAAAAACGTTAGGGTGAAAGATGGTGACTTCCCCAAGGTCACTGTGCGAACTTCAGGGCTGAGTGGGAATTTGGACTAATGTGCTGTATTGAATGTAGAATGCAGAATGTTCCACCAGCGCAAGGATTTCTCCTGAGCAGTGGAATGTTCTGCTCCTCTCCTCTCCCTGAGCTCCACCTAATTCTGCTCTGGGGTTTGCCCAACCCTCCAGAACAGGTTTGGGGGTGGTATGGGGTGTGCAGGGGGGCAAGGGGCAAAGTCCCATTGTGTTAGTGCTAGCCCAAATATCTAGTTGAATAGTATTGGTGTTTTGCAACTTTGACCTGTTGCAGGACCTTAGCCAGACCTTAGCAGTGCATACGCAGAGTTCCAGAAAGCAATCAGTTGCAGGCAGGATGGACGAAGCAGGAACAAGTGCTGCTACTAGTAATTCGGTTACTTTATTATTTATAGCAGACTCTACAAGTTACTACAGTGGTACCTCGGGTTACATATGCTTCAGGTTACATACGCTTCAGGTTACAGACTCTGCTAACCCAGAAATAGTGCTTGAGGTTAAGAACTTTGCTTCAGGATAAGAACAGAAATCGGGCTCCGGCAGCGCGGCGGCAGCAGAAGGCCCCATTAGCTAAAGTGGTGCTTCAGGTTAAGAACAGTTTCAGGTTAAGAATGGACCTCCGGAACGAATTAAGTACTTAACCCGAGGTACCACTGTATATACAAGAACAGATACACTGATCTTAACTAGCACTCTCTGAACAAACTCCAAAGAGCTCTCAGAACACCACACTGACCAACAACAAACATTCCAGTCAGTAAGGTCATAAATCACTATGCCTGTGTGAGACCTTAACCAATGGAGAAGCTGTTTCCAGGCTTCCATATCTCCAGGCAGGTAACTCCTCTCTGCTCAGTTGTCTTGGCTGTTGGCCAACTCTTAACTGACTCTGTGTGAAGCTGCACAGAATTGCACGTAGTCAAAAATCCCAACAAATAGTTCCCCAAGTTTACAGTCCTAATCAACGCTCTAATTAAACTCTAAGCTTTAGTCCACACTGGCTTTATAATAGTGTCCACCTCAACTGATCAGATGTATGTCAACTCTTCTTTTTGCCTTAAACAAATCTTTAATTCATGTATTGTGTCCCCTACAGTTTTCTTATTGGCTCAAAGACAGAGGCAGAAAGGTAAGGGGTTCATCAGTATTTTTGTGATTCATGCTTTGTGATTCAGTATTTTCCATTCATGCTTCTTAGCGCTAGAATTAACATCGGTCCATCTGACCTGCATTTTCCAAGTTTATTTCCCAACTTTGCTGTTGGAACACTTTGGGCTGGATCCATGGAAGGAGATCCCATGGAAAGGGACTGGCAGAAGCTGACTTTGGGTCCCTCTCTTGCTTACCTGCTCACTGAAAAGCCGCTCTCAAGGGTAGGAAGTCCTGGGAAATGAAGCGTGCTTGGTCTGGGGGAAGGGGGAATCCCTAAATATCAGAAGGAGACCCTTAGGAAAGAAATAAGCTTTTTATTGGCCAGTCAAGGGGAGGAAGAGGTAGAAAAGTCAGCTTCCTCCAGCTCACACTTCCATGGGCATTACTCACACTTTTATACTAACAGTATATGCACATTTATTTATTTTTAAAAGGACTCCTGGTGGTACTAGGTGAAAATCGCCAAAACATCTTTCACTCTTCTTTGTGTCCTGTAGCTGAAATGTTTCTTACATATTACCAAAACCCTTTTGTTACTACAATTCTGGGGAGGGCGAAATTTCATCCCTCTAATAAGGCAAGGCAATTTGTCGTCTAATCGTACTCCTGTAATATACTCCTGCTGTTTCTTTAATTATACAATGCTAACTTCATTAGTCATTTATTGTCTCTCTCTAAATATTTCTTGTTTTGCTAAGAACTGAGTTGTTCTCCTGCAGAATCTTATTAGGCAGCTTTCCAAGCTGTGTTTATTTTCTGTTCCATCCTCCCTTCATACTTGCACGTAAACCCTTGCTCACTAGCAAGCTTTTATCCCTGAACAGTCTGCACCCTTTAGCAGTGTGCTTTGAGCGGCCATTCTCCTGCTCCCAGATCAGCTGCGTGGAAGATGCCGGCCGCTAACCGCCACCTCTATGGCGAGACTGTTGCTCCTGCCGTAGTCTTCAGCTTGATAGCAACCCTCCGTTTTCTTTGTCCTCTTCTTCAGAATAAATTATGTTCCTGTTCCATGAGGTCAGCCCTTCAAATGTTGCAGGGCTCCAACTCCTGTCAGCCTCAGCATGGGCAGTGGTCAGGGATGATGGGAGTTGTAGTCTTGCAACATCTGGAGGGCCACCATTTTCCCATCCTGGTTATAGATCAGTAGTTATCAATAGACTAGCTTCCATGGTTAGTGCTGGTCATCATCATCATCAACCTTTTATTCGACCGTCAGTCAGAAAAAAGTACATTTGTCAATACACAGTTAAAACATCCAGGAAGATTTTAGAACTTAGCCAACACTAAAATGGGCTAAACAGATAGCCCCATATCAATACAGTCAATTATAGTCTTGCGACGCTTAAAAGCTAAAAAAAAGAAATTTGGCCACCAAGGAAGGTATAGCTCTAGTGACATTATTCAGCAAGTGTAAAACCTGGTTTTCTCCGGGTAGGAAGCTAAATTGACATAGGTGTGGGTCTATAAAATTTTGTCTAAGCTCTGCATAAGAAGGGCAAGTCAAGAGAATGTGTTTGGTGGACTCAACTACACCCATGGCACAATGACAGGTTCTCTGGGCGTATGGTACTCCCCTGTACCTTCCCCACAATATCGCAGAGTCAAGGACATTTAATCTAGCCACTGTAAGAAGTCTGCGGTATTCAACATAGTGGATTTCTGCAAGGTAGGGGGCTGGTATGGTCCGATAAATCTGGTCCCCTAGGAACATCCCTGGTTTTACCAGGGCTATGTCCTCTTGTCTGGCAATGTCACTCAGTAGTGCTGGTCATTTTCTGCATGACAGCCTGAGGATTTTTATATTATATTTTACAGAATTTGGAAAAACAACATGCCCATAATCCAAACACTCTTATTTTCTCTAGCCCTTAATGGTTTCAGCACGGTGTTTAGAAACAAAAGGAATTTCTGATAGCTCAGTTTCTGATAGCTCAGACCCTTAACTTCAGGGTGGTGGGTTTGAGTCCCATGTTGGGCAAAAGATTTCTGCATTGCAGGGGGTTGGACTAGATGACCCCCGTGGTCCCTTCCAACTCTATGGTTATGTGATTCTGTTGGGTTTTTTTTAAGAAAAACCTTCAGTGTTCATGGAAGAGTTTCATCCTCTACATGTTCCTTGTTCATCCACCCCCTGGTTGCCTTTATTCGTTATGCACATGCCTCATTGTGCTGCTTTTTGTACTATCCCAACCCCATCTGCATCTCAGAATAAATATTGAGCTTGGTAGAAGAGGATGCCAAATTAGACTGTATTTGTAAAACAGGAGAATTTGGAAAAAATGAGTAAAATCTGCTCATGTCACTTTAATTATCGTTGCATCTTAGGTATGGTCTTTTACTTCAGTTCCATAATTTGTTGATTGGAAGTAATGAATAGAGAAACTGCAAGAATATAGAAGCCTCTGCATTGTTTTGGTTCTGGAGACGCCTTCACCTAGTACTTATGTGATCTCATGAATGACCTCTGCTTAATGTTACGTTACAGAGTAGTCAATCAGTACCAGGAGCTAGTTCAAAACGAAGCTAAATGCCCAGTGAAAATGCTTCACAACTCCTGTGGATCTGTCCATCTAAGCCAGCTCTCTCCTGGGAAGGAAATGGAAGTAAGTTATTAATGAATGAATTAAATGACACCTTTAAAAAATGCAATGATTCCATAGGATTCCATTTAATCTCAAGTTTACACAACAGGGACAATCATTCCGTGCCCCCCCCCCAGGACTTTTTAACTGCTTGGCTTTTGGCCCATCTACTTTCTTCTATCTTAAGACTCTGCTTTTTCTGATATTCGTGAATGAGAGCCACGAGGACAGGGCTCAATCTGTCCACTGGTGAAATATTGGCCCCTTTTAATTGTATCTTCAAGTACAACCCCAGTAATTTGTGTGATAGAACCAAATCAGCCCCAGCCAGCATAGCCCAACACCCCATTCTGTTTCCTGAGCAGTCTGAAACGTTTTCAGAATGTTGGGAGAGTCGGGTGGAATGCCAGGAACTAGTCTTAAAATAGAGGTACCAGTGAATTAGGGACAGGTGTTTTGCAGAATCAAAAATTAGGAACTCGGGTGTTCGTTCTCCTGTCAAATTGAGAAAGGGAAGAACGAAAAAAGATGAAAGCTGGAAGAAAAGGTTGACATCTAGTAAGAAGGGTTGTTGTTTTTTTGTTTTGCTTCTAGCAGCCTGAGAGTGTGTCAGGCTATATTCAGTCTTCAGTGCTGGGGAAAGGTGTGAAGCATCGACCACCTCCCATCAAACTACCTTCAAGTTCAGGAAGTAGCTCTTCAGGTAATTGTTTTTTTAAAAAAAATAGTAGGGTAAGAGAGCAGAAAACATCACATCTGGCAACCAGTGTTCCCCTTTGCTTTCAGATAGTACATGGGTAAACAAGTCTAAAAAGCCCAGGACACAAATTTTCACGGCTCTCTAGCGGCTATGGTGACTCATTTACCAGAAGCAATATGTTTAGTGTTTGGAGGCGTATTACTCGATTCTGGCCAAACTAAGCCTCCTAATGTATATTTTGCTCAAGGAGACTTAGTTTGATCAGAATCAAATATACTCTTCCACAGTTAACTCTAAATATATTACTTCTGGTAAGTGAGCCCCCAAAGCCGCTAGAGAGCTGTGAAAACTTGTGTCCTGGGCTTTTTAAACTTATCTACCCATGTACCGTATTTTTTGCCCCATAGGACACACTTTTTCACCTCCAAAAATGAAGGGGAAATGTGTCTGTGTCCTGTGGGGCGAATGCAGGCTTTCGCTGAAGCCTGGAGAGCGAGAGGGGTCGGTGTGCCTTGGGAGCCTGCGGGATTTCCCATCGGTCTCCCAAGGCTTCCGGAGAGCTGAGAAGCACGCCCCGGGCTTCGGGCATATATCCGCAAGCCTGGGGAGACCGGCGTGACTTCCTGCCGGGCTCCCTAGGCTTGCGGATAGCAGCCTGTTCTGGGGGCTGGGGTCGGGGGAAGCTCGGGCTTCCCCCGCCCCAGCCCCGCGCCGGGGGGGGGGAAATACTTTTTTTTCTTTGTTCCTCCCCCCCAAACTAGGTGCGCCCTATGGGGCGAAAAATATGGTACTATCTGAAACCAAAAAGGCGCATTGGTTGCCAGATGTGAAATATATTTGCATTAGCTTCAGTTTTCCTACCCCTTTGTTTCTCCTTTGTTTCAATTACTGCATATCTTTGAGAGAGTAAACCTGGCTGTGCTTTCCCTTTTTTTTGTTTTTTAGTGTCCAAATACATTTATAAATTTGCCTTGCTCATCCTTTTACCTGCTGTTGCAATACATTAGCAATGGCCCACCTCGTCAGCTTTTATTAAGGTACCTACCTGGCTAAATCTGCTCAAGGAACAAAGTCCCCTTGACTTAAACCGCTGTCATGGCAGCAGTTTTGATTGGGAAGAGTCTGCCCTCTGAATAGACTGGCAGGTATCCCTTCCACTGGGAAATGAGGTGTAGTCAGGCTTCGAGAAAATGGCGTCCTCCCTCCCTTTGGCTGTGGAATTGTAGTCTCAAAAGATCTGGAGGGCCGAGGTTGAGGAAACCTGTCCTAGAGGGTCCCTCATTTTTTATTTTTTAACCAACAACCAAAACACAAACAGTGAGAACCCCCAGGCAGCTGATACATTGGGTATACATAATCAATAATAACCTATTCAAATCAACCATATGTACAATTCTATATACCTTAACACTCCTCCCTCTACAAGGTTTATTTAACTTTTAACATTTTAATTGCCCCAAATTGTTCAAACCTGCCCAAATAATGCAATATTTTCTCAAACCAATCCTCCTCCTTCTCACTGACCTTAAACCCTTTCATTTTATGTATTTTCACAGTTGGATATTCTAAGTTTATAATATTTTTCAATTTTTCCCTCCATTGGTTCACCCCTAGCTCTTCTGCATTTTTCCAATTACTCGTTATAACCTGTCTGGCTGCAATTACCATCAGTTTTATAGAGGGTCTCTCATGCTTCAAACTTTGGCACAGGAAGGGGGTGAAGCTATTTACATACCTGCAATATGTAGATTGAGGTTACCTTTTGCTGCAGGTAGCAATGGCAGATGTTGCTGTGCACTTCTTATTTTGCACACCTAAAGCGCACACTTTAGAGAACAAAGCATCGTATTTTTTGCTCCATAAGATGCACTTTTCCCCTCCTAAAAAGTAAGGGAAAATGTGTGTGCATTTTATGGAGCGAATGCAGGGGGGAGGCAGGCAGGAAAAGCCCCCAAGAGCTGCACACAAGCTCTGTGCGGCTCTTGTTGGCTTTTCCCCAGGAGGGAGAATGGACTGACGCAGCCAATCAGTCCCTTCTCCCTCCTTGCAGAAAAGCTGGCAGGAGCCGCGTGCTCCTTAAATGGTGCGTGGCTCCTGTGGGCTTTTGCGGGAGGTGGGGGAATTGCCATTCCCAGCTGGAGAGGCTGTGCGCGGCTAAAGAAACCAAGACAGCGAGCGGGATCCATCCCGCTGGCTGTGTTGGCTTGTGCCAATTGTTTAAAAAACATTTTTTTTTAAAAAAAAAAGCCTTGATTTCCCCCTCTAAAAACTAGGTGCGCCTTATGATCCAGTGCACCTTATGGAGCGAAAAATACGGTAACTCTTTTCTGGTGTTGGTTCACAGAACGTAACATGGATTATTTGTGCTTTTTCAGGTAACATTTTTAGTTCACAGCAGTCAAGTGGCCACCTAAAATCCCCAACTCCTCCTCCTCCCAAGCCTCCCAGTGTGTCTCGGAAGCAGTCTCTGGATCTGAATCAACTGAGCATGCTTTCTCCAACCGCCATGTCTCCTGCCAGCTCGTCACAAAGTGAGTCCCGCCCTAAATTGTCCATTAAGTCTTCCTAGGCTTCTCGTGCTATAAACTTCCTAACCAGCTGATTGGAGAATCTAAATGTCCATTGTACCCTAGATTGTGTATAAAGTTTGCATCACTTAAGGCAGGCTGTATGTACTGTATGTACTTCGTTTGCTGTAACTGTACTTGTTTCTCTGTATAAATATATGTATGCACCGTTTGTGTATACGTTCTATTCCGTTTTATGCAAGAAGCACTGGTCCCTCGCTTTGACACAGCCTGGTAATTAATGTGACTGTAGACGCTCCCAAAGTTCAGCCCTTTCTGCTAGTGTATAAACAGTAGCTCGTTTAATGCCTCCTTAAATTTGCATTTTTTTTAAAGCAGCTAAAACTTCTTAAATGTCGTCAAATACGGTGCAGTTGTATCTCTGTGTATGTAAATAACATGATCAGTCTCGAGGTGGTGATACAATAAACTACAAACTGATTTTTTAAAACACTCCTATATCGTTTTACAAATCATTGCTGATGATGAAAATGTAAGAATAATTTCAAGACAACACCATTTTGCTAAGTGTTTACTCAGTTGAGTGGCAGCCAAGTTTTAATTTTGGGACAGAATCACTGCATCGCTGTGGATTTTTACCTACTTTTGAAATAGTTACATGTCTCAATAGATAGGCAGTGGCTCATAAGGCGAGAAAGAGGGAATCGGTAAGAATAGCTCATAGCTGCCTGCCTGTTCTTTAGTCTGCTGCACAATGTCCTGTCGCTTGAGTGTGGCATAATCTAAAATTGTCTGGGTGGCTCAAAAGGTGTCATTTTTCTGCCTTCCTGTTTTGCACAAAGAAAACCTGTAAGGAAGCTTTGATCAATTTTCCAACCGTTTGATTCACACAGCCCTCTCCCTTCTTTTTATGTTGCTAGTAGTAATTGTATAAATCTGTTGCACACAGTTGTTGCTGTAAATAAGGCTTTGCTCACAGCTTCTGGACATTCACATTTCTTTCCTTTCTTTCTGCAGGACATGAAAGCTAAAAAAAACAAAACATAAAACGAAAACACCTCAAGAGCTTTGGTTTTTTTGTTTTCATTCCATTGATATGATGTCATCATGCCAAATTTATGCTTTAAAACACACAAGTGTTTGTTTTCTGCCACAAGCAATGCTTCCTTCCTTCCTTTGCAAATTAGGCCTAAATTAAGCAAGCTCATTACCGATAACTATTTGTACTGTTCCCCCTGCCCCAGTTTGATCATAGTCTGTGTTTTTTGTTCAGATCTGTTTTTATTTGTTTTATGACGCAGATGTTCTATTACATGTGTTGAATGCCTATATTTTTGGCAAGCAAAATGCATTGTTTAAAGGTAGCTTCATAGCAGTTGCATAAGTGTATTGTCAGTGTTAGAACGGTTTAATAGGGAAATACTGCATTGGTGTTCATTTGCAGGATTAAGCCTAATGATATTGTTTGTGTACACCTGTAATTAACAGCAATTACTAACCCTTGCGTTTTGCTGGTTTTTATTTATTTTTTTAAACTGGAGCAAGCTATCAGAGCTAAGTGAGATTCCGCGAACCTTATTTTACCAAAGGACTGGCCTTTTATAACAAACTAGTGCTTTTTATTTTTCTCAATGAGCAGGGTCTGGAACTCCTAAGCCATCTACTCCTACTCCAACCAGCACCCCTTCATCGACCCCACACCCTTCTGACGCTCAGAGCTCAACTCTGACTACCCATTCTGCCTCCCCTACTCCCCACGATTCAGGCTTCACCCCTCAGCCCACCTTGCTCTCCCCGTTCGCTCAGCAGCACATGTCTCTGAGCCAGGCATTGCCTGTAATGACCATTCCTCTTTCCACCATGGTAACGTCCGTTACTACAGGAACCTCCTCCAACCAGGTCATGGCAAACTCTGCAGGACTTAACTTCATCAATGTAGTGGGCTCTGTGTGGTAAGTTGGTTTCTGCCTACGGCGCTTCACACTTCTTGATTGTTACAGTCATTTTGCCCCAGAATTATGCTGTGCTGATGACACGACGCCAGGCTTGAGAAGGGCTTGCCAACCCTCGTCGGCTCCCTGTCTGTGAAAGTGAACGCTTTATGCGCTGCATTCTTAAGTATTAACAGATAACCATAATTACCGTATTTTTTGCTCTATATGACTCACTTTTCCCCTCCTGAAAGGTAAGGGGAAATGTGTGTGCGTCTTATGGAGCGAATGCAGGCTGCGCAGCTATCCCAGAAGCCAGAACAGCAAGAGGGATTGCTGCTTTCACTGCGCAGCAATCTTGCTGTTATGGCTTCTGAGATTCAGAACATTTTTCTTCTTCTTTCCTCCTCCAAAAACTAGGTGCGTCTTATAGAGCGAAAAATATGGTATGTGGATTTGGCGCAAAAAGCAAAGAATTGCTAAAAGCTTCGTTTTTGCTTAGCTTGGAGACGTCATTCCTTGTTAGATTTGAGAGCTTAAAGTTAACTATTACACGTGAAAAGTGGAAAGAACAAGCAATTTCCCCTAAAGACGAGTGGCAAAATGAGTTGATTGAATACATAGAATTAGCCAGCATAATGACAAAAGTCAGAGATCAGTGTGAGACACAGCTGAGGGTAGATTACTTAAAGAGACAAACAAACCAAATGTTGATAAGCACACATTTTTGTTTTTGTTTTCTTTATTATTATTTAGAAATATAAGTTTAGTCATGGGAGAAGTGAGATGTTACAATGTGATTCTATGAATGTAAATGAAAAGAAACCAATAAAGATGATTTGCCAAAAAAAGATAACATAAGATCTATGAGCAGCAGTAATTAACAACCAAGAGAAAGACTAGAATGAAATAGGGTGGTTAAAGAGGATATGCGGCATAACAAGTAAATAGGATGTCACGGAGGGAAGAGATGGGAAGTCTAGAGGTATTAGATGGGGGGGTGATATTTACAATCTGTATTGAAATATTGGAAATAATAATTATAATAATAATGAAGAAATAGTTTATTTCAGCATTATTCTCACTGTCATTGGAGTTGTGTTTTAGGCACTTTTTCATATGCTCCCTAATGTGGGAGAGTTCATGTAGCACTATGGGAATGTCTAAACCAGGGTTTCCCAAACTTGGGTCTCCATCTGTTTTTGGACTACAACTCCCATCATCCCTGTGTAGCAGGACCAGTGGTTAGGGATGATGGGAATTGTAGTCCAAAAACAGCTGGAGTCCCAAGTTTGGGAAACCCTGGTCTAATTAAAAGACGGCATCTAGACAGTGTGGAGAAATGGATCCATTTCCGATTTGTTTATTTTAGAGCAGCAGATTTTCCTTGCAAGTTTCAGTACATATTTTTTTTCTGAGTAATAAGACATAATAAAATCAGCTGGGGATTGAACTATATAACCTCAACAATAATGATGCAAAAGCATATTCACCCAGTGCTTTTCCAGCTGCAGTGGCTCCCGGTGGAGTACAGGGTCAGATTTAAGGTGCTGGTTTTGACTTTTAAAGCCCTTCACAGCCTAGGACCCTTGTACCGACAGGACCGCCTCTCCTGGTATGCCCCATGGAGGACCTTAAGGTCCATAAATAGCAACACCCTAGTGGTCCCAGGCCCTAAGGAAGTTAGATTAGCCTCAACCAGAGCCAGGGCTTTTTCAACACTGGCTCCAGCCTGGTGGAACGCTTTGTCTCCTGAGACCAGGGCCCTGCAGGATCTGATTTCTTTCCGCAGGGCCTGTAAGACAGAGTTGTTCCGCCTGACCTTTGGCTTGGAATCAGTTTGATTCCCTCGCCCTCTTTCTTTTTTCCTTTCTCCTCCTGTGATGAGGCTGCATTTTAATGTTTTAATGTTGTATTTTAATGTTGTTTTTAGGTTGTATTCATTCAACTTGTTTTTATTATTGGTTGTTAGCCGCCCTGAGCCCAGCCTTTGCTGGGGAGGGTGGGGTATAAATATTATTATTATTATTATTATTATTATTATTATTATTATTATTAGATACCAAAAACGGTACTTTGTGCTGTTTTATGACATTCTGGTCTCATGCTTGCTCATTTCCTTTTGCACAGTGGAGCGCAGACATTGATGAGCGGCTCAAACCCCATGCTGGGGTGTAGTACTAGTGCAATAACCCCTGCAGGCCTCAACCTAAGTGGCATTTTACCATCAGGAGGCCTGGTGCCAAGTGTGCTGCCTGCTGCAGTGCAACCCTCCTCACAGCCAGGTCAGTAGGAAATTCCATCTTGGTTGAATGGGAACGGCACAGTGTGGGACTACTTCCTCTATAATGGGAAAAGTCATGGGAAAATTGAATGCAGTAGTTCAAATCAAATCCATTTATTGAGAGGACCATGCCTGTGCACAAACATCAACACTACAATAGTTAAAAATATTAAAATTCATTACATACTATGCCAACAAAACCTTCTTCCCACAGAATAGAAAAGGAGGGAAAACGAGCAACGAGTTAAACAGACGATGAAGGGGTCTTTACATTGTCGTCCATAAATCTTTCCCTGGCTTTCATGGCCTTCATCACAAAAACCGCTACCACATGGGTAATGCGTGGGTTTGCATCAACTAACAAAAATTTTACTCTATCTTCAGGACTGGTTATAGAATTGGGTATAATTTGCAGCAATGCGTCTCTAAGGCCCGAGTAAATGGGGCAATAGAGGAGGTAATGTGTAAGATCCTCTTTAATTTTCATAAGGCAAGGACATAAACGGTGTTCTACTGGGGTTGAATGCAGTAGTTCATTGGCTCATTAATGACCTGTGTAGTCAGTGATAAAAAAATTAGAAATCACTTCTGGTTACAATTGATAGCATGTGAATTAGCCATCTCCAGGGCTTTGGGAAAATCCCTTTATGCCATGTGACTGAATCTCCTAAGTACAGTCGTTCCTTGGTTTTTGAACAGTTTAGTTATCGAACATTTTGGCTCCTGAATGCCGCAAACCCAGAAGTGACTGTTCCGGTTTGCGAAATATTTTTGGAAGCCGATCATCCAACACAGCTTCCGATTGGCTGCAAGAGCTTCCTGTAGCCAATCAGAAGCCACACTTTGGTTTCCGAACGTTTTGGAAGTTGAACAGACTTCCAGAACGGATTCCGTTCGACTTCCAAGGTGCGACTGTACTGTAAGAAGTTCATGTGTATATGTCGGCTACCTTTTTTCTTTATTCGCCATTTCTCCTTCCCCATGTCAAATCTTAATACAGGTTCCGCTTTGCATGATAATGTAACTTACAGCAGGTCTTTCTCAGTGTTCCTCCATCTGCTGAGATTAGACAGGCTGTTGCCAAATAGTGGGCCTTTAAGTCATGGCACCTAGTCACTGGAATTTCCTTTCTAGATTTGTTTGCCCGGTGCAAGTTGTTAAACAGAGCTTTCAGTGCCAAGTAAAATCAATCTTGCTTATCTAGACATTTAAATTTGGTGCATTGGTACAGTATTGGCTGCTGTTTTTAGAGTTTTGCACTTTTATCTGACACCATGCAGTCTTCAGTTTTGCTCTGTTGCGGTTTGTTTTCTTTCTTCATTTATTTAAGAGTTTTACGTATCACCCTTTAGAAGTTAGGATGCAGAGTACCTCACATCAACAATAATATAAACCACACAACAGAATAAAAATCAAATATAATGAAAGTAATTCCATAACTTCCTGATTTGTTTGGTGTTTCATTGATCCATGATTTGTAAGCTGCCACACACATTTTGATCTATCGGGTATAAATATGTCAAATAAGTATTAAATATATGATTTGTATGCTTGCTCTCCTCCAGACTTCAGAGAGAAGGAACTGGATTCAGAGTTTGGGTGCCATTGTTTTGTCCATTGAAACCAGATAATATATGAGAGGTTCAGTGCAGATGCTCTCAACCATTCTTCTGAGCCTTAAGATTGTATTGTTAAATATATTTAATAACCAGATTTTTTGTCTCTTTTGTTGTTTTTATAAATTTTGGCTGAGTCAATGAGACAGTTTTGTGAAAAGCTTTAGTTTAATTTGAAAGGGGCGAGATATTTTTGCTTTTATCAGCTGCAGTTGTTTTACTGTTACTTAGCAATACAATTCTACCTCTAGTTTGGATGTAACTGAAGAGGGAGGGAAATCACAATGTTCTCTTAATCTCAGCAGGTGGCCCTTTTGGCTTAAAAAATGCTCCAGGCCTTCGCCCTTTGAATTTGCTACAGGTAATATTGTATGGTCATGTATGTTGTCCTATTTTTCTATATTGATTGGGAAATCAATACTTTGATACTGGTTTTGTGAGGGCCATATAAGTTGTGGATTCAGATAGCTCCATCCCCCTTGACTGACAATTAAGAACATCCAGACTGTTGAAAATATTTCAATTTCACATATGCAGATGGTTATCTGTCTCCCTTGGTGTATAGCAATAGGAAAGCAAATGATAAGAATGCTATAGCCATGAAACGTTGAGGACAACGGAACTAGAACTGCCTGTTCTTTGGAGACCTGGGCCTCAGAATATAGTTCTCTGTCAAAAATTTACAAATCAGGAGGCTGTGAGTTCATAGGACCTGGGGTGAACACTCTTGCCCACTTGCCGCAAAGCCCTTGCAGTCACCTCTGCCCAGCTGTTTTCCTGCCAGCTAAGGAAGCTATGCAAAAGCCTTTGACTGTGTCGACCACAGCAAACTATGGCAAGTTCTTAAAGAAATGGGAGTGCCTGATCACCTCATCTGTCTCCTGAGAAATCTCTATGTGGGACAAGAAGCTACAGTTAGAACTGGATATGGAACAACTGATTGGTTCAAAATTGGGAAAGGAGTACGACAAGGCTGTATATTGTCTCCCTGCTTATTTAACTTATATGCAGAATTCATCATGCGAAAGGCTGGGCTGGATGAATCCCTAGCTGGAATTAAGATCACCGGAAGAAATATCAACAACCTCAGATATGCAGATGACACAACCTTGATGGCAGAAAGTGAGGAGGAATTAAAGAACCTTTTAATGAGGGTGAAAGAGGAGAGCACAAAATATGGTCTGAAGCTCAACATCAAAAAAACAAAGATCATGGCAACTGGTCCCATCACCTCCTGGCAAATAGAAGGGGAAGAAATGGAGGCAGTGAGAGATTTTACTTTCTTGGGCTCCATGATCACTGCAGATGGTGACAGCAGCCACGAAATTAAAAGACGCCTGCTTCTTGGGAGAAAAGCAATGACAAACCTAGACAGCATCTTAAAAAGCAGAGACATCACCTTGCCAACAAAGGTCCGTATAGTAAAAGCTATGGTTTTCCCAGTAGTGATGTATGGAAGTGAAAGCTGGACCATAAAGAAGGCTGATCGCCGAAGAATTGATGCTTTTGAATTATGGTGCTGGAGGAGACTCTTGAGAGTCCCATGGACTGCAAGAAGATCAAACCTATCCATTCTTAAGGAAATCAGCCCTGAGTGCTCACTGGAAGGACAGATCCTGAAGCTGAGGCTCCAATATTTTGGCCACCTCATGAGAAGAGAAGACTCCCTGGAAAAGACCCTGATGTTGGGAAAGATGGAGGGCACAAGGAGAAGGGGACGACAGAGGACGAGATGGTTGGATAGTGTTCTCGAGGCTACCAGCATGAGTTTGACCAAACTGCAGGAGGCAGTGGAAGACAGGAGTGCCTGACGTGCTCTGGTCCATGGGGTCACGAAGAGTCGGACACGACTAAACGACTAAACAACAACAACAAAGGAAGCTAGACACATATTTCTTTACTCTGCAAGGAAAAATGGATAGGGGGGAGCAGTTGAAGAAGAAATTTAGCAAGCTAGGTTAAATGCTCTTTCCAGCATTTCTCAAGTGCAAATTTTGCAGCTATTAGCAGAGATTGAGGTTCTTGGGGGGCCTAGGCTGGACATACAAGTCTGACCAAATGAGTAGAATGAATTGTGGACTGGGTGAGCAGGTTAGACTTTTTTGTGTGTGGCTGCACAAAACATACTGTCTTTTTTCGCTCTATAAGACGCACCAGACCACAAGACGCCCCTAGTTTTTGGGGGAGGAAAACAAGAAAAAAAAATTCTGAATCTCAGAAGCCAGAACAGCAAGAGGGATTGCTGCGCATTGAAAGCAGCAATCCCTCCTGCTGTTCTGGCTTCTGGGATAGCTTCGCAGCCTGCATTCGCTCTATAAGATGCACACACATTTCCCCTTACTTTTTATGAGGGAAAAAGTGAGCCTTATAGAGCAAAAAATACGGTACTTTGTTTTCTTTGCTTTTGGCTTCTTTCCTGATTGTGATCTAGATGCACCACACTAGAACCCCCCCCCCCCCCCAAATTTTGTTGAAATGGAGGAGGGGACTTCTCTAGGAGGGGTGCTATTGTAGCAAGTACTTTCCTGCTGACACCAGTCTTGAAAACAGCAATACTAATTTTTTGTGAAGCCACAAACAAAATTTTCAAAGAATATTAAATGTCATCTCTGTCTTGGTTGTGATGTAGCTTATCATAGGAGAATGAGGCAAACTGACCTATCCCTCCCTTGTCTTTAAACCTAATAGCTTCCAGGTGGCTCCCTGATTTTCAATCCCCTCCAGCAACAACAGCAGCAGCTATCCCAGTTTTCATCACAGCAGCCTACAACACCTAGTCCTCAACAGCAGGGAGATCAGGTGAGGCATTCCTGTTGAAACTAATATTATAAGCATATACATGCTGCCTGTGGGAATATGTGTGGAGAGATAGTTACTTGTAGCTACACATGAAAAGGACTTGGAATAAGGACAGTCAAAGTCAAGAGTTAACCTCATCAAAGAACAATTGAGCAGCTAAAGCTACCTTAAACTGAATCAAGCCATTTTTTGCTGTAGATTGGAAATGTCTATTTGACTGGCAGTGGTTCTCAGCAAAATACCTTTCCTAACCTTCAGAACCATGCCCCCCAAATCTGCTCCATGGTGTTAGATGAACCCCCAGAAAAGCTGCGAGGGGTTCCATGCAGGAAGAGGAAATCATCATCATCATCAAACCTTTTATTGGCATCACATACAAACAAGGAAGAGGAAATCCTGTTGCATAACCAGAAGTCCTTGTCCAAATGGGATGACTTCATTGGATACAACCCAATAAAAATAACATAATCACATGCATTATTTGGCATGATACTGATAAGCAAACAGCCACATAAGTTGTGCTGAAATTGTTGTCATGCAATGAGGTTGATTCAAGTGAGAGAGAAATATTTTTTATATCTGGGTATGTTAAAATTGCTACTTGGGCAGCAATATCCTTTTTTTGCAAAAAATTTATTCGTTTTTACAATATCAACGACAAACAAAAACATAAAACAAACAAAACATAACAAACATAAATCATAACCTTATTGAAAATAACAGTTATTTACTTTGTAGAACGACTTCCTCGTCTCCCCTTAGTTGAATTTCATTGCATATCCTTATAACGGTTTTCCACATCCCAATTTTAATACCCTTTAAATTAAACATTAACATCTTTAAATCTTCTCCTTGTATTAAACATATTATTTTATCAGTTAACATAAATACAATCCTAAGCCCATTAAGTATCTGGAGGCTATTTCCAGTTATTTTAGCTTAACAAATTTAGCTAAATAATCAATAAATTTCTTCCATTCTTCGTGGTGTTCCTCCTCCTTCTGGTCGTGGACTCTTCCGGTTAGATTGGCTAGCTCCATAAAATCCATCATCTTCATCTGCCATTCTTCTACTGTTGGTAATTCTTGGGTTTTCCACTTTTTAGCTAACAAAATACGAGCCGCAGTTGTGGCATACAAAAATAGATTAACATCTTTCTTGGGCAATTCCGAACCTGTTATTCCAAGAAGAAAGGCCTCTGGTTTCTTTATAAATGTATATTTCAACATTTTTTTCAATTCATTATAAACTTGGGCAGCAATATCAATCAGATAGTTGTTCACTGTAGGGCATAATTTCCAGAGTTGGTACTTCCTATAGGTCAGAGAAAGTTCCCTGTGAGTAATAAGCTTTTAGAAGTGTTCATAGACTCATCTTTTTCTTGTAGAAGCTTGCTTTGAACAGGGAAATGGTATGGTGGTCCTTCTTGGATAGCACCTTAATAGTCCACGAATAGACTGCACAGACAACAAGAGAGCTGGTATAGCTGGAACCCAGGCTCCATGCAAACCATGGTTTGCAATTTGAGAGTCAATGTTTTGAAGACTTTCCCCCACCCCCGCTTCTCAGAATTCACCAGTTTCACTTTATGAACACCCCACTGTGAACTGTGGTTATGGGTAATCGGTGTTTATGTTAACCATTGCTTCCATCAGCACCCACAGAGAGAAATACTGTGAATGCTGGAAAGGGGAGATGTCACTATGGATGGGTAGGAGTCCACATTCCTGAGACTGACTCCTAATTTACACACTATGGCTTGCAGGAAACCACTCTTAGTTCTGCACCATCCTAGAAAGTACTTTGGAAATTATCTTGTGGTCCTCATCAGTTATATGGCAGATAGCTCTTATACTCTTGCTGTAAGGTAAACGGACCCCTGACCATTAGGTCCAGTCGTGACCGACTCTGGGGTTGCGGCGCTCATCTCGCTTTACTGGCCGAGGGAGCCGGCGTACAGCTTCCGGGTCATGTGGCCAGCATGACTAAGCCGCTTCTGGCGAACCAGAGCAGCGCACGGAAATGCCGTTTACCTTCCTGCCGGAGCGGTACCTATTTATCTACTTGCACTTTGACGTGCTTTTGAACTGCTAGGTTGGCAGGAGCAGGGACGAGCAACGGGAGCTCATCCCGACGTGGGGATTCGAACCGCCAACCTTCCTATCGGCAAGTCCTAGGCTCTGTGGTTTAACCCACAGCGCCACCCGTGTCCCAACTCTTGCTGTAGCTAGGAGTATTTTTTTTTCCCAGAGGAAGATTAAATGCTTTTTGCTTAGGCCCTGATCTGGGGCTTCCCATAGGCGTCCAGCCAGCCACCAAGAAAGCAACAGAACATTGCCCAGTTCCGAGTGTTCCGGTATTAACTGTGGTCTGCTCCGTTACCTTTTTTATCTATTAACCTCCTCTCTCTTTGCTAGGGTTCTGATCAAGCTTCCACGAATCAAGACCAGACCTTATCAGCTCAGCAGTCAACTGTCGTTAACCTGACCGGAGTAGGGAATTTTATGCAGCCTCAGGCAGCAGCAGGTATGTTGCTCAAGCATCCTTACAGGGCTGTTTTGCTGCAAATTTGTCTAACCACTGTTGCCCTGGAGGTCGGGTTTTTTCTACCTATGCTCTATACCTTCTTTGCCATACAGCATGACACCATCAATAGATTCCTCCTCCAGGAATAGCCCTATTCCACTGGTTCCCTCCATTCCACAAGGTTTTCATTACATCTACTCATAGCTGTCAACCTTCCCCTTTTTTGCGGGAAATTCCCTTATTCCAGCGCCTTTTCCCGCCACTTCCCACTGCTATCCCGGATTGTTAGATATCCCGTAGACTGTCCCCAGGACAGGTGAGGCTGCTGATCCCTTATTTTCAAATCTGAAAGTTGACAGCTATGCATCTACTCTGTCTATGGGCTCATTTAAAAGCATTCCAGCACTCCCCTTGCGGCCACCTGTTACTATTGTGTCCATTTTTAAATGCATTTTCCCTTGCAGACCTTCAGTTTATTACATATGGGTGTTGCATCTTACTGCACACTCATTTCCCTGTTCTAGCGTATCCTCATTAGAATACCTGGAACATTTTCATCCTCATCTCCTATGGAATAATAATCCCCAAACCACATGCTGACGAGCTGCTGTCCGTTTTCTGCACGAGCCAAGTTTTAAAAGCTGCTCTGCAACTTTTTGATACTCATTTCCTACAGCTTGCCTGTTTTGGTTCAGAGAGAGCCCATCCTCTTTCTAGGCGTCCTTGTCCAAAAACATTTCCCAGCGCTTAACACAAACCCCCTGCACCTGACCACCACTGCGCTGACACAGATCCCCATCATTTCTGAAGGCTTATATTTTATATTGGCTTATATTTTACCTTCCATACACAAGTGGGACTGCAGCAGCATGTTTTTTCTATATAAAATGTGCGAACTGCGGCTGCCATTTGTGTGAAAAAATTAACTGATCTAGAGTGTATTCATACTGAAATTGCTAACTAACTACCACAAGTGGTTACAAAAGCCATTGGCAAGGCTGTCCTCAGTGTTCCCACATGTAGTGGACAGGGCTGGTTATTTTGACTGCATTGAATTACATAAGCAAGAGTGCTCCAACTGCATGGTATATGACCTGTCTAATCAAACTGTAGTGCAGAGACAGGCAAGATCTAACCTGTTTTCACCAAACCTTGTCCACTGGGCATCATGTGAGACAGGGATAATATAAAAATAATAATTTATTATTTATACCCGGCCCATCTGGCTGGGTTTTCCCAGCCACTTTGGGCAGCTCCCAACAGAATATTTAAAACACAATAAAACATTTTTTAAAATTCCTAAACAGGGCTGCCTTCAGATGTTTTCTAAATAAACAGATAATTGTTTATTTCCTTGACATCTGATGGGAGGTTGTTCCACAGGGTGGGTGCCACTACCGAGAAGGCCCTCTGCCTGGTTCCCTGTAGCCTCTCTTATTGTGGCGAGGAAACCGCCAGAAGGCCCTCGGAGCTGGACCTCAGTGTCCAGGCTGAACAATGGGGATGGAGACGCTCCTTCAGGTATACAGGGAGACATGGCTTATTTGTGGCGAGTCGAAACCTGCTTGGTTGCTATCTCCCCTCACCTGACAGGCACTTTTGACTGGTGGGCAGGGCAGCCCACCTATCAGTCAACTGGCATGCTATGATTCAGAAGGAATGGTCACACCCACTTGTCCAAATTAGGCCACAAGGTTCGAGGAAATAAAACATCTGGGTCCCCAAAAAAGCTCCCTGCATCTACCATAGTGAGAAGTCTTGCTGACTTGTTTTCCTCCTGTGATAAGCCGAGCCTTTAAAAACTGGCAACTTGATTTTTTAAGTTCCTAAATTCATTTTTGAATATGTCAAAAATTTTGTTCTTGCCTTCTTGTGAAGACAAGTAAAAGCCATATATTTTCTAATTATTTCAAACGTCTCACATGGGGGGAAAACCCGCTGATGAATCATGTCATCATTTTTTTCTTGAAGTGAAATCTCAGCTCTAAAAGGTTTCTTCTTTTCTCCTTCCTGGCAGCAGTTACGCTTCTTGCACCTTCAAATGGTTATGGCGGTGGCAGCAGCACAAGCACGTCAACTACGACACCATCATTCAGGCAGGCAGTCAAAAAACAAAGAGAAGCACCTCAGTGATTCTGCACTTGAGATAGAATGTATATTTAAATTTAAAGGGGGTTTTTAAAATAGAAAAATATAGTTTTCTGGGGAAATTGAATGTTGTTATACTGAAGCATGTA
Organism: Podarcis filfolensis; assembly: GCF_964270895.1. Taxonomy (NCBI): domain Eukaryota; kingdom Metazoa; phylum Chordata; class Lepidosauria; order Squamata; family Lacertidae; genus Podarcis; species Podarcis filfolensis. The sequence continues at coordinate 12,059,404 of NC_139621.1, forward strand.
GGATTGCATTTGACAACAACAAATCCTGAAGAACAAGATTTATTTCCCTAACAAAAAATTGTGTTTTTTTATAAAAAGTCATAATATTTTAAGAAGCAGTTTGCAGTATTGTACATATTTCAAGGTGGACTGATATTTTGAAATAATTGAGCTTTATAAATGTAGTCTCTGTTTGAGATAAGGAGTTTGTGCAACATAGCAAATACACTTTTTACAAATTACTTAAGAGACCCATTGTTTATGTTGGTTGTACGCTTTTGATCACTTTATCCATCAGTTTCTTCACTTCTTTGTGCCGTACTGTTGCCCGGCTGATACAGTCTTGAAGTTTTGTGCCTGTTATTACACTTCCTCCTTAAAAGGAAATAGGGGGGAAAAACAATGTCAGTATAATTGTAACATTTCTATCACATTGGCTTTAAAAAAGCAGATTTGAGAGCTGCCACACTAATGAGTGAAACCTGTTGCATATTACAATTTCATGGAGTAAAGCAATACTTAAAATGGTGATGAAAATGAATATAGCGCTTTGGGCCAGCTATAGGTGCAGTTAAAATATGCTGTGTGTTCATTGCAGAACTGCAGTTTGCCAAATACTTTTAATGAATGACTGATTAGTTGACCCACAAGGTCATTACAGTTTGGCACAGTACCTGGCTTATAAACAGAACACAGTTTGCCTTCTTCATCAGTTACAATCGTTAGATTCCCAGTTGCCAGGTCTTCCTCTTCTGCAGTTGGGTCAACAAGTATTACTGTGCTTTTGAGGACACACAAAAATGCAAAAGTTGGAGTGATTTTATGTAAGAGGTACAGACATGTTGCTTGCAAAATACAGGAAGAGTTATGCAGTAATTTGCATGGGTTTACACCGTTCAGTGCTATTCTGAGATAGTCTAATGCATGAGAGTTAACAACAGCAAAGCTGTTTTGCTCGTTTACATACTCCCTGAAATAATTATTAGAAAGCTCTGACAGTAGACTAGTATTGAAATAAAACTAGGTTCTTACAAGAGGATGATTAAAAGTAATAATAAATTCTTAGAATGGTTTATACAGTGAAGGTTTTCACTGATTCTGATGCTCTCAGAAACACTGAAGAAGCAAAACCATCATACAAGAGCTATAACATGGTACCTGCCCCCAGTATTCTCCGCAGTCCCGTTTCACATTTAACGTGCTTTAGAAAACTTTGTGGATACTTACTCAAGCAGCACAAATGATGTAGCCACCGGTTGCTTTTTAATAGTTAAAGGGGTCTTCTCTTTGAAGTTAACTTCTGCTAACCCCGTTTCTTCATTTACAGTAACGGCAGGTAAAAGGACTGAAATAACAAAAGCAATTATTGAGAAAGTAGAACTGAGGTCTTCCTTTAAAGAGAGGGGTGTTTTTTGGTAAGGGAGGAATAGGGGCATTCTGGAAGGAATGTGTGACAATGAAGAGAAAGTAATATGCAGCACTATGCTTCTGACTTAGAAGTTTGGAAAAACATAGAAATACTTGATTACTGTGTATTTGTCATTAGCAACCGGAACTGAAGTGTAAAGTAAGATATTTAGGGTGCCTTGGGTCTCTGAAAAGGCGTCTCAGGAGCCATAGGATAAATTGGATTTATCCAAAGGTAGAGCTCTGGTGTCCGTAGGGCCAATGTATCAAAAGACCTCCTGATTTAAACAGAACCTCTCCCTTTGAAAAAGAAAGAAATTGTTTTTTCAACCAAAAAGAGAGAAACCACACTTGGAAATAGATGTAGGAACACAAAGTTTTCCTCCATCCTTACCCTGCTGGCAGAGTCTTAAATTGTCTTTGTATCTCCCCCACCTCCTGGGTGGGGGGATATAAAAGATCATATTCTTTTTGCAAACTGCAAAAGAGCAACTGGGGGGAAGGCCAGGATACTGCACAGTGCAGGATTTGAGCTAGGTTAAAATTTCAAAGCTATTTGTGGTTTTTTATTTCTATTTTGGCAGGTGAGACTTACAAGACTTGGGACACAAATGGGGGGGGGAGTATCTGAGAGACTGGGTCAATACAAAGCCGGGTACTTTTGCTTCTCAGTTGCGTTATTGCTTCTTCAGCTTGCTTGAAGGCTTTGCTGACCCCTTTTCCTGCTCCTCCAGTTTCGTCTCCTGTCTTTTGCTTCAAGCTGAAGCAATCCTGTCTTCTCCAGCACGCAAGCTGCCTCTACTCTTACTCACATTGCTCTCTTAACACCATCTTTGCTTTTCCCAGTTTCCTGTCTTCCATTCTTTTCAAACAAAAACCCAATGCCTCTTCACTCATTCCCTTTTCAACTTCATCTCATAGCACCTCCTTTTTAACTCTTTATTTCAACCAGGCATCATTCTGCAGCTAAGGTCAAACTGCAGATCGCTCATTGTCCGACAGTCTCTTGCAACAATCCCACACGCATTGGGCTGCCAGGACTCATCCAGCACCGCCCAGCCTAGTTCTGCCTCTAGGTGAATGTTGCAGTGCCATTCCAATACCAATCAAATCTCAGTATTTTCCTGGCCACCAAATGGCACAGGAACATTCCATAAGCCCTTATGTTCCTGACTGATAGCAATGCTACAAAGGGAACAACAAACTGATTGGCAAGAGGTACCTGCTCTTACAGAATTCTAATACTTCTGAGACTCCCAATTTAAAAGATGCTATTGCTGTTAGGTTTCCGTACAGAGTAAAAGGTAAGGGACAAATGCTCATAGAAGTGCAGCCCTTTCCTCATTGTTCTCTGAACCATCTCCTGTCAAGGGGAAGACCCACAGGAGGTTAAAGCATAGACTTGATTCTGGGAAAGCTATAGTGCATAGGATCCTTCCTTTGAGATAGTTGCTTATTATTCCCCAAATCCTCAGTTTTGCTGCCCAGAGATTTATCCTCTCACTGACCCAAAAATCAACCTACTCAACCACTGGGTTCTCAGGTTGACCCAACAACCAATACTACAGCACAGGATCCTCTTCCCATGAGAAATCAGTTGTTGTTTTTCTGGAATCCAAATTCCAGCAAGAAGTAAAAGTATTAAATGTACTCAAGGTGAAATGGGTTGCCCCTTTACTAAGTAAGAAATCCAGTAACTTTGCTCAAAGGCTTTCCATCCTTGAGCAGACCATGGAGGACCTTAATATCACTGCTTGAAGTACCCACAGCAGCTCTTTTCTCATACCACTTTGCCTATGAATGGGAATGAGGTTTTGAAAGACTCGGGAGAAAAATGCAGACAGGCCACCTTATAGCAGGAACCCAAGGCATCCACTTTTATCAGAGGCGCCTCTTCAGGTTCCCTGTTTGCATAAGCTTTCCTTCTTTGCTGAATGATCCAAAAGAAAATCCGAACCAAGATGCAGCCAGGCTTTGCAGAATGTATTAGAAACTCACTAAGCAATAGCTTTCATTACTGATGCCACCCTCGACTTTCCCCACTTTGCAGCCTGGTCCTTTGCAACTAATGCCTACGGCTGAAGCTATGAAACATGAATAGAGCTTCAAGATCTAACTTGGCTTCTGTTCCCTAAAAGGAAACCAAGTTGTCTGAGGTGAAGGCACTGGGAAGTCCTTGTGCAAACAAAGGACAAATGCAAGACTGTGCCTTCTGTCCCCAAACAAAATAGCAAATTCCACCCAGATCAGAAAGAAAGGGGAGAAATAAGTATAGATAAGTTCTGTGACATACAGCTTTAATTGATATGTAGGTTAATAACAAAAGATAATATGCTCCAACATCCCATCTGTCCTTTTGGATTGACTCAGTAGTTTTGGCCAGACCTGCAACTAACCTTTTTTAGTTTTGTTTGTCTTTTTGTTACTGTAGCCATCATTGTCTACCACATTTTTCTCATGCTTTGTGCCACTACGGTGATTTTGTACTACTTTGTTTTTGTGAAAAAAGTTCAATAAAAAACTTATTTAAAACAAAAATCTGAATACCCGGGGTGCCTAATGTTCTGTCTTCTGTCCCAGTCTGAAACTTCCTGAGGATTAAGCCATTACTCAGCTGTCTAACTGTCTCCAGGTTCCACCCTGGAAACTGCACATCATCTTGCAGGAAAAAGCCTCAAGTTTCACATTTTGCAATCATTACAATACAGAGAACAATGGGAGCTTTATCCTCTTTCAATAGCCAGCTCTGAATAATTTCACAGAGATAGGGGATCTTAAGGCCAAACCTTTCCTATATCCCAAAGGTTTACCATCTCAGACCCTCCCTGTTGAATAAGTTGGATATCAAGTCTCCTCTCATGAGGTAGATTAAAGCATCTATAGCATGTGTTTACGAGACCTAAAAATTCACTTTGCCCCTTCATGACAGGACTCGTTTAGGTAGGCAGGCTGGGAGGCCCTGCCAGCTAACAGCCCCTACCTCTCATCTGTGGGGCAGCCAATTCCCCCTGCAAAGGTACATCTTGTGGGGTTAGAAGGATTTGCAATGTGAGACGCCGCCTCCAGGCATGTCTGCTGGATGGGTAAGTGGTCTTACTGAGGAGAACAAATGGTGAAGATATAGTGCCTAGGGTTGCCATATTTCAAACAGTGAAAATCTGGACAGAAAAGTTGTTGAGCGTTTTTAAATGGGCAAAATCACTTTTCAAAAATGGCAATTTTTGAGCTATTTTTATGGGGAAACGGCACTGCCAACATGGGCTACCATACGTCTGGATTTTCCCAGACATTTTACCTGATTTCCACCCAGGCATTGCTGCCAACTGCAGTATTCCAGCTATGTCCAGGAAAATCTGGGCATATGGCAACCCTGGTAGTGCCACAACTTTCATGAAGGTTGGGGATCCAACTTTATAATTAGTATAACAGCATAATTCTAGGGTATTGTAGGCAATTAAAATTGCAGCTGCTAACCTTCAGAGGAGCACTGGAAAAAGGGAACCAGAGCTGTGATGCCAGCAGCAGTGGACACTCAATCGCTACCCAGTTGGCTTACATCTCTACTACAAGGTTCAGACCTTCATAGGAAATTTACTGCATACTTTTAAAAATACTGGATGGCACAATCTACAATCGTTTAAAGTTTGCAACTATAACTGGGCAACTTACCATTTTTTAGGGCTGCTAGTAAAGCACACATACAGGCATCCAGGAGGTTTCCATCATAGTCTAAGCATATAATGTCGCAGTATAGAACCCAAGCAATCTAAGGAAATACGCTCTGTTAAGTTAAATACTGAAAAGGCTCTTAAGGGGCATCACAAGAGTGAAAAGGTTTGAAAAACACTTTCGTAAGTAAGTCAATGTGTTCCTTCACAGGACTTTCCCAAAAACTAAGACTGAAAAGAATTAAAAAGCACGGGCCATTACCCAGAAAACTAAAGTCCCAGTCTGCAAATGTACACAACAAAATGCAGCTATATTGTACTATAACAATGCACTATAACTTTATAAACATTCACTGGCTCTTGCACAAGAGCACTGGCTGCCAATTTGTTTCCAGGCCCAATGCAAGGTGCTGGTTTTTACCTTTAAGGCCTTTGTGCAGCTCAGGACCACCTTTTCCCATATGAAGTTGCTTAGATTTCAGCACCTTTTTCTTTCCCCAGGCATCTCTGCATTATACTGTATTGCAGGCATGTCCAACTCCCAAGAGACTGCGATCTACTCCCACTATTAAAAAACTGGCAGTGATCTACCCATTGGATTGATTGGGGGGGAGACAATCTATCACACCACGATCGACCAGTTGGACATGTCTGCTGTATTATATAGTTAAATGTGGACTTGGGAGTTTATGGAAGTTGTAGTCCGGTGGAATCTGGAGAACACCATATTAGTTACCCCTGGGTTATAAGCTCCCTGTCATAATAGTAGGAGTAGGAAGATATCACAATAATTAATTAACACTTAGAACTTTTCTATGTGAACTGGAGCTGAACTGGTTCAAGGGTGCCCAACTAGTCCTCAAATCACTCCCCAATTAATATTCTTTATGAACTTTTACTTACCTTCTCCTCTACAATGCACAGGTCTTCTTTCTGAACCATCTGTGAACTAAACCAGTAATGCAATGAAGACAAAAATCCATTTGATCTCCCCCTTTTTATTGAAAAAACAAAACAAAAACATTTCTTACTTTTCAATCACATCTGCAATGAATTGACTAGCTGCCTGAGCCTCTTCCCCTGGAGGTCCAGGTCGAAACCTTGATGAACAGAGTGGAGGAAGGTCCACGTTAGGAACTGAGGGGAAAAAATTGTGAATCAAAAAGCAAATTGAATAAATATAGTTTGAAACACGTTTATCACTTGGTTGTTTGTTTATTAGTGGAGAATGAATCAAAAAAGCTATCTAAATTTTATTAAAGTGCAGGGTTTGAAGTGGTGGGGGAATAAGAAGCTTCACTAGAAGCTACGAAGTAGAGTACTATTCTACAAAATAGTTTAAGCTGCTGTAAGATAGAGCAGTTTCCCAACTTTTTTCTGACCATGACCCCCTTTCGACCTGGTTTCCTCCCTGTGCCCCCCCCCCATGAGCGTAGCCAAGAAGGGCAGGGCGGGACTGCTATTATATATATTTCCCTGTGGAATTTTGTGGGCTTTATTTGAAATTACTTCATTTTTAATTTTTTGTGCCTGAAAAGTGCGACTTAAAAATAAATTGCTTTCCAGCAGACATGCATAGGATAATACTTTTACTGTAAGATAATTCGTGTAAAATCAGCAGCATAGCAAGCAACTCGGGGCAGGGGTGCGTGCGCTGCGCACGGGGGCAAGGCAAACTGCCCACAGGGGAAGGGTATTCCGAGTACCCTCCAGGCACCACACCCCGTGCTGTTTTTTTCCGGCAGCGCTGGGCCCGCTGGAGGGTGGCCACGGTTGAGCGGGAGGAGGCGGCTGGGGCACCCTGCAGGCTGTGCACCACCCATGTCCTATGGTTTGGCCGCCCTCCGGAAGCTGCCCCCCAGTACTGACTGCCCCCCACCCCTCCTTAACTACGCCACTGTGTAAAATACAAGTACTGTATATCAATTCACCAATACGCTAACTACATTTCAGAATAAGTGTAATGTTGTAAAACATCAGGAGTACCATGAATTCAAATGGAATTGCCAAAGTATCATTCTAATCACTAGAGAATCAACAAAATCACTTGTCGTTTCAGGAAAATAGTAACTAACCAAACCTTACCAATATATCCCTTGTTACTGGAATCAATAGGGGGTGCTGCAAATTCCTGTGTGCAAAATGTTAAGAGGAAATGTTTAGAACTAGAAGTTTAGAAATGGTTTTTCTTGACCTTTTCTTAAGTTCAACACACATTTGGTATCACTGTTTATTTTCCCTATGTTTTACAAATATTTAAAGCAGTTCATTATTATTTTAATGACAAAATGTACACATCCATTAAAATACAATGGCATATCTAGTATTGCATTCTCATTTATTCATGGTGTAATAAATTTAAATGGAAACATTGTAAACAGCAGGCTGGGGCTTTTTCCTATCCGAGTATAACACTTTAAGCTTTTTCATGCCATATGATTTAACGTGGGACTAATTTTTGATTCTAACCATTTTCAGGTAACTCCCAATTCTCTTGATATTTTAACGTTTTATCCCACCCAGATTCTAGCAAATTGCAAAACGCACAGCATTTAACTCTTGATAATTTAAAAACAGCAGAGGTAAAAATTCCGAACACACAATGGCTCTAAATTGGAGTGGGTGGTGCTTCTGATACATGGGCCAGACAGGCCATCCCCTCACCCCGGGCCTGTTCCCGCATCCAGCCTTTAGTTTCTCCTCCACACAACATCTTACTAACTGGCATCTATGGACGCTGATTTTTAACCCTAATTGTTGTGGGGAAGGCAAATGAGCAGAGGTTGGCTCCCACTGCGCCCTTGTGCTGCAAGCTTCCTGAAAATCCCCCTAGTGCACCAATTAAGCTTAAAGAGATGGGGGAGAAAGAGAGGGTGCATATGAAAAAGAGGGTGGAGAGGAGTGGCTCTGGGCCCTTTGCACTTTTGGCTCCACCCCCACCCACTGCCGCCATGCAGTCCCTGAGAGATGCCCTCCAAGGAAATGTGGCCTACACACACACAACACACACACTGCTTCTCTCTGGCTATGAAATGTTGCATACCTGCCCCCTGCTCCTGTAGGCAATATCCAAGTACAGTGGTATCTCGGATTACATACGCTTCAGGTTACAGACTCCGCTAACCCAGAAATAGTACCTCGGGTTAAGAACTTTGCTTCAGGATGAGAACAGAAATCGAGCGGCGGCAGCGGGAGGCCCCATTAGCTAAATTGGTGCTTCAGGTTAAGAACAGTTTCAGGTTAAGAACAGACCTCCAGAACGAATAAAGTACTTAACCCGAGGTACCACTGTATTCCATTATCCAAACAGCCAAGAGATTGCGCCTGCCAAATGGGCAGAGACAGCCTCAGGTGTAGTCAGCGATTCCCACCCTGAACAGTTCTGGTGGATAGTGCTTTATAGACACTATGGTGGTTCAACACAGCATTTCTACTGCTTGTAGCAAAAAAAGTGCTCTGTGCGGCAATCAATGAGCTACAACACAAGTTGCATGTCACCTGTGGATAGCCAAGGGCGTTATCCACCCTCTCACTTCATCATCCGGGCTCTTCAGGAAAGCAGTTATAGAAGGCCCTTGGAAGACACTGATCTGGCTTAGCAGTAATGAAAAACTGGTTGCTTGTTATGGGAATGCACCATAGCAAGCCTCAACTTCTGTGCTTCCCTCATTCCCTTTCCTCTTTCACACATGAAGTTTAAAGTTTCCTTTTGTGGTCAGGCATAAGCCAGTTCTCCTTTATGTCTGAATATGGGGAAGTGTGATCAAGGCAGTTAAATGACCAGGATGCTTTTTGACCCTCCTTTAACCATTTGTAGTTTGAACAAGCCAGCTTCCCATATTTGGATATACAAGAAAGCCCGTTTATTTCAAACCACAAAAAGCCTTCATTGCATATGAAGGAGGGAAGGGGACTGGCTTAGTGCTTGAGGCCAAGGCTTGCCACTAATGGGAAAAGTTTGGTTTTCGTCTCATCTGAAGTGGATAACTGTGTCAAGTCTGCTATTCCGTCAACAGAGTAAGGCAGAGAAAAAATGCTACAGAGTTCTGAGGCCCTATTGGATCCATATGGATTGTGTATCCTGAAACTACATTAAGTTAAAAGAAAACTATTCACAAACCTACCGCCTTAATGCCGCATATTACTGTTGTGTTTCCTAACTTCACAAGGGCAGAGCCATCCGCAGTTGTAATTGAACCTAAAAAGAGACCATTTAACAAAATCAAAGCTTTCTACCTGTGAAATAACCTTTGCAAATCACACTGGCAGCACTAACACTGCTTGCAGAATAAGACATTGATTACAAATAGATTATTAGCTATTCAGAGTTGTCGAGGCATTCCATACTCAGGGTTTTGCTGAGGTTTTTTTTGAAGAAAAATTGTAAGATTTGTTTTCTTGTGACCCTGCCTTTCTATAATTCTGCAAGAAGCCACCCAACTTTTGAATTCTTACTCTCTGGAATCAGAGCCATATTTTCTAATCTCTTTGGCTGTATTAGCAGCTGGGGGAAGAGAGTGATTCTTATACATCTAGAGCAGCCTAGTGAGGGAGCCCCAGCTGATGAAGGGTCAAGCAAACAGGCGAGTTAAGCAGTGCTGAGCAGAAAGAGGCCAGGGCAGACTACTCTGTCCCTCCACCCTTTGAACAAACTCCCAAGTCCCCAAATAAAGTAACACAATAAACTAATAAAATAAATTTAAAGCCACAAGGGGTATGGTGGCTTTCCAGCACATAGTACAGTTTGTCACATGTAAAACTATCTGCCTGATGGACAGATGGGTCATGGGTGTGTAATGATGCAATGAGCTCCTGGCCCTCAGGGAACAAATTTGTTCCCTTGAGGTCAAGTTGGCTGACCTGGAGAAACTGAGAGACGCAGACAGGCTGGTTTGGGATGAGATAACACTGCCCCACTCCCAGGATGACAGTTCCCCTGCTATCATGGAGAATGAGCGTCTTGAGGAAGGGAAATGATCCCTTAGGTGGGATCTATTCCTTGAGGGGCAAACAGTTATCCTCTCATGTTGAGGATACTCCTCCATGCGGTGGAGGGATCCTGGTAGTGGGTGACTCGCTTGTTAGAAACAGAGTAAGTTGGGTGTGATGGACAGGCAGATCACAGGGGAAATTGCCTGCCAGCTGGTGCTAAGGTTGGATGTCACGACAACTGCTTTTTGTTACATCATTAATTAAATTAGAACCTGTCTTTGGTGAGGGTGAGAAAAAGGGAATCTGTACAGTGGTACCTCGGGTTACAAACACCTCGGGTTACAAACACTTCGGGTAACAGACTCCGCTAACCCGGAAGTAGTACCTCAGGTTAAGAACTTTACCTCAGGATGAGAAGAGAAATCGTGCAGCAGCAGCGTGGCAGGCCCCATTAGCTAAAGTGGTACCTCATGTTAAGAATGGTTTCAGGTTAAGAATGGACCTCCAGAAATAATTACTGTGAGGTCATAATCAGAGGTACCACTGTATCTGTGTTACACTTCTATCAGTTCCCACAGGAAAAGTTCTGCAATATACAGAAGACCATATCTTTTCTAGTACAGTGGTACCTTGGCTTATGAACTTAATCCGTTCTGGAAACCTGTTCTTAAACCAAAACCGTTCTTAAGCCGAGGTGCACTTTCCTGAAGAGGCCTCCAGCCGCCGGTGCCCTTCCAGTGTTCAGCTTCCTTTCTTAGACCAAGGTAAAATTCAGAAACCAGGACACTACTTCCGGTTTTACGGAGTTTGTAAACCAAATCGTTTGTAAACAGGGCTGTTCTTAAACCAAGGTACCACTATACATTCAAAGCACAGCCAGTCTACCAAGAAACACTCACCTATGTTGACAGTTGTGGTTCTGAATTCACCAAGGTCCCTTCCATCAGGACGGCAGTTTTCTTTCTAAAAAGATCACCAAGTCTCAAATACAAGCAACTAATCTGATCCACTAGCAATGTAAGAGCTTAACTAAAACAGGCTCTTAAAGACCAGCATTTGATGGACTGCTATGACGTGTGGGCAGAATCCAAGAACAAAGGCATTTTTTTCCTGATTGTTCATATTATATGCACATTTTTTGTTATTTAGATTTTATTTTATCGAAGTGATTTCAATTAAAAGAAATAAAGTGATACAGAAAAAAAAGAAGGAACAGTAAGGGGGAAGAGAAAAACAAATATATAATATTTATGTGCAAAAATGCAATATATGATATTCCCATACATTCTTATATAAATTGGTATTATATGCACATTTATGTAGACAAAAAATTCAGGCCATAGCAGATAAAAACCCATCTCTGAGTACAGTCCAAAGTTTGGCACATTCATGGAATTTCAATCTATCTCTCACAACTGACAATATGAAAGTGCCAAATAGGAACACCCATTCCTATATCAGTTATTACATAAGCCAATATGACATTAGCTTCAAGGTTATTAACTGTCTTCATTTTACATGCAACATTGTCATATACCCAATAAATGATACAGAAGAAGTTGTGGTTTTGCATGACCTTCCAGCAGGGCTTCTCCCGTGCTGGGAAACGGCACTGCAATGCTACAGAGGTGCTGGAACGCACCAAAGAGGTACCGGAACTCAGCTCTGGTGAGTTCCAGGTGAAAAAAAAAGCCATGCCTTCTACGTATATGAAAAGGAACTGTAAAATTGGCTAAACTAGATGTGCAAGCAGCTTCTAGTCTAGTCAACTGGACTTCTAAGAGACTTCTGATACAAACTTCCTAACCACAAAGGGCCAATTCAGACAGCCACCAACCAGATTTTCTTTGTATGTAAAATCCTAAGACATGAACATGGTACAATTTGGGTCTTCTTGCATTTAATTTGATGTGTAGAGACCCAATTCCAATGCTAACTGGAAATCTAGCAGTCTGAAAAAAGGAAGAAGCACGCCCAACAGACAAATATCATCTTACTATCCCACGGTGCCTTGGGGGAAGATTTTCTGATCCAGACCAAAGGTGCTGGAAAATCAAAAGGCCATTTTGGCTAATCTGATTTTGAAATTCAAAGATATAGCTCACTTTTAAAAAATTCAGGGTCAACAATGTTTTAACACACACAAATGCTCACTGTACTCACTAAGAATCTTCTGTAATACTCCAAAGGTTCCACAGTTCTGAAAAACAAATAGAATTGTAAAGACAAAATGTTTTGCAAAGAGACTGCTTGCAAAAAGACAAAGAGCGAGACCCGGACCGAATAATGTTTACAGTAGACCCAATGAAATAAGTAGTACAAAGTAGTCATGACTTACTGAAATCCCATTGATTTCAGTGGGCCTACTCTGAGTAAAACTTCGCTAAATATGTGTCTCAGGGGACAATGGAGGAGTGCGCCCTTAGGGGTAAAGTCAAATCGCTGGAGGGTTACATCATCTGCAATTGTATAGTTTTACAACTGACAAGCAGCTCTGTGAGGCTGTTTCAATTTTACCTCCAAGAGTAAGGTGGAGCCTAATTATTATCTATTGTGGAAAAATGGTTATTGAAGTTAATGAATTTAGCTGAGATGGCAAAGTTGACATGCTTCATTTGAGAAGAATCACTGTTGGCATTTACTAATGATTGGAAACCAAATTCTGAGAAAATTAATAATTTGAAATGGATAATGAAAAATAAAATAATAAATAAAAAAGAAATATTTTAACTGCCTGGTTGACAGATGTGTCCTATTAACTCAGATACAACTAACCACAAATGTGAATTTGGTTTCAGTAAAAATAACTATGATTAGAGACTTCTCCAAGTTACTTTGCTGCTTGTAAATGGTCACTATTTTCTAAACATTAATTATACCTCTTCATTTTTTTTATTGATTTTAATTCATTTTGCTACATCCAACATTAAAACAGGTGAAAAAATAAACATACATAACACATACATACAAAAAGGAGTACATAAATAAAAGAAATAATAATAAAAAAACAAAAGAAAAAACATCTCCTAACATAAAACACCAACTAATTAACTTACATTAACTAAATAACTAAATAACACACAACATTAATTGACTTCCCTTCATCTCGGTTTCAGAATATATTATATGATTTTTTATCTGCAGTTTCTTTTCCTCAAAAGACTCTTTACGTCACAAGTGTTACGTCATACCTACTGTGATTTTTAGATTTTTTACCTCTGTTTCCATATATGTCATAAATTTATTCCATTCTTTATTAAACTTTATGTCTTTTTGATTTCTTATTTTCTGTGTCATTTTTGCCAGTTCTAAATAATCAAATAGTTTGGTTTGCCATTCGTTTATAGTTGGGATTTTTGATGTCTTCCAATTCTGCGCTATTAGAGTTCTGGCAGCCACTGTCGCATACTGAAAGAGTGTGTGGTCTTCCTTTTTGATTTCCTCCCCAATTATCCCCAGCAGAAAGGCTTCGGGTTTTTTTATAAAGGTATATTTGAGGATTTTTTTTAATTCATTGTAAATAGATTCCCAGAATTTTTTGATAGGCTCACACAACCACCACATATGATAGAAATCGCCCTCCTTGATCTTGCACTTCCAACATAATTTATCACCAGTTTTATATATTTTTTCCAATTTTACGGGCGTTACATACCACCTGTACATCATTTTATACATATTTTCCCTGAGTGTTGTGCATGCCGAGAATCTCATGCCTTTATTCCATAATGCCTTCCATTTATCAAACTCTATGTTATGTCCAAAGTCCATTGCCCATCTGATCATTACCTCCTTTACTTCTTCATCTTTGGTATCCCATTCAAGTAACAGGCTATACATTTTCGATAGGAGTTTTGTTTTACTTTCTAGTATTTCAATCTGAAATCTAGATTTTTTTCTCACTTATCCCATTCTTTTTATCCTCAGACCATATAGAATTAATTTGGTGAAATTGGATCCATCCTGTCAATTTGTTCTTTATTTCTTCATAAGGCCTAATCCTCCAACCAGTCTCTGTTTTTACTAGTAGGTCTTCATATGTCCATCTTTCTCCTTCGATGTTTGGTTTTTTTATTGTCAGGATATCAATTGGCGATAGCCACCAAGGGGTCTTCTGTTCCAATAATTTTTTGTTTCTTTCCCACACTTCCAGCAGTGGTCCTCTAAAAATGTGGTTAGAAAATCCTTTATGAACCTTTCCCTTGTTACGCCATAGGTAAGAGTGCCAACCAAATCTTATATTAAATCCTTCTAGATCTAACAAGTCTTTATTTTTAATAACGATCCAATCTTTGACCTCTAATAACGATCCAATCTTTATACCTCTTCAAAGCTGGGCTAGTGCCATGATGGTTTGTGACATTGAATTTATGTAGCCCTCTATCTTTTTAAATGAAAAAGCATGTGTGTGTGTGTATACATATATATATATGTAGAGGCTTTTCTTCTTCTCTTCCCTTTCACTAAACAGATACAATTATTTTCTACATGACAACATGCTCAATGCTTGGGCTATGCTGCCATCGTCTCTTTTCTCTTTATGTGTCATCCCACATTACCAAAACACATTATTCTTGTTACATCAATAACATAGATTTTTCATACACTTTCCTCTGCCAAAGGACACTTTCCCTGCTAGGTCTAAGAAGTGAATATACAAATCCTATATATGTGATATATGAGCACTGAAAGTAGAAGGCGTTACACAAATATCTACCAACCTACGGTATTTTATATGTTCCCAATCGGGGAAATAGAATTTTTGTTTTCAACTCTAGTGAGGCTAAAATTGAACTGAAAGTGAGAAATTTGGCATGGGAAAGGGTAGAAAATTCCAGATATCTATCCAGCCTCATTCTGGAAAAGGGGGAAAGCTCCTTTGTAATGTATTCTGCAGTTGACCTCCTTTGCAATGTTCTATTTTGAAATCTTCAAGATAATATGTTCGTTTTTTGTTATGTTATAACTGTATACTCTATATTTGACTTTCTTCAGATTGTTTTATTGACTTAATATGCTGCAAACCGCTTTGAGATTTTCTTAAAAATATAAAGCGGAATGGAAGTAAAATTCTCATTCTTTTAAGCACACTTGTGCATTGAAATATTTATTCATATTTAATACAATAACTTCCCAGAATAACATGCTCAATGCTTGGGCTATATACTGACATCCTCTTTCTTTTTCTCTTCCTGTGTCTTCCCAGAGTTCGGGGGGGAAAACAAGATTCCCGCCCTCAGGGCTCGGCTTGCTCTCCGGCAACGTGGGGCGGGGGGAGGGAAGGCGGCGAAACCCGCCATGGGGGAACGGCAGGTCCTTGGCCGGCGCCAAACACCTGAGCGAAAACTCCCGCCGCCAATTCCTCCTCCCTCGTGCGGTTAGTTAGGGGTTCGCGCCCCGGAATCCCGGCGACTCGCTGCGTTCACACGTGCAGAGCGCTTTCACGAGACCAGGGGGAGGGAGGAAGGGTAGCGGCGAGGGCCTGGGAAGCAACGACGCCGCGTCCCAGCCGCGGGCTACGGCTGAGAACCCAGAGCTCGGGCGCCGTGAGGGGAGAAGGGGAGCCGCCGCTCGAAGCGAGTTCAACTCACCTGAAGCCAGCCGCCGCCGCCGCCATCGCCATCATCGCCGCCTCAGAGGAGCCGCTGCTTTTTCGGCGGTTGCTGCAAGGCCTCCCAAGCGCAGAGGGCGCTGCTGTGGCGAGGCCGGAAGTGGCCCTCCAAGGGCGGGCGAGGGGTTCTTCGCAACGTTTCCGGCAGGGACGGGAAGCTGTCGTTGGCCATCAGCCTCTCACAAAACATAAATATATTTTTTTAAAAAGCAAGAGTAGGTCAGCTCATCGTCTGGGTATGGAGCTTCCGGGTTTGCGTTGGAAGGCTTGTTCTTCATCAACTCAGCGTGGAAGCGAGAGGCGCCCATCATAAACCAGCAGAGAAATGCATGAGATCAAATTAATTACAGCGAAGCAACCCACTCTCCCTCTCCCCCCGGAGCAATGAAACTTTATCGTAAAACAAACAGTCAGTTTAAAAACAAGCGGAACAGAGTGAACGATCATCAGTTCTAAGACCTTAATATGCTTGAGCAAATATATAAGTCGTGGGCAGACGCTGAAATGATTTTATAAGAGGTGGGGCTTTAGGTTCACTGTCAATTCCCTATGCAAAAACCAGTCAGCTCACAGCACACATCAAAACCTTGGGGTGAAGTGCGGATAACTAATTTTTATTTATTTAGTTATGCCCCGCCTTTCTCCCCCTGACAGGTACTCAAGGCGGCTTACAGATAATTAATGTTGTTGTATAGTCGTGTCCGACTCTTCGTGACCCCATGGACCAGAGCATGCCAGGCCTTCTGTCTTCCACTGCCTCCCGCAGTTCGGTCAAACTCATGTTAGTAGCTTCGAGAACACAGTCCAACCATCTCGTCCTCTGTCGTCCCCTTCTCCTTGTGCCCTCCATCTTTCCCAACATCAGGGTCTTTTCCAGGGAGTCTTCTCTTCTCATGAGGTGGCCAAAGTATTGGAGCCTCAGCTTCACGATCTGTCCTTCCAGTGAGCACTCAGGGCTAATTTCCTTAAGAATGGAGAGGTTTGATCTTCTTGCAGTCCATGGGACTCTCAAGAGTCTCCTCCAACACCAGAATTCAAAAGCATCAATTCTTAGGCGATCAGCCTTTATGGTCCAGCTCTCACTTCCATACATCACTACTGGGAAAACCATAGCTTTAACTATACGGACCTTTGTCAGCAAGGTGATGTCTCTGCTTTTTAAGGTAATTAATACCTAATAGTGATAATAACAACACTTTAAGTGTGCTTCAGATCCCAAACGGAACCCCCAATTGGACACCATTATTATATTATTAATTATAAGTATTAATTCTAATTATTGATATTATTCTTACTTTATAATATACCTCCCATCATCCGAAGATCACGGGGAGATTTACAAGCACAAAATCGCAAAATAGAAAACACAAAATGCATCTCTTAATAAGAAACAGAACAAAACAGAACAATATCCGCCCCCCCTGTAAAGTCTTGAATTCC
The DNA here is from genome assembly GCF_964270895.1 of Podarcis filfolensis. NCBI lineage: Eukaryota > Metazoa > Chordata > Lepidosauria > Squamata > Lacertidae > Podarcis > Podarcis filfolensis. The sequence continues at coordinate 12,076,441 of NC_139621.1, forward strand.
ACTGATTCTCCCAAACTTTTCAAGCCTACAGTTCCAGAGTGTGGTTTGGAGGGGGCGAGGAGAATGAGTCCAAAGTCGACTTGCAAGTCCGCCTCTATCCATGCATCTACACGTTATGGCTCTAGGAGGGCCTTGGTGTCGACCAATAACAACGCTCGACGTGCCTCCGGAAGTGCTGGCGGCAGCGCCGCGCTCTCTCTGCCTCCTGGTCCTTCTCCACTTCCGCCTCCGTGTCCCTGTGCTGCGAGTCTCTGCCGGCGGCGGCGGCGCAAGGGCGATGGAGCTGCTTTGGCTGGCTGAAGCGTCCGTGGCTCTGGCGGTCTCGGGGCTGGTCCTGGTGAGGGGGGACGGGGCGCGGGGTCCTAGTCCTGGAGCTTTCCCCAGCCTGGTCTTCTTTCCATCCGTCACCATCATCCCCCTCCGAAGCAAGAGGACCTCTGAGCTCGCGCAGAGTGCCTTTCACTAATCTCAGAGTAGCCCCTTCGCATGACTGTGGCGCTTTGGTATCCCCAGGCCCGGCAGCTCACGACTCCTTTTTATATGGGATTTAAGCAACTGGAGCCTGTAAAACAGCAGTGACCCCAAAGGATGGCTGTTTGCATTTCGCTTTGAGGGGCTTTGCTGTTGTTTTGTTGTTGTTTGTTGTTGTCTCACAAGCATTGGATCGCAGTACAGTGGTACCTCGGGTTACATATGCTTCAGGTTACACACTCCACTAAGCCAAAAATAGTGTTCAGGTTAAGAACTTTGCTTCAGGATAAGAACAGAAATCGGGCTCCGGCGGCAGCTAAAGTGGTGCATTAGCTAAAGTGGTGCTTCAGGTTAAGAACAGTTTCAGGTTAAGAACGGACCTCCGGAACGAATTAAGTACTTAACCCGAGGTACCACTGTATTGTAGAACTGGAGGGGACCACAAGGATCATCTAGTCCTGCAATGAAAGAATCTTTCGCCCAGTTTGGGGCTTGAACCCTGGGATTAAGAGTCTCGTGCTCTGCCCAGTTTTGGTGTATAAAACATTTCTAATGTAAAAATTGTATTAAATGAATCAGTAAATAATATCTTTTTTTATTATAAATATTTATTCGAGTTTTCAATTTTATACAGACAAAAAAGAAAAAGAAAAAAAATATTAAAAACAAATCAATTTCAATATCAATTTTCAATAACATGTTTCTTTGACTTCCTCATACCTCCCCTTCTTGTTTTCTAGTTCAAATTGTTTATCCAGCAAATCCTAATCTCTTAACATTCCTTTTAACTAACACCTTATTTTCCAATCAACTTTTTAAATTTTATAACTTAAACAATATTTATCCCAGTTCTTTTTATCATAACAGCTAGAGACCACATAAATTCAATCCAGCATCTTTCAAAGTTCATTAATTTTGCAATATTTCTGTAAATAGTCCTTAAATTTCTTCCAATCTTCTTCTGTCGACTCTTCTCCCTGGTCGCGGATTCTGCCGGTCATTTCTGCCAGTCCCATACAGTCAATCAACTTCATCTGCCATTCTTCCAGAGTGGGTAGATCTTGGGTCTTCCAGTGCTTTGCTATAAGTATTCTTGCTGCCGTTGTAGCATACATAAAAAAAGTTCTGAATCAGTAAATAATATCAGGGCCACCTTCAGAATTTGATTAGAATCAGAGTGGTAGAGTCTGAAGGGACCCACGAGGGTCATCTACTCCAACCCCCTGCAGTCTAGGAATCTTTCAGACCCACGACCCTCAGATTAAGGATCTCCTGCAGTAGAAGTCTATGTTTCTATGTTCAACTAGATCATACATGACAGAACTGTAGAGATGGAAGGGAACCCGAGAGCCACCTAGTCCACCCCCTACAATCCAGCAATCCTGCCCACAGCCATCCATGGGGTGGGTTCTCACCACCAGCCTTCTGGTTAGTAGCCAGACATTGACCTATTGCGCCACTGGAGACTAGTAATTGAAATGCTCCCCACCCCTTACCAATATAATCTCCTATATTTTATATTGTGCTTTGACTTGCTGATATTAATATTTTTTGATAGCAGGCCAGAGAATTACTGCTTTTATTACTATTGTGTGGAGGAGGTCAATAGCCATGAAAAGTCTCTGCAGGAATCTGAATCCATGCCCACCTTGCCTTCATCCCAGTGTTCTTTTAACAGGAACCTGCTATAAATTAACTTCAACCTCTTTTGCTTTCTTCCTCTCCTCAATAAACTCAACTTGACTGGGCTATGAGTATATTGTAGTTTCTTCTTTCCCAACTTTACTCTTGGAAAAGGTGAATGAATCTTTCCCAAATGACTGACAGGAATCTGTGCGTGCTTGCTGTCTGTAGGTAGATGCCAGTCAGCTGATTGGAGCCCTAGGATTTGAAAATGTAGCATAAAGGCTTTCTCGTTATTTCATGCAATTTAAAGGAAGCAGGCCACAAAGAACAAAATGTTTAAGTTCTAGGCAGACAGCAAAGCAGGAGCTCAGAAATTGTGAGGGTCTGATCTAATTTTACACGTCATGTCTACACCAAGATGCTTTTGTGCAATAGCAAGAGGCACTAATGCAACTGTTGTAAGAGCTCAGAAATGCTGAGTTGCAATAGCTTCTTACATATTATGCAGAAAGCAGTTTCCCCACAAAACCCTTGCTTGCCAATTGTGTTCCTTTTGATAGTGATAGGTACTTGGCTATTGCAGCTTCACCCTTTCTAATTTTAAGAGGAATTATTTTCTCTCTGCAGAATGCTATTGTGTAAATATTATATAACTCTTAACTGGAAATCTTCTTTTTCCCCCTCCCAGATTGCTGTCATTGCCCACATAACTGCAACAAAAGTTCCAAACCTTAATCGACACGAGGATGAAAAATACTTTTTGAATGCTGAAAATGAGAAGGAACTTGTGCCCAGCATCCATGATCCCCCAACACGAAACCTTTCCGTAGTTGTGCCTTCGTATAATGAGGAAGAACGGTGTAAGAATAAGTCCTTGTTTTCCTTGTGTGCATGTATAACACTGAATGTTGTGTATCTTTTTTTATTTTACCTGTTCATCGTTACTCAAACCAGATCTGTGGTTTTATTTCCTTGTTTTTCTCACAGTGCCATCGATGCTGAATGAAGCTTTGGACTACCTAGAGAAGAGACAGGTATTTTTTAAAAAATCACATTTAATTGCAGTATTTAATAACCATGAGATAAAAATATCATTTTGCTCCTGTTCTAGTCATTGTGGTAAGAGAACATATGATGCTAAGGCAAATGCACAAGATCTGTGTTTCCTTTCCAGAGGCAAGATCCTGCATTCACATATGAGGTCATAGTAGTTGATGACGGCAGCAGAGATCAAACCACAAAGGTAGGAGACATATTTATAACTCTCCGGTCCTAAATATATTGACAGTGCCAGCAGAAGGAAGAACATAAACAGAAGTTCATATTTTCTGTTTTCATGATTACGATTTTGAGAGACTGACTCAAGGCAGTTTACATTTGAGGCTGCCCCTCAAGGGGATGACACTAGCTATTTATGTGCTTATATATATAAAAAAACCCCATTGGATTTCTGTGAATTTGTACTTAAGGTGCCTCGGGCACAAATTCTGAGAAAATTAATAATTAAATAATAATTTGAAGTGGATAATTAAAATTAATAAAGAAATACTTTAGCTGTCTGGTTTCACCTTGATAAACGTGTCCTATTTACGCAGATATGACTAACCACAGATGTGAATTTGGTTTCCTTAAAATAACTATTATTAGAGACTTCTCCAAGTTGCTTTGCTGCTTATAAAGGGTCACCATTTTTTAAAGATTAATACCAGCATTACACCCCTTCAAGGCTGGGCTAGTGACATTGAATTTATGCAGCCTCTGTCTTTATACATGAAAAAGCTTTTTTAAAAAAGTAGAGGCTTTTCTTCTTCTTTTCCCTTTCAGTAAACAGATACAATTACTTTCTACACGACAACATGCTCAATGCTTGGGCTATACCTCCATCCTCTTTCTTTTCTCTTTATGTCCCATCTCACATTATCAAAACACGTTATTCTTGTTACGTCAATGACATAGATTTTTCATACACTTTCCTCTCTTCAAGTTCTGCCAAAGGACACTTTCCCTGCTGATAGGTCTAAGAACTGAATATACAAATCCTATATATGTGATAATATGAGCACTTAATGTAGAAGGCATTACACAAATATCTACTTACCTATTTTATATGTTCCCAGTCGGGGAAATAGAATTTTTGTTTTCAACTCTAGTGATGATGAAATTGAACTGAAAGTGAGACATTTGGCATGGGAAAGGGAAGAGAACTCCATGTATCTGTCTAGCCTCACATTCTTTTAAGCACACTTGTGCATTGGAATATTTATTCATATTTAATGTAGGCTTTGTTATATCATTAATATAAATGAGGAGAGAAGGAGACATTCAGTTCCTATTTGTGATTGCTGTTCTCTTATTCTGATTTGCACATGCCCTGTAGGTTGCGCTGAAGTATACCCAAAAATATGGTAGCGACAAAGTGAGAGTCCTCCCTCTGGTGAAGAATCGTGGAAAGGGGGGAGCTGTTAGAATGGTAATTAATTTATGCAGTTTTCCTTTCTGTAATGAAGATTATTTTCTTGGTGAAAGCAAACATTTTCTTCACTGAGCATTTAGGTTAATTTTGACATAATACCTCAAAAATCCGACTATTGGCAAATACAGCATGCCCTAACTTGCACATATTTAACTTGTGCACATTCAGCTATATGCAGTTGGGGGGCATTTAAAAAGGGGGTGGGCATCTGGGCGGAAAGACTTTGGCAATACCATCCACCATTGAACCAAATGTATTTTGACTGTACGCAGTTTTGGCTTTGGGTGCAATCCCAGGAACCTAACCCCCACATAAGTTGCAGGCTTACTGTGGTCATTTTTTATGAATTTACATATGTAAGGAGAGCCCATGGTGATCATTTTATCCTAGAATGATCATTTTTATAAGGTAAAGGTAAAGGGACCCCTGACCATTAGGTCCAGTCGTGGCCGACTCTGGGGTTGCGGCGCTCATCTCGCTTCATTGGCCAAGGGAGCTGGCGTACAGCTTCCAGATCATATAGCCAGCATGACTTAAGCTGCTTCTGGCGAACCAGAGCGGCGCACGTAAATGCCGTTTATCTTCCCACCAGAGCGGTACATATTTATCTACTTGCAATTTGATGTGCTTTCGAACTGGTAAGTTGGCAGGAGCAGGGACAGAGCAATGGGAGCTCAGCTCGTCACAGGGATTCGAACCGCCGACCTTCTGATTGGCAAGCTCTAAGCTCTGGTTTAACCCACAGCGCCACCCGCGTCCCTTTTATAAGATAGGCATGAAGTAATCCGCATCTCTGTATTTTATGACTATATTTCATTTGGTACACTATTTGTATTTTTATCAAACCGTTCCTGACACAAGTCTTGGGAAGAAGCAGAACAGAAACCTGGAATTGAAAGGATATACATATAAAGGTTTCATTTCTTCATTTCTCTTTCTGAGCTGTTCTGCATTTGATTTCTCTGCCTACTCAAAATGCTTTGAAGTATGCCTGATTTACGGGGAGGAGATGAAGAATGAATATGCTTTTGATAGGATCCTCATAAGAGACACAGGGCCTTTGGCCCACTGCCTCTTTAGAACTTGCAAGAAATGCAAATGCAGCCGTAACTATATAAAGAAGGTGCCCTTCATTCCACTGGAATTTAGTCCACAGCTGCAAAACCATCACTTTCTAGGCACCATTCGGCTGATTGGATGTATCCCTGTATGGGGCCTGCTGATTATTTTGCAGGGTTACTGTACCCAGGCTGTACATTCTGTGTCCAGGGCAGCTGTTTATCAGCTCCATCTGGTACGCAGGCTGAGACCCTCCCTGCCCACAGACTGTCTCACCAGAGTGGTGCATGCTCTAGTTATCTCTCGCTTGGACTACTGCAATGCACTCTATGTGGGGCTACCTTTGAAGGCGACCCGGAAACTGCAATTAATCCAGAATGCGGCAGCTAGACTGGTGACTGGGAGCAGCCACCGAGACCATATAACACCGGTCTTGAAAGACCTACGCTGGCTCCCAGTACATTTCCGAGCACAATTCAAAGTGTTGGTGCTGACCTTTAAAGCCCTAAACGGCCTCAGTCCAGTATACCTGAAGGAGCGTCTCCACCTCCATTGTTCTGCCCGGACACTGAGGTCCAGTGCTGAGGGCCTTCTGGCGGTTCCCTCCCTGCGAGAAGCCAAGTTACAGGGAGCCAGGCAGAGGGCCTTCTCAGTAGTGGCACCTGTGGAACGCCCTCCCACCAGATGTCGAAGAGAAAAACAACTACCAGACTTTTAGAAGACATCTGAAGGCAGCCCTGTTTAGGGAAGCTTTTAATGTTTAATAGATTCTTGTATATTCTGTTGGAAGCCACCCAGGGGAAACCCAGCCAGATGGGCAGGGTATAAATAATAAATTATTGTTATTATTATTATATTACATTCAAAATGCAAAGAATTAGGCTAATACATGCAGGTGGAGGGGTGGCTCCATCAAAGAGATTTGAAGTCCTGTAGTTTCGCAGTATAATTTGCCGAATATGCCCTAATACAAGACTTTTGATCATTCTTACATACAGGGTGTGTTCAGTTCAAGAGGGGAAAAAATACTCATGGCCGATGCTGATGGAGCCACAAAATTTGAAGACGTTGAAAAAGTAGAAAAGGGTCTTGAGAGTCTGCAGCCCTGGCCTGTGAGTTTTCATTCAGTCACATTTTAATTTTATTTCCTTTCTTTTCCTTTCTGCTTCCTTAAAAATATATTAAAATCCTGCTTTGTTTACCTGTCTGTATGCCAAGGTACTTCTTATACCATAGGCAGATCTTGCTGCTTGCAGTTCTTCAGCCCATAAAATTTTAGGTCAGGGGTCAGCAAACTTCTTCAGCGGTGGCTGGTCCACTGTCCTCACACCTTGTGGGGGGCTGGACTATATTTTGGGTGGGGGGAAATGAACGAATTACTATGCCCCACAAACAACCCAGAGATGCATTTTAAATAAAAGGACACATTCTAGTCATGTAAAAACACGCTGATTCCTGGACCGTCCGCAGGCCACATTTAGAAGGCGGTTGGGCCGGATCCGGCCCCCGGGCCTTAGTTTGCCTACCCATGTTTTAGGTGTAATCCAGAGAAAGTTGAACACTCTTATTTCCAACTCAAAATCAATATGACTGGAGCACACAGCTTCTGGGAGAGATTTGTGTCCCCTTCTTCTTTCTCCATTCAAATTAGGTATCCCTGACTTACCCCCTACATCTTCAACTACTTCTTGGCGATTGCCTCTTACCTGGTTCTGTCAGACAGATCCACAGTTTTGGTCTTCTGACACAGTACACTGTGCCCTGCCCCAGGTTCCTCATTTAGCCATTTGTCAAACTCTTCTTACCAAAACCCTGTGTTCACTAACTTCCCATTTAAGATTCTTGCTCAAGCTAAGTGCTCAGTTTTACTTCTGCTTATTCTGTAAGTGGTAACTGCTTGTAGGTATGCGTCGGTGTTAGCCTTCATAATTCCATAAATTTTGAGTTCCCCTGTAATTAATAAGAAAATGATTTATTAGCTATATAAATATGTAAAGGTAAAGGGACCCTGACCATTAGGTCCAGTCATGGCCGACTCTGGGGTTGCGGCGCTCATCTCGCTTTACTGGCCTAGGGAGCTGGCATACATGTGGCCAGCATGACTAAGCCGCTTCTGGCGAACCAGAGCAGCGCACGGAAACGCCATCTACCTTCCCGCCAGAGTGGTACCTATTTATCTACTTGCACTTCGTGCTTTCGAACTGCTAGGTTGGCAGGGCAGGGGAATTTGCAGGGCAAGTCGCGGGGATGCGAACCGCCAACCTTCTGATTGGCCACTTAAGAGTGCTTTCGAACTGCTAGGTGGGCAGGAGCTGGGACCGAACGACGGGAGCTCGCCCCGCCGCGGAGATTTGAACCGCTGACCATACAATTGGCAAGTCCTAGGCACTGAGCTTTTACCCACAACGCCACCCGCGTCGCCATATAAATATATAAGCACACCTATATGTCTATATACACATTTTACAGTAGCCCCACATTATAGATTTTGTAGTTGGTATCTGTCTGTCTTGGGAAACAGTGGAGTGTGCCTCGGGGGGTGAAGTCAGACCACTGTGTTAGCAGCACTGACGTCTCATCCCCCAGGGTGCAAGCCTGGGCATTATGTATGGAGGTCCTGAGCTGTGCAGATGACAAGACCCCCGCTGTCGGCCCCACTGATGGGGTCCAAAGGAAAGCTGAGCAATACGTTTGGCACCAGCTTGGCTGTGGAAGTTGCCAGGAAGGAGGTGTACAAGGTGCCATCTAGCTGTCTTAGGGACCCCACTCCAAATTTGTGTAGGGGTTTTTTTACTCAGCCTTTTCTTCTCCCGAAGATACAGTGGTACCTCGGGTTACAGACTCTTCAGGTTACAGACTCTGCTAACCCAGAAATAGTACCTTGGGTTAAGAACTTTGCTTCAGGGTGAGAACAGAAATCATGCGGTGGCGGCAGCAGGAGGCCCCATTAGCTAAAGTGGTGCTTCAGGTTAAGAACAGTTTCAGGTTAAGAACGGACCTCCAGAATGAATTAAGTTCTTAACCCGAGGTACCACTGTATACCGAAAGACAGCAGAGGTTTAGGATCAGAGTTTTCCTTCACCAAGATGGGCTCCTTTCCAAGGTTGACGAGCCCCACCTGCCCTTCACTTCCCTCTACATCACATGCAGAAACCACCTTCTTGGCTGCTGGACCCACTATTGGTCTCGTTCTATGTTATGTTAATTGGTAACCCCATGATTGCATGAATCTTGGTGTCACAACTATCCCTTACCAGCAATGGGCATGGTTGTGGTATCAGCTGAATGCGTTCATAGGTATTCCTTGCCACAGAGGCATGGTTTGGTGTATGTTTCTTAACTGTTAATGTATTTTTTTTCCTTTTAGGACCAGATGGCTATTGCCTGTGGCTCTAGAGCTCACTTGGAGCAAGACTCCATAGCACAGGTAAGCTTCTGTTTGCTAGTTCTTTGGCTGGTGGTCCTTTGCAGTCAGAAGAAGTGGAGTACATGCCTTCCTACGCTCAGCTTCTAGCCCCCTGTAACTTGGATGATTTAAAAATAATAATAATATGAGATTAGACAAGACCTTCCCCTCCCTGGGAGCTGCAAGGGTTTTTTGGGGGGAGGTAGAGGCTAGTCCTCCAGATGAAGACTGTCTAGGTAGACCATCAGAACTCGTTGACTTCCCACTGCCATGCTTCCTTTTGATTGCTTGTATCTTCAGCAACAGCAGTCTGAAACTATGCACATGAGAACACTTGGGGACTTGGAAAAACTAGCTGAAACTGGCTTTAGTTCTAATGCTTGGTTCTTCTAGTTGCAGGGTTGTATTTGTCTTCATTTTAAATTATTCTAGCGTTTTATTAGAACAATGACTTGTACTCGTAAGCAGCAGCTATCAACAAAAGATAAGTTGGCAAAACTTTCACATGCACCCTTTGAGTAAAGAACACTTAAAAAGTTGAATATAACATATTCAAAAGCGTTACTGCAGGTCTATATTGTGTCAGCGCTTCTACTTGTACATGTTGAAACTATAATGGATTCTGTGTTGTCATTTCTTTTAAAACTTAAGTCACCAAAAAATGTACAGTATAGGCATTATGAACATTGACATTATAAAGTGACTGGACATATTGAGCTAGTTCTTGTGCTATCTTACCTTTTCTGCAGCGGTCTTATTTCCGTACACTTCTCATGTATGGATTCCACTTTCTAGTATGGTTCCTCTGTGTTAAGGAAATCAAAGACACCCAGTGTGGTTTTAAACTATTAACCCGAGAGGCAGCTTCCTGGACTTTTTCATTTCTTCATATAGAGCGCTGGTAGGTATCACCCTCGGTTTTATTTGATTGGAAACAGCAGTTGGAGCTAGTAATATATGCATTTTCAAGAGCTTAGTTCATGTGTGTGCTGTGCAGTGTTATGGCTGGGATCTCCAGTCCCCTTTTCAGGCACATGCCGCAGCTTTTGCACATTTAGTTGGATTTCTTACTTTTGTAATCGGTGAAGCTCCTCATCAACGGGCGATTTATGGAGATATAATGTGATGTCCAATGTTAGTCATATTTTGATTTCTGTACATTGTGTGTTGTAATTGCTAGTAGTCCACCCTGTTATAAAGTCCATCTTTCTAAAAATCTCATCACGCCATCAATCAATTGAGTATTTCTGAGATATTAGACGAGGCAAGGAGAGTACCGTAAAAGTAGCAAATGTTTGCCTAGGCTGCCTTGAATGTAATGAAAGCAAAACGAAAAAAGGCTGATACCCATGCAGGCGACTGCAAATTGGAATAGGTCTGCACTGCTTTATTTTATTGGCAATTGTCCCTCTTTTAACACACCTATAAATACTAGCTTCTTTATAAAGGAAGAGGAAGAAGAAAGGCCGATATGCCAAAATGCTTTTTCAGGTTTTTTTATTTCACAAGAGAGAAAATAGCAAGTTGCAACATGTATACCTATATCAGTTTTATTCCAGTTCTTTGTTATGCTCAGAAGGTGGTCGGTAATACAAGCATAAAATATATGTGATTTCATCACAGTACTGAGCATTCATTCTGTTCTCCTGCAGGGCATTTGATGTGGAACTTCTGTATATAGCTCAGTGCTTTAAAATACCAATAGCAGAGGTCGCTGTCAACTGGACAGAAATTGAAGGTCAGTCATCAACACTTTTATGTCAATAGGGATTATTCTAGAAAGCAGTTAGGCCAATTCCCCCAGGAGACTGAACATTCCCCTTTAATGTCAGAATACAGTGGTGCCTCGCAAGACGAAATTAATTCGTTCCGCAAGTTTTTTCTTCTTGCGAGTTTTTCGTCTTGCGAAGCACGGTTTCCCATAGGAACGCATTGAAAATCAATTAATGCATTCCTATGGAGACCGCTTGCCAGGCTGGCGGTGCGGAGAAGGGCTTTTCTCCCCACCGCCAGCCTTCAGGACAGGTACGGGAACAGAGGGGAAGGCGCGCAGCGCTTCTCCTCTGCTCCCGGGGCTTGCAGTGGGAGGAGGGTTTTTCCTCCCCACTGCCAACATTCAGAACAGCATTCTGAATGTTGGCGGTGGGAAGGAAAGCCCTCCTCCCACCGCAAGCCTTCAGGACAGGTCCGGGAACAGAGGGGAAGGCGCGCAGCGCTTCTCCTCTGTTCCCGGGGCTTGCGGTGGGAGGAGGGTTTTTCCTCCCCACCGCCAACATTCAGAACAGCATTCTGAATGTTGGCGGTGGGAAGGAAAACCCTCCTCCCACCGCAAGTCTTCAGGACAGCCATCCAAAGGCTGGCGCGGGGAGAAGGTCTCTCCGCCCCACCGCCAGCCTTCAGAGGAGGTCCGAGGACAGTGGGGAAGACGCGCTGCGCTTCCCCGCTGTCCTGGAGATTTCCCTATGGGCTTTCGTCTTGCGAAGGAAGCCCATAGGGAAATTCGTCTTGCGAAGCGCATCGAAAAACGGAAAACCCTTTCGTCTAGCGGGTTTTTCGTCTTGCGAGGCGTTCGTCTTGTGGGGCACCACTGTATTAAATATGGTCTCCACAAACCCCATATGGGGCAGTTACCAAAAAATGAAGGTCGCCGCCTCCATTCAATGCTTGTTTTGTATGCTCTCTCCTTCCCCTTAACCCCTTTTTAGGATTTATGCTACATGTTAATACATTCCATGTACCTGTGGAAAACTGCAAACTTAACCAGAATCCCTGAGTAGTGTCTTCTCTATGACAGCGTACAGTCACCTCACAGTGGGTGGGGCAGTGGCTGCAGAGCGTTCACTCTTCCCCATGTATCCATGCTTAGTATTATTTATTATTATCATTTATTGAATTTATATACCGCCCTAAATAAAAGTTGGTCATCTTTGTTTGGGTCAGCGCATACACACACACACACACACACACACACACATTCCTGTGACATCTTCTGGCCATAAAAAGCGACTAACACTTATATGTCTATTTAACAGATTACAATTTTTTTCTGTATTTAATCATCATAGGTTCTAAGTTGGTTCCAGTCTGGAGTTGGTTGCAGATGGGCAGGGACCTTCTTTTTATACGACTGCGATATCTGACTGGTGCCTGGCAGCTTCGAACAAGAAAAGTTAATTAGGTTATTTATACTTACCAAATGGGTTGTTTGATACAAAAACCACAGCGAATTATTTCTACAGTATGAAATAAGGAAAAAGCCGGGACTATTCTTCCTTACTGTTGTTCTGTGCTGCGCCTATTTTTTAAAAAATTGCCAAGAATGTGGATGTCCTATATAATAAGCCTTTTCAAGTGTTGGGTGTGGGTTTTTTAAGTTTTGCAACTGGGAGTCAGTCTTTTTACTTTTGTATGTGCATTTTCCATTTTCACAAATTATTATTTCACAAAATGTACAGCAGAAATTAATACATGCTAAAAATCCCATGGACTACTTTTTTATTATAAAGTCTGCCACTGCGGTTAGCCAAAGCTTTGTTCTTTGTATATTAATGTACAAGATGTCAGTTTCAATGGGGAAACCCTTGTGTGTGAGATGTCTTCAGTACCTGCAGCAAAACAAGTAATTTGGGCATCTGTTTCTGTACTTGGTCACTGGCATTTCAGAATGGCACCATCCATTTCTAGAATTGCCAAGGATGGTGTAGACGTTTTTACATTAATTGGAGGGAGTTCTGCACAAATTTCATTTGCTCATTGAATTCAGCAGCATGTATTCTTCTAAATGTACATTTGTGAGCTAGAATGGATTTCCAATAAACCCAAGGAGTTCAGAAGACAAGAAAATGTTTTTGTGACAGGCATCAGTTTTCTGCAGTAATTTTTATCATGTTAAAATTCCACCAAATTGTCAAGGCATTATCTCTAAATTAAGGAACATTAAAGATAAAATGGTGTTGTCAAAGTGTCTGAGGATCACTGAGGTCTCTACTACCACCATCACAGGTCTGACAGCTTATGAGGGCTTGCAAAGAGCAAACCAGAATACACAGATACATTAGAACCACTAGAACATTTTATTTTAAGCCTAATTCCCCCTGCCCAGCGTCATATTTCTATACCAGTATTTTTGTCAGGGTTTCCTTATCCTCATGGAAAAGCAAAAGGTTAACTGACATTCCCAATCAATATTTTCATTTCTCATGTTAGTACAGCGGTTCTTGGTTTAAGAACATTCCTGTTTACAAACGATTCGGTTTACGAACTCCGCAAAACCAGAAGTAGTGTCCTGATTTACAAACTTTACCTTGGTCTAAGAACGGAATCCAAACGGTGGAAGGGCACCGGTGGTGGGAGGCCTCATTAGGGAAAGCGCACCTCAGTTTAAGAACAGTTTCAGTTTAAGAACAGACTTCCCAAACGGATTAAGTTCGTTAGCCAAGGTACCACTGTATTTTAGTCTCTTAAAAACTGGCTGATGGATTAACGGTGAATCACTATGCAATCCTAGGCATTTTTTTTTAAAGTAAGGGACCCCTAACAGTTAAGTCCAGTTGCGAACGAATCTAGGGTTGCGGCGCTCATCTCACATTTGTCCACAGACAGTTTTTCCAGGTCATGTGGCCAGCATGACTAAGCCGCTTCTGGCGAAACCAGAGGAGTGCACGGAAACGCCGTTTACCTTCCCAGCAGTATGGTACCTATTTATCTACTTGCACTTTGACATGCTTTCAAACTGCTAGGTTGGCAGGAGCTGGGACAGAGCAACAGGAGCTCATCTTGTTGCGGGGATTCGAACCACTGACCTTCCGAACAGCAAGCCCAAGGCTCAGTGGTTTACACCACAGCCAGTAGCAGAGGAACCCTCTCTGGCACCTGGGGAGGCGCAGCCCGCACGGACTGCGCATGTGTGGCATCCCGCGCGTGCTCACTCCGTACGGAATGCTACACATGCGTACTCCGTATGGGCTGCCGCTTGCGCACGGTGGCTCTACAGGCTGCTGCATGAGCGGCATCCCCTATGGAGTGCGCATGTGCGGTGACCATACGGAATGCCGCACATGCACAGTCCGTACGGGATGCCACTCATGTGCGGTGGCATCCCGTACGGACTGCGCACATGCGGCAGCCCATACAGTCGCCATTCAAGAGGCAGCCCGTATGGATGCCGCGAGAGTGGCGCCCATTGGGACTGCGCACGCCCTCTGCCACTCTACAGCTGGAGGGAGGCAGGCCATCTTGTCACCCCTCCCAGAGTGTCACCCGGGGCAGCTTGCCCCCTCCACCCTCACCCTTCCTACGCCCCTGACCACAGCACCACCCACATATTTACTGATAAGTAAATCCCATTACCGTATTTTTCGCCCCATAGGACGCACCGGACCATAGGACGCATCAAGTTTTTTTGGGGGGAAATAAAGGGGAAAAAAATTATTTCCCCCCCAGGCGCTTGTGGTGCCGGCAGCGGGGAGAAGCGCTCTTCTCCCCGCCGCCCGCCTTCAGACCAGGTCCGGGGACAGCGGGGAGACGCGCTGCGCCTCCCCGCTGTCCCCGGAGCTTGCGGGGCAGGCAGCGGGGAGAAGAGCTCCCTGCCGCCCGCCTTCAGACCAGGTCCGGGGACAGCGGGGAGACGCGCTGCGCCTCCCTCCTGTCCCTGGAGCTTGCGGGGCTGGCGGCGGGGGCTCCCCGCCGTCAGCCTCCAAACCACTTCGGGAGACAGCGGGATGGCGGCGTTCCACCTCCCTCTGTCCCCCAACCTTGTGGGGCTGGCGCTGGGGCTCTCCCCTCTCACTCTCCAGGCTTCAGCGAAAGCCTGCATTCGCCCCATAGGACGCAAACACATTTCCCCTTCATTTTTGGAGGGGGAAAAGTGCGTCCTATAGGGCGAAAAATACGGTAAATTCCTTGGACTTTACTCCCATAGGACTGTTGTCTTGGTTCTTGATGTGCATTTGGAGTTACAGTATTATAGAACTGTATAAGGGAGGCTGGAAATGGGGGAGTATGCCATGCACACAAGTGAGGAGGCAACAACTTAATACTGCTCCATCTCCCTCAACCTTTCCAACACCCTCCGGATGTATTTGTGCCTCTAAACACCCCCATTAGGGTGTGCAAACACCTCTGTTAGGGTGTGCACTATAAGCAGCAAAATTAATCTTCCCTGCTACTTCCCGCTGCTTGCCATGCTGCAACTTTACTTTACCTACAAGACTTTACTGCAGAGACGTGTGTGTGTGTGTGTGTGTGTGAACACAGTTTTCAAACCTGTTGCAGAGTGACTTTGAAATGCAGATATCAAAATATCAACATTTGCCCTCATAAATGAAATTGACAGCATGTCCCAGAAAGCCAATACACCTTTTAACCCTAAAGCTAAAATTCTGTGGGCGGAAGAGCAAGGTAGGGTGAATGGAAACCTGCACCTTTGCTTAACAAATCCAAAAAGTGTGAACCGTGTGTGTGTGTGTGTGAGTGTAGTAGCATCCCATAGGAACCTATTGCTCTGTTTCTTTGTGTGTCTAGTGTCTATAGGCTCATTCCATAGGATCCTATTTTTGTGTGTGAACGCACGTGCGTTTGTGCATGGAATTTTACACATACACACAACCACATATGTTGTTGTTCTTTAGTCGTGTCTGACTCTTCGTGACCCCATGGACCAGAGCACACCTGGCACTCCTGTCTTCCACTGCCTCCTGCAGCTTGGTCAAACTCATGTTCGTAGCTTCGAGAACACTGTCCAGCCATCTCGTCCTCTGTCGTCCCCTTCTCCTTGTGCCCTCCATCTTTCCCAACATCAGGGTCTTTTCCAGGGAGTCTTCTCTTCTCATGAGGTGGCCAAAGTATTGGAGCCTCAGCTTCAGGATCTGTCCTTCCAGTGAGCACTCAGGGCTGATTTCCTTAAGAATAGATAGGTTTGATCTTCTTGCGGTCCATGGGACTCTCAAGAGTCTCCTCCAGCACCAGAATTCAAAAGCATCAATTCTTAGGCGATCAGCTCTCACTTCCATACATCACTACTGGGAAAACCATGGCTTTAACTATACGGACCTTTGCTGGCAAGGTGATGTCTCTGCTTTTTAAGATGCTGTCTAGGTTTGTTATTGCTTTTCTCCCAAGACACACCACATATAGGAGTATTTTATTCCAGTAGTTGCGTAGCAACCGCTTGAGCGAGGGGGAACCCGTGAGTGAGCGGATTTGGGGTGGGGACACGGCGTTGCTTTCAAGCGTACGCCTATGGTGCAACATATAGATAAATATATATCGCACAGACGACGCTTCCATCGTCGGCACCAGCCGAGCCGCTACCCGCCTCAGCCAAATGACGGGGGAAAGCGCCGGACGGGCAGCGGGCGTCCTTTGCCACTCCCAACATGGCCGCCGCAGCCGCCGCCGCCACTCACCTTCGCGCACTCTTCCCTTCCCGGGTTGGCCGCCGCCTCCGCCGCCCCTCCCTCGTCGCACGCTGATGAGCGCATCAGCCCCTCATTGCCACGTCTCTTCAGGGCGGCAGGAGCTGCAGTCGCCGCCGCCGCCGCTGCTGTCGCGGCGACAACGAGCAAAGGAGGGACAAGAGGAAACGGGGAGCCGGACCGGGACGTTCCGGGACGGGTCCCCTCCGCAGCCTGGCGGGCCCCCGAGAGCGGGCAGGCGGCTGCTGCTGCTGCTGCGGCGGCGGGACCCCCTCATGGTGCTGCTAGAGAGGCGGTGAGTGGGCGCGAGCGAGAGAGCGGCCGCTCCTTCCTTCCTTCCTTCCTTCCTTCCTTCCTTCCTTCCTTCCTTCCCTCCCTCCCTCACACTCGTGTTTTCCTCACGGCGAGGGGTGCGCGGACGGGGCGCCCCACCGTCCCAGGAAGGCCCTTCCAAGGGAGGAGGAGGAGGAGGAGGAAAGGGGAGCCTCCCCCGTCGGCCTAGCTCCCGCCCGCCTTTCTTTGTCTCTCAGCCAAAGGGGAAGACCTCCTTTTTTAAAATTTCCTCTCCTTCTCCTCTTTCTTCCCCCTTCTGCTGCTCTTCATCCATTCCTCTTTCCCGTTGGGTTAATTGCCAGTTTGCTGCTGCTCAGTTACTCACTGGCATCCCAACCCGCCCCCCTCTTCCCCAATACATACACTTTTCTTCCTCACGTGTCTTTCACTTCTTTCTTTTTCTCTCTCTCTCTTTCTTTCTTTCTCTCTCTCTCTCTCTCTCTCTTTCACTCTCAAACACCACTTGAGAATATTTCTTATTTACTTACTTATGCATTATTGATGGATTGATTTATAGGTTTCTATGCTGTCCTTCACGTAAGGATCGCAGGGCGGTTTGTGACATGAAAACACGTAAGAAGCAAAAACTATAGCCGCGTACACACACGCACCACGGTTTAAATGGCCATAGGTTGTATAATTAGCCACAGGCCCAGGGGAAAAGGAACACTTTTGCTTGGTGCCTAAAGGTAGGTAATGAAGGTGCCAGGCGAGCCTCCCTGGAGACAGCATTTCACAAGCAGGGAGCCACTTCAGAAAAGGCCCATTCTTATGTTGTGGCCTTACAGACATCGATTGCAGGGTCGAGATTGATTCATATGGGGAGAGGCGATTCTTCTTCCTCCTACCACTCCCCTTGATACAGTGTGGCACTCTTTCCCTCACCCAGTCCTATTTTTCTAGGAAAAGAGGTGCTGGACTTAACCACGAACACCTTCCTCATTCTCTTAGAATGCCAATGGCACCCACCTGAGAGGTGGCAGAACTGAGTTCCGGTGAGTTCCAGCTGAAAAAAGTCATGCCCCCACCTCATTCTTCAACCTCCCCCTTTTTCGTATAGGAATTAGGTTGCCTCGCATTTAAAATAAAGAAATGCCACCTCCCGTTCTCCTTGGGTGATATTATGGTTGTAGATGAAAACCTAGGGTTAACTAGTTTGTTCCCTCTGAATGTTGCTAGACTTCCAGCTTCCACCAGGCCAACCAGTTACTGGGGTGGTTGGAATTGTAGTCCAACAACACCTGAACACGATCCCTAGCTAACAGGACCAGTGGTCAGGGATGATGGGAGTTGTAGTCCCAAAACATCTGGAGGGCTGAGTTTACCTAGGCTGATATGTATGTTTTTCCATTCTGTGGAGGCTGTTGAGGCTTATTTAAACTCCTTTTTCTGTCTCCAAAAAAAGAAATCTGGACTTGAAAGGTTTGGCTCTGTATGTTAGTGTCAGGCACTTCAGGAGTATCCCTCAGAATCAGGCATTCAGCAGGAGCAAGTGACTAGCACATTTGACTGCCTCTCTAAACATTGTGTAATTTTGCCTAGGCTTCATCCTGTGCACACTTTATGGGGAAATAAGCCCGACTGAACTCAAAGAACTTCTGTCCGATTAGACATGTGGCACAAGATAAGGTTGCACATCTGCTAAGCAGTAAGGCTTGCCACATTTCAGTTAGAAGGACTAAACAGGTGGGTTCCAAACATACCAGAGCAAACCCAAAAAAACAGGTTCAGAATTCTGATCAATTTGGTGCCCATCTAAGCCAAAACAGACACTGAAACTGAAACAATTAAAGCATAATATTGTTACCGTACTCAAATGTGTGCAGTTTGCCTGTGTGAATGTAACTTGCATATGTGGGTAAGAATGGGATTTGCTTTTTTCAGTTATCCCCCAAATTTGCAGGTATTTGGGATCTGTCTTTCAAAACACCTCCAACAGAATTTGTGTTCATTAGGATCCACCTGTGGCTTCTGGCCCCAGTTGAGAAATTGCCCCAACAGGACAATGTTGATCAGCACCTTGAAAGTGTTAATTACAATGCAACCATTTACCTATGTTGTCATCAAAATGCACGTTAACACTACATTCCTAAATGTTGCTACCTCTGGAAGGAAATCCTGTGTGGATGATGGTGGTTGTTTTAAGGCGAAAGGTACTTTGAAATAATCTTCTGTGGTTTTGCTGGCTCAACATTAAATGACAAAATTTGTTATATTTTTAGTTCAGCCATGTATTCAGATGTAGTTAAGTAGGGCTTAACTCTCAGGAAGGTGAATTGCAGCTTTAATTTTCTAGTTTAAATAGCATCTCTTCCTACTATGTCAGGAAGCTATATCTTGTGGTCACTTGAACTCAGGAAGTGGCTCATGAATTTTGGACTAAAATAGGTTTGGTTTCGGTTTTACATTAGTGCACATGTGAATAATGTCTTCATGAATAATAGATATGAAATAATGAATAATTCTTATTCTTAAAAGGGTAAATTCCCATTACTGTGAATTCATTTTTCTGAAGAATAGGCAGGAGAGGTTGGACACTGGTGAAGATTGGAAAAACTGGGGATTTTTGGAAACAGACACAATGAAGGGAAGCTGCCTGCTCCATTTTGAAAAATATGCTAACGGAAAAGTTTATGAAGGGCCTACTTCTGACTTACACTCAGAAATTTCTTGATACGAAGGGTCACCAAACAGTGTTTTCATTTTTCTCAACCCTTAAAATGTGGGGATGCTCAACTTAATTTACAGCACTCTGAAACAAGTAGGTTAGCTGTCTCTCACAGATTTTCCATTTTGAAGTTGATCATTTGAATATTTCCATTGGTATCTGCAAAGGGCGTGTGCCTACTTAGGCTCCTTGTAATTACTGGTGAGGAATAGATATATGTATGCATCACTCTACTCTCTGCTAAGAACCATAGGCTGTGCTTACACGCAATGCCAACAAACCATGGCTATCAGCTGGTTTAGTATTCTGTGTTTACCTCCAAATTAACAATGAGTGAGAAGCCAGCTACTCTGATTTGTTTCTCTACTCCAGGGGTAGGCAACCTAAGGCCCGCGGGCCGGATGCAGACTAATCGCCTTCTCAATCCGGCCCACGGACGGTCCAGGAATTAGTGTGTTTTTACATGAGTAGAATGTGCCCTTTTATTTAAAATGCATCTCTGGGTTATTTGTGGGGCGTAGGAATTTGTTCATTCCCCCCCCCCCAAATATAGTCCAGCCCACCACATGGTCTGAGGGATGGTGGACCGGCCCACAGCTGAAAAAGGTTGCTGACCCCTGCTCTACTCCTTAGAAAAAGAGGAGCAAAGTGGGGACTCCTTGCTAATGTGCAGACTAATTAGATTTGTGGGTAGCGTTATGGACGAATGTGGCCATTGTTCAGTGAATCGAGTGTTGAGTTTAAATCCAATCTTTTTCATGTACAGTGTTGTGTTGCTGTGCAATCCTAGGTATAGCCAAGCTGTTGTAAGTGGTGTGTGCATTGGCAACAATACTGGTAAGGATCAACAAGGCCGTGGTGCTATATTCCTGGCTAGGAAACTGTTTTGATTCCTTCAGCTGGTTGTAGCAGTTGCCAGCTGCTGTTGCAAAGCAACTAGGCCATACTGTTTTTCAGTCCTAGGTATGTCTGAGCTTTGCCATGGGCTTTATGCACATGGACACCTGCATGGCAGTTTTAGTGGGTCACACCTTCTAGTTAGCGATCCTAAGAGTATTTTGAAATGAGACTTTAAAATAAGCATATTGATGATCGGAGTACTGATACTTGTGGTGATAAATGATTAGATTTCATCCTCATCTCTGATTTTAAAGACAAAATGTGCTAAGGCACAAAATATATATCCAAACTAATCCTTGTCACACCATCATCCTTTATATTTTTGTGAATATAAAAGTCTATTTTAAATGAAGTCTCTCTCTCTCTCTCTAGATATATATCTTCAAGGCTAAATGCTAAGAGTGGCGTTATCTCTCCGTTCTATCTGAATCAGGCTAGGTGTCTGAGGTTCTAGAACAGCGCCTAGAGGCATTAACGGGCTGGATTGGGGCCAGCAAATTAAAACTTTAGTCAGACAAGATGGCAGTATTATGCATGCAGAGTTTTCAAAGAACTGGAAAGACAAGGCTGCTTTGGATGGGATTGCACTCCCCAGAGAAGGGCAGGTTCATAGTTCAGATGTTTTGGCAAAATGATGGTTGGTGCTAAACAGGAAATGGAGAGAGAAGCCATGTACCAGAGGCTGGAAGGGGAGGAAAGCATGCAAGTCCATGACTCATTCATAATCTTCCAAACTATGTTGGAAAGGTGCCACTCTTTAAATATGCAATATCTTGCTCCCTTGGTTAGTTAAATTAAGAAGCAGGTGACATAGCTTCTTTGTTTTGGTTTTTTTAATTTTCCCCAAGCTCGGTTTCTAAATTGGTGCAACGTTACAAAATATAGTTCTGAATTTGGAAGTACTCGAAGGGTATGAACAGTGTTAGAAACTGGCACCTTAAACCTAGGTTATGGGCGCAACAAGAGATGTCACTTTTTTATAACAAGAATACAAAGCTGAAAATGAATGAACTGCAGCTAAAATCTTATGTTCATTTTTCACCTGGTCTATTCCTTCCCTTGCCCACCCCCCTAATATTCTTAAGAGGGTTTCTTCTCCAGTCTTCACAGAACAGCTGGAAGTGGGGAGGCAGAAAAAGGTCCTCCTTTCCTTCCACTCTGCAGTTTTAATCTGAAATTTTAGGCGCAGTACTGCACCCAGAGCTCAGAAATTGCTCGCGCTAATAAAATTCCCTGTCACAAAATGCGCCTAGAACAATGGGAGTTTCGAACACTGGATATAATCTGATGTAAGTATTACAATTTATGTAGTCATAAGAAGAGTATTTCAGGAAAGAATATTTTTTCCCATAATCTGCCTAATGGTTGCTTATGATTTCATTGGTGTCCTGAGCACACCCAGCCCAAGGAAGACTAACGGTGGGTAGCATAATTCTTTATTGACAAAGCACACAATTACAGTAGTTCCTAAGGTGCACAGAACATGTGCACATACTTCTGCCGACAAGTGGCTGGCATCCCCTCCTCAGGCTTATGGTCTGAGCTGGACTGTTGGTGTAACCACGTCTCCATCCAAACTCGGGTACCTCCATCTGACGGTCCACGTTCACCATCCAGGTACCCTGTCTTCCTCCTCTCCTGGTGCATCCTACCCTTCCTCTCACTCGGGCTCCTGTCCTGCATCCTGCATCCTTTCCCCATATGTTCCTGCTCAGACTCTTCCACTCCCTCCAGCCCTGACTCCTGTCTCGCAGGAGGCATAAACCCCATAAATCGCTGGTCCCTTCCCCTGGGTCAGCCTCTGGCCCTGCAGCCACCGCCACCAACAGTCCATCTCCTCTGCCCTGCCAGTTCACTTCGGTTCCATGTTTTCAATATGGGCACATTCAACCTTGCCCATAATCTTTCCTTCTCTGGCTTCACTGTATTTCACTGTGCAAAGGTCTTCTGCTCCCTCAAAAGATAATGCAACTATCTTGATTCCTCTCTTCCTTCCTTCAAATCTCACCTCGGAACTCAACCTTTTCCATAAAGCCTTTGACATAACCCCTTAGTTCCTACGCACTATGGTAACTAGGCATGGAACTAAGCCTAAATTAAATACATATGAACAGAAGCACCCACATGTTGTTTGATGTTTACCGCATCTCCTCTTTCTTTGTTGTAAGATTACACTGCAAGCTCCTCAGTATAGGAAAACCTTTTTTATACACTATAAAATATCACGCTTACTGATGGTGCTGTATAAATATAGGTTTACTTTTATCTTCCTTTAATCTAAGCAAACAAATGTTACATATGTTTCAGTAAATAATTATCCCCTATGTATTTAGTTAGGCTGATCTTCAACTCTCCTCCTGTAATAAATCCTGCTTGGTCACACTTGGTATGCAACTAGTCACTATTGATAAGAGGAAGTTGATTAATAGTTTATAAATCCTAGTTCAATAATGAGATTGGGTGGTAGAGGTGAATCAGAATCTCTCACTTAAAAGGATGTCCGCGCGCCCATCATTTTTGCAGAGGATTCCATGCAAACCTGTATGGGTTCCTCTGCTAAAACAGTTTGGTGGAGGACTTCCCAACTTCAAAATTTCAAAGCACCTTGCACATTGTGATGTCATGTGATTGACAGTAGTTTGGCCCATTCACCTGTCAAATATGACCAGGAACTGCCTGTGGAACCAAAAAGGTTTCTCACTCCTGCTTTATAAGTTTAGATCCAGACTTAGTCTGGTATTCAGTGTTAGTCATACTCAGAACAGATGTACTAAAATCAGTGGTCTTACGCAATTCATAGCACAGTCCCATACATGTCTGCTTAGAAGTAAGTCCTGTTGAGGTCAAAGGGGCTTACCTGCAGGTATGTGGTGCAGGTCATCAACCTAAGTTGGATATCACCCACCGTTCTAACTTCAGTCCCAGTGATTTCAGTAGGGTCTTCTCTAACCACGACTAAGTATGCATCCAAACTTGGTCTTTTTCCAGCACCTGTATCCCTTTCACTAGTGTCTCACTAGTCCAGAGGTCGCAAACATTTTGAGTGGGCACATTTGAGAATGTTGAGAAAGTAGTATAGGTGCATGTATTGTTAGAAACTGGGATAGGAATGCTAGGAGCTATGTGGCTCCTGGGACCTAGGCTGTGGGCGCCAAAACAAAATGTCTAGGCGCCTTTTTTCTTTCTACCCCGCTACCAGACCAGGCAGCCCACAATAACAACAAACAAAATGCTGCTGGGCCAGTCTGGGGGTCTTCAGGGTAGTGCAGCCGCTATACCCCACCAAACACCTCATTTGCCCGGCAGCAAAAAATATTATTATTATTATTATTATTATTATTATTATTATTATTATTATTATTATTGCTGCCTGGTGAATCAGGTGACTGCAGAGTAGTGCAGCAGCAAAAAATGTGTCTTTTCCTACCAGTCTACCTTGCCTTTTCCTACCAGTCTTCCTACCTGATTCACCTTGGGAATGCAGCAGCAAAAAAAAGGGGGGGAAGTGTATCTTTTGCTGCTGCGCTACTGGGCAGATCAGTTGTTTGGCGGGGTAGCGCAGCAGCAAGAGACATGCATCTTTTGCTGCCGCTGTACCTGGCAGACCAGCTGACTGCAACTAGGAAAGTGAAGATGCTAGGCACTAAGCATGGCTCCTGGACATTTCCATTCAGTCGCAAAATGTGACTGGCGCCTGGCTAATTTTGAATGCTGGAACATGGCAGCTGTAGTGTGTCTGACATAACACAAAATGGCTGCCACATGTAAAGAAATGGAAAGAGACAGAAACAGAAAAAGATGTGGGCATCCCCCTACCACTGCCAGTCTCATGCATTTTGGATTTTTGAGGAGATACTTACTGAGCCTTTTGCAGGCATCATAGGAGGTACTAGTGGGCACACCAGTACCCATGGGCACCAGGTTGGCAATCCCTGCTCTAATGTTTTCAATCAATTCATTTTTCTAAGCTCAATAAATGTAAACTGAGAGACCAGTTCCATGCTCTTGTTAAAATGGTGCTGTATAAATAATAAATACTAATAATGTAAACTGATATTTCTTAAAAGGATTCAATGAGTTTCTGTTGTGAAACAAAAATAAAAAATAGATTGAATCCAATCCATGTTAGTCATGACTAACAAGACCCATTGATTTCAGTGGGACTTATGTGTGACTACATTAAACTGGATCCATTCCAGTATATTTTTTAAAGAAATGTCCATCAAGACAAGGCACCAATCATGCAAATTATGTTGAAATGATATAAAATACCTCTATTTTTTGAATACTTTTAATTAGCCTATCCATCCATCTCCTGATTCTTAGGGTCATTAAAATCTCTTCCCGTCACTCAACATGTCATTTCTAGTGGTTTTCAATAGAAGCAAAAAAGATGTGTGCCAAGTTGACTGCTTGTACGTTAACAGAAAGAATGTGTATCCCTAATTCACACCTTGTAAAAATATATCTGCTTTCAGAATCAGCCTTAATTGTGAAAATGTCACCATGTGAAAAGCCTTTCTCTTGTTAACTCATTTCGTTTTCAAAATCCAGTCAGTACTTACGATTGCATCATATTATGCAAAAAACATTGCACTATTTTGTGCATTCTATTTAGATTATCTCACTTGTTTTGATTCTCTTATGGTGTGGAGTTCCTTGGTGGGTGGACAAGTTCTTCGTGGTGTTCATGAGGAGGGATAGGTCCCCACCTCCCTTCATTCATTTGGGCATGTGCCCTTCTGTGCATGCTACACTCTCTCTTGGACTACAGGAGAACAAATTATTTCTAGTAGCAATTAATAGAGAAGTGTAGCATGGTTTGCCAGTGCCTGGGGTGGATGCGCAATGCTTCAGCCCTCACTGCCGCCACCACCACTGGAATATGCCCCTACCCACTAGAGCCAAGCAGAACCACATTTCACTGCCTGCCCACCCACACGGGAGGCTGGCCGACGCAGCCCTTGGATCGCCCCAGCCTCACAAATTAGATTGGGACTGGCAGGGTGGCGTGCAAAGGATGCAACAGCCATGCTCCCTTCGATCCCTGCTTCGCAAAGCAAGGGAGAGACTGGTATCGAAAGGTACATGGCTGTTGCATCCTTCTCATATTGCCCTGCCGGGCAAATCATTCAGATCAGATTCCAGCCTTGCAAAGCAGCACAGGGCTGGCAGGGCAGCGTGAGGGGCCAAATGTGCCGCGCCCCCTAAAAAAATGTGCCCAGGGCCATCAGCCTGGCAACCCCCTCCACACTACGCCCCTGAATTAATGTGTTTTTCAACCTTGCTTCCATGCATAGTATCTTCTTCTGAGGCTGCTGCGTTCGTGTTGGCTTGTAAGAACTTGTTGATTTTTAATCACTTGTAAACATACCTTGTGGTGAAGCAATATGTTATGCAGACTGCATTGATCAGGTCTGTAGCTGCATAAATATCTGGGATAACACACATAATGGAATGAATGCACCAAAATAAGAATGACTTTGATTCAGAACAGAATGACTCTGTGAGCTTCCCCCAAGTTTGGAAAAACACAAATAGGTGGGAATTGCAGCATGCGTATACTTGGCAGAAACCATTTAGGGCTTCCCAAAGAAAATCAAGACCCTTGTGAAATTATTTGTTGCAGTGTGGTCCTATCTTCCTGGGACCTTAACTTCATGGTACTTGCAACCTTGCATGTGACTGGGAAAAGTTGCTTTTGGTGGGCATTAATCAGGTTGTGGCAGAAAAGCAGGTGGTTCCCCGACTTCCTACCTGCATGCTTTTGCCAGCTCCAAACTATCTCCATTATGGAAAAAGCTTCTGAGCTGTGCAAAACTGTCTAATACAGGGAAAGTCTAATACTTTTTCCTTCCCAGTACTGTTTACCAGCTCCTGGCTGCCCCCACTGATGGTGGCTCGTTGTGATTTTAATGGGTTGTTGGTGCCAAGTTTAAACATGGATTAAATATTTGCTACCCACACGTATACGTATGATCTTATCTCGGTTACAGAATTTAAATTGTCGCCTGCGCTTGGGCCAGCCCTGCTTCTGACTGTCTCTGGGAGTAGTCAGGTTTCATTTGTGTGAAGTAAACGGGCAAAGTCCCAGTGCTTGATGGTGGCCCACTTTTTGGCTAATACCTAAGCCTTAGTCCAATGTGTTAGATGTGGGGTTCCTTTTTAAGACAGCAGCTGTATAGGTTATGAGTAGTACAGCAAGAATGAACCACATAATACTGGTTCTGCTGGTGCACTGGCTACCAGTTTGTGCCCAATTCAAGGGATTAACTTTGGTTTATAAAGCTTTTAATGACTTAAGAGCCAAATATCTGAAGGAGTGCCTTCCTTGGTACTGTATTTGCAGGCCTGTGCCTGAGGGCCCAATGCAGCTAATCCATCTTGCTAGCAGAAGCACGCACAAGGACTTCCACAGTGACACTTCCTCCTCGACCACCAGATTGGCTTGGGTAGGTTGCGATAGCCCCCAGAATAGCGCACTGGGACAGAGAGGGGGAGATCTTACTATCAGGCAAGCTAAAATGATATTCCTAGTGCTGCGTTGAATTCTTCCCTTAGGATTGACTGAGGGGGTCTTTCTCATGGTTCTGCCAACGAGTGTGGCAGTTGAGAGGGAGCATAACGCAGAGCTTTCTCTGTGAGGGTGCCCCATTTTCCTGGAACTTTCTCCCCGTCAGTGGTGCATTGGTTGTCTACCACGTTAAGCTCCTTTGCATGTTTAATCACTTTTTTATGCTTGTGTGTGGAGGAGCTGCTGCTGAATTACTGATTTGGTTCCGTTGGCTGTAATTACGTTGTATATCCATGTGTTTATAATGTTAATTTTATATAGATTTGTACAGAAACACACACATCCAGGGAGCCTTTACGATGAAGGGCAGTTTAAAAGTTCAAAAATAATTAAGAGTAATGGTTCCTAATAAAACTGAAGGGTGCACAGTACAGTGGTGCCTCGCAAGACGAAAATAATCCGTTCCGCGAGTCTCTTCGTCTAGCGGTTTTTTCGTCTTGTGAAGCAACCCTATTAGCGGCTTAGCAGATTAGTGCTATTAGCAGCTTAGCGGCTTAGCGGCTAAAAGGCTATTAGCGGCTTAGAAAGGGGGGGGGAGCGAAAAAAATCGCAAGACTCGCAAGACGTTTTCGTCTTGCGAAGCAAGCCCATAGGGAAATTCGTCTTGCGAAGCGCATCGAAAAACGGAAAACCCTTTCGTCTAGCGGGTTTTTCGTCTTGCGAGGCATTCGTCTTGCAGGGCACCACTGTATGAGTAATTTGGCTACTGCATGTAAGCAGACATGGCAAGTTATCTGTATGTATTATGTTTATATGCAATGACACTGAATATGGTGTTTGCAGCACCAGTGAATACAACAGATAGAATTGCCTAACCATTAGCAAGACGAGGCCGAAGCGGTTTGCCAGTTCTTTTGATTTGTGGGCCTTCTACTATAAGAGGTGGAGTATATATACACATTTCAAATCAAGATTTCTTGCATAGTAAAAGTATTGCCTTACAGTATATTGGTCCAGTTCACACATAACGTTAAGCGAGTTAAAACTGTGAGCCTGGATGCAGACATAATGCTAGGCCAAACCATGGCTGTAACCCACCCAGGAACCTTAGGGTGAAGGGCGGATAATAAATTAGTAGTAGTAATAGTCCCTCATTCCATATGATAACAATTCAGTGTTAGAAACTGAGATATGAAAGCTAGGAGCTAAATGGCATGTTAAACCTAGGTTATGGGTGCAACAATGGAATGTCTAGGCACACTTTTTTATAACAAGAATACAAAGCTGAAAATGAATGAACTGCAGCTAAAATCTTATGTTCATTTTTCACATGTGCCTAGAACAATGGGAATTTCTAATGCTGTCACAATTGTCCAAAATCTAGCCACATTTTTCTCTATTACCTAGCTCTATCCAAAGCTTAACAGAAAAGTTTCCTTTTTAGCAAGTTTTTAAAATTCTACATTTTTTGATTAGTTGTTCTTGCGATGCCAGTAGAATCACTTTTTCTACCAAAGTGGCAGCTGTTTAGGATCTTGTCAGCCTTTGTCGCCAGTAATTCTGGCTTCCCTTTAATGCACATATGTGTTTGTGTTCTCTCACATAACATCATTTTCTCTATTCTCTTTAAAATGTTTATCTTTAGTCACAAAGCAGAAATCAGGGAATCTAAACAAAAAGTCAGTTTTATGTACATGCTGCTTTTTCCCCTACTAATAGTATTTTATTCTGATTGACAGTGTTATCCAAGGTCAGTAAATAAAAGATTTTGCCAACTTTGAACTCGAAAGTCCAGTGTGTCAATATGGAAGCTGGACTCCATAAGGCAAACAGTGTTGCTGCAATACATACAGGTCTTTAGACATACAAAATAATTGCAACTGAGCAAAGACTTGCCTCTACAGATCGTAACAGAATGTTGCATATATTTTAATTAAAGCTTTCAGTGATAAAACTAAGCACATTCTGATATCTCTCTCATTAGAATCAACAGGACTGAAGCACTTCTAATGTGGTTGGACCATGCCCCTATTTTGTAAAAGGCAGTTGAAAGTGAATCCATGCTGTCATGTGATGCAGTTACTAAATGATCCCAGGAAATCCGCCTAGATACGTATCCTGTCTTGTAGTTTTAATGTGGCAATAGATAACTCTTACCATGGGCAGGAATGTAGATAACAACACTGAGAGTAAGAAACAAGAAGTGATTAGGACATTGAGTTCTTATCCCCTGAATAAGGGGTAATATTTTGATCTAAGTTTGTATGGCCACAAAACCTATTTTGATATACAGAATGTTCTCATCTTTCATTTGCATCTTTTGGCAGCCCCACCATATCAACATGCTTGCTTCACATGTTAATTCTCAATAGAGGCCTATGCCTTGGCAGCTAAATGTCATCTTGTAGCATCTCAACTGGTCAAGTGAAGTAACGCCATAATCGAAGAGCGCTGCTAGTTCAATAGTTCATCTATTTTGGAATCCTGTTTCCAGCAGTGGCTCCAACTGCATGAGATTTCCAGCCAAATGTCTCCAGGATGCTCACAAGCAGAGCATGAAGACAAGGGACCTCCCTTGTTTTGATCCTTGGCAGCTAGTATCCAGAGGTGCAGTGCTTCTGAACATGGGCGCCCCTTTAGATTAATCAGTGACAAGTTTCTACGATCACTACGCTCCATGAACTTGTATTACCCCCTTTTGAAGTCATCCAAGACAAAGGCGATCTTCACAACTTACAGAATTCACTCTAATTATGCCTCATGGGAGGTACTCTCTTCTGTTAGTCCTAAATCAATTGCCATTTTCACTGTGCAACCCTGAGGTCTGGTATTGAGGAGGAAACAATTCTCTAGGCTGCTCAAGCACTTCCTCAAAGGGAAATTCCTATGGGAACTCCCTGCCCTGAGTGATCTGGTGCCTGTTAAAGGTTCATCTGCTTTGTCAGACATTTGCCAGTCGTATTTTCTGTGGCCTGCTTTTAGAAGTTCTTATTACATTACTTCTGACCTTGTTTTTTATAATGTTAGTTGCCTTGGGCATTATTAATGGAAAGGCAACGTACATATTTATGTACTAAAATACAACTAAATTAAGGGACTCCAACCCTTTGAGTTTTGTTGCCCTTCTCTGAACTTACACTGTAGATGAGGCAAGCAGAACTGTATACAGATCGCAAACGCAATGAACACCATAAACACATATTAGTTGTTTTTTTTTCCATTTTCTCCCCTACTAATCCCTAACATGGAATTGTCCTTTCGTTTTTGCTGTGTACCAAGTTGATTGTTTCTGTTCTGGGTTTTCACCATCCCAAATAAATCGGTGTCAGCCACAACCTAGGCCACATCATTGTTCATATAAACCTCCCAATAGGAAATGTTGTATGCTGGTTTTCAGCTTTCAATACTAATTTAATACAGGACCAATAGCTATTGCTGACAATTATTTTGAAGTAAAGGAGGAAAGCTTGTAATGATTGTTAGTCATGGCAACTTACTCCTTTGTGTGAGTCTAGATTACAACAATGTCATGCACATTGGTGGTGCTATAAAAATGGTCTGCAGTATGTGCCCTAACTATATTATCTTCCTAATTTTGGTGGCTATGTGGCCTTCCTAATGTCTACAATGTCTGTATTCCATCACTATTGACCATGCTTGCTGGGGTAGATGGGAAATAGGCATAGGACATTTGGAGAGGCCACAGATTCCCCATCTATCTTCTAACCTATAATGGTTATGTTCCCTGGCGTGTGCTGCGGGCGAGGTGTGGATTTCTACTCCCAGGTGGTAGTTGGGGATCAGTGAAAGTAGAAACAAAAGTGCAATTAATAGGCTGGGATCCAGAAATTCCAGGTACTGTCTCACATAGGCCATTGTTGTGAAACAACACTGTCTTCATTCCAATCCATCTTTTCCGATGTATCAGAGCGGAAATATAATTATTTGTTTTAGTAGGATCCAAAGTAACGTGCTTCAAGTTACACTTGCCAAAATGCCCTATTCATATGAGGGGTCCAGTAGCATTGACTTCTTTGCAGCTAGTCACCCATGTGAGGATTTTCTGCAGACATTTTGTTGAAGTCAAAACTCTCGGGTACTGCAGATTGTTAAGGAATGTTGCTAATATTTTAGATAAGAATATAAGAAGAGCCCTGCAAAATCGGACCAAAAACCAGTGTAGTCTTGCATCCTGTCCTTCCAATACCAATCCTAGGGGGATTTCACTTCATCCTTCCGATGGGAGAACTGCCTGTTGCTTCTTCTTTCTGTTTCCAGTTTTTTAAACTCAAGTTAGTACTCCATAAATCCTGTTGTCTTATCTCATGGCTGATAAGCTGGTTCAGGATTCTTTGTTGCAGGATTTTATTGAAAGTGTCTGAAGTACACCGTGCCAGCTGAATTCCTCTTATCCATATGCTTCTTGACACTTTGTAAAAGGCTAGTTTTGGGGCCATGGGAGTTATCTAAGGCACTTGGTTCATTTTAGCAGATGCTTGAGGCACAATTGAACTAACTAATTTCTTTCTTTCTTTTTCTCATTTGCAGAGCTGGAAAGTCTTGTGAATTGTTACCTAGATCTCAGGGCAAAGGCTGCCAGAGGTGGAAGAGGTGGATTGGTTCCTGGTCATGCCCGGTGGAAGGAGGGGACCCAGTCGGCAGCAGCTAAGCCGTTCAGCTTTGCCTTCTCTCCAGACGTTGGTTGGTGGGAACTGTGGCAACGGCACTAGTCTAAGAAACAGGTTAAGTCAAAACGTAATATTGTGGGCTTAAATGTGGGCGGCAGAACTTTTGTTATTACTTGTTATCATCAGGTCACACTTGGGTTCACAAGAATCTTGTTTCTTTACACTTGTTGTTGCCCTGAATTTGACAGTGTGTGTTTGCCTGACTCTGTGTTTGGCTCATTTTATATCTCATACTCCTGTTGGGCAATGGAGATTCAGGTGGGTTGCCGCCTCAGGCATTTGTGTGACCTGAAAGCCTTTACATACCCCTTCCCCTCAGGTGGCCCATCAGTTCCAGTTCGTAAGGTACAGCACACATGAAAAGAAAGCAATAGTTCTTATATCAAGGTTACACATACAAGTGTTTTCATCGAAGCATCTTTAAATGTTATATAAAACCAGTTGTTTTTTGTTCTTCTGGGCATTCCAAGAGTTGGCGCTCAGATTTGGATATTCACTGGGTCATGGGGTGTCTCTTCCAGCTAGTTGGATTTTAATTTCCAATTGTTCCTTCAAATTGTGGCCTTGACTTGAGCACTGCTCGTTAATAAACATTGCATATCATAGAAGTTTTGAAGGTTGAGAAAGCTAAGATAAGGAAGCCAGAGGATTGGAATGCACTGCTAGGCATCTAGTGTCAGGGGGTTGCTTGGTTACATTATCTTATTCTTGATACACCAGACAAAGCTGGAACAGGATTAGGCTGGGGAAAATCTGGTATCTCTGCTTGATGGTCTGAGCTCCATTTTTTCTGGCATTGGCTTCTGCAGAAGTGGAAAAACAAGGGGCGTCTGTGGAAGGACACAGGACATATGTGACGTGTGTTTCCATCCCACCATACTAAGCTAAAAAGTGTCAAATTCTTGACAAAGGCATGCATCGCACTTGCCTGTGGTGAGGTGCTACTCATCATTCATGTCACAGCCCATACTACCAGAGGCTGTGTGGAGAGAGAGAGAAATCACTTGTTCTAAATCATTGAGAGTGCTGTGTGTAGTACTTTGCCTTTTTGTGTTAAGGACTGTTCAGTGTAGTACAGTGGTTAAGCTGCATATCAAGAAGTGTCCAGTTCAGACCTTGCTTCTGTGATTTTCTTACTAGTTGACCTTAGACAAATATGCCCCATATCTGCAATATGGGGATGAACATATTGACCTATGTTAAAGAATTGTAAGGATCTCTTGAGGTAGTTAACATTGAACAATTTAAACCTGGTGTGGGAAACGGGATCTGGCCAGCACACCAGATCCTTTCTTTCTCCATCCCCCCTAGTGTTAGCTTTGCCAGGAGTGAGCAAACCTTGCAGGACTTTGGAACCGTTGGAGACCATGGTGGCACTTGCATCACTGAAGGTCAGTTGATTGACGGTGCTTGCAAAGTGCACTGTATTTGCAAGCAGCAATAACCAAGGTAGCATTTTGCAGGCGGCAACAATAGCTTGATTTGCCTGTTCTTGCAAAGGAAAAGTAGACCTTACAGGAGCCATGGCTAGAGCATGTGGGTGTTGCTTGGCCAAAATTGCAGGCAGAGGTTTCCCCCAGCATTGATTTAAATACTCTTAAATGCTAAGCATTTAACCCACAATAGGGTGAGATATCCCAGGAACACTGGCAAGAGTTAGTGACGTGTTGTTTCTCTCTTTTTCAGGAATGGTAGTGCTATCAGCCTCTCTGCTCCTCCAATTACAGCCTTGATCACCCCTGAGCCTGTGCGACACTGCCGAATCCCTGAGCTGCCTGTAGACGGGAACCTTCTGTTTGAGTTCTTCTTTTTCATCTACCTGCTGGTGGCCCTCTTTATTCAGTATATTAATATCTATAAGACCGTGTGGTGGTACCCATACAACCACCCTGCCTCCTGTACGTCACTGGTGAGTCCATGTTGCTGGCCGCATGCCCTTCTTGCAGTTTGCTTAGGGAAGTTTAATCATGGTGTCTCTGTAGCTCAGCTGACATCACCAAGTCTGCCATCCTTTCTTTTTCCCAGACATTATGAAATACACCCCTTTTCTCCCTCAAAGGCAGCCTTTGGGTTGCATCTTCTCAAGGCAGCTCTACACTTGGGGGAGTAGGAAGGAAGGGCATTTTGGAGCTTTTGGCCATGGGGTGTACTGTCTTTCAACATTCCTTAAACTAGCTGCCTTCCTCCCCTAAGGGGAGCAATGAATCTTCTGGACTTGCCTGTGAATTCCTGTTTTTATCAAGGGAACGAGGGCAGCCAGGTCTTCCCTCTACATGCTCTCTTTATTGGGTTACTATCTACTGGGCTAATGGAGTTCTAAAAGGTTCCCAATCTACCCCTCCCTCCTTGCTTTGTGACTCATCCTGACCTGGTCATTTTCCCACTTACAGCCCCTTCCCCCACCTCCTGTTTTCCTTCAAGGGAGTGAGGCTGTCGCCAGTGCAGTTTTGTGTGTTTGACCATTTTTCTCTTCATTTAATGTTTGAGTGTGAGTGTGTGTGTGTGTGTGTGTGCGCGCGCGTCACTGTAGTGTCTGGAGATTGATGGGAGAGTCCCTTCCTCCAGATCCCAAAGGCTGGCTTCACAACCCCAGAAGAGTGGGGCCTTTCCCCTTATGCTTACTGCCTTCCTTCCCTCAAAAAACCCCCAGAAATTCACAGGTAACTACAGAATGTCTGCTCCTAGGTTTTCCTTTCTAAGTGGCAGTTGTAAATACGGTAGCCTTCCCAAGCTGCTTCTATGTGCTTAATCTGTCCCCTTCTCTTCCCTCTTTATCTGGCAGACTTGGAATGGTTCACAGTGTGTCCTGGTTCTCCTTTATAGGAATTTCCATGCTTCTGCTATGTCATCTCAGCAGCTCCTGCCTTTCTGGCCTCTCCTTCACCCTGGTGAATACGCTGTTCTTTTCTCCTTTAGAACTTTCACCTCATTGATTACCATCTGGCAGCATTTATCACAGTGATGCTGGCGCGGAGGCTGGTATGGGCCCTCATCTCTGAGGTAATGTTGTCACAATTAACTCTCCCAAAGAAATCAGAGGTTTAGAAGGAGCTCAGTATGATGCTTGTCGTTTTTTTATTTGCCACACATGAAAAGCCTACATCGTGGGTAGGCAAACTAAGGCCCGGGGGCCAGATCCGGCCCAGTTGCCTTCTAAATCCGGCCTGTGGACGGTCCAGGAATCAGCATGTTTTTACATGAGTAGAATGTGTCCTTTTATTTAAAATGCATCTTTGGATTATTTGTGGGGCATAGGAATTTGTTCATTATTTTTTTTCAAAATATAGTCTGGCCCCACAAGGTCTGAGGGACAGTGGACCAGCCCCCTGCTGAAAAAGTTTGCTGACCCCTGGCCTACATGTTCACTCACCTTGGTGAAGTGCTGCCATTTACTGATGTTAACAGCTGCCACGTCAGGTGAAAAGAAAAGGAACTGTGGGAGGATTTGTTGGGAATAGTCTTAAATTTTAACAACCAGAAAGTGGATTAGCCCAGGGTGATTTGCACTAGTGGTAGAGTCAGTGAGGTTCCAATAGGAACCTATAGCAATACAGGCAGAGATTAAGTGAACAGCACTTCATTCAAGCAAGATTGACAGTGCCAGTAGAGGTTGCATCTTAAAAGTATTAACCAAGGGAGAAATTGTGAGATTAACAGACGAGCAAACAGGGTGTGATTCATTGGTGAGATATCTCTCGAGTGCCAGTTTGAAAGTCAGTTGTTCATAGGTCATTTTTAAATGTGCATGGCATTCCAAGTCCAAGCTTCTGATGACTTTATATAAGATTTTTGGGTTGAACAGAGTTTGGACTGTTGTTGATGGGGCATAAAATAGTGGTTCCTAGACCTCTGATACTGCATCTTCTGTTTCCAAAACTTACTTTGCTACAAGGATCTCAGATAGCTCTAGATGCTGCAACCTCTAAGGCCACTGGAAATTATGAGAAAGGTTAAGAAACAAAAGCACAACAAAACTAAAACAATGCAAAATAGACACTTAGGGCAAAGACACATTTGTCCAGCTTGGAAACCCTGTGTTGGAACTAAAATGTCTTCAGTTGTTTTGAGAAAGTGCAGATACAGTGATACCTCAGTTTTCGAACGTCTCCGTTGACGAACATTTCGGTTTTCGAACGCTGTAAACCTGGAAGTAAATGCTTCAGTTTTCAAACACACCTCGGAAATCAAACATGCCACACGACTTCTGCTGAGTGCAAGATCCTAAAACCTAGCTGTCGGCTATTGAGTTTTCTGTTTTCGAATGTTTCAGAACTCGAACGGTCTTCCAGAATGGATTACATTTGAAAACCGAGGTACCACTGTAGTGTGTATCTTTCCACAGAACAGGAGCAGCCACCCTGAAAGCCCTATTATGTATTACTGTGGAGCAGGCTTCTGAGATCTTTAGAGCTTGCAGACCTGAGGGATCTACTGGGTACATAAGGCAGTCTCTAAAGTAATCTGGTCCTGAGCTTTATAGGACCTTATGTTAGTACCAACACCTTGAATTTGGGTCCCAATGTCCCAGGACATGGAAATAACTCTTTCCATGATTCCTCTGATCTTGAATGCCGCTGCACGTGTTCATGACACCAACTCGAGCAGGGATAGCCAGCTTGATGCTGTTGTGCAACTCCCATCATCCCTGACCATTGGAGTCAATGGTCCATCTGGAGAGTAGAATGTTAGCTATCCCTGATCTAGAGCCTTGTTACCATAGACGTTTGGAAAAGGGAAGTGGTTGGCTCACTTGATCTGCGTTTGGTTAGCCTCACACTTTGGAGATGGTTGGGTCTGGTCTTAGATGGATCCCCAAGCATGGTCCTCAGAAATCCAGTGTTTGACACATGCACACACCCATCCAAAACAGGCATAGCCAGCCTTGTGTCCTCCAGATATTTTGAGCTCCCATCATCCCCAGCATGGCCAATGGTCAGATATAACAGGAGCTGTAGTCCACAGCATCAACCAAATTGGCTACTCCTGATTAAACAAACAATGAAAAAACAAGTTTTGTTGTTTACTGAAGGTACTATAGTGGGGTAGCACTCACCCCTTGTGGTAGGTTTTGTTTTGATTGGTTCTGAATCTTAACATTACAGTCATACCTTGGTTTTCTAACACCTTAGTTCTCGAATGTTTTGGCTCCCGAACACCGCAAACCTGGAAGTGACTGTTCCGGTTTGCGAACTATTTTTGGAAGGCGAACGTCTGGGGCTTCCGCGACTTCCGATTGGCTGCAGGAACTTCCTGCAGCCAATCAGAAGCCACACTTTGGTTTCTGAACATTTTGGAAGTCGGAATGGACTTCCGGAACGGATTCTGTTCGACTTCCAAGGTACAACTGTAATGTAAAGGAACATGTAATGCCATTTTTTCCCCGTCTCACTACTGTCAGAGAGAACACTAAGCTAGTATTTTACCCTCACAAACACCTGCAGTATTAAGGAGGATATAATTACTTGCTTTCAGTACTCTCCCCCAAAAAACTATATTTTAAGCATTCGTTACTATTTTGTTAAGTCTAGCAAAGAAATAAAATAAAAATGGTTTCCTTTTGGCTTTGAGAGCCATGCTATACCATGTGGGGATGGTAGGTCAGGCTGTTTCTTGGAATGTATTGCGGCATATAGGAAGAGAAACTGTAGGCCTGATGGTTCCTGGTGTTTGAATTTGCAGGCCTCTCAGGTGGGAACTACATCAGTGATTCACTACACAGCACTGATTTTGGCACGCCTGGTGCTGCTCACTTTGTGTGGATGGGTGCTCTGCTGGACACTAGTTAACCTTTTCCGTAGCCATTCTGTTCTGAATCTCCTCTTTCTTGGCTACCCGTGAGTATCATTCTCTTGTATCCTGAATGTAATAAATAGGAAAGGGTCCAAAAGTACAAGACATGACAAAGAGAAGCCCTGTTGATCCACACAAGATTGGCAGAGAATCGACAGGGTTAAAAGCCGCCAGTTGAATAGGTCTTTCGGGGGAAATGGGTAGGAGGAACATCTCAACATCTTTTCCCTGCTAGAATCATTATAAAGGTCAAGAGACATCTGGTCCATCGACTTAATGCAATATATGAGCCAATGAGGAAGAGTAGATTTTAAAGGTGGGTAGGAAAGGGGAGAAGAATGGCAGCAATTGAAGAGATAGAGCCAACACAGTGGTTGTGCTCCTTTACCTATGGCCTCACTGCCTAGCCCTGGGAGTTGAGGCATGCCACAAAAGTAGCACATGAGCGAATAACCTGGGTGCAGGAAATGCAAGCCTCTTGCTCAGGAAGCTCCTTTCAGATGTTCATGGTTGGAATGCCTAATATACCACAGGCTGTAATCTCACCCTTGCCTTTCCCTTCCCTGCAGGTTTGGTGTCTATGTCCCACTGTGCTGCTTCCACCAAGACAGCAGAACACAGCCTCTTCCCACAGACTGTGGCTATTTGGTGCAGGATCAGCTGGTAGATTCCGGTGCCACGGGGGTTGGCAGCCTCGTCAAGCCCAAAGACTTCCTCTCTCTCCTGAGAGAGTCCCTGAAAGAACAGTTCAACAACCCCGTGCCCATCCCCACACACAGCTGCCCCTTGTCTCCAGACCTCATTCGCAACGAGGTGGAATGCCTGAAAGCAGACTTCAACCGCAGAATCAAGGAGGTTCTATTCAACTCCCTCTTCAGTGCCTATTATGTGGCATTCCTGCCACTGTGCTTTGTGAAGGTAGCTGTTGCCCTGCTCCTTCATTGCTATTGCTGCTGCTGCCACCACCTTCTAAATCTTGTCTGTGGATTGTTAACACAGTGGGTTTCTGGTTAAATTTCCCTTTCTCTGTCTCCCCTCTGGCAGCCTGGATGGCAGAATGTGGCTTGATTCTGGAGTATCACTCCCAATTGGCAGATAGGTGTTGCCATACATGTAGTGCCGCTGTGGTTCGTCCACTCATTTTTCATCGCATCTATTAGCCCCGTCCTCTTTCCCAGACAACTGTAACAAGTATACAGTGGTACCTTGGTTCTCGAACTTAATCCTGAAACCGTTCGAAAACAAGGTAAGGTGCTGCTTCTGAATGGCTGCTGGAGCTTCCTGCACTCAAGCAGAAGCCGTGCCGGACGTTCAGCTTCCAAAAAACGTTTGCAAACCAGAACACCTACTTCAGGGTTTGTGGCATTCAGGAGCCAATTTGTTCGGGACCCAAGCCATTTGAGTACCAAGGTACCACTGTATTTTGGTACTGTTAGCAGGCATTTGATGCCCAGCTCACTTCATGATTTGGCAGTGCCTTCGGTGTTCATACTACTACTACTACTAGTAATAATAATAATAAAATTTTATTTATATTCTGCCCTCCCCAGCTGAAGCCAGGCTCAGAGTGGCTAACAACAATAAAAGTAGCACAGCGTTCTAAAATCAATTCAAAATCAAATTAATGGCAACCATTGGGCTAGAGTTCTGTGAGGATTACCAAAGGAGGGGGTCAGACTGTGCCTTGGCCAAAGGCCTGGTGGAACAGCTCTGTCTTGCAGGCCCTGCGGAAAGATGTCAAGTCCCACAGGGCCCTAGTCTCTTGTGACAGAGCGTTCCACCAGATCGGGGCCACAGCCGAAAAAGCCCTGGCTCTGCTTGAGGCCAGCCTAACCTCCCTGTGGCCCGGGACCTCCAAGATGTTTTTGTTTGAAGACCGTAAGGTCCTCCGTGGGACATACCAGGAGAGGCGATCCCATAGGTATGAGGGTCCTGGGCCGCATAGGGCTTTAAAGGTTAAAACCAGCACCTTAAACCTGATCCTGTACTCCACCGGGAGCCATTGCAGGATTTGAATTAATATGGTTAGAGAATAGGGGCAGCTGTGATATCCAGGCTGATTTACCAGAGACCTCAGAAAGCTGTCCAGATAGATCACTGGTGCTCTTATCAGACTGGTGTCTAATGGGCAGATTTGGACCTTCCACACCCAATCCAGTTTCTCTCTGTACCCAAGAAGCGTTCTCGGGCTTGTTTTACTTCCATGCCAGTGACCATGGATGTGCACATATTCCATAGTGGCATATACATTGGCTGTGCAAAAATTTCATGTAATGTATGCCAAGGAGAAAGGAGGATCTCAAGGAGTCCTTTGCTGGCCTTGCAGTTCCTAGTTAGCTACTTAAATCTATGGCTGTGGGGCACCGCCTTCCCACTCTTGAGATCTCTGGGGCGTTGGCATTAACACCCTCTTTGGTTTCTTGCAGAGCACACAGTACTATGACATGCGCTGGTCCTGTGAACACCTCATCATGGTGTGGATCAACGCCTTTGTCATGCTCACCACCCAGCTGCTTCCTCCCAAGTATTGTGACTTGCTACACAGATCAGCTGCCCACCTGGGCAAGTGGCA
Organism: Podarcis filfolensis; assembly: GCF_964270895.1. Classification (NCBI taxonomy): domain Eukaryota; kingdom Metazoa; phylum Chordata; class Lepidosauria; order Squamata; family Lacertidae; genus Podarcis; species Podarcis filfolensis. Next base: position 12,116,356 of record NC_139621.1, read on the forward strand.
GAAGCTGGAACATGGTTCATACAGCAATGCCCCCCAGCACATGTGAGTGTGACCTCAAAGCATTTGTTGACAGGGGTCAAGGGAAAGTAAATAGGGCAGCTGAAGGTATCCTCATTTTGTACCTTTCTTTAGTTGGACCCAAGACTACATTGTCTGTGTCAGTATTCTTCAATGATTTTGTTGTGCGCCATACTTGCAGTTCCTGTTATTGAGATCTGTTTTTGATAGGCTTACCTGAGACTCTTTGCATAATTTATTGTGGTAACTGGCAGGGTGGGCGTTTTGTTTTGTTTTTTTGTCTTCTCATCCAGTGAGAATTGTAGGAAGAGGGCGCAGAGAACTAGTGTAACATCATTCTTCCTAGCTTAAATCACTTAACAGACAAATCACAAGTTTTCAAATCATCATTTCGTCTCATTTGAATTTAGGTGATCTAGTGCCTGCCCTTTAGGCAACAAAGTGAGTCACCCACAAATAAAACAGTGGATTCTACATACTTGGGGCACTGCCCAGGTATGGATAAAAATGGGTCCACAAACCAAACCAAAAATTGTGAGCACCCAGGACCCTACCTCTCTCTTTCAGTACATTTCTATTCTGAAGCAAGTCCTGTTGTGTTTAATTGGGCTTACTGCAAGGTAACTGCAAGCATGTGAATGCTTAATTGAAAGTATATCGGATTGAACTCAGTCGGACTTATCTCTGAGTAGACAGGCTTAGGTAAGGATTAGACTGTGATTCTTGACCTCACACTGTGGCTCGGGATAAATCCCTTGCTTCCCTCTCCCAGCTCCAAATTTGAAATTGGACAGGATAGGGTTCTTGCAGTTAATACAGGGCAGTTTCTGCCCTGTGCACATTAGTGGTACTAAAGCAGGCCTTCTCATCAAGTTAGCTTACTTCATTGCTAATCTTTCCAAAAAAGTCCACTTGTTTATTTCAGCTTTTAGTGTCTAGTTTTACATAATTTCATCTGTACACCTCCAGAGCAAAAATAAAGAAGAGAATTAGGATTCCTATGAAATTGGTTTTTACTTATTCAAATTCACATCTAATTGTACAATTGGCTGTAGGTTCAAAGTTGTAGTCCAAAATATTTTGGAGGGTATATGCAAAGCTATTTATGATTTTACCCTCGGGGTTTCTTTCCTTTTGTTCTTCAATATATACCTGAGGTATTTTTCTTTTCAGTTGCATATATTTTTAACCTACGTACAAGAAGATTGTCAGCTTTATTACATAACTCAATGTATCTTTGTTTTGTGTATTTTATGGCTACCAGTGAAAGATTCCACTTTCCAAAACAGAGTTGAAACCTCATATTTTATGTATGTGACCAATCTAATTCAGAATTTACAACTTGGTTGAAACCTCTTGCTGTTATTTCAGTGTCTACTGCTTGAAAATATGTGTATATAAATGCCTAAACAAATCAACACGAATTCGGGGTGTATATATTACCAAGTGTATATATAACATTTTGAATCGTGAAATTACTCTGGGTTGGCTTTCTGATGCTCACAGAGTCCCTTTGTCATACTCCACAGCTGGTCTGAGAGCACAATATGGCCACAGGGAGTGCTAGTGCGACATAGTCGATGCCTATACAAAGCAGTCGGGCCTTATAACGTAGCAGTGCCTTCAGATGTGTCCCATGCCCGCTTTTATGTAAGTACCGTAAGTATTATAACGTAAGAATTCATACGCCCCACCACCACACTTAAGCCCAATTTTTCTGACGCCTGCAAATAAATAAATGGATGTAACCTGCGGAATGGGCAAAAATGGCCCCCAAATAGTGGGAAAGCAGCTGACAATCCCAGGAGCCTTTGCAACTGCAATCCCATGAGTCTTTGAGGCCTGTTGGAGGGAGGGATTGTGGTGAAGTTGGGAGGATGATTGTGGGTTTTTGGTGGAGTTTGGCTTTTTAAGATGGCGTTCCCCACTATGCACAATTTCACATATACAGCAGTACCTGGGAATATAACCCGAGTAAGTTTTTGTAGTCCAAAAACAGCCGGAGACCCAAGATTGGGAAACCCTGTATTAGCCATATAACGGGGTGGATTTCAGTGTAGCGCTAAGCTGAGTAGTAGTAGTAGTAATCATAATCATAATATTTCATTATTTATACTCCACCCATCTGACTGGGCTTCCCCTGCCACTCTGGGCAGCTCCCAACAGAATATTAAAAAAACGATAAAACATCAAACATTAAAAACTTCCCTAAACAGGCTTGCTTTCAGATGTCTTCTAAAAGTCAGATAGTTGTTTACTTCCTTGACATCTGATGGGAGGGCATTCCACAGGGCAGGTGCCACCACCATGAAGGCCCTCTGCCTGGTTCCCTGTAACTTGGCTTCTTGCAGTGAGAGAACCACCAGAAGGCCCTCGGAGCTGGACCTCAGTATCCGGGCTGAATTCTGGGCGTGGAGACGCTTCTTCAGATATACTGAGACTCTTCCGTCAGCACAAGCATTACTGCTTGCCCGACAGAATGATCTCACATCTCCTTGCCTCTAGAGAAGGTTTGGGATAGGCGCATGGTGGGGGGGAAGCCCTGTTGCACTAGCACAAGTCCTCGCACGGCTTCCTCTAGCAGAACCTAGTATTTGAATCTGATCCAGTGGTTCAAATAACAGAACCACACAGCAATGTTCTTAGTGGCTACAGCCCTTGGGCTTCAGATGCAGTTGTTGGGCCTCTATTTCTTTTCCCCTGCCCCCAAGAATTCGGTTTTCATAAAACGGTCTGCTTTCTGACCCTTCAAGCACTGTTTTTTTCCCTCCCTACAGTTCCTCTTTCACCGTCCATTACGGCTTCTCAACCTGCTGATTCTCATTGAAGGCAGCGTGGTCTGCTATCAGCTCTACTCCCTGTTGCGGTCAGAGAAGTGGAACCATACCCTTTCCATGGCCCTGATCCTCTTCTGCAATTACTATGTCTTATTTAAACTCCTGCGGGACCGTATAGTGTTGGGCAGGGCATACTCGTATCCTCTGAACAGCTACGGATTAAAAGCCCATTAATCACCTGAAGAAGGGAAGGATATTTTCATACAGTTCTATTTTTTCCTTGCAACTGTTTATAAATATTTAAAAAATATTTTATATTTTGTATACTGCTGGTTTTTTTTGTGGGCTAAGGAAGGGCCAAGTGGCAATTAAATGTCGCTATATAAACAAGGTGTTATTTTATATAAAGCAATCATTGTGTATATACTGTATTATCAACATACATCTATGAAGCAAGAGCATTGTATGTGTGGTCACTCCATCTACTTTGCATGCACAAGCTTAGAGTCCCTGTTCCCCCCCCCCTTCCCCTCTTACCACTTCTGTTCTTGCAGCTCAGCTGAAGCATGCAGCTGGCGGTTTTGCCTACCCAAAAACCTGACTCTGAGAATGAGACCGCTAGAAGCCTAGACTTGTGGACTACCTCAAAACAGCAGAGTGAAAAGTATTCCGCATCTTCTTGTGAGGAAGGCAAGATGGATTCTTTGTACTCTGCACCTGCCCTAATCTGAAAACACATGTGCAGTTCATGGGATCAGGAAAGCAGCAGAGGGAGAGAGTTCAGTAGCAGATGAATAGAAGGGGAAAGAACTGCAGCATCCCCCACCTCTGCCACACAATTGCTTTTTATTGCTACTTCCACAGCTTGCCTATATGTAGCTTAAATGCAAGTGGTAAGGTACCGTATTTTTCGCTCTATAGGACGCACCTTGTTTTAGAGGGGGAGAACAAGCAAAAAAAATTCTCCCCCTCTCTGCGCAGTGCCCCTTCAGCAAAGCGGCAGGAGAAACGGAGCCCCTTCCATTTCTCCTCCCGCTTGGCTGAAGGGGCGCTGAGCAGCTCTCCCTCTCTGCTAAAGCCGGGAGAGTCTTGCTCTCCCGGCTTCAGCAAAAGGAACCCGAAGCCTCCGGCTATCCCTGAAGCCTGGAGAGCGAGAGGGGTCGGAGCGCTCCCTCTGCACTTTGGCGGCTTTGCGTTGCTTTCGCTGAAGCCAAGGATCCTGCATTCACTCCATAGGACGTACACACATTTCCCCTTCATTTTTGGAGGGGAAAAAGTGCGTCCTATAGAGCGAAAAATACGGTATATATTTCCAATATAACCAGCAGGGTACAATGCACTGAGGTATAGACACACATTCAACCCACTGTAGACCGCCGGGGAGTTAAGAGGTTGGTGGCTAAGGCCCTTGCAGGTTAGGCCTCACCCTAACAGAACTGACAAGTCCAGTTTGTTACTTCACCCATGGGAATGAATGAATGACAACTACATGTGAGAAATTAAGGATCAGGATGGGCGTGGGCACTAAGCTTGGCCCTCTCCCTTGGTACTGCTAGTCCCAGCCTGCGCCAATTTCATTTTAACCGCACTGAATCTAATAGGACCAGGTTTGATTTCAGATGTTTAATTTGAAATGTAAAATTTGAAAATTTAATAAAAATTATTAATGAAAAGAAAGAAGGAAGGAAGCAACCAACCAAAAAGGAATGCACCCCTGCATTTTGGGGGGGGGGTGACGCTTGGTCACATTACAGTGCTGCTGTCTTTAGCTCAAAACTACTGCACGACCAAAGAGGCAAGTAAAAACTTGTTTTTAAAATATACTTTGAATTCTACCAGAGCGGGTTGACGTGATCAGAAAATGACACCTCTCTGCTGCACCCAGTTCCTCAAACGTGTGGCTGTTGGGTGATAGAGGTGCAGCAGAATGTATGTTTGCATGCCCAACATATTCTGTGCCAAGCTCAAGTAGCTAAACTTAGTTTACCTGCTCTGAGCTCTCAGGAATTGGGTACAGCTCGGCCCAGTCTTCTCCCATTCATTTTGTGATTTGATGTCTACACACCTTGATTTTACACTGCTGTAGTACCAAGTGGGATGCGGGTGGCGCTGTGGGTTAAACCACAGAGCCTAGGACTTGCCGATCAGAAGGTTGGTGGTTCGAATCGCCGCGACGGGGTGAGCTCCCGCTGCTCGGTCCCTGCTCCTGCCAACCTAGCAGTTCGAAAGCACGTCAAAGTGCAAGTAGATAAATAAGTACCGCTCTGGCGGGAAGGTAAACGGCGTTTCCGTGCGCTGCTCTGGTTCGCCAGAAGTGGTTTAGTCATGCTGGGCACATGTCTGGCTCCCTCGGCCAATAAAGCGAGATGAGCGCCGCAACCCCAGAGTCGGCCACGACTGGACCTAATGGTCAGGGGTCCCTTTACCTTTACCTTTTAGTACCAAGTGTGCTCACTCTATTCAAAAGCGAGGAAGTACTGTACAGGAGGAGTTGGCTTGAGGGGGACTTTGATAAAACATTTTATTTTGGACTGAGTGTCACAGATTTAGTCAGATAAACAAGTACTCTCCATTTTGTATCTGTGAACCAGTGACCAAGTGAAACGTTACTGGCACATATCTGTCCCAAGAAACAATGAGTGCACCTCTGGGGGTGAAATTAAACCACTGAAGTGATCTGCCTGGGATGCAAGCCTGGGCAGTGCGTATGGAGATCCTGGGCTGGCCAGAGAATAAGACACTGCTCTCATCTTCACTGATGGGGTCCAAAGGAAAGCAGAGCAATACGTTTGGCACCAGCTTAGCTGCAGGAGTAGCCAGAAGGAAGCATACAAGGCTAAGTACAGAGCCTCAATTTGGCCTGATCTCAGGATTACTGCGATTAACTATAACCTAGGAACAATAGGGCATGCCATTTTAGGGGGGGTAAAACTCAATTTTTGCAAATTTCTTCAGTCTTATAAATACCTTTCTGGGTGTTAGAAATTCAAATCTTCTATTACTTTTGTGATTGGACCACATTTACAAGTCTGCATTTGATGAAGCAGCACATAAACTGCTTTCAGAAAACCAAACAATTTTACTTTCCGAAAATGTCAGGTAATTAGAAATAAAATAACTGCAAGTACTTCATAATCATTTTAATGTTTCTTACGCAATTTTACACCATCTTTCCTTACCAAGGAAAACTAAATTATATTTATTTAACCACAGTATCTTTTGAATTCCCAGCTCATGTTACAGCTTTTTAGAACCCCTCATTTTTGGAATCTGAAAGTTGCAAAATTCAACACGCCCTAACAGGACCACTTGCAGACCACAACCTATTTTCATGGAGTGGTGAGGAAAGCACCCCACAACTCATCAGTTCAGACGTCTGGCAAGAGCAGTCTATTCCTCCCATGGCCTCCTACTGGGTAGGTAGGGGGAGAGAAGATGTGGGGAGTTGCCTGAACCATGGCATGCAGCACCAAACAGATTATCCCCCTCTTCCAGCCTGGTTCATCAAATCCTGGGTGGAGATGGCAGCTATGTTTATATATAGATATATAGATACATATATAGATATAGATATTTATTCTTTGGTTCCTCACCAGTTTGCCTTCTGTGTAATGGTTTTGTACACCTGCCAGATTTTGTGAATGGGTGCACAGCCCTCTTAGTCTGAATTCTGAGAAAACAATCCTGTCTCCATCAGCACAAAGATCTTGGCAACCCCCCAGCCTTAACCATTTTGACTGCATTTGTAAGAGAACCTATATGGGAACAAGCCCTTTTTTATGCCCCCATAATCATGGCAACAGATCAATATTAAGGTAATGAACTATGACCTTATCTATGCTGTCTCATTTTGTGGGGATGGGCAGGTTTTTTTTTGCAAAAGCCCAAGGCCCATCATTCCTCTCTATCTGTGGTTCAAATACTCTGTATTAACCTTTCTACCTCTAAAAAACAAACAGGCAAAATGAACTTTGTAACCATGGTCATTCTCCCCAATATATTTCCAGCTATGCTTTTATTCTGTTTGATTTGGAGGGCTATTAGTTCAGAGCACCTATTTCTGCTGGCCTCTGCTGCATGTAATTTAAGCTGAAGAGCATTCATTGGCTCAGAATCGGGTACCCTGAATCTGGGCAGTCCCAAAGTAGCGTGGGTGTAGATCTAAAGATCTAAAACCTCAACCCAAACAATAAGTTATTACTTCATATTCCATGAATAGCAAAGATTTTGATGCACAGAAAAAGTGCCTGTTCGCCTGCCTCAAGCCACCCAAAACTTCCAAACGCTTTTAAAAAAAGTTTTACTTTGTATTGGTTCGAGACAGCCGGCCCTATTGCCCAAGAATGTCGTAATAAATGGCTGGTTTTGCTGTTATGCCATGAAATTGCTCCAGCTTCAGGCCAATCCGGAACAGTAGTGCTTCATCCCACCACTTCGCCATGATCTGTGTGAGAAAGAGAAGGGTACAATAACAGGGATACGCTTTGAGGAAGAATACTTCAAAGTAGTTACTAGAATACACCATGCAATGGGGGGGGGGGGGCAGCACCTCCATCAAGGTCATTTGTGCTCTAAGAAGACCAACTGAAAGGGCATGAAGGTATCTCAGTTAAGGGAAAGGGGACTTGCTAGCTGTAAGAGAACCAGGATATGAAGTAAAGTCAGGTTGAGAAGAGAACCGGCACAACTTCTTCAGTGTTTTAGGGTATTGACATTTTAGAAGCCTGCCCCTTATCTATTTGAAGGAGGCTTAACTAGACATTACAAATGCCACAGAGGGAGCTTCCTGCAAAGTCAGTTCCCCACTTGATACAAGCCGTGGGGGCTATTGTTTACCTCATCATCCGAGGCCAGATGACTTGAATACCAGCTGATTGGAATAGCAAGAGGGGAAATGGCGAAACTTAGGCATCTGGTTGGCATGGGGCAAAACTAGACTTTACTTCACCTGGGTCAAAGACCCAGTTTGGCATACACACCCCAATGCACACACACACAGGCTGAAAGCCTCAGTGGCACCTCTCTGGAGACTTCCACTGGGGGCAAAAAAACCCAGCTCTCACCCCCACCCCCAAGCTATGGCTCTGGGTTGGCCCCTGTGAGAAGGGGATGCTGGAATAGATGGTTTCTGGGTTTCCTGCAGCAGGGCTGCTCTTGCATTCTTCAAAATCGCACCCTTTGAATGTCCTCATTTGGCAGGTTCTCCTGTGTGTATCCTAACAAACCACAGGGGCAAATGTGTCTTTTTTGAGCTACCACACCTGCCAGCGGATGTATTTCATCCTATACGACAGTGTGTGAAAAAGAATGGGGTAGTTGCATTTCCATTGTTATGTGGCATTACCATTTTACGTCTGGCTAACACATCTAGTATTTGGTCACTGTTGAAACACAACCAGCCAAGGGCTTCTTGGCCAAGAAGCAGGAGGAAGAGGCCTGCATACATTTCAGTAGGATCCTGTAGTAATATATAATGTGACCAGAGAGCACCCGTCTTTTCAGAGGAAAACAAACCAGCTTCCAGAGCGGCACACGTGATCCTTGGCCAGGAAGGGGCAAACTCTCATCCTCGTCGCCACATTTGAGAGGAACCAGGGTGAGAGGCATCAGGTAGGTGCCAAGGTAGGAGTGAATTTATGTGGTTGTTTCTGCTGTGTGTATGGGGATGAGCTATGAGAGGTGCCAGCCACCTGGGCAGTACCAGCAAGAGAGGGAGCGGATGGCGCTGTGGTCTCAACCACTGAGCCTCTTGGGCTTGGTGATCGGAAGGTCGGCGGTTTGAATCCGCATGACGGGGTGAGCCCCCGTTGCTTCGCCCCGGCTTTCTGCCAACCTAGCAGTTCGAAAGCATACCAGTGCAAGTAGATAAATAGGTACTGCTGCGGTGGGAAGGTAAATGGCGTTTCCATGCGCTCTGGCTTCTGTCACGGTGTTCCATTACGCCAGAAGCGGTTTAGTTATGCTGACCACATGACCTGGAGAGCTGTCTGGACAAATGCTAGCTCCCTCGGCCTGAGCACCACAACCCTGTAGTCACCTTTGACTGGACTTAACCATCCAGGGGTCCTTTAACCATTTTACTAGCCAGAGAAAGTCGTATTTACCTGGATGCTGATCGGAAGCCCTGAAATAGAATATCCAACTGGTATTACCAGTGCTGGGATGCCAGTCAAGTTGGCCAGTTGCATGTACCTACAAATATCAAGAGAGAAGGGGCACATCAGAGGTGGACCAGCAGACATCTTTTTCTGATCCTTAGGACTCCCTAGGCCACACGCTCTCCCTCCTAGACCATTGTTTCCCAAACCTGGTTCTCCAGTTGTTTTTGGACTACAATTCCCATCACCCCTGACCGCTGGTACTGCTAGCTAGGGATGATGGGAGTTCTAGTCCAAAAACAGCTGGAGAACCAAGTTTGGGAAAGTCTGCCCTAAGACCATATCCCTCAACAGCCCAGCTTCACATCCCTCTTGAGTACTGGAATGTGAACTGTGACAATTGAAATACTTTATTGTCACTTGTACAATTTGTATACAGTGAGATTACACGAGTACCCCCCACTCAGCTCTCTTAGTCTTAATTCCCCTCGTTTACTGACGCACACCCACCAAACCCGAAAGTCAGTTGCCCTGTTGTTATCTTTTCATTCAGCAGCCTAACAGCCCATGGATAGAAGCCGTTCTTTATCCTGTTGGTGCGACTAATCATGCTTCTATATCTTCTGCCTGAGGGCAGGAGATCAAGAAAGTGCCGGCCAGGGTGTCAATCATCCCTGAGAATTCTCCTCACTCTCCTGAGGCAACGTTCTTCCGCTACTTTCTTGCCTGGATGGAAAGATGTGTTTGTAGAACCCTCCAACATCTGCATGCCTTGAATGCAGCCTACTGGTCAAGGGTCACATCCATGCCCACTTTTCCCTTTGGCCCCATCCTCCATTGGCATGCAGCTCCCAGCCCTGCTATAGCAGATATATACTTGTTGAGCAATGAAGGTCAACCTGGAAAACGACTTGGGCTGCACATCTAGAACCCCTTTCTCTCCCCTCAAAGAAGTCCAGCCAACTGGGGTGTTTCTATCAGTTGAAGCCCAGCCAACATGGAGTGTTAAAAATCCCAAGAGCATTATTTCTTCTTTAAGATGGCAAAGACAGCAAACCAAAGCAAGCCTCAGTTTCCATGTATCCAATGGCCAATTTCCCTTTGGAGGGAGCCAGGTCTCCCGAGAATCCTGCCCTCCTTCCTCACTGCCACAGTTTTGCTTTGAAAAACACATGTCTTTACCTCATGGTCCGGAGAGTTGTCCTAACATCGCTACACCCAGTCAGAAGATCAGAGTCCTGGATTTTTGGGGCACAGCATGCAGTACCTTGCACAAGAGAAAAATGTGTGTGTACTGTGGGCTTTTTTGGGTTTTTTTAAAGTTGCATGCTTTTATCCTGAGTTATATAGGCTCTTAACAGTCCCTCTTATCCCTCACTGTGAACGTTTCTAGTCAACCCCCATAATTGTTTCCCAGTAAAAAAGGATCAGAAGGTTGGTGGTTCGAATCCCTGCAACGGGGTGAGCTCCCGCTGCTCGGTCCCTGCTCCTGCCAACCTAGCAGTTCGAAAGCACATCAAAGTGCAAGTAGATAAATAGGTACCGCTCCGGCGAGAAGGTAAACGGCGTTTCCGTGCGCTGCTCTGGTTCGCCAGAAGCAGCTTAGTCATGCTGGCCACATGACCTGGAAGCTGTACGCCAGTAAAGTGAGATGAGCGCCACAACCCCAGAGTTGGCCACGACTGGACCTAATGGTCAGGGGTCCCATTACCTTTACGCCACACATAAGATTTAGCTGAGCTGGTTCTGAAAGCCAAAATTTACTGAAAACTGCAATTTACTCACAGGAAGGTGATGGATGACTGATGAAGGACCCTGCGTGAGAGGCAGGGAAGGGAAGAACTCCTAGGATGGGAGACTGGGAGAAGAAATGGAAGCTTCCAAGTGAGAGCAGGGAGGGTCCTCTCCCTTTTGTGTGAGATAAGAGTTAAAATCTACCCCTGACAGAGGGTTCTGTATTTTTATATTTTTCCCTCTCTTTTCCCTCTTATTTTCTCTGTTTTATCTTTCTCTCTTCTTTTGCTTTTTTCTTCTCTTCTCTATTTAGATTAGTTCAACTTTTATTGCACTGTATGTTGAAAACTTTCAATTAAAAAAAAACAGATAATGAAAAAGGGATGTGAGGTCAAAAGCAAAAAAAAAAAAAAAACATTTTTATGCAGATGAAATCTGCCTGCAAAGCAGAAATGCTTTAAACAGGCGCTATGGATTGAATCTGAAATGATACACATACAAAGTGCATGTTCTGCCATCTAAGTACCGTTTTAATTCACCTAGTTCAGCAAAAAATCTTTAGCATATTTCTGGCTGCATTAGGCCAGTTGTTTTTTTAGTATATACGTTTTATGACATAAATCCATATTTTTCTTTACCTATTTAATTTATATCCCCTGCTTCCTCCCAAAGGTGCCCGGGGGAGTAAAAACATCAAGAAACTGAGCCAAGCCACAAGTTACAGTTCAAATCTCCCTTGATATGCCTTATATGGTGAGGGTATTACACATGTAGAAGATGGCTTAGGAAATGTGCCCATTTTAGAGATTCAACGGCTGGTAGGTGACAACACATATAACCTTTTTAACATACCCAGACAGAGGTCATACCAACCAGTCACAAAACACACACCACCTCTCTCTAGGAATAAACGGGGGAACCGTGATGACCTCATGCCCTGCTGCATTTAAAACACCCAGCGTCATTTGGCCAGGCGCTACTACACTCAGTATGAAAACATTTTAATTTAGACCAGAGCACATGTAGGACGGGAAGCAAATCAGGCCAATAAAGCCCCTACAAGTTGATATAAATAGTGTTAAATTCAGCTGGCATCAGATACCTGGGGTAATAAGACAGTTCACATTCGCAAACATCTGTTGTAGAAGGGCCATGGTGCGGCTCCGCTGCCGATTTGCCTGCAAACACAAGTGGGAATTGAGTCCATGGGGAAGACAGGAAAGCATACCCTACTGTAATACAGCAAAAAATAAAAAATAATGGTGCAATCTTGCAATAAATTGCCTTTTACCTTAATATAATCCAGAGCTGTGAACTGAGAAGCGATTGCAAGATTAAAACGAGTTTCCAGATTCTGGAAAAGGAAGAAACACAGGGGTAAACCCTAATCAGTCTAAATAGTCATGGACAACCTGCCCACCTAGAACAGACATGTAGGTATTGTAGCGGCACAGAGCTATGCTGAAGTTAAGACCCCTCTACACACACAACCTTCCGCCAGAGAACAGAGAACAAGGCACAGATACAGGCAGAGTTGAGCCATGTGCAGATGTGTTTTCCTCCTCCTCGTCGAGCAAGGTGTGTCGCAATCTCCGCAGGGACAAAACGGAAAGGAATATGGGAACTGCTAGGCCAGTTCACGTGCCACTCAGTGCGGTAAGCAAGGGGGGGAAAGCACCATTTCTGTGTTTGGAGAAACTGTGGTTAATTGGTGGCCCTGGCGAGGAAGATGCGGCTTCACAATCTATCCCAGGGTTTCCCAAACTTGAGTCTCTGGCTGTTTTGGGACTACAGTTCCAAGTCAGCCCTCCACTTACCATTTGGTCAAAGGAATTGTTGAAGTCAGGCTGCAGGAAATCTCTCATCTCACTAAGGATGCTGATCACATGAGCCACTCGGATCTCCTCCAGTTCTGGCAGCGACACATCAACCACGGAGGCACCTAAACTTTCTAGAAACTTCACAGCTGATCATCAGTGGCAGCCGCCAGGGGGTGGGGGAGGGAAATAAGCGAGACTTAATAGCCTAACAAGTGTCCCCATTTGTTTCAGCAAACCTGGGATGTAGTTTGCCTTGCTTTCTTTTTTGAGGTTTTTTTTAAATTTAATTTCTGTTTTACATTTTAGAATATTCACTTAAAATATCAATGACTTCCCTTCCTCTCTTTCCATGATTCATTTTGCACAGCATGAATCCCGGCATAGTTTATATAAACTAAACCATTCAGTATTCCATTGTTACATCTGTCAAAACTTATTTACACGGCTGAATTTATCTTAATGCTGCCCATGTTTTCAAATAAAACACAATTTTCCTCCATATATTCAATAAACATTTTCCAATCTTCTTTAAACATATGTTCTTCTTGTTCTCTTATTCTATATGTTAGGTCCGCAAGCTGCACGTATTCCATCCATTTAAGTTGCCTATCTTCTCTGGTTGGGACTTCGCTCATTTTCCATTTTGGGGCTAACAAAACACAAACCGCGGTGGTACCATACATAAATAACATTTTCTGACATCTGGGAATTTCCTTCTGAGTTCTTCCCAACAAAAAGGACTCTGGGTTTGTTTGTTTTTTGGGAAAGTACTTTTAAACATTTTTTTCAGTTCATTATGAATGATTTACCTTTCTGGCAGGTGGCTAGGATTTCAGCATCACATGCCTGGCAGACAAGCAAAAAAAAGAGTTATTCCCAAGGATCCACCTTTGCGGAACCACAATTAAAGAACTTTTCTCCTCCTCTTGTCTATGGCACCCACCACGTTCCCAGTCATGTGACAGAGTCATAGGGTGGCCTTACATCTCCTTAGGGGACATGGAATTATACAGCTGAAAGGGGACCCCGGGGTCACCTGATTCAGCCCCCTGCAATGCAGGAATCTTTTGCCCAACAAGTGGAACTCAGACTCATGATCCTGAGATTAAGAGCTGCATGAAGTGCCCGGAATCCCTCATGTAACACGCAGGAAGCAACATTCTGAAGATGAAGTGGCCGCATCTCAATATAATAATAATTTATTATTTATACCCCACCCATCTGGCTGGGTTTCCCCAGCCGGTCTGAGTGGCTTCCAGCAAAATATTAAAATACAGTAATGCATCAAACATTAAAAGCTTCCCTAAACAGGGCTGCCTTCAGATGTCTTCTAAAAGTCTAGTAGTTGTTGTTCTCTTTGACATCTGGTGGGAGGGCGTTCCACAGGGCGGGTGCCACTACCGAAAAGGCCCTCTGCCTGGTTCCCTGTAACTTGGCTTCTCGCAGTGAGGGAACCGCCAGAAGGCCCTCGGTGCTGGACCTCAGTGTCCAGGCAGAACGATGGGGGTGGAGACGCTCCAGGTATACTGGACCAAGGCCGTTTAGGGCTTTAAAGGTCAGCACCAACACTTTGAATTGTGCTCAGAAATGTACTGGGAGCCAATGTAGGTCTTTCAATGTGGTCTCGGCGGCCACTCCCAGTCACCTGTCTAGCTGCCGCATTCTAGATCAGTTGTAGTTTCCGGGTCATCTTCAAAGGTAGCCCCACATAGAGTGCATTGCAGTAGTCCAAGCGAGAGTTAACTAGAGCATGCACCACTCTGGCCAGACAGTCCGCGGGCAGGTAGGGTCTCAGCCTGCGTCCCAGATGAAGCCAGTAGACAGCCGTCCTGGACACAGAATTGACCTGCGCCTTCATGGACAGCTGTGAGTCCAAAATGACTCCCAGGCTGAGCACCTGGTCCTTTACGGGCACAGTTACCCCATTCAGGACTAGGGAGTCCTCCACACCTGCCCGCCTCCTGTCCCCCCAAAACAGTACTTCTGTCTTGTCAGGATTCAACCTCAATCTGTTAGCTGCCATCCATCCTCCAACCGCCTCCAGACACTCACACAGGACCTTCACCGCCTTCACTGGTTCTGATTTAAAAGAGAGGTAGAGCTGGGTATCATCCACATATTGATGGACACCCAGCCCAAACCCCCTGATGATCTCTCCTAGCGGCTGCATGTAGATGAAGGATGCAAGAGAAACAAAGAGGTAAACAGGCACCTTAAAGAAAATCCAGTCAACCCCCAACTTCAAGTCCTTCAGATCAGGTGTGAGGACTCCAGAGAGGGATGGTTTGGGCTGGCCTAATCCTGAAACAGGTGAAAAAGGAACCGTCAACAGGCATGCAGTGGAAAAAAGATATGTCGTGCTACTCGGATGGGAATGAATGGGCAGTTAAGACTCACCATATGGATAGCGGGGGTCAGGACCAGCCAAGATCGCATAAGCAACAGCCGCGTCTGCCACTGATGTAGACAAGGGGCCTAGCCAAAAAAAAAAGGGGGGGGGGAGAACTTGCATTCTGGATCCTTATAAAATAAAAGAAAGACCTTGCAAGTAGAAAAAATCACAGCAGGCCAAGGTTCTAGCTGGAACTCTCCCCCACCCCATGTGCTAGCTTTCTATCTGCAGGGACAGGTAAGTAGCCATGTTGGTCTGCTGTAGTCAAAACAAAATTAAAAAAATCCTTCCAATAGCACCTTAGACACCAAGTTTATTATTGGTATGAGCTTTTGTATGCATTTCAGAAATAGACTGAATAGAAAGAGAATTTCAGAAATAGACTGGAAAGAGAAGTTGCTGAATTGCAACTTATTACCAAACTTAAAGCCATGGAGAGACCTGGTCTGAATAGAGACATTGGATTCTTCTCACATTATACACGATAAAGCTATTTTTAGCCATCTCACCCCTTGCTTTTTCCTGTAAGACCAATTGCAGTCGTTAACAGGTTCACCACACCTATCAGCCAATTACCCATTCCCACCACCCTTCTGAGTAATACCCCTCCCCACCCTTTCACTTTATATAAGGGTCTGGTGACTTCTGTTTCAGTGTATCTGAAGAAGTGTGCATGCACACGAAAGCTCATACCAATAACAAACTTAGTTGGTCTCTAAGGTGCTACTGGAAGGATTTTTTTTTTTTTTTATCTGCAGGGAGTTATACGTGTGGAGCATCGGAATCAATTGGCTGCACGTATATAATCTGATGTGGCGCAGTCTGTTCCACCACCTTATCCCAACCCCTTTCAGGTGGACGGAAGAATGTGTGAGGGTTTGACATGGCAGGCGATGTGGGAGCTTCATCTTCGTCTGGTGCTATAATTGTTCTCTCTGTTTTATATTATACAGTGAAATAAGAAATAAGAAAGTACATTCACAACAAGCAAGTTTACAGTTTGTATAGAAAGCTGCCTGTGTTCTCAGGAATACGGTAGACACAGATTCTCTCTCTCTCTCTCTCTCTCTCTCACACACACACACACACACAAACCAAATTCACACATCACACCACGGCTTCGGAGACTGCAGCTGTTTTGCTTTTCACCACAGCAGCTAAGCCAAAAGTCTGGTTTAGCATGTCATCCAAATCCAGGATTGTGGTTAAGCTCTCCATAATCATCATTATCATCAACATTATACTCCGCCCATTTGGCTGGGTTTCCCCAGCCACTCTGGGCAGCTCCCAACAGAACACTAAAAACAGAATAAAACATTAAACATTAAAAACTTCCCTAAACAGGGTTGCCTTCAGATGTCTTCTAAAAGTCAAATAGTTGTTTATTTCCTTGACATCTGATAGGAGGGCGTTCCACAGGGCGGGTGCCACTACCGAGAAGGCCCTCTGCTTGGTTCCCTGTAACCTCGCTTCTCGCAGGGAGGGAACTGCCAGAAGGCCCTCAGCGCTGGACCTCAGTGTCCGGGCAGAACGATGGGCGTGGAGATGCTCCTTCAGGTATACTGAAGCCACTTTTGCAACAGGTCCTGGTTGCAACATGCTAAACCAAACCTTGATTTAGCTCCCAGCTCACACTGACCTAAGAAGGCCAGGCATGAGCTCCTCTCTAGAAGACAGCTTGTTCACTTTAATCTATTTCAAGCTTTAATCTATTTATAAACATGCCACTATTCATTAAAAAAAACTGGAAGTCATATAATTTTTAAAAAATGATATACAAAATTAAAATCGGAAACCAGCCAACTACCCTACCTGCCCGCAGACTGTCTCGCCAGAGTGGTGCATGCTCTGTTATCTCCCGCTTGGACTCCTGCAATGCACTCTACTTGGGGCTACCTTTGAAGGTGGCCCGGAAACTACAACTAATCCAGAATGTGGCAGCTAGACTGGTGACTGGGGGCGGGCCGCCGAGACCACATAACACCGGTCTTGAAAGACCTACATTGGCTCCCAGCACGTTTCCGGGCACAATTCAAAGTGTTGGTGCTGACCTTTAAAGCCCTAAACGGCCTTGGCCCAGTATACCTGAAGGAGCGTCTCCACCTCCATCATTCTGCCTGGACACTGAGGTCCAGCTCCGAGGGCCTTCTGGCAGTTCCCTCACTGCAAGAAGCAAAGTTACAGGGAACCAGGCAGAGGGCCTTCTCGGTAGTGGTGCCCGCCCTGTGGAATGCCCTCCCGTCAGATGTCCAAGAGGAAAACAACTACCTGACATTTAGAAGACATCTGAAGGCAGCCCTGTTTA
The DNA here is from genome assembly GCF_964270895.1 of Podarcis filfolensis. Lineage (NCBI taxonomy): Eukaryota > Metazoa > Chordata > Lepidosauria > Squamata > Lacertidae > Podarcis > Podarcis filfolensis. The sequence goes on from NC_139621.1 coordinate 12,133,500, forward strand.
GGGAAGTTTTTAATGTGTGACATTTTAATGTATTTTTAAAGTGGCTGGGAAAACCCAAAGTGGCTGGGAAAACCCAGCCAGATGGGCGAGGTGCAAATAAAAAATTATTATTATTATTATTATTATTATTATTATTATTATTATTATTATTTTCTTAACTGCCTGCAAAGGCATGACGGAACAAGTTTTCAGCAGGTGCACCCACACTTTCTTCAGCTAGACAGACAACTCCAAAAACCTCCTTCTTACCAAGGCTTACGGTAGAATATGAGAGAGGGTGACAGCCAAATTCACTGGTGCGTCCAAAGGTACCTTCAGATGACACAAAGCAAGTGGATTAGAGGCATGATGAAGTAGCAGGTGGCCAAAAGGAGAGGCCAGAGGCTAGTCTGGCCTGAGCGATGGATCATGCCAGGCTCCAAGCAGCAGCCTACAGAAGGGGAAATATGGAAGGGCTTCATATTCTCCTTCCCCTGCTTCAAGCACCAAACCAAGCAAGGGTCTTAGTACCCAGGATGGAGTGCTGGATTTGATCCCTGCTCAGCCATGAAGCTCCCGCGGTGGCTGTGGTGCCACGGCTGGCTCTCATGATAAACAGAGAATTATCCATCTCTAGTTAGACCTCTTGCTACAGTTAATTGGTTAACGGTGCGTTGGTACCTCTGGACTGGTCATGTTGTGCAGATGCCCAATTATCGTCTTCCAAAGCAACTACTCTATTCCGAACTTAAAAATGGAAAGCGTAATGCTGGTGGTCAACAAAAGAGGTTTAAAGACTCTCTCAGGGCAAATCTTTAAAAATGTAGTATAAACACCAACAACTGGGAAACACTGGCCTGCGAGCGCTCCAGTTGGAGAACAGCCTTTACCAAAGGTGTCATGGGCTTTGAAGACGCTCAAACTCAGGATGAAAGGGAGAAACGTGCTAAGAGGAAGGCATGCTTGGCAAACCCTCACCGTGATCAACTCCCACCCGGAAACCTATGTCCCCACTGTGGAAGGACGTGTGGATCCAGAATTGGCCTCCACAGTGACTTACAGACTCACTGTTAAAACCGTATTTATGGAAGGCAATCTTACTCGGCTACGAGTGATCACCAAAGAAGATTACCTTTGAGTCCCACAATGCCACAGAAAGACGCAGGGATCCTCACCGAGCCGCCCCCATCTGTACCAAGAGCCAACGGGCAAAGGCCTACAAAAAGAAGCAGAATTACGAGTCTTCCGTTGAGGGAAACCATCTAGTTCTGCATTCCCCCACACAATCTCCTCAGAATCACAGAACTGTAGAGCTGGAAGGGACCCCGCCGCTGCAGAGGTACGGCGGGACCCTCTGCCTCCATGAGAAGGCCCCTGATGCTGCAGGGAAGCGTGGCACACCTGCCACTGCAGGGAGGTATGGTGGGACACTCTGCCGCCGCAGGGAAGCCCAGCAATGCCCTCCGCTGCTGCCGATATATATCATGATATATTGAGATATCGTGATATTTAGCTGGCGATAACCAGCTATCGCCCAGCTCTATCACTGATGGAGTGCAAAAGGTTATGAAAAGCAAACTTGTTGAGTTTCTGGTCCATTGTGGTGGTATGTGTATGGGCAGGGGTGTAGGAAGGGGGGGGCGGTTTGGCCCGGGTGCCATCATGGAGGAACGATTACTGCCCTACTAGGGTGGTTCATAAAAAACTTTTTTTCGAAGAACTGGGAGGGGGAGAAAACACCATCATTATTAGAATGGCAAAGTAGACTCTGTGAGTTTGTGGAAATGGCAAAATTGACAGCAACTATTAGAGCCAATTCAAATCAGAGATTAAAGAGTGGGAGGCAATGAAGGAATATATGATGAAGAAAAAATAAGGTTCCAGAACTGGAATATTAATAGATAATGTGTAAAACGTGCAGGGGTAAGCAAGGAAATAATAAAAGAATCAGCTGAACAATGATTAAATTATAACAACACAACAAGACGGAAGAAGTAAAATAAAAATAAAAATGAGATCACACATGGGTGAAGGTATAGGGGAATTTGAAATATTATTTATAATATAAAAGCTTTAATATAAAATTTCTGTGTTGTATTTGTATACAGCAAAGAGAAGTTTATAGTAATTCGGTATATTTTAATTTCGTTAATTATGTAATAGGTTTATGTTAGAAAATGAATATGGATGTTGAATTTGATGTTTGTAATTTTTCTTTTTTCGGTTTTGGAAATACAAAAAAAAAAATAATTATTATAAAAAAACTTTTTTTAAAAAAAAATGCCTGCTCCAAAGGTCTTATCTTACTACACTAGGGATTATACAGCCATATCTGAAATTTCATGCATTTTAGTTAATATCTTGACCCTCCTCCATGAAAATAACTGTTTACTTGGCCTTTTTCATATGTCGTGAAGGCTGAAATTTCAATTCAGTGGAGCCAAAACACAATCCATCCTGTAGATTTAAGTCCACAATCGCCTACTTGTTATCAGGGGCCCAGAATCCACATTCCTTTGTAAGAAAATATGAAATAACGTAAAACCATTTTTGCAGGCAAATAATAAAAAAAATCAATGTGGGCGGGGGATGACAAGAAATTTTCCGCACCGGGTACCACCTGACCTTCCTACGCCTCTGTGTACGGGGGATACATTTCCTTGCCAAGGGCACAAGAGAACCGACGGATGCCTCTGTTGAACTGCCACTCTCCTTCTTCCCGCCTCCCCAACTCATTCAACAGCCTCACCTGAAGCCACGGCTGCTGCTGACCCACTAGAGCTGCCCCCAGTGAAGTGCTGGGGGTTGTAGGGGTTCCTCGCCGTACCGTGGTATCTGGAGGGAGACAGAGAAACATTCTGAAGGCAGTGCCACCAAGACCGTTGGAGGAAGGGAAGGATCTCAACATCCTGACACGGGGCAGATTTGAGGGTAAACCATACACAGCACGGGTCTGTCCTTGTGGTTCGTTGGAAGTTGAAACTGCTTCACATGTACTATTACGTTGTTGTCTTTATGAGGATATACGTTTGACTTTTATTACACCTGTTTTGCAAAAGTCTAGGAAAGAATCGGAATACCATAGTCTAAAACTACTGCTAGAGGACAAGAAGCCCAAGACTACATTAAATGTAGCTAAATTCTGTGCGTCTCCAATCAATCGCAGGAAGCAAGTGGTATCCCATAATGTCCAATCCCCTAAATGTTAATTACAGGGGGCACGCTAACAATTTTAATTTTTATATTTAAATTCTTGTTATTGCATATTGTCCCTTGTATTACTGATATTTTTTGTGATCTGTGATATTGTGTGTGTTGAAGCTGGTCTATGACCGTATTAATAAATTCATTCATTCATCCTGACACGCAGGTGAGGTTCAAGGCACAGGCATGGCACCCAGTCTTCATGCTCCACCTAGTCCCGTAGTTCCCAACATTGGGAACACGCTCCACAGAGGGGCAATTTGATTTTTAGGGGGGGGCAATTTGAGAATGAGTTAGACCAAGTTAATGGCCTTTTAGGTTTCTTCCACATGAATAGGAGTTCATTTTTTTGAGTACAGTGGTACCTCGGGTTACATACGCTTCAGGTTACATACGCTTCAGGTTACCCACTCTGCTAACCCAGAAGTAGTGCTTCAGGTTAAGAACTATGCTTCAGGATGAGAACAGAAATCGCAGCGGCAGCGGGTGGCCCCATTAGCTAAAGTGGTGCTTCAGGTTAAGCACAGTTTCAGGTTAAGTACGGACCTCTGGAACGAATTAAGTACTTAACCCGAGGTACCACTGTAATAAGAAGCACACTGTATTTTTCGCTCTATAAGACGCACCCGACCATAAGACGCACCTAGTTTTAGAGGAGGAGAACAAGAAAAAAAATGTTCTCTCCCTCTCTGCTCAGCGCCTCTCCAGCAAAGCGGGAGGAGAAATGGAGCCCCTTCCATTTCTCCTCCCGCTTCACTGAGGGGGCGCTGCGCAGAGAGGGAAAGCTTCGCAGCAGCTCTCCAGCAAAGCGAAGCCAGGCGAGCAAGAGGGATCGATCCCTCATGCTCTCCTGGCTTCATCAAAAGCAACGCGAAGCCTCCTGAGCACAGCAGGAGCACTTCTGCTCTGCTCAGGAGGCTTCGGGAGGCTATCCTGCATGCGCAGCCTGCATTCGCTCCGTAAGATACACACACATTTCCCCTTACTTTTTAGGAGGGGAAAAGTGTGTCTTATAGAGCGAAAAATATGGTACAGTGGTACCTTGGGTTAAGTACTTAATTCGTTCCAGAGGTCCGTTCTTAACCTGAAACTGTTCTTAACCTGAAGCACCACTTTAGCTAATGGGGCCTCCTGCTGCTGCCACGCCGCCGCAGCACAATTTCTGTTCTCATCCTGAAGCAAAGTTCTTAACTTGAAACACTATTTCTGGGTTATCGGAGTCTGTAACCTGAAGCGTATGTAACCTGAAGTGTACGTAACCTGAGGTACCACTGTATATGTCACGGGGGGGGCATCAGGATTGTAGAGATGCATAGGTAGGGCATGGCCAAAAATGTTGGGAACCACTGGCCTAGCCTCACAGAGCCACCGAGAGCTCAGCAATGGCTGCACTGGGCAGAGACCATTCAAATGGTAAAGGGCAGCCTCTTTAGTGGGCAGCGGGGTTAGTGGGTCGTTCTTGCTTTTATTTTTATTATACATTCTGTTTTTATATTGCGATTTTGCCTTGTGAACCGCCCTGAGACCTGAAGGTATAGGGTGGTATACAAATTTAATTAAACACAACAACAACACACATATTATCATTTAAGGAACCACAGAATTCAGTGTTAATACCATAAAGACTTACTTTAAACTCTCCCTTTTTCACATCTCTTTCTTTAAAGTGGATTTTACTGCTGACAGCAATAGCTAGTGGTTCTAAACATAATCGCAATTCAGACTTTGTCTGGTCCCTTTTGACCAAAAATGTTCACCAACCCTTTAACTTGAGCGTTCCAATATAATGCTTTGCTTCACATTTATCACCTTTCTTAATCTGCTCATGTTTTAAAAGGAAAGCTCCATTCAGTGTCATCAAAAAGCCCCTATTTAATGAATATGAGCTACTTGTCAGGGAACTGCCATCGGAAGAACAGGAGGCGAAAGGGCTCACAGAGGTTGGGAGAGACTTATCAGCTGAGGAGGGAACCAGCAGGGGGAGAGAAGGAGCTCCAAGGGAAAGTGAGTCGGAGGGATGGCTCAGAGACACTTCCAGCGAAAACAGTGGGGAGGTTTCAGGACCTCCTATAGGGACGCCCACTCCTCGCCGGAAACTGTCGCGCCGAGAGTCCAGAAGGCGCGTTTCCGTTAAGGAGCTTTTATGCTGGAGGAAATTCCGTAAACGCCCACTGTCGGATTCTACCAGCGACTGACGGAGCCATGCTTAAGGAGCTCCGTTACAGACAGAGGTTTGTGGACTTAGCCAAACTCTGAGGGACTAAGAATTTCGCGCACAAGCAGCTCATCATCCCATCACACTACTTTACCTGTTGGGGTTACAGCCAGTGGTTCCAATACCCAATTCGTGCATGTTTGAGACACCGATAATAATGGCCCCAGCCTCTCGCAGCTTTTGGGTCGCAGTGGCATCTTCGGTTTCTGGCTCCATGCCCAGGTATTGCGTTCCACTTCGGTGATGATAGGGCACCTAAAAAAATGCAGGGAATCAAAAGAGTCTGGATTTGATATCCCGCTTTATCACTACCCTAAGGAGTCTCAAAGCGGCTACCATTCTCCTTTCCCTTCCTCCCCCACAACAAACACTCTGTGGGGTGAGTGGGGCTGAGAGACTTCAGAGAAGCGTGACTGGCCCAAGGTCACCCAGCAGCTGCATGTGGAGGAGCGGGGAAGCAAACCCGGTTCACCAGATTACGAGTCCACCGCTCTTAACCACTACACCACACTGGCTCCTGTGGTTTTTTTCCACAGGGTTTTTTCCTCATAGAATGTTTTTTCCTCATAGAATCCTGGAATTGTAGAGTTGGAAGGAACCATGAGGGTCATCTAGTCCAACCCCCTGAAATACAGGGCTATCTTTTGCCCAACGTGAGGTTCGAACCCACATCCCCGAGATTAAGAGTCTCATTTCATTTCAATGATATATAATGAAATGAAAAGGATGTTTAAAATAATCTTTGTAAAAAAAAATAATCATAAGCTTTTCTCTTGGGAATTATAGGAACAGAACTACCTAAAATGTATAGAAATGTAAGTTACTACAGCGGCAAGAATGTTACTCTTCCAAAAATGGAAAGAAGCAGAGGTCCCAGCAAAGGAAGAACGGATACAAAAATTTATGGAATATGCAGAAATGGCAAAACTTACCAGAAGAATAAGAAACCAAGATTATAAAGTTTTTATAAAAGAATGGAAATGGTTTATTGGATATTTACAGATAAATTGTAAACAGATAAGAACATTGGCAGGGTTATTGTAATAACCTGCAGTTTCATAAGAGTATATATTTAAAATAGATGAATAAATGAGCAAATTAAGTGAATTTGGATATGCAGAAAATATTAAATATAAATTTAAGGAATTGCAGAAAGAAGGAGAAGGAAGTCAAGTTTTGAAAGGTCAAAATGATTGCAAAATTAGTGAAATGTAGAAACTTGAAAAGTATAAAAATAAAATAAAAGTTATTAAGAGTTTCATGTTCCGCTGCTGGTTCTTTTCATACGCTCGCCAGTTTAGGACTACAGTTCATTGTATTTGATGAAGTGGAATGTGATCCGAGGAAGCCTATTTCATAATAAATGTCTTAGGTCTCTTTAGGGTGTCACAAGACTCTCGTTAAACAAACACACAAGCTGCAATATGCTGCGATTCCTGGTGAGCGCAGCCAAGCTGCCCCTTTCTTTCCCCTGTGGCAGTCCAAGCAGCATTCCTCAGATCAATCCCAAACCCAGCAGCGATAATTCAGGCAGACCACCACCTCCCTTTCTTAAGACTGGCCTTATTCAGCAAAGGCAACTAAGCGGACTGTGCCTACCACTTTAATCTCCTCCTTCAAGCACACTGGGATCCCATCCAAAAGAGAGAGGGTCTGCTTGCTTTGATAGCGAGCGGTGGAGTCCTCCGCCATCTGAGCAGGAAGAGAGATAAGAACAGGTGGCAGACCAAAGCAGTCCCAACCTGGTCTGAGTCAAAGGCTTCAGCATTAATAATAATAATAATAATTTATTATTTGTACCCCACCCATCTGGCTGAGCTTCCCCAGCGACTCTGGAAGGCTTCCAACAAAGATTAAAAATACATTAAAATGTCACACACTAAAAACCTGAACAGGGAATAATCAGACCCTCCTCCCCCCTGGCCAAAAGCTGCAATGAATGCAGTGGTTCTCAAACTTTTTTCCTCTGGGCCACATTTCCAGAACAAAAATTTGCTCGCACCACACTAATTCCCACCCCCCCCCCCGATACAAAATACATTGGAAAGCAGAAAGGAACGACTCCCAGCAGTGCTTTATTTATAATAAAGAACACAACTACTTTATAATATGATGATAAAAGTATAAAACAATGCAGCTACAGAAGAATATGAATCCTTCCCCAAATATAATGATAAACGGGCCTCTTACATAATATGTAACTTAAGTAGGTATACAAACTAAAGGAGAGGTGTGGCGCTTGATTTTGCTGAGCCATCTCATTTGTACAACGTCTCACTTGAGAGAAACAAACTCATCTCATCCCCACAAAGAAGCCTTTCTCTTTTCTGGTCTCCCATATTTGTCAAAAGTTTAAAATCCCTGCGCACAACAATACGTTGTGGAGAACTGTAGAAAAATAGCCGGAGGCTCTCAAAGAGAGGCACAGAAGCAAAGAAGCGTAGAATTGGAAGGGACTCTGAGGATCATCTAGTCCAACCCCCTGCAATGCAGGAATATGCAGGTGTCCCATATGGGGATCAAACCTGCAACCTTGGCATTATCAACACCATGCTCCATCCAGCAGCTATATGTTAGGATATTTCCGTTCCTCCTTAAAAAGGGAGCAAGCTGTTGTGTGTCACAAGCCTGCATACTTCCTGCTCACAGGGAGTTTCCATTTTGTATATAGCTTTTGTTTCTGGCTGTTTCCTCGACACTGAAGCAAGCAGTCATGTTTTTCCTTTGTTCTGACCAACATTGAATAAAGCTGTAAAATATGGTCTTCTGGGTGAATCTTCCGTTGTGGAAACTCTGCGAAAAGGGCGTGCATGAGTCCTGAAATGTGTCTGAGGCTCGTGTCGCTAATTGACCGATGCTGTTCCCACGGGAGACTGATGATCGTCCGCAGACGACGTGGAGGCATGATGGCCATTGTCTCCCTGGCAGTATTCCAACACTATATTGGGGTCAGCAACCTTTTTCAGCCGTGGGCCAGTTCACCATCCCTCAGGCCATGTGGTGGGCCGAACTATTTTTTTTTTTGGGGGGGGGGAATGAACCAATTCCTATGCCCCACAAATAACCCAGAGATGCATTTTAAATAAAAGGACATATTTTACTAATGAAAAAACCACACTGATTCCTGGACCATAACTGGGCTGGATTGAGAAGGCGATTGGGCCACATCCAGCCACCAGGTTTTAGGCTGCCTAACCGTTGCTATAATGTGAATACTCTCTCTCTCTCTCTCTCTGTGTGTGTGTGTGTGTGTGTTAGGGACACGGGTGGCGCTGTGGTCTAAACCACTGAGCCTCTTGGGCTTGCCGATCGGAAGGTCGGCGGTTCGAATCCCTGCGATGGAGTGAGCTCCCATTGCTCTGTCCCAGCTCCTACCAACTTAGCAGTTTGAAAGCATGCCAGTGCAAGTAGATAAATAGGTACCGCTCTGGTGGGAAGGTAAATGGTATTTCTGTGCGCTCTGGCACTCGCCACTGTGTCCTGTTGCGCCAGAAGCGGTTTAGTCATGCTGGCCACACGACCCAGAAAGCTGTCTATGGACAAACGCCGGCTCCCTCAGCCAGAAAGCAAGATGAGCGCCACAACCCCAGAGTCGCCTTTGGCTGAAACTAACCTTTTATAAATAAATTATGTTGATATTATACTAAATTACACTGAAATGTCTCTTTGATTGTCCTTGAACCTTCCCTCCACACTTGCTATCCTCTTCTGCCACACCAGTGTGGTAAACCACAGCCTTGGGAAACGAACCACTGGTGTAATGTTTAGGTAAAGGGACCCCTGACCATTAGGTCCAGTCGTGACCGACTCTGGGGTTGCGGCACTGATCTCGCTTTACTGGCCGAGGGAGCCGGCATACAGCTTCCGGGTCATGTGGCCAGCATGACTAAGCCACTTCTGGCGAACCAGAGCAGCGCACGGAAACGCCGTTTACCTATCCGCCGGAGCGGTACCTATTTATCTACTTGCACTTTGATGTGCTTTCAAACTGCTAGGTTGGCAGGAGCAGGGATCGAGCAACGGGAGCGCACCCCGTCACGGGGATTCGAACCGCCGACCTTCTGATCGGCAAGTCCTAGGCTCTGTGGTTTAACCCACAGCGCCACCCGCGTAATGTTTAGATGAGCCCTTTAAGTAAAGTAGCTCATAAGCCAGCTCCACGAAGGTACCCTTGCCAGAGTGAGATTCACTCCAGCGGGCGACCTTACAAATTCGATACCAATAAACAAGGGAGTGCGCCAAGGATGTATATTGGCTCCCTGCCTATTCAACCTATTCATCAGCGACATGCGAGCACCCCTAGTTAACTCATCTCCTAGTACACACGCGCCTAGACTAGCGGACTACCGCTGCCCACTCCTTTTATATGCGGACGACGCGGTAATTCTATCTTATACACGTGTTGGACTAACCAGAGCTCTGAAGATCTTTGCCACGTATTGTCAACTCAATCAATTAACCATCAACCATGCTAAGTCCAAGATTCTGATTTTCTCCAGAAGCCGGAGATTATACAAATGGAAGCTTGGTGGAGCAAAAATAGAGCAAGTCCTAAAATTTCAATACCTAGGAGTTATTTTTCAATACAATTTGGGGTGGAAAGCTCAAATTCAACACCTACTTAACAAGGCCAAAACCTTGTCATATGCGCTCCTCCGATTCTTCTTTTCGGACGGAGCTTTGCATGTTCCCACGGCCTTAAAGGTGTTCAAGGCAAAAGTGGTTGCCGTGCTTGCTTATGCTGCCCCGCTCTGGGCCGTGATGACAGATCTTGCTCCCCTTGAGACTCTGCAAAGCCAATTCCTACGTCGGCTCCTAATGCTCCCCCTGTGCGTAAGCAACGCAGCCATACGACTAGAATTGAAGGTCGCATCCTTAGAAACTTGCCTGTGGAAGCAAGTCTTCAATTACTGGTTATCATTGTGGCATAGATTACCAAACCATTACCTTGTCCAATGCCTATGGCGAGATGAATTCTCTAGCCTTTGGACTAGTAGAATTCATGCCAAACTCCTGAGTTATGGAATCTCTCCCTCAGATTCCCTAAAACTAGACCAAATCACTGCTCAAAGACTGATCCGCCAAAGACTGGATGACATCGATCTACAGCGAAATTATACGCTGGGGGGAGGTGTTTGTTCGCCTCAGAACATTGGTATCACTTTAACTTACTGCGTTCCATCATACCTCTCCTCCCTTTCGACTGTTGCCCATAGACTGGCCTTCACCAAAGCGAGGTTTAATGTTTTCCCCTCCAATGTCCTGGGACATAGGTTCTCAAAGGGCCAAGCCCCCGCCGTGTGCGAATGTGATAAGGTGACGCTGGAGTCGCTCCAGCACATTATGTTCACTTGCCCCTTGTTTAATGTGCCACGGGCAAATTTGTTGGGATCAATCATACAGAAACTAGAGGGTACCCCACCAAAATTCCACCTTGCCCAAATCTTGCAGGACAAGGATACCCACACGACCCTGAAGGTGGCTAGGTTCCTAGTTGCTGTCCTTTCCCAAAAGCGACGCCAAGGAGCACTACAAGCTAATTAAGGCGTAGTATGCCTTTCCATTTTATAGTATTTTATTGTTATAGTGGTGTTTTAGCGATTGCTTTTTTTCCCCTACGGCACAAGCTGTTATTTATGTGTTGTTTTTACCTGTATGGGCCTATGGCCGTAATAAATGAAATTTCATTTCATTTCATTTCAAAGTAGCACAGCTTCGGCCCACCTACTTTGAGGATCTCTTTGCGGTCCCACTGAACAATTGCTTGGAGGGGGAGACTGGACCTCTCGTCATCTTCCAACGTGGCAATAATGTTCTTGGCGACCTGAAGTGGTGTAACCTCGCCGGATCTAGCAAACAGAGAACAGTCTCCATGTAAGCCTGCTCACTTCCCCACAGTCAGGCTGGGGCCATGGGAAGCTGTACCCAAATCCATCTCTAAATGGCAGCGTCTCTATTATTCATTATGCTTCTTTCCTACCTTTCCTCCAAGGCTTGCTATTCATCCTCACAAACAGCCTTGAGAGGGAGGTTAGGCTGAGTGAATGTGACTGGCCCCAAATCACCCAGTGAGCTTCATGGCTGAGCAGGGCTTGAACCCTGGTCTCCCAAGTGCTAGTCCAACACTCTAACCACCACACCACACTGCCTCCATGTAGGTATCAATCACTGGGTCTCCAAAGAGCTGGATGCCTCGATTCCACACTTTGGGAGCCCATTTCTGTTTTTGGGGAGGCTACAAAGTCCCGCTTCGGGGACACGTGACAGTTTTGCTGCATACCTGCAAACACTTACCGGTAGCAGTTCAAATAATCCTGGACCCCTTTGAAGTTGAACATAGGGCGAGCGGAACGTGAACTGTAAAGAAAGGAAAGGTAAAGACCAAAAGAGAATGGCGCTGGTCGCCTGAGAGCGAGAGATGGATGATCGAGCCATCGTGGACCCAGCACTCATTTCTCATCATCCACAGCTAAACAGCTTGTGCCGATGACCAATAACGCTTCGCTTTCTGCTGCCTGTTAGGACCTTGTGGAAGCAACTGCATGTTGCTGACAGATGCCCCAAATTCACATGTATAGGGAAGTTTTTAATGTTTGACGTTTTATTGTGCTTGTATATTTTGCTAGAAGCCACCCAGAGTGACTGGGGCAACCCAGTCAGATGGGTGGCATACACTTCTTGTTCTTTTTATTAATATTACAAAGAAAATACTCTGCACACCCGAGACCTTGTGAGGAAGAAGGGCGGTGGGGGGGAGAGAAAGAGGGGGAAATACCGTACTTTTCTGTGTATAAGACTAGGGTTTTTTACTAAAAAAAAATGTTAAAAAGGGGGGTAGTCTTATACACGGGGGCAACCTCCCCCCATTTTCTTAAATTTGAGTCCCCAAAAATAGGGGGTGTCTTATACACGAGGGCATGTTATACACAGAAAAATACGGTAAGTGACACTCTGGTCCCACCACCAAAATTTCCCTCCAAGGGAACATGGCACTTGACAGGAAGAAGATTCCCTCACCCATTCCGGAAGGATTCAGTAAAATCACAAACAGCATCATACACACGCCTATATGTTCCATATACATAAAGAACAGGAGCCAATATGATAAATATGACTGCCCTTCTTAACTAAACATTTGTTTTCAACAGAAGCAGCTGCATATTTAACCACTTGCCTAGGAATCATAGGCAATCAAGAATTCCACACAGACGACTGAGTGGATTGGCAGGGAAGTTGTTATGTACTAAGTTGAATAGGATGCAGAATGCAGCAGTCTGATTGGTCCTAGAACAATAGGATCCAGAATGCAGCAGTCTGATTGGTCCACAGGAGCCACCCAATCCAACTCCAGGTGGGAGTGAATCCATAACCTGATTGGCCTACAGGAGAATCCCAGAATTAGCCAATCATGTGGGGCCCATTGTGTAAATAATGTATTTAAAGCAGACATTTCGGGGGGACTTCCAATTCCTCACTACTACGAGCTGAATAAAGAGCATGAAATCCACACTCGACTCCGAGTATATCTCAGAAGTGGTGGATCAACGTTCCACATAAAATGTTGTAACAGCCTGCAGTTCCATGTTGGTCGTGTGGAACAAAGCTGTCAACTTACAGATTTGAAAATAAGGGACCAGCAGCCTTGAAAATAAGGGATCAGCTGCCAAAATAAGGGATTTTCCAAACACAGGTATGTTCGACTTCTGAGCCCCTCCAAGCCAAAGGCAGAAAGCCCAGCCAGCAGCCAAACAAAGCCTCAAGCGGTGGTTCCCACAGCGCAGCAACCTGGCAAAGGGGATGCAGCAAGGAAAACCACCGTCACCTCTCCGCTGGGAAGTGCTGAGCAAAGGCGAGTCCCCAGGCAATGCGCCCGATTTGATCGGCACAAGGCATGCAAGCTCCACCCCCCAGTCGTTCTTGGACTCCTTATTGGGTGAGCAACGCAGCCAAGCAACCCAGTTGGAGCCTCCCTCCTCCCTGGCCGGCAGGGAGGGAGGGAGAGGAGCTGCTTCCTTTGAAACCTGGGAAATTTAAGGGACATCATCAATAAAGGACAGCAGCGGGACACAGCGCTGGGATAAGGGAGTTTCTCGCCAAATAAAAGACGGTTGACAGCTATGGTGTGGAAGAGGTCGTGTGGAAGCATAGTAAATGCCTCTTCCACTTTCCCAGCAAATGATTTCCCCTGAGCTATCTAGTGTCCAAATGCAGCTCGTTTTCACCTGTTCCCAGCGCCCCAGATCTCCCACCCCTTTCCATTTCTGTACTTGCCTTGCTTCCACCAGTTTGGGGAGAATTTCCAAGACATTTTCAGACTCTGAATGGCTGTTTTTCTCTTCCTCAGCGACTACTGGCACAAACGTAGGGTCTTCGGCAATATCAAGGAAGCGCAGGGCGGTAAAGTTGTTGACCCTGCAAATAAGTATGTGAAATGGGGGCTTGAAAAGGGAAGGGAGCGTGGCAACATTTTAATTCAGAATTGCACTCGTTTTCTCTGTCGCCAATAGTTTTCCTTCAACAAGATGCTACAAAGAAGGTCTTGCAGATCCTGCCAATAAAAACCATCTTGGCAAACAGATTTTAGCAGAGAAGACCAATTTTTACACCAGTAGTTCCATGACTGTCAAGAAACAGCTTTTTTTTTTTTAATTTGAAAAAAGGAAAAAGCAAGATCAGGAGGGTACCAAGACTCGGAAGGATGTCTCATTGCATCCACAGATTCTAAGTCACAAGTTAAATCACTTTCCCACACCTCCAATATCCAGGCTACCTTCAGAGGATCCTCTGAAGCATAGAAACCATGATGAGGCGCAATGCCTTCTTCCCTGACACTCTTCTTCATCCACAAGAGGAGACGCTTCCAACCATGGTTTCAAACAAACAGCAGTTTCCCATGTTTGGGTAAACCAGGCAACTGTGGTTGGAAGTTTCATATCTCCTTCCTTTGAACCCAGAGGGCAGGGAGAGCATATGGGCACAAACGTTGTGCCAGATCATTGTTATAATGCCAAGTAATGGAGAGAAGGAAACAGTTGGTTTCCCAAACTCTCCGTTATTGATTTCTCCCCACCCACCCAAATAAGGTTGTGATCACATGTGAGAAGTGAGCCGAAGTTGCTATTCAGACCAAGTGAAATAAATGAACATGGCTAAGTTAGGTCCGTTAATTTTGATGGGTCTGCCATGAGTAAAACTTGGTTGAATCTCTGCCGTGAATAAAACTTAGTTGAATCTCACCCCTTGTACCCAGTATCTTGTTGAAGTGGCCCCCATTGAGTACCATTACAGTGGTACCTCAGGTTAAGTACTTAATTCGTTCCGGAGGTCCGAACTTAACCTGAAACTGTTCTTAACCTGAAGCACCACTTTAGCTAATGGGGCCTCCTGCTGCTGCCGCGCCGCCAGAGCACAATTTCTGTTCTCATCCTGAAGCAAAGTTCTTAACCTGAGGTAATATTTCTGGGTTAGCAGAGTCTGTAACCTGAAGCGTATGTAACCTGAAGCGTATGTAACCTGAGGTACCACTGTAATGCCAAATTGATTAAAAGTTAATTGGGAAACACAAGACGCACAGTTAGTTTTGCATGTCTGCACAGCTAAAATTGTCCGCTGTATTCCCTGCAGTGGGACATGGGAGTTTTCTGTGAATTCTGGACTGTTTAACCAAACCAACCACATATATACCCCAAAACGCAACTTTGTGGTGTATAAATGCATCACGATGCGGTTGCAAAAAGCTGGCTGCGCTCAGTATGCATGCAAGATAGAGGACTTGGCGTCTTAAGAATTTTAGACCATCTGTTTAAAATGCTAGTATTACCCCCCAGAAGTGCCAAGGTGCCACTCATCTTCTGCACTTTGCCTTGGCTGGGATACGGTGCTGCTTCTATTCAGACCCGCCCCTTCAAGATGCCAGTAGCTTGTGTCAGGCATTGCCAAGCGCACCATGCTTGATACAGAATGTGTATTAAGGCAAGCAAGGCATCAAAATAGGAAACAGATCCCACAGGCTCATTTCTTCAACACAGAAGGGAATACCAGCACCCAGATAACTGCAGAGTTCAGCAAAACTGGAAGCAGGAGCCAAATCAAATCAGAGCACCAGAAGATGCTGAAAAGCAACAACCATCCACAAGTTCCTCCATATATGGCCTATGGAAAATCTGTAAAATGTAGACACTGGACAGCATTCTATGAATTATTTGCACTAGTGCAAGGATTAGCACTAATACAACAAATTACATTAAGCGAGGAGGAACTGAAGAACCTTTTAATAAGGGTGAAAGAGGAGAGCGCAAAATATGGTCTGAAGCTCAACATCAGAAAAACTAAGATCATGGCCACTGGTCCCATCACCTCCTGGCAAATAGAAGGGGAAGAAATGGAGGCAGTGAGACATTTTACTTTCTTGGGTTCCATGATCACTGCAGATGGTGACAGCAGCCACGAAATTAAAAGACGCCTGCTTCTTGGGAGAAAAGCAATGACAAACCCATACAGCATCTTAAAAAGCAGAGACATCACCTTGCTATGGTTTTCCCAGTGGTGATGTATGGAAGTGAGAGCTGGACCATAAAGAAGGCTGATCGCCAAAGAATTGGTGCTTTTGAATTCTGGTGTTGGAGGAGACTCTTGAGAGTCCCATGGACTGCAAGAAGATCAAACCTATCCATTCTGAAGGAAATCAGCCCTGAGTGCTCACTGGAAGGACAGATCCTGAAGCTGAGGCTCCAATACTTTGGCCACCCCATGAGAAGAGAAGACTCCCTGGAAAAGACCCTGATGTTGGGAAAGATGGAGGGCACAAGGAGAAGGGGACAACAGAGGACGAGATGGTTGGACAGTGTTCTCGAAGCTACAAACATGAGTTTGACCAAACTGTGGGAGGCAGTGGAAGACAGAAGTGCCTGGCATGCTCTGGTCCATGGGGTCACGAAGAGTCGGACATGACTAAACAATAACAAATTTCCACCCTCTCTTTCCCTGACATGTGCACTGTGCTGTCCCCAAATCTGCTCTGGAGAGTTGATGATCCCCTTCCTTGCAGATACAGTGGCACCTCTGGATGCGAATGGGATCCGTTCCGGAGCCCCGTTCGAATCCTGAAGAGAACGCAACCCGCATCTGCCATCTGCATGTGCGTGGGTTGCGATTCGCCGCTTCTGCGCATGCGTGCGACGTCATTTTGAGCATCTGTGCATGTGCGAGCAGTGAAACCCGGAAGTAACGCATTCCGTTACTTCCGGGTCGCCGCAGAGCGCAACCCAAAAATGCTCGACCTGAAGCAACTTTAACCTGAGGTATGTATTAGAGTGCATAGGGAGAAGAAGGGGAGAGCATTCCATTGCGCAAAGAGAAATCCTTGCACTGGCAGAATAGTCTCCTTGGCGCTATGTTGAATGCAATCCACTTCTTCCAGAAACACAGATCTGCTTCCCAGTTTGAACTCTAAAATAAAAAAATACTCACCGCATTAGAAGTGGAACTAAAAAATGCTGTCCGAAAGCCTATAAGTGGGTATAAAAACAAATAAAATAATTGCAGTTCTAGTAGATTTGCTGTCGATTATCTTGAGCTGCTTAAATATACACATAATTTCAGGGGCAAACCTGCTGCATATTCAACACATTTTGGGCATATGCTTCATCTCTTCTCTGGGATTATATTTAGCAGAAATTCAGCAGGAGCCAGATTCGCATGATATTGACTGGTCAGGCCTTGCATCAATGATAAGGCTCCCTCCACTGTTTCTGGAACAGGTTGTGAAGTGTAGAAAAGCCATTAAAAAAAGAATGTGACTAGGAGCCCAGGTGTGTCTCATCGCAGGAGCAATGATGGAGAGGCAGAGAAGCAGTCCTCCCCCCACAGGAACACACATTTTGTGTGCCAAATCTGGTTTAGACGCATCTCATTCTATTGTGTTCAACAGTACAATTAGTCGCAATCCAGTTTTGATGGCTTAAAGGTAAAGGTAAAGAGACCCCTGACCATTAGGTCCAGTTGTGACCGACTCTGAGGTTGCAGCGCTCATCTCGCTTTATTGGCCGAGGGAGCCGGCGTACAACTTCCGGGTCATGTGGCCAGCATGACGAAGCCGCTTCTGGTGAACCAGAGCAGCGCACGGAAACACCATTTACCTTCCCGCCAGAGCAGTACCTATTTATCTACTTGCACTCTGATGTGCTTTCGAACTGCTAGGTTGGCAGGAGCAGGGACCGAGCAACGGGAGCTCACCCTGTTGTGGGGATTCGAACCGCCGACTTTCCGATCAGCAAGTCCTAGGCTCTGTGGTTTAACCCACAGCGCCACCCGCGTCCTGATGATGGCTTGCCTGTCCTAAAAATATATGCACTCAGGGAGCCCACACATTTTTTGCCTACACACAGGAACTTCTGCAGTGCTGTGGGCAACTGTGTAAGCTTTATCTGATCAAAACAAGTATATGAGCTTCATCACCAACGTACAGAAATGAAGCAGCTATCCCAGTGGTCGGCAAGGTTCTCCTACAATCTAGTCCAACCGCAAGGCATTGTTTTGGAATTCAACTTTCCCCCCAAAGAGCTCTCAGCATCATCCCTTGGGTTCTCAAGCAGACTCCCATCCAACCGCTGGCCAGCCTGAACTTGCCTAGCTTCCAGGACGGAGTTTCATCAAGGAACCATAACAAGTTGGATGCTTTAGCCCCACACCAAAAAATGTGTTCTGATGACTTCTCCCAAACATTAAAGCGTCTTGCAGAACAGCCCTGGCAGCAGCTGAAGGACTTCCTTCAGGAGACCCCTTCAGCTAGGAAAAGGGGGTCCCATGTAGGCTGGGGAGGGTGCAATAGAAATAAAATTTTATTATTATAAAAAAATATAATTATTGTTGTTGTTGTTGTCTCAAAGGCATGCAGTTTGCAGGGAACCAGAAGCACGGAGCACAACCACACCCTGAATTTAGATCACATGGCAAAAGCAAAAGCAAAAGCAGCACAGGACCACTCCTTCCCTTATTTTTTGCAGTTAAGTGTAAATAACTGAGACTAGCAGAAGAAGATGCAGTCCTTACAGTTCTGCACATCAAACCCAGACTGAGCTAGATTGCTTGGTCTCTCTAAGTCAGTCACATGCCCTGAAACCAGGAAATGTTTCAGTGTAGTATGTTTTTTTTCATGAAAGTCAAAGGAACTACTGCTAAGCAGTAACTGAAAGTACATCTCCTTTTGACTGCCAACTCCTGTTCTCCTTTCACTTTCCTAGTACAAGTGGGAGCCACAACAAAATGCTGCCTCGCCTCCCCGTTTTCCCATCCCGCACGCCACTTTGCTACTCAGGATTCCGTGCTGCTGAGTCCTTATCAGGCTGGTTTTTGTGGGTTTCCCCTCCCATTTCAGGTTTAACTGCTAGAGATTTTGTTGTCCTTCTGCAAATCTTCACATTATTCCCAGCCTGCTACTACCTCCCCCTCTTGTGCCGGAGGTATTATGTGTTGCTGTCCTGGCTAACCCACGTGAAGGCATGGAAAACCCGAATGCTGGAAACAGGTGCAATGATTGATTAACAACCAGAGCCCAAACCCAGGAAGCTCAAGTTCCTGCAGCCGTGCTCGAAATACAAAGCATGCTTGGGCCATTCTAGGCTGCTCAAGTTCCTTCATGATCACTGCTCCATCTTGGGAGGGTCTGGCTTCACTGAGAACAAGGATAGGAGTTCTAGATATGCACAAGATACTTTTAAAAAGGACAAAGACTAATCAGATTGGAACGGCTGTATACTCACAGTGTTGGCCAGGTGTACGCAAAGCCGCAGCGAGAAGCCAGACAACCTGGGACTCCACTGTGAGGAAAAAGAGGGGAAGGGGAGACAGAAGAGTTTAGGGTTAGGGTTGCACCGATAGCCCCCCCTAACTCTCATGGCATTAAACCCAACAGCATTCAAAAACCAGCAGCAGAACATTTCAGTCCTCTAGACACACTGCTGCTGACCTGGAGGCAATTACAGTACACACAGATAAATTCCCCTTCTGCAGATAGGTTTGGACTGCAAAACTTGGGGGAAGGGGAAAGGAGATAGATGCACATGCATATTGATTTGGAATGATACTGGGTTGTTTTTGTGGGAATGTTATGGATATTAGGAGAGGATATATTGATTAAATATTATCCTCCCTCCCTCACGCTAGTGAGTCACGTAGCAGGGCACATTTCCCTTGTACACCAGGAAGCTAATTTGCAGATTCCTTTGAATCTCTTTAGTTAAGCAATCCAGTCTGGCAATCCCAGATTGGATTTATTCCTGGTAAGTCCCCTTTTGATCCCTCTCTAAAGAATAAAGACACAACAGTCTTTCTTCAAAAGTAGCAAGAAGCTTACTTACATTCAGTTCACAGTATGATCCCTGAAGGCAGGCTTTGGCTTATAGTTACAGAGAAAGGTGTGGATTCATCCCATGTGGGGATTCTTCCCATGTGCTGAGAGCCAGCAGTGCAGTCCAAGAGAATCAAAAAGAGTCAGAAGGGAAAAGAGAGCAAAAAGAGAAGGATAGCTACGTGACTGCACCTTTTGTGGGGTCTCCCGGGGTCACGCCCACCTACCTGGTCACATGCAGGGGGAGGATGCTCCAGACCAGGTGTAACAGGAAGTTATTCTGGCTGGAGGAACATCCCCCTGTCTGTGTCCACTCTAGGGAAACAAGGAATGTTGTATTTGACTGCTCCAATGGATTACATCCCAGAGTTTTTGTTTTTTAATAGACCTAGGCTCTGGTATGGCTACAGTCCCAGTAGTAGTACGGAACCAGAGGTTACATGGGAACGTTGCTACAACACCCACAACAAAATGACGCCACATTTCCTCAGCCCAGCCCCTAAGCAGGATTGCTTCTATTCAGCCTGGCATAGGGGCCTTTGGGTGCTCTTTGGGACATGTGGCAGGGGGTAGGGGTGGTTTTTCATCCCCCAATGTGCATCTACTTTTATCTCTCCTCGGAACAATCTATTTAGAGCTCAAGCAGGCCAATCGCTCCATCCCCAGCCGACATGCTCAGCATTATGTATGTCCCAGAAGCTCAAGGGGCCTTACCAGGACATTTAAACAACATTTTAATATACAAACTAATATATTTCCATGTACAGTGGTACCTCAGCTGTCGAACGTAATCCGTTCTGGAAGACAGTTTGACTTCCGAAACGTTCAACAACTGAGGTGCAGTGGGCAGTCAGCAAATATTGTTACAAAACGGAAGCATTTACTTCCGGGTTTTCGGCGTTCGAAAACCGAAACGTTCGGCTTCCAAAGCGTTCGACAACTGAGGTACCACTGTACTAGGAATCTTCCCCTCTCCAAAATGACTTTATTTTGGGGTGGCGCCATTTTGCTTCTAAATCTATAGGTGTGGGTTCACTCATGTTCAAATATTTTTCTTTAGTACCAAATTTTTAATTCCATTACAGAATTAATATCGGAGAATGACATTTAGCATGAGGTTAGTACAGTTAATACTCTCAGTCATAGGTTCCTGTTTTAGGTAAGAAGCCGAGGGAAGGAGTAATGTTATTTTATTATCCATTTATACCCCACCCCCATCTCTGTTTACAAAAATCAGCATAATACAAAACCAGATTAAAAATACAAAACGTATCCGGCAAAGGTAGCAATTCAAAACAGCAGACAAATTCAAAAACCAATTTAAATTGCTGCTCTGAAGGGAAGCAAGTAGTGGTATGGCAAGGAAGGCTAAAAAATGACCTTTGCACAGAGAAAAAGTAGCTTTTGAGGTGTCGACACTCAAAGTGTTTACTATACACATTAGCCAAACCAGTCATCATATGCTCTTTCTGGCTGGAGACAGAATAGGTTTTAAAGGGAAGAGAAAGTAGCTTGAAAGAAAAGCCACTTCCCACAGTGTCACGCGCATTTATTTTGTCCCACTATAGGGACGCCGGTGGCACTGTGAGTTAAACCACAGAGCCTAGGACTTGCCGATCAGAAGGTCAGCAGTTCAAATCCCTGCAACAGGGTGAGCTCCCGTTGCTCGGTCCCTGCTCCTGCCAACCTAGCAGTTCGAAAGCATGTCAAAGTGCAAGTAGATAAATAGGTACCACTCCGGCGGGAAGGTAAACGGCATTTCTGTGCGCTGCTCTGGTTTGCCCGAAGCGGCTTAGTCATGCTGGCCACATGACCCGGAAACTGTACGCCGGCTCCCTCAGCCAATAAAGCGAGATGAGTGCCGCAACCCCAGAGTCAGCCACGACTGGACCTAACGGTCAGGGGTCCCTTTACCTTTTATCAAGTATAAAACCTGATAAACCTTCTTTCCAGAGGCAAAAGAAAGCAGCATGATGGTACAGAAACTGAACACACAGTTCTCAGGAATCCTCTGATATACAGCAGTCTTTTCAACCTGGGGATCGCAACCCACAGGTAGATCCCAAAGCCCGTCTAAGTGGGTCACGGGCTTTATAAGTAAACCCAAAATAATGACTGCTTTTAGTTCTTAATTGGTATGATGTAAACCTCTTAAGAATTTTCGTTGGGACATCAAAATGATGTCTGACATTTTAACTCTTAGGAAATGTTCTCCGGCAGGAGACAGCAGTCAGCTTGCGACAAAATGCTCCAACCAGTCAAACCACTCTGCCGCCAGGGTTAATTAACAGTTAAATCAAGTCTGACTTGAAGTTTGCTTAGGCAACGTTTGTCCATTACCCTTCCTCTGAATAAACAGAGAAGTCTGAATTATGTTACTCAAAAGTAGTGTTTGTCATGGCTCCAAAATAGCATGGCTCCATCAGCAAGCTCAGGCTATTCAGAGAATCAGAGAGAGTTGGAAGGACCCTCTAGTCCAGGGGTCAGCAACATTTTTCAGCTGTGGGCCGGTCCACTGTCCCTCAGACCTTGTGGGGGGCCAGACTATATTTTGAAGGGGGGGGGAATGAATGAATTCCTATGCCCCACAAATAACCCAGAGATGCATTTTAAATAAAAGCAGACATTCTACTCATGGAAAAACACCAGGCAGGCCCCACAAATAAAGAATTCTACAATTCTACAAAGAAGCGTAGAATTGGAAGAGACCCTGAGGATCATCTAGTCCAACCCCCTGCAATGCAGCTGTCCCATATGGGGATCAAACCTGCAACCGTGGCATTATCAACACCATGCTCCATCCAGCTGCTTTTTCAGCGGGGGGCTGGTACACTGTCCCTCAGACCTTGTGGGGGGCCGGACTATATTTTGAAGGGGGGGGGAAATGAACGAATCCCTATGCCCCACAAATAACCCAGAGATGCATTTTAAATAAAAGCACACATTCTACCCATGGAAAAACACCAGGCCGGCCCCACAAATAACCCAGAGATGATTTTAAATAAAAAGACACATTCTACTCAGGTAAAAACATGCTGATTCTCGGACCATCCGTGGACCAGATTTAGAAGGCGATTGGGCCGGATCCGGCCCCCGGGCCTTAGTTTGCCTACCCATGCTCTAATTCAACCCCCTGCAATGAAGGAACCTCAACTAAAGCATTCGTGACAGATGATCATTCAACCTCAGCTTAAAAACCTAGAATCATAGAATCATAGAATCATAGAGTTGGAAGAGACCACAAGGGCCATCGAGTCCAACCCCCTGCCAAGCAGGAAACACCATCAGAGCACTCCTGACATATGGTTGTCAAGCCTCTGCTTAAAGACCTCCAAAGAAGGAGACTCCACCACACTCCTTGGCAGCAAATTCCACTGTCGAACAGCTCTTACTGTCAGGAAGTTCTTCCTAATGTTTAGGTGGAATCTTCTTTCTTGTAGTTTGGATCCATTGCTCCACGTCCGCTTCTCTGGAGCAGCAGAAAACAACCTTTCTCCCTCCTCTATGTGACATCCTTTTAGATATTTGAACATGGCTATCAAATCACCCCTTAACCTCCTCTTCTCCAGGCTAAACATGCCCAGCTCCCTTAGCCGTTCCTCATAAGGCATTGTTTCCAGGCCTTTGACCATTTTGGTTGCCCTCCTCTGGACACGTTCCAGTTTGTCAGTGTCCTTCTTGAACTGTGGTGCCCAGAACTGGACACAGTACTCCAGGTGAGGTCTGACCAGAGCAGAATACAGTGGCACTATTACTTTCCTTGATCTAGATGCTATACTCCTATTGATGCAGCCCAGAATTGCATTGGCTTTTTTAGCTGCCGCGTCACACTGTTGGCTCATGTCAAGTTTGTGGTCAACCAAGACTCCTAGATCCTTTTCACATGTACTGCTCTCAAGCCAGGTGTCACCCATCTTGTATTTGTGCCTCTCATTTTTTTTGCCCAAGTGCAATACTTTACATTTCTCCCTGTTAAAATTCATCTTGTTTGTTTTGGCCCAGTTCTCTAATCTGTCAAGGTCGTTTTGAAGTGTGATCCTGTCCTCTGGGGTGTTAGCCACCCCTCCCAGTTTGGTGTCATCTGCAAATGACAGGAAGGAGAAACCACCACCTTCCGAGGGAGTCTGTTCCACAGCTCTTGCTGTCAGAAAGTTATTCCTGATGTGTTGTCAGAATCTCCTTGTAACTCAAAGCCATTGCTTCGAGTCCTACCCTCCAAAGCAGGAGAAAACTAGCTTGCTCCATCTTCCATGTGACCGCCCTTTTAGGTATTTGAAGATGGCTATCTCCTCTCAGTCTCCTCTTCTCCAGACTAAACACACCCCACCCCTTCAACCATTCCTCATAAGGCTTGATTTCCAAACCCTTGATCATCTTGGTCACCCTCCTCTGCACACGTTCCAGATTGTCAATATCCTGCTTAAATTGTGGCACCCAGAACTGGTATTCCAGGTGTGGTCTGGCCAGGGCAGAAATGAGTGGTACTATTACTTCCCCTGTTCTGCATCCTATACTTCTGTTGATGCAGCTAAGAATCGCATTAGCTTTATTTGCTGCTGCATCACACTGTTGACTCATGTTAAGCTTGTGGTCCACTACCTAGGCGCCATCTCCCTAAGACCCTGGGGGCCAAGGCACCCATAATATGTCCCATATAGGGACCAGGCGCCCACAAAATGTGGGGGCAAGTGCGCGGCACCACGTCCCATGGAAAGAGCAGGGAGTTTGTGCCGGGGTGTGGAAGAGAGAGCATGGAGTTTGGGCAGGGAGAGGGGGGGAGACTCCAAGATCCTTTTCACATGTACTGCTAGTGAGCCAGGTGTCCCCAATCTTATCACAAGCACAGCTGTCAACCTTCCCTTTTTTTGCGGGAAATTCCCTTATTCCAGCGTCGTTTCCCGCTGCTTCCCGCTGCTATCCTGGATTGTTAGATATCCCGTAGACTGTCCCCAGGACGGGTGAGGCTGCTGATCCCTTATTTTCGAGACTGCTGATCCCTTAATTTTCAAATCTGACAGTTATGATCACAAGGTGCAGACAGGATATGCCAAGCGGGCAGAACCTCCCTTACTTAAGCAAATTTTATTTCCTCGATGGCAGCTGCCACTCTTGGCTACGCCCATGCATCTTATATTGAAGCATCTGGTTCTTCCTGCCTAAGTGTGTAACCTTGCATTTGTCCCGTGGTATTATCCCATTATTCCGTGGTAGCCGTGCAGTTTTTGGTAAGAGGAAACCCCAAATTCAGACTGCAAACCTTCCATAGCTGTCAACCTTCCTTTTTTTTTTTTTTTTTGATGGAAATTCCCTTATTCCAGCGCCGTTTCTCGCTGATATCCCGGATTGTTAGATATCCTGCAGACTGTCCCCAGGACAGGTGAGGCTGCTGATCCCTTATTTTCGAGGCTGCTGATCCCTTATTTTCAGATCTGAAAGTTGACAGCTATGAAACCTTCTCTTTTAATAATAATTTATTATTTATTATCATTATTATTTGAGGTTCCTATCGCAGAGCACTTAAGTATCCTGGGCTGGCAGGGCGATCATCCGAGATCGAGGCTCTCCAGCCGCGGGGCCAGCGGAGAGCGGATCGCCCCGACGCCCCCCACTCACCGCATCGGCCGGCGGCCTAGCGCCTCCTCCTGCGGCTCGGCCGGGCTCCCTACGCGGGAAGGCGGTGCGCGCAGCCCCGGTGACGCGCCGCACGAAGCCCAGGTAGAAGAGCAAGAGCCCGGCGACTGCCGTCGACCACAGCAGCAGCGCGCAGCTTTCGCCCTCCATCGCGGCGCAGCCAGGCAGCTCTTCTGCAACCCCGGCGGCTGCCGAGCGCAGCCTCCTCCCTTCTCCTCCCCTCCGGCCTTCGCGGGCTGGAGGCGGAGTTGCGCCTGCGGGTAAAAGAGGCCGTGGGGATTTTGCGCCCCCGGAAGGAAACGGCAACGGTTGCTCCTGTGGTTCTTTTACTCCGGGGTAACTGCCAGTTTACGTCTAAGGGGGAACTCCGCGCTGAGACTACGGAGGGACAATGCCCCTTTCTGACCCCAAGTGAAAGAACTGCCTTAGCGGAGTCTTTCCGCCAGGTTGGATAAAATATGGGAAGGGGGGGCGGCTTATGCAGCCCTACCCTGCATAAGCGATCACATGACACTATTTGAATGGCAAGGTCTATCAACTTTGGGGGGCCCCTGCACCCTCAAATTTTTATTAGGGGGCTTGGCCCCTAGGATTAGCTCCTATGCTTTCTGCATAGGAAAAACTTGGGTTTTTTGTTGTTTGTTTGCTTTTACGCACAGCTCCAGTGCGGCAGGAACAAATTATTATTATTATTATTATTATTATTATTATTATTATTATTATTATCATTATCATTATCACCCCACTTTTAATTGATTTCTGAATCTTTCATTCAGCCTGCAGACAGAAAGACAGAGAGCTAGAGCAATGGGGATAAGCCATATGTAAAAGATTAAGATTTAGGCCGAAATCCTAAGCACCCTTTACATACTGATTGTGGAACTTCAGAATCTACAAATACCGTGTTTAATGGCAGCAGCAAGCTTTAAACTTTGGGAGTCCAAGCAGTGGCGTAGCGTGGGTTGTCAGCACCCGGGGCAAGGCAAGTAATTTGCGCCCCCTAACCCGTGGATTTGCGCCCCCTAACCCATGGATTTGCCCTAACCCCAGATGTTGCGCCCGGTGCGGCCCGCCCCCCCCTGCACCCCCCCACGCTACGCCACTGAGTCCAAGCGCTTCTTTATCTCGGTCCTTTGCTGGCGCACAGCCTCCCTTGCAGTTCAGTAACTTCCTTCAAAGGGAAAGAGTTACACCCCGCTTCGTAAGGAGAGCAATCGGCACGTGGAGCTCCAATTACCTTTATCAACAGCCTGGGAGAGCCTTTCATTAAAGTCCTATATCAGCTCTTTGCCTCTCCCTCTACGATGAGATTAAAAAAAATTGCACTCCCCACCAAGGATTCCCTTATATCTTGCAGCTGCAATTATAAACATGGTGAGCTTGTAATCAGAGGGGTCTGGGTTAAAGGCGGATCTACACGGATCCTCATGGATCCTCCACTTTTTAAAAAATAACTCCAACAAATCCAGTGTCAAATCACACCTGCAAGGCACGCCTACAGACTGGACTATAAAAAACGTGGATCTAACACTTTGCCGCGCTGCAGCACCACAAAAACATGGATCCGAGGCATGGATCCTCATGAATTCATATGATTTTTGTATTGAAAGAAAATAAAAACAACATGATACTGTAGACCACATCTTAGTCTGTAGGCAGAACCAAAAAAATCACGCATCCACTGTTTCGTGGTACCGCAATGGCACAAAAACATGGTTAAAAAACACGGTTCCTCATGGATCCTCATGATTTTTGCACTAGATCAGCCCAAAGTCACCATCAGATCAAATATCATGGCCATGAGCACAGCATGCACCACAAAAATCACGGATCCACGGCTTCCTGGCGACACCGTGGCCCAAAAATATGGTTTTGAAGCACAGATCCTCATGGATCCTCACACTTTTTGCATTGGACCACCCCAAACTCACTGTCAAATCACACATCATAGCCAGGGGCACAGCCTGCACCACAAAAAACTCAGATCCACAGCTTCTTGGCCACTCCATGGCCCAAAAACGTGGTTCTGAAGCACAGATCCTCATGATCATCGTGCTTTTTGCATTGGGGAACCCCAAATTCACCCTTTATTCATATATCTTGTACATAACCACAGATATGACCACAAACATCATGGATCTACTGCTTCGTGGCCCTGGCCAGATGCTACCCTGGATATATTGGCCAATTTTTAGGTGGGTGTGCTGGGACGGAGGAAACGGAGTCAGCTGAATCTCGATCCAATAAAGATGGGGGTCCAATGGCTCGGCCGGAATGATTTCGGTTTGGTTTCCAGCTCCCAGCTCTTCATGGGGCACAGTAGTCACCTGTAGCCGCCATCAGGAGTCCCGGTGTGATCCTGGACGCTTCTGTCTCTATGAAGGCACTGGTCACAAATGTAGCCAAACTGGCATTTTTTAATCTATGTCAGGTTAGGCGATTGGTACCATACCTGTCCCTTTCCAACCTAGCCATGGTGATCCATGCAGCAGTCACCTGCAGACTAGACTAACTTGCTCTATACCTGAGCCGGGGAGGGCAGGGTATAAATGCCATAGAGAGAGAGAGAGACAGCGTGAGACAGAGAGGGTGGGGGGAGGGAGGGAGAGAGAGAGAGAGAGAGATGCAGGGCTACCTTCGAGACTGCTCCAGAAACTCCAAATGGTCTAAAATGCAGATGCATGAGTTCTTACTTGGACTTTGTGGAGAGCCCACATTCAGTTGGTTGTTCATCAGCTGGACTGGCTCCAGGTGGTGTATCGAATCAGGTTCAAGGTTTTGGTGCTAACCTTTAAAGCCCTAAACAGTCTGTGACCTTTCTTATCTGTGGGATACAACCCCAAAGAGTGTGACGCTCATCTAACAGCAACCTACTGGTGGTCCCTGGCCCAAAACATATCCAGCTGTCCTCAACCAGAGCCAGAGCCTTTTTGGTGGAACGCTTTGTCTAATGAGACCAGGGCTATCTCAGTTCTCTCACTTGTCGTGGTGAGTGTTTACATCAATCAGGGGTGGCCAACTTGTGGCCCAGATCTGGCCCCTCATGCCATGAGAAGTGGCTCACCAGCTCCTTTATTTCTGATCAGGAAATAAAACAAAAGTACACATAGCGGGTTTTTCTTTCTGATCTTTGCACTGAGCACCATGGAACTAAGATTGGCGCCTGAGCTTTAAGAGTATAAAACACAACATTTCCAGACACACTCATCCCAGCACTGGAGTGGTGAGTGTTGGCAATGCTGCGTGTGCGCATGAGTGTGGAGAGTGAGAAAAAGACGAGTGTACTTTGTGGTTACATGTCTGGTGAAAAAACTGTGTGTGGTGAATGTGCTTGTGTAGCGAGTGCATGTGTGCTGTCTGTGTTGTGTTGTGCTGGATGCAGTCACAGGAAGCTCTGCATAGTGCATTGGATTAGCTGTGTTGCTGAGCCAAAAACCACGTTGAGTTCCATGCTGCCTTGTCTTTTCCTCTCTCCCTTTTGGTACCATCAGTGACACACGGTGTTGGAGAGGTGGAAGAGCAATGCAGCTTCAGCCATGCTGGCTACTACTGGCTGTATCTGTAGTGAGCCTGTACGCACACATATCCTTTGGCCATGCCCAATGCTGCTTGGACAGGTGGCTGATGCTCGGTGTGACCCTCAGGCTGAAAAGGGTTTGCCACTTATACCATAAATAATAAAGGTGTTCTCACACCTGATAGACCTGTATATGGCTCAGTGTGCTAAGGACTTCAGTGGAAGTGGAACTTGTGGTAAATTGGCTTTATTGCTGCTGATAAATCCAAAGATGATCAAGGTAAAGGGACCCCTGACCATTAGGTCCAGTCGTGGCCGACTCTGGGGTTGCGGCGCTCATCTCGCTTTATTGGCCGAGGGAGCCGGCGTACAGCTTCCAGGTCATGTGGCCAGCATGACTAAGCCGCTTCTGGCGAACCAGAGCAGTGCACGGAAACGCCATTTACCTTCCCGCTGTACCTATTTATCTACTTGCACTTTGAGGTTCTTTCGAACTGCTAGGTTGGCAGGAGCAGGGACCGAGCAACGGGAGCTCACCCCGTCATGGGAATTCGAACCGCTGACCTACTGATCAGCAAGTCCTAGGCTCTGTGGTTTAACCCACAGTGCCACCCGCATCCCGATGATCAAGGTACAACATTCTGAATCTTTTGTTTATTCAGTCTTGTGCACTGTACTTATGAGGAAAGCGACCTAAGGTTGGTTTATCTGGGGACAAAGCTGTGTTGAACGGGTCACCTACATGAATGGAAATACTCTCACTGTGAAACGAAACAGTGCGTGAAGCATTTGCTAGATTGCTTCAGAAGCAAAGTACCTTACCATTTGTATACATCTGAAAGAGACAGCTCTCACTTCCTAAGACTCTAGGCTGTTGATGTGGAAATACACAGTTTAAAGCAGATAAAATATTCCTGATAAAATTCCATTCCTCAGCTGTTGCAACTGAGTGGTTAGAGGTATATTTGGGGCTGTTGTGAAATTCATTTTCCTGATTCCATTTTTAAAAGAAATGCTCCCACAGGAGGCTGTGACCTTGAAGGGAGAACTAATTTGTGGTGGGTAGCAGGTGGGAGAGAAGGTTGCTTAAATTTTTGTTAGCTATTTGTCTGCTCAGAACCATAATTGGTGTCAATGTGAAGAATCCTGAAACTACACATAATGTGAAATGTTGAGAAATTCTACTCAGCCATGAAGCTTGGGGCCAGGTCATCGGCGTAGCCAGGATCTTTGTTGGGGGGCAGAGGTAATGTGATTGGTCAGTTAGTTAAGTATTTCTATTGCTTTACTTGTGCTGCCCCTTGGCTACATCCATAGGCCAGGTACTAATTCTTGGTCCAATGTACATCGTACTATTGTTGTGATGATAAAAGGAAATAAAGCTCATTTGTATGCTTCAGAATCCAAATGAGATAACTTGAAAGTTTAAAAGGGGAAATAATTTTAAAGCCAAATTCAAATTCCTACTTGGAAATAACTTACACCTAGAAATTATCATGAATTCTATACCAGTACTGGCCACACAGGGTCACTGTTTATTTTCCTTTTGATGTCTATTCCAGCACTGGCCACATGGGGTCATTTTTTATTTTCCTGTCGATGTCTATTCCAGTACTGGCCACACGGGGTCACTGTTTACTGCATGGAGATGTCTGGGAGCTGCCTCTGCCACTTTTTTTTTTTCTTTTCTTTGGCTGCACACTGCAGAGTGAATCAGGTGTTTGGTTAAAGGAGCTGTTTGGATATTGTCTCAGAAGATCCCCTTTCACCCTCTCGCCCCACAAGGCAGCAGCAGCAGGGCATCTTTGGGGCCCTGGCATCTTGTCTCAAAAGATCCCCTTTCTCCCTCCATCAAGCGAAGCTTTCCCTTCCCCGGACCTCTGGAACGGATCCCGTCAGCAAACGGAGGTACCACTGTATCTGGAATGGGAGGGCAAACGGTCAAGGGATTCCCTTCTGGAATCTTCCTTTGCAAGGAAATTCTGAAAGCAAGAAGTACATGAAGCTGCTAGCCAGGCACTGGCGTCAAGCGCAGTACTGGAAGACAAGGGCCAGCAGCTATGTATTCGACTTAATTCATTGCCACCCCTCCAGTAAAGGGATAAGAGACTGCCCATCTCTATTCAGAGGTGGCTATTCATGAGGCAAAGTGAAGTGGCTGCCTCAGGTAGCAGATGCCCAAGTGCCATTAGGAGTTGCAGAGTGAGACACAGAGTTCTGAACCACAAGACTTACCGTATTTTTCGCTCTATAGAACACACCGGACCACAGGACGCACCTAGTTTTTAGAGGGGGAAATCAAGAAAAAAAATATTATTTCCCCCCCAGCCCCAAAGAGCAGCGGACAGGCTGCGCGCAGCCTGTCTGCTTCTCCCAGAGCTTCTTGGGCTGTGGGGGAAGCCCGGGTCCCCCCCCCCCAGCCCCAAAGAGCAAAGAAGCCAAGACAGCGAGCGGGATCCATCCATCTTCTAGGTATGTGTGCACAGGAATGCACTTTAAGGCTGCAGTCCAATGCACGCCTACCTGAGAATAACTCCCATTGAATTCAATGAAGTTTTTGAGTAGACACACATATAAATTGTGTCGTAAACATTTCATCTTGATATGACATCTTGAAATTAAACCAGCTGCTGACTTTGCATTAAATCATACATGTTACAGAAACAGGCATCATTTCTATTGGATCAAATTAGGGTTATAATATTAGGGTTATAAAAATAATATTAATATTAGGATTATAATATTAAGACCAGAGATAACTATTTTAATACCTACCCCACTTTTTCAACAGACCTATATCTGTATATATATATAGTGGGAGCAGCATTTCTGCAACAGAGTCAGCAACAGCAATGCTAGACCAGTGAGACCTTCTTATCTCTCATTATGCAGTTTTTATTCCTTCTGTAACTCACTTTTGTTTGTACAGTGACAATAAAAATGTCATTTGCTAGGTAGAAAGCCCTGGTGCAGATGTGGCAACAAGTCATTAACACAAATTGTTAACTGAAAACCAGATTCTAGGGTCCTGCAGGTTATTCTGCATTTTGCTCTTTAACCCTGGACTTGGCATTAGGCAGTTCCCTTCTCTCTCTGAAAAGGTGGATCTGAAGTTCAGAACCTTCTGATTTTGTATTGTGAAATACAAAAGAAGAGCATGTGCTGTAGAAGACAAATTATGTTGCACTATATGTATATATTTTGAGGCAGGATGTAGAAATAATTAAAAACAGACGCACAGAAATACCGTTGGAAAAATCTGCATATATAGCAAGCTCATCTGTAGACGAAATCTTTCATTATACAAATGAGAATAATATACTAATATGTTCACTTATTTTTTCATGATCTGATAGGCAGAAGGACAGTGCTAGGATAACAGGCCTTCAAAATTTGAGAGAGACTTGGTTGAAAAATCAAGTTGCACGTAAGCTGTGATTTTTGCCTGTCACAATAGTTTTGCTATGCTGTTGTAGCACTAGTGTTACACTAAGAGCAGGCATAGTGGATGCAGAGGAGGCATCTTCACTTGGGTCCAGGGGTTCTGGCAACTGCCCAAAGATGCTTGGTGCTGAAACTAGGTCTGTTCATTGCATTGCCACCTCCAAGTAAGTTTGCATAGAATTAGAACCTTGGAGTCTACACCACAACAACTTCCTATCATAAACAAAAGGTACCCCCTGTCGTAGAATTTGTGACTATTTAAACACTCTGAAAACCTCTCAAAATCTCCACTTAAAAATATGATCATATATTATTGGCCCATATAATCATAAACAATTAACTTAAATAGCATCAAAATGATACAGTGGTGCCCCGCAAGACGAATGCCTCGCAAGACGAAAAACTCGCTAGACGAAAGGGTTTTCCGTTTTTCGAGCTGCTTCGCAAGACGAATTTCCCTATGGGCTTGCTTCGCAAGACGAAAACGTCTTGCAAGTTTGTTTCCTTTTTCTTAAAACCGTTAATACTGTACAGTTGCGACTTGACTTCGAGGAGCAACTCATAGCAAGCGGTGTGGTAGCCTTTTTTGAGGTTTTTGAAGACTTTGGTGATTTTTGAAGCTTTTCCAAAACTTCTTTTGCAGCCATTTGGTAAGTTAAACTTTTAAAACTTTTTTGGGGGGTTTTGGATTTTGGGTTGGGGTGTTTGGAATTCAAGGATTTGGTGTTGGGGAGGGGTTTGCAAGAATCTGGAAGCTTGTGTGGTTTTTTTCTGCATTTTTATGATTTTCTGTGACCATTGGGCCACTCTGCTGTTTTTTAAAAAAATTTCTGGGTTTGAATTTTGAAATGCTCTTTACAGTATGTGTGACTTTAAAGAGCACTTAATAAACTCTTGTTGTACCAAATTTGGCTTTGTTTGGACTTTTTTTGACCATAGGAACGCATTAATTGAATTTCAATGCATTCCTATGGGATTTCGTGCTTCGCAAGACGAAAAATTCGCTACACGAAAAAACTCGCGGAACGAATTAATTTCGTCTTGCAAGGCACCACTGTATTTTCCAAAGAGCCAATTTATTGGGAAAATCAACATTGTACATCATGTTTCAGTACCAGCCACACTGGTTTATTTTTTTATTTGTGCGCTAGTCATTTCTTTTTAATTCCAAATGTGTACAATACTGTTTATGAATTATAATGTATAAAACATAGAGCAGATCTTATCACAGGACACTGCTTCTGGCGCAACGGGACACTGTGATGGAAGCCAGAGCGCATGGAATTGCAGTTTACCTTCCCACCACAGCGGTATCTATTTATCTACTTGCACTGGCATGCTTTCGAACTGCTAGGTTGTCAGGAGCTGGAACAGAGCAACAGGAGCTCACCCCATCACAGGGATTCGAACTACCAACCTTCCAGCTGGCAAGCCTCCAAGTGGCTCAGTGGGGTATGTAACTCAAAAGCTTGTGTATTATTACACCAACAGAAGCTGTTGTAATAAAAGATTTTCTCTTTATTTTCTGGCAGCAGTAAACTAATAATTATTCAAACAAATCTCTAATAAAGTCAGCTATCACACTGGGACGCGTGTGGCGCTGTGGTCTAAACCACTGAGCCTAGGGCTCACCGATCAGAAGGTCAGCAGTTCGAATCCCCGCGACGGGGTGAGCTCCCGTTGCTCGGTCCCTGCTCCTGCCAACCTAGCAGTTTGAAAGCACGTCAAAGTGCAAGTAGATAAACAGGTACTACTCTGGCAGGAAGTTAAACAGTGTTTCCGTGCGCTGCTCTGGTTTCACCAGAAGCGGCTTAGTCATGCTAGCCACATGACCCGGAAGCTGTCTGCGGACAAACGCCGGCTCCCTCAGCCTATAGAGCGAGATGAGCGCCGCAACCCCAGAGTCGTCCGCAACTGAACCTAACGGTCAGGGGTAACTTTACCTTTACCCATCACACTGTAAGAAGCTAAAGGATTCAGCACATTTTAAATTAAAGACAGTAAACTTCTCCAGCTGGAGAGCCAGACTCCCTTGGCCAATCTTAAATGACTACAAGGGGGTAAATCAAATAATCCCAATTTAGCAACATTCTACTACTCAGTCCTTCAGATGGAGCTTTAAGTACTTGGAAAAAAATGAGAAAAAACATAAGTGGTGGAAAAAGCAGCCACTTTCTTCACTGACATGAGCATCAAAATGGAGATTGACATAAACACTTGTGCACTATGTTTCCAGTGTTCAGAGACAAAAATCATAAATAAGAAGACTGAAGCCTCTTAGCAGGAAGTACGCAGAGGCATAAATTTAAAATGATCGATTTAGGCATATATTACTCCAGATTTAGGGACACGGGTGGTGCTGTGGGTTAAACCACAGAGCCTAGGACTTGCCAATCAGAAGGTTGGCGGTTCGAATCCCCGCAATGGGGTGAGCTCCCGTTGCTCAGTTCCTGCTCCTGCCCACCTAGCAGTTCGAAAGCACGTCAATGTGCAAGTAGATAAATACCTTCCAGCGGGAAGGTAAACGGCGTTTCCGTGCGCTGCTCTGGTTCGCCAGAAGCGGCTTAGTCATGCTGGTCACATGACCCAGAAGCTGTATGCCGGCTCCCTTGGCCACTAAAGCGAGATGAGCGCCGCAACCCCAGAGTCGGCCACGACTGGACCCAATGGTCAGGAGTCCCTTTACCCTTTACCTTTACCTACTCCAGATTTGTTGGATTCTGCCTCCATCACACCTCATCGGCGTCTTCTTTGGCGATTCCTCGTAGCCGAGTAAGATTGTCTTCCATGAACACGGTTTTAACAATGAGTCCGTAAGTGACTGTGGAGGCCAATTCTGGATCCACACGTCCTTCCACAGTGGGGACATTGGTTTCCAAGCAGGAGTTGATCACAGTGTGGATTTGCCAATGGTCAGGATGGGAGTTACAGCTCGGCAACATCTGGAGTGTCAAAAGTTCCCCATCTCTGGATTACTGGCTCTGGCAGAGGAAGAGGGGAGTGGGGGAAGCGCACCGCCCCTAGCAGCGCAATCCCAGTGGGGTGCCATCGCGGCTGGCCCCCCGCCCGTGCTGGGCACCATGCCCCTGCAGGCTGCATGCCACGCCCCCAGGACATGCACCACGCCCTGACCTGCTCTCCGCCCCCGGTGCCGGAGCATGAAGCTCCACCACTAATTACTGGATCTATCCAGAGATACCTATGTCCCCCACAAGGTCTTCCAGCATATTTGCATGCCAAGTGGCATCTATTCCACCCCACCCTCCAAATAATGTTCTCTTTAACGGTGGTGGCTGACATGATTGATAGCTATAACAGTGGTTACCAAAAGGTGGTTCTAGAGTCCTTCAGTCACAGGAACATATGTGTTATTAATGTAAGTATAAAAAATTATAATTGTAGCCAATGTAGCATCAGAGGTTAAGCAGATTTTAATATGTAGAAGTAGTCCATTAACAATGGAAAATGAGTATGTCCACCCACTTCCTGCCCCAAAATGGTGAGTATAGCAAAGGGCAAGAATAAGAGAAAAAAAGCCTGACATAGTCTGCATGCCTGATTTCAATAAAGTTGGTGCTAGGAAACAAGAAAAGTGAGTTTTGCTCCTGTACTTCTCTGCTGTTCAATCTCAAGCTACAGGGTCTTAGACTTACACAATAAATTGATATTGATATCTAAAAATATTGGTTTAGAGTAAACAAACAATGGTTTCAGTGGATTTTACTTCTTATTTCTGAAGTATCTGTGGATTTATATGAAATTACTTTCTTTGTTTCCTTAGAGAGTTTGGATAGCTGTAATAAAATTTTCAATGAACTTAAGAACTGTAATATACCAAACAACATACAAAGCCAGATTTCAACATTCACACACACTGTAATACATACTGTGAGTACAAATTATTATTCATTCCAAGTGGAATGAAAATCCAGTTAAATGGATTTAGAATATACTTCTGCAATATTTTTACAGCCTGATTCCATATATGCCTTATCAAGCCCACTGAGGCTTAGGCTGCAATCTTACGGTCATTTACCTGGGACTAAATCCCAGTAAACTCAACAAGGGTTACTTCTGAGTACACATGCCTATGATGTCACTGTTAAACTCCTTGTTGTTGTTTAGTCGTTTAGTCGTGTCCGACTCTTCATGACCAGAGCACGCCAGACATCATAGGCATGTGTACTCAGAAGTAACCCTTGTTGAGTTTACTGGGATTTAGTAAGGCATATATGGAATTTGTACTCACAATATGTATTACAGTGTGTGTGTGTGTGTGTGTGAATGTTGAAATCTGACTTTGTATGTTGTTTGGTATATTACAGTTCTTAAGTTCATTGAAAATTTTATTACAACTATCCAAACTCTCTAAGGAAACAAAAAAATGCAGATAAGATTGTATGAATTTTTGTGTGAACTTTTTATTGATTTATTTATTTTTAATGAACTGATGTGGAAACAGGGCAAACTCAATTTAGGATTGGGAAAATGGGAAACAGAGAGAAATTGAAATTCATGGTTTTATCCATCTCCTACAAATTACAAATTCTTGTCCTAGGAGTTCTTGAGAGACCTCCTGGGTCATATGAACCAATCTGTTGTATATTTGTAATTCTAATACAGTACGAAGATATGAATTGATTTGTACTGCCCCATTTGGTGTAACCTAACTTCCAGGGATGTTTGAAGGTCAATAGTCTCAGCAACCTAGTAGGTTCCTGCTCAGTAGCCCTAGATGATGCAGAACAAGAGAATTAAGAGTATTCAGCCATTGGAACCTTGCAAGGGAGAACTGAGGACTGAAGACTCTGGGCAAAGATTAACCATACCTTCACTTCAAAAGCAATCCTGCCTCCTTAAGGTAGGCTTGCTATACACCTTGGGCTTCTCCAACTCCCTCCCAGTAAGCAACAGCGATCCACAAAATAGTGAAAATAATGTTGGGTAATGTGTGAATGCTGTATATTAGGAGAAATGCACATAAAATTGTATGAATTTTTGTGTGGAGTTTTTATTTATTTATTTATTTATTTTTAACTGATGTGGAAACAGGGCAAACTCAACTTAGGATTGGGAAAATGGGAAACAGAGAGAAATTGAAATTCATGGTTTTATCCATCTTTAGTAGTGTCTGATACTAACTAGACCTGTGACCAGAGGTCCCCCACCATTGATTTTAGACTTCTGGGGTGATAACAAAAACTTCAAATGTAGCTCCTGAAGATGAATAATAAGCTAGTGAATATGATACAGAAGTGGTGAGATGTGATATCTCAAACTGGTCAAAAACTCAGCCACATTCCTAATGTGTGCGTTTCTGAATGCTCTTCAAGGGTAGCCCCAGACAGAACACATTGCAGAAATCCAGCTTTGATGTAATTAAGCTATGTGTAACCATGGCTATCTGGGACGTGGGTGGCGCTGTGGGTTAAACCACAGAGCCTAGGACTTGCTGATCAGAAGGTCGGCGGTTCGAATCCTCGCAACGGGGTGAGCTCCCATTGCTCGGTCCCTGCTCCTGCCAACCTATGGCAATTCCCCCATCTCCCGCAAAAGCCCACAGGAGCCGCGCACCCTTTAAGGAGCGTGCGGCTCCTGTGGGCTTTTCTACGAGGAGGGAGAAGGGACTGACTGGCTGTGTCAGTCCTTTCTCCCTCCTGGGGAAAAGCCCGCAAGAGCAGCGCAGAGCTTGTGTGCGGCTCTTGGGGGCTTTTCCTGCCTGCCTCCCCCCTGCATTCGCTCCATAAGAAGCACACACATTTCCCCTTACTTTTTAGGAGGGAAAAAGTGCATCTTCTGGAGCGAAAAATACGGTACATCAGTTCAATCCATCTAAGTGAAAGTTGTTTCCTCCTGCTCCTTCTTAAGCAAGTACTGTCACAGACTTCCTCTTTCTTCCTTTACTATGAAAGGCCATAAGAACCACCATTTGAAAAGTGGCGAAGTTAAGGCATTTTTGCCTTTGGCAAAGCTGGATGGTAGCTAAAGAAGGAATTTCTGCCCTCACAGTGTTATATTCCAAGGCAGACAATAGCAATATAGCTAAAGATGCATCAGTGAAGAGGACTACAAAAAAAGTTACTGCTGTTCCACTGTGTTAAAGAAGATGAAAAATTCCAAAGTGAATGCATTTATGTGTATATGTGTCAGTGTCTCCCACCCCCAGCCAGTTAATGAATGAATGAATTACCGTATTTTTCGCTCTATAGGACGCACCTGACCATAGGACGCACCTTGTTTTAGAGGGGGAGAACAAGAAAAAAAAAATCTCCCCCTCTCTGCTCAGCGCCCCTTCAGCGAAGCGGCAGGAGAAATGGAGCCCCTTCCATTTCTCCTCCCGCTTGGCAGAAGGGGCGCTGCGCAGCTCTCCCTCTCTGCTGAAGCCAGGAGAGTCTTGCTCTCCCGGCTTCAGCAAAAGGAACCCAAAGCCTCTGGAGCGCAGCGGAAACTCGCGCTGAGCTCCGAAGGCTTCAGGCGGCTATCCCTGAAGCCTGGAGAGCGAGAGGGGTTGGTCGCACCGACGCCTCTCGCTCTCCAGGCTTCAGCGAAAGCAACGCGAAGCCTCGGAAGCGCGGAGGGAGCGCTCCCTCTGCGCTTCAGAGGCTTCACGTTGCTATCGCTGAAGCCAAGGAGCCTGCATTCGCGCCATAAGACGCACACACATTTCCCCTTCATTTTTGGAGGGGAAAAGGTGCGTCCTATAGAGCGAAAAATATGGTACTTTGCTTTTCTTCCAAAGAGCTCAAAGTGGTGATTCCCAAGTCGTTTCCTACTCAGGCAGCGCAGAGACTTGCTCAATAGCTTGCTATTTGCAATCATGTAATCGTGGCCTGGTAGGGCATTTAGAAAAGGAAAAACAAAGGCCAGGGTTGGCCAGGGAATATAGATGGCAAGCTGGATCTGAGAGACAGGAGTTCAAGTCCTACTTCACGTATGGCTTTTGGGAAAAACAAGGCCTCTCAGCCTCAGCATCCCTTCTGCATAAACTGGGAAAATAATAAGGTGCATCATAGCTTTGTTGTGAGGCCAAGCACAGACTGTTAAGCATTATGCAAATTGTGCTGAAGTGCAATACATATGCAAAAACAGTAGTGGTAACAGAAGTCCCTGACGTTTACAAGCTACACTTGTTCTTTTGTATGTGGTTGTCAAATGAACAATTATAATTCCAGTATAGCTCTCACTCAGTATGCATAGTTCTTTTGTTGATGGGATGGCATGATAAAGGCATTGAATCCTGAAGGTGAGAGCTATCAGACCAATCTAAAGATAAAAACAGGACCAAAATATGCTTTGTCCACCCTTACAAACTGAAGACATTTTAAATGCCAGTTCCACAGAAGTCTGTTTAGAGTCCATTCATATCATAACATATAATAAGCTGAGTTTATTTCCTGGGACCCTAATTTAGTTGTCAAAAAATGTTTGCCTGGTGCCAATGTATTAAAACAACTGCCTGTTTCCTCTTGGGAAATGAGTAGCTGAGTTAGGGAGAACAATTAATGCCTCCCACATACCACTATTCCTACTTTTCAAGAGCTATTAAAAGTCTGCTGATAGGACTGAATTTTATTTCCTGGTCTCTTTCAGTTGACACAGAGCTATAAGGTGTTAATTTATCTGTCAACTGAAAGTTGTTAGCATTTACCAGTCTGAGTAGATACTTTCCCCAGATTATTTTTTTCTCTTTTGGTAGTGTGAGCCCCCTAGTCCCGGTAAGCACCAGAAGCTTGGAAGATGTTGACATTGACCAGTTAGGAAAGGAATAACTGAATAGTTCGAATTACTGTTCAATGTTTCCTTATTGGATCCTATAATTATTTTAATTTTAAAATATAGCATATTTTAAAAGAGTAAGTATGCAGAAAATACCTGAAAATGATTTATTTCCTCACAATTTTGGGCATTACATGGCAAGGGGCTGGACTAGATGTCCCATCCAACTTTACAATTCTATGAATCTATGGTTCTATGGCTGGAGGTCAGGGGAGCAACAGAACCCCTCTGCACTGCTGCTGATCTCAAGAAACACAAGAAACACAAACTACTATGAATATATAAGTCATTTTCCATATATGAGAGCCAGTGTGGTGTAGTGGTTAAGAGCAGTAGACTTGTAATCTGGGGAACTGGGTTCACATCTCCACTCCTCCACATGCAGCTGCTGGGTGACCTTGGGCCAGTCACACTTCTTTGAAGTCTCTCAGCCTCACTCACCTCACAGAGTGTTTGTTGTGGGGGAGGAAGGGAAAGGAGAATGTTAGCCGCTTTGAGACTCCTTCGGGTAGTGATAAAGTGGAATATCAAATCCAAACTCCTCCTCCTCCTCCTATTCTTCTTCTTCTTCCATTGCCAGACATTTTGAAACCACAGCATCAGTTGTGCTACTGCTTGCTAGCATGAGATAAAGAGGGAGGAGTGAGGCATGGTCAGCACAGTGCAAACACATCAGCAGAGTTGACCTGCAATTTGCACTACACCTCAACCCTCGTCCTCCTGATAAGCAGCAGCAACATGACAGACTGGAAGTCTGGAAAGTGGTGACGCTGTAATGAGCTCAACAGTGCTGTCGGGATCAAGTATGGATTGGCAGGCTCCAACACAGCAGAAAGAGAATGAAGAAACAGAGAGGAGGCAGAATGACAGGAACCTAGGATGGAGGAGTGAGGATCTGCCATTTCCACTCTGACTGAAGCCGCTTCATAAGAAGGAGCAGTGATATGGACTCTTCCCTCAGCAGTTGATGGAGGTGGAACAGGAGGAGGCAGCAGTTGAACAGGAGCCTGACCAGGAGGTGCAAACTTGTTGGCTAGAACCAGGGGCCCAATCCAGACCAATCCAATTCTGACCCAAGCTGGACCCCAGACTGAACAGGAGGTTTTGCACAGCCCTAGTTAAACATGTCTTTGTCCATGGAATTTTCTTGGCAGGGATACTGGAGTGGCTTGCTGGTTCCTGCTCCAGGTGGATCACATTTGGTCAAACTCTCCACTATGAGAGCTGGACCATAAAGAAGGCTGATCGCCGAAGAATTGATGCTTTTGAATTCTGGTGTTGGAGGAGACTCTTGAGAGTCCCATGGACTGCAAGAAGATCAAACCTCTCCATTCTTAAGGAAAGCAGCCCTGAGTGCTCACTGGAAGGACAGATCGTGAAGCTGAGGCTCCAATACTTTGGCCACCTCATGAGAAGAGAAGACTCCCTGGAAAAGACCCTGATGTTGGGAAAGATGGAGGGCACAAGGAGAAGGGGATGACAGAGGATGAGATGGTTGGACAGTGTTCTCAAAGCTACCAGCATGAGTTTGACCAAACTGTGGGAGGCAGTGGAAGACAGGAGTGCCTGGCGTACTCTGGTCCATGGGGTCACAAAGAGTCGGACACGACTAATGACTAAACAACAACAACAGTTAAACATGTAGTCTACAGTGGGGTGAGGGGAGGAAAAGATACAGATGGCAACCTCTGACTGCATCTTTCTCCCCCCACACCTTGCCACCTGGCCGCCCCCTTTTTCCAGCTCTGGATCACTTAGGTGGATTTATAGCTGGTTAACTGACCAAACCCAAAGAGTACTCATTTATGGTCCCTCGTCATCCTGGCAAAAAGTGACAAGTGGGGTGTTGCAGGGCTCTGTCCTGGGCCCATTGTTGTTCAACATCTTTCAAAAAGACTTGGATGAAGGAATTGAGAGGATGCTCATCAAATTTTCAGATGATACCAAACTGGGAGAGGTGGCTAATGCTGCAGAAGACAGAATTGGGATTCAAAATGACCTTAACAGATAGAAGCACTGGGCCCAAGCTAACAAAATGAATTTCAGTAGGGACAAATGTAAGATTCTGCACTTAGGCCAGAAGAACCAGACGCCCAAGTATAAGATGGGAGACACCTGGCTTACTAGCAGTACATATGAAAAGGATCTAGGGATCTTGGTGGACCACAAGCTTAATGTGAGTCCACAGTTAATGATGCTGCAGCAAAAAAGGCTAATGCTCTTCTAGGCTGCATCAACAGAAATATAATGGCCAGATCAAGGGAAGTAATTGTGCCGCTCTATTCTGCCTTGGTCAGACAACATAAAGAATACTAGGTCCAGTTCTGGGCACCACCATTTAAGGATATTGACAAGCTGGAACATGTGCAGAGGAGGGCAACCAAGATGATCAAGGGTCTATAAACCAAGCCTTATGAGGATCAGTTGAAGGAGCTGGGTATGTTTAGCTTACAAAAGAGGAGACTGATAGCCATCTTCAAGTATCTCAAGGGCTGTCACATGGAAGGTGCAGCAAGCTTGTTTTCACCTGCTCTGGAAGGTAAAACCTTCAAGTTACAAGAAAGGACATTCTGACTAAAAATCAGGGAAAACTGACAGTAAGGGTGAAACGGACTCCCATGGAAGACTCTCCTTCCTTGAAGGTTTTTAAGCAGAGGTTGGATGGCCATCTGTCCTGGATGCTTTACTTGAGATTCCTGCATTTCTGGGGGTTGGACTAGAGGATCCCGGGGTCCCTTCCAATTCTACAATTCTATAATTCTATTTTTTTTATAAGATATTTATTAAAGTTTTAAAGGTTTATATAAAATAGAAAAAACAAAAAACAGAAACAGCAAAAATACATACAAAACATATACAACAACAAGTATAATTTCAATCCCTTATATTCATAAAACTTACTTTCCCGACCTCATACCTCCCCTTTCTGTATTCCAATCTCTAATTAATTCAATTCAGCAAATCCTTCCCCTAATTTCTATATAATTTTTGACCTTTCTTTTCTTGATTACATAATCATTACAGCTAAAAACCACTTAATTTCTGAATCAACATCGTTCTAACATTCAATAATTTTACAGTGTTTCTTAAGATAGTCCTTAAATTTCTTCCAATCTTCTTCCGCCGTCTCTTTTCCCTGGTCTCGGATTCTGCCGGTCATTTCTGACAGTCCCATATACTGTAGTCTATAACCTTCATCTGCCATTCTTCCACGGTGGGTAGATCTTCTGTCTTCCAATACTCTGCGATGAGTATTCTTGCTGCTGTTGTAGCATACATAAAAAATGTTCTGTCCTTATTTGACACTAATTGGCCGACCATGCCCAGGAGAAAGGCCTCTGGTTTCTTCAAAAATGTATATTTAAATACCTTTTTCATTTCATTATAAATCACTTCCCAGAAAGCCTTAATCCTTGGGCATGTCCACCAAAGGTGAAAGAATGAACCCAATTCTATAATTCTATGTCTTGATCTGCTACAGAAAAATCCCTGCTATAATGAAGAACAACTTTTTCTGCACCCTTCTTGTTTGAACATGCACCAAAGGGAAATGATTAACA
Source organism: Podarcis filfolensis (assembly GCF_964270895.1). NCBI lineage: Eukaryota > Metazoa > Chordata > Lepidosauria > Squamata > Lacertidae > Podarcis > Podarcis filfolensis. Next base: position 12,177,173 of record NC_139621.1, read on the forward strand.
GATGTCCTGAGGGGCCACAATGGACCTTTATCACTTAATAAATACATCATTCTTTTTTATTTTTCTAGTTATATCTGTTCTTTTTGAAGTTTGTAGCCATTTTCTGTACTTATGTAACAAAAATGAAATACATATTTGATATTTAAAAACCCTTTCATTTCCTCCTAAATATTGTGAATATTTTCCTTTTTCAGAAGGTATTTGATATGATCTTACACTGTGCTGTTATTGGTAATGATTTCTGGTAGTTTTTTGTTGTTAAAAGTCAGTACTTATTTTAGACTTTCCTTTTATGTTTCATAATTTGCAATATGCCTTGCACCTGACTTTTATTATTTATGAAATGTAATGAATAGTAATCAGTAAAGCACTATATTTGAGACATCTTGATGGATACTGTTTTTCTGGAAAACAGGGACTGAGTTCAGGTGTGAATATACAATGCATTTGTGTGCATATTCCTGACACAATTGCCAACGTTTTTCTCAGGACAGGCTCCTCTGCTTTAACAGCTATGTTGCTGGAGGAAATTCAGCTTGCAAGCCTCTCCCATCTTTATAAAAGACTTCAGTACTTTTAAAGCTGCAATTCTCTACTCGCTTACCTGAGCATAAGACCTATTGTATTCAACAGGGCTTACTTCTGAGTAATGTGCATGTACAGGATTGTGCTGTAAAGCTACAATCCGCTGCACATTTGGCACTGTGGGTTAAACCACAGAGCCTAGGACTTGCTGATCAGAAGGTGGGCGATTCGAATCCCCGCGACGGGTTGAGCTCCTGTTGCTCGGTCCCTGCTCCTGCCAACCTAGCAGTTTGAAAGCACGTCAAAGTGCAAGTAGATAAATAGGTACCGCTCCGGCGGGAAGGTAAACGGCATTTCAGTGCGCTGCTCTGGTTCGCCAGAAGCGGCTTAGTCATGCTGGCCACATGACCTGGAAGCTGTACGCCGGCTCCCTTGGCCAATAAAGCGAGATGAGCGCCGCAACCCCAGAGTCGGTCACGACTGGACCTGAAGGTCAGGGGTCCCTTTACCTTTAACTTTAAGCTCAGTTGAAGACTAGGATTTTAAACGGAAAACTTTATCCCTGTGAATATCTCTGTTGGATCCATTATTCTTTTCACATAGAAAATACTTTTTATTTTATTTTTTCCTATATGGAATGGTTTTTAATTGTTCTAACACACGGAACTCTTTTCAATTCAATGTAATTGTCAGTGGTTGTGCCATAGTCCAAGAGCCAAATGCTCCTAGACCCTTTCCCGGCCTTTGAGAGAATCTGAGAGAATCTAGACATTGCAATGCATTTTTAAAAAATTTTATTGTTCCCCTTTCTGTCGTCGGGGGTCAGCTAGGAGTCGCTACATTTCACGACGTGTCTCTTTGGATGGAGTATCATTGCGACGGTTGCGAGAGGTCTCTTTGTGGGCCTTACAGAAATACAGTACAGTGGTACCTCGGGTTAAGTACTTAATTCGTTCCGGAGGTCCATACTTAACCTGAAACTGTTCTTAACCTGAAGCACCACTTTAGCTAATGGGGCCTCCTGCTGCTGCCGCGCCGCTGGAGCACGATTTCTGTTCTCATCCTGAAGCAAAGTTCTTAAGCACTATTTCTGGGTTAGCGGAGTGTGTAACCTGAATCGTCTGTAACCTGAAGCGTCTGTAACCCGAGGTACCACTGTAGAGGGAAACGGACGTTGAGGAAAAAGAAGGGGAGAAAGTTCTGTGTGAATGACTGGCTCGTGGCCGTCACACCGTGAAATGACACACAACCATCAAGCAACACACCCAGACACGATCGGGAAGGGAGCGAAGGGCAACCACGCGCGCTTCCCCGGCTGCCTGCGTGGATGATTCATTTTTTGCCCGTGGCGACAGAGACCCCCTGGGTCTCGCCATTAACCCCCTCGTCCGCCCCGAGGACAAGCTGCCACACGACAAGCTGCGGGCGGACAGCGCTCCCGCTAGTTTTCTCCGGCAGGAGTCTCGGCTGCGCGCTCTCTCTCTGTTCCCTCCAGCGCGGAAAGAGCGCGGGGAAGAACGCGGGCGGCGCAACTTGGGCGCGCTCCTCCTGTACAGAACGGGAGATGGACCTCCGTGCGCCCCGGACGAGGCGACCATCGCCGCCTGTCCCCAAACCCCGCAGGCAGCCTGGCTCGGGGGTCGCGCGAGACATACGAGCTGTTACTGTCACACACCTTCTTTTTCCAGGACACGTCCTCTTTTTCATGGGTAGGTAAAACGAGAGTCGTCTTAGCGATCCATAGCTAAAAGTAGCAGTCGGCAAATGTGTCCTCTTTCTTGCTCATCATCATCATCATCATCATCATCATCATCATCATCATAATTTATTTATACCCCACCCATCTGGCTGGGTTTCCCCAGCCACTCTGGGCGGCTTCCAACAAAACACTAAAATACAATAACCTATTAAACATTAAAAGCTTCCCTAAACAGGGCTGCCTTCATACAGTGGTACCTCGGGTTACAGACGCTGCAGGTTACAGACTCCGCTAACCCAGAAATAGTACCTCGGGTTAAGAACTTTGCTTTAGGGTGAGAACAGAAATCGCAGCGGCAGAGGGAGGCCCCATTAGCTAAAGTGGTGCTTCAGGTTAAGAACAGTTTCAGGTTAAGAACGGACCGCCGGAACGAATTAAGTACTTAACCCGAGGTACCACTGTATGGCAACCCTACCTGTACCCCAACTTGAGAGGGGAAAGTCTAAAGCGAGGAAGCAAGGGGAAGGGAACAGTTCCAGAAGGAGGGGAAGATCAGGGTCCAGAAAGAAAGAAAGGAAGAAAGAAAGAAAGAAAGAAAGAAAGAAAGAAAGAAAGGAAGGAAGGAAGAAAGGAAGAAAGGAAGAAAGAAAGAAAGAAAGAAAGAAAGAAAGAAAGAAAGAAAGAAAGCGAACATCCCTTCGCAACCTCCACCTTCCGGCTCCCTCTTCGGAAAATATTCCTGCTCCAACCGAGAGCCTCTCCCAAGGGGGCCGGACAGGTGGGAGACCCGCGTCGCGCGTGTGCTTGAACTTGGCCAGCCCCAGCCCCCAGCCTCCTCCCCATAAGTGGTGCTTGTCATTCTTGTCTGAGAAGGAGGCAGGCAGGCGCAGCGTTAGGTGGGGGGCGCCGCGCTCGGCCCCCGAGCAGCACCTGGGCGCTTTGTTGTGGGCAACCGGGTTACCTGGCGAAGCGGACGCTGCCATAGGAACTTTGCTCAGCTGCGCCCCGGGCGAAGGGGGCGGGCGCGGAAAGCGGGCTCCCCCTGGGCGCAGCGCGGCGAAGGGACGCCCTTCAGAACCGCCGGGGAGGGCGCACGACGCAGCGGCTTCTCGGGCGGAGCGGCGGCCGGAGCGCGGGCGCCTTCGCGGTCCCCGGGCAGCTGGCGAGTCCGAAGAAGGGGCCGAAGATCGGGCGAGCGAGGGCAGCGGAGAGAGTGCGTATCTTGCGCGGAGGGAGGCGCGGAGGGGACGCGGCATTCCTCGCGCGCGGGAAGGCGGCGCGCAGGGGGCGCTGCATAGGCGACGCGCGATCGTCAGGAAGCGCGTGAAAGTCCCGGCGAGCAAAACAAAGCGGTCTGGGGCGCGGAGAGTTTAGGGGAAGGAGAAGGGGAAGCGGGCAGATGGAAGGAAGCCGCCTTTTCCCCAATGGAAGAGGCGCTTCCTCGACGGCGGCTTGAAGGCGCACCGATGTGCCAGCGCGATGATGGGCATGTTCGGAGTGACACCCAATATGCCCGAGACCGCGGCCACGTCTTCAGGGAAAACAGGAATGCCCCCTCGCTTCAACAACTTCTCCCTATTCTGGACGATGTAAAGTTCCCGTCCTTCTTTCCTCGGGTGTATATTTTAATTTGCCATGTTTGATTCGCCCCCCGCCACCCCTCTCCAAAGTTTCCTGAATTCCTTTCGGATTTATCCTCAGGGCTCGCTCTCTTTCTCTCTCCCCTCGTTTTCGCTCTCTCAAGTTTTTCAAAGCCTGCTGCTGAAATGGGAAGGAAGAGAACAATGTCTGAAAAAGTTGAGACAAATATTCCCTCCGGGAGATTTGTCATCTTGTTGATGATTAAACGGGGTTAGATATAAAAACCCCTTGGATTTCTCCCTTCCCGCGTTTGCTTTGCTTCTACTGATGCCTATAAGAACTTGAAATTTAAGATAGGGACTAGTGGTAGCCTTGGTAATCTCTCTGTGTTTCAGGTGTGTTTATTCTTGCTAGTCTCTACTATGTTGAACATGGAGTTCTCAGAAAAGTCTGGGCAGAGTAGTAGATGACTCTCTGCAGGCTTACTCTAGTGAAATTCTGTAACAAAAAATAGGGGGGAAGAGGAAATACAGGGCTAGCAACTAAATTCTAAGTAGTGTAAACGTCTCCGGTGAGATGGGTTTCTGCCCCCCCCCCCCCAAGTACAGTGGTACCTCAGGTTAAGAACTTAATTCATTCTGGAGGTCCGTTCTTAACCTGAAACTGTTCTTAACCTGAGGTACCTCTTTAGCTAATGGGGCCTCCCGCTGCCGCCGTGCCACCATCGTGCGATTTCTGTTCTCATCCTGAAGCAAAGTTCTTAACCCGAGGTACTATTTCTGGGTTAGCGGAGTCTGTAACCTGCAGCGTTTGTAACCTGAAGTGTCTGTAACCCGAGGTACCACTGTATGTCATATGATGGTTTTGCAAGTTGTGGAAGACTGTTGCTATTGCTTTTTCATCCTCACAGCAACTCTTGGCACACGTAGCTTTGAATCTAAGGCGCATGGCTGCTTTAATCCAATGTCTCCAAGCAATCATTTTGTACCTCCAAAGGTACAAAAAATCATAGAAGATTTGAAGTAATACTAATAGATAATTTCTTAGAGCATGTCTAGAGTGCCATCCTCTCATACCAGGCTTGCTTGGAATTATGTGAATATATTTTAGAAAGTTGAGCAGGTTCACACCCAGTCCGTCCCCAGAAAGGATACTCTGATTATGGCACTCTCCACAGAGGCAGGTAATTTTCATTAAGAAAGAAATGGGAGCTGGATGGAGGAAAGGATCCTAGGACTGTTTATAACAATGGAGGTCACAGGCCAAAGCACAAGCCAATGCATGTTAACCAAAAAGTAAGTGCTAATGAGAGACGTGGGTGGTGCTATGGGTTAAACCACAGAGCCTAGGACTTGCCAATCAGAAGTATGGCAGTTTGAATCCCCGCGACGGGGTGAGCTTCCGTTGCTGGGTCCCTGCTCCTGCCAACCTAGCAGTTCGAAAGTACATCAAAGTGCAATTAGATAAATAGGTACCACTCTGGCGGGAAGGTAAGTGGTGTTTCCATGCGCTGCTCTGGTTTGTCAGAAGCGGCTTAGTCATGCTGGCCACATGACCCGGAAGCTGTACGCTGGCTCCCTCGGCCAGTAAAGCGAGATGAGCGCCGCAACCCCAGAGTCGGCCACTACTGAACCTAATGGTCAGGGGTTCCTTTACCTTTAAGTGCTAATGAGGGCAGTGAGACTTTACCCATAGTAAATTGGTTTTCGAACAGCTTAGTTCTCAAACGTTTTGGCTCCCGAATGCCGCAAACCCAGAAGTGAGTGTTCCGGTTTGCGAACGTTTTTTGGAAGCAGAACGTCCGACACGGCTTCCACGGCTTCTGAATGCAGGAAGCTCCTGCAGCCAACTGGAAGCTGTGTCTTGGTTTTCGAATGTTTTCTGAAGTCGAACGGACTTCCATAATGGATTCCGTTTGAGAACCAAGGTACGACTGTATATGCTTAAGACTGAAGTCTTAACATTGGTCACTTCCAGAAAACCTATTTAGTGAATGTGCATCTTAATTTGTTTGTGCAAAGTTTGCACGGAGGTTAGATGGCACTGGCTATTTATTGACCATTCATTCTTCATACCATATTGCATCAAGTCATCATTATCCCACACTTTAATGCATTTTCCCATCACTTTCCATATCATAAAAAGTCTGGTTTTGGGGGGGAAAGCACGTTTGTTGTGCAGGAGCACCAAATCCGTTTTAATTGTGCAACCCGAATTTGCTGATATGCGACTGAATCCCACCTGAAAATAGCTACAATTGAAGTGCCCATTGTTCTGCATAACCTCTCTATCTGCATAGTGAGGATGTCATCACTGTGCCTTATTGGCCACACAGAGAAGCAGTCATTACCACACTCCTATAATAGCTCAGAAACCATGGACAGTAGAGAGGGCAAGTTAGTGTTTGTCCCATGATGTATCCAGAGGCAATAGACTGGGCCAGCTTCAGATGTAAACTTTGCAGTGTGCTTGTCAGTAATTTGTAATTGGTTTCCATGATGCACAAGAAACATCTGAAGATTTCTATCATATGCTGATCCCCTGCCCCTCAAATGTGGGATGCCTCAGCATTCAAAATATAGACAACCAGAATTAGGCTAGTTTCCCTTTTACTTTTTGTGGCAATCCTCTTAACTACCGTATTTTTTGCTCTATAAGACGCACCAGACCACAGGACACACCTAGTTTTTGGAGGAGGAAAACAAGAAAAAAATATTCTGAATCTCAGAAGCCAGAACACCAAGAGGGATCGCTGCGCAGTGAAAGCAGCAATCCTTCTTGCTGTTCTGGCTTCTGTGATACCTGCGCAGCCTGCATTCGCTCCATAAGACGCACACACATTTCCCCTTACTTTTTAGGAGGGAAAAAGTGAGTCTTATAGAGCAAAAAATACGGTACTATATTTGAGGGAAAGGTCATAGTCCCATGGTAGATCATCTGCTCTGTATTCAAAGGTCTCAATAGTTCAGTTGGTTAGAGCATGGTTCTAAGAATGCCAAGGTTGTAAGTTTGATCCCTGGACATCTGCATATTCCTGCATTGCAGGAGGTTGGACTAGATGATTCTCAGGGTCTCTTACAACTTTGATTCTATGAAGCAGGCCTCATGTCCCATCCCCAGAATCTCCAGATAGGGCTGTAAAAGTTCCCTGTCTGAAACCTTGGAGAGCCGTTGTCGGCTTAGGAGCCAACTCCTAAGGACTAAGGGGTCTTCACCATCCCCAATAAAATATTTGAGCTCCCCCCCAATTGATGGGCATTACCATTCAAATGGTGTCCATGTACCACATCATGCAATTGATTATGCGAGGTAGGGCTTACTTGGCCCCCCCCATATATATATTATTCAAGTCAGTGTGTAGATCATACTGAGCTGGGTCTGGCTCCAAATAAGGCAGCTTCTTGTTTTACTTACTATGTGTCCTTTACAGAAATCTACAAAGGGCAGGATTTGACAAGCAGTGAAAGGAGTCAGGAGGTGCAACTTGTGGGTTTCCTTAAGAGCCTTCCTTCTTTGTATCCCTCCTTCAAGCTCTGTGATATTGGTAAGTGGATTGAGTGAAATTTGGCATGATTACTGCAGCGTGTGCAGAACTGACCATGGGAGAATGGCTTTTATTTAAACTGGATCTCTCCATAGAACAGGGTGGCGTTTTTAAGTGAATTGCATTTTGAATGTGTTCATTTCAATTCCGTCTAGGAACTATTTTTTAAAATATGCATCCATATCTCTCCTTTTCCCTCTTTCCCCCCTTTGAAATTGCAAATGATTATGGCCATGTCTTAGTGGTAGTTGTGGTGGGGTGTGGGGTGGGTGGCTGTAAAAATCTGACTTTTTAAACCACACGATTTTTGCTATCTGGGCACAGTCAGGGTCAAAATAGGTGCGGGGGGGGGGGAGAGAATCTAATTAGGATCTACTATATTGTTCGTGAATTAGCATCCCTGCAAAACTGCTTTGACAATGAGGGAAGTAGAACTCTGAAAGAGTGCTTAGCCTTTTCTTCCCAGGTCCTTTCTGGGATGCAAATCCTCAGCCGATTACAGCTGTTATTAGGAAACAGAAAATCCAGGTTCAGATGCTGTCCTCGTATTTACTCTCCTTCGCAGCTAATAGCAGCTAGGATGGGTTAATACTGTAGAAAGTAAATAAGAGAAAAAGATTAAAATCTTCTTCCAGAGTGGCTGCTTATTATTATTATTATTATTTAAAAGATCCTCATCACAGATTTCCCAAGTCATTTCTAGTTTGGCTCTTAAATATGCATATTGTTATTCTAATAAAATAAATGCCAGAAAGGACTGATAGGTGCTTACTAGAGAAGTAGTTTCATGTTGTAGCCTTTACATATTGTCACTGGTCATTAATTTGACTTGGAAATGATCTGCAAATCTCTTGGGAATGATGGCATCACTGACTTGACTGTATTGAAGGTGTCTAGTGGCCCACATGGATAGTGATGATTAAATTTATTACCAGCAGGTCCTCGGGTGGGTCAAAAGAATCCAAAATTCAGTATTCAAACAGAACAAATTACAGTCACAGCCAGTGCTATTTTTCTAGAAAAAGAGGGGCTGAAACTCACCATGAATACCTCCCTTGTTCTCTTATAATAACAATGGCACCCACCTGAGAGGTGCCATAACTGAGGTTCTGCCTGAAAAAAAGCCCTGGTCCCAAGAATAGGGCAGATCCTGATCAGTCTTGTGTCCTGGTCACAATCTTCTGTTGGAAGACTGTCTGTCTTTCAGCCCTCAGAGCATCATGGGAGCCGGTGTGGTGTAGTGGTTAAGAGCGGTAGTCTCGTAATCTGGGGAACCGGGTTCGCTTCCCCGCTCCTCCACATGCAGCTGCTGGGTGACCTTGGGCCAGTCACACTTCTCTGAAGTCTCTCAGCCCCACTCACCTCACTGAGTGTTTGTTGTGGGGGAGGAAGGGAAAGGAGAATGTTAGCCGCTTTGAGACTCCTTCGGGTAGTGATAAAGCGGGATATCAAATCCAAACTCTTCTTCATCCCCCAAACATCTCCTGGAACATGTGAAGTTACATTAAGGAGGAGAATGCTATTAGGCGCGTGCAAAGTTTCTTTCCCTATCACAGAGCAGGATAGCCAGCTCTACGCATATCTGGCATGAGGAGGCTGGGCTTTCAAATCAATATGGTTTCTCTACAGACCTAAGCATTAGAACTTCTCTTTATAGAAACCAAGCCCTGGGGCTGGAGTGTTGTTTAGTGGGGGTTTTTTGGGGTGGCACCTAGAAGCTGGGGACGTGGGTGGCGCTGTGGGTTAAACCACAGAGCCTAGGACTTGCTAATCAGAAGGTCAGTGGTTCGAATCCCCGCGACAGGGTGAGCTCCCATTGCTCGGTCCCTGCTCCTGCCAACCTAGCAGTTCGAAAGCACATCAAAGTGCAAGTAGATAAATAGGTACCGCTCTGGCGGGAAGGTAAACAGCGTTTCTGTGCTGGCCACATGACCCGGAAGCTGTACGCTGGCTCCCTCAGCCAATAAAGCGAGATGAGCGCCACAACCGCAGAGTTGGCCACGACTGGACCTAATGGTCAGGGGTCCCTTTACCCTTTACCTTACCTAGAAGCTGGCTCCCATGTGTACTGCAGATCCATTCTTTATGAGGTCACCACTGATCTAAATTATCTATAAACTGCTGTGGATGAAATAATAACAATAAATTTATTACTCTTTAAAGTTATCACAATGCTCTTTGTTAGTTTTGCTTATTATTACACGATTCTCCCACGGCAGAATATTACACATATGGGCAAACAGAAGGTGATTCTGCAAACCTGAAGAAGAAACATATTTCTCTTAATTTTGAAATGCAACCAAATGTTCTTGTAGCCTTGATTTTCAATGGTTGCAAAGCTTATTTTGGTTATTGAAACCATTCCTCCCTCTGCTGCCACTCCTGTACGTAGAAGTTAATGGCCAGAGCTCAAGTCTGTAATAGAAATAACTCAAATCTAGTGATAAATTATAGCTCAGTAAATTTGATTTGGTCCTTTTGATATACAATTAGGACTCCGATGGGCTTTTATTGTGGAATCAGTGCTCTCATACTGTCTATTCTTCACATAACATTATCAACACAGCATGGCAGCTAATATTCCTCCTCCACATTTAAACTGCACTTATCCTTTCTGTAGAAAATCTGAAAAGATAAACTGGTTGCCAACAAACTTTTTGCAATGCTTAAATGACACATTTGTGATATTAAGCCCCTGTCCAGAAACAACCTCAATTAAGATGAAGGTTTTCTCTCCCACTTCAGGATTGGTAAATTAATCTAGCAAAGCTTGGAAGCATGTGTTATCACTAATTATTGCTGTTGCTAATTGTCACTGTGTTTCTCTCTCTCTCTCTCTCACACACACAAAGATTTGGCATAAAATTCACAGATTATAACTCCTGCAATTCATGGCTCTTGCACTCTACTGTTTACAATTTGTATTATCTCTATACTCCTATGTATATATGTACATTTGTATCTTCCAACATTCTATGCATCCAATGAACTGGGCTTTAGTCCATAGAAACTTAAACTGAGGACTCAGCTACATTGGCAAAGAAAAAGCGCTTTATATGTGTTGTACAGTGGTACCTTGGTTCTCAAATGCCTTGGTACTCAAACAACTTGGAACCCAAACACTGCAAACCCGGAAGTAAGTGTTCCAGTTTGCAAACTTTTTTTGGAAGCCAAACGTGCTCTGTTTTGAGCGTTAAGCTGACAATTTGAGTGCTGCACTTCCGTTTTGAGTGTTATGCTGAGGTTTGTCTGCTTTTGCTATTTATTTTGTGTTTTTGTTTTTGTGGCTCTTTTTTTATGTGTGACTATGTGGAACCCAGTTCAGTTACTGACTGATTCATTATGTGACTGCAGTACATTGTTTATTGCTTTCATTTTATGGATCAATGGTCTCGTTAGATAGTAAAATTCATATTAAATTGCTGTTTTAGGGGTTGTTTTTAAAAGTCTGGAATGGATTAATCCATTTTGCATTGCTTTCTATGGGAAAGCGTGCCTTCGTTTTGGAATGCTTTGGTTTTGGAACAGACTTCCAGAACTGATTAAGTTTGAGAACCAAGGTACAGTGGTACCTTGGGTTACATACGCTTCAGGTTACATATGCTTCAGGTTACAGACTCTGATAACCCAGAAACAGTGCTTCAGGTTAAGAACTTTGCTTCAGGATAAGAACAGAAATTGTGCTCCGGCGGTGCGGCAGCAGCAGGAGGCCCCATTAGCTAAAGTGGTGCTTCAGGTTAAGAGCAGTTTCAGGTTAAGAACGGACCTCCAGAACAAATTAAGTACTTAACCTGAGGTACCACTGTACCACTGTATATGCTTTATAACACTGTGACACCAGATGGCGCTGTAGAGTTCTGTTTTTGCCAACCCGATTTCTCATACACAGTTTACAACACAGATAGGTAGCCGTGTTGGTCTGCCATAGTCAAAACAAAGAATTTTTTTTCCTTCCAGTAGCACCTTAAAGACCAACTAAGTTAGTTCTTGGTATGAGCTTTCGTGTGCATGCACACTTCTTCAGATACACATTTCTTCAGATACACTTCAGTGTATCTGAAGAAGTGTGCATGCACACGAAAGCTCATACCAAGAACTAACTTAGTTGGTCTTTAAGGTGCTACTGGAAGGAAAAAAAATTCTTTGAGTTTACAACACGTTTAATTGAAATGCTTCTTTGATGTGTCTCAATCCAGCCTAAGACTGAATCTGAGCAAGGCAGAGGTGGTATGGTGGGTGGTCCCTGACTGGGGGATTTGAGAAAGTAACCTGTTTTGAATGGATTGCACTCTTCCTGAAGGAGTACCCCTGGATTCACTACTGTTACTTGAGGCAGAATTGGTTTCAATTTCAAGCTTTGGCTGATTCACCAGCTCCGGATTCTTTCTGGACCAGGATATCCTGGTCACAGCAATCCATTCCAAGTAGACCATTACAATGTGCTTTTTACATAGAAAGCTGGAAGCTGCAACGTGCATAGAATCTGACTACAGTGGTACCTCGGGTTACATACGCTTCAGGTTACCTACGCTTCAGGTTACAGACTCTGCTAACCCAGAAATAGTGCTTCAGGTTAAGAACTTTGCTTCAGGATAAGAACAGAAATCGTGCTCCGGCGGCCCGACGGCAGTAGGAGGCCCCGTTAGCTAAAGTGGTGCTTCAGGTTAAGAACAGTTTCAAGTTAAGAACAGACCTCCGGAACGAATTAAGTACTTAACCCGAGGTACCACTGTATCAGGGTTCTGAGCAGTGTAGCAAAATGAAATCACACCACACTGATTCTTAAAGAGCTGTACTGCTTGTCTATATGCTACCAGACATAAATCAAGGCATTAATGGGATATAAGGTCCTAAATGACCTGGGACCAAAATGATTGAAGGAGAGACCCTTTCACAACAGATGTCAGCCTGAGTCTTGAGATCTGTGAGGAGGCCCAGCTCATTTTCCCAGAAGGCATTTCTTGTGGCACAAGAGCATGAAACAGGGCCTTCAATGTGAAAGCACCCCAGTTATGGAAGCCCCTTCTCTTGAAGGTCTGGCCATCTCCCTCAATTGATTGCATTTTGGCATCAGCCCAGAGACCCATCTTTTCATTCAAGTGTTTGGAAGACAGCTGACATTTGAGGCCCAATGGTTAGTGCTATGTAACTGGTGCAAAGTGATGTAAAGTTAGGGTATTTCTGTTGATATGCTAATGTTTTTAGAGTTAGGATAATTGTTTTTAATGTAGATGCAATTTTATTATTTTGTAAAGTGGTCTGAAAAACTACAGAGTGAAGGGCAATATAAAAACGCAGTAATTTTTTTTTTTTTTTTTTAGTTTATGTGGCTATTCCTCTGGAATTTGTACTAGACTTGCTAACACATAGTAAAGGTAAAGGGACCCCTGACCATTAGGTCCAGTCATGACCAACTCTGGCGTTGCAATGCTCATCTCGCTTTATTGGCCGAGGGAGCCGGCGTACAGCTTCTGGGTCATGTGGCCAGCATGACTAAGCCACTTCTGGCAAACCAGGGCAGCGCACGGAAACGCCGTTTACCTTCCCGCCGGAGTGGTACCTATTTATCTACTTGCACTTTGACGTGCTTTCGAACTGCTAGGTTGGCAGGAGCAGGGACCGAGCAACGGGAGCTCACCCCGTCGCGGGGATTCGAACCACTGACCTTCTGATTGGCAAGTCCTAGGCTCTGTGGTTTAACCCACAGCGCCACCCGCATCCCTGCTAACACATAATACCTTCTAAAATCTAAATTAGGATCTCTGAGCAATATGAGTCACCCATGTGTCCTGAGTCTTTACCTAAGCCATTATATTGAGTCAGAAGGGCTTATCTGTGAGTAAAGATAGCAAGGCTGGTGGAATCTTTGCATACAAACTAAGGCAGACATATGGTCAGGATGTGTTGCCTTGGTGTGCAGTGACACAATGGCTATCCAAATGGAGAGGAGGAGAAGCAACAGTTGGACTGGGGATTTCCTTGCTTCTGTGGAAAGGGGCTCAACTGCACCTGGAAGCCTTCACTGCTAATATTAGGTCTGTGGAGGATGATTGAGAATGGATTAATTTTATGTACCATACTGGTAAATTTTATGCATCAGAGCTTTTTGTTATATGTGGTGCATCCTGGACAGATGGCCACCTACACTCTGCTTAAAAACGTCTAAGGATGGAGAGTTCACAACCTCCAGAGGGAAACTGTTCTATTGTCAAACAGCTCTTACTGTCAGAAAGTTTTTTCTGGTGTTTAGTTGGACTCTCCTTTCTTGCATACCCTCCAACATTTCTCCGATGAAAATAGGGACGTCCCATTCCATAATGATAATTCTACTATTTATACCCCACACATCTTACTGGGATGCCTCAGCCATTCTGGGCAGCTTAAAGGTAAAGGGTAAAGGGACCCCTGACTATTAGGTCCAGTCGTGACCGACTCTGGGGTTACGTGCTCATCTCACTCTATAGGCCGAGGGAGCCGGCATTTGTCCGCAAACAGCTTCCGGGTCCTGTGGCCAGCATGACTAAGCCGCTTCTGGCGAACCAGAGCAGCACACGGAAACACCGTTTACCTTCCCGCCGGAGCGGTACCTATTTATCTACTCGCACTTTGATGTGCTTTCGAACTGCTAGGTTGGCAGGAGCAGGGACCGAGCAACGGGAGCTCACCCCGTCACGGGGATTTGAACCACCGACCTTCTGATCGGCAAGCCCTAGGCTCTGTGGTTTAACCCACAGCGCCACCCACGCAATAGGCTTGTTCACACCACATTAAACTATGTTTTAGCACAGAAAGCAGCATTTCTTTCTTTCTTTCTTTCTTTCTTTCTTTCTTTCTTTCTTTCTTTCTCCCTGTCAAAAACCTATTGCTGCATAGTGGCATAGTGTAACATACACTTTAAAGGAAACAACTAATAGAAGGGGGAAAAAGACGTTTTAGAACCATGAGGAATGCATTGACGTAGACCAGATAAGACCCTCTGCGTACTGCATTGCATATAAATATACCTCTGTCAGGTAATCAAAGTACATTGTTTCTGAAGAAAACTTAATGAATGTGCAGTGTGTAATCTCCTGCTTATTATGTTTGCACTTTTATAATGTATTTTAAAGCTACAGGCAGGAATGGTTTTGATTTGCTGTAGATTTATAATGCTGTAGTGCACACGGTTCCACCAAGAGAATGACTCCTCTTTGTTTTCATGTTCTTTTTCTCAAGACCCAGTCACCTGTGTTAGGGCAAGGTACATTCTGCTTTAATAAAACAAACCCTGGGAATCTAAGAACATTCAGCCCCATCTGTCCCTGGTTGAATGGCAAAATGTGATTTATGTTGCAGCCAGGCATGAAAACAAATGATATTGCTTGTAATCAATAAATGTTCCTGCAATCTGCAGCTTAAACAATGGAAGCTAACAATTTAGCATTTATCTTTTTGAGTTATATAAATTGAGCTGGGATCTGCAACTTCTCAGAGTTGTTAATAGGAATCTTGCTGTTGCCTTTAACATAGATAGGATTAGGCTATTTAATATAGATGATATAGATTAGTAAAGTATGTGAGTGTTGCATATGTGTGCTTTTGTGTGTGTGTGTGTGTGTGTGTGTGTGTGTGTGTGAGAGAGAGAGAGAGAGAGAGAGAGAGAGAAAGGGAGAAAGGGTTATGTCCATATACTGTATGTTCACATACACATACCCTCCAAGTGTACTGATTTTCCAGGGACAGTCCCAGAATTATGAAAGCTAACCTGGTTTCTGATTTGATCCCAGAATATCCCTATTTCCCTCACAAGTGCTGCTGCTGCCAAGTTCAGGAAGGAGGATTAGCCAGTGCTTGTCTCAAGCAGCAGCAGCAGCAGCAACAGCAGCAAGCGATCACCCTGTTGCCTCTCCATGGCTGCTGCTACAGGCTTGGGCAGTTCGTAGCAGCTGCAGGAGAGCATAGCAGATGGGGGAGGGGGCAAATCATCCAATGATTGAAGTGGGACTCAAAGGATGTTGTAGTTGGTGGGAGGGGACCTGTTCTGAATCACGCTGGGCAGGTGCAGACCCTCCAAATGTCAGTTTCTGATTTGATCCTGGAACGTCCCACTTTTCCTTAAAGGTAAAGGGACCCCTGACCATTAGGTCCAGTCATGGCTGACTCTGGGGTTGCGGCGCTCATCTCGCTTTATTGGCCGAGGGAGCCGGTGTACCGCTTCCGGGTCATGTGGCCAGCATGACTAAGCCACTTCTGGCGAACCAGAGCAGCGCACGGAAACACCGTTTACCTTCCCACCTATTTATCTACTTGCACTTTGACGTGCTTTTGAACTGCTAGGTTGGCAGGAGCAGGCACCAAGCAACGAGAGCTCACCCCGTTGCGGGGATTCGAACCTCCAACCTTCTGATCGGCAAGCCCTAGACTCTGTGGTTTAACCAACAGCGCCACCCGCATCCCTCACTTTTCCTTAGGACTTCCCTATTTTCATCAGAGAAAATGCATTCCTTTGAGACTGATCTGCTGCCTCTGTAGTTCCTGCCACCTGAGGCGGTTGCCTCACCTTGCCACATGGGTGGGCCGTCCCTGGGTAGTTACAGTGAGGAAAGGAAAGCTGCTTCCTCACAATTTTATTGGTGAACACATTTTCACATATTCCTTGAAAATCATTCTAATTATCACCCAGAACATTCACAACACTTTAACATATTCACATTTCCTTTATCCAAATGAAAGCTTCTCCTTCAGAAGTCTTCTCCACACCTCTCAGCTAATTATGGAGATGATATTCCCTCAGTTACCTAACTGATTGGTTCAGATTTTAAAGCAAATCTACCTAACTCATGCTTTCTGAACCAATAGACCAAACTGAAACACAGCTATCCTTAGAAACTCACACTTCTCCAGATTTTGTGATGCTGTTCTCCAGCCAAATAATGTGTACAAAAAATGTGCATGTTAGGTAAAAGTAAAAATGCATATATTCATCAAAACATAAAATGCATCAAATTAGGGGAAGGTGTATATCAGGGAAAGTTGCATACAGGAATGTTATGTTCAGAGAAATTTGCACTAAAATTCAGATGAATTTTCATGAGGACTTAATTTCCCCCCGGAAGCTGGTGCAGAATTGTGAGGAAGGAAACATAAACTTGGAAACATGAGAAACCGAAATAGAGAGATTTGTCCAGACAGGGTAAAAGAGGGCTGGAAAAGTTGTGGCCTTCCAGATGTTGCTCATGTAAAAGTAAAGGGACCCCTGACCACCAGGTCCAGTCGTGACCGACTCTGGGGTTGCGGTGCTCATCTCGCTTTATTGGCCGAGAGATCCGGGTCATGTGGCCAGCATGACTAAGCCGCTTCTGGCGAACCAGAGCAGTGCACGGAAACACCGTTTACCTTCCCGCTGGAGTGGTACCTATTTATCTACTTGCACTTTGACGTGGTTTCGAACTGCTAGGTTGGCAGGAGCTGGGACCGAACAACGGGAGCTCACCCCGTTGCGGGGATTTGAACCACCGACCTTCTGGTCGGCAAGTCCTAGGCTCTGTGGTTTAACCCACAGTGCCACCCGCGTCCCTTTGTTGCTCATGTACAACCCCCCAATTGCTGCGTGGGAGTGATGGGAGTCAGAGACCAATGACATCTGGTGACACAAAAAGGACAGAAAACTGAAATGAAGCTGTCAGTTGACTTAAAAACTGTGCATTCTACACTGCACTAGATACATTCACAAATGAGAATAAGTAGCAGAAGGAGGGATGCAGCCTTTTTAATCAAAACCACATGCGTAATTTACCTCCTCCCATTTCAACTAAATCATACATACTCCATGTTATTCTGCAACATAGCCAGAATGTGAGGACAGGAGAGGCGGGTTAAATGTACTTCTGCTGACAAATGTGAAAATACTTATAGAACAAAATTCCCATTTGTTTGCTGACTACTTAATTTATCCTCTACAAATGCACCCTCTGCTCACAAGTTGCTCTCTCCATGTAACACACATTGGATAGATGCGGGAATCACTCATTCCTGATCTACTAAGCACAATAATCTGTTGAGATACTGTTTTTTCTGATAATTGTAAAATTAACATAGTCAAGTTTGTGTTAGCTAATGGGTGCACTTTGGAAATGAATGCCACATACTGTACTTTTTGCTCTATAAGACACACCAGACCATAAGACGCACCTAGTTTTTGGAGGAGGAAAACAAGAAGAAAAATCTGAATCCCAGAAGCCAGAACAGCAAGAGGGATCGCTGCGCAATGAAAGCAGCAATCCCTCTTGCTGTTCTGGCTCCTGGGATAGCTGCGCAGCCTGCATTCGCTCCATAAGACGCACACACATTTCCCCTTACTTTTTAGGAGGGAAAAAGTGCGTCATATAGAGCAAAAAATACGGTATTTTATTTTTACTTTATTTGCATTTGTTCTTTACATTTCCCCCCTTGCTGGTGGAGTGACGTATTCTGCACTTAGCTGTTTTATTGTGCTCCTGCCCCTTAAAAACATAACCAGACCCTGATATTTCAGATCCCAGTGCTTTTAACTGCTGTGCATGCTTTTTGGCTCATCTCTTAAATGAGCAGAAAGTAAAAATGGAGGAATAGGCTAGGGAAGCTCTTCTCAATGAAGCATTTGGCTTTCCATTCTGAGCCGACTCTTCTTTCTTGCTCAGCGCTCATTCCATTTCATGGCTGGTTAACTAGTACAAAGGTAACTGACCTCACTGTTAACTTCTGCTTTTGAAAGGGCACCATTTCCCTTTATTATAGTTCCCAGCAATCATTTATCCTTATCCCCAGAAGCCTTTTTCTCTGATTGCTTCTACTTTGATGCTCAGGCAATCAATATCTCTTCCCCACATAGTTAAGCAGAGTTGCTCTCTGTGTCGCTTGCATTTTCTTACAGTGTATGTTATTTTATTATGTCCTCTCACCCTCCCTTATAACAGGCTTAATGCACTATGGATACCTCACTGACTCTGGACTGATGTCTTCGCCACCTGGGGATCTGTACTGCGTATCTTTAAGAGTACAACCATTGGACAATGAATGTGAGATCATGCACTATGAGCCATTGGACAACAAGTTCTCCTCACAGCAGGCCTGGTGTGGTCAATGGACAGCAGATCCCATCTCTCAGAGTTCATGCAGGAACTCCTTGCTCTTCATCCAGTGGTAGCACCCCAAGCCCAGCTATGGGAAACCTATCTACAAACTCCCAGTTAAAGACATCTCTTGGAGGAGGCGTTGCTCCTCAGAGCAATGTGACCCATAGCAATATTCACCTCACTGCATCAAGTCCCAGGAGACAAATGGTTACAAATGGGAAGGCCCTCTACCATACGCCACAACCTCCAGGGCCGCCCGTGCCACAGTTTTTGAAGCCAAAGCAGCAAGAGCATGGAAACAGTTTAATGACAAGCACAGTTAAAGGTAGGATTTGGGTGTGTGTTTTTGTAATAGTAGTGCCTTTTTTATTTTAATTTTACACTCTCAGTAATATTATTGCCAGGAAATGATATTTCAGACATGTTCTTTTATAGTGTGAGGATATTTCCAATATTACAGAGGCTTTTTATTTAATATAAGAGGCAACAGATTCCAATGGGTTCTTGTTTAAATCTGAGTTCTGGTATCTTACTTTCCTGTCGGCTCTGCTTGTTTGTGCAAATAGTCCCACTTGTGTTTGACTCTTTGTTCCTTTTTACCACCATTACCCATTTCTTATTCTCCAACTTACCTAATTGCAGGTTTGGGCAATTGATTTTCCATGTGCAGTACTGCTCTGGCAGAAGTGGTGATACCAATCAGTGATTGCTTTTTAGGAGTTTTAAACTGTTTTTTTTAAAACAAGTTGTAATTGTATTAGTATTGATATGTTTGCTGCCCTTAGCTCATTTGGAGGGAGGTGCAGAGTATAAATCTAATAAATAATATTAAAGGTAAAGGGACCCCTGATCATTAGGTCCAGTCGTGACCGACTCTGGGGTTGCGACGCTCATCTCGCTTTATTGGCCGAGGGAGCAGGCGTACAGCTTCCGGGTCATGTGGCCAGCATGACTAAGCCGCTTCTGGCGAACCAGAGCAGCTCACGGAAACGGCGTTTACCTTCCCGCAGGAGTGGTACCTATTTATCTACTTGCACTTTGAGGTTCTTTCGAACTGCTAGGTTGGCAGGAACAGGGACTGAGTAATGGGAGCTCACCCCGTCGTGGGGATTCGAACCGCCGACCTTCTGATCGGCAAGCCCTAGGCTCTGTGGTTTAGCCCACAGCGCCACCCGTGTCCCTAATAAATAATAACAAGTGACAATAAATAGGATGCCAGCCAACCTAGCCATGTGTCCTGTCCTACTCCACCACATCCCTCTCTCCCCCCTTTTTTGGTTCTGTATTGTGCAGCTGAGCTGGCATAGGTTCCCTGTGCAAATGCTTTGCATGACAGAGCAGTTTCTGCTTATTTGCACAAGCACAGTACAGTGACTCCGTGCATTGTGACTGCTCAAAGAGATTGCTAAGGTCAATCCTATTTTACCCATCCAACACCATGTGAAAGGGCACACTGTTAAAATTAGGCTGGTGGAAAAAAGGGTTGAGAAAGAGATGTGGGGGGGGGGTGAGCAGATCCTGGAAGCACCCAGGCTACCCTGCATCAGAATGAGTTTAGCAAACTCTTAGATGGGAGTTGGGGCAGATTTCTATCCTATATCTGACCCCCTCCTTCCTGTTCAGATACAGGGACGCCTGAATCAGGTCACTGGGTCAGACTGTCCCTGTTTTATTCACCTGGGAGAAATTGAAGAAAGAAGCAGAAGCAACCAGCCAAAGTAGTGCCTTATTTGAGTCTTCTTGGAAGTACTATGGGATGTATTCAGCTGGATTCTCATCAGAGTAACTCTATTTAAATAAATATGCCTAAGTTAGTTGTGCCCATTAATTTAAATGGATCTACTCTGTGTATGACTAACACTGGATACAGCCCTTCAGAGATTTAGCTATTCCCTTAAGTGCCATTACCAGACCCTCTAAGTGCCCCTATTTTCCAGGGACGTCCTTGATTTAGAGAAGTCGTCCCAGTTTATGATTTGATCCTGAAATGTCCCACTTTTACTTAGGAATTCCCTATTTTCATAGGAGGAATGTTGGAATGGATGGAGTTATCCAACCCCTGAGCCATCTGAAGGCAATTCTGTATAGGGAAGGTTTTTTAATGTTTGATGTTTTATTATGTTTTTATACATATTGGAAGCTGCCTAGAGTGGCTGGGGCAACCCAACAAGATGTGTGGGTTATAAATATTAAAGTTATCATTATGGAATGGGACGTTCCTATTTTCTTCGGAGAAATGTTGGAGGGTATGCATTACTCCATCAATGCATATGTATATTTTCTTCAAAGATTTGCATGTCAAGGAATAATATAATGATCTGATCCTCAGAGGGTATGTTTTGAATATTGGAAGAACTAGACCAAGTTCAGTATCTGGAATGCATGATATCTAAATATTAGCCAGTGATTGTTTTGGCATGACCTCAAACAATGCTCTTTTTGTACTTTCAGCATAGCTTTCCTGAAATTTTGTTGCAGCAAGCCTAAGATTGCATTAAAATGTTTCTGAATATTGCTGAAACTATAATTTCAGTCAACATACTTTTGGTTTGCATATATTGAGCTAATGCATTCACAACAAAATTCACAACGAATTGTTACCATTTCAACAACTTACTTCATGGGGAAAGATTGGAAAGAAGGCTACGTAATATAAGGAAAATGTGCATACCTTTATCAATGACATCTATTAAAATGTGTCCTCATGTTTCAGAATCTCTTCATAACACAACTTTCCCCCCTCACTATGAAACAACATGTATAAGGGGTGACTCATCCAAATTAGTCACATGCAGAGTAAAGCAACTGAAACCAATGGGGCTACTCTGAGTATGACTAACACTGCATATCACTCATAGCTCTCAGACTGCTAAGCTGTGTGAGAACAGTGAGTCAGCTATGATGATTTTTGTGTAATTGTCAAGAAAGCCTTTGAATGTGAAGAATAGTGGCATAGGTCTGCGAACAGTGTTATGTGTGCAAAAATGTTAATCAGTAAGCAGCTTGAGCCACACTTGAAATCTCTTTCACATAGTTATTATTTTACTCCTTAGGGCCATTGTTTTTTCATCTGTCACTTGGCATGGTCTGAAAAAGAAGTTCATCAGTATGCTATGGGACTCCTTGTACAAAAAGCTGGATTCCATCTTCATTTGTTTTACTCCCCACTTGCTGCCTTTAATCAGTTTCCAGTGGCTCAGTAAGCTCAACCATTGGCGATGTTTTACACTCAAGTGATTAAATGATAAATGCGTAAGTTTGTGCTCAACACACAAGGGTCCTTCTTTTCAGCGTCATGCATTCCAGAAGCATTGAAATGGTTAAACCAAACTCAGAAACAAAACAAGATTGAAATCACAAGGGGATCACAAATGGTGACTTAGAGCAATTGGCTGAGGGATTCACTTGAAGCCAATAGAAATAGGTCTGGATGAATTCCTCCAGTATTTGTGCCTCTTGCCAAAAGAACAGAATTTAGCACATAATAGTCTCTGGGCTAAATTCCTGGTGTGTGTGTGTGAGTGTGTGTGTGTGTAAACTTTTAGAAACCACAGTCAGAATGTGCTTGGGGTTTATTTCCCTTGATTTCCATTTAAACTGAAGTGTTTATGTTATTGTTATAAAATGTTCCTTTGGCATAGGTTACTTCAGAGAACTTTTCATTGAGTTCATTCTGTGTGTTTCATACTACTGAGCCCTTGCCAGTCTAAATCCTTCAGAGGAGGCTAGTCGTCGTTTCACAGACCATCCTTGCAAATCCCCAGGAGTAACCCTGAAAAGTTCATTGATTTCAGCAATGAGCTCTTGTCTTCTTCACTCTTAATGTAAATCCAGACACCTAGAAAAATTAGAAAACATATCCAAAAGGCCCCAGGGCACTTGCAAATGTCTCTGAAGAGTAGTAGACTGTTCCAAAATGGATCCATTTTATACTAAACACTGTAAAATGCTTTAAACAGTGTTTTCACAGTGCCAAATATTGTAACAAATTGATCTTGTTATAACCATCATGAATTGGGACAACAGAAAAGCTAAAATACTGAGAAACACCAAGAACAACTGGAGATAACTTTTATCTTCTGTTTCTAAACTATTGTAAGTTGCAGCATTCAATGTTTAAATGAATCATTTCATATTTTATATGTACTACAAAATGAGATAAATAAGCAAATGAAACTGCTATATGCTTTACAAACTACCATATTTTTTGCTCTATAAGACTCACTTTTTCCCTCCTAAAAAGTAAGGGGAAATGTGCGTGCGTCTTATGGAGTGAATGCAGGCTGCACAGGTATCACAGTAGCCAGAACAGCAAGAGGGATCGCTGCTTTCACTGGACAGCGATCCCTCTTGCTGTTCTGGCTTCTGAGATTCAGAATATTTTTTTTCTTGTTTTCCTCCTCCAAAAACTAGGTGTGTCTTGTGGTCTGGTGCATCTTATAGAGCGGAAAATACGTAATAGTTCTCCCTTGTGTGGCCTAGTGGAAGCGAGCTGGCTTCATCTAACAGTGCTGGTGCTGTCTTGTCTATCTGTGGTTTGGATTCAAAAGTGAACCAAAATTGAAATAATTTAAAAAAGAGGGTGTGTGTGGAATTGGAGATCACAAAGGTGACCCTGCACTCTTAATTACTTTAGTTACTTGGGGGAGTTAGCATAAATCAACAAATCCCAATTTGTTTTCAAGCAAAAGGATGTTTACTGTTACAAGCATCAGAGCAGGATTAAAATTACTGTGTGGCTTGAATCACTGAAATGCAGTAATTGCAGAAGAGAAAAATGGCTATATCAAACAAAAGTTACAGGCTACCCAGACCCACGTTATCTGGACCAAGAGCTGGGGGGTGGGGTGGGGATCTTACTGTTGCCCTTTAAGAAGTGGGGTGAAGCACTTGGGACCTGGTGTAGTAGGACGGAAGCCTAGATATATGGTCAAATGCAAATGATTGATTCTGTGATTCTGTGATTTATGTGCTCTCTGCAGGGCCGTGTCCCGGGGAACGGTGTGGGTGGGCTTTGTTGCTGTTGCTATTTCTCCTTTCTGCCCTTGGTGTGTTGTGCTCTGAAATGGTGGTCTTGAGCAGCCTTAATGGATTCAAACTCCTGCTTGTAGAGACTTGTGCTTGTGAGGTTGTTGCTCAGGCCAGTCCACCCATGAGGAAGAGTGAAGCCCCTGTTAAGTTGTGGGTGAACATATCAGACAACACAGCGATTCTTCAAACAGCTCTTGTTTATTCACAGGCCAGGACAGAACTGAATTGAAGGGTTCAGTCAGCCTGCTTATATAGAGCTCCACTACAACGTAACTGTAACAATTTTCTAAAACTATCCAATCACTGAACGTCACTTTCAATCCCTTATTTGCATAACTATCTACAGTATCCCCCTGTCAGCCCAGGGTGAGAACTTCAGTACATAACAGCCCCTGAGGTGGTACCCCTAAGTGGAGCCTATAGCTGTGCTGAGGTGGTGTTGCAGGCAATGCGGTGCTGGTAGTGCCAGTGCCAGTGGGTGGCACAGTGGCAGAGGCAATGGTGTAGGTGGCATGGCAGAGTGAGGCGGTACTTCCTGCTTTGCCTCAAGCCGCAAAACGGGACGCTGCACCCCTGGTGTTGCTGGTTGTGCCCTGGGGCCTTTTCTGTGGTGGCTCCTTGTTTGCAGAATGCTCTCCCCAGTGAGACTCACCTGATGTCTTTATTACATATCTTGAGGCAACAGGCAGATACATTCCTCTTTCTTTCCCCAGGCTAATTAAACAATCCGTGGCCTTTGAAATTGGGGTGGTGGTGGTGGTTATTGTTTTCGTTTGTTACTATGTTATGTGTTTTGGTATTGTAAACCACACTGTGATCGTCAGATGAAGGGCAATATAGAAATTTAATAATTAACAATAACAATGTGTTTGTGTGTGTGTGCTCTGTGACATCTGTGTGCATATTGTGTGTACGTTGTGCCCCAACATCACGAGTTCATTGACTGCCTCTGTACATGGAAAGCATGTGAACATTGTTGTCAACACAGCTCTTGCTTAGTTGACATTGGCATCATTTCCAGGGGCATTATGGGAATGCCTACCATTTTTGCATTGTTTTTCTGGCTGCATTTCCCTCCTTCCCTCCTGGACTGAACACAATTGCAGCCACTGGTCATTCAGTAGGGGTGTGTCTTCCATCCTTGCAAAAGGTGAACATATTCATTAGGGGATGGTACAATCTGGGATGTTCTCCTGTAATTTTTGTGAACCTTTGCTGCTCTTGGCAACTTCCACACATTCTGTGAAATTATTTATTTTAAGTACAAAGTATGAAGAATAGTTGGCTTTCTTCCAAAGAAACATTTGAAAATGTTTATAAATTATGTTAAACTATCTGGCTTGTGACTGGATGGAGAGGAGGAAATGGCCATTGTCTTAAACCATCCTACATTTCATGTTTGTTTGTTTGCTTTTTGTTTGGGAGATTTTATTGCTTTATGCTATTCAGGCATGTGGGACGCGGGTGGCGCTGTGGGTTAAACCACAGAGCCTAGGACTTGCCGATCAGAAGGTCGGTGATTCAAATCACCGTTGCTCGGTCCCTGCTCCTGCCAACCTAGCAGTTTGAAAGCATGCCAAAGCGTAAGTAGATAAATAGGTACCGCTCCGGCGGGAAGGTAAACAGCGTTTCCGTGCACTGCTCTGGTTCGCCAGAAGCGGCTTAGTCATGCTGGCCACATGACCCGGAAACTGGACCTAATGGTCCGGGGTCCCTTTACCTTTATTCAGGCATAGGCTGTTGTCTGGTTGAGTTGCTTCAACTGTTCATTCTTCTTTGCTGTTTCTTTACTTTTAACCCAGTTAACCACTTCCCCAGCAGGCAAAGGCATACCCTCTGAACATTTTTCTGATGAAGACTGGGACCTTCTTTTCCATGATGATGATGATTTTACTATTTTTGGCCTGCCCATCTCACTGAGTTGCCCCAGCCACTCTATGCAGTTTCCAACATAAATAAAAACATAATAAAAAAAATTAAACATTTTAAAAACTTCCCTATACTGGGCTGCCTTCAGATATCTTCTAAAGGTTGTTACTTATCTCCTTGGCTTAGGGGTCACATACCCTCCAACTACCCATAGTGTAATTAAAGGAGCAAACCCTTTATAGGATTCTAGAATGAACCAATCATAACAAAAGTAGACTAACAAACAGTAACTAAGCAAAGAGTTTATAGTGATGAACATAATAGAGTGAAGGGAATATATCAAGAAGACATGCAAAAAGTACACAGGATGAGTTCCCTCCCTCTTCATTCAGGAATGTGTAAATGTGGATGGCTGTTCTCCTATTGAAATTGGAAACGGCGTTAAGAATTGCCACAATTCTGCATGCTTCTTAAGTGCATAGCATATGCTGTCAATGAAGCATGCCATGTATAATAATGGCACAAACATGCCATATAGGTGCTCCAAAAATATGTGCTCATTTGTAATTTCCTCTAGGAAATTATTTTCTTTTTCACACACACTACAATAAGAATAAGTTGTTTTAGTGCTGTGGGGGAGTTTAAGTATTATGTAGAAGTGAATTAGTGGTGGCAATTCTTGTTTTAGAAAAAGGAAGCAATGTTAGATTACTTTTGAGCTCAGTCGTTTCTTGAGCCAATTACACGTGGCTGAGTGTCAATTCATACGTGGAACCCACCACAAAACGAGGTTCCCAATTTTTGAACCAGTCTCTGTAGCTGGTACTTCATCACCATTTTGATCTCCAGCAATTAGCAGATGTTAATAATGCTCATCTCCATACGATGAAAATCTTTACTAGCTGATTTAATGCAAATCAATAAGCAGGCTAGGACAGTTAAAGGAAACAGGCCAGGCCAGTTATTTTTCTGACTAGTTGCTAAGCCAACCATGGAGAGCCTCCTGGAAACTGTATTTCCTTGGGAATGCTCTATATGCTGCTATAGATCATCCACAATCCCATGGAGATTCTTCATCTCCACCAGCCATTATCTGGTCAGCCAGTAGTGGCATCATGATTCTTCATCTGTTTGGAAGCTCTCTACGGCCACAGTGGACATTAACGGCAGCCCATTGTAGTGAATGTAATGTGTGAGCTACTCTTAGATGTGTGAAACCCTCCCATTGAAAAGTATTGTGTCAGAAAAGCTCTGCTGATATTGTTTGATCTGTGATTATTATTTCACTTGAAGATGCTGGATGGGTGGGTATGTATGATATACTCCTTCACCCCCTGAACACAGCAGAACTTATTTCAGAGTAAATGATATCCAATTAGTAATATAAATGGAGAGGGATGAAAATATAAGGTATTTGTACAGAATTTGCATTGAAAAAGGCTGTAACAATAGACTGTGGTCTTAAAGTGTTTGGTATTAAAATGTATAATTTATTGATTTGTGGGAGTGTAATATTTCCCCCCAGTTTGAATAAGGCTAGCTGAGAAACAGCAATCCAGTTTTAAAGCAAATATAACCAGTTCACATCTTATACAGGAAAAGTCATCCCAAACAGTACATGAATAATCATGGGCAGATTTCTTCCACATGAATTTTGTCATGAACTCCTTCATTGTGTGGCAAACTATCAGTTCAGAAAAGGTCAGAATGATTCGAATGGCATCCCCTCAGACCACTAAAGTAAAGCTTCAGATAGATTTGCTAGAAAGGGATCAGTTTCAAAAGGTTATCTATAATTATAGTAACTATGTATTTATCTCTCTTGTTTATGCCATGTGGTATAGCCAGATTGCCAAATATGGATACATCATATTTACAGAATGTGAAATAAGAAAAAAGTGTTGCAGCATTACTTTCATGCTCATACACCTCAGCATGACATCAGCATATTTAGTCTATGGACATTTCTAGACTATGTGGTTTTTGTGCAGAGAATGTGTGGCGACTACTCATTTGCTGGGTGCATTCCAGACAACATCGCCTCAGCAAGCATCTGAGATCCAATCCCATATACTCCAAACTGCAACAAACTCTCTCTCCCCCTCCTCCTTGTAAATGTACCTATTTTTCTGTTAAGTGCTGTGCAAATTGCACAAATAATAATACTACACACACACTGTATATGCCCCCCCTTATAACCCCCTCAATAAAATTCAAGGAAATAATTAACAAATTAATCAACAGTTGATTAGGGGTCTAGGGAGACCAGGTGAGTTCCCTAAATCAGAGGTTTTCAACTTTTCTGAGTCCATGGCTCCCTTCACCAACTACATTCTTTTTGCAGCTCTCCTGTGGGGCTCAGGAGTCCAGTTATGCCTGCAGGGCTGGCAGTCTCTCACCCTTTTTCAAACACCTTCCCTTGTGGAGTGTTCCCTCAGCCTCCTCCCCTCTCCATAGCTGTCAACCGTCACTTATTTGGCGGGAAACTCCCTTATCCCAGCGCCATGTCCTGCTGCTGTCCCTTATTGATGATGTCCCTTAAATTTCCCGGGTTTCAAAGGAAGCAGCTCCTCTCCCTCCCTCCCTGCCGGCCAGGGAGGAGGGAGGCTCCAACTGTGTTTCTTGGCTGCCCGGCCCGGCCCCCTCCAGCCTCCTCTCACCAGCCTCGGCCCCCGGGAGCCCCTCCTTGCCAGGACTGAGGAGCCTTGAGAGGAGAGCGAGGGCAGCCATATAGAAAGCAGTTCAGAGAGAGGAGGCAGAGGTGGAGGAGCGGGCAGGTGTTCCAAGGGCTAACTACAGAGGGGGAAAGCGGAGGAAGGACCGCAAGCGCTTCTCTCATAGATTTGTAGCGGTGGACTAGCATAGATGGTCTGATCTGCGGGTTTACTTTGGGCGCTATTCCCCCCCTTCCTCCCGCCCCACCTGATGGAACTGAGAGCTGCAGATGGAGCATGAGAGAAAAGATACAGAACTGCAGCAGCATCTTCCTGGCTTGGACTTCGTTTTGCACGAAAAGTGGTTGCTGCTTGTAGTTATTTCATTGCAGTGTTTCATCAGCTGGTTTCTTGAGCAGCAACCTCTGGAAACGAAGGGCTAAAAGCTGGCGCTGTTCTCCCAAATTATCTGGTCCCTTTTGACTTCGTATTTCAGCTGGTTGACTAAAATCCCTTATTTTGGCTGCTGATCCCTTATTTTCAAGGCAGCTGGCCCCTTATTTTCAAATCTGTAAGCTGACAGCTATGCCCCTCTCCCCTCTCCTTGGGAGTCCTCTGGGCAGCCATTGCTGCTGTCCCTGGTCTCTGAGCTGCCCCAAAGAGAGGTGCCTCCTTACACTGCCCTACAGGGGCCTGGGACTTGTCTGTCCATTCCCAACAGCAAGGGCTGGTGAACAGGTTGACTGGGCTCCCTCCCCTTGCTTGCTTGCTTACTCTGAGGCTGCTTCAGCTCACGGCAACCAGCACCTCCTGACCAGCCATTTGCCTGCAGAGCTTGTAGCCAGGACTGGTGCAGCAAAGAGCTGTAGAAGCCTTTGGGAGGCAGAGATGCAAGGGGGCATCAGAGGAGGGAGGGAGGGAGGGAGGGAAGAAAGGAAAGAGGAGCAGAGGCCAGTGTTGCCCACGGTGCACCTGACCACCATTCAAGGCACCCCAGGGGGCCATGGCACACTGGTTGAAAACCATGGCCCTAAATGACCCACCACCTTCCCAAAGCCCCCCCCCCATCCTGTCAGAGGCCTGGTACCTTCTTCCCAAAGCCCAGGAAGTTTCTGCCTGTCATAGGGATGGAGCTGTGATGCTCGTGCACATCATCATCATCATCATCATCATCATCATCATCATAATAATAATAATAATAATTTATACCCCACCCTCCCCAGCCAAGGCCGGGCTCAGGGCGGCTAACAAGCAATAATAAAAACAAATTGAATGAATACAACTTAAAAACAAAATTAAAATACAACATTAAAATACTGAAACCTCATTGCAGGAGGAGAAAGGAAAAGAAAAAAGAAAGAGGGGGAGGGAATCAAATTGGCTCCAAGCCAAAGGCCAGGCGGAACAACTCTGTCTTACAGGCCCTGCGGAAAGAAATCAGATCCTGCAGGGCCCTGGTCACACGAGGCAGAGAGTTCCACCAGGCTGGAGCCAGAGTTGAAAAGGCCCTGGCTCTGGTTGAAGCTAATCTAACTTCCTTAGGGCCCGGGAACTCTAGGGTGTTGCTATTTATGGACCTTAAGGTCCTCTGTGGGGCATACCGGGAGAGGCGGTCCCATAGGTACGAGGGTCCTAGGCCGTGAAGGGCTTTAAAGGTCAAAAGCAGCACCTTCAATCTGACCCTGTACTCCACCGGGAGCCAGTGCAGCTGGAGCCCTTGCAAGCTGGCACATCTGGCTCTAACTGTTTCCCATGAAAAATATCACCACACGCCACTGATCACAAGACGCAGCGCGCACACATCATTGGAATGGCAATGCCCATCAATTGGGGGAGGGAGCCCCCTTAAAAATTTTATTGGGGAAGGGCCAAAGGGATCTCTGCCCCTAGGCGTTCTTATTGCATCACTGTCATTTGCAACAAGAGTTTAAATAATGCAATATGTATGTTTCCTGTATGCTCCTAGTGATTTTTGTTTTGTTTTTCTGTGCAAGCTTTTCCAGAATGTGATGTATCTTTTGCTATGTCTTCTGCAATCTTGAACATACATCAATCGTTAAGTACGAGGAAAGTTATTCACTGGTATGTCAAAATAGCCGCATGGCCAATGCTGTGCAGATTGTGGGAATGAATCACAAATGAGAGGATCACAGCTATCATAAAGATATTTGACATCATTTGCACGAACATTAAATACAGCCCATGGACAATTGCCTTCAAAGCAGGTTTTGATTTTTGTAAAATCCATTTGAAACAAATTGTGATGACAGAACATTTATAACATCCTACATAGCAGTTTTTAGTATCATCATCATCATCATCATCATCATCATCATCATCATCATTATTTTACAGTTGAGATTTCAGTTCATATTCCTTAAGGCTGAACAGTTTAAACAATGAAAAGGTTTGCAGTTGTACTGTAATGCCATTGTGCCAAAATGGAAATGTGTTCTATGTGCATGAGGCAAGAAAGATACGTATTTTAATCTATCCAAAAATACATTTCATAAATTTATCCAGTTATATTTTTGGCTCAGCTGTATCCTATCTTTTTTTACTTATTTAATTTAATTAATTTTCTCATATGCGTATCCCACTTTCTGGGCCGAAACAACAACAACCCACTTTGGGGTATATGTGATTTCCAATGGGAAACCAGCACATCCTAAATCAATATTTAGGATAGTCATCTGTTCTACTTTACAGAGAACAGTCCTCTGTTTGAAAGGATGACTTGAGGATGGTTATGTATTTGAAGGAGAGTCTAGTCCAAATCCAGTTTACAGATAAAGCAACCATGACAAGAGAGGGCAGAGCAGGGGCCTTGAAGCTGCCCATCAACAGTTAGACCATGGGTAGGCAAACTAAGAAGGGACGAGGGTGGCGCTGTGGGTTAAACCACAGAGCCTAGGGCTTGCTGATCAGAAAGTTGGCGGTTCGAATCCCCGCGACAGGGTGAGCGCCAGTTGCTCATTCTCTGCTCCTGCCAACCTAGCAGTTCGAAAGCATGTCAAAGTGCAAGTTGATAAATGGGTACCGCTCCAGGCAGGAAGGTAAACGGCGTTTCCGTGCGCTGCTCTGGTTCGCCAGAAGTGGCTTAGTCATGCTGGCCACATGACCCGGAAACTGTACGCCGGTTCCCTTGGCCAATAAAGCGAGATGAGCGCCGCAACCCCAGAGTCGTCCAAGACTGGACCTAATGGTCAGGGGTCCCTTTACCTTTACCTTAGGCAAACTAAGGCCCAGGGGGCGGATTTGGCCCAATCACCTTCTAAATCCAGCCCATGGATGGTCTGGGAATCAGCGTGTTTTTACATGAGTAGAATGTGTGCTTTTATTTAAAATGCATCCTAGGTTATTTGTGGGGCATAGGAATTTGTTCATATATTTTTTTTCAAAATATAGTCCGGCCCCCCACAAGGTCTAAGGGACAGTGGATTGGCCCCTGCTGAAAAGGTTTGCTGACCCCTGAGTTAGACCTTGGCTGGTCCGCAGATCTGGCTTCTGTGTCTCCAGCTTACAGTCCTCTCCACTGTGATAAAATATAGATTTGCAACAAAACATAAAATCAGCAAATGCTTTTTTGCAAATCCGTATCCTCTTTTTTTGGTGATGCATTTTCTCTTTTTTGGCATTGAATAAGTGGCTATACTAAGTATTACGATGGAAAACTATCTATATTTTAAAAATTAGCTGCAGCCCAATTGATCTGTGGTGAAATTTTAATTGATTGGAAAGTATTAAGATGTTACAGCGCTAATTTTAACAGCTCACAAATGCACATGCGTACAATAGCTATTTATACACTTCCGTCTCTGCAACTCTTCATATTCTCCCACCATTCATTCTTTGCAAATTGTGCGTCGTTTTGGCATTTCCAATATTGTTTCCTCACAGCCATTATATGAAAAGTGGTTCAGGGGCCAATTTCAGATTCTAAACAATGCATATTCTGAGTAAATAGCATTCGGGGGGTGGGCAAATCTGTGGTTTAAGATGTTATTTCAAATAAATACGGTAATTTCTGTCAAGAAGGAAGGCTGAGGCCAGGAACAAAAGTAGTCTTTACAAGGTCTGAGGTATTCAAAATGGCCTTAATCCTACCTCTTTTTCTCACTGGCTTTGTAGATGGTAAGTCAGCCCACTTAAACATAAAGGAATGAGCTGCCACTATACGTGTGTGTGTGTGGATGTGCACACCGCAGTAACAAAAGTCCAAAGAAATTTCAATTAATTAGCATGCTTTGGGCTAATGAACTTATAGCAATGAAAGAAAAATGCTGATTAGACATACGTAGGAACAATGTGGGTTTTAAATATTTGGGTCTCTTTGTATGATTTTTCCAGTTTGTTTCTCTGAGATGTCAAGGATCAAGTATGAAAAGACATGTGTAAGTCTTTGTTTAGTTCAAGATGCATTAACATCTAGACTTTTAAGGAGCTAAAAAAGAAAAAGAAAATGGGCCCTTTCTTTCTTTCTTTCTTTCTTTCTTTCTTTCTTTCTTTCTTTCTTTCTTTAGTTCACCGTCTGTAGAGTGTTACAGTTAAGCAACTTCAGCTCCAATAGGAGCAAGTACAAAGAAAATTTAGCCAAAAATTATGAATTACTCATAAACTCTTTTCTGCATCTTCCCACTCTAAACACTCTCCATCCATGTCCGCAACCACAACATACAATAAGGTGTGGAATATGCTTAGCAGCCACTTAGCAATGACTTAAAGGGAAAGGTAAAGGGACACCTGACCATTAGGTCCAGTCGTGGCCGACTCTGGGGTTGCGGTGCTCATCTCGCTTTATACAGCTTCCAGGTCATGTGGCCAGCATGACTAAGCCGCTTCTGGCGAACCAGAGCAGCGCATGGAAATGCTGTTTACCTTCCCGCCAGAGTGGTACCTATTTATCTACTTGCACTTGATGTGCTTTCGAACTGCTAGGTGGGCAGGAGCAGGGACCAAGCAACTGGAGCTCATCCCATCGCGGGGATTCGAACCGCCGACCTTCTGATCGGCAAGTCCTAGGCTCTGTGGTTTAACCCACAGTGCCACCCGCGTCCCTTAAGCAATGACTTAGCA
Source organism: Podarcis filfolensis (assembly GCF_964270895.1). Classification (NCBI taxonomy): domain Eukaryota; kingdom Metazoa; phylum Chordata; class Lepidosauria; order Squamata; family Lacertidae; genus Podarcis; species Podarcis filfolensis. The sequence continues at coordinate 12,210,245 of NC_139621.1, forward strand.
TCCACTTTATCCTACCTAAATGATACCATAGGAATGTCTACATTTTACCCCTTTAAAGCGTTGTGTTTTTGTTTCTGTAAACTCTACAAAATGTAGTGTGTAGCCACGTATGCATGGATTTGTGTGAGAGAGAAAAGGTCAATGGGTCTTGCATAACAGACCCTCTAGAGGTTGGCTCATTCCTGTCATTTAGTGCGGAGTATCGGTACAGCAGCTCATCAGATCATACAAAACGATATTGCTGTTTTAACAGCGAATAACTCACCTTTTTAAACATGGTGCTACAGCCTGCTGCCTGCTTCTCCACTGGTATAGCAAAGCAGCCACAGGGCAGCTGGAGGATCTGCTGATAACCTCCTTTGACAAATGCTAAGAGGTATCATGTAGAACACCTGTGAAGATGTAATATTGTCTTTGGGATGGATGCATTTGTCAGTTTTGGTTTCTCTCACCACCCAATTTCCCCAAGTTTAAATTTAGTTCATCACATTTTCACATTGTGATTAAAAACAAAAAATCCACACCAAAATTTGAATTCCTTTCTCCTAATATACACATTTTCATATGCAATGTTGCCTAGTATATGCATTTCCCCCAAGCAGTTTCCACAAATATAATGCATTTTTCTTATTTCCACCAATAAACATTTTTAGGTGCGCATTTCCCTAATATTTGCTTTTTTCATATGCAGTTTTTGGTTGGAGGACTGCATCACAAATTTTGGAGAAGTGCAATTTCCAAAGTGTAGCTGCATTTCAGTTTGCATATGGATTTGGGAAGTAGAAATTAGATAGAATTTTTATTATTATATGGCAGTCCAGCCCTTCTTCAGAAGAACTGACCAGAGCTCCATAACTGCAGGAGTACAAATAGCTCATTTCTGCTACTGCAAGTAAAATACTCTCAGAATAGCCTTTTAGATGAAAAATAACAACCCAACTTCTCTAGTGCTGAGATGTGCCAAAGCACTGGAACCATGTTCTACAGTTGTACATAGATTTCCTCATGAGCCTGGAAGCACAAAACACTGGGTTGCACTTCAGGCTGGTAAATTTACCAAAACAAACGCTGCAGATTACGATGCCAAGTTGTCTCTGCATAAGTATGACCTAAGAACTCTGCTCTCTTAATACAGAAGTATTTTAAGATTATTTAAATCTAAGAAAACCAAATGTGAAAAGCACCTTATTTTCATTGAGAAAATATTCCTTTTTCCAAGTCTTTTTTTGCATACAGTTTTAAGCTCGAGCTGCTATAGAAAACTCATCTTTGAAAGTTCCCAATATGCACGCTTGAAATGTATATAACAGTTAACAAGATTATCACTTGAAGAAACAGTTTATTTTTTCTGTAAAGTTTTTTTAAGGCAAGGAAATGTATTGATATTTAATTAAGCATGAAGCTCTCAAATGAACCATGGAAGCAATAGCTAAACTAATTAACTGAACATAAAGGCTTTCAGAATAAATATGTTATGTGGGCTGTATACTTATTATTTCTGCCTGATTAAATTGACACCCGGGATAAAATTCTCATGTAAGCTTTTCAGAAAGACAGTGTTAAATCTTCCCCCCCTTAATGTTGGGATAGAAAAGAAAATCTCCATTTATAATTCTGGCAAGCCTGGATGGCATATTTAACTCAAGCACATCAGGTTTTAATTTAGGATCCTTTTGTAATGCATTTGATTTGGGAAGCAAAGCATGACAGGGAGCTTCTTGTCACCTCTAGCTATTTGCATTTCTATTTACATGAGGCACAGTTTCCTCTAATTCTTTTGATGTTGTGGCATGCAACCTTCCCCTTTCTAGTAGCAAGGTTTAAGGGCTATTTTAATTTGATTGCAGATATTTGCTGCTTAAGAACAGTGGTGATCTACTGTTGGATTTGGGTGCCTCCAGGCTGACTGTATTTTGCGGGAGGGATTCAAGAACATACTGTCAGTTTAGGTTTGCACTGTTAAAGTGGATTAAAGGGCTTTGTTGGCCTAGTACACCGCATGCCTTGGGAGAGGCTCCCTCCAACCAAGTACCGTATTTTTCGCTCTATAAGACGCACATTTTCCCCTCCAAAAATTAAGGGGAAATGTGTGTGCGTCTTATGGAGTGAATGCAAGCTCCTTGGCTTCAGCGATAGCAACGCAAAGCCTCCGAAGCACAGTGGCAGCGCTCCCGCCCCGCTCCAGAGGCTTCGTGTTGCTTTGGCTGAAGCCTGGAGAGTGAGAGGGGTCAGTGCGCACCGACCCCTCTTGCTCTCCAGGCTTCAAAGATAGCCGCTTCGGGTTCGGAGGCTTCGGGTTCCTTTTGCTGAAGCCAGGAGAGCAAGACTTTCCTGGCTTCAGGGATAGCCGCCTGAAGCCTCCGGAGCGCAGCGGGAACTCCTGAAGGCGAAGGCAATGTGGGAGAGGGAGAGCTGCGCAGCGCCCCTTCAGTGAAGCGGGAGGAGAAATGGAAGGGGCTCCGTTTCTCCTGCCGCTTCGCTGAAGGGGCGCTGCGCAGAGAGGGGGAGGATTTTTTTTTTCTTGTTCTCCCATCTAAAACAAGGTGCTTCCTATGGTCGGGTGCGTCCTATAGAGCAAAAAATACGGTAACTGCTGCGCAAACGCCTTTTGCACCACACGGATCTCACTGCCACCTCCAGCGGTGACTTGATCAGAAGAAAGGCAGGTAAGTGGTGCATTTGCACTGCACCATCTCCAGATTTCCCCAGACATATGGCAGCCCTACATTAGTTTCACCCACTGCTTAGGTGAGCGCTGTGTCCAACATGGGCTTCTGAGTCGTCCATATGTTGCATGTCATTCCCTCCTTCTTTTTCTCATTTTTTCCTGAAGAAGAGGGTAGAACTGTCAAACCAAACTGGAGTGCCAGCTGAGAGTGCACGATTCAGAGTAGGACCATTCAGAGCTGAAACTAGCCTAATCAAAGTCCTGTATCTGACATTTGTGAGCTTCTAGCTTCTGTGTTAAGGGACATGGGTGGGGCTGTGGGTTAAACCACAGAGCCTAGGACTTGCTGATCAGAAGGTCAGCAGTTCGAATCCCCGCAATGGTGTGAGCTCCCGTTGCTCGGTCCCTGCTCCTGCCAACCTAGCAGTTCGAAAGCACGTCAAAGTGCAAGTAGATAAATAGGTACCGCTCTGGTGGGAAGGTAAACAGCATTTCCGTGCACTGCTCTGGTTCGCCAGAAGCAGCTTAGTCATGCTGGCCACATGACCCAGAAGCTGTACACCGGCTCCCTCGGCCAATAAAGCGAGATGAGCGCCGCAACCCCAGAGTTGGCCACGGTTGAACCTAATGATCAGGGGTCCCTTTACCTTTTAGCTTCTGTGTTCTTTCATTGGGGAATGTAGTTTCCCCCAACTACGAAGCCCTCGCCCATTGGCTATGTTTTCACATTTTCAAATGGGAGATCACAGAGATCATAACTCATCCAGTGGCTATGAATGTTCCAGCTCCACTTGGGCTCACGTATGTAGTAAACACATTGGCCTTTCTCAGACCTTTGTTAAAGTGCACCCTTTAACCACAGTTAATAAACCATAGTTGAGCTGTGGGGCCAGGTTCAGATGATCAGTTTAGTTTTAGCTATGATTAACTAAACCATGGTTTATAAACCATGACTTAAAATGCCATGAGAACCAGGCCATTAATAGGTCTGGCAAATGGCGGAATAACCATTTATGTATTGTGTCTGTTTCTAGGATAAACGGTGGCATTCCTTTGTGAAACACTGGCAATATTTCAACAGCTTGAGCTGGAAGCTTTACAATGACATGTCTGCCTTTTTTGACTGGCTGAACAACAGATTTTCACCCTGGGTTATACTACCTGCCTCCAGTTATGAGAATGTGTTTTTATTTTATTATTTTATTTTATGTATATCCCAACTTTCTCAGAGTGTAGGAGCCAAAGTGACTTACAACATGAATCACAAACAGATAGGTGTATTTTTTTATAAAATATTTATTAAATTTTATAATAATTAATGATACAAATCTCATTCATCGTGTTATTTACAATTATTCTCCCTCCCCTCCTCTGGACTTCCCTCAACTCCCCCTCTGCTGAGTTATTTAGTTTTATTTATCGTATCCTGCTTTTTCTACACAAAAATAAAATCCCTTATTATTTCTCTAAAATACCTGTTACTCAAATGAAGTTGTGAAAGTTTATTCAAATCCTGCCAGTGAATCCAGTCCATTCTGTTGTTTCTGCAAATAAACTGTAAATGGTTCCCAGACTCTTTTGAAGTCCTTTTTGTCCTTCTCTCATAGTTTTTGTGTTAGCCAATTCTGCATAGTTCATCAGCTTTTCTTGCCATTGTTCCTTTGATGGTAGAATCATAGAATCATAGAATCATAGAGTTGGAAGAGACCACAAGGGCCATCGAGTCCAACCCCCTGTCAAGCAGGAAACACCATCAGAGCACTGCTGACATATGGTTGTCAAGCCTCTGCTTAAAGACCTCCAAAGAAGGAGACTCCACCACACTCCTTGGCAGCAAATTCCACTGTTGAACAGCTCTTACTGTCAGAAAGTTCTTCCTAATGTTTAGGTGGAATCTTCTTTCTTGTAGTTTGGATCCATTGCTCCGTGTCCGCTTCTCTGGAGCAGCAGAAAACAACCTTTCTCCCTCCTCTATGTGACATCCTTTTATATATTTGAACATGGCTATCATATCACCCCTTAACCTCCTCTTCTCCAGGCTAAACATGCCCAGCTCCCTTAGCCGTTCCTCATAAGGCATTGTTTCCAGGCCTTTGACCATTTTGGTTGCCCTCCTCTGGACACGTTCCAGTTTGTCAGTGTCCTTCTTGAACTGTGGTGCCCAGAACTGGACACAGTACTCCAGGTGAGGTCTGACCAGAGCAGAATACAGTGGCACTATTACTTCCCTTGATCTAGATGCTATACTCCTATTGATGCAGCCCAGAATTGCATTGGCTTTTTTAGCTGCCGTGTCACACTGTTGGCTCATGTCAAGTCTGTGGTCAACCAAGACTCCTAGATCCTTTTCACATGTACTGCTCTCAAGCCAGGTGTCACCCATCTTGTATTTGTGCCTCTCATTTTTTTTGCCCAAGTGCAATACTTTACATTTCTCCCTGTTAAAATTCATCTTGTTTGTTTTGGCCCAGTTCTCTAATCTGTCAAGGTCGTTTTGAAGTGTGATCCTGTCCTCTGGGGTGTTAGCCACCCCTCCCAGTTTGGTGTCATCTGCAAATTTGATCAGGATGCCATTTCTTCCGTCTTCCAATATTGTGCAATCAAGATTCTTTTCTCTGTTGTAGCATACATAAATAATGTCCATTTTTCTTTTGATAGCCCTTGATTTGAGATACCTAACAAAAAGGCTTCAGGGTGTTTGACAAAATTCATTTTAAACATTTTTTTTCAATTCATTGTATATCATTTCCCAATATTTTTAATGCATTTGCATTCCCACCACATATGATAAAATGTGCCTTCCTTTTCCTTACATCTCCAACATCTGTTACTTTCTTTCCTAAACATCTTTGCCATTTTCCCTGGTGTGATATACCATCTATACATCATTTTCATGTAATTCTCTCTTAATAGCATGCAACCTGTGAATTTTATATCAACTTTCTATAATTTCCCCCAACTTTCAAGTTGGATGTTGTGTCCCACCTCCTAAGCCCATTTAATTATAACTGATTTAACCTCTTCATCTTTAGTTTCCCACTCTAATAAGATACTACTGTATATGCTTTTTTTTAACAATTTAACATTCTCTTCCACTATTGCTTTTTTAAATCTGGAGATTGTATAACTAAACCCCTTTTTATTGTCTTCCTTAAAAATTTCATTTAATTGCCTATGGTGTAATCAACTTTGTAAATGGTCTTTCAGCTCATCATACTCTTTTAATTTGAGTTTACCTTCTTCTTCTGTTAATAACTCTCTATATGCCAACCAGCTTACTTTTTTGGTCGACAAATGAAAATGCTTCAGTGGGTGACAGTCACCATGGTGTTTTCCACTCTAACAGATTTTTATATTTTTCCCACACTCTCATTAATGATTTTCTTATTATATGGTTTGAAAAACCTTTATGTATTTTCCCTTTCTCATACCATAAATATGAGTGCCAGCCAAATCTATTGTCATGTCCTTCTAATTCTAACTCTTCTTCTTTTTCTAATTTTATCCAAACCCGTATCCAAACAAGACATGCTGCTTCAAAATACAATTTCAAATAGGTGTATTTTTAAAGCACTATCAGTTATAAATACTAATAAGCAATTGAATGACCATATTAAAAACACTGAATCAGAATAACTTAAAACCATTTTAAAACACAAGAGGGGAAGAAAATGTACAACACCCACCATGAGAAGACCCTGGCACAGCAGCCAAGGAGTGGCCAAAGGCCTGTCTAAACAAAGAAGTAGTTGCCTGTCAGCAAAAGGAAAGCAGAGAGAGGGCCAGCCTAGTCTCCTGTGGAAGGAAGTTCCACAGTCTGTGCTCTCCTGAGCTAACAGCTGCATCTGTGCACAGCACTGGCTGAGAAAGCCTTATTCCCACAACTATAAGATGCATGATTGAATACACATCAAGTTCCTTTGACAGCTGTCCTTCCACACACTTTCAAGTGTATTTCAGCAGCCATAAGACTTAGACATTTCATTTAAAGATGACATGAAAGCTGAGATTCTTGAACTGCAAACACTGACTGCATGCAGGACCTTAAACTGGCAATAGTATGGCATACAGAAATGCACTCCAGTACAAATTACTAAGTAGACTGGCATGATTTTATTATAGTGCTTTAGTAAATTGGGATCTTGGACAAACATTTGGGTCAACTGCCCTTGGTTGTGCCAGCTATGAATTTTGCAATGTGGAAAAATTATTGTGACCCATTAGAATGCTGGCACCAATAATTGCTTCATATGTGTGTCTTACAAGATTAATGACAAAACTGAGGAATTTTGTGGGATATGTGAGGAATGCATCGCTTATCTGAAGACGAGCAGAGATGTGCAATGTAAGGTGGGTGATATTGCTAGGGAGGGTTTGTGGGAGGTGAAATGCTATAACAGGCCAACATGTTCTTTTTGTAGAATATTTACCGGTAATCCATCATTTAGCTTGCTGTTCATAAGTACAAAGTAACTTTCCATCACTTTAAAATAAGATAAAGTATGTACTAAAAATATTCACAGGATCTCTTCAAACGTGACTTTGTGTACCCTGGTTTACCTCGAAGTCTTGGATAGTATTTTCCTGTTTAATTACCTCTCCCAAATTGCCCAATAATAATAGTAATAAATTTCCCTTTGTCATATCCTCCCCTTCTTGTTATATTTTGATTTTTCCCTCGTCTCTCATTTATTCCTGTGCTGCTCTTCATGCATTTGCCATGCTTGTGTATCCAGATTAGTTTAGGAATAAGAAACACAATGACAGGTTTCAGTGCCTTCTGGATATGGCTTTGAGTTTACTGCCTGCCATGCAAGCTGTAGAACAGATTTGCACAATTAGATCTATTTGCTTATAGGCACCTTGCCTAATGTTAAAGTAGCAGGCTTTATAAAAGCGGGATATAAATAAACAATGTTCCCCAGAATCAGGACTCAAAGCAGCTTGCAAAAATTAAAACAACACAGATGAACCACAGAAAGCTAAAAACATGCAAAAGATGATAATACTTAAAACAGAATTAAACTATAACAGAATTACAGTGGTACCTCGGGTTAAGTACTTAATTCATTCCGGAGGTCCGTACTTAACCTGAAACTGTTCTTAACCTGAAGCACCACATTAGCTAATGGGGCCTCCTGCTGCTGCCGTGCCGCTGGAGCACAATTTCTGTTCTCATCCTGAAGCAAAGTTCTTAACCTGAAGCAATATTTCTGGGTTAGCAGAGTCTGTAACCTGAAGCGTATGTAACCTGAAGCGTATGTAACTCGAGGTACCACTGTATAGCAATATGGAAAGAGATATGTTAAAATACAGATATTAAAAACTGCACTATTAAAAGTCCTTTGCCTTAAAAGAGTCAGTTACCAAAAGCCTGTTGGAATGAAACCGTCTTCACCTGCTAGGAGAAGCACAACAAGGAGGAAGCCAGGCAGCTCTATTTTATAATTAATTAACAACAATACATTTGGATATTCAGTTAAACTTTATCATTACATTGAACTCTTAAGTAATATAATATGCACATTTGTCTGGGAATAAGCCTCATTTGAACTCAATGGGGATTCAATGGCCCCTCGCCCACTTTGATGTTTTCTTGAGCTTTGTATCTAGTTTTGTATTTAAAAGCTCACGAAAGTTTGTAACATTCCCAGAACATTGTGTCGATAAATGCAATCTAGGGCTCTTAATGTGGGTATATATTTTGTGGATGAATTTTGTCGTTGTTGTTGCACCTAAAGACTAAGGCTATAGTCCTAACTCTACTTACCTGGGAGTAACCCACTGAATTCAATATGACTTACTTTTGAGTAGACATGGTTAGAATTGCACTCTAACAATTTTATCGTGGTGCAAACTTACGTGACAACACACTTGTTACTTTGTATAGTGTAACAGGAATCTGTTATTTTTACTTGTCAGGAATTAACTTTGTTTATATATTCTTAGACTTATTTTCTATTAATCTGAATACATACATATATAACTTGCTTTATCCCCTTATACTGAACTAATTAACTATGATCTACTCATAGATGCTGTAATGCTAGAGAAAGCTAAAGGAAGTTAAAAAAAGAAAACATCCCCCCTGCTCATGTTAAATATTAACAAGCAAGTGTAGTTAGCCAATAACTTCTTCCTTATGCAAAATATCTGTTAAAAACCCAAAACAATTTTTCAGGAAAGGGTTTCCATTAATGGCATGTTGATAATGCAAGTAAAACATAGAACAAATATATCATAAGGGGAAGTAAAGTTTGCCTTTAGTTTTGTTATATGGGGTATTCCCTGCTCCCAAGGCATTCTTACCTAGTTTCGGTGTTTGCATTTAACTAAACAGTATTTCCATAGAAGGAGGTGATCTCATTACTGCCTGCTTTGAACCAGCCAACTTAATTACCTGCACAGAATTGTTTGCGCTGGTCAGTGCTGGATAATTTCTTAGCCTAGTTCCACGTGAAGAGAGGCATTGTTCTTTGTGCTGCTTCGCCAGTCTCTTATAGGCATTGCTGAAAGCGCATGCCTGATTACTTCATGGCACTGAACTGCAAATAGGCCTTGGAAATTAATGCTGTCTAACTGGCTATGAATGCACTGGAAAGCAAAATCCAAATGAAACTGCCTTTTGCAAGAGATGACGCACTGAGGATCACCGGTTACTTTATGAGCATACCACTTCCCATACCAAAAAATAAATTAATAATATAAATCCTGCCTCTCCCAGACCAAAGGAATGAGCCATCAGACACTGTAACCCATATATGACTGACCAGAGGAAGTGAATCATATGAGACCTATTGCCCTGAGGAATCTATTGGTCACCATCAAATTTTAGTCTGGCTCTAGCTGCTGGTACTGGCTCCTCCTAAGCTTGAGCAGGACTTGAAACTCCTGCTGGGAGGCATCTTAGATTCTCAGAAGTGTACTGATATACTGTCCTGCCAATATTCAAAAAACCAAAGCAAACGCTAGGTCATACTCACTGCTCAGCTCAGGGTTTGAGGCAATTTCTTCTGCCATAGTTTTATTTTGAAGTGTATAAATGCATCTACTGTATATAGTAATTTCCACAGTCATTGTAGAACCTGGAACATTGCATTGCAGTGAAGAAAAGGTCCTGGAATATTCAGCTCTACAAGCAAACCTTCTACATATTCAGGAATTCCCTTTGCAGAGCACAACGGGGAAGTTTACCACATGAATTTAATATGTACAGAAAAGTACTTTTGCCAGCACTTAGGGTATTTTTTATGATTTAACGTATGCAGACATAAAGAATACGCATGTATCTATTTCTATATGTGATCACAGCCTGGGGGTTTACATGACTCCAGATAAGCAGAGCAAATAGAAGCAGGGAGGAGGCTTTGCCCAGTGCCATGCAGTTCCAGTGCATAGCTGTCAACCGCCCCTTATTTGGCGGGAAACTCCCTTATCCCAGCGCCGTGTCCTGCTGCTGTCCCTTATTGATAATGTCCCTTAAATTTCCTGGGTTTCATGCTCGCCCGGCTTGGGAGGGAAGCAGCGGCTTGGGGTCCTCCACCGCAAAAGAGAGAGCGCATACGAGCTGCCGTCTCTCCGTCTCTCCCTTTTCCCCTTCAGGGGCGCGTTGTGAAGAGACGGGTGGCGGCGGGTGGGCAGGCAGCCCCACTCTTGCGAGACTTCCACCGCGCTGCCAGGGGAAGCCGGAGGCGGCAGCGGTGGCTGAGGAGGCAGCCTGAGGGAGTAGGAAGAGGAGGGGATGGGGAGGGATGCAGAAGGGTGGCGCTTCAGCGACTGCCGCGGTGCCGCAACCACCTCATACCAGGCTCGGGGGCTGTGTGGGTGAGAGTCTCTCTCCCTCCCTCCCTCTCTCTCGGGCGGGGAAGGGCCAGGACGGCGGCAGCCCCGACGTGCTGCTTAGCATACCCTCCAACCAGTGCAGCATCTTAATGTAGTGATTTCCCCCTCTGCATCCCTTTCATAACTCTATTTTTATAAATCATTTGTCCATCCATAGTTCAAATTTTTACTACAAGTTTTCTGTCAATCCTACCAATGTATGCAACTCTTTACAATAGCTTTTCAACTAAATTATAAACTTTCCCCATTCTTTATTAAAGAGGTCCTCTTCCTGGTTTCTAATTCTGCCGGTAAGCTTTGCCATCTTGATGTCGTTCATCAGTTTTGTCTGGCACTCTTCTTTGGTCGGAGTTGTAGACCCTTAGGATCATGTAGTCCAACCCCCTGCAAAACACAGTCAGTCGCAGCAAAAGCAGCATGGCTTCATCAGTGGCAGATTTCTGTATAAGCTAAGCAAAATCCTTTATTTTGGCTGCTGATCCCTTATTTTCGAGGCTGCTGGTCCCTTATTTTCAAATCTGTAAGTTGTTGTTTTTTTTTAAAGGATATTTATTAGGGTTTTACAAAAAACAGAGGTTTACAGAATAAAAGAAAAACAAAAAATAAGAAAAATACAAAAAATACACAAATACATAGAGAAGAGAAAAAGAAAATACAAAATACAAAAAAAATCCATTTTTTGATATCTTTAAGCTCATTTGCATGTTTCCTTGACCTCCTCACACCTCCCCTTTTTGTATTCCCATTTACATAATCAATTCAGCAAATCCTTACCCTCTTTCATTTATCTTAACTCTATGTCATAACATATTATTACTCTATATTTTCATCTATTTATCAATTCATTTTTGCATATTCTTATTAACTTTTGTTGCTAAATACCACTTATTGCCAATCCGAACATAATTTTAACATTCATTAATTTTACAATATTTCTGAAGATAGTCTTTAAATTTCTTCCAGTCTTCCTCCACCACCTCTTCTCCCAAGTCTCGGATTCTTCCAGTCATTTCCGCCAATTCCATATAGTCCATCATCTTCATCTGCCACTCTTCCAGGGTGGGTAGATCTTGTGTCTTCCAATACTTTGCTATAAGTATTCTTGCTGCTGTTGTTGCATACATAAAGAAAGTTCTGTCCTTCTTTGGCACCGATTGGCCGACAATGCCCAGAAGGAAGGCCTCTGGTTTCTTCAGGAAGGTATATTTAAATACCTTTTTCATTTCATTATATATCATCTCCCAGAAAGCCTTGATTCTTGGGCACGTCCACCAAAGGTGAAAGAATGTACCTTCAATTTCCTTACATTTCCAACATTTATTATCGGGCAAATGATATATTTTTGCAAGCTTGACTGGGGTCATGTACCACCTGTACATCATTTTCATAATATTCTCTCTTAAGGCATTACATGCCGTATCAAATCTGTAAGTTGACAGCTATGTTCCAGTGGCCATGGCTCCTCCTCTCTCATGCTCACGAGGAGCCTGCCTTTGATACTTTGATGCATTTGGCTCAGCCTCCTCCGCCCCATTCAATATTGAGAGGGGGCTGAGCCTCCTGCTAAGGGATATTGAGGGGGCTGACAACACCTCCGCCCTGTGGGGTTGGCGAGTCTACCTTTCTACTTGCTTACATTGAAATGCACTTGCTGTTTTACTGCCCATTCATGCTTTGAACTTCCAGCAACCCCCTTTTGTTTTAACCACCCTGAACAATTTGGTATCATTAGCAAACTTGGCTTCCTTGCTGCTCACACCTAATGACTTGTGTGTGTGTGTTCAATTGTTTTTTTAATGATTGCTTTCCCCCTATGTTTTTAGCTGTTTCTATTTTAGCTATAAGCTGCTTTTGAGTCCCTGTCAGGGGGAAAGGCTGGGTATTATTTTTTTTTATTATTATATAATCAAACTACAAAATACATGTCCCAGTGCCAATCTTTGGGGGGACTCCACTTATACATCCTCCATTTGGGAGAACTGTCCATTTAGTTCTGCTTCCTGTTCTTTAACCAGTTACTGATACATAAGAGGGCTTACCATATTCTATGGCTGCAGAAGTCATTGATGAGGTACTTCAACAGAAGCTTTTTGAAAGCTTATATACACAACGTCAACTGGATGACCTTTGTCTGTATGCTTGCTGTCACTCTCAAGGAATTCCCTAATGCAGTGGTTTTCAACCAGTGTGCCGTGGCACCCTGGGGTGCCTTGAATGATGGGGTGCCTTGAATGATGGGGTGCCTTGAATGATGCACCGCTGGCAACACTGGCCTCTGTCTCTCTTTCCTTGCCTCCCTCCTCTGATGCCCTCTCACATCTCCGCCTCTCAGCTGTTTGCAGGGATTGTAGGGAGATTAGGCGTTGTTGGATATTTATTGCTCATTCATTCATATTTGTTTGTATGAGACTCTTGAGAGTCCTATGGACTGCAAGAAGATCAAACCTCTCCATTCTGAAGGAAATCAGCCCTGAGTGCTCACTGGAAGGACAGATCCTGAAGCTGAGACTCCAATGCTTTGGCCACCTCGTGAGAAGAGAAGACTCCCTGGAAAAGACCCTGATGTTGGGAAAGATGGAGGGCACAAGGAGAAGGGGACGACAGAGGATGAGATAGTTGGACAGTGTTCTCGAAGCTACCAACATGAGTCTGACCAAACTGCGGGAGGCAGTGGAAGACAGGAGTGCCTGGCGTGCTCTGGTCCATGGGGTCACGAAGAGTCGGACACGACTAAACAACAACAACGTTATGTTGATGCATATGTTACATCAAGCAAGTTAATCCTGCAATTTCTATTGCATGTCCACTTTCCTTATTACCAAAAGTCTGCTTTTGGAATGGTTGGGAATGGGCTTGTTGTGCAACATCATCAACTCAACTTTACTTGCGCTGTATGAATTTCTCAGTACAAGACTGAATTCCACCAAAAAATAGTAGCAAGCTGAAAGTACCCTTAATTACAACCAGCAGAAGTATTGCCACAAGTACCTTTCACCGGATCAAGGCCATTAGTTTGTGTGTTGCTGAGTATTCAAATTGGAATGATTGGAACAGTTAAAAACATATGTCATATGTTTAAAGGCCTTGTCAATCTGATCCTCTTGTACCTTGATTTCAGCAAGGCATTTGACAAGGTGCCCCATGATATTCTTGTAAAGAAGCTGGTAAAATGCGGTCTTGACTATGCTACCACTCAGTGGATTTGTAACTGGCTGACTGACCGAACCCAAAGGGTGCTCATCAATGGTTCCTCTTCATCCTGGAGAAGAGTGACTAGTGGGGTGCCACAGGGTTCTGTCTTGGGCCTGGTCTTATTCAACATCTTTATCAATGACTTGGATGATGGACTCAAGGGCATCCTGATCAAATTTGCAGATGACACCAAACTGGGAGGGGTGGCTAACACCCCAGAGGACAGGATCACACTTCAAAACGACCTTGACAGATTAGAGAACTGGGCCAAAACAAACAAGATGAATTTTAACAGGGAGAAATGTAAAGTATTGCACTTGGGCAAAAAAAATGAGAGGCACAAATACAAGATGGGGGACACCTGGCTTGAGAGCAGTACATGTGAAAAGGATCTAGGAGTCTTGGTTGACCACAAACTTGACATGAGCCAACAGTGTGACGCGGCAGCTAAAAAAGCCAATGCAATTCTGGGCTGCATCAATAGGATTATAGCATCTAGATCAAGGGAAGTAATAGTGCCACTGTATTCTGCTCTGGTCAGACCTCACCTGGAGTATTGTGTCCAGTTCTGGGCACCACAGTTCAAGAAGGACACTGACAAACTGGAATGTGTCCAGAGGAGGGCAACCAAAATGGTCAAAGGCCTGGAAACGATGCCTTATGAGGAACGGCTAAGGGAGCTGGGCATGTTTAGCCTGGAGAAGAGGAGGTTAAGGGGTGATATGATAGCCATGTTCAAATATATAAAAGGATGTCACATAGAGGAGGGAGAAAGGTTGTTTTCTGCTGCTCCAGAGAAGCGGACACGGAGCAATGGTTCCAAACTACAAGAAAGAAGATTCCACCTAAACATTAGGAAGAACTTCCTGACAGTAAGAGCTGTTCGACAGTGGAATTTGCTGCCAAGGAGTGTGGTGGAGTCTCCTTCTTTGGAGGTCTTTAAGCAGAGGCTTGACAACCATATGTCAGGAGTGCTCTGATGGTGTTTCCTGCTTGGCAGGGGGTTGGACTCGATGGCCCTTGTGGTCTCTTCCAACTCTATGATTCTATGATTCTATGATTCTACCACTTGGTCCCATTTTAAACAGCACATAATCACACAGGCCCATAATAACACCTCTTCCACAGTTTTGAGAAGTGGCATATTGTGTAATTGGTTCCATTACTGGATATGAGAAAGCAACTTTGAAGGCAAAGGATTTACTAATTTGTGAGAGATATGAACTTATTTGTGAGGGGTAAAATTTAATAAGAATCAAATTACTTATGCTGCAGCAGTGAAGAAAATAAAAATCTGTATGAAAGCCACATTCTTTTGACGATCATTGTGGAATTTGGTTGCGTGTAAAACACAACAGGGGCTTAGATATTAACTAACTACTGAGGAGAAACAGCAAAATAGGCAAGCTGAGGAATGAGGAACTGGACAGATTAAAACATTTCCTCCAAGTATTTTTGCTGTTTGCATTTGTTAATTATTAATGCCTAATTATTGACAAAAGACAGTTTTAATTTATATGTAGCACATCAATTTGAAACGAAACACTGCTTATTTCCGATACTCCATTTTGCAGGCTCTGACAGTGTATTCTCATTGACGTCATAAAGGTGGCACCTGAATGGCTCTGGTGTGGCTGAGATAGAACCATGTCAGCCAACACATTTTTTAAAAATGTTAGAAAGATGAAAATATTCCTTGCCAGCTAAGATTGCAGTCCTGGGAATACTTATCAGGAAGACAGTCCCATTAGTTTCAGGCTGAACAAATATCTAGGAGCCCCTTCCTAGGGCAAGTCCACAAAGAAATTTCCCCGCATTTCCTTTTCTCCATGCGCATGAGAAGCAATATGCAAGAAAGGAGTGAATGACGTGAGATGCTTCAGCCAGCGCTGCCACTTCTGGGGAAAATACTGATCGTGGCATGGAAGTATCACTCTCCAGAATGTTTTGCAAAGGTAAAGGGACCCCTGACCATTAGGTCCAGTCGTGGCCGACTGTGGGGTTGTGGTGCTCATCCCGCTTTATTGGCCAAGGAAGCCGGTGTACAGCTTCCGGGTCATGTGGCCGGCATGACAAAGCTGCTTCTGGCGAACCAGAGCAGCACACGGAAACGCCGTTTACCTTCCCGCCGGAGTGGTACCTATTTATCTACTTGCACTTTGACGTGCTTTTGAACTGATAGGTTGGCAGGAGCAGGGACCGAGCAACGGGAGCTCACCCCATCACGGGGATTCGAACCGCCGACCTTCTGATCGGCAAGTCCTAGGCTCTGTGGTTTAACCCACAGTGCCACCCGCGTGTAGCTGGCTGTTAATGCTGTCCACAAGGCCAGGCCAGTCCCTAGGGCTGTGTGGGGCCCAGGAGAAATCAGGCTGTGTGGGCCCACCATTGCCTTCCTCTGCCACTTCTCCTCTTGATGATGATAGTGATGGAGAGGGCAGCCTCCCCCCTCCAGCTTCCTACAGCTTGTAGTTTTACTCCTCTGTTATTGGCAGTGGCCTCTCCTACAGCCTACGTTTCTCCTCCCCACTGCAGTGCTTTGGCAGCAGCAGTGCTAGATTGCTGCCTGCCCGTTCTGTGGCTCTAGAAAGGGAAGAGGTGGAAACCCATGTGAATGAGGTGAGGGCCAGCAGAGCCAGCCAGGCATCAGGGCTGCTGACTGTGGCCACCAGCACCATGTGACCATGTGCAGGGCTCCCTAAAGTGTGGTGTCCAGGGCACTTGCACCTATTTGCCACCCCAGAGATGGCCCTTCCCGTGGTGGCGGTAGTATAGGCAGGGGTGTAGCATGGGTTGCTGGAGCCCAGGGCAGGGCAAGCGGTCAGTCCCTTTGCTGGCCAGCATCTAATCAAGAGAGTCTCTCCTTGCAAAGTAGTCTCAACCTGGTTGCAGCTCCTCAGAAATTTGGGCCCAGGGTCATGGCCCCCCTGCCCCCTCACACTGCGCTACTGAGTGTAAGTCTTTTTTTTTTTGCCACCATGGACTCCTTGGGGAGGCTGTTTGTGGGTGCAAAGGAAGGCCTCTGAGTTCTTGTGGGTGCATGTGAGTTCATGTTGGCAACTGCTGCACTGATACAGACATAGTTTTAAAAACACTGGTGCAAAAGTTGACACAGTCCCGTTGAAGTCAAGGGAGAGCCTCAGGTTACTGTCCAATTTCCTTCCTACACCCACAGTGGAGACAGATTCCTGTTCCACACGGTAGGCAATCAAGGTACGCCCATCAGGAATATAAATATATATATAAGGCAGAGCAAGTGAAAAGAGTTGTGTGTCATTTATGCAGTCTCAGTGTCCAGAGAATGATAGCTGAAATATACTCGGAGTCGAGTGTGGATTTCATGTTCTTTATTCAGCTCATAGTAGTGAGGAATGAAAGTTTCCCCAAAATATCTGCTTTATATACATTATTTACACAATGGGTCGCACGTGATTGGCTAATTCTGGGATTCTCCTGTAGGCCAATCAGGTTGCGGATTCACTTCCACCTGGAGCTGGATTGGGTGGCTCCTGCAGACCAATCATACTGCTGCATTGTTCTAGGACCAATCAGACTGCTGCATTCTGGACCCTATTGTTCTAGGACCAATCAGACTGCTGCATTCTGAATCCTATTGTTCTAGGACCAATCAGACTGCTGCATTCTGAATCCTATTGTTCTAGGACCAATCAGACTGCTGCATTCTGAATCCTATTGTTCTAGGACCAATCAGACTGCTGCATTCTGAATCCTATTGTTCTAGGACCAATCAGAATGCTGCATTCTGAATCCTATTGTTCTAGGACCAATCAGACTGCTGCTTTTTGGATCCTATTCAACTTAGTACATAACAATAGCTCACAAATGGAAACTGCATGATGGCACACTTGGCAAACAGCTAACAGCCAGGGAGAACAAAAATATTGGGGAAAGGGCAGGGTAAAGAGCAAACACGACTCATACTGGTTTTCTCAGAGAAGGCTGGGGAGGTGCATCATGGGGGAGAAACTGAGGCTGGCCTTCAGCACAAAAGTAACTACCATGATTGCAAGAACTACCATGGAAAGCCTTTGCCCCTGTAGTTCTCAACAGATTACAGTTACTCACTGACAGGGTCTATCCTGAGTCACAATGTGGCTTTAGAGCTCAGAGGTCAACAGTCAGCATGATTTTCTCACTGTGTCAGCGAAAAGTGCCCTTCACAGTGCTCAACTAAAAAGGATGCCCATTTATGCTCCAGAAGGTGATCGTGCCCTTCCACAAAACATGCATGGCACCATCCAGTGTGATGGGTCATCCTTGGATGCCTTCCGTGTGAAGCAGGGCTGTGCTCATGCTCCATCTCTCTTCAGGATATTCTTCTCCCTGTTGTTCTCCTTTGCCTTCAGTTCAGCTGAAGATGGTGGGTACTTCCATTCAAGGAGTGATAAGGGTCTGTTCAACATGGCACTGAGGAAGCTCTACAGAGACTCATCAACCATTTTGCCCAAGTCTGGAGGGAATTTGGCCTCACCACCAGCCTGATGAAGACCTAGATCAGGACATCACCAGCACACCACACATCAGCATTGGTGACCGCATGCTTGTAGTGGTAGATGATTTTGTCTACCTGGGCTCCAACATAACCAGCAATATTTCTGTGATGGCCTGGGATTCGGACTCGGATGCTGAACCTGAGGGATTCCAGCCTGCACAGGATTCCCCGCCTCCAGAACCAGCTGAGCCGGGGCTGGGGCTTGAGCCTGAAAGGTCCTCACCTGTCCTGGATCCTCAGGTGCAGGCATCAGCTGAGTCTGCTCTGGCTCCTGAGGGGATGGAGGACCCATTGCCTGCAGGTGCTCCACTCTCAGCCCCGTCAGAGGAAGCTGAGGTTGCCTCTGGGTCCGGTAACCCTCCAGCCTCTCCTGAGCTGCAGAGGCTCAGGGCAGAGAGTCGGAGGGAACTAAGTTCCCGCAGGAGGAGTGCTCGCCTCCAGGCCAGGAGAGGCGAGTCACCAGAGGATCAGGGCCGCCCTATGCAGATAAAAGCCAGCCAGCCCCAGTCCCAAGGGGAGCAACATTGTTGGTTGCTAGTTCCTGCCTGGACCCTGTCCTGCTTTCCTGCCTGAGCTCCTGCCCTGCCCTGGCTCCCTGCTTGCAAGCCTGTTCCTGACTTCACCTGACTCCCTGCCCTGCACCCAGCTTTAGCTACTATGGACTGCCTCCACGTTGTACCTGTGACCACGGACCGGACTCGGAACTCGCCTCTCGGGTAACTCACGGGGCTGCACAGTTTCCATTGATGCTAAGCTGGACAAGCACATTGGCAAGGCAGATGAAGCAAGGGCTCACCTCTTCAAAAGGGTATGGGAGAATGTGATGCTGATGACCAATACCAAGATAAAGGTCTACCAGGCTTGCATGTTGAGCATGCTGCTTTATGGAAGGGAGTCTTGGGAGACTTACATGCACCAGGAGCAACACCTCAATGCCTTCCATATGCTCTGTGTCAGGAAGATTTTGGGCGTCACATGACAGGACAGAGCCAAAGAAGGATGTGCTCTACAAAGCCCACATTCCCAGCATCTTCACACTTCTTTTTCAGTGACATCAACGCTGGCTTGGTCAGGTGCACAGAATGGAAGATGCCAGAATCCTCAAGGAAACTAGCTTCAGGCACTAGGCCTGTGAGGAGACCAACTCTGTTCTACAAAGATGTCTGCAAACATGGCATGAAGACTGACATTAACTGTCGTATGGGAATCCCTTGAAGACTATAGCAGTACCTGGAGACAGACAGTCAGGTGGTGTATCCAGAGCAGTGACCAGAGGAAGAATGAGCACTGGGAGGAGCACATAGAGAAGAAATGCCATGGTGCACCTCTAGCAGCAAAACTGGATCCTTTATCTGCCCCACCTGCAATAAAACATGTATCTCCTGCATTGGTCTCTACAGCCACAGCAGGTACTGTGACTCTCCAATGGTATGACTTTATCCTTGAAGGCTCACCCTTCCATTGTCTTTTGAGATGGATGGATGACAACAATTCTTCTCAGAATTCTTACAAATATCTGGTCTCGGAACCCAGAACCACTAAGAACCTCAGCTCACTCCTTTTGAGGATGTGTGGTTCCAAGGACTTGTAGCTCATGGAAGAGAGTGTAGCATCAAACCTGGCTCTTTCCAACCCACAGTGCCTTAGAAGTGGAGGGAAACAGGTTAAAGCATCCTCTGCACTGGGTCACAGCAATGAAGAAAAGGCAAGGGCAGCCTTGTCCCAGCACTTGCCTACTTCTGCTATTAAAAAGCTGCACATTGCACAATTAAATGAGAGGTCCCTAGTTTCTCATGAGATACCCAGCTTTCTCACAGCTTTAGCACATGTCAACACCACCATGTCAACAAGGCTGCTGGTCACTTTACTGCTCAGCTGCAACAAAGCATGATCAGGCAACTCTTAGAAGGCACCTCATGGACCGCCAAGCCCAAAGTCGTCTGCTTCACTTCTTCCATTGGCCTCAGTGGTGGGCAGACAGCATGCAGGGGAGTCATGCTGGTTGGCAGTGCTTGAGGGACAGAGGCCTAATCCTGCTCAGGCTGCACAGACAAAGCACCCTCCATAGGAAAACTAGGGAGGTGGGTCACCAGGGTGAGGTCGATTATGGCTCAGACCAGGACTCTTGAACATTCTCTTGACCTTGGAGATTAGTCAGGCTTATATCATAGCAGCTGGGCTT
Source organism: Podarcis filfolensis (assembly GCF_964270895.1). Classification (NCBI taxonomy): domain Eukaryota; kingdom Metazoa; phylum Chordata; class Lepidosauria; order Squamata; family Lacertidae; genus Podarcis; species Podarcis filfolensis. Next base: position 12,230,642 of record NC_139621.1, read on the forward strand.
AAAGGCATTCTAGATCTTAAACATTTGGTAGTGCATTAAAAGTAGTGACCCTAACCAGGACTTTGAATTAGCCAGGATCCAGAGTGAAAGGTTCACTCCCATGCTTCAGATAACTAGCTCCTGTCTAAAGCCTTGCAGGTGAATTCTGTTTCTATGGAGGATTCCTGGAAGAGGATGCTATAGTAATCCTCACCATGGGAACTGTCTGTTGCAGCTGCTGTCCCATAATAATAATAATAATAATAATAATAATAATAATAATAATAATTTATTATTTATACCTCACCCATCTGGCTGGGTTTCCCCAGCCACTCTGGGTGGCTTCCAACCAAATATTAAAATACAGCAATGCATCAAACATTAAAAGCTGCCCTAAACAGGGCTGCCTTCAGATGTCTTCTGAAGGTCTGGTAGTTGTTCTTCTCTTTGACATCTGGTGGGAGGGTGTTCCACAGGGCAGGTGCCACTACCGAGACGGCCCTCTGCCTGGTTTGCTGTAACTTGGCTTCTCGCAGCGAGGGAACTGCCAGAAGGCCCTCAGCGCTGGACCTCAGTATCTGGGCAGAATGATGGAGGTGGAGACGCTCCTTCAGGTCTACTGGACCGAGGCCGTTTAGGGCTTTAAAGGTCAGCACCAACACTTTGAATTGTGCTCAGAAACGTACTGGGAGCCAGTGTAGGTCTTTCAAGACCGGTGTTATATGGTCTTGGCGGCCCTTGCTTATCCCTGTTCTATTGCTTTTGCTTTTATATAGACAACTGGACATGTGCAGAGGTAAGAATGCTCCTTATCCTTGGTGCTACAGAAAGCACAGGCAAGGTGACTGCAGCAGCAGTAGTGACCAGTGAGAAGCCAGCTGTTCCACTATGGGGCCACCCCTTGCAAGGCTCCTGCACCTTTCCAGAGATCATGGCGTACATGACTATAACAAAGGCAGCCATAGACAGCATGGAGAGGCAGTGATGATGAAAACTGCACCTGTTGTTCTGGTGTCTGCCATGCAGTTTTTTTGTGAGAACAAGAAATATTGCCTGCCACTCACCCCCACTGATTGTTCTTTGATGCTGTCAGAACTCACTTCACAGCTATTCAATATGTTGCTTCATGTTGTTTAGTATAAGTTGTCAGTGCTGTCTGCGGCAATAAACATTGAGAGACAGGACAATCTCCCACCTTGCTTGTCACTTACCCCAGCTGCCTTCATGATGGGGCACTGAAGGGACTTTGTGCCGCAATGCCGCATCAGTCCTGCCATTTGAGTTCTGAGAAGTGATGGGTCTGCACTAGAGATGGGGGAGAAATTTGATCCAGTTTACAGGTGCCTAAGTATTACTTTCTGAAACAATACATGAACTGAAACACAACCATGCTTTGAAATTTGCACTTATCTGAATTTTGCAATGCACTTTCCCAATTAAATAATGTATACAAAAAATGCATAAACTTGGGTGAAATGTGCATATATTAGTGAAGATGACATTTGAAAATACATTATCTGGAGGAATTGCTTTGTAAAAACATATAATTAGGCAAAATTGCATAGAAAAATGTGTGTATTAAGAGAAATTTGCACTAAAATGTTGGTGAGTTTTTGCAATGACTTTTAAAAAACCCTTATGTGAATATGCACCGAACTAAACTTCAGACTGGAAAAATGAGAAACTGAATGAAACTAATATTGACATAATAATAATACAGTATTGACACTCTGGGAGGCTTCCAAAGAAATATTAAAATACTGTAATACATCAAACATTAAAAGCTTCCCTAAACATATGTTGTTTAGTCGTTTAGTCGTGTCCTACTCTTCGTGACCCCATGGACCAGAGCACGCCAGGCACTCCTGTCTTCCACTGCCTCCCGCAGTTTGGTCAAACTCATGCTGGTAGCTTCGAGAACACTATCCAACCATCTCATCCTCTGTCGTCCCCTTCTCCTTGTGCCCTTCATCTTTCCCAACATCATTGACACATACTTCCACTCAATGTGCTCAACGGTTCAATAACCTCCTGGATATCCTTGGTACTGCTGTGGTTATAAACTGGGGAATTGGGCTGCATGAAATGGAAAAGGGGAGGGAATAGAAAATGCACATCAGATATGGAGCTGGACATGATGGAGAAGGCTGTTTCTTGTAGCCCTCACCTCTGCTTGCTTTGCAGGCCTCTTGAGCGTTTCCGGGCAGATTGTGTGAACTGGGTAAAATTGTATCATGATGGTATTTGTGCTATAGCTGTGTGTTGGTCTGTGCACTGACAATGCCCTTTATGCATGTCAGTGCAAATTGTCTTGACTGGTGGATTTTGGCAGAGTTGCCAAGGTGTATGTGAATATCTGTCAATGTTCCTACATTGTGTCTCATCTCTTGGGCTTTCTACCTTGCTGATGTGAGTGCATAGGATAATGAATTCAATACACCAGCATTGGCCTTTGCATGACTGCCACTGATGTGGTGAGTCCTTAGGATCAGATGATTTAGTATCGAATTGCACAGTGCATTTCACTGCTTTAAATGTGATGTGGAACACTTCTCTCTTCTAGATTACATCCATTGCTTCTGCTGGAGATTCTAGGCTCCCCCCGCCAAAAAAGATGAATTGCTGAGTGCTAATTCAAATTGGTGGTGGCCATGCACAAACTACTGGAAAATACTTACCTGTGGTTAAGTTCCATGTGGTTGACATGCATTTAAAAGGGTCTTAGTCCATGTACCATTCTTTGGTATGTGTAAAATCCACATCCCATCAAGGTATTATGCATAGGGTCAGATTCCTACCTTTAGTAGTGTTTCTGCTCCTGTAAAACGTGTATATGGAGAGAGAGAGAGAGAGAGAGAGAGAGAGAGAGAGAGAGAGAGAGAGAGAGAGAGAGAGAGAGAGAGATTTAAAATTTGCACAGGTGTGCATTAATTCTCATGTGGACCCGCTATTAGAAATATTGTTCTTCTCAATATTATTTATGTATGCTATGTAGTGGTTTTAAACTTCTTGTGGATGCAGGGATTGCAAGATCACACATTCAAATTGTGGGTGTTATGTGCCTATGTTAAAAGTTCTCTGATGGCTAACATTTCTGATGTTTGGCCATTTAACTCACAATGAGCTTATGTTTAATCAGGTAGAAATGGTCTAATTATATGGTTTCAAATTTTCAGCTCGAACAGTTAGACACTGTGATGCTGTCAGAACCTCTAAAAGAAACTTAAAACCCTTCTGTCATTGGCTAAATGTTTTGAATTGAGGTTAAATGAATGTTGCTTTTATTAAACATTTGTAGATAATATGTAAGTGGCACTGTTCTGTCATGCAGGAAAATCTCTATTTGTATTTGCCAAGATTCTGTGATAAAGTTGTTCTTTACAAGTTTATCCATTTTGTTTTTTTAAAAAAACGAAACAAATTTATATGGTAAAACTAGTCTTTTCTTTTCAGATCCCTCCAAGTTTTATTTTTCTTTCCTTTTGAACACAGCATATTTAAATTTTCAAATCTACAGAATAATATCAAATGGCAATTATCTCCTACAACTTCTGCCAGATTTGGCAAAAGTTAAAGTTGTTCATGCTTTATGGCACTGACTATTCAAGTAATTTCTTATTTTAGAGCATATCTTTTTATTTCCTTTTTATTTCCTTTTTAAAATAAACAGGTGTTGCTGCCAGGAGGATAACCCCAGCCCTGTTGTTGTTCAGTCATACTTTCTGGTTTTCACAAGCTTCAGAAAAACACAGCATCATTAATTTTCTTTTCCCTGTATTCTGAACACTACCTCTTTTACATACTTCTAGGTACAAGTGATTAAGCAGGCAGAGAGAATAATTGTTTTCTGTCATCTCTCACTTTCCCCCTCTCTAAAATCTTTCTTAGGGCAGTATGTTTCTTATGCCATAATAAATATACTGTGATAATATGGATTTTGGAAATTTTCTTAAGTTTTTGTGCTGATTTCTCTGTCTCTTTCTCCATTATCTTTCACAATTATCTCACTTTATTCCTTTCCTTTCCTTTTATCTTTTTCTTTATTTTGCTGTTTTCTTCTCTCTCTCTCTGTTTTTGTTTTTATTTAGATTAGTTTATTTTATCTTATTGTTTTATGACAAAGCTTTAATAGACATTATTTTTTTTAAAAAAAAAATCTCACTTTATAGGACTGCTTTTAGGTCGGCTTCACACCTGACATGGCAATTGTGTGTATTTAATTATAAATTTAATAGCTTCATATACTTCTCTGTTAGAGTTACCTAGCTAATTCACAGCATACATGCAAAATAATATTAAGACTAAAAATACGAAAGCAGCCTAGCTACCTTTGAAGGTGACCCGGAAACTACAACTAATCCAGAATGTGGCAGCTAGACTGGTGACTGGGAGCGGCCACCGAGACCACATCACACTGGTCTTGAAAGACCTACACTGGCTCCCAGTACGTTTCCGAGCACAATTCAAAGTGTTGGTGCTGACCTTGAAAGCCCTAAATGGTCTCAGCCCAGTAAACCTGAAGGAGCATCTCCACCCCCATCATTCTGCCCGGACACTGAGGTCCAGTGCCAAGGGCCTTCTGGTGGTTCCCTCATTGTGAGAAGTGAAGTTACGGGGAACCAGGCAGAGGGCCTTCTCGGTGGTGGCGCCCACCCTGTGGAACGCCCTCCCACCCGATGTCAAAGAGAACAACAACTACCAGACTTTTAGAAGACATCTGAAGGCAGCCCTGTTTAGGGAAGCTTTTAATGTTTGATGCATTGCTGTATTTTAATATTTTGTTGGAAGCCGCCCAGAGTGGCTGGGGAAGCCCAGCCAGATGGGTGGGATATAAATAATAAATTATTATTATTATTACTAGCCACACACAAAGTAATAAACATAAACATAAAAACTACCAGTACCCCATCTCCAAATGTAAAGGTAAAGGTGAAGGGACCCCTGACCATTAGGCCCAGTCGTAACCGACTCTGGGGTTGTGGCGTTCATCTCACTTTATTGGCCAAGGGAGCCGGCGTACAGCTTCCGGGTCATGTGGCCAGCAGGGCTAAGCCGCTTCTGGCAAACCAGAGCAGCACATGGAAACGCCGTTTACCTTCCCACCAGAGTGGTACCTATTTATCTACTTGCACTTTGACATGCTTTTGAACTGCTAGGTTGGCAAGAGCAGGGACCGAGCAACGGGAGCTCACCCCATTGCGGGGATTCGAACCGCGACCTTCTGATCGGCAAGCCCTAGGCTCCGTGGTTTAACCCACAGCGCCACCCACGTCTCGCAATCTCCAAATGTACTGCAGAATAAAAAGGTCTTCATTGCCCTTCCGAAAGATTGACAGGAGATGCCCTGAAGTCTCTGCAGGAAGGAAATTCACAGGATGGTCAGTTGGCATTGCAGGAGAAAAGCTCTGCTCCTTCAACTTCCCAACTCGCCTCAAAGGACACGGCAATGTGGTGGGTTCAGATAGAAAGAAATGCACCCAAATGTAGTCTAGACAAAGCTGATGTGTTTTTTGTAGTTGTCAACAACAACAACAACACCTGTGATGGCCAGGCATATTTTCCTCAGCATAGAAAACACACGGTGGTGATGGGAAAGTACTTTAGCAGTAGAAGTTTATATTTACTGTTGTGTTACAAGCCACCTTTTATGGATAAACTCTTTTAAAGATTTGTTGGAAAAGGTCCAATGGTGTCACTGTGGTCTCTCAGAATTGCAATCTGTTGTTCACTGTGAACGGAACTTTAAAAATATTTCCCTAGTTTTTACTGTGAAACATTTGGCAGGAAAGTATATCATATTAAAGCAGTTTGCTGGGAAATTACTGCTATTCGCTTGCTAGATTTGGGTTAAAAGGGAAATTTGAAAGGTGCCAGCGCTTGTAATCTATTTGCCATTATACACCTTGGGCATTGATCCATTCAGGTTGCACAAATTAGAACACTAAGTAAACTGGATGATGGTAAGGATTTTAGTGTGAATCCTTAAGTATGGGGCAATTGTGGTTGACTGTTTTTGTAATTTACTATCAAGTTTGAATTTTCCTTATGAAGATAATAGCAAGTCCTTTACATTGTGCATGTAAATTTATTGTGTGAATAGTGTGATTGAACTTTAATCTCTGAGATCATTGGTTTGTCAACAGGTGATATTCAGGAACTGTAGCTTCACACATGACCTGGTTGCAATTATTAGAGATGCAGACTTTGTTCTTTAGCTTTGAAGACACACACACACACACACACACACACACACACACACACACACATATGATTTTGTGAACAATTTCTTTTTTGTTTCTGTCATAAATTGTAATATTTGGATTTGTAACTCTCAGATCATTTCATTAAAACAAATCCTTAAGGGAACATGATTAGAAAAACATAGAAATTTGGGATTTGTGAAATTGATCAGACCAAAGAGTCATTCTATAAACTTGTCAAATAATATATGGCTTGATTCGTGATTCACTTTGCTTTATTCCCCTGTCTTTAAAATCAGACTCTTACAGTACATTCCACCATCAGCCTTTTTCTCAGTTCTTTGCACGTGCTTTATATGTATAATACTATAGATTCATTAGACTTTTTTAATGTGGAAAATGTAAGTTAAAATTTGTACAACTTCTTCATTTTCAGGGGGTCCTGCCTTTGGGACTCGGTGCAAGTCAATCGGAAAAAGTAGCTGCAACAAATTAATCGTCACCAGCAGTCCAATGATGGTTCAGCGACTGGGACTTCTATCTCCTCCTGCCCAAAAGGTCTCAACGGCATGCAACCAAATCAGCCCTAGCTTACAGAGGGCTGTGAATGCTACCAACTCGAATATACCTCCATCTGATACAAGGTCTTCATTTTATTCTATAGGAATGTTTTCATGTCTATAAAGTCAGAAAAATATTTTACCACTCACTTTAGAGTTATCCCTTTTGTGCACAGTTGTAATTTAGAATGAAAGCTGCAGTCTAGGTATTGTAAGGGACGCGGGTGGCGCTGTGGGTTAAACCACAGAGCCTAGGACTTGCCGATCAGAAGGTTGGTGGTTCAAATCCCTGCGACGGGGTGAGCTCCCGTTGTTCGGTCCCTGCTTCTGCCAACCTAGCAGTTCGAAAGCACATCAAAGTGCAAGTAGATAAATAGGTACCACTCTGGCGGGAAGGTAAACGGCGTTTCCGTGTGCTGCTCTGGTTCGCCAGAAGCGGCTTAGTCATGCTGGCCACATGACCCGGAAGCTGTACGCCGGCTCCCTCGGCCAATAAAGCAAGATGAGCACCACAACCCCAGAGTCGGCCATGACCGGACCTAATGGTCAGGGGTTCCTTTACCTAGGTATTGTAGTTCAATATTATTCCTTTGAGATTATTCACAGGTTGTAGAAGTTATGCAGTAATGCCCTAAGAAAAGTATGCTATAACATGTGCTATGTAAGTAAACTTTGGCTAACAAATGTCGACTATCTAGAACAGTCACAGGTAGTTGCAGCTCTCTTTCGGTGGTGAGCTTGTAGGTGCTGTCTAGCCGATTGGTGGGATGGTGCGGCAGCTGCCAAGGCCTGGGAGAGGGGAGAGCCTCTTGCAAGATCTCAGGGGTCACTCCATCTCATGTGGTCCACCAACCTGCTTGTTCCCTTTCCTTCCTTCCCTTGGGTGGAGGAAAACAATCTGAGTCCCCCCCCGGGACTTGCAGTGGCCACTGCTTAACAAGGTTGGAAATGGATTTTACTGGACTCCTTGGCTGGTTTTGAATAAACATTCACAAACCTTTTACTGATAATAATCGGCTAATAGTTTGAGGATCTATACAACTGTGTAACATGCAGAAAACAGCATTTTTAGAGAAATCAAAGACTGGAACTGAGGGAAGTCGGGGGTGGGTGGGTTCTGGAGGGGGAGGGAGGAAAAAGGGGGGAAAATAAGGATGATATGTTTCTGGATAATATGTTTTGTTTTAATTTTGAATAAAAAAGTAATTTTTTTAAAAAAGGAAATGAATTTTACACGCAGCTGCAATTAGCCCTGGTTAGTCTCTTGGTCAGTTAGTGGGTTGCACTCACACTCAAGACCCTGATGGGGGCTGCCAAAGCAACTGTCACCACAATAGTCAGTAGGTGGTATTCAATGCAGCCTGAGCCTCAGGTTGTCTCTACCTGAGTTTCCCTTGATTCTCCAATGTAGCTGCAGCCCCTGACACCTCTCTCAGGCCTTTCCTGAGAACACCATGGCCCCTTGAGGAAATTTGTGAAGGGCACAGAGAGCACGAGGGACTGCAGTAAGGATATGGGGCAATTCTTCTTGTGCAAATATTTGCACTCATGCAGTATTGGACACCACCCATTGCTTACTAATAGACATACTATGTGTAGTAACTTGGTGTTCAGATTTTGAATATGCAAAAGCAAAGATCAGTTTTGAGAAGGTGATTTTAATTGTCAAAAATAAGCAGCTGAGCTCTGAATATGCCAGCTGCTTCATAGAACTACCAAGAGCTAAAATTTAAGTAACTGTTTGCATTCCCTCTCCCTCTTTTCTCCACTGCAGATCCCTTCTGTCCCGAGAATCTTTGGCCTCCACAACCCTGAGTCTGTCTGAAAGTCCATCAATCCAGAGTGTCAAGCAAGAATGGCTTCATGGCTACAGGATTTTTCCTTCTCTTCCTTCCAGCCAAGGCTCCCCAAATGGCACGGACCTCGGGGACATCACAAGTGTTACATCTGGAATGTCCATGTCCAACAATGTCTCTAGCTCATTACCATCTTACTTGTTTGGTGTGGAAAATAATTGTTCTCCTTATCCTAGTCCTCACTATTCTTCAGCCAGGTCTCATTCAGCCAAAAAGAGGGCCCTCTCTCTGTCTCCTTTGTCTGATGGAATCGGGATTGACTTCAATACAATCATCCGCACATCCCCCACTTCTCTTGTTGCTTACATCAATGGCTCAAGGGCATCTCCAGCAAACATCTCCCCTCAGCCTGAGGTCTATGGACACTTCTTGGGAATAAGGGGAAGTTGTATTCCTCAGACTTGCTCTATTCCAAATCCTCAAAAAAGACTTCTTGTTGCTAATGGCAATGTTGCCCTTCCAAGTTACGGTGAAAGTGAGAACACTGAAGACCAGCGCATGCAACAGTTGGAACAAAACAGCCTACAGCCAGCAGTCACTAACAACATGGTGGTTCAACAAGGAATATCTCTGCTAGATAGCCAATCTGTGGGCATTTTAAAAAGTAGGCGTGCCAATGGTTTTTCTGGGAACACAATGGACATGCCACCTACTTCTCCAGTGGCTCCCCTTGTTCTTCCTCCATCACATGGTCCACCTCCCCCATACCATGCACATCAGCATGACCTTATAAACCATCCCCACCAGATTTCCTTAGCAGCATCTGTGCAAGGCCCTCTCTTAGATGAAGAAGGCGAACTGGATGAGTTTAATGGCAAGCACTGCTGTTGCTGGATAGACTGCAGTGCTACTTATGACCAGCAGGAAGATCTTGTGCGGCACATAGAAAAAAATCACATAGACCAGAGGAAAGGAGAGGATTTCACTTGTTTTTGGGCTGGGTGCCCTCGGAGATACAAGCCATTTAATGCGCGTTACAAACTACTGATTCACATGAGAGTGCATTCAGGAGAAAAGCCAAACAAATGTACGGTAAGTCTAAAACATGTTAGATAGACACACTGGTTTGCTGTATATGAAATATAGCAATTTTTAACACTGTGCTAGGTTCCTCCCCCCTTATTGGCTAGTACAGCTTGTTCTGAAAAAATAGAAACAGAATGCAAGCTTTGTTGATATTAATGAATTAAAAACCAAGTGAATGAATAGACTTTTCAAATGCATACAGAGGCACAAACAGGAACAGAGGAAGATGCATTATACCAAGTCAGCTCATTGGTCCATCTAGTTTAGCATTGTCTATGCTGAGTAGCAGTGGCACTTCAGCTTCAGATGGGGTATCAGCCAGGCCTGCCTGGAGATGCTGGAGGACCAGCCTGTAAGTCTTCTGCAAGCAAAGCATGCATTCTCCCGCTGACTGATGGTCCTTCTTCTTTTTGAACTTATTCGAGCTTCAGATACTTCAATGCAGTTAGAACTAATCCCTCGTTTGCTTATTTCAGTGCTTTTCTACATCTGAACCTTTTTTAGCTGTTAATTCATATTTCCTTTCCCAATAATTTTTTTATTTTATTTTTAAAATAATTTTTATTAAGTTTTCCATTTAGCAATCCAATCATATCACATTAATTATTCCAAATTATACCAATACATATCATAAAGTCCAAATATTTTGCCAAATTATATATTTTTGTTGTTTTTGTTGGGGGTTCCCATGCTTCGAGTTCAGTAAGGGTCCAGTCATCTCATATTTCTGCTGCTTTTAGTGTTCACCAGTCCCATCTTTCAGTCTCCTTTCTCAATAATTTTTATTGTTTTTCATGTCAATACAAGAACAACATATAAGTATAGTAACTTGTCCAGTGGTACAGTCTTACTAAGTTTCATATGCAATACACAATATGCAAGCAACGCCTTTATTTATGCAATATCAACTTAAGTCTCTTCTCCACAAAGATTCTAGTGTTGGGGGTGGAATAAAAGGACCCCCTGTCTCATTTATAAAGGAAAAGAAAGGAGGCCAAGTCTCACGAAAAGTGTCTCTCCTATCTGCTGTGGTGAGTAAGGTATTCCAATAGAGCCACATTCCAAATATTATTTAACCAGATTTCAATGAGGATTTCTGTAGATGGTTTCCAATATCACTGGAGCAGTCTAAACCCACAAAAAAATTGAATTTGTATGTGAGGAGTGACTTCTGTGTTTCCTGATCATACCAGTAGGCATTTTCCCAGGGCATGAGCACAGACAGCTGCATGGCACCTTGTTTTTTATTCTCTGCCCCACCTAGGAAGTGTGCAAAATCACAAAGCCAGGCAATTATAAATTTGTTTGTGCAGTATTCTGGTGCACACATAAACACACACAAACAGATACACATATAAACACCATTCTGCAGTATGCTGTAAACAGAGCACAGATGGAAAAGAAATTAAAGTAACTGTAAATTCTCAGTACAAACTTTTCAGACTGTTGAAATACATTGCGAGCAAATTTTTAATGTGCTTTGCTAATGCAGTTTTCTGGTTTTATGTAAATCTGAGGGGTCAATAGAATAGAGATAGGAGGAGAGAGAAAGAGAGAATGCACTCTGCTCTCCCATTCAGGAACATACTAGAAATAATTATGAGCACTGTCAGAAAAGAAACGAAAGAACAGAGGAAGCAATGGCAAAAGCAGAAAAGAACAATTGTTCCACCCACTCCCAAACACTGAAACGAATTGTCTGCAACCCCAAGTTGGAGCAGCTTTGACCCCAACTCATTTGATTATCGCTGTATTGGGTAAACTCAAATTTACAGGGGGAAAACATTGAGACTTGCGTTGTTTAAGGGTAATGTCATATGAACTAGGCAAATTAAAGGGAGGGAGTGGATTAAGTTCTCCTGATTTTGTCGCACATCTGAAGGGGCCTCAAGATGAGCCAATCCAGAATGCCACAAAACACCACCAGGAATTATTTTCAGATGTCATTTTAATCTGGTTTGGGGCGAGAGGTGTTTGCCCATTATTAAGCACAGTGTGGTGTAGTGGTTAAGAGCAGTAGACTCGTAATCTGGGAAACCGGGTTCGCGTCTCCGCTCCTCCACCTGCAGCTGCTGGGTGACCTTGGGCTAGTCACACTTCTTTGAAGTCTCTCAGCCCCACTCACCTCACAGAGTGTTTGTTGTTGGGAAGGAAGGGGAAGGAGAATGTTAGCTGCTTTGAGACTCCTTCGGGTAGTGATAAAGCGGGATATCAAATCCAAACTCCTCTTCTTCTTCTTCTTCTTCTTCTTCTTCTTCTTCTTCTTCTTCTTCTTCTTCTTAATTCTCCCTTGATCTCAGAGCAGCATCACATGACACTTATAATGGTATGGATAGGCACCAGCCCCAGAAGACCGAGGCTCTTTGGGCTCCCTCAACCCATTGTTGAGCCCAAATATGGCCCTGGGCGTGGAGCGATGTCACGCGCATGGCTTCAGGACTTCACGCCTCAGGCCCCTTCAGTGGGGGTTCTTCGGAAGCTGGCTCTGTTGGTATTCGTACTGTTATAACTCGAGAAGATCATAGAATCATAGAATCATAGAATCATAGAATCATAGAGTTGGAAGAGACCACAAGGGCCATCGAGTCCAACCCCCTGCCAAGCAGGAAACACCATCAGAGCACTTCTGACATATGGTTGTCAAGCCTCTGCTTAAAGACCTCCAAAGAAGGAGACTCCACCACACTCCTTGGCAGCAAATTCCACTGTCGAACAGCTCTTACTGTCAGGAAGTTCTTCCTAATGTTTAGGTGGAATCTTCTTTCTTGTAGTTTGGATCCATTGCTCCGTGTCCGCTTCTCTGGAGCAGCAGAAAACAACCTTTCTCCCTCCTCTATGTGACATCCTTTTATATATTTGAACATGGCTATCATATCACCCCTTAATCTCCTCTTCTCCAGGCTAAACATGCCCAGCTCCCTTAGCCGTTCCTCATAAGGCATCGTTTCCAGGCCTTTGACCATTTTGGTTGCCCTCCTCTGGACCCGTTCCAGTTTGTCAGTGTCCTTCTTGAACTGTGGTGCCCAGAACTGGACACAGTACTCCAGGTGAGGTCTGACCAGAGCAGAATACAGTGGCACTATTACTTCCCTTGATCTAGATGCTATACTCCTATTGATGCAGCCCAGAATTGCATTGGCTTTTTTAGCTGCCGCGTCACACTGTTGGCTCATGTCAAGTTTGTGGTCAACCAAGACTCCTAGATCCTTTTCACATGTACTGCTCTCAAGCCAGGTGTCACCCATCTTGTATTTGTGCCTCTCATTTTTTTTGCCCAAGTGCAATACTTTACATTTCTCCCTGTTAAAATTCATCTTGTTTGTTTTGGCCCAGTTCTCTAATCTGTCAAGGTCGTTTTGAAGTGTGATCCTGTCCTCTGGGGTGTTAGCTTTAACACCATCCAAGATGGATGGTGCCTAGCAGATTGAGACTGAATCCTGACAAGACAGAAATAATAATAAAAATAAATTTTATTTATACCCCGCCATCCCCGGCCAGAGCCAGGCTCAGGGCAGCTAACACCAGTAAAATTACAATAGAAACATAGTAAGGGGGGGCAATTTAAAATACAGGTTAAAATGCAATTTAAAAAGCAGCCTCATTTTAAAAGTAGCCCATAAATCAAAACCATAAAGGGAGGAAAACATAAGGGTCCAAGCCAAAGGCCAGGTAGAACAGCTCTGTCTTGCAGGCCCTGTGGAAAGATGTCAAGTCCCGCAGGGCCCTAGTCTCTTGTGACAGAGCATTCCACCAAGTCGGGGCCAGTACTGAAAAGGCCCTGGCCCTAGTTGAGACCAATCTAACCACCTTGTGACTTGGGACCTCCAAAATGTTGTCATTTGCAGACCTTAAGGTCCTCCGTGGGGCACACCAGGAGAGGTGGTCCCATAGGTACGAGTGTCCTAGGCTGCATAGGGCTTTAAAGGTCAAAACCAGCACCAGCACACGACCCGGAAGCTGTATGCCGGCTCCCTCGGCCAATAAAGCGAGATGAGCACTGCAACCCGAGTCGGCCACGACTGGACCTAATAGTCAGGGGTCCCTTAACCTTTACCTTTAAGTATAACAGTGACTGTGAAACAAGCTGCAGACGCAGAAATTGAATTATCTAATATTTTGGGTGGTTAAATGGGATTGCACATACAGCCCTACTAAAGCAACCTACCAATTCTAAACAAACCTACCAAAGTTCAAAAAATATCTGAAACCTAAATCAAGTTTCAAAAGAGAAAATTAGAGACTCTAATTTTAGGTGAGAAATACACAGGAGATATGTCATAAAATATGTTCAGTAGTGATTGTACTGTCTCATTAGAAATCTGCTTATTCTCAATAAATAGCGGGTGAATAGTAGAATTGTTGTTGTTGTTTAGTCATTTAGTCATGTCCGACTCTTCGTGACCCCCTGTACCAGAGCACGCCAGGCACTCCTGTCTTCCACTGCCTCCCGCAGTTTGGTCAGACTCATGTTGGTAGCTTCGAGAACACTGTCCAACCATCTCATCCTCTGTCGTCCCCTTCTGCTTGTGCCCTCCATCTTTCCCAACATCAGGGTCTTTTCCAGGGAGACTTCTCTTCTCATGAGGTGGTCAAAGTATTGGAGCCTCAGCTTCAGGATCTGTCCTTCCAGTGAGCACTCAGGGCTGATTTCTTTAAGAATGGAGAGGTTTGATCTTCTTGCAGTCCATGGGACTCTCAAGAGTCTCCTCTAGCACCATAATAGTAGAATGCAGAGTTCAATGTGCACATTACATAAAGCCCATTATAAATAATATTTTAGGAAAGGATTTTCAATTTGTTATAAAAAAATACTGGTTCCCTTCTCTACCTAAACTTCACTGTCACTCAAAAAGATTGTCTGGAAGATTAGTAAAATGTAAAATTCTCCTCCTAACAATCCTGCTGATAAACTTATCATGTGACATAAAAGCACCTCTTTAATTTGTAATGGTTACTAATATTTTATGTGCACAATAGCTTGGCAATCAGCTTTAAATAACAATGTAAAATGATATCCTTTTCAGGCTTTGACAGCATCACCTTATATTCCAAGTATGCTTGTGATAGTGCTGTTGGTGCCACTGCACTGAGAGATTTGTATCTTATATGTGCTGAGCCTGGGAAGGGGAAATGCACACCTTGTAAAAGTCGAAAATTCATGGAGGATAAGCTTCTCAAGATGGTTCTGCTCTGCCTCTACTGTCAAGAGGCAGCAATGCTTCTGAATAGCAGTGTTCTGGGGTGGGGGGCGTTGCAGCAGGAAGGGGAGACTCCCCAGCTCCGGCTTCTGCCTCAGCATCTGAGCTGTGCTCTTCCTATCCCCTCTTCTGCTTCCTCCTCCTCCTCCCAGCCTGCTCTTTCTCCTTCTGGCCATTCAACCCCCTGGCTCTGAGCCTTCTTCCCCTGGGGGTTACCTGGCTGGTGCTGCATCCAGCCAGTCCACAACACCTTCCAACCCTCCATCTGTTGTTGTTTAGTCGTTTAGTCATGTCTGACTCTTCGTGACCCCGTGGACCAGAGCACGCCAGGCACTCCTGTCTTCCACTTCCTCCCGCAGTTTGGTCAGACTCATGTTAGTAGCTTCGAGAACACTGTCCAACCATCTCGTCCTCTGTCGTCCCCTTCTCCTTGTGCCCTCCATCTTTCCCAACATCAGGGTCTTTTCCAGGGAGTCTTCTCTTCTCATGAGGTGGCCAAAGTATTGGAGTCTCAGCTTCAGGATCTGTCCTTCCAGTGAGCACTCAGGGCTGATTTCTTTAAGAATGGATAGGTTTGATCTTCTTGCAGTCCATGGGACTCTCAAGAGTCTCCTCCAGCACCATAATTCCTCCATCTAGTGGGGCTCAAGTATAGAATTGATCTGGCTGTACTTTGGGGGGAAATATCTCAGCCCTTTGTAAACCTAATGCTGAAATGATGATGTAGCAAATGAAAGCCAACCTTAGCGGAGGATTTGCAACACTGCAGGGTTTTGTTTTGCCCTAAAACCACATCTATTTTACATTAGAATGCAGTTTTTAAAAAAAATTCTGTAGAGCATCTTTTCCCCTCACCCCATAGAGTCTCTCTAGGCAAATGATGTTTTGATATCGTTACAGGACAAGGCTGCCAGTTCTTCTTTGGCAGGCCTCTTGTGTGCTTGATAGCTGCCTGTCAGACGGAACTATTCCCATCTCTTCTCCATGCCATGAAATACTTCATTTGCTAAGTCTTTGACTGCTGTTAAAAGCTGGGAAGCTCTGCCAGGAGAGGAAATAGTTGGCAAATCTCCAGCAATGAGTAAAACATAAGGGGGTACACACAATGCATATTTATCCAATGGAGGGAACACTATTCAAAATACTTAAAGATTTCTGTGTATTAGCAGAGATTAAGTTTTAAATAAGCGGCAATGCTTCCCAGCCAGGGTCCATAAGCTCTGAGTCAGTGACCCAGACAGATGGAATAAAGCAATGAAATATGCTTATCTATAACTGCATGCATGTTTATTTACAGCCATGCTAATGTATATAGTGTGGAAATACATGAGACCTGGGATTGTTCGTAACTACACTGAAAGCAGTAAGATACTCTCATTGATGACTAATTTGATCCACTGGTTTCAGTGGAAACTGATTCTTTTGCAGGTGTTCATACCTAAGAATAATGTGTGTGTGTGTGTGTGTGTGTGTGCGCGCGCGCGCAACATCATGGCAACAGCCTCTGCCCTGCCCCCAACCTATACACATTCACTGGATGTCTGTAGGGAACCTGTGTGTGCACAACTATTTGTATAGAGGACTCTGCACATGACTGGAAGTCCTGACTTTGCAGGATTCTTGACCATGTAGAGAACTGCCACATACACTGGCGGAGGAAGAGGAGTGCAGGGGGAGCACACCGCCCCCGATGGAGCAATCCCGGTGGGGTGCCATCATGGCTGCCCCCCCGCCCCCGGGATGCACGCCAGCCCTGCCCCGCCCCGCTCCTCTCCGCACCCCAGTGCCGGAGCCTGAAGCTCTGTCACTGGCCACATATAGGTGTTGGGGCTGCCTTTGTATATTCTTCTAATAACCCTTTATAGGCTGGAGGATGAAGGTGATCTCCCTGCATCTCTACATTTACTGTTCACAGTTCTGGATGCCTGAAAATGTCATGGCCGACTTTAGCTGTATTGTGATCTTCCCTTTTAACCAAAAATGGGGCTACAAACCTTCCTGGTGCACTTTACATTGTAGAACACCTACAATGTAGTCCTTTTGGCATGACTGGCATGGTAGTAAACATTGTTATCAAATTTCAGCCATTTAGTTGTCTTTCTGAAAACAACAACCCAGGAAAACTAACCGAATCCTACAAATGGGTTGCCAATGTTAATGTATTGTTGTAGGGGAGACAAATATCCCATGCAGTTTTTCAATCAAAAACCAGTCTAAAGATCAGTATCGTTCTTCTGTTACCACTTAAAGAGACAATTGTAATTAAGCGGGATATAAATTGTCAAAACAAAGAAATACCAGGTGGCTTTATTTTGGGACACTACCATCCTGACATACATCTGAATCTGGTTTGGGATCTAATAATATACTCTCTGATATTGTCTATATCTGTTTCTTAGTTCCTGTTTAGGAATTAACATATTGGGGTAAAATAATGTCCCATTGTGATTTTTCAAGGAAAACTGGATACAGAGAAACAAATTAAAATGCTCTTCTTCGATATGGCTTTGTTTGGGACATTTTGCTGCCCCAAATTTTATTGGAATTTGGTTTGGGGAAGAAAATACCTGATAAAATTAACTATGGGATGATATTTAATCTTTCTTCAAAGGAATAACTGATTTAGCCATAGAAGGTACACAGTGGTACCTCGGGTTAAGAACTGAATTCACGTCCTTCCACAGTGGGGACATTGCTGCAATGCAGGAATCCCAGCTAAAGCATCCATGGCAGATGGCCATCTAACCTTTGCTCAAAAACCTCCCAGAAACAAGAATCTACCGCCTTCTGAGGGATTCCTCCCCATTGCCAAGCAGCTCTTCCTGTCAGAAAGTTCTTCCTGAAGTTGAGTTGGAATCTCCTTTCCTGTAACTTGAAGCCATGGCTTCAGGTCCTGAGGGCCTCTGGAGCAGGAGAAAACAAGCTTCTTCCCTCCTCCCGTTGACGGTCCTTGAGATATTGACAGGGCTGCATGGTGTGGCTCTCATATCCATCTTCTGAGAGAGAGAGCAAAACCTTTCTCTCTCCCCTTTCTCCACCCCATGCAAAATTGCAAGGGGTCAGTGCATCTGGCTGGTAAGAAGGAGGCCGGAGTTTGGAGCCTGGACAGGGCTGGCTGTGGGCAGGATCCTGGCATTGCCGGGGGTTGGACTAGATGATCCTTGGGATCCCTTCCAACTCAGCCATGCTATGATTCTATCCAGCAGATAAGGAAGGGGCAGGAAAGCAAGATGCAGAACAAGGGGAGACACAACCACACACCGCAGCAGCACACTCTGGCCAGACTCACAGTGGCCTCATCCCAGCACACTTTGACCCCCCTGACTTTATTTCTATTAATTCAGTTGCCTGACAACCCAGCTGCCTGGCCCCTGTGTGCCAGCTGATGTCACAAAGTGTGGCTTTGCAAACAAGCCTTATATGGTCCTGCAAGAGGGATGCCTGTCAGATGATAGTGAGAGACTTGGCAAGATCCTTGCCCATCACTGATCATGAATAGGAACTGTGAAGGTAGGAGGAGCACGAGGCCCAGAGGAGTGGCATAGAATTATTATTATTATTATTATTATTATTATTATTATTATTATCCTCATTATCATTATTAGCATCACCCATCACTGGTGCATGTGGCTTGGCTCCCTGGCTTGACTTGTCAACAGCTGTAGATAGCTTGCCAGGTCCCTGCCTCTCAGAAATGCAGCTCTGCAGACCTAGCCCCTTTTCATGCTGCAGGGCCCCCCAATGGATCCTTTGGTTTTAAGGGAAAGGCGTCTTGCAGACTTCATCTTGCATGGGACAGGAGGTAGCGAGATTTATTTTGTGTTATTTGTTTGCACCGTCGCTGCGCGTGACCCTTAAGAAAGAGGTTCCTGCCCCGAGGGGCTTACAATCTTTAATTTGACACAGGGAGGGAACAGGGAAAGGTTGAGGTCCAAGGTGGATCCTGAGTCCTCCTGCGAGACAGAAGTCAGGGTCTGTGAGTTTAGATTTTGGGATCCCTGGACATTTCCCATCTGTAACCTCTTCCTCTGTTTTCACAATAGGGTAATTAAGGTGATTCTATTAGAATTCCCAAGTGAATGTCAAGCAGGGAGGGAGGGGGAAAGAGAGAGAGTGGAATTCTGGTGGAGATGGAAGGTTGGAGGAGGCTTAGAAAGGGAGAGTGAATGTTGGGGGGGAGAGGCTGTTTAGAGTCGGTTGAGAGTGGTGGGTTCTAGAAGGGGTGCACTTGGTGGGGGACCTGAAGCTGGCCTGGGCAGCTCTTCATGATCAGAAATCCAGTAGTAGGATCAAGTGTGCCCATCAGTGACCATGAGAAGGAACTCTGAAGGTAGGAGGAGATCCGAGGCCCAGAGGAGATGAGTGGCATAGAAATATTATTATTATTATTATTATTATTATTATTATTATTATTATTATTATTAATAGTGTCACCCGTCACAGGTGCATGTGGCTTGGCTCCCTGGCTTGACTTGTCCACAGATGTTGAAAGCTTGGCAGATCCTCATCTGTGGTCCCCAGATTATATTTTCTGTTGTGAATGTCTGGTTGCTTACAAGGTTGAACCATATGGCCTTTCCATGGCTCTACAGTGGTACCTTGGGTTAATAACTTAATTAGTTCCGGAAGTCCATTCTTAACTTGAAACTGTTCTTAACCTGAAGCACCACTTTACCTAATGGGGCCTCCTGCTGCTGCCACGCCACCGCTGTGCGATTTCTGTTCTCATCCTGAAGCAAAGTTCTTAACCCGAGGTACTATTTCTGGGTTAGCGGAGTCTGTAACCTGAAGCGTCTGTAAGCTGAAGCGTCTGTAACCCGAGGTACCACTGTATGTGAAATGATAATGGTACAATACACTGTATAATATAGCAAGGATTCTGACACCATCTTAAAATATGTTCATAAGTAAATAAGCGAAAGCTATTATCTAATTGGTTGAAACAGTAATAATTTATTCATTTGATTCTAGTTCATAAGGGATGTTGTGCCCCAAATTAAGCTCTGCTTAACGAGTCTTGTGTAGCTGCTGCTGTTGCTGCCCAGGAGAACTCAGAACAGCGCAGAGTTCTTTTTAAAATGTTTTTTTTTAATTTCTTTTTCACTCTTTTTAATTCTTTCTGGTGTGGGGGTTGGGATGGATGTTTAGTTGTGTTTGGGAATTTGTTTAATTTTGGTATGTTTGTAACTTTTACTGTTTTTGGTTTTTATTGCTGTCAGAGCTGCCCGAGGTCCCAGCTCACAAAGGACCAACGCCGCTTCGTTGTTAAGTACGAAAGTCTTTATTGAAGTTCAGTTTCACTTCCAGAGCCGCAGCGTGCAGCTCTACGTCTCAACCTTTAGACCGCTGATGCTCCGTCTGAGTCTCCTCCCCCCAGACACCAGTTTAAGACTCTAGCCTTGCTCCACCTCTTCCTCTGTTCTTTCCGCCTCTGGTTCCGCCTGTCCGTCGGGGTCTCGCCCTTTCTAGACTCTTCTGACGCTGAATCCCCTGAGCCTTCCCCCTCCCTCTGGCGGGCTTTAGGAGCTGGTTCCCAATCCGGGTCTCCTGCTGTCCCCCGCGCCTGTACATTTGAACTTGGCACGCGCGCCCAGCCAGCAACTTTCCTCCTGACCGTTTCACTGCTGCTGTCACTGCTTCCCCCTTCGGGGAGGCTAGCTGCAACTGACCTCCCCTCCGTTCCCCCACTCTCCGATGGAGGCGTGGTCAGCCCTGACTCATCTTCTCTCCCCGCTGGAGGAGACGCTGGTCCTGACACCTGTGACTCTTCCCCCCCACTACGCTCTGGTGGGGAAACTGGTCCTGATCCCCTGCTGCTGCTTTGGGGTTCCCCGCTGGCTCCTTGTTTCTGGTGCGTCCCCCCTGGCACCCCCTTGCCCTGACCATCGGCGCCCCCTTCTGGGAATCTTCTGATTCGCTGGAGAAGCTCATGGAATCTCTCGGGTCACTGTCATACTCCCCTACGCTGCCCTCGGATTCTTCCCCTTCGCTCTCCATTTCCTCTCTCCCCTGTGCTCCTGCTCCCGAGCCCCTGACAATTGCGTTATTGCTTTATTTTATTGGTTTTTGTTTGTTTATTTTTGTTTAATAGGTTTTATTTTCTTTTTAAAGGGAAGGAGTCAGGGCTGCCTAGAGTGGGTCCCAGCCAACAAAATGGCTGGGGCAGGTTCCACAAGGGGGATGCACTGGGACAACCAATCTCAGTGATCACGGGTAGGAGGAGGAGTTACACTAAGACCAGACCATGTCATTACTGAGGTGGCAGGTTTAGTCCTTGTTTGAGGACTATCCCTGCTTCTGGTCTTGACTGGACGGATACTGGAATCAGCAAGGGATACCCACATGACCTGAAGGTGCTGCTGTGCCTGCAGACTGTCTCACCAGAGTGGTGCATGCTCTGGTTATCTCCCGCTTAGACTACTGCAATGCACTCTATGTGGGGCTACCTTTGAAGGTGACCCGGAAACTACAACTAATTCAGAATGCGGCAACTAGACTGGTGACTGGGTGCGGATGCCGGGACCACATAACACTGGTTCTGAGAGATCTGCATTGGCTCCCAGTACGTTTCCGGGCACAATTCAAAGTGTTGGTGCTGACCTTGATAGCCCTAAATGGCCACGGTCCAGTAGACCCGAAGGAGCGTCTCCACCCCCATCGTTCAGCCGGGACACTGAGGTCCAGCGCCGAGGGCCATCTGGTGGTTCCCTCTCTGCGAGAAGCCAAGTTACAGGGAACCAGGCAGAGGGCCGAGGGCCTTCTTGGTAGTGGCACCCACCCTTTGGAACGCCCTGCCACCAGATGTCAAAGAGAAAAATAACTACCAAACTTTTAGAAGACATCTGAAGGCAGCCCTGTTTAGGGAAGCTTTTAATGTTTGACGCACTATTGTATTTTAATATTTTGTTGGAAGCCGCCCAGAGTGGCGGGGGATGCCCAGCCAGATGGGCGGGGTATAAATAAGAAATAATAATAATAATAATAATAATAATAATAATAATAATAATTATTAAGTTCTGTATCCCTAGTGGGACTATTGAGGTCCCACTTCTAAACATTACCTGCTCTGTACCATTGGATAAGATGCCCCCCCCAAGAAAACTTACAGAAATTTGGAAGCAATATTTAGCATAGCGTGATGGACTGCATGAAGGGAAACAAATGTAAACTAAGAAGATCTTTGAATTCTATTTGGATGATTAAGAAAAGTTATAACTTTATTCTAAATTTAATTTGAGATGTTTTGTAACACGCTGTTTTTAACGCTACAATTTTATATTTGATGTTTATTATTGTGAGCTGCTTTGGGCACAGATCACTGTAGAAAAGCAGCATATAAATTAAACTAAATTAAAAATACAACAACCCAAAGTTTTACTATTGAGGCAATAATGTTGCAACAATAATACTACTTACTGGTTAATATATATTTTTTGCAAACATCTTCCCAAAACACAATAGGCTGTTTTCAGTAATGTATGCTTGTATATGCACACTTCACACCAGTATATACCTTTTGTACACACAGTTTGCCTGGATAACTGCATAGCCAGTTTGGGAGAAGTATGAGTATCAGAGGATGGCTATGTTTTGCTTCACATCCTGATTCAGAAAGCGGAAATTAGCTAAGTTTCCCTTTAAATGTGAACTGAATCAAATTTCTTTTCCATCCCTACCCAGCAGTTCATCCTTTTATAAAATGTATGGTGTTTGTTCTTAAAGTTCAGCTGCCAAATAAGTGATATTTAAGAAGATTTCTGGAATGCAAATGGCAAGCACAAGGTGATGATGTCATTGATAGAATTGCAAAAATATGTTTTTTAAATATATATTGCAAGATATCTGTTCCCATCTTCACAGACAGCTGAACATTGTTGTAACACCCTCTTTTAATTTTAGAATTGTATGAGAGAGATCTTAAAACAATTTTTTGCTGCGGGTAAAATTTTGAAATTCAGATAGTTCAGAAAATATTTTATTATCCTTTATTCAAAGGAAAATAGTCATAATATGATTGAAAAGCATATCTTATTTAACAAAACTCTGCTGGCTGCTCAGAGACAACATAAACTGAACTTCTGGCAAGCATCAGATATCCCATGAGACACGAGCAGTCAAATGCAAAACATACAACACCGTGTTGTAGTTTTTTTATAAATCAGAATAACACTGTAGAATAAATGAATAGTGATCATTACTTAAATCAAGAAGAACTCAGTAGTACTGAACCAGCCAAGGTTTTGGTACTTCGGGTAAAGAACTTAATTCGTTCTGTAGGTCCGTTCTTAACCTGAAACTGTTCTTAACCTGAGGTAGCACTTTAGTTAATGGGGCCTCCCGCTGCCGCCGCCACGCGATTTCTGTTCTCACCCTGAAGCAAAATTCTTAACCTGAGGTACTATTTCTGGGTTAGTGGAGTGTGTAACCTGAAGCGTCTGTTACCCGAGGTACCACTGTATGCTGAAATTTAGAATATCATTAAATGGAATTTTCAAAGGATTCCAGCTTTATATACCTAATATCTGTTGTACAATAGTGTGAACACCCAGAAAACAGTTCAAAATGAGAAACAACTACCAGACTTTTAGAAGACATCTGAAGGCAGCCCTGTTTAGGGATGCTTTTAATGTTTGATGTACTACTGCATTTTAATATTTGGTTGGAAGCTGCCCAGAGTGGCTGGGGAAGCCCAGCCAGATGGGTGGGGTATAAATAAGAAAATATTATTATTATTATTATTATTATTATTATTATTATTATTATTAACTCTAGTCTACAAAGCTGCAATTTCACAGCTACAAGCAAGTGCTAACTGTATCAGTGCATCTCTGAGGACATACAAAGCGGGGCTTGCTAAGCCTCCCTCCTAACTCCTCTTGATGCAAAGGAGTTGTAGATCTGTCACAGTACAAGGACTTGTTTATATGATTGTGTGTCCCAAAGACTGGATATTCTAGGTTAGCACCTTCAGTTAAAACACTCTTGAACAAATAATCTCACAAAATAGTTCACATGAGCTTTTGCTCTCCAAAGCCAATTTATGAATAAAGTAGCCAAATATGTTTCGGCAACCATCCTCTTCAGCTGCCAGAAATAAAAAGGTAAAAAAATACAAAATTGACAAGGCATCTTCTGGCAGTATCTGTAGAAAGCAAGTAGGCTTCAGAAGTTGTAGGTGATCTTGCTGCCAGCATATATAAATGATTTTTATGTGGCTATATAATATATTGATGAGCCCTGCACGTTTATTGCTGGAGTTTATTAGCTGTTTCATTGGAGCAGGTCTGAATACTGCCATAAAGTTCTGTTGCTATTACTGAAGAAGTTGCCAGTCAAAATGCACCTGAAAGTTTTATTTATTTATTTATTTATTTATTTACAAAATGGCACCTGAAAGTGCCATTTACATGGCACATTGTTTGATGAATGTTCATTTAACTGTTTTGTGATATTTTAAGAACAATTTGTTAATTTTATTTCTAGTGCAGATGCACTAATTTTCTGGCACGGTACACTTTTTGGGTGGATCTCAGATTCTTTTTGTCTACATAGTTAGGGCTTCACAGGATATTTTTTGCCTGTCACAAATCTATCTCATATTACTTAGTGTATATCATTGAACTTAATTATCCTTTATATCATTCACAACACTCATACACACACACACACATACACACAGTGGTACCTCAGGTTAAGTACTTAATTCATTCCGGAGGTCCGTTCTTAACCTGAAACTGTTCTTAACCTGAAGCACCACTTTAGCTAATGGGGCCTCCAGCTGCTGCCGCGCCGCCGGAGCACAATTTCTGTTCTCATCCTGAAGCAAAGTTCTTAACCTGAAGCACTATTTCTGGGTTAGCAGAGTCTGTAACCTGAAGCGTATGTAACCGGAAGCGTATGTAACCTAAGGTACCACTGTATAGAAAAGAGTCCAAGTTGTTCGGTCTGGTTCACCCCTTACTTCATTCCCTACATAATCAAATTATGGTCCTGGCATCTCAGTGCAACTGATTACAGTTTAGGATACTGACAGATACCTGAAACGCCCCTCCCCCCCAGTTCATACCTCAGGTTGAATGTGCTTCGGGTTTCGCCGCTCACGCATGCGCAGACGTTCAAAATGACATCATGCGCATGCGCGGAAGCAGAAAACACGACCCGCGCATGCGCAGACGTGCCGTCGCTTGTTATGTTCGCTTCAGAATGCAAACGGGGCTCCGGAATGGGTCGCATTCGCTTCCCGAGGTACCTCTGTAATGGCCATGTAGGGTTTTTTGAAATGGCACTCTCAAAAGATGTCTGCATGCGGTTTGGAAAGATGTGTATCCTATGAACACCTGACTTTGCCCTATCCCCAGACAGCTGCAGCTTCAGCCTATCAGTGACACACATACTTTATTGTGGGCCCATCTAAAAAATTATACTTTGTGCCCCCTGCTCCAATTTAGTTTGGGTACAGGAGAAGCAATTCAAGCCATCTTTCAGGTCATTTCACTCCTCTGACAGAAGCAGTGTTTATATACAACAATCCAAGTTTCTGGGAACTTCAGCAAAGGTCCATTGGGGGCAGCTTAGATGACAATTTGAAAAATAGCTAAAGGTAAAGGGACTCCTGACCATTAGGTCCAGTCGTGGCCGACTCTGGGGTTGCGGCGCTCATCTCGCTTTACTGGCCGAGGAAGCTGGCGTACAGCTTCCGGGTCATGTGGCCAGCATGACTAAGCCGCTTCTGGCGAACCAGAGCAGCACACGGAAATGCCGTTTACCTTCCCGCTGGAGCGGTACCTATTTATCTACTTGCACTTTGACGTGCTTTCGAACTGCTAGGTTGGCAGGAGCAGGGACCGAGCAACGGGAGCTCACCCCGTCGCGGGGATTCGAACCGCCGACCTTCTGATCGGCAAGTCCTAGGCTCTGTGGTTTAACCCACAGCGCCACCCGCGTCGCTCCAATTTGAAAAATAGTGATACACAAAAAGTGCACACTGGCAGTAGGACAGCCTGTCATTGCTATTCTGCTCTTAAATTTAAATAACTAGTAGTGGGGGGGGGGAGGGAGAGAGTGCAGCCACCAGGGCGAGAAAGTTACAATCAGGGCTTTCCAAGGCAAAAGTAGCAGGAAGCTGGAAGTCTGATGGCATGAGACATGTGCACTGATGTCAACATCAGACCCTCCAATCGTCCCTTTTTTCCAAGGACAGTCCCAGATTTAAAGAAGCCATACTGGTTTCTGATTTTATTCCACTTTTTCTTAGGACGTCCCGTTTTCATTGGAAAAATAGTGGAGGGTATGGTAGGATGTTCTTATTTACATGGGAGAAATGTTGGAGGGTATGGAGTTATGTGACCCACCCATCTCCAAGCCAAGCAGATAAGTTACTATACAACATTTAGAAGACATCTGAAGGCAGCCCTGTAGAGGGAACTTTTTTAATGCTTAATGTTTTATTAGGTTTTTATATATGTTGGAAGCCACGCGGAGGGGCTGGGGCAACCCAGTCAGATGGGTGGGGTTTATTATTATTATTATTATTATTATTATTATTATTATTATTATAATATAGGGCACCCCTATTTTCATCGGAGAAATGTCGGATGGTATGCATGTCTCAGGCTTCAGGAAATGTTCACTAAAGGCTTCTCTGATTGGTAGCGGCAGGTCTGTTTCAGATGTGGCAGGCTTTCGTCAGAGGAAAAGAAACAGATAAAAAGAAATGATCAAATAACTGTCACATATGACAATTTTCTGTTGTTTTTGAGATCCAGCGCCGAGGGCCTTCTGGCGGTTCCCTCATTGCGAGAAGTGAGGTTACAGGGAACCAGACTTCAGGGAACCGAGGGCCTTCTCGGTAGTGGCACCCACCCTGTGGAACGCCCTCCCTTCAGATGTGAAGGAAATAAGCAGCTATCTTCTCTTTAAAAGACATCTGAAGGCAGCCCTGTTCAGGGAAGTTTTTAATATTTAATGCTGTATTGTTTTTAACACTTGATTGGAAGCCGCCCAGAGTGGCTGGGAAAACTCAGCCAGATGGGCGGGGTATAAATAATAGATAATAAGAAATAATAATAATTGTTGTTGTTTATGATACTATTAAGAAGGTATTAGGGCTTTGTGGGTTTCCTAGAGCCAGCAGACCATTGTGTACCACACAACCAGCACTCCTCATTGTTAGCTGAATTTTGTCAGAATCATCTCTGCCCCCCCCCCTGCAGCTGTGAGAAGTCCGAGAGAGGAGGGGAGAGGGAGGGAGGGAGGGGGCAATGGTAGCTGGCAATCCAGACAGCAACTCTAAAGAAGGTGGAGTTGCAGTTGCCAACTGCTAGTTTAAGGATTAACAGGCAATCAAAAGTTGGAGATCACAGGTTAATCATTTAGAGAGATGTCATTGTGCTGTGATTTGTGTGCGTGTGCGTGCAAAAAAAAAAGCTGTTTTATTGCTTGCGATACTGAAATATAATATTGTCCATCTGCTCATCTACAGAATACTGGTTACAAAGAGCTGCAAAAAAATGTTTTCAATGCATTTCTCTCCGTTTTTCAATCCATGCTTTTGGTCATGAAGCAGCCGAATATACAAGAAGGCTCCAGTTCTAGTTCAAGGCCTGTGGTGCAGCACATCTCATGGATACATTTCCCTGTACATACAACTGTTTGAATGAATTTTTGAAGTGACACTCAACCCTGTTGTGTTTCACAGATAAAAAAAACAAACTATCCATCTGGATATACCATTATTTCAAGGTGGGGTGGCTGTTCTGTTCTTCCCTCCCCACAGAAGAAGAATCATGCTCAATTTTCTACCAACATAATTATGCTGTCACCTAAGGGCAAAACTATGTTCTATATTAATACCTTTTCTTTCACAAAAATTAGCTTGGAGGGTCTCCAATCAGGACTGGAACTATGACTAATGTAGCCACTTATGCATCACTAGTAAAGAGGAAATGCATCAATAAAAAGGAAGGCAATAATATTTGCATAATTGGCACAATATTTGCTCATGCCAATGTATATGTATAGGTGAAATTTAGAAGTAATAGGAATGCAGACCATCTCACCACACTAGGCCACATTGGGGTCTGTGTATCCAGCTCAGTCTGCTGCCTAGCTGCTGTTGTGAAGCTTCAACACCCCGCTTTCCCCCTTGTATGGTTCTTATATTTTAAACAAGACTTGGACTGGATAGCCTTCAAACAGAAGACTAGAATGCCCTTCATATAGAGGATTGTTCTCTGCATAGGACAGAATGCCCAGTACCTATGGTGAAGGCTGAGGTGTGTTAACTCCCCCCACCTCCCAGGGTGGTTTCCCTGGAAAACACCCCCTGAAAGCTGTTATTTGCCCCTGAATATGCTATTTTTGGGATGCGGGTAGCACTGTGGGTTAAACCACAGAGCCTAGGACTTGCTGATCAGAAGGTCGGCAGTTCGAATCCCCACGACGGAGTGAGCTCCCGTTGCTCGGTCCCTGCTCCTGCCAACCTAGCAGTTCGAAAGCACATCAAGTACAAGTAGATAAATAGGTGCCGCTCCAGCGGGAAGGTAAACAGTGTTTCCATGCACTGCTCTGGTTCACCAGAAGCGGCTTAGTCATGCTGGCCACGTGACCCAGAAGCTGTACGCCAGCTCCCTCGGCCAATAAAGCGAGATGAGTGCCGCAACCCAAGTCATCCACGACTGGACCTAATAGTCAGGGGTCCCTTTACCTTTACCTATGCTATTTTTAGTAGTTTTGCAGGAAAAATTTTCAGCCAGAAAATGGCACATGGGGAAAAATTAAGCTCTCATGGATTGATGAGCCAGTGTGGTGTAGGGGTTAAGAGCAGTGGACTCGTAATCTGGTGAACTGGGTTCGATTCCCTGCTCTTCCACATGCAGCTGCTGGGTGACCTTGGGCCAATCACACTTCTCTGAAGTCTCTCAACCCCACTCACCTCACAGAGTGTTCGTTGTGGGGGAGGAAGGGAAAGGAGAATGTTAGCCGTTTTGAGACTCCTTTGGGTAGTGATAAAGTGGGATATCAAATCCAAACTCTTCTTCTTCTTCTTGATGTTCCCACAGTTGCTTTTTGTTGCATAAGTGGCGTGGCCAGTCTTAAACATGGTAGTTTAAGCATGCTAGTAAAGTAATATGTAGTTTGGCTTGTTTAATGCAGTTTTCATTGAACAGATTTCCCCTCTACTGGCATTTCCTTCAATGGACTCTGAAGCAGTCATGTTAATTCATTCACTTAATGCATGTTCTGTCTTTTTCTTTTTCTTTTGTTTTTGCAGAGGGTACTTTGCATCAATGCCCCCCCCCCCAAATTCTCAAACCACATTTTAACAGACTTTTATCAGAAAGTTGAGTAATAGAAGAAAGATACTTCAAACACACAGTCAGCTAACCTGCCTCTCAGTATGTGAAAGCAGCATGGTAACAACTGTCTGGTTTAATATTTTCCTAGTTACATTTAAGGCTCTATTAAGAACATACAACTATGCAAACAAGCTTATCTGAACCAGAAATGAAGTATCATTGCTTCTAATTAGGATTCATGACATAATGGAAAGACAAAGTAGCTTTTGTCTGGGGAAAGCCAGCCTTGCCTGCTTACTGAAAGACATGGCTCATTCTTTCCCCTAGCCCATATCACCCAGCACTTTTGGTCAAATGGCATGGCAAAGTCTGAATCTTGTGAGCTCCAAGCTCCACTCCAGTAACTCAGCCATACGTGTTGAAACTTGTTTTATGTGAGTGCTCGATGGCATTCGGGTAGAGCGGCTTGTTTATTTATACAGTTCCACCATTCTTTGAAAAACAAGTTTACGTTTAGGTCAGGGATGACAGGGTTATTTGCTTTGGGTGCAATTTGCCAAGCCTTCCGACTAAGCAGCAACCTCTGCTTTAATGAAACTTGCACAGGAATGCCATTTACAGATAGGTAGCCGTGTTGGTCTGCCATAGTCAAAACAAAAACATTTTTTCCTTCCAGTAGCACCTTAAAGACCAACTAAGTTAGTTCTTGGTATGAGCTTTCGTGTGCATGCACACTTCTTCAGATACACTGAAACAGAAGTTGCCAGATCCTTCTATATAGTGAGAAGGTGGGGAGGGGTATTACTCAGAAGGGTGGTGGGAATGGGTGGTTGGCAGATAGCTGGGATGAGCCTGTTGACGACTCTTAACGACTGCAATAGGTCTTACAGGAAAAAGCAAGGGGTGAGAAGGTGAAAAATGGCTTTGTCATGTATAATGAGATAAGAATCCAATGTCTTTGTTCAGACCAGGTCTCTCCATGGTTTTAAGTTTGGTAATGAGTTGCAATTCAGCAGCTTCTCTTTCCAGTCTATTTCTGAAATTCCAACTTTGCCAACTTTGCTGCCACATACACCCGGACAACACCATTACTGGCCCCAACAACACCACACATAGCATCTCGGGACTATTTAATTGCTCATCGTCTAACATTGTATATGCCATCAAATGCCAACAGTGTCCCTCAGCTCTCTATATTGGACAAACAGGCCAAACCTTACGCCAAAGAATAAATGGACATAAATCAGACATCAAGAATCACAAGACAGAGAAACCAGTAGGAGAACACTTCAATCTCCCAGGACATTCTATACAAGATCTCAAAGTAGCTGTATTACTACAAAGGAATTTCAGAAATAGACTGGAAAGAGAAGCTGCTGAATTGCAACTCATTACCAAACTTAAAACCATGGAGAGACCTGGTCTGAACAAAGACATTGGATTCTTATCTCATTATACATGACAAAGCCATTTTTCACCTTCTCACCCCTTGCTTTTTCCTGTAAGACCTATTGCAGTCGTTAAGAGTCGTCAACAGGCTCATCCCAGCTATCTGCCAACCACCCATTCCCACCACCCTTCTGAGTAATACCCCTCCCCACCTTCTCACTATATAGAAGGATCTGGCAACTTCTGTTTCAATGTATCTGAAGAAGTGTGCATGCACACGAAAGCTCATACCAAGAACTAACTTAGTTGGTCTTTAAGGTGCTACTGGAAGGAAAAATTTTTTTTGTTTTGAGGAATGCCATTGACATTAATGGAGCCTGAGAAGCAGTACTGCTTGGAGCACGTCCACTTTGTGTGTAGCACCTCACTTAACAAGAATACTATTATGGAGCATTCTGGCCTGTTGTTCAAAGTGAAGAGATGGCCTTTGTCTTCTTTCAAGGCTTTTGTATAAATTGATAGCTGAAGATGAATGCATAATGGTGTTTGATCCAAACTCCTAGAATCTGTGTTACACATTACCTACCTGGAACTGAAGGAAACAGATCCAGTTCGAAACTGGTCAAAGGAAGAAAAAAAAAGATAGCTTGAGCATTGTCAGTGGTTGGCAAGAATCAACCTTAGGAAGTGGCAGAGTTTTGCTATCGCTTTGTGTGGGACACCAGCTGAGGGATCTGATAGCAAAGCAGAGAAGCAATAATTTGTAAGGCCAGTGCAACAGAAGGGGAGACGACGACGACGACAACAACAACAACAACAACAACAACAACAACAACAACAACAACATTTATTATTTATACCCCGCCCATCTGGCTGAGTTTCCCCAGCCACTCTGGGCAGTTTCCAATCAAGTGTTAAAAACAATAAAGCATTAAATATTAAAAACTTCCCTAAACGGGGCTGCCTTCAGATGTCTTTTAAAGATAGGATAGCTGCTTATTTCCTTCACATCTGAAGGGAGGGCGTTCCACAGGGCGGGCGCCACTACCAAGAAGGCCCTCTGTCTGGTTCCCTGTAACCTCACTTCTTGCAATGAGGGAATCACCAGAAGGCCCTCGGTGCTGGATCTCAGTGTCCGGGCTGAACGATGGGGGTGGAGACGCTCCTTCAGGTATACAGGACCGAGGCCGTTTAGGACTATCAAGGTCAGCACCAACACTTTGAATTGTGCTCGGAAACGTACTGGGAGCCAATGCAGATCTCTCAGGACCGATGTTATGTGGTCCCGGCAGCCACTCCCAGTCACCAGTCTAGCTGCTGCATTCTGGATTAATTGCAGTTTCCGGGTCACCTTCAAAGGTAGCCCCACGTAGAGCGCATTCCAGTAGTCCAAGCGGGAGATAACTAGAGCATGAACCACTCTGGCAAGACAGTCCGCAGGCAGGTAGGGTCTCAGCCTGCCTGGAGATACTGGATATCAGGAACTTATGGAAAGATTGGTGTACAGGAGGCATATGCAGATGAGATGGCTGGGATCTAGATTTTCTCAAAGGCAGCAACACCAGGGCTGGGGCATGAGAGTGAATACCAGGACTAGGCACTCAGGACCAGCAAGATGGTAAACAACAGAAATCTCAGGAATAGCAGATTCAATCCAGGATAGGAGTCCGGCTCTTTTAATAGTTGTAAGGGAGGGTTTTGGCATGTCAGCGCTCTCTCTCGCTCTCTCTGCTGTGTCAATGTAGAGAACACAACCTTTACTTTTTCATTTAGAGTTATTCTGTGACATAAACTGTTAAGTTGTGGGTGAACCTATCGGACGACACAGCGATTCTTCAAACAGCTCTTGTTTATTCACAGGCCAGAACAGAACTGAACTGAAGGGTTCAGTCAGCCTGCTTATATAGAGCTCCAGTACAACGTTACTGTAACAACTTTCTAAAACTATCCAATCACTGAATGTCACTTTCGATCCTTCATTTGCATAACTATCTACAGTATCCCCCTGCTGGCCCAGGGTGAGAACTTCAGTACATAACATAAACTATCTCGGTGGATGAAGTTTGACCTGTTCTTTATGCGTCACAGTCCACCTGAAGGACCATATGTGCAGCTTGGGGTACTCCAGGACTCATCATTCTCATCAGTGGCCTCGATGGCATCAAGTGTCTTCTCCTAGCTTTCGCTGGTGATCCAGCTGCAACACTGTCTAGATGGGGATAGCCAGCCTTCAGTTGTTAGTTTGCCTAACTTCTAGGTTACATTAGTACTAAGTGTTGTGTGTTGAACTGCCTTTCAAGGTGGTTCAGAAATTACAGCTTGATCAGAATTCAAGTCTAACCCATTTTCAAGTAAGTCTATATGTGCTGTAAAATTTTATAATTAACATATTTCAAACAAACAGCGATGTTAAACATTAATGCAATACTTGCTTTTCAAAGCATGCTAGGAGCCTCTACAGTATTTCATTTGTTGTATAAATCATCTGGAAAATTGAGTGGTGTGTGTGTGGGGGAGAACCAAAAGATTACATTGCCATCTTTGGGTACACAGTGGGATTGTGCAATCCTTGTGCTTCTTGACAAATTATCAGTGAAGTTTTGGGCAGTTTCACAAACAACTTCTGAAGTAGCCAGAAGAGGTGTTGTCCTGGGGAAAGGGGTGAGATGCCCCACTGCACATACATGCTCCAAAAAGGGTTTTGGATCTGGCCCAGGAAAATATCAGATGACACATTTAACTTTTGTAATGGTGGTGATGGCATGTTGTAAGTATTATTTGCCTTGAGTATTTTTGTCCAGAACAGCTAGAGTGGTGATAGAGGAGGAGGGAATAAAACACTGTTCTGTTGCTGCTTTTTGTGCCAAAGTCAATAACATTGTCAAGTTTCATTTGGTTTCATTGAACTGCAGGTAAATAGAGATCTCTGGCTACAAGAATGCCTAAATCAAGCCCTTTATTTAGAGGGAGATTAATTACTTTTAAAAACCTCATGGCGATTTTCACTGTACAAACAGTTTATGTTAACTATCAGGAAGAAGCTATTGTGAATGGCCGGGCAGAGTTGAACATGCAACAAAAGCATGGCAGTGCTTTTAAATAATGGAACTCATATTAATTGTTATGGCCGTGACATTATTGTGTTCCAACCCCAAGCAAAAAAGTTGTTGACTATATCTGAAAGCAGGAGTGTGTCAAATCAGACAATAGAACCATACTGGGCAGTTGCTTATTTAACAGATTTTCAGGCTACCTTTAAGAACAAAACCTGTCTCGAGGCAGCTTACAAGAGAAATGTTACAAGCTTACAAGACAGTCAAAATGATCAATAAAAACTAGGCCTAGTTCAAAAAAGTGCAAAACTATATATTTCACATACAGACTCAAAATCATGAACAGTACTATAGAATCATAGAATTGAGGAGTTGGAAGGGACACTCAGGGTCATCTAGTCCAACCCCCTGCGATGCAGGAATATCAGCCACAGCATCCAGGACAGATGTCCACCCAGCCTCTGCTTGAAAACCTCCCAGGAAGGAGGGTCCACAACCTCCCGAGGGAGTCCGTTCCACTGTCAAACAACCCTTACAGCCAGAAAGATCTTCCTGATGTTTAGTCAGAATCTCCTTTCTTAGAACTTAAGCCATTTCTTTGAGTCTGACCCTCCAGAGCGGGAGAAAACAGGCTTGATCCCTCTCCCATGGGACAGCCCATGAGATATTTGAAGATGGCTATCATATATCCCCTCCACCTCCTCTTTTCTAGGCTAAACATAACCAACTCTTTCAACTGTTTCTCATAAGGCTTGGTCTCCAGACCCTGATCATTTTGCACACATTTCAGTTTGTCGATATTTTCCTTAAATAGTGGTGCCCAGAACTGAACACAGTACTCCAGGTGTGGTCTAACGAAGGCAGAATAGAGCAGTACTCTGATTTCCCTTGATCTGGACACTAGACTTCTGTTGAGGCAGCCTAGAAGAGCATTCACTTCTTTTGCTGTTGCATCACACTGTGGACTCATGTTAAACTTGTGGTCCACCAAGACCCCCTAGATCCTTTTCACATGTACTGCTAGTAAGCCAGGTGTCCCCCAACTTATATTTGTGCATCTGGTTCTTCCTGCCTATGTGCAGAACCTGACATTTGTCCCTACTGAAATTCATTTTGTTAGCTTGGGCCCAGTTTTCCTATCTGTTAGGTCATTTTGAATCCCAATTCTGTCTTCTCCAGCAATAGCTCCCCCTCCCAGTTTGTTGTCATCTGAAAATTTGATGAGCACCTTCTCAATTCTTTCATCCAAGTCTTTATGAGAGAGGTTGAACAACATTGGGCCCAGGACAGAACCCTGCAGCACCCAACTTCTCACTTTTTACCAGGATGACATGGAACCATTAAGGAGCACTCTTTGGGTTCAGTCAGTCAACCAGCTACAAATCCATCTAAGACAGCAATGAGATTCATCTAGCATGACTTGTTTTTGAGAAACCCATGCTGGGTCTTAGTACAGTGGTACCTCGGGTTACAGATGCTTCAGGTTACAGACGCTTCAAGTTACAGACTCTGCTAACCCAGAAATAGTATCTCGGGTTAAGAACTTTACTTCAGGATGAGAACAGAAATGGCACGGCAGCAGCGGGGCAACAGCAGGAGGCCCCATTAGCTAAAGTGGTAACTCAGGTTAAGAACAGTTTCAGGTTAAGAACGGACCTCCAGAACGAATTAAGTTCTTAACCCGAGGTACCACTATAATCACAGTATCCTTTCCTAAATGCTTACAGACCGATTGCTGAACTATCTGTTCTAGGACCTTTCCTGGTTTCAATCTCAAGCTCACTTGTTGGTAGTTACCTTTTTGAAGATGGGGACAACATTTGCCCACCTCCAGTCAGCAGGGACCAATAAAGCAAAATACTAACAAAAGCAAAGGCCAGTGAAAACTGGTGGGTTTTTAGGAGTTTCCTACATGTCTATAGAGATAAGCCTCAATGAAACCCCACCAGCAATGCATTCCAAAGGTGTGGGGCCACCACAGGAAAGGTCCTCTTCCTTGTGCTGCCAAGTTGCCTGCTTTTTGAGACAGGCATGTGAAGAGGGGCCTCTGCTAGTAATCTGAAGCTGTGAGCAGGTCCACAGGGTAGATGTGGTCCTTCAAGCAGTTTAGGACCAAGAAGTTGTTGTTGTTCAGTCGTTTAGTCGTGTCCGACTCTTCATGGAACAGAAGGAATGTGTGTGTACTCCATGGAGGATGAGGATGGCTATATCACACCACCAACAATCTTCAAATACTACTGTCTCTTGCCTAGATAAAACTTACGGCCTCTCAGAGGTTGCTAGACTACAACTCCCATTAGCCCAGCCAGCATGGCAGTTGGTGAGGGAAGATGGTAATTGTAGTCATAAGAATGGAAGAGCCCTGCTAAAACATGCCAAAGCCCATCTGGCCCAGCATTCTGTTCTTAGAGGGGCCAAAATGCCTGTTTGAAACCTACAAACATGACATAAGTGCAATGGCACCCCCTTCTCATGACCCCCAGCAACTGGGATTCAGAAGTGTATTGCGTGTGATACTGGAGAAATATACTCATTGTGATTAGTAACCATTGAGAGCCTTCTCAATTGAAGCAAGAGAGCCAGTGTGGTGTAGTGGTTAAGAGCAGTAGACTTGTAATCTGGTGAACCGGGTTCGCGTCTCCACTCCTCCACATGCAGCTGCTGGGTGACCTTGGGCCAGTCACACTTCTGTGAAGCCTCTCAGCCCCACTCACCTCACAGAGTGTTTGTTGTGGGGGAGGAAGGGAAAGGAGATTGTTAGCCGCTTTGAGACTCCTTCAGGTAGTGATAAAGCAGGATATCAAATCCAAACTCTTCTTCTTCTTCCTTCTCCTCCTCCTCCTCCATTAATTTGTCTACTCCCCTTCTAAACCGGTCCAATGTACAGTCATACCTTGGTTCCCAAACGGCTTGCCGAACAAATTGGCTCCCGAACGCCGCAAACGCAGAAGTAAGTGTGCCGGTTTGCGAATGTTTTTCGGAAGCCGAACATCTGAGTGCAGGAAGCTCCTGCAGCCAATCGGAAGCCGCACCTTGTTTTCGAATGGTTTGGGGAGTCGAATGGACTCCCAGAATGGATTAAGTTTGAGAACCAAAGTCCCGCTGTAGTGACTATCATTACATCTTATGGGAGAGGATTTAATAGTTGATCTATGTGCTGAGGTAAGGAGTGCTTCCTCTTGTCTTTCTGGACCCTTCCCCCCTTCAGCTTGATTGGATCATGCCTGGTTCCAGTACTGCTTTATTTTTCTTTTACTGTTTATGCCATGCATAATTTTATGCCTCTCAGACTTGCCGATCAGAAGGTCGGCGGTTCGAATCCCCGCGACAGGGTGAGCTCCCGTTGCTCGGTCCCTGCTCCTGCCAACCTAGCAGTTCGAAAGCACATCAAAGTTCAAGTAGATAAATAGGTACCACTCTGGCAGGAAGGTAAATGGCGTTTCCGTGCACTACTCTGGTTCGCCAGAAGCTCCCTCAGCCAATAAAGCGAGCTGAGCGCCGCAACCCCAGAGTCGGTCACGACTGGACCTAATGGTCAGGGGTCCCTTTACCTTTTTATCACATTGTCATTTACTCGCCATTTTTCTAAACCCAAAGCCCCAAACATTGTAATCTTTCCGCATGGGGGAGTTGCTTCAACCCCTTGACCAGCAACATTTCCTGCAACATTGGGAGGGACACTTATTCCCCACCCCAAGCACAGAGAAGAAGCAGCTCAGGCAGCCGCCTGGGGAATTTGGCCAGCTGTTCCCTTGATCTCTAGGAGGAGAATCACAGCAGCTGAGATTTCCATGCATGGATGTTTCTGCTTCTGTTTTGGCTTGTCAGAGGATCTGAACCTCTTGGGTGACATTCTTTCAAGCCTACTAAACAGTGGAGAAAAATATCCCACAGTCAAAGGCAAGCTGTTAGGTTATTTCTGCTACACAGCAGGAGGTTATGGAGACAATCTCTGGTGTTAAACTAAGATTGAAGCAAGATGCAAGTGCCAGACAGGGGGAAATAAAAAAGGGAGATGGGAAGATATCTAGCAGAAGAGTAGAACTACCATAAGCCAAGTAGGAAAGCACTTCTGCGGATGCTAATGAAACATCACCAGACAGATAGGTTGAAACGGCATTTTCTTTTTGTCATTTTTTCTAACATGGAAGTAATTGATTTTCCTGCGGTACTGAATGATACAAAGGAAGACGAATGAGCTCTTGCACCTTTCTTTTGTAGAGCCCTTGTTCACGTGAAGATGCTGTCCATAACTATAAAGAGGTATTGCCATATGAATAGCATCTAATAGCTCCTAAAATTAGTTTTGTATTCCTTGCACAGATTCAGAACAGGTACTTATTTCACCAAATCCACAACATGAACAGAGTTTAGGGTTGGTCGCATGCTGCCTATAATGTTTAGGCCAGTCCTAATTGCTTCACCTACCTCAGGACCCAAATTAATACGGAGAAGTTTGGGTGGGGAGCAAAAACAAAAGGGATGGGAAAGGGTGTGTTCAACTCCAAAAAGCAATTTTCTGTCTGTAACCCATTTATGTAATGCTGGAAACAATAGAGACCAAGAAATTGAGAAGCATTGGATATTTTTATTATAAGGTATTTTTATTTTTATTATAAGGTAAATTGTTTATATGTTGACTGCAAGTTTTGAGTGTAAATAACTTTATTATTATTTTTATACTAGCCTTTATTAAATGGGCATAAATCTACAAGCCTTTATTATGTTTGTTTAAATGTAAGAGTCATTTTTTATACACATATATTTGGAACGCATCAGTTGGTATATTACAAATTTAGACTTTGCGCAATATATCTGAAGCATTTGATATGTGCAGGAGTGAAATAAAGAAGACTGAAGGTCATCTGTTTGATAGGTGTGATCATGGGTAGGCAAACTAAGGCCCGGGGCCAGATCCGGCCCAATCGCCTTCTAAATCCGGCCCGCGGACTGTCCGGGAATCAGTGAGTTTTTACTTGAGTAGAATGTGTCCTTTTATTTAAAATGCACCTCTGGGTTTTTTGTGGGGCATAGGAATTCGTTCATTTTTTTTTCAAAATATAGTCCAGCCCCCCACAAGGTCTGAGGGACAGTGGACCGGCCTCCTGCTGAAAAAGTTTGCTGACCCCTGGGTATGATAAATATTTTTCATTTGTACCCATACTGTGATTTGGATTCAGATTAAGTTAGTCCCACTGAAATCAACACAGGTAAAATCAGTCATGATTTACTTAAGCCCTGTTGTTCTCCATGGGACATAACTGCAACCATCTCAATCCAGCCATGTATCATTTTCTAGTTCTGAAGGGGACCCCTGGGTGCAGGCATGAGCACACACACCCCTTTCACAGACGGGCAGCATTTGTAGGCAGAATTATGAAGCATCCTAGTTTTGTTCACAGGTATAAAAAAAGGTAAAGGTACCCCTGCCCGTACGGGCCAGTCTTGCCAGACTCTAGGGTTGTGCGCTCATCTCACTCTATAGGCCGGGAGCCAGCGCTGTCCGCAGACACTTCCGGGTCACGTGGCCAGCGTGACAAGCTGCTTCTGGTGAGCCAGCGCAGCACACGGAACGCCGTTTACCTTCCCACTGGTAAGCGGTCCCTATTTATCTACTTGCACCCGGGGGTGCTTTCGAACTGCTAGGTTGGCAGGCGCTGGGACCGAACGACGGGAGCGCACCCCGCCGCGGGGATTCGAACCGCCGACCATGCGATCGGCAAGTCCTAGGCGCTGAGGTTTTACCCACAGCGCCACCTGCGTCCCATGTTCAGATATAGAGGACTGAAAATGTTAGAAACTGGAATATAGTTTTTCATCCCTTAAACCAACAATGACATTTCCAATCGCTGCTTAGTTTTTAAACTGCAAATAGCAAGGAATCAGGCATGCCTGGGAGTTGTATCATTTGATTAGCAAATCCGACCACCTAATCCTAGAAAAAGCACTTTGCATACAATTTCCTGTATTGTTAGTTCCCTAACACTGAGCAAATGTTCCATTCTTAAGCTACAGATGTTGCAGCTCTTTAACATTTAGTGAATGGCTATTTTGTAACGGAACGGAAAATCAATAGACTTTGTGAGTCCAAGTCCAAGGCTACCCACTAAGATGGTGTACCTGTAATGATGGCAAGAGTAACATCAGCAAACATCACTGTGGGAAAATGAGCACAGATACTTTCCCAACTTTCCCATGGCATGCATCCAATGCAGGAGTAAATATTAGATAAATAAGGAAAATAAGGAAATCAGGATATTATTTGCTGGGAAGAGTACTTTTGTAGGATTCACCATGTCCTTTGGGAAATGGAATGGGTTTGCTCAAGGGTGTCTCCTTTGGCAATGTAACAGCATCCTTTTTAATGTGTCAGTTCAATGGAAAGTGGTACGGTAAACAGTATAATATGATGCTGCCAAATTCAATGAGTGTTTATATTATCCGACAACACAAGATTATATCAGCAGACCTTGAACCCCCCCTAACATCTCTTTTACTCCATAGAAGTGGAAAAGACTGAACATGAAAATCAATATGATGACTAAATTGATTTGTTGTTTATGTCAGTGCAATCATTACTCAGAAAAATCAGTGGGCATGCATTCAGATATATAAATCACCACTCACAAAGCCTTGCTGCAGTAAACAAGGGAGCTGCCTCTCTGATTTTATAGACAGAAAGCAAATCTACAGTTCAAACAATGCACATGGTACATCGCTCTGGGTATGTAACATTTCAGGTTACAGGTGAGCGAATGGTCCTTGATGTATGCACATAAGAAGCAAGCATGTCAGGTGGAAGGCTAAGCCGCCATGAGAGGTAATGTGAAATAATCTTCACACCGGTAACAAAAGAAAAAGAGACAAAAGAAGAAAGGCTTGTCAATTCATCGAACAGGCTTCTGTTGGTGCAGAAATATGCAAAAACACCAATGTTGTGCCAGTAAAGGAAATCTCTTTTCTTCTAGCATATACATTATTCTTATGGGTCAATCT
Source organism: Podarcis filfolensis (assembly GCF_964270895.1). Classification (NCBI taxonomy): domain Eukaryota; kingdom Metazoa; phylum Chordata; class Lepidosauria; order Squamata; family Lacertidae; genus Podarcis; species Podarcis filfolensis. The sequence goes on from NC_139621.1 coordinate 12,271,196, forward strand.
GATAACAGTTATTATGCTCCAGTTGTACCAAAGAGGTCTGATGTACCCACACAGTGAAAAGCACAAGAAACAACTGAAAAATGGCCAGAGCAATCAATATAAGGTTGATTCACAGACAATGGAAAGAACTGAGTAGCTTAGAGAAATACAGTATATCTTCAGAAAGATTGATAAACACAACTGTTCTTGGAGATGGTGTCAATGTGTGGAAGAACAGCTGTAGTTTAAAGATTGCACTGCTTTCAATACTGTACAGTATATTTCTACATTCTCATGTTTTGGTGCAGTTAGTATTTTCTTGAGTGTGATAAATTCCTGGAAGAACAAATGGCAAACAAACTGGCGACTTTATTGCATTCTTTAAAATGTTCATTAAAGGCTTCATCTCATTCATCCACAATAATTGAAATCGCTATTGTATTGCAGTATTGCAAATTGGGAATGAAGGTGGAAAAAAAGGAACTTGCAAGGGCCTTCAGTTATAGTACAGTCCTATGCTTCTTTAATCATTAGTAAGCATGAATGGGGACGCAGGTGGCACTGTGGGTAAAACCTCAGCGCCTAGGGCTTGCCGATCGCATGGTCGGCGGTTCAAATCCCCGCGGCGGGGTGAGCTCCCAGCTCCTGCCCACCTAGCAGTTCGGTCCCAGCTCCTGCCCACCTAGCAGTTCGAAAGCACCCCTAAGTGCAAGTAGATAAATAGGTACCGCTTTATACCGGGAAGGTAAACGACGTTTCCGTGTGCTGCGCTGGTGCTGGCTCGCCAGAGCAGCTTCGTCACGCTGGCCACGTGACCCGGAAGTGTCTCTGGACAGCGCTGGCCCCCGGCCTCTTAAGTGAGATGGGCGCACAACCCTAGAATCGGACACAACTGGCCCGTACGGACAGGGGTACAAAAAAAAAAGCATGAATAGTCTCAGGCTGCAATCTTAAATATGTTTTCACTGGAGTAAGTCTGATGGGCTATACTTATTTCTGTGTAAACATGTATTTGTTGTTGTTGTTGTTTAGTCGTTTAGTCGTGTCCGACTCTTCGTGACCCCATGGACCAGAGCACACCAGGCACTCCTGTCTTCCACTGCCTCCCGTAGTTTGGTCAAACTCATTCTGGTAGCTTCAAGAACACTATCCAACCATCTCGTCCTCTGTCGTCCCCTTCTTGTGCCCTCAATCTTTCCCAACATCAGGGTTTTTTCCAGGGAGTCTTCTCTTCTCATGAGGTGGCCAAAATATTGGAGCCTCAGCTTTAGGATCTGTCCTTCCAGTGAGCACTCAGGGCTGATTTCCTTCAGAATGGATAGGTTTGATCTTCTTGCAGTCCATGGGACTCTCAAGAGTCTCCTCCAGCACCATAATTCAAAAGCATCAATTCTTCGGTGATCAGCCTTTATGTTCCAGCTCTTACTTCCATACATCACCACTGGGAAAACCATAGTTTTAACTATATGTACCTTTGTTGGCAAGGTGACGTCTCTGCTTTTTAAGATGCTGCCTAGGTTTGTCATTGCTTTTCTCCCAAGAAGCAGGCGTCTTTTAATTTCATGACTGCTGTCACCATCTGCAGTGATCATGGAGCCCAAGAAAGTAAAATCTCTCACTGCCTCCATTTCTTCGCCTTCTATTTGCCAGGAGGTGATGGGCCCAGTGGCCATGATATTTGTTTTTTTGATGTTGAGCTTCAGATCATATTTTGCGCTCTCCTCTTTCACCCTCATTAAAAGGTTCTTTAATTCCTCCTCACTTTCTGCCATCAAGGTTGTGTCATCTGCATATCTGAGGTTGTTGATATTTCTTCCGGCAATCTTAATTCCGGCTAGGGATTCATCCAGCCTATTAGTCTGCATTGGAGATTAGACTCAATTCTTCTGAATAATAAAATCATAGAATTGTAGAGCTGGAAGGGGTCCCCGGTGCTTATCTAGTCCACCCCCTGCAATGCAGGAATCCCAGTTCAAGCATCCCTAACACATGGCCACCCAACTGCTGCTTAAAAACCTCTGAGGAAGGAGAGTCCAGAGCCTCCCGAGGGAGCAGCTCTTACTGTCAGATGCTTCTGAGTTTATTTGTATAACTTTCCCATCATCTCTGATATACCGTATTTTTCGCTCTATAAGACGCACCAGACCACAAGACGCACCTAGTTTTTGGAGGAGGAAAACAAGAAAAAAAGTATTCTGAATCTCAGAAGCCAGAACAGCAAGAGGGATCGCTGCGCAGTGAAAGCAGCAATCCCTCTTGCTCTTCTGGCTTCTGGGATAGCTGCGCAGCCTGCATTCGCTCCATAAGACGCACACACATTTCCCCTTTCTTTTTAGGAGAGAAAAAGTGAGTCTTATAGAGCAAAAAATACGGTATATGAAAAGGTTGAAGTCCTTTTCATATTCTGTGCTTAGATGGGGTATTTACTTATTCATTAATTCATTTATTGATTTATGGTACAGTGGTACCTCAGGTTAAGTACTTAATTCTTTCCGGAGGTCCATTCTTAACCTGAAACTGTTCTTAACCTGAAGCACCACTTTAGCTAATGGGGCCTCCTGCTGCCGCCACACCGGCGGAGCACGATTTCTGTTTTATCCTGAAGCAAAGTTCTTAACCTGAAGCACTATTTCTGGGTTAGTAGAGTCTGTAACCTGAAGCATATGTAACCTGAAGTGTATGTAACCCGAGGTACCACTGTACTTCTCTTTGGCATACGTATGTGCAGTTTTCCAAGTGGCATACATAAAAATGGTTAAATACATATGAATGCTACAGTTAGTTTTCAGTAACTTGAAATAAGTTGTTTTCCCATAGGATGATTACTATCTTTTCCTTTAACCAACACAATAACACAAAATAATATTTTAAGCTTATTACTGAGTTCCTGTTTCTTTGTCTCAGCTCCTGCCAACCTAGCAGTTTGAAAGCACACCAGTGCAAGTAGATAAATAGATACCGCTGCGGCGGGAAGCTAAAAGGCATTTCTGTGCACTCTGGCTTCTGTCACGGTATCCTGTTGTGCCAGAAGCGGTTTAGTCCTGCTGGCCACATGACCCAGAAAGCTGTCTGGACAAACCCCGGCTCCCTCGGCCTGAAGCAAGATGAGTGCCACAACCCCATAGTCACCTGTGACTGGACTTAACCGTCCAGGGGTCCTTTACCTTTACCTATTACTACTATTATGAACAATTATTGTAAACAATAAGAATCATACAATAGTTTTCCTTTAGAAACTTACATCACATTTTTAAAATTCAAAATAGGCAAATGATGTCCATCAATGATGAAGGAAGCAGACATGTGAGCGGGCGGACCTGTCTGAATCCATCTACACTGTACCTGCCCCCCCCCAGTGGGTACCTCTCTTTCCCCAAGAATCCTACACTGGGTTTATTTAAAATCATCCGGGCAACAACAACAATTTGCGGCTTCCAGCACATATAAAAGCATAATAAAATGTCAAATATTAAAAACTTCTTTATACCTAAGTATTGGGAAGTTTTACTGTTTTACAATATCGAGAGGTTTTACAGATCAAATGACTCTTTAAGCTGCTAAGAGGCTTTTCTGAGAAGACAGTGAGATACGAATGATGAACTCCTGGTCTCAGCTCTGCTGCTCTGATACTGATTTCTGATACAGTTGTATTTTTAAAAGTTCTTCGCTATCTTCTGTACAGGGATTGTTTTCATTTTTATCATTATTTTTGCCTTTTGATTAGTGACCTTGTAGGACTACTATCAAAAGTTTATTGTCTGTGTGTGCTTGCTAAAATGCAAAGCTGTAGAATAGTACCATTTTAGAATAATATATAGTTTCAGGGCAGTTGTTTAAAGAGTTTCAAAGAAAATCAACTAGGCAGCATTAATCTGTTTTAAAACCAATCAATCCCAGTCCTGTTACACAAAGACTTTCCTCACTGGCCGTCCCTGTCCTCTCCCCCATCGAAAGATTTCTACCTTGAGTGCAACCACAACGTCCCCTCCCCACTTTCCCTGTGACTCACTTGGAAGAGTCTTGACCATTAAGTCTTCCTTCTGACCTAGATCATCATGAATCAGCAATACTGAATTCCCATCATTATACCTCAGCTGTATATTTTCACTCCTTCCTTTGGCTGTATATTTTCACTCCTTCCTCTTTCTTATTACCCAAGAACTGCCTTCCACTGACGTTAGGGTCCCTTGGTATCACACACCCACACCCAGTGCACACCTGGATTTCAGGAATCTTTGTGAGTACCCCATTGCAAAATTAAATTGCTGAAAAACCATATAACAGTTCTTTGAAAAAGCAGTGCTTTGAAATAACTAATTTGGCATGATAATCATGGGCATGAAAGCAAGACAACATTACAAGATAATATATAATTGTAAGTTTATGCATGGTAATATAGAGATTGTTTTTCAGATGTGAAAAATGCCATTCTTTATCAACTCAGTTTCACAAAGGCTTAGAGATTTCATTTTCTCAAAGCAATGAAATGTGCAGAGCTGTGCATTGTAGAATGGGTATGTGTTACTTATTACTTTTAACAAGATTTTTTTAAAGTGTTTAAGGCTGCAGTAACATTCAGCTTTAATCTTTCAGGCATATATTTTCTTCTAAGGAAGTAACTGGCTTAATCGGGGCACAATATAATAGATGTCAGTCTTATAGGTGCCTGTTGTAATCTGTATGACAATTTATTTCCAATTTAGTTAAAACTGTTTATTCAGTTGTAAAATGACAGTGACTCATATAATTAAAGGTTTCCATGTGTGTCAACAAAAAGAATCTTTATTGCTTGGTAACGAGTTGTGCAACTCTTTCCGATGAGTTTCAAAAGAAACAATCATTCAAAGGATAACATTTTTGGAATGTCAAAACTGAAAAATGACTGGCTGTTAATCACTTTGGAAAGATGGTCTTTGATTAATTGCTTAATGGATTATTCTTCTATCTCTGTGATTTATTGAGTCTCCTTTTCAAAGTTGCAATATTCTTGGAGCATTTCCAGTTGATGATCCTGATTCATAAAAACATCAAGTGCCATTTTTGTGCGTGATTTACTATTTAACTTTAGGAAAATATGGCATATTTCTTATGGAGTAACTCAAGAGGTATGCAAAAGTCCCTTCACCCCATACTTGGAGAATAGTACAAGTAGTGGGTTTTATCCAATGGGGTACCCCTGCCCCAAGAAGGCTCTGTGATCAAGAGAAGGCGTCCATGACCAGAAGGGGAAGGAACCCCCCCTCTTCCCTCTTCCCTCTGCAACCTCCCACATTCCTTTCATTTTCTCCAGAACAGTGTGGGTGGAAGTGTGGGGAACTGCAGCAGATAGGAGGGGTCTGTGGAAACCACTCTCCTTTCCTTTCCATGAATGGAAGCATCCACAGCAACAAAGAGCCTTCCACAACTGGATGCAACCCCAAACCTCAGGTCTTCTAAGCTGAAGGGGTTGAAAATCTGAAAACTTGAAAAAAAATATCAGTAGCTATGTTATGAACACAGTGCTAAGCAAATTTACTCAGAAGCAAGTCCCTTTAACTTGAATGGAACTTATATACCGTACTAGTAAGGGTGTTCAGGGTGTAGGATAATGTCCTCAATGCCCCAGTGGCACACAGGCATGGATACTGAGATAACTGAATGCAAGAAAGGTCATGGAAAAGCGATTCTCACCTCCCTCTCGCAACCCAACATCCCATGTTGCTCAGGAGGGCTCCGTGGCCTCTGGAGAGGGGAGGAGGAGGAAACATAAGGAAACCTTCATTCTGTGAAATTCCTTCTATCCACCTATATTCAAATCCAATGCATGATTCTTGAGCGACCCTTATAGAATAGTCGTATATGGATAACTGAAGTGCAGTAAAGCACTGAAAGTGTTTGCCACTTCAAACTTTATTCAAGACTGTTGTTTAAAAAAATGGGGGGGGTAGTATTGATGTCATTTGAGGGGTCATCATAGAATCATAGGATTTTAGAGTTAGAAGGGACTCTGAGGAACATCTAGTCCAACCTCCTGTAGGAATATTCCAGGCATATGGCAATTCTTGTTATAAAAAAGCAAAGTGCAATTTTAAGGTTGGAGCTGATCTATTTGGTGGAGCATTGAATTACCTTTGTATAGTTGCTTTTCAGGCCAACCAGAAGAAGATTCACGACACAGAGATTGAAATCTGGGTATCTTGTTGTCAGAGTTCCGTTGGGATCGCAGCAGCACAAGTATACACATAGAGAGTTGCTCTCATGGAGTTATTTCAGGAATATTTGGACTGCTTGGCTTTGAGATATGGAGTTCGCATTGTATATGTTATTTAAGATTTCATGTAATAGAAGGTGTGGAAATGCTGTACACTGTTGTTAATGGGTTTTCCCAAACCACATACAGAGTTGTTTAGTTTGTGATTTATCTCTCTGTATTCCTTGCGTGAGGGACGTGGGTGGCGCTGTGGGTTAAACCACAGAGCCTAGGACTTGCCAATCAGAATGTCGGCGGTTCAAATCCCCACGACGGGGTGAGCTCCCGTTGCTCGGTCCCTGCTCCTGCCAACCTAGCAGTTCTAAAGCATGTCAAAGTGCAAGTAGATAAATAGGTACCGCTCCAGCGGGAAGGTAAACGGCATTTCCGTGTGCTGCTTTGGTTCGCCAGAAGCGGCTTAGTCATGCTGGCCACATGACCAGGAAGCTCTCCGCCAACTCCCTCGGCCAATAAAGCGAGATGAGCGCCCCAACCCCAGAGTCGGCCACAACTGGACCTAATGGACCCTTTACCTTACTATTCCTTGGGTGTGACATTGAATATGGAGCTGTCCCACACAGGGATCAAACCTGCAACCTTGGCGTTATCAGCACCAGGCTCTAACTAACTGAGCTATCCTCCTGGTTCTTGATTGTAAGACTGAAGCTTATCAGGACAGGAGAGAGTTGATGGAGCTAGTAGCACTACCAAAGATCACCTTGATGGCTCTTGCAGAAGGGAAGAGGCATTTGGGGAGCAGGGCTCAGCTTCACCCTTCCCTGTGAGAGGGGATGCCTTCAAAGTATCTGTATGTGTGGAAGAGGACAAAAGACTGGCAGTCCTGGGATTGAGATCGAGAGGTACCAAAAGGCCTAGAATGCTCACTATGAAAACCTGGTGCTGTGGACCTGGAGAGCCCCATGAAACTGAATGGGGAAGCTGGATCTGCTGGAGTGTTTATGCTGTTCCAACACAGATTCCAATACTCTTGATCCTTTATCAGCAAGACTTTATGCTGGCATGAACAGCTAGGGATTTTGAAAGAATGAATGTGACTTGCCCTTTGGAGGTTGTTTCATAACTTTTAATGAATTAGCAATGGTATGCAGGATCCCCCACAAACATGTTTTTCAGTATTTACAAGATTTAGGAATCTTATGGCAAAAGTGTCAAGAGATTGCGAAGTGACCCATAACCTTATAGAGTTTGAAAAATCCACAACAATGCAATCTAGCAATGGGAGGAAAGGAAATGTGGACTATTATGGTTATATGGAAATTTAACTTCCCTGATTAAGGTGAGATCTGGCAGTGCTCTTGATGTGACTAATTTTTGTTGACCTGAAAAAATGAATAGGGTAGTAGAATGAGTAACATCCATAAGAGACAGACTGTCAGTGATGAAAGCAAGGTAATAAATAACATTCACATATTATAATCATAATAAGATTGCTTATGGTATTATTTTAATTAAATATTAATAGCACATGAAACAATATCTTCTTATTTTTAAGCTTAGTGAGCACTGAAACCTGTGGAGCAATGGTTGATGGGTTCAACATGCACTCACACTGTTTTTTACCACTGTGCTGCCATTGAAATATTTTTTAGAATTTTCCTGTATATGATACAAGTTTATAGGGCCATGGCTTCCCTGGCACCCCCCACGCTATGCCCCTGGATTCGTGTGGCTTTTTAGATGTGTGGAATCTTGCCATCATTGCTCTCTCTATGCCAGATAGGTTTTCCCAATCTTTGCAGTGCTCTTACAAGTGTCTGGAAACAGGTAATGAAAATTAACATTTTTATTTATCAGAAACTAGTAATTTTGGCTGTTTCTCAAAAGAAATTATGTGTACTTACAAAACATAAAGTTCTTTTACTGGTTATTTGAAAACTTCAGTAGAAAAAAAAATTTAGCTGAAGTCATGTTTAGGAAAAGCCTATTCATCTTTTTAGAAATGCTTTTAAATAAATGGATGTATAGATAGATTATAGATATAGATAGATCGATCGATCGATAGATAGATAGATATAGATAGATGATAGATAGACAGAGGTCCGTTCTTAACCTGAAACTGTTCTTCACCTGAAGCACCACTTTAGCTAATGGGGCCTCCCACTGCTGCTGTGCCACTAGAGCCTGATTTCTGTTCTCATCCTGAAGCAAAGTTCTTAACCCGAGGTACTATTTCTGGGTTAGCGGAGTCTGCAACCTGAAGCGTCTGTAACCTGAGGTACCACTGTAATCCATTTGCTTCCCACTATTCAGCTTCTGGATTTAGCTGTGGTCTCCAGGCTCCTTCCTGCTACAGTGCTCTTGAACATGCTCTTCATGCTCTTGAACAGTTGCCAGTGTCCTAAATCTCTTACATAGTTTCAAAAATTTTAATCTCTTGCAACTCTTCTGCTGCACCTCTTCAATGCTCTGACTCCACAACGTTCTGTCTCAACAAGCTGTCTTATTTTCCAACTCAACAAAATGTTCATTTCTCCTCCCTCCCTTTCAACCGGTTGGTTTAGGTTAAAAAAACAGCAGAGTCCGGGTTAAGTTTGCATTTCCCCCTAATTGCCAGATTCTTAGGCTGAACTTTTGACCCTCCTGTGCACAACTTCCTGAGCAAAGCATTCTATTATACTTTTAACTTTCTCATGACTGACTTACAGTGAACTTCTTGAAAAAAACCTTTAAAGAAAAAAGAAGACATCATTTTATAACCCTAGTTTTACAACCAAAAATCCAACACGAAATGCCTGAACTCCTCCTCCTTCCCATATGGGTACTTTGTTTTTGTGATGTTCTGTATTAATAAAGTGAAACCTCCAGTTAAAATAAATTGCACACCTGAAGATTCTTTAAACTATATTTCTAATTACCTGAACTCTAGACTTACTAGCTTCTCTAATTAACCCAATGACTAAGGCTTCAATTGGATACTCATTCCTGGGACTAAGCCCAGTGGAGGACAGGATTGTACTGCAATTTGTTAGCGTCTTCCTCATTGTTTAAGGCTCTTGAAGATCCTGAGGTGACCCTCCTTGTGCATTGTAGCATTTCCTTTGTTCTTTGTACATTAATGTTCTTCTTATCATATCATAGAGTACACAACCAAATTTCCTCCAACTTAAGCAGGTATTAGGTTAGGCATCCAATCTGTACTGTTAGGAGCAAACCTGCATTTGGGGTGGGACTTGGAGGCCCTGTTGGACAGGGGCTCCATTCCTTCCTGGAGGGGGGAATGCAGAAGGTGACACTGGGGGACTCTGGCTTGATGCCTTGGCTGTTGTCCTGCAGGGTCCCTCAGGGTCCTGTTCTGTCCCCTATGCTATTTAACTTTTATATGAAACCGCTGAAAGAGGTTGTCCAGAGTTTCGGCGTTGAGTGTCACCAGTATGCTGATGTTCTACTACTCTGTTTTTCCTTTCTACCTAAATCCAAGGAAGCTGTCTTGGTTCTAAACCGGTGTCTGGATGAAGGTGAACAAACTGAAACTTAATCCAGGCAAGACAGAAGTGCTTTTGGTCATTCAGAAGGCATAACAGGGAATAGGGATTTAGCCTGCGCTGGATGGGGCAACACTCCCCGTGAAAGCAAGGTTCAGCATGTGTTTGGTCTTAGCCCTGAGCATGAGTACCTCAGTCTCTCCGGTGCCCAGAAATGCATTTGCACAGTTGTGCCTGTTCCTTGAGATGTCTGATTTGACCACAGTGACACATGTTTTAGTTACATCTGTGGCATTTGCCTCCTAGGTGGGTCATTAGGAAAGGGTTAAATGAGTGTGATGTGATTGGCCAGTGGGAATGCAAGGGGGAGTAAAAGTTAGAGTGGGAGGTTTTGAAAGTCAGTTGAGGTTTGGGAGCTGAAGAAGGAAGAGGGAGGATTAGGTGTGGGTTGGTAGAGTTGTATTGTGAGAGAGTGAGAGGAATTGTTAGGTGGAGTCAGATAGATAGTTGGGAATAATCAGTTTGAAGTTGTTAGGAACTAAGATTAAGAAACTGCCCAGAAAAAATAACTGTAACCATAAGCTTGTTCCTGCATTAAAAAATAAACTTGATTAGTTGTTAATGTTAACAACTGACTGGACTCCGTGTGTCCCCGTGAGATACGGGGTGGTGGCAGAGGAAAAAGCAATCGCAGTGGTGGCACAGGGTCAATAGACTGTCAAACGTCCGGGGGCCCTGTGTGTGATCGCCACAACATCCCATTTTGATTACTGTACAGCCTTTGACAAGTGCTCAGAAACTTCAACTGGCTCAAAGAGCTGCAGCCAGATTGTTGCCGGGAGCTGAATAGGGGGCAGATGACTCCCTTGTTACAATAGCTCCACGGCCTACCGGTCTGTTTCCGGTCCCAGTTCAAAGTGCTAGTTATCACTGATGAAGCCCTACACAGCTTAGGTCCCAGCTATCTGAAATATTCCCTCATCTGAACCTGCCTGGGTTTGGAGATCTTCTGGGGGAGCCCTTCACTGATTCCCACCATCCTCACAGGCACAGTTGCTTGGGACATGGCAGGAGGTCTTCTCATGCCCTAGAGAAGTGAGACTCACTATGTCCTTGCTGCCCTTTCTTTCTTGTTCTAAAAGGCTTTTGGGAATTGACTGCTTTTAATGAAAGGGCTGGTGCCATGCTGTTCTATTGTAATTATTGGTATGTTTTTAACACATATATATATATATGGGTGGTGCTGTGGTCTAAACCACTGAGCCTCTTGGGCTTGCTGATCAGCTGTTCAAATCCCCACAATGGGGTGAGCTCCCGTTGCTCTGTCCCAGCTTCTGCCAACCTAGCAGTTCAAAAGCACACCAGTGTAAGAAGATGAATAGGTACCGCTGTGGTGGGGAGATAAAGGGCGTTTCTGTGCGCTCTGGCTTCCATTACGGTGTCCCGTTGCACCAGAAGCTGTTTAGTCATGTTGGCCACATGACCCAGAAAGCTGTCTGTGGACAAATGGCAGCTCCCTTGACCCAAAAGCAGAGATGGATGGCGCACCCTATAATTGCCTTTGACTGGACTTTACCAGGGTCCTTTACCTTTTACTCTCTCTCTCTCTGTGTGTGTGTGTGTGTATGTGTGTTTAATTGTATTTTAATGAGTGATTTTTCTGTGTTTTTAGTGATTTTTCTATGTTTTTAGCAGTTCTTGTTTTTCTGTGTTTTTAGTGATTTTTCTGTTTTTAGCAGTTCCTGTAAGGTGTCCTGTCAGGGGAAAAGGAGGAATATAAACAAATATATAATAATAAAACTAATAATAATATTAGACAACCATGCAAAGAAAGAAAGAAAGAAAGAAAGAACAACATTAACATTTTCCCCTCAATTTATCACGTATTCTGGAAGAAGGGGAAGCAATGGATTTGTAAACATATCAGTGCATAACTGGCCAGTTAAGTACTTATCACTTCCTATGATTAAAGCTGCATTAAACTCAAAGGCACTTGTACCCCGGCTACCTTGGCCAATGTTCTTCTGTGCAAGAACTCCTTTACATACAACTCCTTTTGCCCAATCACTCAACACTTAAAATGGCTTTATTTTGCTGTTTGTGCAGCTGTTTCAAAGTCTTAACCACAGCTACCGCATGCTGTTAGAGGCAGAACAACTCCTGGGAAAAATTGTATTTGGGAATGTCATGTTCTTTTCTGTTCTCTGCATTAGCAAGTAAATATAATAGTGTGGCAAGAAAACAAAAAGAGGAATTAAAATGTACCATTCTACATAGGCATAATGAGCTCACAATCTAGGCCAATCTAGGAAAGTTTTCTCTTGCGTAAACAGATGTATTGCTGGTGAAACAAGGTCTAATTGAAATGACCATTTTTTAAAAGCCTGCCAACTATGGGCACAAGCGGCTGTAACATTTTCCTGCACACATTCCATTGAAAGAAACTGAAGCTGCACAAGAGCACAAATTCAATATCAGAAACCATTAGGAAATGGGTGGAAAAGTAAGCAGCAAGTTTCATACTGCTTTTTACATCAGTTTCTGGTATTACTGTATTTAGAATACTCTGTGCTGTTGTGATTTCTGCACCTCAAGAAGAATGACACAGGGACAGAAAAAGGGACGAAAAGGGACAACTAATATGATACAGGACTTAGAGCACCTTTCTGAGAAGAAAAATCCAAAGCATCTGTGGTGTTCTATTTTAAAGATAATTAAGACATCACAAGGGACGCGGGTGGCGCTGTGGGTTAAACCACTGAGCCTAGAACTTGCCGATCAGAAGGTCAGCGGTTCGAATCCCCGCGACGGGGTGAGCTCCCGTTGCTCAGTCCCTGCTCCCGCCAACCTAGCAGTTCGAAAGCACATCAAAGTGCAAATAGATAAATAGGTACCGCTCTGGCGGAAAGGTAAACGGTGTTTCCGTGTGCTGCTCTGGTTTGCCAGTAGCAGCTTAGTCCTGCTGGCCACATGCAGGAAGCTGTACGCCGGCTCCCTCGGCCAATAAAGCGAGATGAGCGCCGCAACCCCAGAGTCGGTCATGACTGGACCTAATGGTCAGGGGTCCCTTTACCTTTACCTAAGACATCACAAGAGAAAACTTTGTGAAAATTATGACGAATTAGCAGAGATAATATTCCTCTCTCAATATATTATAGTTTGGGAGCGCCTAATGAAATTGGTTTACAATAGGTTCAAAACTGACAAAAGAAAGCACGTCTTTAAACCGTGCACAATTAACTTATTGAATGCTGTGGAAGCAACTGGTTGTGCTGCCCTCTCCATGAGATACAGTGACCTCAGTATCTCCCCAAGTATTGACCCCAACTATTTACAGCTGTATGTCTGCATGCAATCTCATCAAAATGCCGCTGCAATATCAGCAGTCAGCTCACTGGGCGAAAGTGTACAAAGAAACTGGTCTGTGTAAACACATTATTAAAAAAGCGCACTTCAGAACTATGAATAGAAATAATTGTTCTTTCTTTACAAAGCTCCCAGCATCTTGCTCTGGTTGTGGTTAGAAGCAGGGACATTCCAGCACAGAGGGCATCTTGGCTATTGAGTCTTTGATCAGCTTATGGGATGGCGGAGTTCCTTCTTTTTCCTTTTCCTGGCAGCTTTCCTAAAGAGGCAAGGGGCTGCTTAGCCAAGAGAATCTACAGTGGGCAACATCCCAGCCTCACAAAAGTCAGGTTTGCAAGCCCATTGCTCTCTCCAGCCAAGCAAAGCAAGAGGCATTCTGGGAGTTCAAGGGCATCTCTAGCAGGACAGAAGCCCTCAAGGAGTCACAAAGCTGGACCAGTGAGGGGCAGGGCAGGGAAAGTGGGGCATTCCCTTGGGGGAGACCCAAATGCCAGACAGAGGCATAGAGGGCACGCATTCAGTCCCTGAGCCCCAGCTTCCCTCCGCCAGTTTTAATGCTTTCATATTTTAATGTCTAATTGCAGATTAAACTTGCGCTTGAACTTAATGTGAACAGCCCAGGCAGGGGTGCCAACTTGAATAAAATATGGGGGGGGCAGGTAAGCCCCGCCACACATAATCGATCACATGACGCAGTGCGTGCATGCCATTTGAATGACAGTGCCCATCAATTGGGGGGCAGCTCCCTCAAATATTTTAGGGGGGCGAAGCCTCCTAGGCCCCTAGGTGTTGGCTCCTGTGTGCCATAGGGACATACCGTATTTTTCGCTCTATAAGATGCACTTTCACCCTCCTAAAAGGTGAGGGGAAATGTGTGTGCGTCTTACGGAGCGAATGCAGGCTGCGCAGCTATCGCTGCACTCAGGAGGCTTTGCGTTGCTTTCGCTGAAGCCAGGAGAGCAAGAGGGATCGCTGCTTTCACTGCGCAGCGATCCCTCTTGCTGTTCTGACTTCGCTTCGCTGGAGAGGCGCTGTGCAGCTTTCCCTCTCTGTGCAGCACCTCTTCAGCAAAGTGGGAGGAGAAATGGAGCCCCTTCTGTTTCTCCTCCCACTTTGCTGGAGAGGGGCTGTGCAGAGAGGGAGAGAATTTTTTTTCTTGTTCTCCTCCTCTAAAACTAGGTGCATCTTATGGTCGGGCGCGTCTTATAGAGCAAAAAATACGGTAACTGGTTGAGCAGTCAGCAAATTTTATAGATACAATTTTAAAATAGTCATGGCTATAGCAAATATAGCAAAGAGCTGACAGCAGGTTCCAGCCAGTTTTCATGAGATTATTGTGAATTTATTGTTGTTTTGCTGGTGTTAGCTGCCTTGAGCTTATATTAGGAAAGGTCCATGGCACAAGCTGAATAAATAAATAATTGGACTGCTTTTGTATATTCCCTTCCAGCTACATTACATCTGGGTTACTTCTCACAATAGTGAATTATTATTATTATTATTATTTTATTATTATTATTATTATTATTACTTTCTGCATTTGTAATACTATGCGCTATGGCCCAGTCCATTTACTACTGAAAGTCTTTCTTCCACTTGAACCACTGGAAGATTCTTCGCTCTACTGTTGTCCCATAGGAAGTTTTGCCAAATAAATAGCTGAAATGCTTGAATCAGTATTTCCTCTTGTTCAACAATGTATCACTATATCATATAGAAACTATGTTCCTCCTCTAGTTTACTGTAAATTGTTGTCCTCAAATGATTTTCAAATTATAGGATAAGCTTTCATGAAATAAAATTATCCTCTATTCCAGCCATATAATCTGAATTCAGTCCTATGCACAGTTGGGCAGTTTAGCATCCTTTGAATTGACTTTAAAACTTTCCTTTTTAAAAGGTGTTTTCAAATATTTTATTACTTCTTTAGGGAACACACTGACTTTGCCTATTTCACAGAACCCATCGCCTGTAGTTCTTGAACCACAAGTCTTCAAAGTACATAATGGAACTGAATCGATGGTAGTGAGTAATTTAATCCCATTTTAGAAGGTGAAATTGCCTCAGTAAAACTCAATTCTTCTCCTTTCACATTTTGGTAGCTTTACTCAGACTTGAAATATTGCAAATATGAGGGGTCTACGCTTCCATTCTGTTGATGAACACTTTTACATACTTCATCGGTATTTATAAAAACGTTTTGAGATCATTCTTTTAAACTTTAGCAATTTGATTTGAAATTCCACCTGAACTTTCTAGCCTTTCCATTTATGGGAAAATAGCTTTTCGCAAAGGTGTATCTAGTGCCGCTTGACTTCTTTTTGAGAGTAGCAGATTCTATCTATAGTAACATGAATATCATTTTTCACCAAATACCTCAAGAACATTAACAAGAACTAGAAAATTCCAAGCAGAGAAGTATTTTCTTGTATGGTAGAGGCAGTTATTGCTGATAAAAAGTAAAAATTAGATAACTCAGCAGCCTACACTGAAGCATTTCACATAGCTCTATGTTAATCAAGGGAAGACTTAATATAAAATGAGAATTCTCAATATAAAATGAGAATAAATTACTCTCTCATTTCAACAATGAGTTTGCTGCCATTGGCCTTGTTTAGACATAACAGTATACAGTTTTGTATACACTCTTCATCCCATCTCCTTATCAATTCAACCACAAAGAGATTGGAAGGTCTTGCTTTTGAATTCAGTTAACCACAGTTTAGTGATGGATATGAACCCTAATGTGTGGTTGTCTTAATTAAAGTTAGTTGAAATAAACCAGCTTCAAAAACTATGGTTTGATATTTTTGTTGTTTTAATTAAACATGGTTCAAAATAACTGTACTTTGTCTGGGTTTGAACATAACCCTTAAGCTTTCAAATTACTTGCATCAGAAGAGGGTAAGAGAGGGGTGAGTCCATTGTAAGGTGCTATGGTTCATTCACAAAACAAAAAAGCATGGTTTATCATGACATCTGAACAGTGTTTTTTTTCAGGGGGTAATCAAGGGTACAGGGACGCGGGTGGTGCTGTGGGTTAAACCACAGATCCTAGGGCTTGCCGATCAGAAGGTCGGCGGTTCAAATCCCCGCGACAGGGTGAGCTCCCGTTGCTCGGTCCCAGCTCCTGCCAACCTAGCCGTTCTAAAGCATGTCAAAGTACAAGTAGATAAATAGGTACCGCTCTGGCGGGAAGGTAAACAGTGTTTCTGTGCGCTGCTCTGGTTCACCAGAAGCGGTTTAGCCATGCTGGCCACATGACCCGGAAGCTGCACGCCGGCTCCCTCGGCCTATAGAGCGAGATGAGCGCCGCAACCCCAGAGTCGGTCACAACTGGACTTAATGGTCAGGGGTCCCTTTACCTTTAATCAAGGGTACACAGTACTGTCACCTCTCCTTTTTTTGTTAAAAAGTGTGGCACCTATTGTAACAACTTCATGGTTGTTTATCATAGGGTGAAAAAGCACTGCATCTGAATGAAACCATTGTCTCTCTGCTTTGTTTAAACTATAGTTTCAGAGGAAACCAGGATCTAAAGCCATATTTTGTTCCTGGCTTCCTTACACTTACCATAGTACAAGCCAGAATTTCCCAACTTTGAACATCATGAGGAACTATGTTTGTTTTAAATCTGAAGTGAAAGCTTCCATTCTCCTTGTCACAAGCACAAGAGACAAAGGATGGGGAGTAGGTTAGCCTGAGGAATCATTTACTCTGAAACTCACCTACAGGTAGTACCTAACACCAAGAAAACTAGCGCTAATACGCCCAGGAACCTCATCAAAATGCTGTAGAGGGTGCACCTCCACAGGCACATGCCTCCACATGTGGTGGGAGTGCTCCAAAATCCAACTATTCTGGACAACAGCCATACGAGAAATATGTAAAATAACTAAGCAAGTATTAGACATCACCCCAGAATTGGCCCTACTAAACATCTTCCAAGACAACAATGCCCATTTACACCACAAAGCACTCATAACCCACCTACTTTCAGCAGCCAGAAACACCATAACCAGACACTGGAGAGACCTGTCAGGAGTAAGCATGGACCAATGGTACCAAATAGTATGGGAAACAGCCCTACTAGAAAAATTAACCAATAAACTGAAACTGACACGGGGACAAACAGAAGAAGACGCCTTTACCCCGGTATGGCTCCCCTTTATCACGTACATAGCCCAACAAGACAATGACAATAATCCACCAACAGCATATAAATCAATATGGCTAACCTGATCCAAAACACCCGCCCACCCCACTCACACACAAAAACAAAGATCACCACAGCCAATCACAAACAAACAACCACACCCTAGGCCAACCCCAACCTCTCTCACCACCAAAGGAACACAAGTGAACAGCAGAGAACTGGCACAAGTAACACTGACACCAAACCCTACATACATTAAGCAAAGTAGAAACATCGCCACCCGACCCCACCCATCTCCCCCCTCCCCCCTTTTCTTCCTAATGTCTCAACAAATGAAACTGATTTATAAAAATGTTACATGGAAAAAATACGAGAGACATTACACATACTTCTGTAAAACAAGAAAATCTTTAATTAAAAAAGAAGAAGCAAGAAACCATGGTTTCCTGTTACACCTGGAGCATGCCACAGACATAATTCATAAAAAAATCTCTCTAATATAGCTTTGGAATAATATCTAACCAGAATTAGCTGAAATGTGCATTATTGTTAATTATTCTAACTTCCAACAGCTCCAAGGATCAGCTGTGCTGAAAGGTAAATACTCAGAGGTGGCTAAAATCCTTCCTCTCCTCCATGAATCAAGAATGCGGCAAGATATTTCAGAAATCTGGGGTGTGATAGTCTTAATTGTTGTAGCAGAATAATTTGTTAAATATGAGACAGTCTTCAAAAGTACTTAAAGTCAAAGAATCATGTTATTGAAAAACTGTTATTGAAATTGACTTGTTTTTAATATTTTTCTTTTTATTTTTATTTTTGTGTTTATATAAAATTGGAAAATCTAATAAATATTCATATATAAAAAAAACAAAAGTACTTTTATTAAAGGCTGAAGTGTAAATAGCCCAAATAGAGCATTTCAAAGATGCCAATCTGATAACAACAGCCCTGTCATGCTACTCTGTGCATCATGGAAGAGTGCTTATTATGTTTACATTTTGGCTTGGCCGTCTGGCAGTCAGGATCCCAAGAGAGATGCATCATTTCCACTGCAGATACATCTTAATTATGGGGCTGATTTTGACTGTAAATTATTTTCCACGTGCTTTCTTAAACAAGAATAGTGTCAAAAACACATAGTTGGTTTGGAAAATGTGCTCTTTTCAAGTAATAGACCTGCTTCATCCTCTGTTGATTGAGGCTTGATTTACGCAAATGTTTCTGAGTTTTAGGGACACAGGTGGCGCTGTGGGTTAAAGCACAGAGCCTTGGACTTGCCGATCAGAAGGTCGGCGGTTCGAATCCCCGCAACGGCGTGAGCTCCCGTTGCTTGGTCCCTGCTCCTGCCAACCTAGCAGTTCGAAAGCACATCAAAGTGCAAGTAGATAAATAGGTAGTGCTCCGGTGGGAAGGTAAACGGCGTTTCCGTGCGCTGCTCTGGTTTGCCAGAAGCAGCTTAGTCCTGCTGGCCACATGACCCGGAAGCTGTACGCCGGCTCCCTCGGCGAATAAAGCGAGATGAGCGCCGCAACCCCAGAGTCGGTCACGACTGGACCTAATGGTCAGGGGTCCCTTTACCTTTACCTTCTGAGTTTTATTCAATTTGACACCCCCCTTCAGACCTGTTTTTGTGTGCATTTTTTCATTCTAAGCTTACAAGTTATGTGAGTAGTTGTGTTGAACAAAGTGGGGCCCTTGCATGCATTGATCATAGGCAATTACTAGGTGCTGTTTCAAAGTCGCTAACTAAAAAGAAAAAGCCAAACCCATTTGAAAAAAGAGAGACAATCCCACCCTGCCCATATCACATAGCTTGGCCTGAATGTGGCTTAATGTGACAGCATAATAAAACATATATTTACTTTTGACATACCTCAATTGCATCATTAGTGAATATTTGTCATGGCATTTATATACAAATACTTCTGATTTGTTGTTTCCAGTGGAGCTCAGATAAAAGGCAAATAACATAATGGAGCATCTGAAGAAATTCCTACCCTTTCCCATATTTTGCAGCTTTTGGAAATGTTACATTTTCAGATACCATCTGATCATGTCTCTCTGTGTGCTATGTAATTATTATTATTATTATTATTATTATTATTATTATTATTATTTATTCGCTGGCTTTCCCCAGACATTCTGGGCAGCTCCCAACAGAATATTAAAAACACGATAAAACATCAAATATTTAAAACTTCCTCAAACAGGCAAAACTAACTGAGATCCAGTGGTGCAGTTAGATAATTTTAGACTCTGAACTTCAAAGCCTTATGGTCCCCCACTTCTTTAAATAGTGATGGTTAGGTTCATGGCTGTGTTAGGCTAAGCCTGAACCAGACCTGAAGACAAGCAAAGTAACCCTGGCTTGTTTCACTTAATGTAGCAGGACAAGTATTTGGGTCAGAGTGCTGAAACGAACCAGGATCAAGGCAAGATAGGCTTTGCTCTGGTTCATTGTCTGGGGTGGCTTTGATTGTGCAAACAAACCATCGTTCTTTTAAACGAAGCATGGCTTGCCTTGTGTGTGAACCAACCCACGGTGTATTAATTTCAAAATGTCATAAGCCAGTTCCGCTTTGTTTGGGGCCCTCCAGCGCATTGAGGTCCTGAGCATCTGCCCCAAGTCTTTCCTCATTGGCATTGCAGCTGGTGGAAGTCAAAGGACTCCCATTAACCCATTCTGCAGCCTTCGGATAATAAACCTCTTGAGAGTCACTTACACAACCAGCTTATTATTATTATTATTATTATTATTATTATTATTATTATTATTGGATACCATATGTTAAGTCTATATATTAATTACTGAGTAAACACGCTCTGACATTTAACATGTTAACATGTACGTAAATTGAATGGCATATTATGTACTGTGGTTTCATTACCACACATAAGTGAATCATGCAGGCCATTTGGAAATCAGTGATAAATGAGATTAACATAAGAGCAGGCCATCTGGCTGTAGTCAAGTATAAAGGGAGTGGGGAATAAAATAACTCCAGATTTCCAAAGGTTTTGGGTTGGGATCTGGAGAGTCTCTTCTGCCTACAGAATCTTCTTTCGCACAGCTAATTCTGCGCAAAGCTTGCGCAAGAGCTTGAGCATTCATGTGCAGAACTTCACAAGTGAAATCTTCTCTCTCACTCAAAGAATTCTGGATCTTACCTCTACAGTGGTACCTCGGGTTAAGTACTTAATTCGTTCCAGAGGTCCGTTCTTAACCTGAAACTGTTCTTAACCTGAAGCACCACTTTAGCTAATGGGGCCTCCTGCTGCCACCGCACCGCCAGAGCCCAATTTCTGTTCTTATCCTGAAGCAAAGTTCTTAACCTGAAGAACTATTTCTGGGTTAGCAGAGTGTGTAACCTGAAGCGTATGTAACCTGAAGCGTATGTAACCCGAGGTACCACTGTAGCTCCCTTTTTGCATCATGTTGAGGAAAATGCTATCATCATCACTCTTTTTCAGTTCATTTTTAAAGAATATCTAAACAAAATACAAGATAGAGTGTAACAACCTCAGTTTTGAACAATATCCTTTTACTTTTAAAAAATAATAATTATGGAATCTGTGTTGGTTGGCAAATTGTATTTTATAATTTTATATTCTCTATTACTAACATTTTAACTGGAAAAAGCTGTAAAATTAAATTGATTTCTGCTATCCTATTTTTAAATGAGCTCTTGTGTGACACGGGGGAAGCAATGATTTAAAATTGCAATCTAGCTCCTGGCTTCAAAAATTGGGCTTTGTTAACCTGGCATTTGCCAAAATTCTTGACAGCTTGTATTACTGAAAGAAGGAGGGGGAAGCAGAGCTCTTTTGCCATCAGAGATTAAAGGCAGAATTACATCATTAGGATTGAGCAGAGTCTTTGGGATCTCACAGAGCACACTTTCCTCTTCCTGCCCTACTCCCTATGGTTTCTTTTTCTGTTTTGCTGCCTTCAGCTGTTTCTTCAGAAAATATTATGTTATTAAAAAGGATTGCATCAGAGATGAACCATAAACCCGTCAAATTTCCTTGAATGCATTTTGGCAGGCCAACCCTGAGCATTGCCTCTTAACACTTAATTCTGTTTACTGCATTTCTTCACATTCTTCATTAAAAACAAAAACTATCCTTCTCGCTGTGCAACAGCCCCAATCCTGACTGGACTTTCCGAGTTGCTATTTAAAAACACAGGCATTCCAGCATTTCACATATTGTTTTGTTAATCCCCAAGTGAAATTTATTTAAAATCACCAGACATCTTCTTTTTAAACTTTTGT
The DNA here is from genome assembly GCF_964270895.1 of Podarcis filfolensis. NCBI lineage: Eukaryota > Metazoa > Chordata > Lepidosauria > Squamata > Lacertidae > Podarcis > Podarcis filfolensis. The sequence continues at coordinate 12,292,646 of NC_139621.1, forward strand.
TCTAGTCAGGGCTTTTTTTCAGCCAAAACTTGCGGAACTGAGTTCTGGTACCTCTCAGGTGGGTGCCATTGCTGTTATAAGACAACAAGGGCGGCCTTCAAGGTGAGTTCCAGCACCCCTTTTTCTAGAAAAATAGCCCCTGGCTCTGGTGACCCTTTAATAATTTCTTTTTCAAGAGCTACAAACTATGCAACTCTGAAATAAATGCTGTTTCCAAGTTTTTTCACTTGTGTGTAAAAACGAAATAGATAACCCTGACCCTCAGAAACTAAACTCCAGCTCAATTCAGTCTTCCAAGTCCCCCTTGTTCACCCTCCAGACTTACTTATTGTTCTCCCCCCGCCCCTCCAAAAAAGATTACCGTATTTTTTGCTCTATAAGACTCACTTTTTCCCTCCTAAAAAGTAAGGGGAAATGTGTGTGCGTCTTATGGAGCGAATGCAGGCTGCGCAGCTATCCCAGAAGCCAGAACAGCAAGAGGGATTGCTGCTTTCACGGCGCAGCGATCCCTCTTGCTGTTCTGGCTTCTGAGATTCAGAATATTTTTTTCTTGTTTTCCTCCTGCAAAAACTAGGTGCATCTTGTGGTCTGGTGCGTCTTATAGAGCAAAAAATACGGTACTACATGACTGTTGTGACCCATGTAACTTAACTGATCCTGTCCCTTGTCTTAGGAGATCAGAAGGCCTTTTTGCACCAGACAATCAGAACATGCAATGGGGCTCTGATCGGACATTTGCATCCTTCTGATGCAAGGCACTGTTAAGTTTTGATACTTGTGCTGCTGTCAGAGGCAATGAGGGTCGGCCGTTGGGGTGACAAATTAGTTCTGACAAGCTTAATGACCTCAAGAAAGGAAAGTCTGCAGTCTTGATAGCATGTGCAGAATAACTGGTTAGCTCAGCCAAATGGGGAATGTGTTAAAAAACCCAAATTCTCTTTGGCAGGCCAATTTTACTGTTCTGCGGGGGGGGGGGGGAGGGAGAGGCTGCCACCAGCTTCTTTATGTGTACAAATGTATCAACCAGCTTTATTTCAAGCCATTCGACTTTAAGAGGAACAATCAGAGCTTTCAACCACTGCTCATGGTATAAAGTTAAGCAGACAGTGATGAGGAAGTTGGCTGTATGAGAGGCATTTAGAACTATGATAATTATTACAATTTGGAAATGGTCAGCTATTTGTGCATACATATGCATGTTTTATTTTAAAAATCTAATTTAGTGGGGTTTTAAAACTGACGCCACAGTATAATAGGAATAGTAAATTATGTGGAAAAATGGGTATAAATTCTCTCTCCAGCCCACCTAGCAGTTTGAAAGCATGTCAAAGTGCAAGTAGATAAATAGGTACCGCTCCGGCGGGCAGGTAAACGGCGTTTCTGTACACTGCTCTGGTTCGCCAGAAGCGGCTTAGTCATGCTGGCCACATGACCCGGAAGCTGTACGCCGCCTCCCTCGGCCAATAAAGCGAGATGAGCGCCGCAACCCCAGAGTTGGCCACGACTGGACCTAATGGTCAGGGGTCCCTTTACCTTTATAAATTATCTATAGCTACAAATATAGCGTAGTAAAAATGGAAAGTCCAGTCTTACGACTTACAAGATGAAATATCCGCTAAAACAGCACACATTTTGTTTATTCTTTTCAGTTTGTTTGCTTGTTTGTTTAGATATATATTTTTTTTGCTTTTAATGTTGGTGAGGCAAGAATTCCCAAGCCCATCTGTTTTTGCAAAGGAAGCAGCAGGCAGGAGCACAGCTGTGCAGGAGCCCACTGTGGGCCTGACACACAAGGGCTGCCTTGCATGGCCACAGAATATGCTACTGACGACTGAAAAGGTGGTTTCTGGAAAGGCTGCGTGTGACGTGTGTGGCTGTTGCCTGATGTGTCATGAATGTTAGAAGTGGCACTTGGCTGAGCATATAAAACGAAGGATGAACCCCCTGCCCCCCTGCACACTTTATATTTACAGTTCCCAGCAGAATGCAAACATGGATTCTAAAAGAATTTCTTGTATATTTCTAGTTTTAAATTATTTCTCCGTAAGATACAGAGCTTAATCCTTTTCTAAACAAATAGGGCCTAATTGAAAAAAAAAGCAAAGGGAGCTAAGCAGCAAAGAATAGAAAAATGTTTACAGAGCTAGGAAGTACATACTGAATGTTGCAGAAAATTTGCATATGGATTACTTGTGGAGAGAAAAAGAGAAACATTCTCAGCCTGTTTGTTACTCTGATGGACTCCCACCGCTTCAAATACAAGTCCTTTTGCCTTTTTCTTTTTAATCCAACTGTTCTTTTTGGCAATCTTTCTCTTGAACCACTAATTGAATATTCTGTTTTTGTATTTCACCCTGGGCAAAAAAAGAGAGAGAATGAAAAATAGCTGTGCCCAGAAGAGGAGGCTGGTTAGGTTTTAAATATTAGGCTATATTAATTTAATTTGTTTTCAACTAAGGGTAATTGAATGAAGGTGAGAGTGTATCTGATAGAAAATGCAGAATGTTTTCCAGACTGGTTTATTACATAAAAGCATGTAGATGTGAGATGTTAATATACGCTAATCAAATAATACCATCCTGCAGTGAGCCACCTGCTCAGTGCTAAATTCTTGCTCAGGAAGAATTACCATGTAGGTGCTGCAATTTATAAATGTTGATAACCGAAGCACAACATATTTTTGTTGTATTTTTTAAATAACGGACATAACACATGCCTAGGAAGAGAGCAGGAATGGCACTCATCCCAGGGGTATATTTCATTTCAATGCAGACCCTTCTGTCTGTGCACATTATGGGGTTCTACCTCAATCATTCAAAATCTGATGTTAATGCACATAAATAACTCAGAGAATTACACTATCCAATGCTCCATTTTAATGAGAACTCTTCAAGCTGTAATTAAAATCAGTGTTAGTTTATCTGAACAATTTGAAGACATCAAAACACAGCCATTTATTTTAAGGGCTCTCTTTTCCCATAAGCAAATAATACCCCTGATCATGAGACCTATGTTTATGAAGGTTCTTCAGTGTATTTTAGCATTTTTAAAATAAATTCTATGCTATTGAGAAATCAAAAGGTGCAATCACCGCTTTTTCCATGTTCTTTGTTGTGCACCATGCTCGTTTTGTTTTTAAAGAAGATGTACACTGTGAACTCAGAAATAAGTCCCACTGAATTTGACAGGACATTCCAGTACACTTGGATAGAGTTACATACGGAAATCTGCTTAAAACTCCATATAGGCTACAGAAATCCAGCAAATTACAATGTTTGCTCATAGGAAGATAAAATTTATGTTTGGCAGGAAGTCTTAAGTGAATGTAAGGAGGAGGATTAAATTTTAAAGTTGGAAGTTTCTCCTTCCACAACTAATGGCAGCTTCAGAGGGGGGTGATTTGTATTGGGCTGTTCTTATCCTGAAGCAAAGTTCTTAACCTGAAGCACTATTTCTGGGTTAGCGGAGTCTGTAACCTGAAGCGTATGTAACCCGAGGTACCACTGTACGTAAATCCGGCACTGCGCGCGCACACACACACACATGTGCAAATGGGATAGTTTTGGGATGATAATATGAGGTTAGAGTCAGGTTAGGAGGGGAAGATGACTTTTGCCAGTTCTGTCCCCAGTGCCATCTCCTGCATGGCTCCAGAGAGTTCCCCATCCCTCTGGAACAGGATGGAGGTGGCCCTGGGGGATGCAGGAGAAGCAGGAATCCGCAGACTTCACTCCTCCCTAAGCTAGCAGGAGCAAACCATTCACTCATTGACTAAGATGTGAATGCTTGTAAGAAGAAAGAGGGCACTTACAGTACAATAAAATTGGCAGAAATGAAAAATAAACCATACAAGTATTTGAGCAGTTGGGAAAGGAAGGCAGAAAAGAGAGAAAAGCAGAAAAGTTCCAAACTGCTTTCCAACAAAGAGTTGCAGCAAACTAATTCTCAGGTTCTTCGGTTTTTTTCTTCCGATGGCTTTCATTCCACATTGTTTTCAAATTATTACCAGCTGACACATTCAAAAGTAATTTCTCTTCCAAGAAGCTTGTCATAATATTTACTTTCTTCACAATAACAACAGAAAAGTCAGCCAGGACTGAAATGGGGAGGCGTACTAAATCCTAAGAATCTTTACTTAGAAATAGTTCCCACAAAGTTAGTATGTTTGTGTGCGTCATTTATAGGTACATGCATACAGCACGGCCATCAAATGTTCAAGGCATCTGTGTTGTGTTGTAATCGATTCCATGTTTACTCAGAAGTAAGTCCTGTATTGTTCATTGGGGCTTACTGCCATGTAAGTGTACAGAAGATTGGAGCCCAAGGAACAAAAGGCAAGTTACACGTGAAAGGAGTGTACAGTCTAAAGTTCCAGTGATCTTTTTTCCAGTGCTAAGTTTTCAGCTTTTATAAATACAAAAAAAGGTGCATCTCTGTGGTGACTGACTTTGTCAGGTCTAAACTTTGTGGATATGCAAAGTTAAGTGCATCTGTCAATCTCTTAGTCAAGGGTAGGAAGGGGCAATGGCCACACTTTGCAATCCACTGCATACATGGCTTGGTTTGGTATTTCTCCTGGAGAAAAGGGCTCTGTTATTCATGAAGGATACTTTATGTCTTTTTCACACACACAAAAATAAATGGGGAAAAACAGTTCAGCATTCAGACTTTTCCAGTAATTGGGTTGTCTTGGGCCTCTGAGTGTACAAAATCTCTGTGTCTGTTGTAGAGGTACTTTAGAATTATTATTATAAGAGAGGGACTCAGAGATTGCGAAGAAGCATCACAAGCTGCTTGCATGACCTCTTCACACAACTTTCCTACAAAACATTCTTTTTGGACATTAAAACACACGACACCAGCCGGGCATGAACTTGATTGTGCAAGTGGCTAGTGGTATAAGTTTGTAACATCCGAAAGCTATGTTGAGGCCTCCAACAGTTTCTCTGCTAAAAATAGCCTTCATCTGCCCCCCCCCCGCCGCGCAGGAGCTAAAAGTGTTGGTATCTCCGCCCCCCCCAGCATGTCAACATAACAACAGCTGACTGGTTAAGAAACCTCCAGGGTCCCATCCCTGGGCATCTTCCGCTTCAGATTTAAGCCTCTAGGTGCATGCTAGAAAGAGGGGAAAAGTCAAGGAATCTCACCCCCTCGCAATGGATAATCATGTATAGTTTTCCTCTCAGTGAGAGAAAGCCAGCCATCTATAATGAATTCATTCATTCATAGCGAAATTAATATAATAATTCACATTTCCCTTGTTCATAACCTTCACTATAAACTTTAGTGTTTAAAAACCTCTTATTTCAATTAGTGCTGTCTATATATATATCCTCTATAAAGAGGGGGGAATCTACATGTAAATAGATTCAAACACCATTTGATTAGTAAGAACACTAGCACAAACACAAAATTAAAAAAACATAGTCCAGGAAATTATCTTTATAAGTTAGTTTACAGCATCAGTTTAAATGTTACAGTACAGAATAAAATACAGTAACCAGGAAAACATTACAGAATTCTGTTGTCTTTATATTATGAAGCATGAATTTTTTATGCTTCCAGAAAGTCTGGATGATTCAGACTTACTTCTATGAGTGTTGAAAGGTCTTAAAATGGCAAAAGCTTGACAAGTATTAAAATGATTAATTGTGGGTAAGGTGCTACATCCTCTTTCATACTTATGTTTTAATAACTCAGAAGTTATGAACGTTCCCATTTGAAAATATAACTGAAATCAACTTGGTTTCATGTTTCAGCACCTAATTGTAGCTAATTTGGGAATAAGCTAACTAAGCCTAAAATCCTATTAGGAAAGAAAACCATGCCTGTTTTGTCCCATTTAGAAAAATGTCATTCTGAGAAATGTCAGTCTATCACTGTGGACTTAATGCCTAATTCTGAAGGTAATCTAACACTATTTGCAGTCATTCCATAAGAATCTATTTGCAGTTGTTGTTGCTGCTGCTGTTGATGATGATGATGATAGTAATAATAATAATAATAATAATAATATCACACATTCAATGTGCACGAGACTTTAAAGCAGGCATGGGGAATCTTAACTGCAGTGGTACCTCGGATTAAGTACTTAATTCGTTCCGGAAGTCCGTACTTAACCTGAAACTGTTCTTAACCTGAAGCACCACTTTAGCTAATGGGGCCTCCTGCTGCTGCTGCGCCGCTGGAGCACGATTTCTGTTCTCATCCTGAAGCAAAGTTCTTAACCTGAAGCACTATTTCTGGGTTAGCGGAGTCTGTAACCTGAAGCGTATGTAACCTGAAGCGTATGTAACCCGAGGTACCACTATACTCAGCAATACATGACTAATAAAGATTTTCAGGCTGCTTACAAACCATACCTTTAAAACACATTTAAAGCACATGACCTCCCCTCCAAATTCCTGGGAACTGTAGTTTGTTAAGGGTGCTGGGAATCGTAGCTCTGTGGGATGTAACCTACAGTGGCCAGGATTCTTTGGGGGTGAAGCCACATGACTGAAATGTATAGGGAGTAATTCAACATTGCGCTCCGTTGATTGTTCCGTCAGGGCTTGCCAGCCAGAGCAACCTCCCCTCTCCCACCCCCACCCATGCCAATTTTGGAGGCTGTGGGGTGGAGGAGAGGGAGAAAGCCCCACTGCACAAGCAGAAGTCTTCAACTCATCCGTTGAAGTGTTAGGGAATGCATTAGAGCAGGGGTCAGCAAACTTTTTCAGCTGGGGGTCGGCCCACTGTCCATCAGACCTTGTGGGGGGGCTGGACAATATGGGGGGGGAATGAACGAATTCCTATGCCCCACAAATAACCCAGAGATGCATTTTACATAAAAGGACACCTTCTACTCATGTAAAAACATGCTGATTCCCAGACCGTCCATGGGTCGGATTGAGAAGGCAATTGAGCCGGCTCCAGCTCCTGGGCCTTAGTTTGCCTACCCATGTATTACGGTAAGACCACCACACATTTATCGGAAGGTGTGGATGTTGGTTGCACACAGGGAGGGCTTGTGTCATTTCCATGGCTGAATAGACGCATATATAAAAAATGCTGCGAATTATTATTATTTTTTTAAAAAAGTTTTGAAATATATATGGAATTTGCCATTAGCTCATCAGCGCCATCTAGTGCCATATTTGTATAATGCACTTAAAATGCCCTTTAACATTATATTTGCAGCTGTATAGCTGAATCCCAGGTTTCCTGAACACACAGAGCTATCTACTTATCGACTCTGTTCAGATACTTGGATGAGCCTGCGAACAATGAAAGTGGAGACGGCAGCCATAATCCTATGACACTAATTCTCTCCCTCACAGTCGTTCACAGGCTACAGCCTTGTTTCAAAATCAGGAAATTAACATGAATGTGCAAGAAGCATTTGCTCAAAAAGGGGGGGAGTTCCTTCCTCCTTACCCTGTTCTTCAATCTTAGCAATGTTCTTTTGCTCCACAGTTTGAAGGCTGCAAGAAGGCCTTTTCTAGACTAGAAAACCTCAAGATTCACTTAAGGAGCCACACGGGAGAAAAGCCTTACCTTTGCCAGCATCCAGGCTGTCAAAAAGCATTCAGTAATTCCAGCGACCGAGCCAAGCATCAGAGGACTCACCTGGACACGGTAAGGGAAGAACCGGATTTCAGATTGTATATTGCTCTCCTGCTTTGACTCTGCTGTAGCTCTTGTTCTCTGCAATTAGAACTTTGAAAGGGGAGATTGTTGGCCATGGAGAATTTGGGCAGAGGCAGAAGGTTAGATGAAGATTGAATCACACTTAAGCGCCGACCCATTGAAATCAGTGGGCCTTCAACTGGTCCTGGCTGAAGTCCCATTGATTCCAGTGGGTCTGCTCTATGTATGACCAGGGTGGAATCTACACATATATTAAAAAAACAACACTGTGAAAATGCTTTTAAAAAAACCTTTTGAAAAATACATTGAATTTTGCATAGCTCACTATTGCCCTCTAGTGTCACATTTGTAAATTGCACTTTACAACACATTTAAAATGTTTTATTTGCAGCTGTGTCGCTGAGTCCTATGTCTGGATGTATCCCGGAGACACTAACTTTTGCAAGAGGCAGTAGCAAATTTATTTAATTGAAACTAGATTTTTTGTTTTTAACAGCAGATGAGATCATTTCAAGAAATAAGTCCTTATTTCTATAACTGTTTCAAGGAGGCAGAAGCTGCTGTATAATAATAATAATAATAATAATAATAATAATAATAATAATAATTTATACCCTGCCCTCCCCAGGCAAAACTGGGCTCAGAACGACTAACATCAAATGTATAACACATTAACATGAAATCAGGCAATCAATTAAAATACATCCTAAAATCAGATCAGGATCAGAATAAAATCCAATCAGATGGCAACCCACAGATTAGGGTTGGGGACCTTAAATGCTCACCAGGCCCAACTGTTTGTGCTGAACTTATATGGGCCTGTGAGAAAAATTGAGAGGCCACTTTCATGCTGTCGAGGCCCATCCTCCAACATGGCCAATCCATGCCTCATGATAGACTCCCCTCCTCTCCCAGGCCCACAGCTCCTGCTGGTGGATCCCTTGTCAGAAAGAGCTGCTGGATCCCCTAAGGCGAAGTGCAGAAGGAGTTCAGCTTAGGGAAGCCTTTTCCCACCCTGAGACTCTCCAGGTGTTACTGAAGTACATCTGCCATTAACCGCCCTGCAGTCTACAGATGAAGTATGCATCTGTATTGTTTAAATAAACAAAAACCTTGACCACTGCCTATGCTGGCCAGGACTGATCAGAGCTTGAGTCCAAGAATTTCTGGATGACAACAGGATGATTTAAGGCAATGGGCCTGTTGAAACACTACACACTCAACCTGTCTACACATTTTGCAAAACTGTGCAATGCATTCAGACGAAGTAAATGTTCTCTAATACAGTGGTACCTCGGGTTAAGTACTTAATTCATTCCGGAGGTCCGTTCTTAACCTGAAACTGTTCTTAACCTGAAGCACCACTTTAGCTAATGGGGCTCCTGCTGCTGCCGCGCCGCCGGAGCACAATTTCTGTTCTCTTCCTGAAGCAAATTTCTTAACCTGAAGCACTATTTCTGGGTTAGCGGAGTCTGTAACCTGAAGCGTATGTAACCTGAGGTACCACTGTATACACAATATATTCCAGTAAAAGAGTATGGAATGTAGAAAGCAACAGTAGCTGTGTTGTTCTTTGAGAAAACCACAGTTGGACAGCAACTTTATTGAGACCAACCAAAATGTCTCCAGAACTCATCATCACACAGGATGCTATGCAAAGCAGTGGTTGGGGGAGGTAGTACCTAAATTATGTGCAAACTAGACCATGGTCGGCTTGTAGACACAGTTCATGCAAGTCATTAATTAGCAAAGTTATGGATTAATATTAGATTGTATACTAAGTAAAAAGAGTTTAGAATACTTGCCTACAACACCAGGTCACAGGCAAAGCATGATATAAAATGTTCATATATACATTCAGATGTTGACTTCTCAATAATTTCAATCAATTTCAATGCACATACTAATGTGCATCTGTTTTAGTCAACTTTTGCTCCTGAATCCAGCAAGGAACACCCATGTAAGTAAGTTGGCTTTGACTTGCACGCAGTCGCCTTGTTCTACGCCAAACAATGGCTTAGCAGGAATGAGCATGTACACTGGTGCAGAGTATGAACATCATGACTGCTTCTCTCCTCGCCTGCCACACAACCAGGCCCTCAACCATGATTTGGCTTGCTAACCGAGGCTCATGGGTTGCCTCCACAAAATAGGGGGTTGGACTCGATGGCCCTTGTGGTCTCTTCCAACTCTATGATTCTATGAAATAAATCATAACTGGTAAACCAAGAACAATCTTGTCTACAACTTCTGGTTTGTTTACAGCAAGACAAATCCCAAGTCCATGTTTGGATGCAATGCTATGCCAAAGCATGGCTTGGCTCACAATAGGACACTTTGCACAACTACCGTATTTTTCGCTCTATAAGACGCACTTTTTCCACTTCAAAAATTAAGGGGAAATGTGTATGCGTCTTATGGAGCGGATGCAGGCTCCTTGGCTTCAGCGATAGCAACGTGAAGCCTCCGAAGCGCAGAGGGAGAGCTCCCCCCGCGCTCCGGAGGCTTCGCGTTGCTTTCGCTGAAGCCGCCTTAAGCCCCCGGAGCGCAGCGCGAACTCCTGCTGCGCTCCGGGGGCTTCAGGCAGCTATCCGCAAGCCTTCGGAGTGCAGCAGGAGTTCCCCCCATGTTCCGAAGGCTTGCGGATAGCCGCCTGAAGAGCAAGAGGGGTCAGTGGAGAGGCGCTACACAGTTTTCCCTCTCTGCGCAGCGCCCCTTCAGCAAAGCAGGAGGAGAAATGGAAGGGGCTCCGTTTCTCCAGCCGCTTCACTGAAGGGGCACTGAGCAGAGAGGGGGAGAATTTTGTTTTTCCTGTTCTCCCCCTCCTATGGCCCGGTGCGTCCTATAGAGCAAAAAATACGGCATGTTCATTCACACTATGCCATATTGTTACATACGAACCAGGCCATTGTCATTGTGTGTGTGTGTGTGTGTGTGTGTGTGTGTGCGTGCATCAGGATGCACATCTGCATTAGAGTTGTGAGTCTCATTTGGGTCCCAAGAAAATGGCTGTTTGAAGATGACAAGAACTGGTTCACGGTCTTGATTTTCCAGTGCTTGTGGTGTAATACTGCACCCAAAGGCAGGTGAAAATATGTGCTAATTTGTTTTTATTTAAGCTTGCATCTTGCAGAAGATGCTTCGTTCATTACAATTTCCTACACAAAAAAACAGCCCATATAATAAATAATTACGTATAAGAGTTATTGGTTGAAATGCATAGATCAGGCCTAAAAACACCTGGGAAAGTGTTTCACTCTAATGGCACAGTGTTATACAAATACCTTCCTGCATGGCAACTGTTGCTCATGAAGGAAATTATGATGAATGGAACAAAATTGCGATGGTACAATTCTGGCTAGTAATGCAAATGAAACAACGGTGAAACACAACTTTTCCCAATAAGCTCTAATGTTCTTTTAAAAGCTTGTATGTTTAGCAGTGCATGTTTATAATTAGTGTTTAAAGTCAAAAACCTCAATAAACAACCCCTGAAGATTCTTTGTATAGCCTTCAGTATTTTTGAAGCTTTCAAATGTAGAGTGTGCTTTCTGCTTTGATTTCTTGTCTGCCATATCCGACTAACCTTTCCCCTTCCTTCTCTCTTCTGAAGCAGGTTTCTTCTGTATCTCTATGTCTGGGACTTTTCCACAGCTTCTTTTCCTGGCCCACTAAAGAAATGTAATCTCTGACTATACCAAAGGTTTCTATGAGGGTTACATAATTGTAAGTACAAGTGGAGATAATGGTTTATTTGATCAGTGTGTGAAATTCAGTCACTCCTGCCTTTGCCACTTTTTGCACCAATGGGCATCCACCATGCCCTGGGCCCTGGCTGAGATTTCCCCTCACCCAGCCAAACTGACCTTTTGCTTCCCACATAAAACTTCACTATTTGTCAACATGCGGCTATTGATTCCCACCCCCCAGCAGTAGATTGTGCAATGCATGCTGATGAGCAAGTAAGCAGTTAAAAATAAAAATAATCTATCAAAGAAATATATGAAATAACAAAAGACACTTGTAGAAAGAAAGCAAACGGTTCCCTTTCTCTTTCTTACCAGTCTTCCTTACTTTCTATCTCTTAGCTGTGTTTTCAGTGACATGACCACTCTGCTTGTGGCATTATTCACTATGGTTAATTGCATTAGAGTTTGAGTCTCAAACCCACAGGCTTTAAAGAAACATAGATGTATGTATCTTAAGAAGTGACTGAAGAACCTTTTCTCTGTTTGCTTCAGAAACCTTACGCTTGCCAGATTCCTGGATGCACCAAACGATACACAGATCCGAGCTCTCTAAGGAAGCACGTGAAGGCCCATTCCTCCAAAGACCAGCAGGCTCGGAAGAAGGTAACAGGGCAAGGGGGGTCTGCAAATGCAAGGAAAATGCAAGGGTGCAGTCCATACAGGATGCAATTATTTATTATTATTATTATTATTATTATTATTATTATTATTAGTGCAAATGCAAGGGTGCAGTCCATACAGTGGCGGAGAACAGGCAGGGGTGGGGCTGGCACGCATCCTGGGGGAGTTCATATCCAACTGTAAGAACCTACCCTCCAAGTGATGGGACCAGTGCCCATCCCCTCCTGGCAAATAGAAGGGGAAGAAATGGAGGCAGTGAGAGATTTTACTTTCTTGGGCTCCATGATCACTACAGATGGTGACAGCAGTCACAAAATTAAAAGACGCCTGTTTCTTGGGAGAAAAGCAATGACAAACCTAGACAGCATCTTAAAAAACAGAGACATCGCCTTGCCAACAAAGGTCCGTATAGTTAAAGCTATGGTTTTCCCAGTGGTGATGTATGGAAGTGAGAGCTGGACCATAAAGAAGGCTGGTCGCCAAAGAATTGATGCTTTTGAATTCTGGTGCTGGAGGAGACTCTCGAGAGTCCCATGGACTGCAAGAAGATCAAACCTATCCATTCTGAAGGAAATCAGCCCTGAGTGCTCACTAGAAGGACAGATCCTGAAGCTGAGGCTCCAATACTTTGGCCACCTCATGAGAAGAGAAGACTCCCTGGAAAAGACCCTGATGTTGGGAAAGATGGAGGGCACAAGGAGAAGGGGACGACAGAGGATGAGATGGTTGGATAGTGTTCGCGAAGCTACCAGGATGAGTTTGACCAAACTGTGGGAGGCAGTGGAAGACAGAAGTGCCTGGCGTGCTCTGGTCCATGGGGTCACGAAGAGGCGGACACGACTAAACGACTAAACAATAACAACACCCTCCAAGTGTCCTGATTTTCCAGGTAGTCTCAAAATTACGAAAGACGTCCTGGCTTCTGATTTGATCCCAGAATGTCCCTCTTTGCCACTGAGCTGGAAGAGGAGGGGGATCTGGCCCTGGTCCCAAGGGGCAGCTATGAGGGAGAATCCCATTGCCTCTCCATCGCTACCACTCCCAGCCTCCTTCCTTGTGGCTGCTCAGAGCAGCTTCTGGAGAGCAGGGAAGGAGGAGGAGGGGCTGCCTCTGCCAAGGCCCTGCCTGGCATGATGCCCTGGCTCTGAGGGGCAGGAACAAAGCAGAGCTCAAGGAAGCTTGGTTTGTTTGTTTTTTTTAAAAAATGCTTTGTGCATCTGCATCTAATCTTGCCCCTTTCTAAAATCTATTTAGCGGTGTGTGTTTTCCTTTTTGTAAAGCTTCCAAAAAATAAAATAAAATCATGATGAATGATAATGATGAAGAGAAACTGCACCTGAAGACAGACATGTATTGGGAGGTTTTTAATGCTCAATGTTTTTATTTTGTTTTTAGATATGCTGTAAGCTGCCCAGAGTGGCTGGGGAAACCCAACCGGATGGGCGCGGTAATAATAATAATAATAATAATAATAATAATAATAATAATAATCCCTGACAGATGGCCATCTAACCTCTGCTTAAAAACCTCCAAGGAAGGAGAGTCCACCACCTCCCGAGGGAGCCTGTTCCACTGTTGAACAGCTCTTCCTGTCAGAAAGTTTTAATAATAATAATAATAATAATAATAATAATAATTTCTTATTTATACCCTGCCCACCTGGCTGGGTTTCCCCAGCCACTCTGGGCGGCTTCCAACCAAATATTAAAATACAGTAATACATCAAACATTAAAAGCTGCCCTAAACAGGGCTGCCTTTAGATGTCTTCTAAAAGGCTGGTAGTTGTTCTTCTCTTTGACATCTGGTGGGAGGGCGTTCCATGGGGCGGGTGTCACTACCGAGAAGGCCCTCTGCCTGGTTCCCTGTAACTTGGCTTCTCGTAGCGAGGGAACCGCCAGAAGGCCCTCGGCGCTGGACCTCAGTGTCCAGGCAGAACTATGGAGTGGAGACGCTCCTTCAGGTCTACTGGACCGAGGTCGTTTAGGGCTTTAAAGGTCAGCACCAACCCTTTGAATTGTGCTCGGAAACGTACTGGGAGGCAGTGTAGGTCTTTCAAGACCGGTGTTATATGGTCTCGGCGGCCGCTAGACTATGTCTAGTCGGAATCTCATTTCCTGCAACTTGAAGCCATGGGCTCGAGTCCTACCCTCCAGAGCAGGAGAAAACAAGCTTGTTCCCTCCTCCATGCGACAGCCCTTCAGATATTTGAAGAGGGCTCTCATGTCTCCCCTCAGTCTCCTCGCTTCCTGATCTTCAGAAGGCTTGGCTTCTAGACCCTTGGTCATCCTAGTTGCCCTCCTCTGCACACATTCCATTCTGTGAATATTATGAACTGTGTCATAATTTCTAAATAATCATTTATTACTGCTTTAGAATGCAGTCGTACCCAATGCTGATGGAGAGGAGAGGAGCCGAGTTGCTTCTCAGTACGTGAGAGAGATCAGTGGAGTGAGGAACTCACTGTGTCCTCCTTTGAGTGTCTTCCTCATTCTTTCCGGCAAGGAAATAAATCAATGAAATGACCACTTTTATTCCTCACTTATTTTTAGTATGAGAGTTTACCTTCATTCTTGGTTTACTTTTGTATTCTTTTAACTTATCAACCCGAATCGGAAATACATTTGCTGAACAAAGTATGGTGCTGGGGGCGGGGGCACAAAAGGATTTGTGGCATTGATCAAAAGGGTTTTTAAATATGCCTTTAGGTTGTAATGTATAACATTTATAAGCTACAGTAAACTTACGGGATCTTTGAGAACCTCTGATGACTAACTCACTTCAGGTTTTGGTATTTGAAATATTTCCTGGCGTAATAATAAAATGTAAGAAACAATAAACCTTTAAAGTCAGAATTAAGGTTATTTACGACTTTAATTAAAAATGAAAATTGGCTTAATGTAAAAAAAAAAAAGAAGTCTTTCGAAAAATGTGAATTCATCAAAAATAACCATAAAAATTCCAAGGTGATAAAAGCACAGTGAGATAATAGCGCCAGCCCTAGGGAACCGTTGACTTGAATAGAATGAGACCCTTTGCTGTTCCACCCTGTTAGTCATGGATTTGTTTAATATATCTTGCTTGACTGCCTCTAATCCTCTTTTTAAATCTCCCCTCTGCACACCAAATGACATTATTTTGCTGTCTTGAGATATAACTTGCCCTTCAAACTGCCTCGCACACATTGTAAGTATTAGCGAGGGTCTGTTTATGTGCCATGAAGCCCATGTCCTTGTTTATTTTGAGAAAACCTGACCACAACAATAGGATGTCCATTGATTCCAGAACAGCTGGGATTTGTGTAATTGCGTCTGCATGTGGTTCCTCCGATATTGCCAGTATCCTAATTAATCATTAGGGCATTTTCCTTTGCCTTCTGGGAATTCATTCAAGGTTTGGGTAGTAATTTAAAGTGAGCTCCACATTCTATATGTACTTACTATTTGTACAATAAATGTAAACCACATCCAGGGAGACTGCAGGAAAAAATAGCAACTTTTTGCTTTTGAAAGCAATGACTAATGGCCTCCTCCCCTGTTGAGAAATGTAAGGGCCTTTCCTGGCAGTGTAAAATCACGTATGTCTATTTGCATGGTTATAAAGCCCAACCATAACTGAAAAGATTGTGCTAATTCAAAGGGTTTCCTAGTGATTAACTGTCCCTTGGCCTAAGGCAGACGGAACCACCGGAGTTTAACTAACTGAAGAGCCAAACCACCAGATACTTTATCTGTGCCCTTAAATCAGATTTTTTAAAAAGACAAGTTGTCAGCACTGATCCAGATTAATGTGTGGACAGGGGATTTCAACGCTTTGCTCATAGCTGTCAACCGTCCCTTATTTGGCGGGAAACTCCCTTATCCTAGCGCCGTGTCCCGCTGCTGTCCCTTACTGATGATGTCCCTTAAATTTCCCGGGTTTTAAAGGAAGCAGCTCCTCTCCCTCCCTCCCTGCCGGCTAGGGAGGAGGGAGGCTCCAACTGTGTTGCTTGGCTGCGTTGCTCACCCAATAAGGAGTTTAAGAACGACTGGGGGGTGGAGCTTGCATGCCTTGTGCCGATCAAATCGGCCACGTTGTCTGGGGACTCGCCTTTGCTCAGCGCTTCCCAGCAGAGAGGTGACGGTGGTTTTCCTTGCTGCATCCCCTTTGCCGGGTTGCTACACTGTGGGAACCACCGCTGGAGACTTCGTTTCGCTTCTGGCTTGGCTTTCTGCCTTTGGCTCGGAGGGGTTCAGAAGTTGAACATACCTGTGCTTGGAAAATCCCTTATTTTGGCCGCTGATCCCTTATTTTCGAGGCTGCTGGTCCCTTATTTACAAATCTGTAAGTTGACAGCTATGCTTTTGCCCCTACTTGGTTCTGATCCAGAACAGGGGGAAGTGGAGCTCATTGGTGTGGATGGGAGGAGGCTTGTGAAAAAGTGATCAAATGACAATTAGCAGCAGAGAACTGAAAGTCACACAACAGAATATTACAAGATGGAAACAGGCAATCAGATGAACCCAAACCCCACAGAATCTTTTTAAGAATACATTTCTGTATCACTTCGTGCTAGTTTGTATTTAATGTTTCATGCTGAAGGCTAGGCTTCAAATGAGGCACCAAATCCAGTCATTGCAGGAAGGCAACTTTCAGGTGTCCACAATCCCACATTCACATGGCAGCATCAACAGCAGATACCACCCAATGGATTTGGGAGAACGTTCATTCTTAAGGGATGAAAATTCTTGCACAGGTTCCTGGTGTCCAACAACAACATTTGGATGCTGGCCCCTAACAATGACCCTCCCTCTTTTTTTACAGAAGGGGGCGTACATCAATTGCCTGCTGATCATGGTCCTGGAATATAAATACCCAATTCCGTAAAAACCTCCTTTAAAAAAACTGGATTCCTTCCTGTTCCTATTAGCTGCTCTCTTGTTCCTTAGCTGCCCTGTGGGAGCAGCAGAATGAAATGTCCGGCTTCCTTACAGAGGGGAGACACTCAGCAACACAACCAGGCAGCAGTCAGAATATTTTTTGTTTAATTTAGTTCATTATATAGTCTGCCTATCCTTTAATCTCAGGGCGTCAGAAACTTTTTAAAAGATTAATGATGGAATAGTCCTATAATTCTCTTGGGCAATTCTAAGTAAGAAATCTTACACTTTGAAGATATTTGTGATTAAGCTGTGTCAAATATCCAAAAGGAGAAACTTCTAGAGTTGGGTAAAGATTTGCTTCTCTGTTTGCCCTCCCTAGGGGACGCGGGTGGCACTGTGGATTAAACCGCAGAGCCTAGGACTTGCCGATCAGAAGGTCGGCGGTTTGAATCCCCACAACGGGGTGAGCTCCCATTGCTCAGTCCCTGCTCCTGCCAACCTAGCAGTTCGAAAGCACGTCAAATTGCAAGTAGATAAATAGCTACCGCTCTGGCGGGAAGGTAAATGCTGTTTCCGTGCACTGCTCTGGTTCACTGGAAGCGGCTTAATCATGCTGGCCACCTGACCCGGAAGCTGTACGCCGGCTCCCTCGGCCAGTAAAGCGAGATGAGCGCCGCAACCCCAGAGTCGTTCACGACTGGACCTAATGGTCAGGGGTCACCTTTACCTTTACCTTGCCCTCCCTATTTGTATCTGGCGCAAAGAAGGCGTTATCAGTAAGCCACCAATAAGCCCCCTTGACTGATCAGAGAGATCTTGGTGGGAGTGAGTGGTGATCTTCAAATTCTTAGTCTAGGCTTCCACACATGTGCTCAGTTGTGAAGATCTTACTTGTGCCTGACCAGTCTATAACAATTTACATTATTGAAATTAGTATGCATAATAATAAAAACCCAATCCATGGATCATGCTTTTAAAACCGTCTGATGTTTTTCCTCAAACTATTACTATGCAATAGGTGGTTCCTCAATGCAAAAATTCCCATTAAGATGCATAACTACACAATCGCCCTATATACTTGTTGATTATTTCACATGTCCCAATCCATAAACTGCTATAATTAGAATGAAAATTCTGCGTTTTCCCAAAGAAAATGTGAAACTGTATGTGTTGCCGTTGTTGCTTATTTACTTGCAATTTCGAATTAATTGTCATACCAAGTTGGATCCAAACGTAGCAGTGCATGAAAGGAAAAACTCCTCCTCTCCACAGAAAGCTTTTGATCCAGCTGAGAGATTTTGCTGAGAAGATGGTGGAGGAGGAGTTTTTTCACCAATTCACCTTTACTCCCTGCTGTTCTCCCACTCTGTAAAGGAAGATTGCTCAGCAAAAGTCAGCTCCCTACTTGACCCACCATTGAGAGCAAAGCTGGAATCCAAGCCATCATATTGAATCAAAATAGTGATTTACAATACTTTTAAAAGTCTGTCTTTTAAGGATTAGGTACCAACTGTTTCTTTGTGATTTTTTTTTAAAGTTGCAGACATTTAAACAGCCAAATTAATAAAACCACACTAAGATAAACATTAGCATTTGCTTTCATGGAAAGAGTCCAGACGATTTATTTGTACTGCACACTGACTCAGATTATTGTTTTCAGTGCTGGAAGAGAAGCTGCCATCTTTGCTGTGTCCCAGCTTGAACAGCATGTCTGGCATTCGGATGTTGTTCAGAGAGAGAACTAAAAAGAGCAAGGATATCATTGATGTCAATGTCAACCATGCTTAAGATAGATAAAGACGAGCTTTTTGAATTTTTTAGTGGCAAGTGTGTGTCATAATCCTGATGCATGGTAATTGTGCTCTGTGTGCAATTAATCTTTGTTCCCTAACTCGATTATTTTTAGTTTCGCCACTGTCTATGAGGCAAACATATAATAGCAACCCTGGCTATATTTATTTCAATGAATATTTTTAATCTGGTGACATACTGCCAAAGTCAGTGTGCTGCCTTGAGGGATGCCTCGATGCATCTGTCTTTCTCAGTTTCACAGGCATGCAGATTTTATAGAAATTAAAAAAGAAAATCAAGACTCCAGGGAGAACAGAATCCTTCACTACAAGTTTGGCCCAGTTGAACGGCTGTAAACAGAAATGCTTTATCCAAGTTGGCTAAAGAGATTTCTCCACAGTGTCTAAATATCTTAACTTTTTGACACAGGAATGACTGCCAATTAGCAGGGAAAGAACTACTCCATAGTTCTTGGGTGGCTTCTGATTTTTACCATTAATTGCTATCACTTTAGAAAGTAAATAAGATTGGACAAGAACAGTCGAGAACAGGCTATTTTAAAACACAAAACGTTTGCATGTATCAAGCATAACGGCTGTGGTTTTGAATGCCATGTACAGCTGCAGGTTTTTTGGGGTGGGGGATGTATCTATTAAATGGATATTAGCTGGGTCTGCAGTGATAATTTTCCTTACTATTTCAAACGATTCTTACTGCAAGGCGAAGAACTTTGAAGCCAGATCTACTTGCCGGGGGCTGTTGTGTTCCTCCAGCAGTTGCCTCCACACAGGCCCAGTCCTATCATTGAGCAGAGGAAAGCAACCACCTCCGACAGCAGATACTAGGGCATGGGTCCAGCAGAAAGGGGGTAGACAACCGAGCTGGGAGTGCCATGGGGCCTGTGCTGCACCCTCCAAGATAATCCTACAGCCTTAGCAGAGTGTTGTTGTTGTTTAGTCGTTTAGTCATGTCCGACTCTTCGTGACCCCATGGACCAAAGCACGCCAGGCCTCCCTCCTGTCTTCCACTGCCTCCCACAGTTTGGTCAAACTCATGTTGGTAGCTCATGAGCTACCAACCATCTCGTCCTCTGTTGTCCCCTTCTCCTTGTGCCCTCCATCTTTCCCAACATCAGGGTCTTTTCCAGGGAGTCTTCTCTTCTCATGAGGTGGCCAAAGGACTGGAGCCTCAGCTTCAGGATCTGTCCTTCCAGTGAGCACTCAGGGCTGATTTCCTTCAGAATGGATAGGTTTGATCTTCTTGCAGTCCATGGGACTCTCAAGAGTCTCCTCCAGCACCATAATTCAAAAGCATCAATTCTTCGGCAATCAGCCTTCTTTATGGTCCAGCTCTCACTTCCATACATCACTACTGGGAAAACCATAACTTTAACTATACGGACCTTTGTTGGCAAGGTGATGTCTCTGCTTTTTAAGATGCTGCCTAGGTTTGTCATTGCTTTTCTCCCAAGAAGCAGGCGTCTTTTAATTTCGTGACTGTTGTCATCATCTGTAGTGATCATGGAGCCCAAGAAAGTAAAATCTCTCACTGCCTCCATTTCTTCCCCTTCTATTTGCCAGGAGGTGATGGGACCAGTGGCATGATCTTTGTTTTTTTGATGTTGAGCTTCAGACCATATTTTGCACTCTCCTCTTTCACCCTCATTAAAAGGTTCTTTAATTCCTCCTCACTTTCTGCCATCATGGTTGTGTCATCTGCATATCTGAGGTTGTTGATATTTCTTCCAGCAATCTTAATTCCGGCTTGGGATTCATGCAGCCCAGCCTCTCGCATGATGAATTCTTCATATAAGTTAAATAAGCAGGGAGACAATATTTATATTTATTTATATCCTGCCTTTTTCCTTGGCAGCACTCAAGGCTGCTTATAGATAAAAACAAGAACCTCTGAAAACATAGGGAAAAAACAATATTAAAAAACAAACACTGATAGAATTAAAACAATATAAGTATATAACATTTGTTTAAAACATGCAAATAACTACAATAAAAACAGCAAGGCAACAGCCCCTTAAAGGCAGGCCTGTTGGAATAAGGAAGTTTTCACCTGCCGGTGAAAGATAACAAGGAGGGAGCCAGGTAGAGGACGCTATGCTACTGCTAGCATTAAAGTAAGATTCATCTGTCAATCAAGTCAGCTTTTGCATGTGGGGCGCCATCTTGCCTTTGCCTCCGGCAGCTCAGTAGCCCTCCGTCCACTGCATGATGGCAAACCACTTTTGAAACGAAGGTGTCTTTTAAAGCTAAATGGATCTTGACAATCCTCAGAGGAGGCCCTGCTGGCCGTACCATGGGCAGCAAACCGCCACCTGGAAACCTCATGAAAATGGGCCTTTTCGGTGGTACCCTCTGGAATACACTTTCTGCCTGGGCCAAGACCTTACGCTCCTCATTATATTATACAATGTTTTTCCCAGGCAATGCTAATCGTACACAAATAGTTTCTGCAAAGATCAAACACTGTGCTTGCAGGGGTGGACTCTGGTAATCTGTTATAACATGGCACCCTCTGCCAGGCCAACATTTGACACCCCCAAATGGATCTTCTCGATAATGGATCATCTCCATTTTGTGCCCCCTCGGCTCGGCGCCCAGTGAGGGGGAACAATGCCCTCAATCTGGCACTGATGCTTGGTTTTGTCTGCTAGACATTCTAGCAGACATTTTCACAGCAAAATGGTACAGGAACTCAGGCAAAATAGTAGAAGGACTGGCAGCAATGCAGCTTGCAAAGCATCAGTTTGGTTGTTATTAGGCTTTGGTGGTAGTTATGAGTTTTCAGTTTTCAGCTGTTGGTTCTACATGCAAAGAAGCAAGCATCAGAGATGTTTGTAACATTTGTCTTGGTATTTATTTTTATTCCTTGGTAATTTATTTAAATGTGTTTCTTTCTAAAAATAATGCTATTGCTCTTTGCATGAACTTTTATAAATTTAGCAACAAAACTCCCTTTCATCTTTCTTCCTTCTCATAAGTGGAATAAAATAGAACAGAACACGCAATCATCATAATTGTCTTGAATCGCCTTCTATACCAACGTCTCAAGGAAATTTACCATAAAAATAATCAATTACATTTCTGCGTTGTATAGGTTTGAGGCAATATGGCAGCAGGTTAGGCAAAGTGTCTTCAGAGCTTATACCTTTAGTTTCTAGTTGCCTTTCTTCAAAATTATATTTCACATTTCATTGTTAAAGCTGCAAGAGAGAGTATAAAGGGGACAGGAAAATTTTAATTTTATTACTTTGTACACACTTAAATTTTGAATATATCTTCATTCATTTGTTTTCTACGGAATCCAATTGAAATATTTCATTAATGCAAGAGGAGGAATTGCATCTGGGGGCTAAGGGTCACTAAGCAGTGCCCATGGCAACTAAGAAGCCATTCCTCACAAAAATGCTGCAAAGAGTAAGTGTTTTAATCCTAACTGTAATCCCCTTACTTCCTGTTCTCAAATGAAATATAAATCAGACACTGTGGAGCAGAGCAGTTTTTCTCAAAGGGGATGTTGGTGCAAAAGGATTAGAGATGGGCAGAAGCGTTTGAGGAATTTAATTATGCTATTTGTTGTGAAATGCTGGTGACTCTGATCAACAATTCTTTTGACTACAGTGACTGAAAACAACAAAACAGACTTTGCACATGAATGGTGGGTTGGCTTTTGTCCCCATCCCCTTTTGTCCCTCTTGTTTCATCATTACTTCTAATTGTTGTGACACAAAAGCTGTCGCATTTGCACTCTCTGTTTCCTCAATGTGGGGTTTAAGCATTATAGGGTCTCCACCAACCTATAGGAAAGAGGTGCAATTCATTAATTTATAGCTTTCCATGTACCTTACTCATGTTTGATACTGTTGTAGTTGTTTAAAAAGTGTTTCTATATTGCAGTATTTTGTTTATAGATGATTATCAAGTCTTTTTTTTAATAATAATTTTTATTAAGTTTTCCATCTAACAATCCAATCATATCATATTAATTATTCCAAATTATACCAATACATATCCTAAAGTCCAAATATTTTGCCAAATTATAATTTTTTGTTGGGGGTTCCCATGCTTCGACTTCATTAGGGTCCAATCATCTCATATTTCTGCTGCTTTTAGTATGCACCAGTCCCATCTTTCAATCTTCTTGTTGTTATCCTTTTTCTTCTTAATAGCCTCTGAGTTGTTTCCACAGGCGGTTAAAGTAAGCAATATTATGTTTCTGTGTGAACTTTGTAAGGCTCTCCCTTTTTTTAAAAGCTGGTAAGTCTTTTGTTTGCAATAAATCCTCACACGCTGTTATTTATGCTGAATCCATCCAAAAGTCCTCCTCGGATAGCAGACGCCATCTTTCTCAGTTCCGATGAAATAGAATCTAGGCGTTTGCTCATTAATTTTCCAAGACAAGTTGCACCATAAATTAGCCTTGGATTATCAAGTCTTTGAGCCCAATACAAAGAGGAAAGGCAGGAGACTAGAAGTGTCCATTGGAACTGAGCTCATCCTGAACTGACCTGGGCTGCATCAGAAACGTTCCGGGTTTGCCTGAACCAAATTGCAGACCCTCCAACATTTCTCAAATGAAAATAGGGACATCCTATTCCATAATGATAATTTTACTATTTATACCCCACACATCTTGTTGGGTTGCCCCAGCCACTCTAGGCAGCTCCCAAAAACATAATAAAACATTAAAAAAACTTTCCTGTACAGGATTGCCTTCAGACGGCTTAAGGGTCGGATAACTCCATACCCTCCAACATTTCTCTGATGAAAACAGGGACATCCTAAGAAAAAATGGGATGTTCTAGGATCAAATCAGAAACTGGGATGGCTTCTCTAAATCTGGGAGGTCCCTGGAAAATAGGGACAATTGGAGGGTCTGAAAATGGGATCCCTCTGAGTCACCCCAAACGGAATCAGGAGCCTCCAAAGTGGTTTGGGGCTATTGAGACATTTTAAAAACTGTGCAGTCAATGTGTCGACAAAAATCGAAACGTTGCCCCTCCCCTCACACATGCCACATAAGAAAAATACAGTGGTACCTCAGGTTACATATGCTTCAGGTTACATACACTTCAGGTTACAGACTCCACTAACCCAGAAATAGTGCATCAGGTTAAGAACTTTGCTTCAGGATGAGAACAGAAATTGTGCTCCAGCGGCGCGGCAGCAGCAGGAGGCCCCATTAGCTAAAGTGGTGCTTCAGGTTAAGAACAGTTTCAGGTTAAGAACGGACCTCCGGAACGAATTAAGTACTTAACCCAAGGTACCACTGTACTACCACGTAAGAAAAAAGGGCAAGGTCCTTTGTGGCAGACAGCTATAGCTTCTTATCAGAGGGAATGATTTTCTGAGCTTTCAAATCACAGTGCTTTGGGCTAGGAGTTGAAACAACACATCCCCTTCTTCTTGTTCCCTTGCTAGTTGTGCTACTGGTTCATGCTTGAACTATACTGGACGTTCAAGTCCTCCTGACTCTCACGCCTCTCCACCGCTGGGCTACACACAGATCAGCCCCAGAGCTCACTAACATTCACCACACCAAGAACTTCCTCTCTTGGTTCTTCTCTATTATATACTCTTCTTGAAAAGTATGAACTCAGACCTTGGTAACATGGCGCCCTGTGTGAGACCAAAATGCTTGCTTCGGGAAGGGGGTGTAAGGACTCTGGCAGGGTCCGAGAGCCCCCCTGCCTCTTTCCCAAAGCTGGGTGTGTGCTTACTAGGCTTGGGGGTGGGAAGGCACCCCCTTGGCCCCCATACCTTGTGGGGGGACAGTTTGCGCTGCCCTAGATCCCCCTCTGCTTTTGAATTCTGGTGCTGGAGGAGACTCTTGAGAGTCCCATGGACTGCAAGAAGACCAAACCTCTCCATTCCTAAGGAAATCAGCCCTGAGTGCTCACTGGAAGGACAGATCCTGAAGCTGAGACTCCAGTACTTTGGCCACCTCATGAGAAGAGAAGACTCCCTGGAAAAGGCCCTGATGTTGGGAAAGATTGAGGACACAAGGAGAAGGGGACGACAGAGGACGAGATGGTTGGACAGTGTTCTCGAAGCTACCAGCATGAGTTTGACCAAACTGCAGGAGGCAGTGGAAGACAGGAGTGCCTGGCGTGCTCTGGTCCATGGGCTCACGAAGAGTCGGACACGACTAAACAACAACAACAACAAGAACCCCCTCACCCTTCTGTCTCTCCAACTGTCATCACTCACCCTTCAGCTAGTATCCTGCAGCTAAAAGAAAGAGCCTTACACCACCTTCAAGGCTGTATCTTATGAAACAGACTGTGACCCAGAAAAGCTTATGCCATAATGTATGTGTGTGTTTGTGTGCCTTCAAGGTGCCTGAAGACTGTTGCTTTCACTCATCATTAGCTTCCTAGGCACTATCCATCTTCCTCTGTTGATAGAACAAGGCAGCTTCCCATCTCTCCCTCTCATGCAGCCTGATTTGTCAGGATGGCCATCAAAAGCCCTGCTTAACTGTATTTTCAGACCATAGGATTTGTCTCAGCACTGTGTTATGCAAAGAGTAGTCATGTTTCTCCAAACTTAAAGCCACTCCTCACAGCTGTAATGATGATAAAAGGCCCCAAGGTGCTCAGAAGAAGATGGAAACCATAAATCTTATGGCAGGCTGCCACCTGCTGCAACTTGCTAGGACAGCTCCCTCACTGCTATCTGTCATGTTTGCCAAGCTGCAGCTGGGTTGACTTTGCAACATTCTGTAAAAATAGCAAAGTTTAGTATGCTCTTGCAGGAGCAAATTAAGATTGGGTCAAAAAGCACTGTGGGAACATCATTGGTAAACCTGGAAAAGAGAGTGGCTGGACAGGTTTCTCACCTTTCGGGTTCTGGATGGGAAGATGAGAGTCTCTGTATGCTTGTGATAATCTTCCTGTTTGGTCCATTGGTGGGGCAAGATACTATTTCCAGCTAATGTGGGATCTCAGCTTCAGGGCAAGTGTTTTGAAGATGTCTGTTATGTACTGTGTTGAATAGGATCCAAAATGCAGCAGTCTGATTGGTCCTAGAACAATAGGATCCAAAATGCAGCAGTCTGATTGGTCCTAGAACAATAGGATTCAGAATGCAGCAGTCTGATTGGTCCTAAAACAGCAGTATGATTGGTCTGCAGGAGCCACCCAATCCAGCTCCAGATGGAAGTGAATCCACAACCTGATTGGCTTACAGGAGAATTCCAGAATTAGCCAATCACGTAGAGCCCATTGTGTAAATAATGTATATAAAGCAGATACTTTAGGGAAACATCCTTTCCTCCTCACCACTATGAGCTGAATAAAGAGCATGAAATCCACTCTAGACTCTGAGTATATTTCAATGTCCTTTCCCAGGAGTATATATATGTGGGTAGATGAGGGCTTGTTTGGCTCTCCCATCTCTGTAGATGCAGCCGGAGTGTTGTGGCATCCTTGGAGGTCTTACTCTCATTCAGGATTTCCTTTGACTATCATTCCAAACTTTGGGACTAGGTCTGCAAAGGGTTATTTTATCTAATGCTGCAGCCATAGGAAAGGGCATCACCTGCACCCTCACAGCATGTCTCTCCGACTCCAAAATGCTTCTCAAGTGTCTTTAATGTCAGGCTTCAGATGGATTCCTAAATGCTACAATAATAGGAAATATGAGTCTAGCTATCGAAGGCACCATTATTCTCTCAAAAATGTTTTGATAGCAAGCTTATCTGCGTGGGTGTACATGCATCAAGCTATTTTTCTCTTGGCTGAGCTTATTCAGAAGCATATTTTAGTGGCATCTGATTTCCACGGAACAATGATGACTACCAAGGTGTCCATGAAGAAAACATGAGTCTGATAAACAACGACGATAAGGAAAGTGCTAAAGAAAAGATCTTTTGATGGGGAGCCTTTTCCTTTGGAAGCATCTCATGCCTCCGACCAACTGAATGCCTGTTCTTGCACTCAAACATAATGCAGCCGCAAATTGAGGGATTTAGGGGCCTTGTTCCATTTCAATTACATTCCCTTGATTTGCTAAATCTTGGGTGATTATCCAATCATACCTGAAATGAGGAAATGATGGGAGTTGAGTTTCCATCTCTTGTCCTAAGAGATTATAAGCATTAGAACTGTCAAAGGGGGGAAAGCACGTGTGTGTGTGCATGTATATATCTCGCTATAAATGGTGCCTTGTTTTCTGCTGTACCTAAGTAAGAATAACATTGCTCCTGGGAACTGCTCAGGTTCCAAATGCAAAGTTTGTCATATTAAAAGGAGGATCTGAATACCTCGCATGAAAACAATGTATTGTATATTTCAAAGCGAGTAGATCAAGTGTGCCGAATACTGGAGAGCAACTCCATTAAATACAGGGAGCGAAACATTTGGGTTCATACCATTATTATATCTTTAAATTCAGTGCAAGTACTTTGGAAACATTGCAGCAGATTTCAGGATTGATGGCTGGGTTAATATATCACTTACTAGTGTATTATGGAACATATTTCCATGGGCACAAATTGGGCAAGATTTTGGTCACAGGCCATATCTGTAGGACGGATTATTTTTCATCTAAGAACACACAATATTTGACTTCATATTCATGAATCAAAGACAGTATTACAACTATAAAATCACAGCAAACAAGCTTGAGCATGGACAGAATTCAGTTAACCAGTGCACTGGTTTGTTTCCAGGTCTAACTAAATGTTGCAAGTGTAATAAAAGCGGATGAGGGAGGGGGAGATTTGGGGCAGAGAAGTTATGGGGTAGAGGGGTTATTTCCCCCTGCATTTCTGATTCCAAGAAATTTTTCCTACCCTCAGCACCACAAACATGTCATTTATTTTGCAAACAATGTGATAGGGTGGATCATTGGACATTTATTACCACTATTCACATTTCCATGTAACATTTTCAGTTGAACAATACTGTGTGTGATTCCTTTTTGTTCCATTGGGGCAAGTCTCACTTCACTTTTTGTAATCAAGCACTATGTGTACACTCAGGTTCAAAATACCAGGTTCAAAATACACACGAGCCACAAAAAAGGCAGTATATGCACATATAAGGTAAAGGTAAAGGGACCCCTGACCATTAGGTCCAGTCATGGCCGACTCTGGGGTTGCAGCGCTCATCTCGCTTTATTGGCCAAGAGAGCCGCGTATAGCTTCCAGGTCATGTGGCCAGCATGACTAAACCACTTCTGGTGAACCAGAGCAGTGCACGGAAACGCTGTTTACCTTCCCGCCGGAGCGGTACCTATTTATCTACTTGCACTTTGACGTGCTTTCGAACTTCTAGGTTAGCAGGAGCAGGGACTGAGCAACGGGAGCTCACCCCGTTGCGGGGATTCGAACCACCAACCTTCTGATCGGCAAGTCCTAGGGACCCGCGTCCCTATATGCACATGTACTTTTCTCCATTTGTCCTTAAAATACATGCATATAGGGAATCACATCCTTTCTCGCAGCCTGCATGTGACTTGAGAAACAAATCTATTTTGTGTGTGTATTTTTTGTGTTCCTAAAAAATGCAAAAACTCAAACCACACTTTGCTTCATTCTTTATTATTCCTCCTTTTCCCCATATTCTGAATCCAATTACACATAGCTGGGATGCTGATAAAGGAAAGAGATCAGCTCCATACAGTATAATAATAATAATAATAATAATAATAATAATAATAATAATAATAGATACATTGCTGGCAAGCTGAGTTGTAAAGGAACCTTTTTAAAGGCAAATATAAACATAGGATAAATAATATGTAGCCTTGAAATCTTTCTTGGGAAGGTTAATTGTTTTTGAACAATGTTTCATGGCAATTAGTGCCACTTTCACTACTTATTCTAAGAATCTGGATGGGGAAAATGTAGATACCTTTGACCTTAGAAATATACGTGGATAATAGCAGTAATAGCTGTTAAGCAATGCAGAGTGGAGTTCATGGTTACAGCATGAGAAACATCTGGGTCCTGGAGGTGGGAGACGCATGAGGGATAAATGAGAAAAGATACAAGAACTCATCGTACATATTTCTGGTTTTGCTTCTTAGCAAAATGGGGACAGGGGTGTGAGAGCAGCTATCAAGACAGGACAACAGCTTGGGATGGAAGTGGCCACAACTTTGTTGATTACAGATGTCAGAAGGCTTTGGTATAGGCACTGGGGATGCATCCAGTGGATCAACCAACCCAATTTCTGGTTGATTTCTTCACCAGAACCCCCTAGGATGCAGATCAAATAGGGAGAACTCCCTAGGATGCTCTTTTGGGGAGTTCTGAGGTCCATTGGCCACCATCTTGGCCTTCAGACAAAACTTCCCCCCTAAACCCCTTTACCGGGATACTCTGACAATTTGTTCCAGTTGGATAGACTGCGAAGTCATTCTGTGTTATGCTGTCCATAAGCATCAATGTGCCATTTTCACCATTCTCAGCAAATGCATTTGTTATGCTCCAAATGTTGAGATTACTGTATTTTTCGCTCTATAAGAGACACATTTTCCCCTCCAAAAATTAAGGGGAAATGTGTGTGTGTCTTATGGAGCGAATGCAGGCTCCTTGGCTTCAGCGATAGCAACGCAAAGACTCCGAAGCGCAGTGGAAGCGCTCCCGCTGTGCTCCGAAGGCTTCGGGTTGCCTTCACTGAAGCCAGCAGAGTCTTGCTCTCCAGGCTTCAGCGAAAGGAACCCGAAGCCTCCAGAAGCTTCGGGTTCCTTTCGCTGAAGGGTATGTGCCCCTTCAGCTAAGGTGCAGCACCCCTTCAGCTAAGCAGGAGGAGAAATGGAAGGGGCTCCATTTCTCCTGCCGCTTCACTGAAGGGGCACTGCACAGAGAGGGGAAGATTTTTCCCCCTTGTTCTCCCCCTCTAAAAGAAGCTGCGTCCTATGGTCGGGTGCGTCCTATAGAGCAAAAAATACGGTACATGCTTGCTCCTGGTCTTTAAAACATGGGGGTGTGTGTGTGTAATGCAATCATCTGATTTCATTTTGTTATCACTGAAACATAATGATATTATTATGTTTCGTTATTTTGGTGTTTGCTGTTTCTCTGAAACACATGGTTTTTCTCTTTTCTGTGCTTGTATTTCAGTTGCGTTCAAGTATAGAGCTTGACCAGGACATTCTCAATGACTGTCTCACCATCCAGCCTCTCCAACCTCCTGCATCTCCCCAGGGCACTTCAGAAAGCACCGTCAGACAATCTCCAGGACCTGTGCATGACATTTACACAGGTATGGTATAGGGGAAAAGGGAAAGAAACGTTATGTACAGGGTAGGATTCCAGGAAATAATTTTGTTGCCCATAAAAGCAAAGGAACGGACAATAAAAATGAATTGACAATAAAAGCAAAACAATTTTAATCTGGAGTCAGTGTGAAAGTTTCATGAAGGATACAAGTATGATCTCGAAAAAGGAAAGAACTGTAAAGCCCAATTAAATTTACAGGGAGAAAATTAAGAGCAATTTCCCCAAGAAACCAAAGGGAGTTTACGGTATCATCTTGGAAAACATCTTAATTCAGGTTAATCCAGGCCTCCAAGCCAAAAATGAAGCTTCAGGCACCCCTTTCACTCTTATGGGGAAACATTTTTAAGGCTGTAAGTTTTTCTCTTTTTGAGAGACATGGATGGAATTACAGATATAGAAGCCCCTTCTGAGTGGATATATGCCTTTAAACTTGCTTGGAGGAGGAAATAAAAGGGATTCACTTCCCTTCTGTGGTTTTAGGAACAGTGATTTTATTAGGAATATGGCAGGCATCGAAGGGGTGTCCCTAGGAAAGGAATGTACAGACTTCCAAAAGGATGGGAGATGTAACAAATGAGAGAAGGTAAATGGAAAAAAACTAGACTGAGACTTGAGTTCTTCTCAGGATAATTGTGATGGCCTGGGATTCAGATTCAGAGGCTGAACCTGAGGAATCCCAGCCTGCACAGGAGTCCCCGCCTCCAGAACCAGCTGAGCTGGGGCTGGGGCATGAACCTGAAGGGCCCTCACCTGTGCGGGATCCTCAGGTGCAGGCATCAGCTGAGTCTGCTCTGGCTCCTGAGGCGATGGAGGACCCATTGCCTGCAGGTGCTCCACTCTCAGCCCCGTCAGAGGAAGCTGAGGTTGCCTCTGGGTCCGGTAAGCCTCCAGCCTCTCCTGAGCTGGAGAGGCTCAGGGCAGAGAAGCGGAGCGAACTAAGTTCCCGCAGGAGGAGTGCTCGCCTCCAGGCCAGGAGAGGTTCGGGGCCGCCCTATGCCTCGGGGCATATAAAAGCCAGCCAGCCCCAGTCCCCAGTTGCGGGAGCAACATTGGTGGTTGTCAGTCCCTGCCTGAACCCTGCCCAGCACCCAGCTTTGACTTTTACGGACTGCCTTCATATTGCTTCATCATCCACAGACTGGACTTGGACCTTGCCTCTTGATTAACCCCTGGGACCACCACAATAATCACAGAAAGCTGCCTTATATTGAGCCAGACCATTAATCTACCTGGCTCAATATGATCTGCACTAATTGGCGAGCAGGGTTTCTGACAGGGTTTTCCCACCCTCACCCTACATGGAAACCAGGGAGTGAATCTGAGATTTCTAATAGGCTGGCCACGTGCTTGATCCCTGATCCATGGCCCTTCTTCCAAAGGAGGATTGCAATACTCTGCCTTTACTTTATATTTAATGCCTATGGAGGAGGTCATTTGGGTCACTGCAGATTACTATACAGGGTTGAGGAAAAACTGCGCTTGTTTAAATCACCCCTTATATGCAGTTATTAAAAGAAAGCACACCCTGTCCGTCATTGCAACCGGTCACAGATTTAGCAGTGGTAAAGAGCAATTCAGTATCAAGTGATGGGTTAACGGATACATACACAATTTGTTTTCTTTCCCTCCTGCTGGTGCCAGACTAAACTGGCTAAAATCAAATGAGGGATATGCAATGCACCCGGGACAACTTGATGATAGTGAGGGAGCTGACGCATGAAAAATGTTATTATACAACGACTGAAGATTCATTGGACCCCTCTCTGCTTTAGTTAGCCAGCTTTTTATAATCCCCATGAATAGCCTCTGCTGTGACCCTCACAATCATTTTGCAAACTAACTACAAGAGAAGGAAAAGAACCAATAAAATCCCTACATGCTGCTAGAATGCATAGCAATAATGGGGGACCTGCTGTGAAACAATATAGAACATGTCAGTGATGCCGGAGGAAAGGGTGAAGTTCGCGATGGAGCTCCGCCCTGGTCCCAAGAGGTCACAGCTGTTTCTTTGGCTGGCTGATATCCTTTAGGTTTGCCTTCAGATATTTCTAGTGATTGGCAGCTGGAACAATTGATTAACTGAGGCAGATGAACATATTGGAAACTCTTATTGCTTTTGTGATTAAGAGCCAGCAGAATCCCCAAAGCAATAAATTGTGGGATCTGGATTAAAATCTGTCTTGCTAAAACTGAAGGTCATTACATTAGATTGCTGCCATTCAAAAGACTGCTGGCTCTTATCTGCTTCAGAAGATTGTCGTTTGCCTTCTGAGTTCTTGCCTTATGTAAAAAGGAAATATTTATAGTCATTTATGCCAATGCAATTTAAAACTCGTAGCCCACAGGATCCTAAACAGTTCTACAGATTTGAATAGAACAGCTGTTTTAGTTGCACAGCTGTATTCCTGGGTGAATCTGGAAATGGAACTTTGGATATTTTTGTCCTGCTAGTGAACTATATAAGAACAAATACTACTTTTATATATTATTAATCCTAACTGCTGCGTTACTTGGCCAGGTAAACAACAATGACTTCTTTTTCTGGGGTGTTTTTTTTAAACTAAAAGGATTTTCAAATTATATTTGCATGTCATAATTAAATATTTGAGTTGCTTAGTCAACTTCATCCACAATAAATAGATTAATCAAGCAACAGCATAAATATATTTATCCTCAGATTTTTACACTTATTTATTTATTTATTTTAATCACTTCATATACCGCCCTTAATTGGCAGATCCCAGAGTGGTGTACAACATTAAAAACGTAATTTGCATAGCATGATAATAATAAAACAATCCCAGCCTCACCCCGCTCTGGCAGACACCATGTCACCGCCCTGGGAGACAGCTGCTGTTGTTGAATAGAAACACTTGTTCTTGGAAGGAAAGTCCATTTTATTAGATTGTCATGATGGCCCTCATAGCATCTTCCCTTCCAGGGCAAATGGCATCTGGTGGGGTGATTTTCACTGGTACTTCAGGATGGAAGGAAAGGGTCAACCTTCTTCACCCTCACCAAGATGCCAGTCCACATCTGAGGAGCTCTGTGCATCTATTACTTAAAAAGGTAAAGGTAAAGGGGCCCCTGACCATTAGGTCCAGTCGTGACCAACTCTGGGGTTGCGGCGCTCGTCTTGCTTTATCGGCCGAGGGAGCCGGCGTACAGCTTCCAGGTCATGTGGCCAGCATGACTAAGCCACTTCTTGCAAACCAGAGCAGCGCACGGAAACGCCATTTACCTTCCCGCCAGAGTGGTACCTATTTATCTACTTGCACTTTGACGTGCTTTCGAACTGCTAGGTCGGCAGGAGCAGGGACCGAGCAACGGGAGCTCACCTTGTCGCAGGGATTCAAACCGCCAACCTTCTAATCAGCAAGTCCTAGGCTCTGTGATGTAACCCACAGCGTCACCCACATCCCTATATAAAAAGCTACACACACACAATTGTGCAGGTAATGCAGTATAATGTCATCATGCACAGCACAGCTCTGAGTTGATTTCTCTATCAATTCAACAACAAAACACTGAAAACCCCCAAACTGACCCCTTATTTTGACACTGATTTGTTTAAGTCCACCTGCAGCCCTGAGACACAACTGGAAGGCTCCCAGACTGAGCAGGATTTTTCGGCCTATGAAAGCCCCATTTTATGGCTGCTTAGACATTTAAGTGGGGAAACGGCAACACTTTTGCACTTTGATTATTCTAAAAGGAGGTAGATGAGGTCTTTTTTATGTGACAAAGATTGACAGAGAACCATAATTTAAGAATAATATACCCATGGAAATGAATTACGACATTATTGGTAGTTTGCAGGAGGAAAGGTGGCAATTCTCCATTTCAGAAAGGTTCTTTAAATTACAGAGTACTTTCTGTGCTAAGATGGGAAGAAACTTTTTTTTAAAAAAGAAGCTTTGATTTGGAAGCAGTTTGAGAACGCAAACTCTCATTTCTTAATTGTGTGCAAGGTGACGTCGTCCATAACCTCTACATGATTTCTTCTTAAAAGCTTTTGAGAAGTATAAATGTGAAACTTCATAAACACAGTGCATGTGAGGAGCCATGTTTCAGGTGGACAGCCCTTGTATTCGATGCCTCTATATGATGAGCATCATTCTTCCTGCCACAGTTACTGTCATTTAAATACAAATTATTATATATATAATTTTAGCTTCAATGCAGAAATGTTCTGTTGATTTAAATGCTGCAGCATAAACATCACAAGGATAAGATGAAAACAGCAGAGAGCTATTATCTTCCCAAATGGCTGATTTCTCTTTTGAAGAGATTACAACACTATAGGCCTTGAGTTTTCTGAAGGTGCAGGAAAGGAGCCGTTGGGAAGAGAATGAAGAGATGGGAGCAATTAAATAGATTAAAACGGGCCATCAATGTATTAATAAAATATTAATATGTAAAATGCGTATAAGCCTTGTAAACAAAGCCACTTCCGACATCAGGAGGAGGTGGTGTTGCGGGCTTCACACCCCCAACACACGCGCGGAGGCTGGCTCCCAGCCCCCGCACGATGAGGGGAATCCTCAGGCTGTGTCATCCCCTGAGCCAGCCAATCGGCAGGCTAGGAGTGTGTGGCTTGCCTCACTTAAGGCAAGTGCAGCCCCGGGATCTCCCTCTTTTGCCTGCGCAGCTGCTATCATTTCCCACCCGCCCACCCTTTAAGGTTTCCTCTTGACCTTGCTATGGACCTCAGTTGGTCACCGTTAAGGGGCCTGGTAGGAATTTTTTCCACTTGGCAAATTGGCACCGACCATTTGGTTTTTCGCCTACCTCGTAGCAAAGTCACAACTCCTTTGGTTTTGGTGGTTAGGCATTGGTAGGGGTATTGTTATGTAGATGTGTTGGGGGGGGGAGGAGTGCCATCACCTCCCCCAAATATTGAAGGGTAGTCCGGTAAAGGATTCCGGGGGGCATGGCCTCGTCCGAAGCCTATGGAGGTCAGGGCCTAAAGTGCACCCCCAAGCGGTGACCCCGGGGGAGTCCCTAGTTGATGTGCATCAGCAGGGCCCCCCGCTGGTGTTAACCTTTCCTGGACTTCAAGCAAACAGGCTGAAGCCGGATAGTTGGATAGGACCAATGCCTAAGCCAATACCGCTCTTTACCTGTAACCAATAAAGTTGTGGCCAATTTTAGCCCATTAACCTAATACAATGGTGTCGCGTGTCTTTATTTCTATTGGGGGGAGGCGGGAACTCGCCACGCAATTAAGTCCTGCAGTAACAATTTAGATAGTTCTAGAGGGAGGCTCATGTTGCCCTTGGTAGGCTAGGGATTCCCCACAATGGCTCTATCCATTCTGGAATTCTATGCGCAGGTCTGGTCTCTGGCATCCGTCCGTCTTGGGAGACAATGGAGGAGGGTGCCTTTGCAGGGGGTGGGGAGTCAAACTGTTGGAAGGTTGCAGTGTCTGCTGTGGCTGTAGAGACATGTTTAGTTGCAGCTGGGGCGGATGAAAGTGTCTGGTTGTGCTGCTGCAGATGTCCCATGACATTTCTTCTCTCTGTGCTCCGCCCAGCGGTTATTTCTCCTCTGGTCACTGTTAGTTTCTGTTTCTCACTGAGCAGCTGCTGGGAGTCACAGGACTCTGTTTACATTCCAGACACCTTGCAGTCTCACGGGAAAGGGAGACGGGATGTGACGTTAGTGGTTTCCTGTTTCTTTTGTTCCTTTGTTTCAGTTGCTCTCTGCTCTCACAGGAAGAGGATGTATATTTCTTTGCTCTCTGCGGAGCTAGAAAATAAAGCATAGCAATGTAGCTCATACTGTCTCATCCTTCCCTGTGCTGGGAACTCTGCTGGGAGAATGTGCCTTGAAGCCTCATCAAAGGCTCGAGGTCATTAAGGCGTTAACACGTCGGGAGGCGATTCCAAAGATGAGCCTTATCAGCTTGGCCGAGCTGAGGTTCCGACAGTCACTGCTATGAATGCATGACTTGAATGCCTGTCTGCAGGCACTGAGGTCGCCTGCAAGGGATTCCCATCTGGCAGAGCTGATGTGGCCAGCCTTCATGTCTTCATGTTTACAGACATCTTTGTAATGCAGAGTTGGTCTGCCAATAGGCATGATGCCTGAAGCCAACTCCCCATAGAGCACATCCTTGGGGATCCTGCCATCTTCCATTCTGTGGGCATGACCAAGCCAGTGTAGATGTCGCTGAGAAAGGAGTGCAAACATGCTGAGGATGTGGGCTTAGGAGAGCACATCTTTGTTTGAAACTCTGTCCTGCCATGTGATACTCCAAATTTTCATGATACAGCACATGTGGAAGGTGTTGAGGTGTCACTTCTGATGGTTGTCAGTTGCCCAGGACTCAGTTCCATAAAGCAACATGCTCAACACTCTTTCTTTTTATTATTATTATTTTTTAAAAAAATATTATTAAAATAATTCAACATTAATACATACATGTTACGAATATACAAACATACATTTCATACAATCCTTAAGAATATTCATACATATCCACACTCAATCTG
The DNA here is from genome assembly GCF_964270895.1 of Podarcis filfolensis. Taxonomy (NCBI): domain Eukaryota; kingdom Metazoa; phylum Chordata; class Lepidosauria; order Squamata; family Lacertidae; genus Podarcis; species Podarcis filfolensis. The sequence continues at coordinate 12,329,040 of NC_139621.1, forward strand.
GAGTGTGGAGAGCCAGTGTGGTGTAGTGGTTAAGAGTGGTAGTCTCGTAACCTGGTGAACCGGGTTCGCTTTCCCACTCCTCCACATGCAGCTGCTGGGTGACCTTGGGCTAGTCACACTTCTCTGAAGTCTCTCAGCCCCACTCACCTCACAGAGTGTTTGTTGTGGGGAGGAAGGGAAAGGAGAATGTTAGCCGCTTTGAGACTCCTTCGGGTAGTGATAAAGCGGGATATCAAATCCAAACTCTTCTTCAATCCCACAAATACTTCATTTTCCCACCACCACCCCTCACCCCTCAGCCCACCCCTGTGATAAACTTCCAATCTACTCAATTGCAATTTCTTTCCACTTCTATTACTTTCTTTCACATACTTTTAAACCAATTTTCTGCTTCTTTTTCTGTTACACATTGTTATCCACCTTATTTAGTATTTCAGTATTTATAACGGAACTTGTTTATTCTAATAGGAGTTCTGATTTTTCAATATAACACTCTTCTTTTTGGTATTGGACAGTAGCATCACATTCTCCCATACTCTTTTGGAGAGGTGAGCCATTCCTGTGGCTGCCTTGCCAATATGCTTGCCCAGTTCAGCATTGGTGGAAAGCTGATTTTTTTCATTCCTAGTTGTGGCCTTTCCAGAAACATCTGGCTGCTGATGAAAGCAGAATTTCAGGCAAGAGCAACCCCTAGCCTGATCTGGCAGGGCTCTTCAGATACTCAGTTCATCAGCTGTAGGAATCATAGCATAATTCCACTACATCCACCTTTGGCAGGCCAAGCCCTGCAGATGGCTTTGGATGGCAGCGCTGGCTGGGGCTGGGGGGAGTTCAGAACATCTGGAGGGTGCCCCAGGCTTGGTAAAAGCTCTCCCACCTAGTGAACTTAGCAATATCATCTCTACAGAGAATGCTTCTTGGGTCTTCATGGTCATGGTTTCGTATTTTATTATTAAAACCACAGTGAAATACACAGTCCATTACGGAACTATCAAAGACAGAATGCACCTCGTTGCTGCTCACCCTTTAGGGTCACATTCCAATAAAATATAAAATATCCACACATCTTTACAAAGGGGGCAGCCAGTTTCTCTCACTCGTTTTAATGCTGTTGGTTTGATCATAAATATTGTTCCCTATGATCCTTTTCTGAAGGCGTGACTACAGACATCCAGTTTTACTATACATATTGTAGCAGTTGTTAATTAGATTTTGCACCAGATAAACATGCCTTGCTCTTTTAACAATGCCAATAAGCAGAGTGTTAGTGATAAAGGCTATGTACAGCTTATTATTCCCACAAATACTTTCTAATATCAATTCCCAGTAATTATCCTAACACAATCTAGCCTCTGTCCCACAGATGACAGCAGCAGCAATTATCTCAAATGCTGATATATCTACTTTTAATCCTTTTTAGTGTATTATATCACCTGCGTAAGATTTTATAAAAGCTATCTTTAAGGATTACTGAAAATAAGTACTTGAGAATCCCTGGACCCCTGTATAATTCCAGTCCGCTTCTGACAAAGGTGGTTTTAAATTCCTCTCTCACTTTAATCCACACGACTTCAGTCTGCTCCTCCAAAAGGACTTTATAGTGGGGAGGGGGGACCTTCAACCCGGAGGCTTGGTGGGGTCCTCCCAGTCTCTCTGTCTGATCGTCTGGATTCTCCCTGGGCCATTGCTTTTCCCTGGCTAGATGTGTCCTTTAATTGTGTTAATACTGCTTACTTGCCAAGATAGAGAGAATATTATTATTGTTGTTGCTGTTGTTGCTGTTGCTGCTCTTCTCATTGCTGATGTTGTGATTATTTACATTTGTACAGTGGTACCTCAGGTTACATACGCTTCAGGTTACATACGCTTCAGGTTACAGACTCTGCTAACCCAGAAATAGTGCTTCAGGTTAAGAACTTTGCTTCAGGATGAAAACAGAAATCGTGCTCTGGTGGCACGGCAGCAGCAGGAGGCCCCATTAGCTAAAGTGGTGCTTCAGGTTAAGAACAGTTTCAGGTTAAGTACGGACCTCCAGAACGAAATAAGTACTTAATCCGAGGTACCACTGTATCCCAGTTTTTCTTCAAGGAGCTCAAGGTGGCTTACATAGTTCTCGGGGGGCCACTAGGTGGCACACCGGAAGATGGCTGACAATAACATCTCTCCGACCCACACGAGGTAATTTGGAGGCTATGATGGGGGTAATTAGCCTCCTTAACCCCCCCCCCCCCAGAATGGTGGGGGGGACGGCCCTTGCCTGCTGTGCCCTATACCACCCCCGAATTTGTGGGGGTGGGGGCACTAGGCACAAAGCCCTCCTGTGGGATTTCGGCACTCCTGGACGCCGTCCCTGATTCGCGCTGCTAGTTGCAAGCATCTTCAAAAGAAACAATTTGAACGAGATAAATTGCACATGCTTCAAGGAAAAAGGGGAGTAAAGACTGCTGACAGAAGAGATCTCTGATAACAAGACAAGAATAAAATATGAGCAGATAAGTCAAGATACGGTATGACTTGAGGGGGGAGGGGGGGAAAAACCTGCCTTTCATTATGTGATTTAACAAGAATCCCCTCCCCAAATGAGTCAGGAACTAAGGACTTAAGCTGTGGATTTAAGGCTGTGTGAAGATAAACTCTCGAACCAAAGCAATGTTTCAAGATGAAGCTGGAAAGCTAAGAGTTTTGGAATGACGCAGTTAAAAATGCCGTCGCCATTTTGGGAGGCATTGTTGGAGCTCTTGGGTCTGGGAGGAGAAAGAGAGAAATAGAGTTGTTTACATACGTCTCGGTGGGACTTAAGAACGACAAATGCCAAATTTATGATGGGAAGAGCGATGTTATCTACGAAGGAGATATATGGAAACCATCTGGACTTAGTGGAGGAACGGGAAATCCACACAGGATTATTATTTTGCTTATCGGCTTAAGAGACTAACAGAAGAGATCGTAAAGGAAAAATAGAAATTATATGAACAAGATATGATGTGGAAACACCAAGATAAGACTGAATAGAATTATGAATTTTCTTTGGACTGATTGGGACTGATTAACGCAGTAATAAGAAGATGATCTGAATCCCCCTTTGGATCTTGAAGTATGGGTTCCCCCAACAAAATTTAAAAATTTGGCTTTGTAATTTGGAATTTATGTGATGTGATTTAATTTGATGTGATTGGCCAGTTAATAAAAATTATTAAAAAAAAATAATACATAGTTCTCCTCCCCAGTTTTAGTGGGATGCGGGTGGTGCTGGGGTCTAAACCACCGAGCCTCTTGGGCTTGCCGATCAGAAGGTTGGCAGTTCAAATCCCCATGACGGGGTGAACTACCATTGTTCTGTCCCATCTCCTGCCAACCAAGCAGTTCAAAAGCACACCCGTTGAGGCGGGAAGGTAAACAGCGTTTCCGTGTGCTCTGGTTTGTGTCACGGTGTTCTGTTGCTCCAGAAGTGGTTTAGTCCTGCTGGCCACATGACCCTGAAAGCTGTCTGTGAACAAACACTGGCTCCCTTGGCCTGAAAGTTTGACTGGACTTAACCATCCAAAGGTCCTTTACCTTGTTACCTTTTACCTCCCCATTTTATCCCCACAACAACCCTGTTGTTGGGCTGAGAGTAATTGGGTGGCCCAAGGTCAGCCAGCAAGCTTCATGGCCGGGTGGGGATTTGAACCCTGGTCTCCCAGGTCATAGCCTGATGCTCTAACCCCCAAGTCACACTGGCTCTTCCCAGGGTAGGGGGAGGCAGTGTAGAGGCAGTGGCTGAGGTTTGCCTTGCTGTACAAAGGGGTAAACATCATCTGAAAGGTAAAGGTAAAGGGATCCGTGACCATTAGGTCCAGTCATGACCGACTCTGGGGTTGCGGCGCTCATCTCACTTTATTGGCCGAGGGAGCCGGCGTGCAGCTTCCGGGTCATGTGGCCAGCATGACTAAACCGCTTCTGGTGAACCAGAGCAGCGCACGGAAACACCGTTTACCTTCCCGCCAGAGTGGTACCTATTTATCTACTTGCACTTTGACATGTTTTCGAACTGCTAGGTTGGCAGGAGCTGGGGTCGAGCAACGGGAGCTCACCCCATCACGGGGATTCGAACCACCGACCTTCTGATTGGCAAGTCCTAGGCTCTGTGGTTTAAGCCACAGCGCCACCCGTGTCCCATCATCTTACTCATGTTTAAAACTCCTGGTGTAGTGAAAGCAAAGCCTCTTATTTGGAGCCGAAGACTGAATTAAGATGCTCACTTGAGGAATCTGAAGATGTGTGCCTTATAGTGAATGTTTTTGCTCTCCTTGCAGCGGCCCTGTTCTCCAACACCCACGCCAGTCAAAATGGAGCTGCTACGGGCTCCCTGCCCGCATCCCACTCAGTGAGCCACGCTTCTTCAGGGCACAATGTGCATGGCAGCCCCCACAACCCACCAACCCAGGTGCCCCCTCTCACAACAGGGGGCTCAGAAACAGAGAGGTAAGGCCACGAATGGGGGGGGGTATTTTTTCCATCCTGTCTCACTTAATCAGACCAAAGGGAGTCGTCTTTGGGATGCTGGCTCAGGATTTCCAAAACAATGAAAAATCTGAGCCATAGTGTCTAAAACCACTGAAATTCCTTACATTTCTAAAGAAGTGCATTGCATGCAAGTAAAAGACTGATGTGTTCTGTACAGCTCTGATATTCACAAATAAGAGACCACTCTTTAAAATAAGGACATTCCTTAAACTAATTGACATATAATCATTCTTGGTCACATTTACTACCAATCTGCTATATGGCTGATTTGTGATGACTCCAATTGTCCCATAGCTCAAATTTGCTTAAACGATGATCACCATCCACCATACCATCAAATTCAGAACCTACCAAACCCCTGAGATTGATAATGTCTTGGGCAGGGCCGGCCCTACCATTAGAAGGAGTGCGTCTACTGCTTCAGGTAAGAGATACTGGTGGGGGTGGCATTAATGGCAGCCTCCCACCTTTTCTCCTGAACCCACCTGGACTGCCACCCTCCGATGGAGGACAGAGCTGGGAGCCCTGTGATTTATTTATTCATTTCATTTTTTACATGATCCAAGGATGGAGCATATCAGATATAATATCAAGCAATACAACAACCCCATCAAAAACAATAAAACACTCTCTCTCTATATATATATATATGTATATGTGGTTTAACTACTTTTCCTTACTGCAGAAGAAATACATCATAGACCCACATCACCAACACCTGCCTAAAAAGGCAGGTTTTCAGCTGATGCCAAAATCAACCAATGACAATGTCAGACAGATTTTAAAATAGAAGACATTCCTATTCCAAAGCCTGCTGGCTCATTCACTCCCCAAACCTTCAATCACGATATACTGAGGCCCTAAATAGGTAAAGGTAAAGGGACCCCTGACCATTAGGTCCAGTTGTGGCTGACTCTGGGGTTGCGGCGCTCATCTCACTTCATTGGCCGAGGGAGCCGGCGTACAGCTTCCGGGTCATGTGGCCAGCATGACTAAGCTGCTTCTGGCGAACCAGAGCAGCGCACAGAAATGCCGTTTACCTTCCTGCTGGAGCGGTACCTATTTATCTACTTGCACTTTGATGTGCTTTTGAACTGCTAGATTGGCAGGAGCAGGGACTGAGCAACAGGAGCTCACCCCATCGCAGGGATTCGAACCGCCGACCTTCTGATCGGCAAGCCCTAGGCTCTGTGGTTTAGACCACAGCGCCACCCGCGTCCCCTGAGGCCCTAAATAGCATGGAATAAATCCTTGTCCTTTCCCCCCGCACTAGTTCTGAGTTTAGCACACTTGAATGGATTTCGATGGGTTTAAATCTGCCTTGTGGCTGAACAGTGTGTCATGCATAGAATGGCATTGTAAAAGTTTTTGCTTTGTCATCATTAAGCCTCACTTGTAATACACAGCTGGTTTTATCATATACGTATGCAATCTGCTAATAAATGTTACATAGCTATGCATTCAAAAGGCAGCTGTAAGTGATTACTCTAGGCTGTGAGCAGCTATTTGTTGCTGATTAGATTGTGATCTCACATCTTTACTTATGTCTGGAATGTTAGACATCACAGCAAGGTAGAACTGCATTTTCCTAGATTCAGTTTTCATCTGCAAGATGTATAATTAAAGGCAACAATTTTGGAAAGAAATACGTTGCAGCCATTTCTTTCCTCCAGGTAGATTAAATGAGAAATTTCCTGTATCACATAATGAAAAATTAACTGCTTTTTCTAAACTAGAATGTTTGATATATGCCTCTTAAATCAACCGCTTTTCCTTTATAACCATAGACAACTGGAACATATTTTGCCGTACTGAATGTTTCTTTTTTCAGACCAGCAGAATTATTATTAATCTATTTATATTTAAGAGTTTAGTGTAAGTTTATATTCCAGAGAAATTGAAATATTAGAAATTATTCTCTGGTGCCAAATTTGCATAACAAAAAGAACCTTCCTAATATAGTTCTCATTTTATTAAATGGTGTTAGTTATCTCCCAAATATTTTTATACTTCGTTTGAGAGAGACCATCATAACTAGAAGTTTATTGTGGGCAAATCAACTACTTTTTAGTATCCTGAGAATCTCACCTTAAATTTAAATACTTAAATTTAAGTAGAGTGGTACCTCGGTTTAAGAACAGCCCTGTTTATGAACTATTCAGTTTACGAACTCTGCAAAACCGGAAGTAGTGTCCCGGTTTGCGAACTTTACCTTGGTCTAAGAACGGAAGCCAAATGGTGGAAGGGCACCAGCCGTGGGAGGCCTCAGTAAGGAAAGCGCGGCTCAGTTTTAGAACAGTTTTGGTTTAAGAACGGACTTCCGGAATGGATTAAGTTCATAAACCGAGGTACCACTGTATGCAATGTACCTCAAGCAACATTTCCTGATAAGGTGTGCAATACCATATGTCCTGCTCCATCCTATCTTGGAAAACTTATCCAGATGATCAGGGCAGCATGTGTCCCTACCCCATTTTACCTTTCGTGGAATAATCCTGCAAGTCCCAGTTCAGTGGACCCACACATAACGGGGGGAAGTGGCTTTGCTTTGTTGGTGGTGTTGCAGTTCTGCTGCTCTTCTCTTTCTTAAAAAAGGTTGATAGGCCTATGTTTGCATTAGGATACCTGCAGAAGTTGTTTGCACAGCAGCTAAAATAGGCTAGTCTCAAAGCAAAGTCTGGACAGCAGGTTCAACCAAAATCCAGTTAAAGGGAGACATTTTTTTAAGCTGTAACACTTGACTCTGGTTAAGTGCAGGGGATGCCAATGCAGTTCCCTCCAGTTATCTGACGACAACTCATAAAGAAATCAGCCCTGGAAGGGTTGGTCTGGAACAACTATTGACCAATAAGCCCTTTGCAGTGGGTGGAGATGGTGGACAGGGTTGTGCAGGGTAGCTGTCAGCATTCTTGGATCTTATGAAGTAAGTAGATCTATTCCAATCTAGGTTCAGGCCTGGCCATGGGACTCAGTTGCCCTTGATCACCCTGATGGGTGACCTTGACAGAGAGATGGACAAGGCAAGAGTGACCTTGCTTCTTGATCTCTCTGCAGCTTTAGAGATACCGTATTTTTTGCTCTATAAGACTCACTTTTTCCCTCCTAAAAAGTAAGGGGAAATGTGTGCGTCTTATGGAGTGAATGCAGGCTGAGCAGCTATCCCAGAAGCCAGAACAGCAAGAGGGATTGCTGCTTTCACTGCGCAGTGATCCCTGTTGCTGTTCTGGCTTCTGAGAATCAGAATTTTTTTTTCTTGTTTTCCTCCTCCAAAAACTAGGTGCATCTTGTGGTCTGGTGCGTCTTATAGAGCAAAAAATACAGTAGTTTTGACCACGGTATCCGAAAGGACTGTGTTGCCATGATTCCAGTCCTACCTCTGCGACCAAGATCAAAGAGTGCATTGGAAGAGTCCTTTTTGGCCCCTGGCAGTTATGCAATTTTTATTCCCAATACTATTTGATATCTATATGAAGTTGCTGGGATCAGTCATTAGGAGTTTGGGGACAAGGTATCATCAGTATGCTGATGACAGTCATTTCCATTTTTCAGTAACATCTCCATCAGAAAAGGCCATGCAGGCCTTGGACATAGTGGTGGGATGGATGAGAGAAAATAAGCTGAGGTGAAATCCTGGCAGCTGCACTCCTACATCCATCCATCCATTCAGCTGCACTCCTACATCCATCCATAGCAATGGTTTCAATTATTTAATGTTTACAAAGGAAAATGAAGGGAAAAAATAGTAGACAATGAACTGAGAAGTAGATGAGGGATTACTGGAATATGGAGCTGATGCAAAATCAGACAAATATATAAGAAAAAGACTCTGAGGAAACAGGAGAAAATTATCTGGGTGAAGGTACATCAGGAGGAATATGTCTAAACATAAGTATGGAGTATTATTTATAGCTCCTTTTTATTTTGATGACATCAATCCTAGAAGAGGAGCACTAATTAGTGCCCATTCTCAGGTTGTGTAGAGAAGGATAGTTGGATGGCAGAAGCCTTTCAGAGTACAAATCACAGGAAAATTAAATGACTTGTTATAGGAAAATCTACACTCAACATCTTATTGCAATGTGGTTTTAGGGTCAGCATAGCAATTTCCTCTCATGTCTGGGAGGCAGTGAAGGTGTTATGTACTGAGTTGAATAGGATCCAAACTGCAGCAGTCTGATTGGTCCTAGAACAATAGGATCCAAAAGGCAGCAGTCTGATTGGTCCTAGAACAATAGGATTCAGAATGCAGCAGTCTGATTGGTCCTAGAACAATGCAGCAGTATGATTGGTTGGCAGGAACCACCCAATCATGCTCCAGATAGAAGTGAATCCACAACCTGATTGGCTTACAGTAGAATTCCGGAATTAGCCAATCATGTGCAGCCCATTGTGTAAATAATGTATATAAAGCAGATACTTTGAGGGGACTTTGATTCATTCCTCCTCACCACTATGAGCTGAATATAGAGCATGAAATCACTTTGAGACTCTGAGTATATTTCAGAAGGGATGGTGTCTCTTTTTTCTATTTATTGAGGAATTGTCTCTCAGCTAAAATGGCAGACACTGAGGAAACGGGGATCAATAAATCAAAGCTTGGGCCTGGGTGAAATCAAGCTATCGTAACGAAATGTTTTCCTAAACCCATTTTTTAATGTCACAATTCTCTAAAGAGAGCGAGAAACACCAGCAGTTTTATGTTCCAGTATTCATTTTGTGGTATGTATTACTGCTTGTTCTAATATAGGTTCAACTGTCAAGAAAATGAGGCTCTTTGCTCTTGCTTCTTCCCTCAGAGATTTTGTGTTTACAAAAGTGAAACTGCACAAATCCCTGATCCTAATATTTCCGCATATAGCTCATCTGTAAGCAAGTTAGTATCAAATTTGCTTTCCTTGCCTTTGACTCTGAACTGAGCTTGAGGACCAAACTACATGTTACTCAGGAGATTCCATGACTAAATCTCCTAAACATCGCTCCTGTTAGTCTCAGAGATGTTACTGTTTGTAATGAAAAGTAGCCATGGGAGAGAGCCAGTTTGATCAGGCTGGAAGGACTGAAGAGGAAGTGGTTTTATTCATTTGTAATTTGTACTTGATTTATTTCACACAGTTCTGTTCTGCAGTTTCACTGAATAGATGCTGATGGCAGCTTGCAGTATAATTAGCCCTCAGGTCTAAAAAGGCGAGTCAGCCCTGAGTTAAAGGGATCGTTGTTATTATTTATCTATTAATGGCCCCTCAAGGCGACATACAGGATACCTGGGGATGCTACCACACCAATACCAAGCAGTTTTCCTGGTAAAAAGGTGCCCGTCTCTGGATGTTGACTGTCCTGACAGGGTGAAGAATAGTTTTAATTTTATTATCATAGGGCAGCAGCCAGAAGAGATCTTTTATCTGGAAAGGGTAGAGGAAAGGGTTAAGAACAACTCACCACCACCCCTGCCACTGTTTTTCAGAGAGAGAGAGAGAGAGAGAGAGAGAGAACAGAAATATTATGATCTCCTAGCTGGCTCTCAAAGGCATTACCTTCCGTGAAGACAAGAATCTAAAGGGAGAGATGCTTTTTATCTATGGGAGCATCGCTATGATTGCCCAACTAGGATGCTCAGAGAAGACAAAATCTTTCTCCAGTAGCACAAGGAAAGAAAACTGAGTGGGTGGTGATCAACCTTCGAAACACCAAGTGTAGTTCTTGTAGCTCCAGTACACTCTCCAGAAATGTCTGAGCAAGCAGTTAAGGCTTCCAGGAAGAGAAGCGCAATCTGAAGAGCAGAAGCTGAGGCAGAGACAGGAGTCTCAGCAGGCTTTCTATCATAGCAATAAGTAAGCAAATCTTCCTTTGAGGCACAGAAGGATACTCTTCCCAGGGGCCTATAAACCAGCCTCTTCTTGCCTACAAGTGCAATGAGGGACGGTCACATTTTCTTGTGCTTGTAAAATAAAGAGTTGCTTCTATAGGACTTCAGCAGAGCACTCTTTTGAAATGGTTTTCTTCAGGCAAGTAAAGTGCTGGGAAGAATGATATAAAGCTCAAGTGGATAGGCAGTTAAAGAAAACCAACTATTCTGTGCATTGTTCTGGATCTCTGGTAGTAACATTTATGTGCCAGAGTGTGCCATCATTGCAATAGGGAGATAATCTGACATTTCCTTGCCACTCAGAGACAAGGAGCCCATCTGGCTGAAGAAGCCTGCTTCCATTGTGTGAAAAATCAGGGCTGGGAAACCTTTGATGTTTTTGGACTCCAGTTCCAATTCTCCCCAACCATTGGCCTTATTGGCCTGGGCTGATGGGAGTTGGAGTTAAACTGCATCTCAAGGGCCATGGCTTCCCCAATTTGGGTGGTGGGTTAGATGCAAATCTGAAACACACACACAAGCTTCTGGGAGCTCCAATGAACCACACACTTCTGCTTTTGAGATTAAAGCCCTTCGACTACCTCATTGTCAGCTACTTATTCCAAATAAAGCTTGAGATTTTTTCCTTCAAAATTCACCTCCAGACTATTTCACATACTTCAAAAGTTAGCCAAGCAGATGCTGGCATGAGAATGATTCGCTTCGTGATGTCTCACAACTTCAAAACTTAACATGAGACTCAAAGCTCAGATTCCCAGTTGGACAATCATAGCGGAGGGGAGAGGGGGCAAAAGTGCTGCAGTGAGAAGATGGGTGGTACAGAACAGGCTGGCGACTTAGGCATCACCAGAAAAGAGGACAAAGATGAAAACAGATTTGCACATGCTAATTTATATGTATAGATGCACATTTAGAAATATTTACTTCCGTTTAAATAGAAATACAGTGGTACCTCGGGTTACATACGCTTCAGGTTACATATGCTTCAGGTTACAGACTCCGCTAACCCAGAAATAGAGCTTCAGGTTAAGAACTTTGCTTCAGGATGAGAACGGAAATCGTGCTCCGGCGGCACGACAGCAGCAGGAGGCCCCATTAACTAAAGTGGTGCTTCAGGTTAAGAACAGTTTCAGGTTAAGTACGGACCTCCAGAACGAATTAAGTACTTAACCCGAGGTACCACATCTCACATAGTGGGGAGGACAGCACACCTGCTCAGTCTGTTCTCCATGGGCAACTTGAAGGCTCCTGCTTTCCCTAATTATGTTTTTTTCTCCTCATTCTGGACTTGGAGCAAACAGCCCTTCAGATAGGGACTCCATCAAACAGAGGAGTGTCCCATATGCACTATAGGTCCCTAGTGTACAAGGGTGTCCCTCATTTCATATGTGAAACGTTGGACATGCTCAATGATTCTGCTTTACAGCACAATTCTAAGCCTACTTACTCAGAAGCAGGTTGAATTCAATGGGACTTACGTCCAGCAAAGTGGGTTTAGGGATAGGAACCTTAGGCATTATTGGGGGGGGGGGGCTTTAATGAGGTTCCTTATTACAGCCGCCCACAGCTGGTTGCATTGTTAACTGCAGAGTGAGGCTCTGGACAGGGGAGAAGAGGGCAATCGCTTTGTCTGAGCTGATCTTCCCCAGCCTTTGAAGACAGAATTCTCTCTGTGTCTCTCTCATAACCCAGCTTGTGATTGTCTGCTTGGACTGCATGGCATGGCCACAATTTCTGGTGGTGGTTTCCTGGTGGTTACAAGCTGGTATTGATTGTTGCATACACAAAATTTAATTTGCCGTTCCCCCAGTAACACGCTGTGATTCATTTGGGGACAAATCTGGATTGAAACACGGCCAAGTTTTTCTTTTGTGAGATGGCAGGCTGTATAAGTAGGTGCTATAGTCACCAACTTGAGTAAGCCAGGAATTCATGAAACGATTCATAAATCATTATAAAGACCACTAAAGTCTACTAAAAGGGAGACCTGTCTGGCTATACAAAACATTGTGTTATCATTTGCAAGCTTTTCTTAGATGTTAAATCCAATCTGAAATCTTTAAAACTCTGCTTTCATGTAAAGGGTTCTAAAGGATTTGTCTCCCTTCTTCTCTGCTGTTGGCTGACAGTTAAAGCCATTTTTCATTGATTAGATTTCACAGGTGAATTTTGTATCAGCCCCTCCCCTGCACACACACCAGAGGATAACATCAAATAATTCTTTACACAAGAAAGGCATCCATCTGTGCATTGTTCCAGCTCCCTAGAAGCTAATCAATAATATTTCCCTGTAAATGCAAAAATTGTAAAAATGAATCCCAGAGTATTTTGATCTGAACGACCAGTAAACCTACACTGTAATACTTCAAACTTCTGCATTGGGCAGTTTATGAATGGAGTCTGCAGTTCCAAAATGTTTGCGTAATCCTGCAGTGAAAACTGTGCAGTGAAGATGCCATGGCAGAGAGTTCCTCATCCTGAGAGCATCAGATGGGCCTTGGAGGAGAAGGTGACTTTACTGAGATACTCTTACACCTTATCACTGCAGCAGCTGATGCCATATAACTTCCTAGTGGGTGGCACATTCTACGGTCTACATTATAGGTTTTGTTTCACTGTGCATACAAATAATAGTTTTGCTGTCTATGGCACGGAACAAAATGTATCTAGAACTAAATTAATTTAACATTCCCTTTTGACCATCTATATTCTTGTGTCCCCCTTCCCCTTAATTCTTCAGATTTTCAGCTTCTGCTTCTTTTTCTCCGCATCATATAATCCCCAGGAGAATTTCTGCTCCTCCTCCTTTGATACAGAAAAGGACACCACAGCCTTCCAGCATCCACCAACTTGGAGGAACCCATTTGAAGGCGTATGAGCCGTCAGCAAACCTGTCGTTTCAGCCAAACAGCATCCAAATCCAAGGTAAGGCAGCAAACTGCTTCCCTATTCCTCTGTATTCATGCTTAGGAGACAAACTGCCATGTTCCAAAGTGCTTAAGGTACTTGCCTCCATATCCTCATCCATGAAGCTGAGGAGTGTAGGCTGGGCTTTTCAAGGAGCTGTCGTGTCCCTTTGAGTATGTACTCCAAGTTTTTGAATATTTAGCAAGCTGTTCTCCACAAAGGAACAAAATTGGTATGGGCAAAGCATAAAGCATCATCAGAGTCTCCCCTTTCATTTTTTTTAATAATTTTTTATTGATTCTCACAAAATTATAAACAAAACAAACAAATAAACAAACAAATATGGATCATAACCTTATTAAAATTACACTTATTAATGTTGTTAAATGGCTTACTCGCTTCCCCTTGGTTGAATTTCCATGCACTTCCTTTTAACGGTTTTCCAAATCAAAGTTCTTACGAAATTTAACCAAAACATTAACATCCTTATATCTTTTAATTTTAAAATTAAACATATTGATGCATCACTTAACTTATATAAAATCCTAAGCCAATCAAATATCTGCAAGCTATTTCCAATTAATTTAATTTTACATATTTAACTAAATAATCATTGAATTTTGTCCATTCTTCCTGATACTCCTCCTCCTTCTGGTTGCGGACTCTTCCGGTTAGGTCAGCTAGCTCCGAAAACTCCATCATCTTCCCCTTTCATTTTTAAAAAGCATGTTCCTGGTCCTTGTGGCATTGGAAAAAGGATCTGGTCAATGTTTGACAAAACATCTTAAGCCAGAAAGGGATTCGGTGAGGATTTCGGAGATCAGAGGGCAAGGCCACATCCACTGCATTGGATACTTTACTCCCCCCACCCTGACTCAGAGGTGGGGCAAGAAGATAATCCTGTCTCACCCCCCTGCTTCTCAGGCCATCCTCAGCTCCCTCCCCTGCTCTTTTTTCTCCTTTTGTCATTGCATTAGCAATGACCTTGCTAGCTAGTCCTCTCCCCCAGCTCCCTGCCTCAGAGTGAGGTACAGTAGTGCCTTCGTTGTCAAACGCCTTGGTACTCAGACGTTTTGGCTCCCAAATGCCGCAAACCCAGAAGTGAATGTTCTGGTTTGTGGCCGTTTTTTGGAAGCCGAACATCTGACGCGGCTTCTGATTGAGTGCAGGAAGCTCCTACAGCCAATCAGAAGCCGTGCCTTGGTTTTTGAACTGTTCCAGGAGTCGAACAGACTCCCGGAACAGATTAAGTTCAACAACCAAGGTACCACTATATTCTGGGCAAGGTGGCTGGGAGAGTACCTTGTAACTTGAAACAGAAGGCAACTTTTTAGGAGGATTTCTAGTTACCCCAAATGCCTCTCTCTGAGGAAGATCCCTCCCTTGGCCCTTGGAGGAGGGGAGCCCCACAGGAGCCTCTCGCAGGCAGCAGCAAGAGCTGCAGAGCTGGTTCAGTAGCCAGGCCAGGGAGGAAACAGAGCTAGAGGAGCACGGTGAGTTCAGTCACACGGGATGCTGCAGAAAGGGCTGCCACTGTGGCGCCCAACAGAAGGCGAAAGGCTGGAGGTGTTGGATTGTGGTGTTGTACAAGATGCTGCTGACAGTTGAGGGGCCAAGGTCTGCCACTGCAAGTGCGCAGGGGGGAACCAACTCACATCTTCCCCAATCCTGCTGCCTAAGCCAATTGTCTCATCCTGCCCTGACTAACAGAGACAAAAGAAAGTATCTCAGATAAACAAGCTTAACTGGCATAATTTATATACAGGGGTACCTCAGGTTAGGGACACAGGTGGCGCTGTGGGTTAAACCACAGAGCCTAGGGCTTGCTGATCAGAAGGTTGGCAGTTCGAATCCCTGCGACGGGGTGAGCTCCCGTTGCCCGGTCCCTGCTCCTGCCAACCTAGCAGTTCGAAAGCACGTCAAAGTGCAAGTAGATAAATAGGTACCGCTCCAGCGGGAAGGTAAATAGCGTTTCTGTGCGCTGCTCTGGTTCACCAGAAGCGGCTTAGTCATGCTGGCCACATGACCTGGAAGCTGTCTGCAGACAAACGCCAGCTCCCTCAGCCTATAGAACGAGATGAGCGCCGCAACCCCAGAGTCATCCGCAACTGGACCTAATGGTCAGGGGTCCCTTTACCTCGGGTTACATATGCTTCAGGTTACAGACTCCGCTAACCCAGAAATAGTACCTCAGGTTAAGAACTTTGCTTCAGGATGAGAACAGAAATTGTGCTCCGGCGGCAGCAGCAGGAGGCCCCATTAGCTAAAGTGGTGCTTCAGGTTAAGAACAGTTTCAGGTTAAGAACGGACCTCCGGAACGAATTAAGTACTTAACCCAAGGTACCACTGTATAATACAAAATAGTGCTATCTTGGTGCAGAAGTTTGAGATATATTTTTAGCTGCACAGCATGCCTTGTCTCAGCCTGTATCAGCTCCAAGGCATGTGCTCCACTTTTTAAGCTAAGTGCTCCTGCAGGACGGAGGAGACATGGCACTTTTACCATAAAGGTGTAATAAAATGGAGGCTGGGAGATATTAATTCAGCACGATGTCGATGCAGGGGTCCTTCCAGGCTGGCAAGTCCCAGCACTGCCCAATCGTGGCTTCTCCACTTTCAGCTCCATTCAGAACTGCCACTGGGTTTCCACACTTAGGCAGGTGACAAAGTGCTATTTCTGTGTGTGTGCAAATCTTGTTATCTTCCATCCACACTGGGGGTGTGACATAAATATGGGAGTCGGCAGTTCACTTAAGCACACAAGGTTTTAATTAATTTCCCCCAATAATTTCTGGAATCAGTTCTTAAATCTGCACTATAACACAGGAAATATGGCACCTTAGTTATTGACTGCTGATTCTCCTGTCAGTAGGGATAAATATGTGGTGATTAGGAAAACTAAGGTATAAATCTTAGTTACCAAAACTCCCTTTTGTGATAAGGAGTTCAGTGATAAAGCCTCACAAGCTCAGAAGACATTCATCACACCAGAGACAAAGATTTTGAGGGGTTGAGGATCATCTTGAGTGAGGAACAGTCACTGGGCCCACACACTTCAAAATAGCCCTTCAATTAGGGCAAACCTCCTTCTTTTAACTATTACTAAGACTGGAAATATCAACAACCTCAGATATGCAGATGACACAACCTTGATGGCAGAAAGTGAGGAGGAATTAAAGAACCTTTTAATGAGGGTGAAAGAAGAGAGTGCAAAACATGGTCTGAAGTTCAACATCAAAAAAACAAAGATCATGGCCACTGGGCCCATCACCTCCTGGCAAACAGAAGGGGAAGAAATGGGGGCAGTGAGAGATTTTACTTTCTTGGGCTCCATGATCACTGCAGATGGTGACAGCAGTCACGAAAATAAAAGACGCCTGCTTCTTGGGGAAAAAGCAATGACAAACCTAGGCAGCATCTTAAAAAGCAGAGACATCACCTTGCCAACAAAGGTCCGTATAGTTAAAGCTATGGTTTTCCCAGTAGTGATGTATGGAAGTGAGAGCTGGACCATAAAGAAGGCTGATTGCCGAAGAATGGATGCTTTTGAATTATGGCACTGGAGGAGACTCTTGAGAGTCCCATGGACTGCAAGAAGATCAAACCTATCCATTCTTAAGGAAATCAGCCCTGAGTGCTCACTGGAAGGACAGATCCTGAAGCTGAGGCTCCAAGACTTTGGCCACCTCATGAGAAGAGAAGACTCCCTGGAAAAGCCCCTGATGTTGGGAAAGATGGAGGGCACCAGGAGAAGGGGATGACAGAGGACGAGATGGTTGGATAGTGTTCTCAAAGCTACCAGCATGAGTTTGACTAAACTGCAGGAGGCAGTGGAAGACAGGAGTGCCTGGCGTGCTCTGGTCCATGGGGTCACAAAGAGTCGGACATGACTAAACGCCGAAACAAAGACTGGAAATAGCACAGAGAGTGGCCAGGCTGCTGGGGGCCAAAAAAGAATTGGTTAACAGGCTAGAAAACAAATCAAAAAGCTTAAATTAATTACTTGACTTTGAAAGAATACAACTGATAAGATGGCTCTGAACCTGCTTTAAATCTTCATTTTATACTGCCTGTAAATCATAGAATCATAGATTTGGAAGGGACCCCAAGGGCCATCTAGTCCACCCCCTGCAATGCAGGAATTGCACACATGGGGGTCCTTGCACAGGGTGTCCATTGTCAGGGCTCCTTAGGTGAATCCCACATTTGGTTACTATTCTCTTCCCATTCCCTGGTGTGTTCCATTATGGAGTAAGTTCCTTTATTTTAATTTGTTTTTTGTTTTTTTACATGAGATGCTATCATCCATGTGTTTCTCTTACCACTCATGGGAAGAGTTGCAAACATCATGCTGCCTGCCCTGCCCTGACATTTTTGCTGTATAAATCACTCCCCTCCACTTAGCCTCTCTTTTTGGCACTTCAGTGAAGAGGAAACAATGAGTCCGAGTTTTTAGTTAAGCGTCTCAGTAACCTGCAAAGAATAAAAATCTGCTGTCCTGGGTCATGCTACTGCAACTCAGTAGAAGAATCCCATGGAGCTACTTCATCAGCCTGGTCTGTTTGGTATATATATCAGGTAGTGGGGAAAGCTTTGTTAGCCTTTGTCTCTTGCAATTCTTCTCCTGCCTTCACATGATTTAAAGGGCTGCAGCTATTGCCATTGAACTCTCAGCTCAATCTGCTACCAAACAATACTGACATTTTTCTGTCTCAATATGTAGTCTTAAACATGTCAGCTTAGTTTAAATTGGCTGTACCAATAAGAAAAAGGGTTTAGCAGCCAAGAAGACTTTTGAACAAATTGTAAATGGTTTCCTAAGCTGGAAATAAAAAAAAACCCTGAGGATTTTAAAAGCTTAATGGAATCACTGGATGTTGGAACTTAAAAGAAGCGATGCTGCAGTCAAATACAGGCTAATATAACCTTTCTTACCAGTTACAGTGGGCTCCACTTTATAATGTACTTATTCAATGCTTGACAGCTGCTTACACAGAAAGGAAAGAATGGCCAACCCTACAAGCAATCCCTCTGATTTTCTTTTCTTTTGAAAAGTGTGTAGATTTTGAGTCCAGGGCTTCTCTGCTGGCACAACATCAGAGTCTAGCGTGGGGCATTACTGTTGCGGCCATGACCATCACTGCCAGATGCAATGTCTTTGCAGGATGCAAAAACTGTTCTACTGCAAAGGACGAGACACTTGAAGCAAGACAAGCTCTAGGTTTTTGCTCAGGACATGTGCTTCCGTCTATGACTGAAAATAAAATTTTCTCTTTGGAGCCCTTCCGTAGTACAAATGCCTGGGGGAGATTCAGCTCAAATGAAAGAGGGAATGTTTCTCTCCATGAACCTGACACTTTTCTTCTGAAAAATAGGCTTCTGTCGATCTGGTAGCACTGGCCCAGAAATTAGCAAAGGATGCAAGCGTACATAGTATGGCTTTAGGACTGTATTCTAGGTACCCAGGAAGGGGCTTGAGGCTGTCCCAGAGAAGGAAGGAATATAGCAGGGAGTGAGAGTTGGGGGACAAACAGACAAAGGAGGCTGTGCAGCAATGCTTCTGTGTGTTGGGGGGAAGGTGGGCACTGAAGAGGTGGAAGCTGAAATGCTAGAGATGAGAATGGTGGTATAACTTTGTGTCCTCCTGTTCTATCCAAAAACACAAAGGGGAGCAGTAAATGGATGGCCATCCTGACTCGGCCCCAGACACACTGACCAGATGTCTGGAAGCTGTGGCTGGATAGTTACATGGGAGCCGGTTGAAGTTAAATCCTTTGAAGACAGAGGTCCTTTGGCTGGGTCGGGACGATATGGGATTGGGGGGGCAACCCCCATCTCTTGCGGGGGCGCAATTAGTGCCAGCACCGTCCGTTAAGAGTTTGGGTGTAATCTTCGACACCTCCCTCTCTATGGAGGCGCAGATTGCAGCTATAACAAATGCGGCATTTTTTCATCTCCACCAAGCTAAGCAGTTGGCTCCTTACCTCTCTCGCCCTGACCTAGCCACTGTGATCCACACGATGGTCACCTCCAGACTGGATTATTGTAACTCGCTCTACGTGGTGCTGCCCTTGAGACTGACCCAGAAACTCCAGCGGGTGCAGAATGCCGCGGCGAGACTCCTTACGGGGTCCTCGCTGCGGAATCACATTCACCCAGTGCTATACCAGCTGCACTGGCACCCGGTGGAGTACAGGATCAGGTTTAAGGTGCTGGTTTTAACCTTTAAAGCCCTATACGGCCTAGGACCCTCGTACCTACGGGACCGCCTCTCCTGTTATGTCCCACAGAGGACCTTACGGTCTTCAAACAAAAACATCTTGGAGGTCCCGGGCCACAGAGAGGTTAGGCTGGCCTCAACCAGAGCCAGGGCTTTTTTCGGCTGTGGTTCCAATCTGATGGAACGCTCTGTCACAAGAGACTAGGGCCCTGCGGGACTTGACATCTTTCCGCAGGACCTGCAAGACAGAGCTGTTCCACCATTCCTTTGGCAATCCTCACAGAACTCTAGCCCAATGGTTGCCATTAACCTGATTTGAACTGATTTTATAATGAAATGATTTTAGAATGTTGTATCATTTTACTGTTGTTAGCCACTCTGATCCCGGCTTCGGCTGGGGAGGGCAGGATATAAATAAAAAATTATTATTATCATTATTATTATTATTATTATTATTATTATTAATCCTTGGTTCAAGGGTAGATTAAAAAAGGAGTCAGTCAGAAACAGCAAATTTCCTCAGCCATGATAAGGCTCTACAGGGCAAGGCTCACTGGGGGAGGGGGTTCAGGGATGACACCCATAATCCATGGCTCCAGGAGTCAGTCAGACCAAGTTTATCCCAGCATCACCTTTCCCAGGAATTATACTGTTCATGGGATCTGGTGGACTCTTGGAGGGAGTTTATATCCCAGCAAGGTGGCTCTGCTGAAATCGAACCAAGTTCAGGTGTCAAAGACTTTTATATCATAAGAAAACAAAATAATACACAAGTCTGGGATGGACAGTTTCCAGATGAACAAAGAGAAGGATGTGCACAGTTCATCATCATGCAGGATAAGGGCATCCATATGTATTGGATGCAATGCAAGTGCCATCATAACTCTTTTACACCAAGAATCTTGCCTTTACAAAGGCATATCTATGAGCCGAAGAAGTCAAGGAATTCAAATAGTTTGGGAGCCTTAAGAGGGGTAATAAACCAAGGTTTAGAGGTGAGCAGGTACCATTGCCCAAGATCATTTTCTGCTGCAAGTCCATCTCCTCTAGTTTACAGGTTACTGTTCTTTTGGTACCTCGGGTTAAGTACTTAATTCGTTCCAGAGGTCCGTTCTTAACCTGAAACTGTTCTTAACCTGAAGCACCACTTTAGCTAATGGGGCCTCCCGCTGCCACCGCACAATTTCTGTTCTCATCCTGAAGCAAAGTTCTTAACCCGAGGTACTATTTCTGGGTTAGCGGAGTCTGTAACCTGAAGCGTATGTAACCCGAGGTACCACTGTACAATGTGGTCAGTAATGAAAATTAAGGCAGCCTCTTCTCAGTCACTGCAGTGCAAATGCCCCTTCTGCATCTACAATGGAGCAGTTCAGGTGACGAAGCAGCTCTAGTAATGAGGTAATTTCCACAATTCCAAAAGGCAGGAGAAGAGAGTAATATTTGTAAAGGTTGGGGAAGCTCATTTGTTCTGCTTGCCTTCTGCTCAGCAGTAGCAAAGGCCCAATATTTCCCAGCTACCATAAGCTCCATCTCTCACCTTTGGCCCTGTTCACCTGGTGTGGCGTGATTATTTGCATTAGGATTCTCTCCTTCTTCGTGGGCAGTATTTGCCCACAAAATTCCTTTTAGAAGTGTGAGTATGTCAGGGAAAAGAGATGATGTGCAAAATCAATCATTCTTCTGCTTTTTATCCAAACACTTGTGATTGAAAGCAGCTTTGCCCTATACATAAATTCTACAGAGAATCACATACTTGCAGAGCAATGTATATAGACTCGTTCCACCCAAGATTTAAGTAAACAAAAAGTCAATATCTCTAAAATAAATTTTAATATACCCTGATCATGCACCCAGATCAATGGGTGCATCAGTTTCCATTGTGTTTGGCTGACCACCAGAGCTATGCTTAATCAAAGAAACCCTGATGCCTTGCTTCTGTTTATCTACTATTTATAATACAGTGGTACCTCAGGTTAAGTACTTAATTCGTTCCAGAGGTCCGTACTTAACCTGAAACTGTTCTTAACCTGAAGCTCCACTTTAGCTAATGGGGCCTCCTGCTGCAGCCATGCCGCCGGAGCCCGATTTCTGTTCTTAACCTGAAGCACTATTTCTGGGTTAGCAGAGTCTGTAACCTGAAGCATATGTAACCTGAAGCGTATGGAACCTGAAGTGTATGTAACCTGAGGTACCACTGTACTTATGTGCCACTTTTTGACACAGCGTTGTCAAAGAGGTTGACACAGCACAAAGATGGCTTGCAAAAATAGACTCCCTCACCTTTCACCTGATATCTGCTCAGGTCTTAATGGGCTTAGCAATGGGGCAGAGAGCAGCCGCTCCTTGAAAGCACCGGTCCCCCTCACTGTGTCATTTATTTAAATATATATTTAAATAAATGACACACACACACGTATGCTTACAGTACTGCTGGGCATACTGAAAGTACAGTGGTGGTGAGACCACAGCCATCCACCATCATGATTTACTCAGAGCCTCAAATTTGCAAATGTCATGGACTTGTGTCCTGAGTCTTGTAGGAGCCTAGCAACACCCTGACACACAACAGCTAGCTCAAATCTTGATATTTAAATAGGGCTAGGAGATGTTTCAAAGCAATGACAAACCTAGACAGCATCTTAAAAAGCAGAGACATCACCTTGCCAACAAAGCTCCGTGTAGTTAAAGCTATGGTTTTCCCAGTAGTGATGTATGGAAGTGAGAGCTGGACCATAAAGAAGGCAGATCGCCGAAGAATGGATGCTTTTGAATTATGGTGCTGGAGGAGACTCTTGAGAGTCCCATGGACTACAAGAAGATCAAACCTATCAATTCCTAAGGAAATCAGCCCTGAGTGCTCACTGGAAGGACAGATCCTGAAGCTGAGGCTCCAATACTTTGCCCACCTCATGAGAAGAGAAGACTCCCTGGAAAAGACCCTGATGTTGGGAAAGATGGAGGGCACAAGGAGAAGGGGACGACAGAGGACAAGATGGTTGGACAGTGTTCTCGAAGCTACCAGCATGAGTTTGACCAAACTGTGGGAGGCAGTGGAAGACATGAGTGCCTGGCGTGCTCTAGTCCATGGGGTCACAAAGAGTCGGACACGACTAAACGACTAAACAACAACAACAGGAGATGTTTTCTCTATGCTTCTGAACTTAGTTTGGAATCAAAGCAGGGCCCCCCAAAAAACAAGGGAGTGGTTCCCACATACATGGCGGACTTCCTAGGTATACAGAAGTGCAAAGGTTTGTGGATGAAAAGGAAAGGGAAATATTAACCACCACCACCACAAAAAGCCAAACAAAGACCTCTGATCTTCCAGACCAATCAGAAGAACCAGAAGTTGAGCAGACTACAGTGGTACCTCAGTTTATGTACTTAATCCGTTCCAGAAGTCCGTTCTTAAACCAAAACCGTTCTTAAACTGAGGTGCGCTTTCCCTAATGAGGCCTCCCAGTGCCAATGCCCTTTCACCATTCGGCTTCCGTTCTTAGACCAAGGTAAAGTTCGCAAACCAGGACACTACTTCTGATTTTGCGGAGTTCGTAAACAGTGCTGTTCTTAAACCGAAGTACCACTGTATATGAGTCTATCACAGGGGAGGGGAATTAGATGTTGCTGGTGGGCAGTTCCTGATCTCCCCACCTCCCATCCCCACGAGATAAGTTTGACAGGAGGCCAAGACTGCCTTTCAGTCAATCACCCAATGACACAATGCCTGGAAGGAGAGAATGTGGGCAGGAGGAGAGGACTGGAGGGAGGGGAAGTGGAGAAAGCAGAGGAAGGATGAAGCAGTCAAACAGCTCTCCGATCAGCTCTAATGATCAGTTCAGACCTCTGACTGGAGTGATTTATCTCTCTACCAAAGTCCCACTGGAGAGGGAGGAGATCTGCGGGGGAAAGAATGGCTCCGCCCATGTTTGGCTCTGGCTCCTCCCGTTATCCACATGCAGCCCTAACATATGCCTGAGTGACTATGGCCCTCAGTCAAATAAATGTTCTCCACCCCTTGATTTATATGAATGTGCACATCATCTCTGTCTGCACATATTCACCAGTCAACTTACACCGACTCATCTCTCTCTCCCACAAGTGTGTGTGTAGATAGATAGGAGCATGTGGTGAAACGAAATACTTATTATTGCTTTCTATCTAGAAACCATTGATCTTTGGCTGTGGCACTTGAAAACACGCTTGAAAAGAAAATAAGCACTTTTTTTTTTACACGTAAGATAGAATAAATGCTTCTATTGAGTCTCTGTGCCCTAGAGTACTTCTGACACCCTGTGTTTTACAATTCTTCTGTTTGCAGCTGGGATTTGCCTTCGAAAGTGGAAGAGTAATTAATGGTATCAAATAAATCCAAACAGGGATGGGTGGTGATTACTTAAAGTTGGGGGAGATCAAGAACATCTGGCTTACCAGTAATGAGGTTGGCATGTTAAATAGAAGAAATACAATAAAAGATAATATTGGTTGTCTTGGATTAGATGCATCAAGCCATCTGGGAGCCAGTTCATAGTCTTGTAGGGAGTGAATGTGGAGACTCTTTGGAATGTTAGCATTGTCTGAGAAGTGCCTTTAACGTGTCCTAGGGGTTTTTTAAAAAAAAAAATCACTGGATATCTTGCAGAGGTTTTTTTTATCTTGCAGAGGAAGGGACGTGGGTGGCGCTGTGGGTTAAACCACAGAGCCTAGAACTTGCCGATCAGAAGGTCAGCGGTTCTAATCCCCGCGACGGGGTGAGCTCCCGTTGTTAGATCCCTGCTCCTGCCCACCTAGCAGTTCGAAAGCACATCAAAGTACAAGTAGATAAATAGGTACCGCTCTGGCGGGAAGGTAAACGGCATTTCCGTGTGCTGCTCTGGTTCGCCAGAAGCGGCTTAGTCATGCTGGCCACATGACCCGGAAGCTGTACGCCGGCTCCCTCGGCCAATAAAGTGAGATGAGCGCTGCAACCCCAGAGTCGGTCACGACTGGACCTAATGGTCAGGGGTCCCTTTACCTTTTTTATCTTGCAGAGGACCCAAGGACTGAAGGGTTATTGACTACAAAAAAAATGCAGCGTTTACACGCTGTCTGGGGGTTGTTGCAAGACAACACAATAATGGGCCTTGCTTCACAGCCAAGCTTCCTTGCATCTTTCTCTTGCCATACTTAGCTACCGGTACATTTCCCGCTGCCATTCACTTTTGATTTTACTTCGTTTTGAAAGCTAGCACTTTGGATGCAGCATTTATCAGCATCTCAAGCTCATAAGTGCTTTGGGGTGATATGAAGACAGCACAGGCTGTGTTCTTAGGTAGATGAATTGTTCTGCATTTATTGCAGCTTTTTTGTTATTCCTTTGGTTTTGCCATATTTACAACCTACCGAAGGCATAGAAGATAACTGAGCTAAGCTAGTCCCCAGTTCCAGAGCCTCATCTGAACTGCATTTCTGCTGTAATACCGGACTGGTTGGCTTCCATAGTCACGGTTCTTCGTCCAACTAGCCTTTGGGCATCCTTCCCTTGTTCATGAGCTTCAAGTATACAGTGGTACCTCGGATTACATATGCTTCAGGCTACATATGCTTCAGGTTACAGACTCCACTAACCCAGAAATAGTACCTCGGGTTAAGAACTTTGCTTCAGGATGAGAACAGAAATCGTACTCTGGTGGTGCGGCAGCAGCGGGAAGTCCCACCACCAGAAGTGGTGCTTCTGGTTAAGAACAGTTTCAGGTTAAGAACGGACCTCCAGAATGAATTAAGTACTTAACCCGAGGTACCACTGTACACAGATTGGCTTTTGTTGCTCTAACAACAGTCTGTGTTCACAAATGGGTCAAATTCTGTCTGCTTGTTGCCATTCTATTACAGAATATATGTAGCAAGCAAACATGAGCTGCATGTACTGCATGTAACTATTTGGATAACAACAATGTTTCTAGGATATAATATAGGATAGCTGCTGTTTTACAGTGACCGTTGCAGACCAGCTATATGTCATACAAAAGCTTCATTCACAGTGCTAACACCTGATTTCTGGTGGCACCATACCATAATCCTGTGCTGATATAGTGATCTTACTTGGAGCACAACACAGCAGGCACACTGTGCTGGTTCAATAATAGTTCAATCCTTATTTTCCTGGACATTTGTGTATCTCCCCACCTTCCTTCCACAAACCTCCACTCATGTGCACAAAAGAGCAAATTTTTCTTAAAGAATATCACATTTTGTAATCTTGACAACAGAGAAGGGTTTTGTGCCTTCATCTTGTGCCTCCAAATCGGGCTCCCCTCAGTGCACTGAGGAAGGACTCAGGCATTGCAGAGTAAGTTCAGCACAGCCAGGGAGAACTTCTCCCCAGACTTCTCATAGCAACTAAGGGCTCATCCACCCTGGAGTTTAATGTGGATTTATCTCTTTTAATGGTGTCAACATGACGTCCTCATCCAAGTGGCAGCCTACAAACACACACACACACACACCCTGCAGATAATCCAATAGCGGAAGAAAATAAAAAATAAAACCACAAATTAGCGGACTGTAGATGTACTGAACTGTATTGTGCTGATAGACTTCTTTACATGTGTGTTACCAACCTGCCCAAAGGAGAGGATGCAGCCTGCCCCTTTCCATCAGTTCTTGCTGTTTTGGCACTTGTATTTTTAAAACAGCAGAACTGCTCTTGCACAAGACAGCTATGTTTTAAGAGAAAATAAAACTTGCCCTTGCAGGTACAGGAGGTGTGAAAGGAAAAGGGAAGTACAGTGGTACCTCGGGTTAAGTAGTTAATTCGTTCCAGAGGTCCGTACTTAACCTGAAACTGTTCTTAACCTGAAGCACCACTTTAGCTAATGGGGCCTCCTGCTGCCGCCGCGCCGCCAGAGCACGATTTCTGTTCTCATCCTGAAGCTAAGTTATTAACCTGAAGCACTATTTATGGGTTAGCGGAGTCTGTAACCTGAAGCGTATGTAACCTGAAGTGTATGTAACCCGAGGTACCACTGTAGCAGCTTTTCAGGCAAGCAGTTCCGAAGGCTTGCCTGACTGGGAGTAGCAACCTTCCTTCCTTCCTTCCTTCCTTCCTTCCTTCCTTCCTTCCTTCCTTCCTTCCTTCCTTTTTGTTTTCTACTGCTCTTTCATGCAAAACCTGTGTTTCAAAAACAAATAAAGGCAAGGAAAGGTGCATGCTGTACGCATGCCTACAACTAACCTCAGGTTTCTTGAACTTGTGGTGGACAGAGAGGTACTAATTGAGGGAGGGGACCACAACACACAACACAAATGGATCCCATCAAGGCCACCCACAAGTGTGGAGGGAAATAAGTTTCAAAGGCTTAAAGCTGAAGCAGTCATTGGTAGATTGAGGCACACAAACTTGCATATGGAAACATCCATCTGTGTACCCATGAAGATGTCAACAGAGGGACAAGGCACTACAACTCTCGTCAGTCCTAATGCTTTTACCTTTCTTACCTCTTTTTCCTTTAGGAAAATAAGCTACCTTCTTTGTCTAAATGAACTGGTTTGCCAACTGCACTGGCTATTTGCAACAGATCTCCCCTCTCTTGCTCTATGCTGACATTTAAGAAGAAGAGTGGCCATAGTAAAATAATAGAAAACAACAACTTTCCAAAACAGTTTTTAGCTCATTACTCTCAATGGCGCTTTGTGCATACTTGAAAAGCGTTCTTAAAAATAACTGCTGTCCCAACCAGCCGTGGCCGCACTGTGAGAGTTTACAGCTGAGTCACAGCAGTTACCAGAAACAGCTATTTCCATCTCTGGTATGTGAAGCCAGCTGGCAAGACTTAGGCAAAGCCGGGCTGAAAATGTTCTTTGACATTGTTCCACACTCCTTCTTGGTTTAGAACTTCTCACAATGCCCTATTCTAAATCCCAAATGCTCTGGGAGGAGTGCTGATTTACACAAGATTGCCCAGTGTTAAAAAGTATGAGTCATGGAACAAAATATGTCCCTCTCTCCCAAGACACAAGAATGTAAAATTATAAATGTATAATTATCACCCTTTGCCTATTATTTTCGAAGCACTAATTTCCCCACCTTCCAATACAGTTTAATAGTAAAACATTATATGCATTTTTTCAAGCTTTACCCAAATCTATTGAGGACTAGATTGAGGACATTGCTTCATATATAAAGTACAATTTTAAAGAATATTTATAATCCCTTCTCTCTTTTCTCTAGAGACTTTTTGTGTTCACCAAAAACTAATCTTTCTTTTTGCTCAGGACTCAGGATATGGTACACAACAGATTACTATTACTTCATTTCACAGAACAGTGCTAGAATTCAGAAAATTTAGGGATTCAGGGCTGCAATTTAACTGCCTAGGACTAAGAGAAGCATAGCTGTGGTTTAAACTTCTGCATAGCCTTGGTTTTTGTGTGTCTCTCCATTTTTCTCATCAAGGCTGAATTTGTGTAATTAGACAAAAGATACTCAGGAGAAGCGCAACTTTCTAAAGGTTAAAGAAGGTCTAGCAAATACGATTTTTAAGAGAAAATTCACATGAAAATGCCAAGACAATTAATTACTATGGTGGCACTTGCTTTAAGGACTTGACAGCACAGCTTTAAAATAGTCGGAAATATATTGCCAAAGCTTCCTGGAAAAGCGACGTCAAAGAGAAGTTTCTAATGAAACTGGTGTAAATACAGAAAATGAGTTTGATCTATTTCTATGTCTTTTCTCTTTCTAGGTGTTTATGGGCAGCTGCAGACATTCTGTTCCCCACATTATGCCGACAATCAGAGAAATTTGCAACATGGCGGAACTTGTAATATGGTCCCGCCTTTTGAAGACTGTCTTGTACCCACATCTGTGGGTCAGGCAGGTTTTGATGTTTTCCACAGAGCATTTTCAGCGCATTCTGGCATTACAGGTAAACCCCTACTGTGGTCGTGTTAGTTAAAGGTGCACTCTGTGGTAAATCTTTCTAGAGCTCTTAGTTTCATGAGTTCTTTTCTGGAAAGGGTATTCTATGTTTCCAAAGTGTGTACTGATCCCCAACACCCATTTGAATCTCATTTTGTAATGCTGTACACCATAATCCCCCTACATCAACACTCCTCCCTAGTCTAGACCTTATCGGAGGCATTTTGGACCTTTATTAAGAATACCTGGGGTCAATTCAAACATTATCACACCTTGTAGGATATCAATCTGGTTCCACATGTCAGTAATGAATTGCAACTTGCACGTAAGATACTGAGAAATGAACAGCCAGTTGTGACAATTTTGTAGTCTTCCTTCTTAAATAATTTGTTGCATAGGAATTTGGTAACCTGTGAAGTGGTTCTCAGTAAATTTGTAACCTTGCCAGCTTTAAACTGGATTGCACAGCTAGCTGTAAACATTTGTTTCTTTTAAAACAAATCTCTGAGAATTCCCATCTGCTCTTTCACCATGTAACAGATTTTCATCTGTGAAGAAAATCGGCCGTTTCTGTCCCTTAATCCAGTCTAGACTGGGCCTCTAACAGGCCAAAGACAGAAATGGATAGAAAAAAAGAACGCAGTTCTTCCGTTGCAGCCTTTTAACACTGAGCACCTGTGTCTTAGGACTGGTTCATAGGTCTGTATAGAAAACTTGGCTACTGGGCCTTTGGTGACTTGCCAAAAATGTGAACAGGCAGGTGCTGTTTGAAATGTAGTTCATAAATGTTATTAATAAATAAGTAATAATAAATAAAATACTCCTTCATGCATAATAATGTTTAACATCTGTGTAGCCCTTTAAAGTCTTCAAAGCGCTTCCTGTTCATCATCCAGTGGTGAACCTCAAAGTTGTGTTGTGAGGAAAGCCAGCAGGATAATTCCCCATCTTGCAATGAGAGGGCTGGGGCTGAGGAAGTGGGGCTTGCTTGAAGGCGATCCCGGGAGTTCAGGCCTCCCCATGGACTCTCCGATTGGCCACTACACCAGGCCAGCTCTCCATTGCGTAACATATTGGCCACACCCGCTGTAAGGATATCAGGGGGTTACTCGAGAGCAATCAGGCAAATGCCTCCCTGGTCTGCTGTAAAGCCTCATTATTGGTGCCAAAAACCCTTCACCATGCACAGTGGCGTAGCATGGGGGGTGCAGGGGGGGCCGTCCGCACCAGGCGCAACATCGGGGGGGGCGCGCTCGCACTCGCAGCTCTCTGCCCCTGCTAAAATCCACGGGTTAGGGGGCGCAAATTACTTGCCTTGCCCCGGGTGCTGACAACCCACGCTATGCCACTGACCATGCAGAGCGCCACTATTCCGTGGCTCGCTCATTCACTGGCAGAATCTGTGAGTGGGCGGTCCTTAAACCTTCCCCAGCAGAGTAGTTTCTTGACACCCAATCTGCGCCTCCCCTCCCGGCGCGGAAGCCTACTGCGCAGGGAGGGCGTGGGTAACGGAGGACCTCTCTCCTCCCCGCTTTGCCCAGGCAAGGTGTCCTGGCACTGCCTCGCCTCCTCCGAGCCCTGAAGCTCCTCTCCACTGGAGGCGTCGTTACTCTCCTCCACTGAGGATGAGCTGCTTCCCACGATCTTGGGGGGCTCTCTGTAATCCATCCGGCTTTTCCCCTCTCGCCCCTGAGCCGATGGCAGTTCCCTGACACCCACAAATAAGCCACACCTTTAAATTTCAAGGGGGGAAAGGAAAAAAGACAAAACCCAAATATAAGCCGCTCCCTTAAAATTGGGTTACAGGCTGAAAATTGCTGTGGTTGGTGGAATTGTAAGTCCAAGGCCATTTAAGCCTTTGATCTTGCAAGCCCCTAAAAGTGACCATACAAGTCTCTCAAATCGCTATTCAGTCGCTACAATTCCGCAGGCACTCACACCCGTCAATGGCAAATGAACAGTCTTGACCTCACAAATCAGCAAGGAAACATTTTTTTGATCCATTTTACCATATATGAAATGGCTGCGTGGGAGCCGGTTGAAGTTCAATCCTTCTAGATACTAGAATCAGCAAGGGATACCCACATGACCTGA
Organism: Podarcis filfolensis; assembly: GCF_964270895.1. Lineage (NCBI taxonomy): Eukaryota > Metazoa > Chordata > Lepidosauria > Squamata > Lacertidae > Podarcis > Podarcis filfolensis. Next base: position 12,359,526 of record NC_139621.1, read on the forward strand.
AGGTGCTGCTGTGCAATGCCAGGTCAATGATTCATAAGACCACTGCCATCCATGACTTGATCATGGATGGAGGACTTGACCTGGCATGTGTAACAGAGACTTGGTTGGATGAAGCAGATGGGCCTGTCCTTGCCGCTGCTTGTCCACCAGGTTTCTCTTACGCACAGCAACCCAGGTCATGTGGGCGGGGAGGGGGGGTTGCAGTGATTTTTAGGAAGTCATTAGTTTGCACCAGGCGTCCTATTGGGAAGACCCAGTTTTCCGAGTGCATGTTCTGGAAGTTGGGCAATAGGGGCAGTACAGGATTCCTTTTGGTGTACCGACCTCCCCGCTGCACCAAGGATTCCCTGCCTGAGCTGCTTCAGGTCGTGGCGGATGTTCTCCTGGAGACACCTAGCTTGGTCGTCCTAGGGGATTTTAACATCCATGCCGACACGACCTTACAAGGGGCCGCTCGGGACTTCGTGGAAAGCATGGCCTCCATGGGGCTGTCCCTGAATAAGTCTGGCCCAACCCATAGCCGTGGACATGCCTTGGACCTGGTGTTTACCTCTATGGATGTTGGTGATCTGACACTAAGTAAAAGTGAAACGAAAGAAGTGCCATGGTCAGATCACTTCCTGGTGCAACTGGACTTCTCTGCGACCCATCCCCTCTGCAGGGAGGTGGGACCAATTCGGATGGTCCGCCCCCGCCACTTAATGGATCCAAATGGTTTCCAGAGAGTGGTAGGGGATGCTTTATCCCATGTTGATGGCCTTTCAGCTGATTCCCTGGTGGCCCGCTGGAATGTGGAGCTAACCAGGGCTATTGACTGTTTGGCTCCGAAGCGCCCTCTCCGATTGCATGGAGCCCGGACAGCCCCGTGGTTTTCCACGGATCTGAGGGCAATAAAACAATCGTTGAGACGGCTAGAGCGCCGGTGGCGGATAACTCATTCCGAATCTGACCGGACACAGGTTAGAGCTCAACGTCGAGCCTACCAAGTGGCGATAGCGACGGCGAAGAAGAATTTCTTCGCCGCCTCTATTGCATCTGCAGAAAACAGCAGCAGGAGACTTTTTCAGGTGGTTCACAATTTAGCGGAACCACCTGCAACATCAGGGCCCAGTACGGGCCACATGTTCTCCTGCAATGATTTTGCAAAGTTTTTTGCAGATAAAATCGCTCAGATTCGGGAAGAAGTAGACTCCACCGTGGGAGCAGGGCCGGGGCGGGAGAGTGCTAGAGTTCTGTCTAGTCAAGTTGAGTGGGATCAATTCCAATCTGTTACCTCCGAGGATGTGGACAGGCTGCTTGGACGAGTGAAACCAACCACCTGTCTCCTGGATCCTTGCCCATCCTGGCTTATAAAAGCTAGCCGGGAAGGACTGGGCGATGGGCTTCGTGGGGTGGTGAATGCTTCCCTCCGTGAGGGAGCCTTCCCAGACCCGCTGAAAGAGGCGGTTATTAAACCGCTTCTTAAAAAACCATCTTTAGATGCGGCCACGATGGCCAACTATCGCCCAGTCTCAAATCTTCCATTCTTGGGCAAGGTGATTGAGCGAGCGGTTGCCGAACAACTCCAGGCACGCCTGGAAGAAGCGGACCATTTGGATCCCTTCCAGTCGGGATTCAGGCCTCATCATGGGACTGAAACTGCCTTGGTCGCACTGGTTGATGATCTCCGGCGGGCTAGGGACAAAGGTGAGAGCTGTTTCCTAGTTCTGCTGGATCTCTCAGCGGCGTTTGATACCATCGACCATAACATCCTTCTGGACCGTCTTCAGGGGTTGGGAGCTGGAGGCACTGTCATACAGTGGTTCCGCTCCTTCCTCCTGGGCCGTGTTCAGAAAGTGGTGGTGGGGGATGAGTGTTCAGACCCCTGGGCTCTCACTTGTGGGGTGCCTCAGGGTTCTGTCCTCTCCCCCATGCTTTTCAACATTTACATGCAGCCGCTGGGAGAGATCATCAGGAGGTTTGGGCTGGGTGTTCATCAGTATGCGGATGATACCCAGCTCTACCTCTCTTTCAAATCAGAACCAGTGAGGGCGGTGAAGGTCCTGTGTGAGTGTCTGGAAGCAGTTGGAGGATGGATGGCGGCTAACAGATTGAGGTTGAATCCTGACAAGACAGAAGTACTGTTTTTGGGGGACAGGAGGCGGGCAGGTGTGGAGGATTCCCTGGTCCTGAATGGGGTAACTGTGCCCCTGAAGGACCAGGTGCGCAGCCTGGGAGTCATTTTGGACTCACAGCTGTCCATGGAGGCACAGGTCAAATCTGTGTCCAGGGCAGCTGTTTACCAGCTCCATCTGGTACGTAGGCTGAGACCCTATCTGCCTGCGGACTGTCTCGCCAGAGTGGTGCATGCTCTGGTTATCTCCCGCTTGGACTACTGCAATGCACTCTACGTGGGGCTACCTTTGAAGGTGACTCGGAAACTACAACTAATCCAGAATGCGGCAGCTAGACTGGTGACTGGGGGCGGCCGCCGAGACCATATAACACCGGTCTTGAAAGACCTACATTGGCTCCCAGTACGTTTCCGAGCACAATTCAAAGTGTTGGTGCTGACCTTTAAAGCCCTAAACGGCCTCGGTCCAGTATACCTGAAGGAGCGTCTCCACCCCCATTATTCTGCCCGGACGCTGAGGTCCAGCGCCGAGGGCCTTCTGGCGGTTCCCTCATTGCGAGAAGCAATGCTACAGGGAACCAGGCAGAGGGCCTTCTCGGTAGTGGCGCCCGCCCTGTGGAACGCCCTTCCAGCAGATGTCAAAGCGATAAACAACTACCTGACATTCAGAAGACATCTTAAGGCAGCCCTGTTCAGGGAAGTTTTTAACGTGTGATATTTTATTGTATTTTTGGTTTTTATGGAAGCCGCCCAGAGTGGCTGGGGAGGCCCAGCCAGATGGGCGGGGTATAAATAATAAATTATTATTATTATTATTATTATTATTCGAAGACAGAGGTCTTCTGGCTGGGTTGGGGCGACATGGGGTTGGGGGGGGGCCAAATCTCATCTCTTGCAGGGGGCTCAATTAGTGCCAGCGCCTTCTGTCAAGAGCTCCCTTTCCATGGAGGCACAGGTTGCAGCCACAGCGAAGGTGGCATTTTTCCATCTCCGCCATATTAAGCAGTTGGTCCCTTACCTTTCTCGCCCTGATCTGGCCACAGTGATCCATGCAACGGTCACCTCCAGGCCCCATTATTGTAACTCGCTCTACGCGGGGCTGCTCTTGAAGCTGACCCAGAAACGCCAGCAGGTGCAGAATGCCGCAGCGAGACTCCTTACGGGGTCCTTTCTGCAGGATCACATTCACCCAGTGCTATACCAGCTGCACTGGCTCCTGGTGGAGTATGGAGCCAGGTTCAAGGTGGTGGTTTTGACCTTTAAAGCCCTATGCGGCCTAGGACCCACGTACCTACAGGACCGCCTCTCCTGGTATGCCCCGCAGAGGACCTTAAGGTCCACAAATGACAACACCTTGGAGGTCCCAAGTCTCAAGGTGGTTAGATTGGTCTCAAATAGGGCCAGGGCCTTTTCAGTACTGGCCCCAACTTGGTGGAATGCTCTGTCACAAGAGACTAGGGCCCTGCGGGACTTGACATTTTTCCACAGGGCCAGCAAGACAGAGCTGTTCCACCTGGCCTTTGGTTTGGACTCAGCCTGACCCTTATGTCTTCCCATGGCTGTCAACGTTTCCCTTTTTTAAAGGGAAATTCCCTTATTCCGAATAAGATTCCTCACAAGAAAAGGGAAAGGTTGACAGCTATGATGTCTTCCCTCCCCTTATGATTTTGATCTATGGGCTACTTTTAAAATGAGGCTGCATTTTAAATTGCATTTTAACCTGTATTTTAAATTGGGTTTTTTTCTCCCCCCTCCTTATGTTTCTATTGTAATTTTACTGGTGTTAGCCACCCTGAGCCTGACTCTGGCCAAGGAGGGTGGGGTATAAATAAAATTTATTATTATTATTATTAATTGTAAAAGCCCATTTTTGTAAGGTCACGAATTTAAGCCACACTTCAACTTTTCACGGTCGGAATTTGGAAAAAGGGTGTGGCTTATATTCGGGCCAATATGGTATATAAGTTCTTTGTGCTACAGTCCACAATATTACCCCGAATCATTTACAAACCTAGCCTGTGCTTTTTAGCTAGATATTTGATAATAGTAAGATTCACCAATGTTCATAAGGAAATGTCAGGAAATTATGGCATTTACTAATAAATCTCAAAGCTAATTGAGCAGATAAGCAGCAGGTGCAGTGAATACTGAGAGCCTGAAGACTGTTTTGTGTGTAGAAAAGAAGATTTGCGGGGGAGAGGAGGCTGGCGGGAAAGGGAAAGGGCGCTTAACCCTTGCCCTGCCAACCACTCTCTGCTGCAGATTGCCTCCCAAACAGCTTTATCTTCTGCAGTGCTCCATATATGTTTTCCTCTCTGAAAATACACAAGAGGAATCCTGTGTTTGCATGCAACATGTAATTATGCCCAGATTTCTACTGTGCAACGTACCCAAATTTCTTCCAGTTCAGTCTATTTGATGTACAAAATTTCTTCATTTTCACCTTCTCTTCTCAGTTTATGATCTTCCATCAGGCTCTACAGAGATATTTGGTGATTCATTGCGCAATGGAATTGAGGACTCCAGTTTCCTTCAAATAAATGCTGTAGATCGTTGCCCGAGTCAACTTTCTTCAGTTTACACTGAAGGCTGAGGAGGGGAAAAAGCTACACTCCTGCATCTAATCCCTATCGGAACCACTCTATCACGGACCATCTTTTTGTGGTCAGTTCAAGTGCTGAGTGTATTACCCAAGAAACGAAGGAAACACTACCAGATAGCATTGACCATCACAGATGCAGCTAATAAATATAAGAGGGAAGATTCTGGTTGAAACTTACCTGCTGAAGTGTGAGCAACTGCTTTTTTAATTCAGTCTTTTTTTTGTGGTAAAACCTCTTTTCAAAGGGAACGAATAAGAAAACCACCGCTTCTTATATTTCTAGATGAATTGTTGAAATTTTCACCACAGTTTTTGGAAACCCTCTGAAAGGACTCTGTAGAAACTTGCAACAACTTTTTTGGAAAAAGCAAAAGTGCCTTGCATAATGAGCTTGTTTGGTGCTTTGCAGGCCCAGCACACAGCCTTGCAGGGCTGAAGACAAGGAGCGGTTTTTGAGGCACCAACTGGAGCTGGAGGCAGCACCATTCCACTGTCTTTTTGGAATTTGGGAACATCAGTCCTCTTTAACAACACAGTATTAACTGTATTAGCTGAAAGAGAGACAGTTGTTTGTGGTGTCTTAGCAGTCCTTCATTGGAGAGAGTTAATCTCAGTTGATATTGAATAATGCTTTATAATTTAATTTTTATATTCCATGTGTAGAATTCTGTATGGAAGGTTCTTTTCAAAAAACCACACATATTTAGATTAGATGTTCCCCATGAAGAACAGAAGTTCCCTGGGAATGTTTGCAAATATTTGAAGGTGTTTCCAGCAAGATTCATTGGGTCTTGAAGTCAACATAAAGAAGGTGTATTCACTATTGTTGCCAGAGAAGTAAGGGTTTCAACACTACCTTGCTGGGTCCCACAAGTGTTGGGTTCAGACTTCACATGCTGTAGTAGATCTCCCAGTATCCCTTCTTTAATCTGGTGGCTGGGGGTGATTTCAGATGGTGCTGTTATTCTGGGGGAAGAGTGCTAAGCTTTCTCCAATGGAAGCCCACCCCTCCCAAACCTTGTGTTTTGCTTTTTTGCTATGGGGGGGCAGACAGGTACAGTGAAGAAGCCTTTCTTTTCACCCCCTTCCAGCTAACAGCAGCCTCAGGGAAAGAAGAGTTTCCATAGAAGAAACATAAAATTGGGAGAAGGCTTGTACTTCTCCCTGCCAGCATGGTAGCCTTGATCCAAGTTGCCCCTCCATTTGGTCACAGGTTTATTGTGTCCCATGTCGTTCAACCCAGCATATTCTGCAAGTGAGTACCTTCCTGGCATTGTCCCTCATACATTCTAGAAGATTCTATGGAAAGGGCTATTATAATTCCATCTGCTGTAAATATGGTATGTTAGTATTTCAATCATTTTTAAATCTATGCATTCCTTTCCTCTTCTTTCTACTTACTTTTTCTTACAAAAATAAAAACGACATGCCATGTTTTTAATGCATCCCAAAATAATTCACGTAGCTGGTAATTCTTTGTTGTATAGTTATGAGCCTGTGTGGGCAGTAGAAAATGAATTTTCATGGTCAAGATGTGGCCTTTGTCATGGTTACATTATTATATAATTAAAATGGCAGACTTCTTTATGCAATGTGTATTGTGGGCCATTCGTATTGGGGCCAAAGCATTTCAGCAATTTCTAAATGTGTGTTTTTCTTGTTAATAGCGTGTTACCGCAGAGGAACAAAATGTGACTATGCCAAGAGCCAAAGGAATTGATGCACTTAATTTTTAGCGAGGATAAAGAGAAGAGTTTTTGAAATGGTGAAGCAGACTTCCAAAAGCTAAATCATTATTTTGAAAAATTAATCAGTTTTAAACCAGACATAATTGTACAATTATGGGTATACTGAAGCCACATGCTAAAGCTATTCCCTGCGGTTATGAAAGCCAAGCCCTGACTCCCCATTCCCACAAGAGGGATCTCTGTTTAGTTTCCCTTGCCAAATCAGATCCTGAATGCACCTTAACCAGCTATGGGATATAAAAATATCCTACACTCAGAGGGTGGGGTCCTTTCAGTCTTGTTTTGATGTGGAATTCCTGGTCTCTGCCCTGCAAAAAAATAAGTGAACTTGACACAGCACAAGACAGAGGCATGTGGCCAGGCGTTTGGGCTTGTCCCGCTGATGTGTTGAGCACATCATACAGTGTGCAAACGTCGCTGTGTGATATTGAGGGGCCCCGGCCCCATCCTTGAAACTTTGGGGGTGCCAAGCCCCGCCCCCAAGCTGGTGCCCCTGGATGCAGCTGGAAAAGTCTAGAAGTGATGTAACATACAGTGGGAGAAAAATCAGTGGGCGGTGCTTAGAAACTTCAGTCAAGATGAACCCTCGTGGTTTATGGCAAATCCAATCCGTGCTGGATCAGGTCTATACATGCCGCCCATGAAAAATGGTCGGCTTTGACAGGGCCAGTCACTTCCTATTCGATGGATGGAGAACAGATTCCTGAATCCCCCATTTTGCCAGACAAATCAACACAGTGACTAGAGACAGAAGCAGGTCCCTGGGTGCAGGTGGGGACCTTTGAATCTGGGCTTAACATCTGGAAAAAGAAGGGAAGATTCCAACCATTCTGTGAAGACTTACAGTTTTAGTCTTTGGAAAATTCTGTGACAATCCGCAAATGATTGTGCTGGACAGCTTAAATATTAGTCAAGACTCAGTCATTGTACCCTTGAGTTTGGGGGTCCAAGAAAGACCAGATGTCTTCAGCCAGGACCCAAATTACATCTGTTACCTCTACAAGCATAGGCTCATTTTAACTGAAAATGCTATAGTGTCCTAAGGGCAGGATTTGGGGCAGAGATCCAGGGCTGTTCTCTGCAGAATGAGCAGGAGGCTCCTGACCACATTTTGAAGAGCAGGAGCTTAATGCATCCTCTCTCACGTAATGGATCTTTATTCGAGATGTGTCTTGTGTGCTTCTGTATGGGCTTCCATGATCTTATGGGGTCATTTTGTTTCTTACACTACAGTCCTTTACATATCTACTCAGAAGTAAGTCCCATTGACTTGAAGGTCTCATGCCCTGCTCCTCCTCGGGAGACGACACAGCGGCTTATATTTTGTCCCCATGTGGTGGTGTCCAAGTGATCCTCAAGTCCAGGCTTGCCTTGATCCAAGGGAGAACCGGGTCTGCTATTCTGCAGTCTGCGGTTTCACATTGACTGCTCTGTTAGAAGCACCTGCTCTGACTTGCATCCCAGAATGAGCAGATTCTACAACTCATCTTGTCGTACTCCAAGTGGTTTGTTGAAAAGAGGGCGGCACTTTACTGAACTCTTGGATATTTTATTTCGCTAGGGGACTGTTGTGTTACAAAAATGGTGCTTTGGATTTTTTGCTAGCCGGATAATAATGCCTGTTTAAAGGGATTCAGTATAAACTATTTTTATGTAAAGATTTAGAAAGGAGAAGACATTATACAGATGCACAGTAGCTTGCATCTTCCACTCTTCTCGGAGTAGGACTATGGCAACACTGCAAAGTGGTGTTGCATAAGCAACCAATTCCCACTGCACTTTTAATAGCCCCTTGGCTTCTCTGTGCAAGAGAGCGAAAACGCCCACACATGTAGAAGAGAATCTTGTTTCTCCACAGCCATTAGTAGGTATATCATTGCAGGACAAGAAAATCGCTACAGGTTTGTGCTGTTTTAACTCCTTCGTTGCCACCCTCTAGACTCTTATGTGAGAGTAAAAGCTCACTGGAGGCTTCATAATAAACAAATTTTCTCTCAGGCTGGCTCTGCTAAATCAAGAGATGGGGCTGCCCATCTTCGTCAACTTCTGATAGAGTCTTTATATCCATCTTCAGAAGAAATGTACACTGGAGTTCACATGTACCTTCAAAAAAGGAATTTTGTATCAGAAGTCAATTGTTCCGGTTTACTTGTGTCACTTGCGGAAGCATTTTCGTGTTAGTACTGTTCTTCTCATTCCATTATTATAATATATTTTTTAAGAAAGGTAATTAATTGTGTTTTGACTGTACCATTTTATAGCAGCATTTTAAAAAAGGAATGCAAAAAGAACCCAAGCACTTTTTATGTGAGATTTCTTTTTAAAGGAACAGAAATCAAAGAGATGGGTTAGTTAACAGGGTGTTGTGTTCATTTTATAGGCAAAGTGGAGCATCTTGTTGTGTAATGTTGCTCATGCAAAGCACTTTTATGGGAGAAGATGGTAGATGGTACAGTATGCAGAAACGTGTTTTCTATCTCACATTTTGTTGTACATATTTATATATGTTCCTCCTTTATATAGAGCTGAATCCTTTATACCATATTGTATATCTGTCTGATTTTATTATCGTTGGCATATATCTGTTGCATATTGCATTGCCTAAAAAAAGAAATAGAGTATCTTTTTTCTATTAATATGTATAGTTATGTGATTGGTTAAAGTTACATTTCATATAATCATAAGTTATTTTTGTTTCATGAAGTCCTTTTTTAGTATAAAAAGTGAAATGAAGGGTTTGTGCACATGACAAAATAAATAAATAAAGTGAACCTGGAAATCTATAACACATCAATATGAAAATGGAAATCTTCTTTCAAGTTCTGGTCTAAAAAATAGAGGGGGCATTCTCTAACCATTGAATCTCACCAGAAGGTCCCATAATAGTTGAGCTTGTTCATATAATTAGGAACATGTTGGGAGAAGGGGAGGAGGAAATTGGAGGCTTATTTGGGAAAACGTCCTTGCTTTGGGCCAATATTTAGGACTGCATTTAATTATAAATTTTGGACTCAGGAGGGAAGGGCAGGAACTGAAGGGGAAAAACTGAACTGAAAGCCTTTTTAAATGACTTACACTTTGGAAAAATGTCTACATAAAACACAATAGTGTACTTAATTATATTATTTAGTTTTTATTAGCTTTCATTGCTCTAATTAATACTCACTACCAATGTCCACTAAAACTTTTTCTGTTTCTGTTTTGTTCCATATGGCGTGTTCTCTTAAAATGCACGTGCACACACACACACAGAGAGGCCCACAGCACTAAGTTCTGTACCACAGAATAAGGGCATGCTAGATCATTGTTGACAGAAATATTTTAAGAATAAATAAATGCTACAATCTGTGGCTTTTTTCCAGCACAGTGAAAAGAAGATGTTCTGGTATCAAACTTGCACTTTTATCAATGCTCATGGCTCTGTTGAAAAATATATAGTATTTTGGGGAATCATCTAATCTTATGTTTAAATTATAACCAATATGCTAGAATGATGTGCTCACATCAAGCAAATATGCTAGAATGATGCGCTTACATCAAGCAAATTTGCACAAACCATACAATCTGATACATGTGTACTCTGAGGGAAGGGCACAGAAGAAGAAGAAGAGTTTGGATTTGATATCCCACTTTATCACTACCCTAAGAAGTCTCAAAGCAGCTAACATTCTCCTTTCTCTCCCTCCCCCAAAACAAACACTCTGTGAGGTGAGTGGGACTGAGAGACTTCAGAGAAGTGTGACTAGCCCAAGGTCACCCAGCAGCTGCAGGTGGAGGAGCAGGGACGCGAACCCGGTTCACCAGATTACGCGTCCACCGCTCTTAACCACTACACCACACTGGTTCTAGGAAGAGTCCTGCTGGCTGGATCAGTCCAAAGCCCGTCTAGTCCCACATTCTGTTCTCAAAGTGGTCAAGGAGATGCCCATCGAAAGTCACAAAGAGGACACCTGCTGTCTCTGATCTTGAGGGCAAAATAGAACCATAATAACTAGTAGGTGTTGGTAGTTTTAGTTCAGTGGGATTTCCTGTCTGGGGTGGCGCTGTGCGTTAAACCACAGAGCCTAGGACTTGCCGATCATAAGGTCAGCGGTTCGAATCCCCACGATGTTGTGAGCTCCCGTTGCTCGGTCCCTGCTCCTGCCAACCTAGCAGTTCGAAAGCACGCCAAAAAATGCAAGTAGATAAATAGGTACCACTCCGGTGGGAAGGCAAATGGCATTTCTGTGCGCTGCTCTGGTTCGCCAGAAGCGGCTTAGTCATGCTGGCCACATGACCTGGAAGCTGTACACTGGCTCCCTTGGCCAATAAAGCGAGATGAACGCCGCAACCCCAGAGTCGGCCACGACTGGACCTAATGGTCAGGGGTCCCTTTACCTTTACCTAAGTGGATATATGATTGCAGCCTAATCAAGGAACTACCTTGGTTGGTTTTTCTCCTTTAAATAAGAAACTTTGTTGTTGTCATCGTCTTCGTCGTCATTTTTCATATAGAATGGTTATTGACATAAGCACATGCAAAATGCAGCAAGAATAATTAGTTTAACAAATAAAAAGAAAAATAGAACAATAAAATGAAAATACAGAGGGGAGGGGGAAACCAGGAGACAACTCAAAGTGCAATGCTGCATACAGTTATCTCATACAGTGGTACCTCGGGTTACATACGCTTCAGGTTACATACGCTTCAGGTTACAGACTCCGCTAACCCAGAAATAGTGCTTCAGGTTAAGAACTTTGCTTCAGGATAAGAACAGAAATCGTGCTCCGGTGGCGCGGCGGCAGCAGGAGGCCCCATTAGCTAAAGTGGTGCTTCAGGTTAAGAACACTTTCAGGTTAAGAACGGACCTCCGGAATGAATTAAGTACTTAACCCAAAGTACCACTGTAGAAGAAGAAAAAGGTGAGCCCATTTCATTCAAGAAAGCCTTTCCATGATATTTCTCCATGGAGCAGGCGGTCTCGTGGGCTGTGCAGATGAGTTTCCATTGTTTCCTCACAAGGGTCCTCCAAGAGCGCCAAGTAACCAGGAGCTCTAGCTTCCTGCCAGTCAAGCCTTGCTAATTTACTTTCCAGGTCACACAAGCCCTGCAGCAATACCTTTCAGGAGGTGTCCTGAGAAAGAGGAGAAAAGAGCAATATTGCAGTCCTTCGGGGAGATTGTATTCCCAAGGGTGACAGAGACTGGAAATCAAGCTGCCATTTGACTCTTCAGCAAGCCATGCCCCCCACTCCCTTGGTTGAAACAAGCCTGCCACCCAGATTTGGAAGCTGAGATTGTCTAAGGATTATCTTAGCCTAGTCTCCACAAACAGACAATCATGATTAACTACGGGCAGGCCAGTTTGTGATTGAATTGAATGTGGGAGATGTTAAAACTACAACAAAAATTACCCTCCTCATAGATGGCTTGATGTCAGGGAAAGTTTATGTAATCTTATCCCAAACCTAGACAGCATCTTAAAAAGTAGAGACATCACCTTGCCAAGAAAGGTCCGTATAGTTAAAGCTATGGTTTCCCCAGTAGTGATGTATGGAAGTGAGAGCTGGACCATAAAGAAGGCTGATCGCCGAAGAATTGATGCTTTTGAATTCTGGTGCTGGAGGAGACTCTTGAGAATCCCATGGACTGCAAGAAGATCAAACCTATCCATTCTGAAGGAAATCAGCCCTGAGTGCTCACTGGAAGGACAGATCGTGAAGCTGAGGCTCCAGTACTTTGGCCACCTCATGAGAAGAGAAGTCTCCCTGGAAAAGACCCTGATGTTGGGAAAGATGGAGGGCACAAGGAGAAGGGGACGGCAGAGGATGAGATGGCTGGACAGTGTTCTCGAAGCTACCAGCATGAGTTTGACTAAACTGCAGGAGGCAGTGGAAGACAGGAGTGCCTGGTGTGCTCTGGTTCTTGGGGTCACAAAGAGTCGGACACGACTAAACGACTAAACAACAACAAAATCCCTAACATGCTAGATTTCCCTGTGAAGGGAATTCAAATGGGGTGGGGTTATACACAAGCATCCTGGTTCCTACAATATGGAGACCCAATGCATTGCAAAGGTAATGTGGAATTCATGTCTCCTGTGCAAATAGAGTCTCCATGGCAGGTTCAGTTCATGCAAAGATCATTTCCACATGTTTGCTCCAGCTGTGCTCACAGCAGGGCCTGGCACACTTTGGAGGCAATCAGGAGTCAGAACCAGCGCTCCGAATGGTTACAATTTGTGACAAATGGGACATGGGTGAATGGAAGGGATATGGCTTGTTAATGGAGAAGTGAGGGTGAAATCGTAACTAATCCCAACTAATGTCAAATTTCTTCTTGATGCATCTGAAGACAGGGAATTAGGTTTATTTTTCTATCCCTGACATGACGCTACCTTTAGTCCAGCCCCCGTGATTTTAAATTTATCTCTTCCTAGTACCTTTCATTCAACTCAAATGTTCCTATTTGGAAGTCAGATATGGAAATCATTCTACCACATCTTCCCATGTCATTTATAGATTTACAGCCAAAGTAAATTTACCAGGCCATCAGCATCATTAATGATTCACAAAGGAGATGGGCTAGTTTAGTAAATTGTAACAAAGAACTCCTTTCTCTGTACCTTGTTAGACGTCTCAGCATACCTTTGAAGCAACTAGCAAATACCAGCCTCATGCATGGTTGCTGCTGTGCGTTTGTGAGAGAGTGCCAGTGCAGATACACACCCGCAAGCCAAAACAAACCACTTGTTTTCTCAATACAGTGGTACCTCGGGTTACATACGCTTCCAGTTACATACGCTTCAGGTTACACACTCCACTAAGCCAGAAATAGTGCTTCAGGTTAAGAACTTTGCGTCAGGATAAGAACAGAAATCGGGCTCTGGTGGTGCGGCGGCAGCAGAAGGCCCCATTAGCTAAAGTGGTGCTTCTGGTTAAGAACAGTTTCAGGTTAAGAACGGACCTCCGGAACGAATTAAGTACTTAACCTGAGGTACCACTGTATATTCCTTGTATCCATGGTCTGGTGTGCTAGTTGTATCAAAATGATGAAAGGAATATAGGAAATAAAACAAGTAATGGGAAAATGGAAGCAATTGTCATACATGGTGACAAAACATTTTTGCTCCGTGCAGAATGTACAGCCAATGCTGTCTGAATTCTCTCCCAAGACACTAAACACTGTCTTCCAATCTAAGCTCAGAGACTCCTTTCTCTCAGAGTGGATGTTCCACACAGAGAACCAACTCTTTGTCTCACCTCTTCCTCCTGCTCTCTCTGCAACCATCTCCCAATCAGAAATGGCTCCTTTCATTCTCTCTCCCAAAGTGCTGGCTCCACCCCCTTCTGGCCTGGTAACCAATCAGAGCAAGACCCCAGCCCTCTGGTGGAATTCTGAGGCACTGCATCCCCAGGCTCTTGTCTGGCTCTGCTGTCCATCACACATGGCTTCCTTCAAACCATCCTAGGATCTGGAGCTCAATGAGAGGCCACCATTCTTCGGTGGGGATGCCTTGTTCTTAGGATTCCACGGGTGGAAGTAGATTGTTACTGAATAAGTTGAAATAGGAAGCCCAGCTATGTCTCTATATTGTGTGCTTTACAGAAGGAACAAGTGTCTCTCAGATTTTTCCACTTTCTCACTCTTTCCTACCAAGTTTCCACCTACTGCCCCAAACTTTGGGGGAAAATTCTGACAAGGGCAGGCTTTGCTCTAAATGCACTGGCCTCAGTTCTGCAGGCTTACCTCATCTACCAGGCATTTAACAAAGGCAGCATTATTGAATACCAAGTTCCAACTAATTATCTGGGGGGGGGGGAGGGACAAACGATAAAGAACACCTGACACAGCAAAGCATTAATCATTCACCCAGCTGTCTTGGGTAAAATAAGCCACCGAGAATCTGCAAGGGTTCTCCTAACGGCCTTTCCTATTTAGAGGGGGTTTGCAGACCCAAAGAACTCCCTATAAAAGGCATTTGAAAAGGGCAACAGGGGTGTTGTCTTTCTGATCACATTCTGTCCCCTAATAAACCAGCCGGTTTCCTGCTGATATGCCTTTGCCTTGCAGAAAACCAGCATGTGCATTGCTCCACTGGTTTCCAAGAATTCATTATGACAATTGTAAGAAGGAATGCCAGGCATGCTGCATTGTATGGTGAGTCAAGTTAACTAGCTGTGGACCCAAGCCCAGTGGGGGCAGAGAGGAGTAAAGGAGCATGGAGAAGAAATGATGCCATAACACACCTCCTTCAGAGGTCACATTCTTTGTTCAAGTCTTTGCATAGTTTAAAGTGTTGTAAAATGCCAAAAATGTCATACTAGGAGAAGGACCATGTTGCTGAGGCAAGCGCTTGTGCTGCAGTAATGAAAGATGCATCCTATTCCTGGCAAACAGTATGGAGCTCTCCAGTACTGACCCATCTGTGCCTCAAAATATCTAAGCTCTCTTCCCCTGCTCCCAGGACAACAGTGAGTTGCTGGGTGCAGGGAGGATATGAAAGCTCTGATAGTATGTAATGTTAGCTGTTGATGGTAAGGTAAAGGTAAAGGGACCCCTGACCATTAGGTCCAGTCGTGACCGACTCTGGGGTTGCAGCACTCATCTTGCTTTATTGGCCAAGGGAGCCGGCGTACAGCTTCCGGGTCATGTGGCCAGCATGACTAAGCCGCTTCTGGCGAACCAGAGCAGCACACGGAAATGCCGTTTACCTTCCCGCCGGAGCAGTACCTATTCATCTACTTGCACTTTGACGTGCTTTCAAACTGCTAGGTTGGCAGGAGCAGGGGCTGAGCAACGGGAACTCACCACGTCGTGGGGATTCGAACTGCCGACCTTCTGATCTGCAAGTCCTCGGCTCTGTGGTTTAACCCACAGCGCCACCCGCGTCCCTTTTGATGTTGATGGTGGCAGGCATCAAATGGATAGTTTCTGCCCCAGGTAGGCTGGACGAAATTCAGAAGCCATGGTTCCAGAAGCCCAGCACTCAACCCTGTGTGATGCACCACTGCTGCTGAACAACACACAACAGCACATGACCCATCTGTCAGTCATCAAGCAAGGGTGTTTAATGTTAGGATGAAACCCAGTCTTGGTCTTCAAAGGATAGGCAGAGATAAGCACCTTCTGCTCAATTGAAGCACTACACATGGATTAGATGTTCCTGCTGCAAAACTGAGGTGACCAGAACAACCCTGGAAGTGCTCTCTTCATGCTTGTGTGGTAGGCTTCCTGGAAGCATCTTGGCCACTGTGGAAGGCAGGATGCTGGAATAGATAAACATTTGTTCTGCTACAGTAGGCCTCCTCATGCAACAGGAGCATTACAGAGGTATGAGTGCAAGGTTCCTAGAACAATGGGACTCCTCTGTCTCATGAGCAGGAGGTGGGGATGGGGGCCAGTGTGTTTGCTGAGTCTCTTAAAGGACTGTCTTCTCACAAAATCAAATTGGAATCAGGATGGGCACTACCACTCGACAGAGTGAGACAGTCCCTCCCAAGCTAGCCTTCTGCTCTTGTGAAGGGCGTTGTCCCATCAGCAGCACTGAAATAAGATTCGGTTGCCAGCCTGGTCAGATTCTGGATGTGGAATGCAGGAGGCAGCAGAATGCCTTATGTGAAATTATTACCAGGGTTTTACATAGCTCCCCAACTGGGTAGAGGCATAGCTAGCCGCTCGGGTGCCCATCGCGGTGCACAAGCCCTGCAGCCAGGGATGGAGCGAGCCGCCCATGGGGGCAGGGCTAGCTGCCCATGGGGTTTGGGTGAGCCAAGGCAGGGTGCACTGCGTTGAGCCTCTCCGCAGCCTCCCCTCAGCTGTAGGGCGGCTGAGGCAGTGGGCAGACGCAAGCCCCACACTGCTCAAAAAAAGCAGCACAGAACTTGCAGGCAGGAGAGATGCATGGCTGAGGCAGGCTGCAGGCCCCGCAGTGTGGCGCCCAGTGCCCCCGCCTCACCCAACTACGCCTCTGGATTAGGCAGATTCATGGAGGAGAGGGCTGTCAAAGGCTACCAGCCATAAAGGCTGTGCTCTGCCTTCAAAGTTGAAGGTAACAATGCTTCTGGTCTATGGAAATCACTCGAGGGGAGGGGGCTCCTGCAGTGGCGTAGGAAGGGGCGTGCGGTGGGTGCGGGAGTTGTTTTTTCAAAAACACGTATTTTTGATATTTTGTCACCCCCCTCAGTGATGACACCTGGGGTGGCCTGCATCCATTGCACCCCTCTTCCTAAGGTAAAGGGACCCCTGACCTTCTGATCGGCAAGTCCTAGGCTCTGTGGTTTAACCCACAGCACCACCCATGTCCCACCCCTCTTCCTACACCACTGAAACTGGGACATCCTCCTGAATGCTGTTGCAGGTTTCCTGAACCAAATGATGAAGGAGATGTGATGGGGAGCAGGTCAGACCAGGAGGCTGGGTTGTTTTTATGAGGACAGGATACAGTAAAGCAAGTGTGCATGAATACATAACTGTCAGGATGTGTCCGTGAGACCATTCAGGCCAGTTTGAGTGTGCCAGTTGTGTCTGGACTGGGTTCCTGGCCTTCACAGGAATCACCCAAATGGCTTACAGGCAAGAAGATGGCCTTGGAGAAATGATGTTTTCACTTGCAATTTGCTTCTCTCTGCCTTCAGAACTCTTTTAAGCATATTGTGGGCTTATAAGGTTTCCTGGAGGGATAGAATAACAACAGTTAGCTACTGTTTCCCCCACCCCCTGAAAACCAAGGCTTGTGTCCCATTAGCTCTTTTTTATGAGTCATACTCCCTTACCTTACTTGTTTGAAGTCCCCTAATGTCATCATGACTAGAATAGGCTTTTATAATGCTGCAGCAAGGAACAGGTCTGGCAACATTTCCCAGCTGGTAGCTAATGATTAAATCTGTGGGCAGCAGCGTCATGCAGATGTGGCATTATTCATGAGGTCTTCTTTTGGCCAAAATCCGTTGCGCAAGTCCATTGGATCAGTGTCTTTATCATCTTCAATCCCTGCTAAATTCTGAAGAGGGAAGGGTAAAGGGGGTATTTTTGAACAAGGAGAGTTTCTCAAAGATTTGACAGCAGACAAATCAATCAATCACAATGTGCCAAACGGCTGCATTTCGTATCCACAGCCACATACTGGCCAAACTGAGGCAGTCAGGCTTGGGCTTCTCTCCCTAGTGTTGAGATCTCCAGAAGACCTCCTTTTGGACCCAGGTTCAGAAAGCCTGAAGGACAGGCCTAAGAGATCATTAGGTCCAGTCGTGGCCGACTCTGGAGTTGTGGCACTCATCTCGCTTTATTGGCTGAGGGAACCAGAGTACAGCTTCCAGGTCATGTGGCCAGCATGGCTAAGCCGCTTCTGGCGAACCAGAGCAGCACACGGAAACGCCGTTTACCTTCCCACCGGAGTAGTACCTATTTATCTACTTGCACTTTGAGGTGCTTTCGAACTGCTAGGTTGGCAGGAGCAGGGACTGAACAACGGAGATTCGAACCGCCAACCTTCTGATCGGCAAGCCCTAGGCTCTTTGGTTTAACCCACAGCGCCACCCGCGTCCCATAAGAGATCATGAGTAAAGCCCATTAAGATCTCCCTCTTTGTTTGCAGGTGCCTTGGAAAGAAAGGGTTCTGCTAACTTCTTTAGAACCTAATTTTACTCTAAGTCATTGCATGCTCCGACATTCATTTCCTACTGCAGGGCTGCTCCGATTATCTTTGACAGGAGAACAAAAGTTGTTGTAGGGAAGGAAAACAGAGATTAAAAATTTAAAAATATCCAGCTCCTACTTTTTTTTTTGGAAAACAGTGTAAGAAAGAAAAGATAAATGCTGTGGGTTTAGGTTGCACAAATTATTCTGTATCAAGATAAATATACCAAAAAAAAAAAATGCTCTGACTTCCAAAGAATTTCCAGGGTATGCCAGAAGATTACAATGCAACAATGGTTACCCGGGAGCTTACTTCTAATCCATGAAAAGGTTTTAGTCTTCCTCTTATCCCACAGGAAGCAGAAAATAAGCAAAATGAGTTGAGCCTGTCAAATATATTTACTGCTGTTTTTGTTTTCAGGGCGCTTTCTCCTAATGACATGATTTTGTGGGCCTCGGGGTTTCGTCTGTGGTTAAGATGCCAACATTCAATGTTGCACATCACATTGTTCTCCAAGCAGAGAATTCAGAGAGCCTCAAAAAACTTACTAGGATGAAAACAAAAGACAAAGCTGCTGCCTCATTGGATTGCTATTCCTTGTTGCTGGTGCTTTCCTGAATTTACCAAGAATGTCCCAAAGAGCCAATACAAGCCAGTTGGCCAGGCTTTCACTTCTGTGACCAACTGGAGCAGCTCCATCAAACCTGTGTGGACCTAAACACTCCAGATCTCATTAACTGTAAGATCTGGACCACTGAAGGCTGCAGGATTAAGAAAGATAACATGACAAGCAAATCCTGTGCAGACAGTTAATCTTTCCTTGCTTATGAATTGTTATATTGCTGGCAGGTTTTTCTTCCTCTGTCATGAGAAAAAAAGAGGCTACAATCAGATTGGATTGGTTCATGCAATTCCCTGCTAGCCCCATCGTGGAGCATATGTCAAATCAAAACCCTTAAAAAGAATCTGAGGATAGAAAAGGAGAGAGTCACAATTGAAATCCAAACAATCTGAAGTTTGAAAGATTGCAAGATGGAACCTGCCATTTGTTGCTGAGCTTTGGCAATTGATTGGCACCTCAGACTGGAAGGTTCTGAAAGCCCTTGTGGGAAAACGTGGTCACCTTCACAGGTCTCCTCGTGGAAGGAGTTTCATAATTCAGTGCAAATCTTATCCATCAGTGTTGCCTGGATTGTACAGGAAGGGGAAAGTAAAAACTCTGAGGTGTCTTTAAAAACGATAACAATTATGCTGATTAAACAACCAACAATTCCTCTTTGTTGCCTTCTTGGGGCGTTGTTCTTACCAGGAATGAGCAGATTCCAGCTCCTAATGTGGTTATTTGAGGTTGAATTTGACAGAAGGCCTGAGTGCTGGGCTCCAGTTAAACAACCAATTGCATCTCAGGGAGTCATTTCTCCTGGAGATGAGGAGAAAGGCCCAGTGGGCCCAATCCCTCCTCCCCGAAATCTGACATTGGCTTTGCCTGCAGTGGAGGCTCAACTGGCTTGCTTTGGATGAGAGAAAGGGCTCTCTCCACACCCAGATTAGAGAAGCCTTTGCCCCGTAAGATTCACTTGACTGCTGCCCTCACCACTTTCCATTGGTTGGGGAAACCATTCCTGTTCTAGCAAGTTTTTCTCTCACCAGGAAGATAAGGTTTTATATGGTGAGATCTGTTTAGGGCTTTTTAGGGCTTTACTCTGGTAAAGCAAATGCCTTAGAAGGACAGAATATGAATCTCTGAATAAATGTTATATATTTAATGTATGCATATATATAAATAAGACGTTAATAATATAATGCAGTCTAATAAACACGTATGGATAATACAATGTAACAAATAATAATAAAACATTAAAAACAGAACCAATAAATGAGGTGATAATATGCACCTCCCAGGAGAGGGAATTCCGAAGATGTGAGGCCACCATTGAAAAGGATCTGTTCCTTGCAACTGCCATTCTGATGGTTTTTAGCGGCAGGCTAGAGAAAAGGGCAGGTTCCTCTGGGTACAGGTGGTCCTGTGTGGCCCTGAACAATTTAGGGCTTTAATGATCAACACCAGGAGTTTAAAAATGATTACAGAAATGAATTGGCAGTCTATGCAAAGGGTATAGAATTGGTGCACCATGTTCTGAACGTCTGGATTCCACAAGCCTTCAGGTGCCTTCTGTACCAGCTGAATTTTCAGAGTTGCCTTTAACAGCCGTTGCAATTCATACCTACCCAAGGCGGCAGGTGAGCTGCTTCCCCGTGTCTGCTTCCTGCCTTGCTGCAATAAAGTCTGCCTGAAGCACTGCCCTTGGTCTGGCGACAGGTATGATTGTTTCCTACAACAACATCATTCCTCCTTAGTTTGGAAACTTCAGCTGGTACAGAATTCCTCCCTGACTGGTGAAGTTGACATGGGAAGTACGTAACTGTTTGGCTGACTTTCCTGATTGTTTCCTGTAGACCTCAATGATGTGGTGCACAGCTACCCTGAAGTGGCTCCCATGCTGCTCAGCAAATACAAATTGGCCGTTAGTGAGATTGGCGTCCTATTTTGAGAGCCATGTGACTCAACGATTTACCTAAGTAGCAGAAAACAACTATGCATCGGAAGGCGTGCGTGTGCCAGTTCAAGAGATCGCCTCACTATTAGCACTAATTGATTTGAAAGAAGCATTTTAGAATCTGGCTCATGGATTATGAACTGCTGGACACAAACTCTCCAGGCAACCTCATTAAGTATCAGCAGCTTGCTTCAAGGAACAGAATGCAGTAAAGAGAGAGCAGTTAAAAAGCTTGCTGGGGTACGTTATTTTATGAAGCCAGAGTTCTACCATGAACCATTCTTTTCTAAAACACCATTTATACTTTGTTCACAGAATTCAAATTCTATGTCCAAAGGAAAAGAGACAGAATCACTCTTCTAAAGGGCACATTAAGACTTAATCCTCTTGCCATGTGATTTTCCCCTATAAAAATTATTTGCAGCATATGATCGTTGATTATATACCTCATACATAATAATTGATTTTGCATTCACCATGTTTTCAAGATGGAGCAAGCTTTCAAAATGGAACAGATACACCCTGTGAGCCATTCCTAGGAGAAAGGTGAGGAACCGGTGGCTTACCAGATGTCGGGGGGCTACAACTTCCATCATCATTGGCCATGATGGCTGGAGCTGATGGGAGTCTCACAACAACTGGGGGGGCTGCAGCTCGGCCACCCCTGTTTAGATGAGAAGGACTCAAGGGGGGCAGTGACTGTGCCAAGAGACAAGCTAAATGTACTTCTCAGACTTGTTAGTGTTGGACTTGGTGAGGGTGCAGTCAGCGGGTGCCTTGCAGGTGTTTATTTGTATTGTGATATGGCACTTAGGAAGGTCAGTGCTGGCCAAACATGACAGAACACGAGCAAGTATGAAGCTAGACTCCTACATCACAAAGCAACTTTCCATGCATGGCCATTCTTTTTCCCACCAGATTCCACAGCTCACATTGCTACTGCTTTTATTAATGTTCTGCTATTTCATAACAAAGAAGATATTCTCTGTCAGAGTAAGAACAGCTTTGCAGGCAAAGTCTTAAAAGTTTTCCCCCTGCAAATCTGGGGGGAAAGAATGGCTGTGTTGTCAACACCCAAAATTCAAACAAAAAAACATAAACTGTACAGCTGCAACAGATTGCTACAGAAAAATATCAAATACTAAATCCTTGTGGAGGCTTTGAAATTTCCTAGTGCATCTGAGAGTCAACAGGTAGACAAAGAAAAATCAGACCTTCGATGACCCCTGGTGAATAAATTTAGCACTGCATTGAAATCCAAGCTTTGAAATGGTACTAAAAATGCAGTCTGGGAAATTTTCTCATAATCAAATAACAAAGAGAAAATGTTTTCAATCTGTCTTGCATACCAAAGAAAATAGCTTTTCTGTATTCAGACTGTTATCACTGCTTATAGGAATGCTTGTTTTAGAGAACCTAAACATATCTTCAGATAATAAAATAACCTCTCTAAACCCCTGTAATGTTGATTTGGTAAGCTTGTTATAGAAGAAAATAGTTGACAGAACAAATGTATACTATAACTCTCATTACCATCAGATCAGAAAAGCAAAATCCACAGAGCAGTAGAGCAAGCATAAAAGGAGTTTTTGTTTCAGAATATGTATGATCTGTGGAATAGTATTTTAACTTAAACCTGAATCTTGCTGTTTATACAAGGCAACTTGACAAAGACAAGGGTTTGACAAAAACAAGGGCTGAGTATATTAGTGTTGTAAGAGTAGACACAGTCTGGGTTGGGGTATAGTGTGCAAAATGTATTGTAAACATTTGGTTTTAAAAGAGCACACTGGAAACAGAATGTGAAGTTTATGAGATACAAGAAATAAACTGAAACTAGAGCACCGTTTTGGAAATCTATGCATCATTAACCAAATGGGAGCTAGAAAGAGAAAAACACAAAATCCAGAATGCTTCTGTATTACATATAAAGATTATAGATACCATGCTGTGATTTGTCTATTATAACAACCTTGCATATTATTCTGGAACATCCAGCTTTTATAATCTAAATCTGCAAAGTGAAAGTCGGGGGAAGCAGAGGCAGGCTTGCTACTTCCTTACCAACCATGGATTGCAGGTCAGACTAACCCTGTCCTAGCCATAAGCAGCAGACATCTTTGCTTTTGCCTTGGTCAGGAGAGGCCACCTAACTCACTCTCACTTGCCTTGTGATGGTGAGTGGGCTTGCACATTCCTATGCCCCTTGTGAGCGAAGCAGTTGGGATTCTCATACTCCCAGCAGGGTCACCAAAGGTGGTAAGGTCAAAGGGAAGGAGCTAGACAAAGAATGATCCAAGATGTCCTCAACGGAAGAACAGGTGGAAGATAACAAGGGGCATGTTACAATGGCTGTGAAGGCAGATGAAGGCTGCAGCAGATAAGACTCTATCGCCACTAAGAAAAAACCCTATGCCAACTCTAAGGCTGAGGTTCAAAGAACAACCAAAGTATTAAAGAACACCTGGTGGATAAAAAAAGCTTAAGAAATCCAGCACTTAGGTGACACTCATGATGCACAGAGTTTCTTTAAAGCCACAAAGACCACCTATGGCCCAATAAATCAAGGCATATGCCCCCTATGCTCAACAGACAGTGCCACACTTCTAAAAGATAAAGAAGCTATTGCACTGTGCTGGAAAGAACATTGCCAGCATCTTCTTAACTGCAACTCCCCCACAGCTGCTGAGGTCTTCTCATAAATTCCGCAAAAATAAATTAGAGATGAGCTTGCAGTATCTCCAAATCTGGGTGAGTTGTGTACAGCCATTAACCAAATGAAAAAACAACAAAGCCAGAGGACCTGATGATATACCATAGTTCTACAGTTGGGAGGAAGGCAAGCATTGCTATTTCATGTAATCCCTCCAAGCATCATCTCTTCATTTTATCCATGCAACCAAGGCAGTAATTATACAAATAATTTGATAATTTGCAGTAGATCTGATGGTCATCAACAGGCAAAGTTTTGCCATCTAAGACAAACCATGCATCCTTGTGAATTTCTTCTTCTGGAGAGTATTGGCTGCCAGGGCAGATCTGTTCATGGTAGCAAAACTTGCATCTTTGTTTCAGACAGGGTTGCAATATTTCAAAAAGTAAAAACCAGGACACCCTGGAAGTTGCTGAGCTTTTTTAAGGCAAACTTCAAAGTTGCTGAGCTTTTCTTTACATAAATGCAAAACAACCATGATTTTCTGATTGACTTATCTAATATCCAGGACAAAGTGCCGCCTTTCAGAAATCCTCCTGGATGTCAATTCTGCCTTTGCAATCCCAATAATGTCCTGGAAAATCCAGACGTATGGCAGCCCTATTTCAAGTAATCTTTTCAAAGACAAAAAGGTAGGGGAACAGAGCAGGGTTAATGCCTGTTAATAAAGTCAGAAGTTATCTTGCTATGGTTCTGCATATAAAAGGAAATGGGATCTTTTTACTGTATATATATATCTCCAACATAGCACATTCAATGTATTTAAATATTTTTAAAATCTAATTATTGGCACGGCTTATGCATTTTGTTTCATTCTGATATTACACCTTCTGTTTCTCAGGATTTTAGAAAGCTGTAACCTTTGGATCTGAAAACCCTCAACAGAAGGGGACTTGGAATGAGACTGAAGCTTACAAGCTGGTTAAAATAAAGAGGAAATGGTCTAATAAATGGGAATAGTCTGCTTTTAACCAAGCAAAAACTGAGTTTTCTTCAAGATTCAACTAATACTAATAGGGTTTTTTAATGCCACCCTCACAAGCATTATCTAGTTGCAATCCAAGACTTGGGTGGGGAACCTCTGGCCCACAGAAAACCCACTATGTCTCCACATTTGGCCTGCAAGACTGTTTTCCAAAAAAAAACCACACGGTCCCCCCAACATGATGCCATCAGGTGAATCAGGGGTGGGGAAAGTAGAGATGTGGCTGGATCACAGAGCTAATCCCTGCTGGAAGCAGGACAGAGATGGGATAAAGATCTAGCCCAACTGGGAGACTGGCATGCGGCAGGCAAGTGAATGAGCAGATCTGAGAGTTGAACAGTGGGCTTCTCAATTCATGGATCAGTCTCTGATGCTTAACTATTCATTAAAGGCTGAAGAATTAATATTCTTTAAGCAAATGTGATGGAAGTGCCAGCAAAGGGAACTTTTTTTCCCTTTTGGAAATACTCGTTTCCTTTATGAGATCAGGTTGGAGGGATGGCAGCCCCATAAAAGATCAAGGGAAGGAATGGAAGATTAAGCAGCAGAGATAGCAGACAAGATAATTACACAGCATTAAAGCCTCAGATTTATTTTTAAGACGTTTAAGCTCTTTTTAGAAAAGCCCTTGCTAACTTTTGTGGAATTAAAAAAAAAGAAACCTGCTTGATGATGAACATTAATGCTGTTTGTGTGAATATTGAAAGACAACTTGAATTTCACCAAATATAGCAGAAGGACATAGGGTTTCAGACTACTGGGCTGAGGAGGGCTCGATGCACACTATTTGTGCTTTCAATAATTTTTTCCCAGGGTCCCTGTGACGGAAAACTGCCCCTGGCCTAAGAACAGATGTCATTAGAACATATGTCGAGAGTCCACAGGTGTGCAGATGTGAGCCTGGACAGCATTGTCACAGGAGAAGAGCAATGGTCAGAGAACCAGACTAGGTCTAGGTCTTGATCAAGAAGAGAGAGACCTCTGAGGCTCACGCAGGGGCTCTCCACAGATGTTCAGTCAGATGTGGGCCAGGATTCCTGGATGCAGCGAATCATTGTACATAGAGGGGACTCCTTGGAAGGCCAGGCATTCTGAGGCAGGGGCATCACCTCCGACAGCCGTACACAAAGAAAGTGTGTACAGGGCAAATGAAGAATAGTGCATAGGATCAGTGCTGCTTCTCTAGACAAAGAGGTGCCAGAACTCACCATGAACGCCTCCCTTGTTCTCTTAGAATGGCAATGGCACCCACCTGAGTTTCAGTGAGTTCTGGCTGAAAAAAAGCCCTGCATATCATTCCTCAGCTTTTCAGCAGTTCTGCTTATTCCTGACTAGGTAAAGGTAAAGGGACCCCTGACCATTAGGTCCAGTCATGACCGACTCTGGGATTGTGGCACTCATCTCGCTTTCTTGGCCGAGGGAGCCAGTGTACAGCTTCTGGGTCATGTGACCAGCATGACTAAGCTGCTTCTGGCAAACCAGAGCAGCGCACAGAAACGCCGTTTACCTTCCCACCGGAGTGGTACCTATCTATCTACTTGCACTTTGATGTGCTTTCGAACTGCTAGGTTGGCAGAAGCAGGGACCGAGCAACCGGAGCTCACAACATTGCAGGGATTCGAACCGCCAACCTTCTGATCAGCAAGTCCAAGGCTCTGTGGTTTAACCTGCAGCGCCACCTGCGTCCCAAAAAGGTGATAGGGAGCTGCCCACAAGCTCTCACAGCCTTTCCAGTGGATTCCACCTTTCTTCCCCTTCTGATCTGTGTGTCAGGGGACTGATGGCTGTTTCAGCTGGTTTATTGGCTTGACTGAAGACTCCAGCTTCATTGGCTCTTGTTGGACTCTAGCTCCCATCAGCCCCAGCAAGCATGGGCAGTCCAACACTTGAAGGGCCTTGGGCTCCTCTCTTCTGCTTTATACCATGAGGCTGCCACCCAGCAACTGAAGCTTCCACAAGACTGCTGGGTTGCGATGTAGTGAAACAGATGAGAGAGGCAGACGTAGCCAGACCCTCTTGCTTTGGAAACTCTCCCTGTTCTGAAACCGTGCAACTGCATCTTGCCTTCCCTTCTGTCTCAAGAGCACATTTGTAAGTTAGAACATTCTGTATTGTTAGCCTGTCTGTTTACTCTCGTTCCCTTTCCCAGAATGAGCTATTCTGCATGACACATTCATTTGGATACTGACCCATCGCACTTTTTGCATAAATCCAGATCCTGCCGAGAACCAGCCTAAACATTTGGGGGAGGGTGCAACATTGGATCCGTTGACTTATTCAGCCTTGTTTTGCAGGAGAGCGTTATGCATCTTACAGAGACAAAAATAACTACAACAAGGATGTATTGTATAAACCTTGGAAAAGCCTGTAAAAACAGTAGAAAGAAATCAATTAGAGTCACCATGGCAACAACTAACAATGTTACATGCTAGAAGGAATGAAAATAAAACAAGGAAACTAGCAAAGCACAACATGCAAACACTGATTGAGATAATCTAGAATGGTAAGATAAATGTGATGGGGTATTTTCATGCCAAAGAATTCAAGGCTACCATCGAGGTACAATGAAATGTGATAGGGAATGTCAAATGCAGGGAGAAATCGCAAATATTATTGATGAGGTTCAATTATGTACTGGAGGCTTAAAAGATCTTTAAAGATCAGAAGTAAAAAGAGCCATAGGAGAGTACAGCAATACAACTCTAACAATTACCCCATATTATTTCATATTTAGTGTTTCAGCTCTTAAAAGAGATGAGAAAGAATGGATGAGAGGGGAAAGGATGTTAAGCATTCATATACCAGGACTCTGAGGCTGGATTTAATAAGTGCTGTTGGTACTAATATGCCATAGATCTCTAGCTGAAATTCTGTTTGCTTTAAATTCTTAAGGAGAGCGCAAAATATGGTCTGAAGCTCAACATCAAAAAAACTAAGATCATGGTCACTGATCCCATCACCTCCTGGCAAATAGAAGGGGAGGAAATGGAGGCAGTGAGAGGTTTTACTTTCTTGGGCTCCATGATCACTGCAGATGGTGACAGCAGTCACGAAATTAAAAGACGCCTGCTTCTTGGGAGAGAAGCAATGACAAACCTAGACAGCATCTTAAAAAGCAGAGACATCACCTTGCCAACAAAGGTCCGTATAGTTAAAGCTATGGTTTTCCCAGTAGTGATGTATGGAAGTGAGAGCTGGACCATAAAGAAGACTGATCGCCGAAGAATGGATGCTTTTGAATTCTGGTGCTGGATGAGACTCTTGAGAGTCCCATGGACTGCAAGAAGATCAAACCTATCCATTCTGAAGGAAATCAGCCCTGAGTGCTCACTGGAAGGACAGATCCTGAAGCTGAGGCTCCAATACTTTGGCCACCTCATGAGAAGAGAAGACTCCCTGGAAAAGACCCTGATGCTGGGAAAGATGGAGGGCACAAAGAGAAGGGGACGACAGAGGATGAGATGGTTGGATAGTGTTCTCGAAGCTACCAGCATGAGTTTGACCAAACTGTGGGAGACAGTAGAAGACAGGAGTACCTGGCGTGCTCTGGTCCATGGGGTCACGAAGAGTCGGAAACGACTGAATGACTAAACAACAACAAATCATGATGGTTGGGTATGCATAAGGAAGGAGGGTAAAAACTGGCTTGGCATGATCACAGAGGGAAAACAATAGAATCCCATGACCAATTAAATAGGACAAAGTTTTGATTTTGATTCTGAGGCTCAAAGAACAGAAAACATAATAGGCTGGGGTGACCCTTCCAAAATTTGGAGGAAAATTTGCTAGGGAAAAGCGGGTGGGGAGGAAGGGGGGGAAGCAATAAAGCCACCATGAAATCTTGATTTTAGTACACCTCCTTGTTCAAAAGCCAGTCTGCTGACAAATGTTATCATCTTTGACACTCACTCAAATTCAGCTGAGTTGGTGGACCTGTTTTGCTTGTGGAGCCTTCCATCAGCAGAAAAGGGTTCAAGGCCATTTTCAGCAATTTCCTTTCACTCACCACCCAAATGCTCCAGAGGGTTGAGGAACCCTCCAGCATGGAAGAGAAAGGGGAGGTGACTGCAGAAGGAACCCCCAAAAGTTCTGTTCTGCTGCTGGAAGTCTCCACCGGATCAAAGAACCTTTCATCAGAAGAGGGGCATTGACAAGCGATATAACCCAATGCCTCCAGTTCACTTTATTTTATTCAAAATGTTATTCTGAGCAACAGAAACTGAATGATGTGGCATTCCAAAGTTTTCGGGAAAGACGTGACTCTGTGCTTATCACAGGCTTGTTGTGAAAAGCTTCAGTATTCTCTTACACAGAAAGGAATATTTCTGGCTGTTCAGTTCCATGGGAGCTTGAGACTCATAGGGGAAGCAGGCACATAGTTGTCAACTTTTCCCTTTTTTTAGTGAAATTCCCTTATTCCGAATAGCATTCCTCACAAGAAAAGGGAAAAGTTGACAGCTATCAGCAGGCAGTGTCCAGTGAAGGCAGGTCAGGACGGAGATGAGATGAAAACAGAACCGTAGAAAGCTCTGTGAGAGACCTGCTGGCTGAGGCCTTCTCTTCCTAATTCAGCTACAGGGAGATGTTATCTCTGCAGGGAGCTTGAACTCTCTGTAGGCTCTGCCTCCCCAGAGGAACCGGATGGCTGGTTCAAAGCCTTTGACTTCTGCAAGACTAGGGGTGGGGGCAGAAGTGCTGCAGAGGACTCAGGTTCTGACTCAGAAGATGGTAACCCTCCACCCCCATTGTTCAGCCTGGACACTGAGGTCCAGTGCTGAGGGCCTTCTGGCAGTTCCCTCACTGTGAGAAGTGAGGTTACAGGGAACCAAGCAGAGGGCCTTCTCAGTAGTGGCACCCGCCCTGTGGAATGCCCTCCCATCAGATGTCAAGGAAATAAACAACTATCTTACTTTTAAAAGACATCTGAAGGCAGCCCTGTTAAGGGGAATTTTTAACTTTTAATGCTGTATTGTGCTTTTAATATTCAGTTGGGAGCCGCCCAGAGTGGCTGGGGAAACCCAGCCAGATGGGTGGGGTATAAATAAATAAATTATTATTATTATTATTATTATTATTATTATTATTATTATTATTATTATTATTAACTTGGCTGTGTCTTTCATCCAGGAAGTCCCTAAGTAAGAAAAAATGACCCTTCCCCAAAAGATTAAGCCTGAAAATTCATTAAAGTTCACTACAACCCTGAGGTAGCCCAAATGGAGTCCAGGGCAAAAGACACGCAAGCAGAATTGGTGAGAGAATGGCTGATAATTCAGAGAATTGTTGCTCTATGAGAGGATTAGGGATCTCCTAACAACTCTCAGCACCCTTAATGAACTACAATTCCCAGAATTCTTTGGGGGAAGCAATGGCTGTTAAAGCAGTATCACAGTGCTTTCAATGTGTGGTGTGCATGTGGCCCTGGTTAGTAGCCGTCTGCTTCTGAAGTGTTTAATTTTGGACTGTAGATCCTGGATGTTGGGACTCCCTTACAGCCTGTGCCAAACGACACCCTTTTATCTGTGGCAGTGTTTAGGAGGAGCAGCGTATTGTGGACTTTGAAATCACACTGTGTGGCTTCACAGATCTACTGAACACTCTCAGGCCCTTTCGCCAGGAAGGGATAAACCATGTTAGCTGCTTAGAAGACAAAGTGGGAACTCATAGAACATCAGGAAAGAGATCTGAAAACAGTCAAACCCTTTAGCTAGCAGCTTATTAGTTCTCTGGAGTGGACTATATTTCTGCATTTCATGTGTTCCACAGACACAAACTGTATTCATCTTTATGGGTCTCCAAAAGCTCTTCTTTCGAACCTTTATGGAAACAAAGCGTAGATACGGAGCTATTCAAAGTGTAGAGATCTCCGGCAGCTCTTGGAAGCTGAAGCTGGCAACCTTGGACTTGCGGGTGGGGAAATGTGTCTGAGATGGGAATGTGCTCTGCCAGTAACAGAGAAACAGCAGGGGCAGCCCAGCCTACACAGGCACTCCAGAGATTATAGGTTACCAAAGAGCACTGCAGCACTTTCAGAGAGTGACGTGAAGGAGCACTTAGAGAGGAGAAGGAAGAGGATGGAACAAGTGGAAGCGGGCATTCGCTGTTAATTTTAAATTGGTTTTATTTTATTTGCATTTTGCACATCACTTTGAGCCTCTCTGCCCACCTCCCCCTGCCCTCTTTTCTTTCCCAGAGAAGCAATTTAAATCATAAAGAACAAAAGGCAAACAAACAGAATCAGGAAGTTACTGTGTGAACCTGTAGATTAATTATGTAGGTTCAGAGAACCCAAAAATGAACAGCTGCTCACAAGCCGGATAGCAGGAGGAAGAAGGGAAAACTAATTAGAAATTGCTGCAGCTACGCCATTGGATTTGTAGGCCATTCCTTTCCGAAGGTGAGTCAGGATAGGTCTGAGGATGTAAATCACCATGTTAAAAATTATATATTTCTAGAATTTCTACCTCATATTTGTAACTTACAGAACCCTTGCAGCATCTTCCAGTTAAATATGAAAACTATTCAAAAATGTACAGGGACGCAGGTGGCGCTATGGGTAAAACCTCAGTGCCTAGGGCCTGCCGATCGCATGGTCAGCGGTTTGAATCCCCGCGGCAGGGCGAGCTCCCGTCTTTCGGTCCCAGATCCTGCCCACCTAGCAGTTCGAAAGCACCCTTAAGTGCAAGTAGATAAATAGGTACCGCTTTATAGCGGGAAGGTAAACGGCGTTTCCGTATGCTGCGCTGGTGCTGGCTCACCAGAGCAGCTCCGTCACGCTGGCCACGTGACCCGGAAGTGTCTCCGGACAGCGCTGGCCCCCGGCCTCTTAAGTGAGATGGGTACACAACCCTAGAGTCGGACACGACTGGCCCGTACGGGCAGGGGTACCTTTACCTTTTATTCAAAAATGTATGTCATGAAATGGACAGCACAACCATAGGTTTACTCATAAGTAAGCCCCACTGTGCTCAATGGGGCTTAGATTTCAGCCTAAACCATGTCAAGGATAAAGTCAAAGCTCTTTAGAAGGGAGGCTGAGCTGCCATTAAAGGCTGAGATACCTACACCCTTGGGGGGCGGGGGATGTCATAAATCTGCAGGATCCAAAGCCCTCTCATTCCCCAGACACACACGCCAAATCCTCCTCACCTATGCCAGCCCTGGCACTGACAAAGCCTTTCATGGTAGCAGGAGGGGAAACCTATGCCAATCCAATAGAAATAAATGGAGAGCACCACTCCCATTCCACAGGCAGCAGCGGCGTAGCGTGGGTTGTCAGCACCCGGGGCAAGGCAAGTAATTTGCGCCCCCTAACCCGGGGCAAGGCAAGTAATTTGCGCCCCCTAACCCCTAACCTGCCGCCGCTGCCAGCTTCTTCTTGCTGCTGCCTGGGCTGGGATATTTACGCTAAGGTAGCCACGGCGGCGGTGGCGGGTCCGTGTCAGGTCATCTGAGGCGAGTTGCTGCTGGCGCTGCCGCCCAAACGACGCCGCTTGCCCGAGGAGGAGGAGGAGGGCAGAGAGGCGAGGAAAATGCAACATGGCCCAGCAGCTGCAGCAGCAGCGGCGGGGCTGTGAGGAGGGGCTGCCTGGTGCGCCCTCCGCGGCCCTGATGCGCGGGGACCACGGCGAGCGCTGAGAGCCGCTGCCTGCCGGACACCTTCAGCCCGGACACGCGCACAGCTCGTCGGTTCCGCGAGACATGGGGCTCTGCTACAGCCTGCGCCCGAGGCTCTTCGGCGACTCCGGAGGCGGCGAGCGCGCCCCCCCAGATGTTGCGCCTGGTGCGGCCGGCCCCCCCTGCACCCCCCACACTACGCCACTGACAGGCAGGCAGTGCTTTCAGTCCCCTGGTAGATCTATCACTGAAATCTCCTCTCCGATTGCTCTGCTCAAATTACAAAAGTTGAATCTAGAACTGTGCTAAAATTTATCCTCCGGTTTCTTGAAAGTTTTCTTCCTCTGTACAAGAGGTTTCCATTTTTCTGCCTCATTCGTGGAACACATTGGGATTTCTTTTGAATTTTGGTGGGTGCGAGCTTTTCAGATTACCTTATCATTGCCATCCTGGGCTGCTTTGGGAGGAAACACAGGATATAAATTGAATAAATGAAGATGAGTTGCAAGGTGGCCCTGGGTGGGATGGGTGTTTTTCTTTCCAGAAAACACTTCTCCTGTCCTCTGCAGCCTCTCTGGCTGCTCAGGCTTTGTGATGTGGGAAAGGCTCATGGAAGGAGTTGCTGCATGATACCTTCCCCTGGGCTGAGACTGAAGAATGGGCACCCAGGGAGGCTGCAGAGTTCAGAGCACAGGTGAGATGACTCCCAGAATGAAAAAAGGGGCACTCATAACCAGCCCTTGGTCAATGATAAGGTAAGCATGACAAAAACCTTGCGCACACCCCATGATAGTTTTATTGGCATTTTCTCTCTCCTTTGATAATTTTTGATTGCAATTTATTTTCTCACTAACTGATAATGGTTTTTAAAGAAAAAGGAGGAGGAGAAAATTTTGGCACGGCATTAGTCAATCTACTGAAAACCCACACAAAGAGAAAAGTTGTATAGTGTTGTCACATGCACTCAAATATTGAGCTGTCGTTTGGGAAGCCTACAGAGGAAGCAAGTTTTGATGTTTTGGAGCAACCACCGAAAATCCTTCTATATGTGCCCTTAGCAGGAGTGGGAAGGATCATAACACTGAGAATGTCGTGATCTCTTAGGCATCATGTCCACTGACGTCAAATTTCTGAATCTCCCTCTTTTTAAATATTTGGAAATTAGCCTTTTCCCAATAGAAGCTGTCCACACCATCCAACCAGCTGCCGCTAATTTCATATCCAGAAGGCACCTTGCCCCTTCAGTGGCTGAGATAAGAAGATTTGGATATATAATCCTTTTTGAGTGGAATCAGAAGGTACCTTTCTGTTTTATCACATGCAGAATTTAATCAAACTGCTCTTTCTGGAATCCGCAGCTGAAATCTCTTGTTTTTGCCATTGTGCATCA
Source organism: Podarcis filfolensis (assembly GCF_964270895.1). NCBI lineage: Eukaryota > Metazoa > Chordata > Lepidosauria > Squamata > Lacertidae > Podarcis > Podarcis filfolensis. The sequence goes on from NC_139621.1 coordinate 12,392,869, forward strand.
GGCATCTAGCATCCCCTTCATTTGCCTATAGGAAGCTGCTCGGCACTGAATCAGAGCACAGTGTGGTGTAGTGGTGAAGAGTGGTAGACTCGTAATCTGGGGAACCAGGTTCGCATCTCCACTCCTCAAATCCAAACTCTTCTTCTTCTCTTCTTCCCATCATCCATGACCATTGGCTGTGCTGGCTAGGATTAGAGTTGGAGTCCAACAACACCCGGTGTTGAAGAGAGCCAGTGTGGTGTAGTGGTTAAGAGCAGTGGACTCGTAATCTGGTGAACCAGGTTCGCATCTCCACTCCTCCACATGCAGCTGCTGGGTGACCTTGGGCTAGTCACACTTCTCTGAAGTCTCTCAGCCTCACTCACCCCACAGAGTGTTTGTGGTGGGGAAGGAAGGGAAAAGGAGGATGTTAGCCACTTTGAGACTCCTTAGGGTAGTGATAAAGTGGGATATCAAATCCAAACTCCTCCTCTTCTTCTTCTTCTTCTTCTTCTTCTTCTTCTTCTTCTTCTTCTTCTTCTTCTTCTTCTTCTTCTTCTATGCCCTTCCCTCAGAGTACATATGTATCAGATTGTATGGTTTGTGCAAATTTGCTTGATGTGAGCACATTTCTAGCATATTGGTTATAATTTAAACATGAGATTAGATGATTGCCCAAAATACTATATATTTTTCAAGATTGCCGTGAGCATTGATAAAAGTGCAAGTTTGATACCAGAACATCTTCTTTTCACTGTGCTGGAAAAAAGCCACAGATTGTAGCATTTATTTATTCTTAAGATATTTCTGTCAACAACGATCTAGCATGCCTTTATCCTGTGGTATAGAACGTAGTGCTGTGGGCCTCCTTTGGGTAGTGATAAAGCGGGATATCAAATCCAAACTCTTCTTCTCTTCTTCCCATCATCCATGACCATTGGCCGTGCTGGCTAGGGTTAGAGTTGGAGTCCAACAACACCCGGTGTTGAAGAGAGCCAGTGTGGTGTAGTGGTTAAGAGCAGTGGACTCGTAATCTGGTGAACCGGGTTCGCTTCCCCGCTCCTCCACATGCAGCTACTGGGTGACTGGAAAAGGAGAATGTTAGCCATTTTGAGACTCCTTAGGGTAGTGATAAAGCGAGATATCAAATCCAAACTCTTCTTCTTCTTCTTCTTCTTCTTCTTCCTCTGAGGGGCAAGAGCTCTCCGGGGTTTCAGGAAAGAGTCTTTCCCAGCCTCAGACCAGCCCTTGGACTTCTCCAGTCAACAGTAGGAAAAACAACACTTCAGAGTGGCTAGCCTAGATGGAATGAGGATTTAGTATCACTGCCATGTAGAATCAGATCTCATTTGTGCAAACAGCCAATCCACAAACAAAAATTAATACTCAGGCCAGAGCCTTTTCCCCACCGGAACTCACCGGAACTCAGTTCCAGCACCTCTCAGGTGGAAGCTGTTGCTATTCTAAAAGAGCAAGGGAGGCCTTCCTGGTGAGCTCTGGCTCCTCTTTTTCTAGAAAAACATTACTGACTAAGGCCTACATCATTCAGCCTATAAAAAGGTCAAATGACATGTTGCATTTTGTATTAGCCTGATGGTCAGCTTTCTGTTGTAAAATATCATCCGTAAGGAGTGACTTGCGAAACGAAAAAGGAGGGAAAGCGGATCTTTAACTCTTTCTTCCTGACTGTTCCCCCTAAAATGTCCTTCTTCAGCTGTTTGAACCCCTACAAGTGATCCCAACTACATATACCTTGCAAACACAGGTTTGGAACTCAGGTGGAGGGAAAGTGGCTAAGGAAAAAGTGGTGAGAAAGAGAAGGGTTAAGTATTCCTTTCTCCACCTGTTCGATTTTTTGCACTAGAGAAAGAGCATCCAAATAATGTTACCTGTGGCTGTGTTGTAAAACCTTCTTTTTCTTGAAAAAAAATGCAACTTATACCACCTACAAAAGCTAAAATCAAGGAGTGTAGTCCCACCAGCAGCATCACAATTTATGGTGTGTCTCTTGATTTCCGCTCTTAAGACAGTTTCACTCAGCACTGAAGTCACCCTTGATGGATCTCTTCCCTTTGTGGTGTGAATGTATGGATTATGTTAATGCCAAGTAGAATGTACAGTGGTACCTCGGGTTAAGTACTTAATTTGTTCCGGAGGTCCGCACTTAACCTGAAACTGTTCTTAACCTGAAGCACCACTTTAGCTAATGGGGCCTCCTGTTGCTGCCACGCTGCCGGAGCACGGTTTCTGTTCTCATCCTGAAGCAAAGTTCTTAACCTGAAGCAATATTTCTGGGTTAGCAGAACCTGAAGCGTATGTAACCTGAAGCGTATGTAACCTGAAGCGTATTGTGATGGGATGGTGAGCTGCTTGTGCGTAAAATCCTGATCCCTCAGAGTTTGGCTAAGTTCCCAAACCTCTGTCTGTGATGGAGCTCCTTAAGCATGGCTCCATCAATCGCTCGTTGAATCGGACAGTGGGCGTTTACGGAACTTCTTCCAGCATAAAAGCTCCTTAACGGAAACGCGTCTTCTGGACTCTCGGCGTGACAGTTTCCGCCGAGGAGTGGGTGTCCCTACGGGAGGTCCTGAAACCTCTCCACTGTTCTCGCTTGAAGTATCTCTGAGCCCTCCCTCCGACTCACTTTCCCTTGTAACTCCACTTCTCCCCCTGCTGGTCCCCTCCTCCGCTGAGTGGTCTCTCTCACCCTCCATGAGCCCTTTCACCTCCTTCGTCTCAGATGACAGTTCCCTGACATCCACCTCCCCTCTAGGGCCCCCTTCACCCCCTTCCCTCCCCTCCTCTGCGGGAGGCGAGGGAGCAAAACCCCTGAAGGAACCTCCCTCATCTTCCGAAGTTTCGAACACTTCCCTCCACCTTTTGCTGTTCCCGGTTTCCAAGTACTCCTCCTCCTCGGAGTCTGTACCCCCTTCCAACTCCGATTCCCTGAATCCCTCCAGTTCCTCCTCATCGTCGGTGGTGCCAAAGTACTCCCTCCGGAACCTCGCTACTGTCTGAGGTTTCCTGGGGAACCTTTGGTGGAACGTTTCGATCAAGACCTCGTCATGGACCTCCTCTGCCTTCACCCAGGTGTTTTCCGACTCCGGTTCCCCTTCCCACGCGACCAAATACTCCACCTGATTACCCTTCCACCTGGAGTCGATGATTTCCGCCACATAGTTGCGGCTTTCCCTTTCTTCTATGGCTGGCCCCCGTGTGGACACCCCTTCACCTTCCCCCCTGTATGGTGACAGTAATGACCTGTGGAATACTGGGTGCAGTTTCATGTGGTTCGGTAACCGGAGTCTGAAAGCCACTGGGTTGACCTGTTGGATGACCTCAAATGGTCCCAATCTTTTGGGTCTCAATTTCTTGCAACTCCCCTTGAACGGCAACCCTTGGGTTGATAGCCAGACCCGACTCCCCACCCTAATTGTTTCACCTTCCCTTCTGCTCTTGTCTGCCTGCCTCTTATATTCTTCTTTGGCCCTTTCTAAGTTGTGTTGGAGTTGACGATGGATCGCTTCCATTTCTTCTACAAAAAGTTCAGCGGCCGGAACACTCCATCTCTCTCCTCCTTCCCCTGGAAACGCCCTGGGGTGGCACCCATAATTAGCCAAAAAGGGGCTCATCCCTGTGGACACATTCTCTGCATTATTGTAAGCAAATTCCGCTAGTGCCAACTTTTCAACCCAATCGTTTTCTCTGTCATTGACATAACACCTCAGGTATTGTTGAAGGATACCGTTTGCCCTCTCCGCCTGCCCATTGGTCTCAGGGTGCCTGGCAGTCGAAAAGTTGACCTCTACGTGCAACAAGCTCATAAGCTTCCTCCAGAATCTGGACGTGAACTGTTTCCCTCTGTCGGAAACCAGCCTCAAGGGGGCGCCATGCAGCCTAAAAATATGTTCTACAAACAATTTTGCTGTCTCTTCCGCCGTGACTGCATGTGAGCAAGCTACAAAGTGACCCATCTTAGTTAACTGGTCTACTACGACTAGTATGGCAGTTTTCCCCTGGGATTTGGGCAGATCAGTCATAAAATCTATCGACACCGCCTCCCACGGTCGTTCTGGTGTGGGTAACGGTTCTAATAACCCAGCTGGTGCCCGCCTTTCTTCTTTGGCTCTCTGGCATTGGTCACACCTTCTCACATACTCCCGTACATCCTCCCTCACCTTGGGCCACCAAAACTCCCTGGTCACCAACCACATGGTCTTGTGTTGCCCAAAATGCCCCGCTGTGGGATTGTCGTGCAGCTGTTTGAGTACTCTCCCCCTCAATTCCCCTTCGGGTATATATAACGCCCCTTTGTAATACAATGCCCCGTTTCTTTCTTCAAAACCTCCGGGGTCTTCTCCCTCTCTCCTTAAACCTCTGAGCTTCTCCTGGGCGTACTCATCATTTACCGTTCCCTCTACCAGTTCTCTTTGCCCCACCCAGGCCGCACCACACACCCAGTGGTCCTCTGGGATAATATGTCTCTCTTCTGGCGCTCCCTCCCCCTCCAAATATTCAGGTTTGCGAGAGAGAGCGTCCGCTCTGATGTTTTCTGGACCTGGCACATAGCAGATTTCAAAATGGAATTTGGAGAACTCCTGGGCCCATCTCACTTGTCGTTGGTTGAGCACTCGTGCCGTTCTCCAATACTCCAAATTCTTGTGGTCCGTACACACTTGCACCTTATGCTGTGCGCCAATTAGTAAGTGTCTCCATCTCCGGAACGCTTCGTGAATGGCGAGTAGTTCTCGGTCATATACCGTGTAATTCCTCTCGGATTTGTTCAGCTTACGCGAAAAGAAGGCACACGGTCTCCATTCCGACTTATTGCTCCCTGGCTGAAGCAGCACCGCCCCCACCGCCCGGTCTGAGGCATCAATTTCCACTCTCATGGGTTTTTGTAAATCCACATGCAGGAGCTGTTCTTCCGAAGCGAATGCCTTTTTCAATTCCTCAAAAGCGTGCTCCGCCTCCGCCGTCCAAACGAATTTCTTCTTGCTGCTTAGACAGTCCGTGATGGGAGCCGTTAAGTGGGCAAAGTTCTTGATGAATTTACGGTAAAAGTTCCCAAACCCTAAGAACCTTTGCACATCTTTTTTCGTTTTCGGTGTCTTCCATTCCAGCACCGCCTGTACCTTGCCTGGATCCATGGCTAATCCCTTGTCTGATAAGCGGTACCCCAGGAATTCCACCTCCTTGGCGTGGAACTGACACTTCTCCAATTTCACCCACAACTGGTTTGCTTGCAGCTGGCTCAGCACTTCCCTGACATCCTTTACATGCTGCTCCTCATTCTCTGAATATATCAGCACGTCATCAAGGAAGGCCACGCAATTCTTGTAGAGCAAAGGTCCCAGTACATGGTTCATGAGCGATTGAAAACAGGCAGAGCCTGCTTGTAATCCAAAGGGCATAACGAGATATTCGAAAGCCCCTAGGGGGGTGAACATCGTTGTCTTCCATTCATCCCCCTTCTTTATTCGTATCAGGTTGTACGCTCCTCTCAGGTCCAGTTTCGTGAATATCTTTCCCTTCCTCACCCTGGTCAAAATGTCATCAATCCTGGGCATGGGGAAAGTCACTGGTTCTGACACGGCATTTAGCCGCCGGTAGTCCACGATCAATCTCGGTTTATCCGTGTTTTTTTTGTCCACAAAAAACACTGGGCTGCCCCCCACCGCTCTGGACTCTCTGATGAAACCTCTCTTCAGGTTTTTGTCAATAAACTCCCTCAACTCCTGCATTTCCCTGTCTGACATGGCGTACAGCTTGCCCACGGGGAGCTGGGCCCCAGGGACCAGGTTAATTTGGCAGTCAAAGTCTCTATGCGGTGGTAGTTTATCTGCTTCCCTTTCGCTGAAGACCTTGCTCAGGTCAGCGTATTGTTTGGGCACCTTCCCTTTGTCCGCCACTTCCATCCCTGCTAGGGAGGCTTTTGCCCCTTCTGGCACCTTTCCCTCTTTGCAGTGTTCCAGGCAATGTGCTGACCCAAAGGAGACCACTCTCTGATGCCAGCCCACTAACGGGTCATGCAACGCTAGCCAGCTCATTCCCAAAATGACTGGCGCCCCTCCCAGGGTGGCTACATTGAACGCTATCCTTTCAGTGTGCCTTGCCACCCTCATAACCATTGAGACGGTCTGTAGGCTAACTTCTCCCCCCAACAGCTCCCTCCCATCGACCGTGGTGACCTGCAGGGGGTTGCTTAAAGGGAGTGTCTGTATCTGGTGTTCAGCTGCAAACTCCTTGCTCATAAAATTACAGGAGCTGCCTGAGTCCAACAGCGCCTTGGTCTTTAGTGGGTATCCGTTTGCCAGCTCTAGCAGCACGTCTATTACTAGAGCTGGTCTTGGAGGTTCCGGAGTGGGCACTTTTACTGCTCCTTGGCCTGTCTGCAGTGCCCTGACAGTGGCAGACAGGCGTTGGCTTTTACTGGCTCCTGGACTTCCTCCTCCTTCCCCCCAACAGCTCCCGCCATCCCTTGCCATTCCTTTCTTTGCGGGCAGACTCTGGCAAAGTGACCTGGCTGCTGGCAGAGGTAACATTTCTTGGCGCTCTTTCCCTCCTTCTTCCTCCCTTCACTGGGATTTGAAACTGCGCGCGCGCGCGCTGTTCCAACTTCCATTGGCTCTCCGGGCGGGAAACTGGGTTCTGGAATCTCTGGAATGCGGAAATCCCTCCAACGCTCTCCTTTCCCCTCCCGCTTCTCCAAGGCTCTTGCCTCCTGGCGCGCTCCAATGGTCAGCGCTGATTTGGTCAGCTGGTCCATAGACTCCGCCCTGGGCGCCCGGGAAAGTTCGTCTTTCACCGCCGAAGAAAGCCCCTCTTCAAAGAGCATTTGAATGGGTTCCGCCGATAGATCCCACCCCAATTTATCTATCCACATTGTAAACTCAGTCCAGTACTCACGAACCGATCGGCTCCCCTGTTTGCAAGCCATCAATTGTCTCCGCACCAGTCCCTGTTCAATCTCGCTGGAAAACATCAAATCCATGGCGCGAAAAAACTTCCTCGCGTCCTTCAGCATGTCACTATTCCCTGCCATCAGGGGCCGGACCCAGTCTCTCGCCCCCCCCTTCGAGATGGCCAATCACAAACGCCACTCGCGATGCCTCATCGGGAAAGTCGTTAAACTGCAGTTCGAGAGCATACTGCATCTCTGTCCTAAAGGCTTGGTAGTTCCTGGGGTCCCCCCCAAACTTCTGCACCATTCCTGGCATCTTTCTTGCTAGTGTAGCGCCTTTTGCCTTTTCTGCATCCTGCGCCCTCCTTTCTTCTAGCCTCGCCGTTTGCATTGCTAGCTGGAGTTCCAAAACTCTGTACCTTTCTTCCAGAGTTGGACCTTCTCCAGCTCCTGCTGCTCCTCCGGCTCCGGCTGGGTTGCTCATGATGCCTCTCTGCACAAGCTGCTTTCAGGGACTGTCCGATTGCTGTGATGGGATGGTGAGCTGCTTGTGCGTAAAATCCTGATCCCTCAGAGTTTGGCTAAGTTCCCAAACCTCTGTCTGTGATGGAGCTCCTTAAGCATGGCTCCATCAATCGCTCGTTGAATCGGACAGTGGGCGTTTACGGAACTTCTTCCAGCATAAAAGCTCCTTAACGGAAACGCGTCTTCTGGACTCTCGGCGTGACAGTTTCCGCCGAGGAGTGGGTGTCCCTACGGGAGGTCCTGAAACCTCTCCACTGTTCTCGCTTGAAGTATCTCTGAGCCCTCCCTCCGACTCACTTTCCCTTGTAACTCCACTTCTCCCCCTGCTGGTCCCCTCCTCCGCTGAGTGGTCTCTCTCACCCTCCATGAGCCCTTTCACCTCCTTCGTCTCAGATGACAGTTCCCTGACACGTATGTAACCTGAAGTCCCACTGTACAAGACACAGGATTTCAAATGCGACACAATTTAGCCATTGTAGGCTTTGACTATGTATCATAGGCAGAAAATGTGAACAGTCCAGTTAGTATCTAGTATGCAAAGAGATGTATGCAAAGAGCCTCTGCCTGTTTGACTAGCAGCCCCCTCCCTTCAGCAGAGCAGCTTATGCCAAGGAATGAGGGTGCAGAATGGCAGCCTTTTCCTTCTGCAAAAAGTCCAGGCACACGCAAGGAGAACATATGGACAGCTAAGTCTCAAGCAGATCAAGCCACAGAACTGTTACTTGGTTGCACTCTCCGTTTTCAAAAACAGGCATCAGCCTCGAATGCCCCCCCACATAGGCACAAAAGGCTTTTGAGCGCCAGAGTGACTTTTAAGCAGCAAGTGTGCTTATCTGTCTGGCAGAGGGGAAATGGCTTTGAAAGCCCTGCAGAACAGACCCACTAGATAGGTCGAGACGTGAGCCGATTTCTTTCTTTCTTTTACAACTTCCTTAGTACTGTAAACTGTCAGCATAACCTCGAAAGATATTGCAAGCCAGAGATGCAAGGAGGAGGGAGAAGGAAGGACTCAAAGTTAAAGAAATAAGAGAAACAATTTATTCACTGTGGGGAAATCTGTATATTTTGAATGAAAATCCACATCCAGTTTTTGGAAGAACTTTCAAAAAGAGGCAGCCAGTAATGGCGACCTATCCCTTCTTGAACCCTGTACAGATTTATAAAAGGTATTGTTTTTCTTTTCTTTAGAATGGGGACAGGGAACCCCTGGACCTCCAGATGTTTCTGGACTCCATCAGCCTCAGTCAGCGGATGGGCGACGGAAAGCTCAGAGGTCCCCCATTCACCTTTTAGGAACATGTCATCATCTTCATCAACAACCGTCAGCTATTAATGGCAGCACCTTCTCCATTTCCCTTTTGGTTTCCCCTCAACTGACACTTTGAGATTCAGGGATATGAACTTGTATAAAATATTTGTGTGGGGATAGGGCATAGCTGTCAACTTACAGATTTGAAAATAAGGGACCAGCCAAAATAAGGGATTTTAGTCAACCAGTTAAAAGGGACCAGATAATTTGGGAGAGCAGCGCCGGTTTTTAGCCCTTCGTTTCCAGAGGTTGCTACTCAAGACACCAGCTGATGAAACACTGCAAATAAATAACTACAAGCAGCAACCACTTTTCGCGCAAAACGAAGTCCAAGCTACGAAGATGCTGCTGAAGTTCTGTATCTTTTCTCTCATGCTCCATCTGCAGCTCTCAATTCCATCAGGTGGGGCGGGAGGAAGGGGGGGAATAGCGCCCGAAGTAAACCCACAGATCAGACCATCTATGCTAGTCTACCACTACAAATCTATGGGAGAAGCGCTTTCGGTCCTTCCCTTGTAGCCCTTGGAACACCGCCTCCTCCTCTTCCTCCTCTCTCTGAACTGCTTTCTCTATGGCTGCCCTCGCTCTCCTCTCAAGGCTCCTCATCAATTCATAGACCATGCCAGGCTGCCCATCTCATTCGGGTCCTTTGGCGGCACAGCCGCAGTACGGCCCAGCAGGAGCGGGAGCGGCGGTGACGGGCAGAGGGGAGGCCCCAGGCAGAGACGCTCAGTTTGGCGGCCGCGAGGAGGATGGTGGTGGAAGGGCCCGAGGCTCCCACCAGTCCCAGCGGGGAGGGGTTCCTGGGGGCCGAGGCTGGTGAGAGGAGGCCGGAGGGGGGCGGGCCGGGCAGCCAAGCAACACAGTTGGAGCCTCCCTCCTCCCTGGCCAGCAGGGAGGGAGAGGAGCTGCTTCCTTTGAAACCCAGGAAATTTAAGGGACATCCATCAATAAGGGACAGCAGCGGGACATGGCGCTGTGATAAGGGACTATCCCTCCAAATAAGGGATGCTTGACAGCTATGGGAGGGGGAGGTAAGCCCCATAATCAATCACATGATGCAGACCCTCCTGAAGACCCCCCTCGGCCCCTTGCAGTTGGCTCCAATGCTGAGATTCCATATTTCAGTGGCTCTCAACCATAGACTAAATGAATAGACTCATGCACACTGCCAAACTTCAGCTGCCTATGGAACTTTCTTTCCATCCATCCATGGGGCAGGAGTGAGAGCTGCTCGTCTAAAACAAGCACAGCTATCACTGGGCAGGAGAGTGATTTTTGCAGTGAAGATCCACCAAAAAGGAGCAGGCAGGGATGCAGTATCGTTCCTGCTAAATTCATATGGATTTTGCATTCTTCTCTAAGAAGAGAAAATATTTCTCGCGTTACTTTTTTTACAAGAACACCTACTGGTGAAATCCAGATGCTGTTATTGGGGTGAATAGGATTTGATCATGTGGGAGTGGGGGGGTGTCAGGTGAGGAAGAAACCCCCTCTCCTCCATGCTCCTAGGTGGTTGGCTGATTTCCTTGAGTTATCTGAGTTTTCCCCTCCCCAGAATCTTCTTGTGCATAAACTGCTAATCTGATGGCAGATTGAACTTGAGGAGCTGGAGAGGAGGACAGGCTGCTCCTCTGTGGTCTCTTGAAAACATGTTTGGGAGGAGATGTCCCTTCTGTATTGTATGAAAGGTAAAGGAAAAGGAAAAGAACCCCTGGACTGTTAAGTCCAGTCAAAGGTGACTATGGGGTTGTGGCGCTCATCTCGCTTTCAGGCCGAGGGAGCCAGCGTTTCTTCACAGACAGCTATCCAGGTCATGTGGCCAGCATGGCTAAACCGCTTCTGGCACAACGGGATACTGTGACGGAAACCAGAGTGCATGGAAACGCCGTTTACTTTCCCGCTGCAGCTATACCTATTTATCTACTTGCACTGGCATGCTTTCGAACTGCCAGGTTGGCAGAAGCTGGGACAGAGCAATGGGAGCTCACTCCGTCGCGGGGATTTGAACCGCTGACCTTCTGATCGGCGAGCCCAAGAGGCTCAGTGGTTTAGACCACAGCACCACCCGCATCCCTATTTTACCTTTACCTATTGTATGAAGTACACCTTTGAGTTCCGTATCAATGGTACTCGTTTAGCTAGGCACTGAGACAAATATCCAAGGTAAAAAGTCCTTGAGAGAAGGCTGAAGTTCTTAAGTAATCACATCATTATTACCAAACGACGCTTCTGTTGGTGGGCAGTATAATATACGGTAAAAGATGTCTTTGTTGACAGTGAGTTGCAAGCTTGTTTCTTAAACACCTGAAGTGATGGAGTGCCCTGCTCATCATGCTGCATCCCTGACGCTCAGGACAGCAGCACTATCATGCTCTCCTTAGACATACGTGAGACACCCTTTTAAAGCATCTCTCCAAGTCACCAGTGGCATACAAACAGATGGATCCAAAGCGTTTTTTAAATAGATCAATTCATCCCAGAGGGCTGTGTTTTTGCACACTTGTCTTGAAGCTGTGTATGCATTCGCTGAAGTCATTAGCACTTGGGTCTTTTGAGGAACAAAACAGAACACTTCCTTCCCCTTTGTAAAGGTTTGCAGCTCAGCTGAGCCTTATCAATACTTCTGGCAAGCTGACTATTTCCCTCCCCCCTACTAGGAAATAATACTGGGAATGAGTTTCCATTCATTTCCTTTGTGCATGCTATTCTTTCAGAGGAGGCAGGCATAAAGAAGTCAGCAGGTGGAGCTGCTATTCCCTCAGCAGGGCTAATATAATTTTCAGGGTTGAAAGAACTTTCATTTACAGGAGCGCGCTCTCTCTCTCTCTCTCTCTCTCTCTCTCTCTCTCGCACACATACACACACACACACACACTTAGAGATCCCATTCTGGCAAAAGGCATTGGAATAACACATGAACGTGGAAGAATGTCATGGTTTAATCATGCCGCAAAAGGATGCATGACTGGGAGAGGGGCAAATGAAAGGTCTGATACAAGCCCAAATGAGAAAGGAATAAGTGGGTGCTGCAACACAATGTTGCAGTGCAGAGAGCTCCTGTCCCGATCAGCCATGCCTTCTTCTGCAACGATCCATTTTACTACCCCCCACCCAAACTGGCTTTTTGTTCTTTCCTCCCCATTCTCAGTTGTCATTCCAAGGCTACTGAGCACACACAGGTTTTATTGGATATGCATTAAAACTGGTGGTGTTTAACTTAAATGATCTGAAATTAGGAGTGAGCAGTGGTTGCTGAGGACACTAAATGATTCAGAGACTCAAATGATCGGCTACACTATCGTCAGGTTAATGAAATGTTTAAACAGGATTTTAAAGACAAAGGATTTGATGAAAATAAATCAAAGTTTGAAGTTGAGATATTAAGTAATAAATATAAAATTTTGTCTAAAATGTATAAATTGCTGCTTGAAGGATGAGGAGGTAAAGTCGGTTATGATTCATTGGGCTAAAGATATTGGGTATAATATACAGCTGAATGATTGGGGAAATTATGGAAGGAAGGCTTAAAATTTACTGCATGCAATGCTTTAAAAGAAAATGTGATGAAAATGATGTATAGATGGTATATCACACCCGCTAAATTGGCTAAAATGTATAAGGTAAGCAATAAATGTTGGAAATGTAAATAAAAAGAAGGAACATTTTATCATATGTGGTGGGAATGTAAAAAAGTGAAAAACTTCTGGGAAATGATATATAATGAGATGGAAAAAATGTTGAAATATACATTTATTAAGAAACCAGAATCATTTTTACTGGGCATTGCAGGAGATGATATAAACAGAAAGGACTGTAAGCTGGTTTTATATGCAATGACGGCAGCAAGAATATTATTGGCACAAAAATGGAAGCAAGAAGAATTACCAACGAAAGAAGAATAGAGGATGAAATGGATGGACTATGCAGAATTGGACAAATTAACAGGAAGAATTCGAAACCGGCGGGACCAGGGATTCACAGAAGATTGGTGTAAATTTACGGACTATTTGAAAAGTAATTGTGATGACCAGATTACATTTGCAGGTTTGCAAGAAGTTTTGTGAGGTGAATAATTTGAATTATTGCATAATTGGATAAAAAGGAAGATGTTAGTTAAGATAATTAAAGGCAATATGAATTTAAGAAATGCAGAAGATATGATAAAAATGGGGGATCATCAGAGGTGCTGATGAAAGTCCAAAAAGATTGTATAAGATGTGAAATTTTGTGGTATGTATGACAATTAATATGTTTAAAAATGAATAAAAATTATTTTTAAAAAAATGATTCAGAGACTCAGAAGAGTTCTTCAGAATGGGAGAAGGGGCATTAAAGCAGCATATTACAACAACAACAACAACAACAACAACAACAACAACAACAACGTGGTTCAATGAAAACAAGTTTAAAGTGATGCAAAGAAGGGAAAAATAAAAATGAATTCCCTACCTTCACAGTGACTGACCAGGAAAAAGATATTTGAGTCATGGTGCAAAGCACATCGTGTGGCAGCCGGAGGAAAGGTGAAACCCACATATGGGGTCATTAGGAAAGTGATTAGAAATAAAGGTGCCAATATCACAACAGCAGAACACCAATTGTGATGCAGTCCAGTTTTCATTGTTGCACCTCAAAAAAAATATTGTAGAGTTGGAAAATGTGTAGGAAAAAGCAACTGAAATGTTCAGGGTTGTGTGTGCAACAGCCCTATGAGGAAAGGTTGCAATGTCGGCTTGGTTGTATAGAAAAAAAGATAAGAGGATATAAAATACACCTGGAGTGGAGCTGATGGTGAGCTTTTCTCCCTTGTTCTAGAACCAGGAGTTGTTGGGTTGAAATAACGACAGACAGGTAGCGAGTGTCATCTGGGAGGCATCTCCTGAGCAAGTCTCAAGGAACCTCTTTTATTGAATATTACAGCATTGCCACATATGTGCTTATTGCTGATTGGTTAACACAAGTACAAAGCAAAGGGTTGCATATAGGCATTAATCACCAATAGATTAAAGGGTGGGAAAGGGAACACAGAATTGGACAGGTGTGAAAACCTCCTTATTAAACTTTTACTAGTGATTGATATAGCATTCATCCGTAGATGTGGTCAACTATGCATTAAGAACAAGTCAGGTACGAACTCAATGTGAACTGAACATTCTAGGAATGTTTCAGCTTAGAACGGTTTGTGCAGCATCATATGCAGAAGCGAAGCTTAAGAGCAAGACTTCCCATCAGGCCACAATCATGTGCAGGATCATAGCATCCAGCATCCCATCAAGGAGTTATCCATAGAAGCTGAATATTTGGAGCCTTGTGACTGAAAAAAATGAAGTATTTCTTCACACAGTGCATTGCTAGCCTATGGGATTCATTGGCACTAAATGCAGTGGCGACTACTGGCCTGCACATTTCTGAGAGGGGATTAGACAAATTCATTGAGAATCTAGTTACCAATGGAGACTAGTCATGATGTCCATGCATCTCCTCCACTGATGGATATGATGAGATGTTCTGTGAGGTTCTATAGCAAGAGAGACTCTCTTTTCACTCTGGAAGACACAAACACTTGCTCAAATTCAGCATGTGCTTGTAGATTCCTCTCCCTCTTTTTTCTGTTTTTGTTGGAGCTCTGGCAGCAGGGGTCTGTGAGATGGCAGGCTCTGTGGTATTCCTTCATTTCCAGATTGCATAGCACGTCTCTTAGGGGAGCAGAAAATAAAGATCACACAGCAGACATGTTTCCCAATTCGCTTTCCTTTCCTTTCCTTTTCAGTAAAAGGCAGCTCTCAGGGGAGCATTGAGTGGGGATATTTACCCCTTTTCTTGCCAGCTATTTTCCCACTCAAAAATCCCCTTCTCCACTGCTTCTCCATCTCCGGGAAAGAAGAAATGTAGACTGCAAAGAAGACAACCCACTGCAGGGGAGGGGATTTTGAACAGAAAGAAGATGTTGAAGTAGTCCCACAACCCAATATTCCTTCTCTCAAACTGGCAGCCAATAATAGCTGGTTTTCAATTTTTTAAGAAAATGTCAGGAGACTGTTTCATGCCTTTGCTGTGTGTGGTCTAATGGCCCTCACAGTCTAGTAATACATAAAGCAGATCTTCAGCAGGCAATGGACAAATTGTGAGTTGGTTGAGGGTGTCAGAAGCCATATGGATCTATCCTAGAAACATGTCTGTAGATTTAAGGGATGGAAATATGAGATATCCCTGTAAATATATATCTTCACATCAAATCTGAAAACATATGCAAATCTGATGCAGATTGAAATTCAAGACCAGAACACATAAGTGGACAACCTGAACATTTGGGTGACCAAAGAGAACCTGCTGTCCCATCTGTGGTCATGGGGTGTGAAAAGTATGTGAGAGAAAATAGGTTTGTTGCTTTCCTTTAAACTTTCTGTTCCCAAAGCAGGCATTTTATTCCCTATTACGGATATTTCCTCAGACTTGAAACCTGCAAAATGCCATATGCACTTAATCATTTCTAAATGATAAAATAAAACTAGCTAAGAGCTGGGGGTGAAATCAATTTCCTATACGGACCTGGCGCATAAAACCATGTGACAGCAGATGGTGTGTGAAAGCTCTATATGTGAGAAGGATGGCCAACGTAAAAGACGGCTGGGAACGTGTGAAGAACTCATATCCTGAAGAGCAGCCTGGATCTGATCAAATTTCTGAAACAAATGGGGTGGGGGAAGCAGAGCAGTGCAGATGTGCTGAAGTGCTTAAAGAAGCCTTTGCTACCCTAGGACTGCCCAGATGTTGCGGCCTAGGCCCTGTGTGCTGGTCCCGAGGGTACGGCGAGCTCCAAGTCCGGTCCGAGGTCGAGGGTGTGGTTTGGAGGCTGTCCGTCAAAGCTGTAGCTGGGTCCAAGGCAGGGAGTCGGGTGGGGTCAGGAACTCAGGCAGGAGCAGGCTAGCAACAACGTTGCTCCTGCAACCTGGGACTGGCTGGCTTTTATCTGCCCCGAGGCATAGGGCGGCCCCGGTCCACAGGTGACTCGCCTCTCCTGGCCTGGAGGTGAGCACTTCAGGAACGTAGTTCCCTCCGCCTCTCTGCCCTGAGCCTCTGCAGCTCAGGAGAGGCTGGAGGGTTACCGGACCCAGAGGCAACCTCCTCTTCCCCTGACGGGGCTGAAAGTGGAGCACCTGCAGGCAATGGGTCCTCAATCACCTCCAGAGCCAGAGCAGATTCAGCTGGTGCCTGCACCTGAGGATCCAGCACAGGTGAGGACCCTTCAGGCTCATGCCCCAGCCCCGGCTCAGCCGGTCCTGGAGGCAGGGACTCCTGTGCAGGCTGGGATTCCTCAGGTTCAGCCTCTGAATCTGATTCCCAGGCCATCACACCCTGCTTCCCACAGTTGGGCTGGCTGGGGCTGCTGCGCATTGTGGCCCAGAACATCTGGAGGGCACTGGAGTCAGGAAGCTGGGTTCCAGTGTTGTACCTGAGCCAAGAAAACTTTGATCCATATCCACATTCAGCTATGAAGGTTGCTGGGTGAGCCTGAGCCAGTACAGGGTTGCTCTGAAGAGCGAAAGGAACAACCCCATTTGGCTACTTGGAGGAGAGGTAGGATGCACACGTACAACATCCCTGAAGTTGTTTGTTCGAGTGGGTAGGATGGAAAGTGGCTTTCCTCCCCCCTCCCCATTACTTTCATGTGTCATCCATCCCATAGAGCGATTGAGGGGGCCAGTGCCCTGTGACACACACATACCACAACATGACGTGCTGATGTCACTCCTCCATGCCGCACAACTTGTTGACATGTTGCCTGCATGGCACATGGCTTGCTTGAGTGATGTGAGCACGCCACATGGCGTGCACGAACGGCGTGCATGTGGTTGCCGTGCAACATTGAGGGGACCCGGTCCCCTCATTGAAATGGGGGGAGGACTTGGCTCCCCGACTCCCCTAGATGGCACCCCTGAATGGAAACCAGTGATTGGAAATGAAACTGCCAGTATCATTACATCCTTATAGAAATCTGTGGTGCAGCCACACTTGGAATACCCTGAATGGGAGCCAGACACAGTGGCCGTGCTGCTGTGGCCCATTCAGCAGGGAAGGTCCTGTGGGAAATGTTGGTTTCTGTTTGTGCCACTGTGCAGCTGCTTGGAGTCACAAAGGAACAGGAAAACCAGTAACGTCACATCCGTCTCCTGTCTTCCATGAGATTTCCAACAGCCTGGAATGTCTCTGGAATGTATACAGAGTCCTGAGTAGGGAACAAGTCCTTCTCTTCTCTGGCTCTCTGACGCTTAAGGTGATCCAGGAGTTTCTGTGAGTCTGCTCAACACTGGGAGATCCTTTGGCATAGCTAAGGTTGTCAAGTCTTGAAGTAAAACATTCTACTTCCTGGGCAGGGTGAAACCTGGAGGAGCAGAGTTCAGGAGCAGAAGAAAAGTTTTTGTTTTTTAGGGAAAATGCAAAGCCTCAGGGGCCCCTACAGCTGTAATTTTTATTGTGCATTTATCATTGATTGTGCTCATGATACAGTGGTACCACGGGTTACATACGCTTCAGGTTACATACGCTTCAGGTTACAGACTCCGCTAACCCAGAAATATTACCTCAGGTTAAGAACTTTGCTTCAGGATGAGAACAGAAATCGTGCTCCGGCGGTGCAGCAGCAGCAGGAGGCCCCATTAGCTAAAGTTTAAAAAAAATAATAATATTTATTAAGGGTTTAAAGATTACAGGGAAAAGAAGAAGAATGAAAAAATGAAAAATTAAGTACATAAAAAGGGGGGGGGGACAAAAAGAACAATACAGTAAAACAGAAAAAAGAAAAACAAGCATTTAAAAACACATCCAATGTTTCCCTATCTTTATCTTTCATTTACTTGTTTCATCGACCTCCTCACACCTCCCTTTTTTTGTATTCTAGTTCAATTAGCTGTTTCAGCAAATCCTTTCCATCTTACTCAATTTTTGTTCCATAATTTATCTTAACCCAATCTAACCTTAAATTTTCCACTTTGACCCATTAACAATCTGTTTTTACTTAATTCTTTATAACCTTTCTGCTAAAGCCATGTAACTTCATTCCAGCATCCTTCTAACATTCCTTAATTTTACAATATTTCTGTAAATAAACTTTAATTTTTTTCCAATCTTCTTCCACCGACTCTTCTCCCTGGTCTCGGATTCTGCCAGTCATTTCCGCCAGTTCCATGTAGTCCATCAACTTCATCTGCCATTCTTCCCGGGTGGGTAAATCTTGTGTCTTCCAATGCTTTGCGATAAGTATTCTTGCTGCTGTTGTAGCATACATAAAGAAAGTTCTATCCTTCTTTGGCACCAATTGGCCGACCATGCTCAGGAGAAAGGCCTCTGGTTTCTTCAAGAAGGTATATTTAAATACCTTTTTCATCTCATTATAAATCATCTCCCAGAAAGCCTTAATCCTTGGGCATGTCCACCAAAGGTGGAAGAATGTACCTTCAGTCTCATTACATTTCCAGCATTTATTATCGGGCAAATGATAAATTTTTGCAAGCTTGACTGGTGTTATGTACCACCTGTAGATCATTTTCATTAGATTCTCTTTTAAGGCATTACATGCTGTAAACTTCATACCTGTGGTCCATAACTGTTCCCAGTCAGCCATCATAATGTTGTGTCCAACATCTTGTGCCCATTTAATCATAGCAGATTTCACTGTTTCATCCTGCGTATTCCATTTCAACAGCAAGTTATACATTCTTGACAGATTCTTAACTTTGGGATCTAACAATTCTGTTTCCAATTTTGATTTTTCCACCTGGAAACCTAGTTTTTTGTCCAAATTATATGCCTCCATTATTTGATAATAATGGAGCCAGTCTCTCACTTTATTTTTTAATTTTTCAAAACTCTGCAGTTTTAATCTATCTCCCTCTTGTTCCAGAATTTCCCAATACTTCGGCCATTTGGCCTCCATATTGAGTTTTTTCTGAGCCTTTGCTTCCATTGGTGACAGCCATCTTGAGGTTTTATTTTCTAGCAAATCCTTGTATCTTAGGAGGCCCCATTAGCTAAAGTGGTGCTTCAGGTTAAGTATAGTTTCAGGTTAAGTACGGACCTCCGGAATGAATTAAGTACTTAACCTGAGGTACCACTGTACTATCAAAGTGGTCCTACATGATCCAGCTTTCAATGCCCTTTCTCCTTGCACAGGTCCCACTCCCCTTGGATGTCTTCGCTTTAAAGAAATGGGATCGAGGTGGCCATCATGCTTTAAGGAGTAAGGGTTATACTTTAAGGTGTTTTCTAAATTCAGAGTGCGGTTTGACACAATGTTTTTCAAATGCATTTTATATAGCAACCAAAATATGTTTCTTTGAAGCAATTTATGTTTCTCAGAAATGTTTCTCGAGAATGCTTTGAACACTAACGATCAAGCCGCTGTCTGAGTCAAGCAGTTAACAACAGGGCTACGTTGGGTGAACAGCATTTAATGCTTAGTAGTTATATAACATGAATGCTTGGCTGCTTTCTGCGGTTTCCAAAGTTTCCGTAGGTTTGCTGTTTAAATCATGATTCAAAGTGGTGGACCAGATTTCCGCTGCAGGTTTTTTTCTTTCTTCAAGGCTAAAGTAGATAGAGGAACACAGATTGCCTTGGCTGTCATCCTCTCTGTTGGAATTTTGTAACGTTTCAAGTTTTCCACTCCCTTTAATGGCACCTTTCAGCATTGCTTTCAACTCATTGTGAGCTGTGGAGAGTTCTTGTCTGAGCAATCAATCAATCAATCAGTCAGTCAGTCATTTTATCTGTATGCCACCTTTCCAAAGTTAAAACCATGCCCAAGGCAGCTTACAACATATAAAAAAAATTACACAACTACAAAAATAAAAAAGCAGTCATTGTACTACTCTTCTCCTAACACCCCATACACCATCAACAATAAACAAAACATCAAAAGGACACAACCAAATTGAACAGTTTCCAAAATATCCAAAATAAAGATGCAAAAAGTTAACAGCAACAACCCACCCCCACTAAACCTCTAAGCAATCCCCCAGCCAGCCTAAGATTCTGTTCAGCAGCCTCAGGTTTTTGTAGCTGGAGTCAGTCCCTAGGCCAGGTGGAAAAGGCCAGCAGGGCAGGTAGCAGGTCTTCCAGGACTCACAGCCAAGATGAGCAGTAACTGATTCAGTGTTTTTTTTTAATATTTGAAATTTGTTTATCTAGCAATGTTAGGTGAAGGTGGGAACTTTATTAGCAGCATCTGAAAATGTTAAGGACCTGCTGGAAAATGTCCTTCATCCTCACAGGAGAGCTCCTACTCAGGGTGACAGTCAATCGTCTTCATAGTGTCCAACTTTCTCAAGCTCCAAACCAGGACCCACATCTTCCAGGATGCACTTGACTCATGTGACCCGCACCTCACTCCCCCCCCCAAGTGCTTTTCCCAGAATGGTTGCCAGGATCTCATGCAAAAAAATTTGGCTGTCTTAATTTCTTCCAGGGCCGCTGGGCGGTATGCATCTCTCCATGCAGGGCATTCTACTTCCACCACCACCCTTGATGTATGTTGTTTTTCGTTATCATTTTTCTTTTCAGTCCATAATCTGTGGCTCCTGAACAGGGTCAGCCTTCTCTGCACTGCTTGGGGGGGGTGCGGTTGGGCCCCTGCAAAATTGGGGGTTACCCAAGCATCCTGATACTTCACTCTTTTTTCTCAGTGGCAACATTCTGGCTGTAATCGTGTTTCACTCGCCAGCTGAGTACACGATTAGAAAGAGTGATATGGATATTCTTTATTAGACTCTACTTTTGTTATACAGAGGTACCTCGGGTTAAGTACTTAATTCGTTCCAGAGGTCCGTACTTAACCTGATACTGTTCTTAACCTGAAGCACCACTTTAGCTAATGGGGCCTCCCGCTGCTCATAGCTGTCAACTTACAGATTTGAAAATAAGGGACCAGCAGCCAAAATAAGGGACCTGCAGCCTCACTTGTTCCAGGCACTCCAGTCTTCCTGTCCTCCTGCAGTCTGGTCAAACTCATGCTGGGTAGCTTCGAGAACACTGTCCAACCAACTTTGTAACCAGAGTTTCAACTGAATAGAATCTGAATCACATGCACCACAAGGCCTAGGCAGCCTCAACTTAAGATGGCTCCCCGGCCTGGCTTTGCACTGCAAAGTTTGCAGCAGCACGTGCAACAAAATGGCGTCCAGCATTCAAAAAACCCCTCAGCTTGCATTAACTAGCCACACACAAGGCATGCAAGCTCCACCCCCCAGTCGTTCTTAGACTTCTTATTGGGTGAGCAACACAGCCAAGCAACACAGTTGGAGCCTCCCTCCTCCCTGGCCGGCAGGGAGGGAGGGAGAGGAGCTGCTTCCTTTGAAATTTAAGGGACATCATTTAAGGGACATTTAAGGGACATCCATCAATAAGGGACAGCAGCGGGACATAGCGCTGGAATAAGGGACTGTCCCTTCAAATAAGGGACACTTGACAGCTATGCCGCTGCTGCCGCGCCGCCAGAGCACGATTTCTGTTCTCATCCTGAAGCAAAGTTCTTAACCTAAAGCACTATTTCTGGGTTAGCGGAGTCTGTGACCTGAAGCGTATGTAACCTGAGGTACCGCTGTATATGTATTGTACTGGTTGAACCTTTGCTATGTTTGGGGGTGAGCTTCTTCGTTAAGACTGTAGGTTGTCCAACTTTCTTCTCCAGTCTCACCCACAAGTATATAGGCTAACTCCCCCCCCGAACTTTCAACAGTCCAGCTTGCCAACAGCAGAGGAGGGGGGTGAAGTCAAGAGTTGGGTCTTTCCCACAGATTTACAAATATCGCTGCCTCTGTTTTCAGCCTCTGACGTTGCTCCCTGCTTCTTCTCTCCCAACTTTTATGCCAGTCCTGTATTGGGGGGGGGGGGAGACCCAAATTTGCTGTCACAATCAAAGCACTCCAACAAGACAAAATATTCTGATGGAAGGCTCTGACAGCTTAGTGCATAGTTCTGGCTCTTGGGGCGATTGGATGCTTGGATTCTTACACTAATCAACTGTATATTTTCCCAGCTACTAGGCATTTATGCAAGTTCCTTTCTCCATAGTAGATTTGGTTCAACGATGTAGAGCATGCTAATGAGAATCATTATTACTAAGCAATATAGATGTTGGCATCAATCAACAGCAATCTGCTCAGCAGCAGCAGCAAAAAGGGCAGAACAAGCAGTCAGAAAAGCTGCTTTTTGCAGCTGATTTGTTTGGGTTCCTCTCAACATCAGGCAAGGCCAAGGATAATAGTATATTTAACAAACGCGACACATTTGTCTGCTGATACGGTCCACCCTTCTAGAGGAGGTTTTTGGCATTTGTCAAAAATAAACACTCTCGGCATATTTTGTGACAAATTGCGGTGACACAAGCCCGGTCTTCAAGCTGTTGTTTTTGCTGATTGGAATCTATAGCTGAAATGTTCCGATGCATTTTGCACAGTTCTCTCAAGGAGACCCATTCCTGAGCTGGGGTGCTTTAATCCCCCAAATTTCATTTGCCTTGAGAGGAAGATCCCTACACACACAGGGTTGATCAGCCCTTTTGGAAAGTCAAACCAGGATGTTATCGCTCTTTGCACCAAGCGCTATGCTGTTATTTTCCACAAACATTTGAAAAGCCACCCCTCTTGCTCTTGATTAGCTCTTGTCCTCATGGCCAGAAGGGAACAGGCTGTTAGTGCGCTGGGCAAGCTGTCTCCTTGCTCTCTCCTTCTCACCTGCAATGATTGCTTGCGGATGCTGCTGCTGCAGAGCCTGGGAAGTCACCGAGTGGCAATGAACCCCATTAGCGGCTGAGAGCACCGCTACACGACAGCAGCAAAGTTCTCCTGACCACTTGCTTCAGAGTAGCCAGTGCTAATGAAGCTCTAACAAGGCAACCTGCCCGGAGCACAGCAAACTGCACATCAGCCCCTGTTCACAAGAACAAGACGTTCATTGTTATCGGAGGCATGGTTGAGACGGAGAGTGAAAATTAAGACTCTCAGAGACAAGCCACACACCATTTGCCTGGAAGACCACTTGTTCACAAAAAGAATACCAATCTGATTTAAAAAAAAAACACCAATATCTTTGTGGGAACAATTCTTAGATCTTAAGAGATGAAAAAACACGCAGGGGAGAAGGGTTCCAGGGCTTCCTCAAGAAGGCCGGTGTTGCTGAAGAGAGACTCTTGTAGCAGGTTGTCCTTTCTGTTTTGAGTAAGAGCACAAGAGCTTTGCTGGATCAGACCAAAGGTCAGCCTGGCCTAGAGTCCTGTGTCCCACACTGACCAACCAGATGCCACATGGGAAGCCCAGAAGGACGACGTGGGACTTTTGTCCCTCCCGGATGCAGTTCCCCAGCAAATGGTGATCAGGGGTTTGCTGTCCCTGGTTCTTGGACTAGCAAGTAACCACCCCCAACTAGTAACCATAAATATGCTATAGGTAAAGGTAAAGGGTCCCCTGACCATTAGGTCCAGTCGTGACTGACTCTGGGGTTGCGATGCTCATCTCGCTTTATTGGCCGAGGGAGCCGGCGTGCAGCTTCCGGGTCATGTGGCTAGCATGACTAAGCCGCTTCTGGCGAACCAGAGCAGCGCATGGAAACACTGTTTACCTTCCCGCCGGAGCAGTGCCTATTTATCTACTTGCACTTTGACATGCTTTCGAACTGCTAGGTTGGCAGGAGAAGGGACCGAGCAACAGGAGCTCACCCCATTGCGGGGATTCGAACTGCCGACCTTCTGATCGGCAAATCCTAGGCTCTGTGGTTTAACCCACAGCACCACCCGCGTCCCTTAAATATTTAATATTATATATGCTATATTTGAATGCAATTGAAGGTGGTTATTGGACCAGCTCTGCATATTGCTACAAAAGCTGGGTGCCTCTCCCGCTCTCTGCCAAGCGATAGCAAGATCCCAGGGGGTTCCAGTCACTCCCCCAGGGTCTGTGTTCCTTTGGAGAATTGAGACACGGCTGAGACTGTCATAGCTTTAAGAAATAGGTTTTGTTCACCTATTTGCACCTTCAGTCGGCAAGGAGGGAGTCCAGATCTTACAGCACGGTCATTTCAAGCGGGCCTTGTTGCCCACACCACTGCAACCCTGGAGTCCAAGGTATCTCTTCTCCCCATCCGCCTGCAGCCAGCCTGCCCAAGATGGATCCCAGTCTTTCTCCCTGCCTCGCTTCCTCTTCCCAGTACACCTTTCTAAAAGACTCTCTTTTCCTGTCACCTCACAGCCAGTTACCCAGGCAACCTTCCAAACCTCTGTCTCTGTTCACACCTCAGGACAAGGCAGGTGCGCAGTTCTCTTGCCTTGCCAATGGTCTTCTATTGTTTCTTAATGGCCCTCGCTTGGCCAGGTCATTTTTTGCATAGGATAGGTCAGGAATTCCTCTGCAGCTGGTATTTCTCCCATCGCATCTCAAATAACCAAAATCCTACTATTTAGTAATTTCTAGGGTTTGGGGGGGTCCCCCCTCTAAGCTATAACAATATGTTGTCCAAATGGGTAAGTTAGTTCTCCAGTTATGCTTTCTTTCGCTTCAACACGGAGTATGCTGCTCCCTGGGAGCAGTGGCGTAGCGTGGGTTGTCAGCACCTGGGGCAAGGCAAGTAATTTGTGCCCCCTAACCCGTGGATTTGCACCCCCTAACCCGTGGATTTGCGCCCCCTAACCCTAACCCCCAGATGTTGCGCCCGGTGCGGCCGGCCCCCCCTGCACCCCCCACGCTACGCCACTGCCTGGGAGTAAGGATTCCCCCAGCAGCAGCGACCCACCTGCAACAGGTGATCCCCACACTGGCACAATTGCTCTCCCACCAACATAATGCTGTGGTCTAGATGCTTGTGGGGATTCCAGAGCAATCCTCTCTTGCCTAGTGGGGCGACTTAAAGAGAATATCACTCTGGGAATAGCTGCTGCATTCCCCCGCTCCCATTACCATGCTTGTCTATGCTACTAGGAAGTAGCTCCCGTAACCATGTGGAGGTATTAGTCAAAGATTAGTTCCTCTGCGCATTTATGTCCATGTGCTGCTGCTGCTGCTCCATAGGGAGGACTTTTAAGCAGCTGAACTGCCCGTAAATCTGGTTAATGCCAGCCAGTCTAGTTTAACTGGATTGAGGAGGACAGTGAGAGTAAATGGTAGACTGGGCTGTGCTGATCCACATCAAAGCACCTTTCCCTGTGGCAACTTTCAATTTTAATAAAAGATATGTAGCCTGTCCCTCATCTGGGCTGGCCCACCCATGAAACAAGGTGAGGTGGCGGTCTCAGGTGGCAGGATCCAAAGGGGCAGTAGATCCCAATGTCAATCATTATCCTTCCCCCCCCCCCCCGTTTGTGATGTAGATCTTCATTCACCCCTTCTTCTCTGATGGTGGGGGATGCCATTTCAGGGTTTAACTCTGGCACCCAAATGTCTTGGGCTGGCCCTGTCCCTCATCCAGTTCAGCACACAGGTACCCACCTGTTTTTATAAACACAGATTTTCCTTATTGTCATGTACTGAGTTGAATAGGATTCAGAATGCAGCAGTCTGATTGGTCCTAGAACAATAGGATTCAGAATGCAGCAGTCTGATTGGTCCTAGAACAATAGGATTCAGAATGCAGCAATCTGATTGGTCCTAGAACAATGCAGCGGTATGATTGGTCTGCAGGAGTCACCCAATCCAGCTCCAGATGGAAGTGAATCCACAACCTGATTGGCCTACAGCATAATTCCGGAATTAGCCAATCACGAGCAGCCTATTGTGTAAATAATGTATATAAAGTAGATACTTTGGGAGAACTTTCATTCCTCCTCACCACTATGAGGTGAATAAAGAGCATGAAATCCACTCTCGACTCATGTACTTTTAACCACCTGACTTCTCTGGAAACCGCGAGTGCAGCCCCACTCGTTTGCATCTGCTCCTGTTTTCCCCAGCCTGTTCCCTATGTATAAATCACTCTTGGGGAAATGTTTTGAATATTCCCTACTGTTTACCTTGAATGAGACAGGATCAAGGAGGCTGCCATTCAGAAAGGGGCTCTAGGCAGCTGAGATATGTGCTTAGGCCGGTGGATTTCTGCCGGGGGGGGGGGCCTTCCAAGCCTCTCAAGGCTCTCCCGCTGTACCCTTCCTCTTCAGGCTGCATCCCCCGCTTGTGTGACTTTGCAGCCTCCTTGACTGCTTTAACCTGGCTGGGATGTGCTCTTGAGAATGCCTCTTGCTTGCCACAATGTATAGAAGCTAACCTGCCTGAGAAGGCAAAAATGTACATTTTGCTCTACCCAACTCTGCCTCTGGTCCTGTCCCAAGTCAACGGCAAAGCAGGTAAAACCTTTGTGACCATCTCCCTGCTTTGCTTTGCTATTGCTGCCTCCTGAGAGGGATGGAGAGATGCTGGACCATCCCTGGAGGACCCTGGACCCCCACAGCACTGATCTGCAACAGCTGGCCTTGACACCCGACTTCTAGGTGGGGTGGGCAGGTCAAAGGAGAAAAATGGTTGCTTTGAGGTGAATAGTTGTTTGACATGGGGAAGGTTGTGGTTTTTTGTTTGTTTATTTGTTAATTTGCGGGTCTGAGTACTGCTTTATTATTTGAGCATTTTAATGGATGTCATGTTATATGAAATATTAAAGTTTTATATGATTCCCCCACTTTCCTCCCTATGGTAATATGTATTGTATTTAGTTTTTTTCTGCTGTTAGTCACTTGGAGACCTTTGGGTGACAAGCAGCAAATGAGTCTAATAAACAAATGAAAACGACACACACACACAGGCCAGAAGTTTGCCCCCAAAGGAATGCAGCCCTCAAATTAAAAACAGCACACACACACACACACACACACACACACACACCCCGTCCACTACAGACTTTGCATCTTCTTGGCCCGTCCACTTAATATTTCAAAAGCAGTCTCCTGCCAAAGGAGCAAAAATCTCACTCATAGCAACGGACCCTTAATAAAGGAGCAGATGGAAACTTAAACGATGATGTTCATAATTCCCACCCATGCTCTCTTTTAAACCAAGCAAGATTCTTTACTCCCAGAACTATTCCAGAATAGCATTCATTGGATAGTGAGAAATCTTGCCCAAACTCCATGTTTAATATTCTAAATGGACAGCATGTCTTCATTTATGAAAATGAAGCTCATCAAGAAATGGGAGGGGGAAATTTGCAGTGAGATGAGAGGTTAAAATCATGTTATACTATTGGTTTGAATCTTCAGTGCTGCAGAAGATAAATTTTTTGTTCCTATTCAGATTCTGAAATTGTCAATGGGAAAGCAGATGGAGAGAGTTAGTTGCAGTGCTTTCATTCAGACTTGTTCAAAAGCCAAGTTTAATCAAAATGGTTGTCTTGGTAAAAATCAATTTGAAAATTGCAGTTATGGGGGGTGGGGAGAAATAGCCTACAGTGCATAGATATACAGGCATATATATTATTATGAGTTTGTACGGGGGTGGGGGTGGAGGCAGACTCCCTATAATTCTTGGATTTAGCAAAAGTGGGAATTAATCAAGGTTCGATTAAAAACTGTGCCAAATGCTGAAGCCCAAGGATTAAGCTTCTGCTAACAGCGCCAGCTTCCTCATGAGGTAAGTGGCTGAGCGTTTAGCCTAACGAAAGGGAAGCAGATTGGGCGTCAAGAGATTCAGTGTGAGGCAGCAAAATGGTTGAAATCACCCTGGGCTCTGGTCTTAGCGAATAACACAGAAGGCCGTAGCTTTGGTGCAGGACTGCAGTTTGTCTCAGGTAAACAACGGGGGGGGGGGGACCTGTCATTTTACGATATGTTTGGGGATTGGAGGAGGCTAGAGTGATGATGGGCGGTGATGTGAATGGAAGTGGGAGTCAGGCAAGGGATTCTGGGAAGAAGAAGCAAGAACTCCAGGCGAGAGAACTCCAGGTGGGCAGAGACAAGGAGGTGAGGTTTGGATGCCCTGGGATTTAATGCTGAGATCCTGCAGGAAGAAAGCCCCTGCTGAGATGTGCATGCTCTGAACTCTCTACAGTAGGCTCAGGTGAAAATATGTGTTAAGAAACCATATTTCATATAGACACTGCAATCTCCACTGTGCCTAATTTCTGAAGGAAACACAACCCTGGTTGAGTGCCAAGACACCTGGGATCTTGCACCACGTGGCAGAGATTGGGGTGACCCATAACAATAGATAGATAAAGATAGATAGATATTCTCCACTTTCGTGACAGTCAAACACATCTACAGTGGTACCTCGGGTTACAGACGCTTCAGGTTACAGACTCCGCTAACCCAGAAATATTACCTCGGGTTAAGAATTTTGCTTCAGGATGAGAACAGAAATCATGCAGCGGCAGCGCAGCGGCAGCGCAGCGGCAGCAGGAGGCCCCATTAGCTAAAGTGGTGCTTCAGGTTAAGAACAGTTTCAGGTTAAGAACAGACCTTCAGAATGAATTAAGTTCTTAACCCGAGGTACCACTGTATTGCCTTGGAGATGTATTCAGCAAAGTCATTAGTGCAGAGGTTTTCAACCTTTCTGAGTCCATGGCTCTCTTGACCAACTACATTCTTTCTGCTGCTTCCCTGTGGGCTTAGGAACCTAGTTATGCTATCCCTTGCCTACAGAGCTGGCAGCCTCTTATCCTTTTTCAAACAGGTGTATAGTGTAACTCATTCTATAAGGATTGGGGATAATTTTAATGCAGTTCATATTTAAGGGCAAATTTACCTAATTCACACCTTTTGAAACAATATGTGAACTGAACCACAAGGTATTTGCAAAAATGTGTATAATAGGCAAAATTGCATACCAAAAAAATGTACAAAATGCTGATGAATTTTCAGGAAAGCTTTTTTTAAAAAATGCAAGATGATATGGAAATGTGAATTTAAGTTTGGAAAAATGGGAAACTGAGAGAAACCAAAACTGACGGATCCACCAATCCCTAAGTCCATACAAATTCCTGGAGTGTGCAGTTTCCCCCACTTCCTGGTTGAAAATGGAATTTAAGGGAGAGATGAGCTTTGCAACTCAATTATTGTGGTTCCCTCTGTGTTTGGTGATTCAGCTGTGTTCACTGGTTGGGGAGGTGATCTTTGTACTACCTGGGATGGCATTGATCATCTCTGAACTATTAGCTCTGCTGCTCCACTTAAATCAGGGACAAAATTTATTTTTGCTTGTAGGCTGTGATATTGCCATAGCTTTTATTTGTGTAGGCATAATACAGCGGCAAAACAATGGAAATCTGCAAAGAAAACAAGTATTTCATTTTCATCATGTCCTTCTAGGAACAAAAGAGTTAAGAGTAAACTCCCCCCAAAATTATTTCAGTTCCAGGAGATGTCAGCAACACAAAAGGAGTTTTTATTGTCTCGGGAATGAGAGAGTCTTAAACAATTAGTCATTAGCACGGCAACACAACCTCTCTGATGCTATGTGTCTAAAATGGAATGTATAATGGCTTCCAAAAGCAACACAAAATCCATTTGCTACCTGCTCTTGTGCAATGACATACACACAAATATAATTTAATTATCATAAAATCATATGTAATGGTGTGTGGGTGTGTACCAAAACCAAAACCAGTAACAAACACTTTACACACAAAACAAGCTTCTCTCCAGTCATATGTGGCCACAAAACATGTCCCTATATGTGATGAAAATATGCCCATCTCTCAGCTCCTGTGACTTGCTGCCATGTTTCCTGCTTCCAATGAGCTACTTCTGTTAGACTTTTCTTTTTTTTAGAGTACCAGCCAAATGATCTTAGTTGCTACTATCAAATCTGAAACCAATAATGATGCTATAGTTGGTAAACCTGACTCTATATCATCGAACAGTGTGCTGATATTAATTAATGTAAATGGATGAACATTTTAAATGACCAAATTCCTAGCATGGAGGTTGAGCTAAAAAAGAAAAATGACTATGATGGAGGAGGAGGAGGAAGAGGAGGAGTCAGGCTGACTTTTATACAGCCATACCTCATGTTACGTTTGCTTCAGGTTGTGCATTTTCAGGTTGCGTTCCACGGCGACCTGGAAGTACCAGAAAGGGTTACTTCCGAGTTTCGCCTCTCGCGCATGTGTAGACATGGAAAATGACATCACACGCATGCGCAGAAGTGGTGAATCGTGACCTGCGCACGCACAGACGCAGGTTGTGTTCTTTTCAGGTTGTGAACGGGCCACCGGAACGGATTCCGTTTGCAACCAGAGGCACCACTGTAATGACCTTGATGAAACCATTGTAAAAAGAAGGGGCGGAATGTATGGAAGCCAATTCATAAGTACAGTGGTACCTTGGGTTAAGAACTTAATTCGTTCTGGAGGTCCACCTGAAACTGTTCTTAACCTGAAGCACCACTTTAGCTAATGGGGCCTCCCGCTGCCGGCGCACAGTTTCTGTTCTCATCCTGAAGCAAAGTTCTTAACCCGAGGTATAGTGGTACCTCAGGTTACATATGCTTCAGGTTACAGACTCTGCTAACCCAGAAATATTACCTCGGGTTAAGAACTTTGCTTCAGGATGAGAACAGAAATTGTGCAGCGGCGGCAGCTGGAGGCCCCATTAGCTAAAGTGGTGTTTCAAGTTAAGAACAGTTTTAGGTTAAGAATGGACCTCCGGAACAAATTAAGTACTTAACCCAAGGTACCACTGTACTATTTCTGGGTTAGCGGAGTCTGTAACCTGAAGCATCTGTAACCCGAGGTACCACTGTATCTCCAAAGGGACTGTAATTTTCGTGGCACTCACCCCCTACTTTGTGAATAAACATGAATGTGAAAGCAATAAAGTCCTCAAATATTCTCCAAAAGATAATCTGAGAGATGTCAGCAGTGGCAGCCATGTATCAGGGACGGGGGAGATGTAACGGCACTGCATTCCTTGGGACAGGGATGGCTTAGGGGAAGACAGCAGCAGCACCTCACAGGTATGTGCACACCTGCAGGCCGCTGCCAACCCCAAATTGCCCTGACCTGGCTGCCTTGCACCATCGCATCCCCATGCCAGCGAAGGAATTGTTGCTGCAGCTGCTTTACCCATCCCCCATGGCTCCCATCAGAATGCAGGCAGCTCCCAACGGGTACTAGCCAAGATGGCGACGTGTGGCATCAACCACCAGAGGCAGTCTACCCCCGAATGCCCACTGCTCAGAATTGCCAGTGGGCAGAGCACAGCTGAAGACAGGTTCTGCTTGAGAGCTTCTCATAAGTATCTGGGTGGCCACTGAGAACAGGATGCTGCTGCCCATTTGGCCTTTGGCAGGGTCCAGCAGGGGGGCAAGAGCAGGAGAAGCTTCTGCATCTTTATCAGGAAGGCTTGCGAGGGCAAATGTTATGTACTGAGTTGAATAGGATCCAAAATGCAGCAGTCTGATTGGTCCTAGAACAATAGGATTCAGAATGCAGCAGTCTGATTGGTCCTAGAACAATGCAGCAGTGTGATTGGTCTGCAGGAGCCACCCAATCCAGCTCCAGATGGAAGTGAATCCACAACCTGATTGGCCTACAGGAGAATTCCAGAATTAGCCAATCATGTGCAACCCATTATGTAAATAATGTATATAAAGCAGATACTTTGGGGAAACATTCATTCCTCCTCACCACTATGAGCTGAATAAAGATCATGAAATCCACTCTCGACTCTGAGTATATTTCAGCAAATCTCCTTCTACCTGGGTGGAGAGGGAGATTTATTCTATTTATTTCTGGTCACTTATAGTCCCAGCTCTCTTCGGCCCTAGAACTCAAGATGGCACATGTACAAGTTCCCAGATGGTCTCCCATCTAGGCACCAACCAGACCTAAAATGGCTTATCTTCAGAAAGACAGCTGCATCACGTTGCCACAGACCATGTCTTGACCTTGCTCTGACCTTGATTCTATGACCCCTGGGATGCTCTCACAGGGACCATAGGATTCTGCCCTCAAGAAGACTGGGAAAAGAGATCTCTACTGTATTGCGAGATGTACACAAATTCATCCGAGACCGTCAGCATTCACAAGTCCCTGCTGACACATTCCCTGCAATGTTATCCTTTGAAAGGCTGCGCAGGCAGAGCTGGGTGACGTGACTCACTCCAAGCATTCTGCTCTCAGTGTAATCACACCTGGTGTCACCTCTGCAGTTTTGCTCTTTCCTAGGACTAGGGAGTAATTGGGCGGGGGGGGGACCTGGGTAAGGCCCTCTATGCCCCAGTTGAGAGGGCTGGGCCTAGTTGTCTTGCCAGATCATCCCATATGGACATGGAAATGAGCAGCCAAGAACTTTCTCGCAACACAGACAGGCTCTGCAGAACACTGGGTGCTTTTCCCAAGGCAATTAGCTATATCTGGCAAAGCAGGAACTAGACAGCAACCTTCTATACTGACTTCTGTTCCCTCCCAAATGCAAGAAAATCACAGTTAGAAAACTGACCTCTCCAATTCTGCTCCTCTTCGAAAAGGAGGAACAGGGCATTAGGGAAAACCATAGAGTAACCTAGAACTGAGCTAAAGGTTGTTTGCTAATCTTCAGTGAGTGGCTGATGAAAGAGACTTTCCTTTGACACCTTGGTGTATGTGCTGGAGCAAAGGGATGGGACAAAGGTGTAAACAAGCTGTGCTGGTCCTGGGGGCTAACCGAAAGACGAGGTCCAAGTCCAGTCTGAGGTCAATGGTGCGGTATGGGGGCTGTCCGTCAAAGCTGTAGCTGGGTCCAAGGCAGGGAGTCGGGTGGGGTCAGGAACTCTGGCAGAAAAGCAGGACAGGGTGCAGGCAGGAACAGGCAAGCAACAACGTTGCTCCCGCAACCTGGAACTAGGGCTGACTGGCTTTTATCTGCCCCGAGGCATAGGGCGGCCCCGATCCTCTGGTGACTCGCCTTTCCTGGCCTGGAGGTAAGCACTCCTCCTGCGGGAAGAACTTAGTTCCCTCCGCCTCTCTGCCCTGAGCCTCTGCAGCTCAGGAGAGGCTGGAGGGTTACGGGACCCAGAGGCAACCTCAGCTTCCTCTGACAGGGCTGAGAGTGGAGCACCTGCAGGCAATGGGTCCTCCATCACCTCAGGGGCCAGAACAGACTCAGCTGGTGCCTGCACCTGAGGATCCAGCACAGGTGAGGACCCTTCAGGCTCAAGCCCCAGCCCCGGCTCAGCTGGTTCTGGAGGCGGGGAATCCTGTGCAGGCTGGGATTCCTCAGGTTCAGCCTCTGAGTCCGAATCCCAGGCCATCACACAAGCAAGCAAGAGGCAGGCAGGCAGGCAGAGGAAGAGCATGGCAGCAGAAGAGGAGAGGAGGGAAGCATGAGACGCAGTGGTCCCCCTACTACCACGACATCACTGCTGCTGGGCTCCTTGCTCCCTGCCTGTGTGGGGTGGAGCTGCCCTCTCCTGCCTTCCTCCTCCTGCTTGGTCCCGAGTGACTAGAGGGGAGGCTAAAGGGGCTCCACCTTCTCCCTTGTGATGACCCAAAATGCAGCTCGCAGCCACTCCTTTTCAGAGCTACAGACTGGAACCCCAAGGCTTGTCTCTCTAATGTCCCTGGGAGCCCCAGTTGTAAAACATGGCTTCTGGCCCAGGGGCACCACTGGAGAAGCATGATGAGCAGTGGGGGGCTTGGAGACTGAGGGCTGTCCATTGTTGTTGTTGTTAAGTCGTGTTTGACTCTTCGTGACCCCATGGACCAGAGCACGCCAGGCACTCCTGTCTTCCACTGCCTCCCGCAGTTTGGTCAAACTCATGTTGGTAGCTTCGAGAAGACTGTCCAACCATCTCGTCCTCTGTCGTCCCCTTCTCCTTCTACCCTCCATCTTTCCCAACATCAGGGTCTTTTCCAGGGAGTCTTCTCTTCTCATGAGGTGGCCAAAGTACTGGAGCCTCAGCTTCACGATCTGTCCTTCCAGTGAGCACTCAGGGCTGAGTTCCTTCAGAATGGATAGGCTTGATCTTCTTGCAGCCCATGGGACTCTCAAGAGTCTCCTCCAGCACCATAATTCAAAAGCATCAATTTTTCAGTGATCAGCCTTCTTTATGGTCCAGCTCTCACTTCCATACATCACTACGGGGAAAACCATGGCTTTAACTATACAGACCTTTGGAGGGGTGTCCACACCTTGGCTTAATGTGGATGATGAACCCCTTGTGTCTCGTACAGGTGGTGCGTTATCCTACTCCTAAAACCCAAAGATTCTCTATGCTTTAGAAATCTGAATAGGAGATCTACATTGATTGTACAGCGGGGTTTAAAGGAGGCACAAGGGGTTCACAGTCCACATTAAGGAAAGGTATGGACAAGCTCCTGGTTGATTCTTCTGGTCTGGATTGCATCCCAGAGATGGACAAATAGCTTGGCTGGGTATAAGACAGACAGCTCCCTGTGCTTTCCCACTCTTTGCAAGGTTGACAGAAAGGGGTTAGAATATGCCAGCTTCCATGTTTCTTCTGCAGATGTCTGAGCAGGACTCGGTCTGGACTTTGTCCCATCTCTGTGTGTGTTCACCTGTGAGCACAATATACCTTTAAAGCCCATCTGAGGCACATTTCCCCCCTCAAAAAAATCTGGGCACTGTAATGGACCTCTCACCGAGTTACAGTTCCCAGCAACCCTTAAGAAACTTTTTTGTTTTGTTTAGCCATTTAGTCGTGTCCATCTCTTCGTGACCCCATGGACCAGAGCACGCCAGGCACTCCTGTCTTTCACTGCCTCCCACAGTTTGGTCAAACTCATGTTTATATCTTCGAGAACACTGTCCAACCTTCTCGTCCTCTGTCGTCCCCTTCTCCTTGTGCCCTCCATCTTTCCCAACATCAGGGTCTTTCCAGGGAGTCTTCTCTTCTCGTGAGGTGGCCAAAGTACTGGAGCATCAGCTTCAGTATCTGTCCTTCCAGTGAGCACTTAGGGCTGATTTCCTTAAGAATGGATAGGTTTGATCTTCTTGCAGTCCATGAGACTCTCAAGAGTCTCCTCCAGCACCAGAATTCAAAAGCATCCATTCTTCGGCGATCAGCCTTCTTTATGGTCCAG
This sequence comes from Podarcis filfolensis, assembly GCF_964270895.1. NCBI lineage: Eukaryota > Metazoa > Chordata > Lepidosauria > Squamata > Lacertidae > Podarcis > Podarcis filfolensis. Next base: position 12,427,581 of record NC_139621.1, read on the forward strand.
CTCTCACTTCCATACATCACTACGGGGAAAACCATGGCTTTAACTATATGGACCTTTGTTGGCAAGGTGATGTCTCTGCTTTTTAAGATGCTGTCTAGGTTTGTCATCGCCCATCTCCCAAGAAGCAGGCATCTTTTAATTTCATGACTGCTGTCACCATCTGCAGTGATCATGGAGCCCAAGAAAGTAAAATCTCTCACTGCCTCCGTTTCTTCCCCTTCTATTTGCCAGGAGGTGAAACAGTTTCAGGCAACTGTGAGAGATATAAACTGCAATGCCTAGGATTTTTTGAGTGAAAGATTGTGTCCAAAAGTATCATGCGAACACCGTGTGGGGTGGAGAGAGAAAGAGAGAGAGATGGCAGGGGCTCGTGGCTGCTACTGCTTTACCACTTCCTAATATTAGATCTGGCTAATTTCTTCAGCTATTGTCAAATGAAAACAAGCCCACAACTGGCAGGAGGGTTCAAAAACTGCTTCTCAGGCCCCAAGGCGAGCTCAGCTGATGAAGCATTCCCTCCAAGTATTACAGCTGATAATGAATATGATAAGGCAAGCAGGGTAGAAACAATTAAAGTTTTGGGCAGCCGCAGGGGGGCTTAAACCTAATGTAATTTACATGTAGTTGTGTGTGTGTGTGTGTGTGTGTGTGTGTGACTGTAAAAATTAAACTACTGGAAGTTTTAGGGCTTGGGGAATTTGCATTTTTGTTGCTTTATTACTCAGTGATTATAAATGCTGAGATGAAAATGTTGGGAGAAACGCTCTTGTCTTTGGTGGCAGATGGTTTAAATCGCAATTATACTTTGTGATGATAGTGGCTGGAAACAAGTGCAGCCCCATGAGACAGGTGGAGCTCTGCACCGATAAAAGCGTGACAGAGATCTTTCCCACTGCAAAGTTCTTTACAGCACAGATACAAGACAGCAGGAAGGCACAGCGTAGGAACAAGGTAGGTCCAAGGAACTGCAGGATGGCATATAACCCAGTTCCACAGCTGATATATTATCGTGGGCTGCTTCACCATCTGATTTGTTGCCTTGTCTGTCCACAGATGGAAAACTAAGATGACAGACGGGTAAATGATTAGGACAGTGATGATGGTAGGCAATAGAGCAGAGGATAAAAGGTAAAGGGACCCCTAACCATTAGGTCCAGTCGTGGCCGACTCTGGGGTTGCGGCGCTCATCTCGCTTTATTGGCCGGGGGAGCCGGCATACAGCTTCTGAGTCATGTGGTCAGCATGACAAAGCCACTTCTGGCGAACCAGAGCAGCGCATGGAAACGCCGTTTACCTTCCCGCCAGAGCGGTACCTATTTATCTTGCTTTCAAACTGCTAGGACGTGCTTTCAAACTGCTAGGTTGGCAGGAGCAGGGAGCGAGCAACGGGAGCTCACCCCGTTGCGGGGATTCGAACCGCCAACCTTCTGATCAGCAAGTCCTAGGCTCTGTGGTTTAACCCACAGCGCCACCCGTGTCCCAGGGCAGAGGATAGGACCGTTCAATGTTCTGAATGGTGGATAGGGACCTTACCTGCTCAATTTCACTATAGCCTGCCATATTTCATCATTCTCTCCCACTCCCCACAGTTACCATCACATGTGGGGAGGAAGGGAATAAAACTGCTGCTCCTGCTCCCTCCTGCATATCACCATCGTAATTCCTGCTGGTTTCCCCACTGGCAGCAAAGAGACTTTTCTGATGAGTCAGCTCCATTAGATTTCTAAGGTGGATTGAGAGATCGTTCAGGTACAGCAGACTCCACACCACAGGACTGCAGGGTGACGTGGGAACACAGGAGCCAACAACTAGGGGCTGGGGTCCTTTCACCCCCCCTAAAATATTTGTAGGGACTGCCCCCCCCAAGTTGATGGATGTTGCCATTCAAATGGTGGGTGGGTGAGTGGGTGTATCATGCCTTGTGATCGTTTATGCAGGGCAGGGCATACCCACCTCCCCAATACAGTGATACCTCGGGTTACATACTGTCAGGGGCTCGGGAGCAGGAGCACAGGGGAGAGAGGAAATGGAGAGCGAAGGGGAAGAATCCGAGGGCAGCACAGGGGAGTATGACAGTGACCCGAGAGATTCTATGAGCTTCTCCAGCGAATCAGAAGATTCCCAGAAGGGGGCGCCGATGGTCAGGGCAAGGGGGGTGCCAGGGGGGATGCACCAGAAACAAGGAGCCAGCGGGGAACCCCAAAGCAGCAGCGGGGGATCAGGACCAGTTTCCCCACCAGAGCGTAGTGGGGGGGAAGAGTCACAGGTGTCAGGACCAGCGTCTCCTCCAGCGGGGAGAGAAGATGAGTCAGGGCTGACCACGCCTCCATCGGAGAGTGGGGGAACGGAGGGGAGGTCAGTTGCAGCTAGCCTCCCCGAAGGGGGAAGCAGTGACAGCAGCAGTGAAACGGTCAGGAGGAAAGTTGCTGGCTGGGCGCGTGCGCCAAGTTCAAATGTACAGGCGTGGGGGACAGCAGGAGACCCGGATTGGGAACCAGCTCCTAAAGCCCGCCGGAGGGAGGGGGAAGGCTCAGGGGATTCAGCGTCAAAAGAGTCTAGAAAGGGCGAGACCCCGACGGACAGGTGGAACCAGAGGCGGAAAGAACAGAGGAAGAGGTGGAGCAAGGCTAGAGTCTTAAACTGGTGTCTGGGGGGAGGAGATTCAGACGGACCATCAGCGGTCTAGACTTTGAGACGTAGAGCTGCACGCTGCGGCTCTGGAAGTGAAACTGAACTTCAATAAAGACTTTCGTACTTAACAACGAAGTGGCGTTGGTCCTTTGTGAGCTGGGACCTCGGGCAGCTCTGACACATACGCTTCAGGTTACATACGCTTCAGGTTAAGAACTTTGCTTCAGGATGAGAACAGAAATCGTGCTCCAGCGGCGTGGCAGCAGTGGGAGGCCCCATAAGCTAAAGTGGTGCTTCAGGTTAAGAACAGTTTCAGGTTAAGTACGGACTTTCGGAACGAATTAAGTACTTAACCTGAGGTACCACTGTATTTTATTCAAGTTGGCTCCCCTGTCTGGGAGCGGTGTCCCCGCTCTCTGTGGAGGCACGAGGGTGGCCAGATGTCTGCACTAAACATGGGGTTCAGTAGATGACCTCCAAGGCCCCTTCCAGCTCTAAATTTTCAAAATTTGCTGCCTCTCTGGCCTAGTCGAAGCATGCTAGCTTTCTCCGTGTGTCCTTTTGATGTGGGGCAGATCTGTGGGGCAGAAGAGTAAAAGGGGATGAATGGGATTGATTGAATTAGTCTGTAGGCTGCATCAAGGAGCCTACAAAATGATCGAAACAAAACATATTTAAAAGACCACATAAAAATAGACACAATAGAGAAGATTTTATATTGCGCTTATAAAAACAAAACTAGGACTAATCTGAGAAGCACATGTTAGAATAAGTGTGCAGCCTCAAAAATCAGAATCAGCACAGCGGATTCCCAACATCTTATCCTGTAGCTGGGAGCCTTTGCAGCAAAAGGAGCTGCCCCCCAAGCCACATATTAATTAGTCACAGAAAGCTTAATTTTTCTTTTTCCCCTCAATCCTTCATTTCCTTTAAACAGGATTCTAAATAGTTTTCACTAATATTAGGATAAAGAAGACTCTCTGTGATCTATCCTCCACTGCTGCTGCCCCACAAATACAGAATCTGTCTTGGACTGGCAATCTCCCCAGTTGAACCACTCGCAGTTGCTAGGAGAGGCATATGCTTCTATCTGACACCTCTGTGACAGAAGAAACCTTTCGTTGCCTTTGGATAACCCCAGCAAGCTATAATTTAAAATATGTTCAGTATGAGAATATTAAAAATTGACTAGTCATGTAGCAGAAAATGGCCGCAGTGTTAGGGAACAGTCTCACTTTTAATTTCCCTTCAAACACAATACCGTCTGCCTGGTTCCCTGGTTCTTCTTAGTAGTGGTCCCCACCCTGTGGAACGCCCTCCCTTCAGATGTCAAGGAAATAAACAATTATCTGACTTTTAGAAGATACCTGAAGGCACCCCTGTATAGGGCAGTTTTTAATGTTTGGTATTGTATTGTGTTGTTAATATTTTGTTGGGAGCCACCCAGAGTGGCTGGGGCAACCCAGTCAGATGGGTGGCTTGTTGTTGTTGTTGTTGTTGTTGTTGTATTTTGTGTTTGTATATGTTGGAAGCAGCCTTCTGAGGACTTGACCCTATAAATATCTTAAATAAATAAATGTAAAAGGACAGGGCCTTTGGAATGGTGCCGTTAGACATTGGAGTGCCCCCATGGGGAAGTGGGACGAATTCCATTAGGGCTTGTTTTTCATAGGTCAGTCAACGCTGGTTTGTTTCACCAGACATGCCACTTATGTGTTTCATGTTGCCCTGTTTTTGTTGTAGAATAAGCAACAGCAACATTTGCTGCAGTATGTTGAGTGTAGGGTAGACTATGTTTTTATATTTAGTAGTGTATTTTGTAACTGGCTTTTAATATCTCCTTTAGAAAAGCAGGGCAATGAATCGGCCAAATAAATAAATAAATGAAAAAGAGCATCCAGAGTCTCTTAGAACAGAGATAGCCAAAGTGGTGCCGTCCAAATGTTGTTGGAGTCCAGTTGCCATGAGCTTCAGCCAGCATAGGCCATGGTCAGGAAGGCCAGGAGCTGCAGTCTAGCAATCTCTGTTGGCTACCTTTGCTTTAGAACCTAAAGTCCTGGCTGACCCATCCTGACATCCTCTCTCCTCCTCCTCCCAGAATGGCAGCTGTGTCCTGAACCTGTCATGTTGATTTTATGATGTTGGGAGTCAACAAAACATCCTTTTCTCTGGACCTGACGCATCTTTGACAAGTTTCCCTTTGAAACACTCCTCTACAGTGTGGAAGGTCCTTAAGGCAGCCTAGCTCCAAATATGTGCTCTGAGAAAACCACAATCTAGAGTTGGTCTGCAGTTTGCCCCAGTTCAGGAAGCTGGTTCAGGTTATAGCAATCCCATCCCAGGCCTTGCACATAGAGCAGCCTGGCATTCCTGCTTCTGGTGTTATGCCAACACATCCATGTGGGGATGGCATGTCCACATTATGCTCATAAAATCCTTTGCATGTGGGCTAAACAATGCAGCCAATTCATTGGATTGTATCTGGTACTGGACTGTGTAATTTTGGCTTAAGCACGTAAGATTTTGTGTACAAAGGCCTATATTGGAGCATGTTGTTCCTGTGTGGGAGAAGTGGGTGTGCGCTGGGGTGGGTGGGTGGACTGCAGAGGGAGTCGACTATCCTTCCCTGCAGTGGCTGGATTGGTATCCATCCAAGCTATCTCAGTCAAAAGAGAGTCTGACCTGAACTTTGCACTTGTTTAGCGGGATAAAAACATCCCTTGCAGGTGAGCTACGAGGAAGAAGAAATGATCAGATCTTATTATCTACCCCCACACACTGTGTGGGTTAGAGCTAAATAGCATGTTAAGATCAACTTCTTACCACAATATTGTGAAGGCATCAGTTCTTCCCATGCCTTGTGGAGGTGGCGGAAGGAAACATTTTCTCTACAACGTGCCAGTTGCTTCAGATCAGAAACTCTGTTGAAGCCTCACCCAGTCACCTTCCTCTGTGGTCCCACTGTGGCCACCTGCCAGAAGAAGAAGCTTCTTGCCCGCTTCTCCTGCCCTTAGATTCTTTTGCTACAGGTGGCTCAAGAGCAGCACTGCAGCTCCTAGATCCATAGGCACCAGATCCAGGGAGACGAGGCTCTTTGGGCCCCCTCAATACTTTTTTGAGGAGGCCGGGACTCACCCCCCCCCCATTGTTGAGGCTGAACATGGAGCCAGCCTCAGCACAACGTCAGGATGTCAGGCCCCCTCAATGTTCTTCAGAAGATGGTGCCTCTGGATGACAAAGGGGACAGCAGAACTCCACTAGTTCAGGGATGGGGGACCTATGGTTGTCCAGATATTGTTTAAATGTTTGGTTTTATAAAATATGTGTATTTGGGGGGTTGGACTGCTTTTGTGGGATCTCATTCTTTAAATTAATGAATGATCAGCCTGACTGTTCACCAGCCCAACTGTACATCTGCTTTGCTTCACCTCGACCACCAACCCTCACATCTCCACGCAACTGGTTGAGTCTTATGAACAAACCCCTTTTATCTTCATTGGAGACAGTCTGCTTATTTGCACTGCATTCCTCTTAACACCCAAGGATTAAAGATAAAGTATTAAAGGACCCCATAGTCAAAGGCGACTATGGGGTTGCGGCGCTCATCTCACTTCAGGCCAAGGGAGCCGGCATTTGTCCACAGACAGATTTCCAGGTCATGTGGGCACCATGACTAAGCTGCTTCTGGTGCAACGGGACACTGTGATGAGTGCCATAGCACATGGAAACACCATTTACCTTCCCGCCGCAGCAATACCTATTTATCTTCTCACGCTGGTATACTTTTGAACTGCTAGTTTGGCAAAAGCTGGGACAGAGCAAGGGGAGCTCACCCCGTCCCATGGAGTCATCATCATCATCATCAAACCTTTATTGCATTAGCATACAGCCATAGCAGGATAAGACAAAAATGCTAGAGAGAAGCAACCTAACAAGATTCAAACGATATTACTGGCATTGTGACATTTAAATTACCCTAAAACAATAATGTAAAAATTTAGTTGCCAGCACCGGGAATCTAAAATGCAGATGTATATAAAGCATATAATGGCCCCAAAATAGTCTCGGCACATTAGGTTAAAAAGGTAATACAAAGAATTAAAACAGGTCCAGGTCTGGGACACACTACCCAGTCAGTGTAGCCCTGAGTTTCAAAGCCTGCACTATAAAGATTGCCACCCCACGTGAAATTTGGGGATTTGCATCCACAAGAAGCGATTTCAAACAGTCTTCCTTAGATGTGATGGTGGGCGGGATCAAGAGGAGGAGCTTAGTTCTTATTAGCTCATAAACAGGGCAGTAGAAAAAGAAATGTATGAAGTCCTCTACTTCATTCATTGTGCATGGACATAGACGCTGAGTAATGGGGGTCTTAAAGTAAATCCCCTGCAAGAAGGCCGTGGGTATAGAATGGAAACGGGCCATGGAAAACGCTCTTCTCAAATTGGGCTCCGTCAAGTCTATCAAGTAGTTGGCCAGTGATCTTACCACTTTCACTTTAGGGAGCCACTTGGAGAGGCGAGCTGTGGTGGACTGTGCCCAGTCCATGGCCTCGTCTCTTGTAAGAATCCAGGCCCGGATATTATGATGGTCCCAAGATGACAGCGTGTCAAGATCTGGGAGGGAGTAGCGTGCCGTGATAATCTCCATGGCCTTGGACCATTTGTTGTTATGAGCACAAGTTAAAAAGGCTTGCCTGGCTAGTAGGGAGCCTGGGGCATTGATTAATTTACAATAAAAACTAATTATTCTAATGTGGGCTCTCGCAACAATAGAGGGGAGGCCCAGTTCTGTTCTTAACTGTGCAGCAACCGAGCCCTTGGGGAGGCCCAGTAACTTTCGTGCAAAAGAGTTTTGTAGAATCTCGAGCCGTTGTAGTGTTTTTAAATTCCACCCCCAGATTTCAACCCCATACAGTAACATCGGGATGACTTTGCTGATAAATGCTTTTCTGATTGGAGGAACCAACTGGCCGCCTTTTGCATAGAAGAATTTCTCCAAGGCTTTGATGGTTCTACGGGCAGCCAGGATGGTCATATTTAGGTGAGCTGACCAACTAAGCCCATGCTGAAAAGTGATGCCCAAATACTTGAATGCTGAACAATATTCAATAGAGTGGCCCTCAAATTCCATGGAGTCAAACCCAAGAGGCACAGTGGTTTAGACCACAGCACCACCCACGTCCCTATCCAAGGATTAACAGGTACTGAACCAAAATGTAAGGTCACTTTCCCTGCATCTAAGGGTACGGGGATCAATATTTCACTCTTGTCATACCTACTAGCATACCCACTATCATTATGATGAAAATAGGGACATCCTAAGGAAAAGTGGGACATTCTGGGATCAAATCAGAAACCAGGATGGCTTTTTGAAATCAGGGACATCCCTGGGAAACAGACACTTGGGCAGTCCTGGAAGCTTTTAATAAAATATCATCCAGTTATCCCCTCCTGTTCTAAAACGTTAATTGGAATAAAACTTGTTATCCTCTCTACCGCAGATCAGCATCAGAACAGGAAGCAGAGATGGCACACCAGTATTTCTTAACAATGAAAAGACAAGAAAATTTTAAAGTGTTTTCTTCTCTAAAACTCAGGCAACTTAGGCCACAGGCAGGAATCTACAAGCATTCAATGTGTTACATGAGAAGAAAAACAAACCCTTGATGTTTGGGGAGCCCTCCAAAGCTGGATTTGTGGACACGGGGAGCGCTGTGGGTTAAACCACAGAGCCTAGGGCTTGCTGATCAGAAGGTCAGCGGTTCGAATCCCCGTGACGGGGTGAGCTCCCGTTGCTTGGTCCCTGCTCCTGCCAACCTAGCAGTTTGAAAGCACATCAAAGCGCATAGATAAATAGGTACCGCTCCGGCGGGAAGGTAAACAGCATTTCTGTGCGCTGCTCTGGTTCACCAGAAGCGGCTTAGTCATGCTGGCCACATAACCAGCTCCTTTGGCCAGTAAAGCGAGATGAGCGCCGCAACCCCAGAGTCGTCCGCGACTGGACCTAATGGTCAGGGGTCCCTTTACCTTTACCTTTACCCAATGCTGGAAGCAGTGCCTTTAGGATGAGATTCAAAATGGAGGCCTGGCTCACCAGGGATAGGAAGAGTCTCTCCAGACAATCCTTTTATAGTCACACAGCTGTTGCTTATTCGTGGTACAGGAGACAGATACTTTAACTCAAGGAATCACTTCTGTTTCAGGGGCATTGCATTTCTCAGCATTCAGGTGCAATATAATATTGCTGGAGAAATGTGATTCCCTCCCCAGACTTTTCATCTTGTGTGCTGGAGCACACATTATCATTCTAGTCTAACATGGTAGGACGGCCCAGAAGCATATTGATCCTCTCTTACTACAAGGCTACCCCTTAGCCCGTCTGTTGCATGTGGACTCCATATCAAAGTGTTGCCTTTCAAGCCAAGTCCAAACTGTGGGACAGCCATGATTTGAACTCGATTTCCTAATTTGCCTAAATAAATGCTTTAGCATTTTAACAAGATTTCTTCCAGTGTTTTAGCCAGTATCACAATGTTTGCAAGCTGCATTTGACATTTTCTATTTTCCACAAAAAAAGTTTTCTTAACTTTTATGAGTTATTGCTAAAGAGAATATTGGTTGATATATAAAAACCCTCACACATATGAAAGTGCTTGAGAATCCATAGGGGATTGAGTGAAAGTTTAAATACCATGCTAGAACACATTTTTCTCAGAAATTTGTGATGTCTTGTTCTGGTGATAAAAGAAGGAACAACCCTTTTATTACTTGAAAGAAAATGGCATTCCCTTTGGGCTGAAAGTGAAGTCTCAATGTGGTTTGCCATTTGCAATGCAGCTAGAGATTTGTAGATGCAGGGGAACAAGTTGGTGTCAACCTGTCAGCCGGCAGTAGCTCAAATATACCCTCTGTCATTCAGCAGTTTTTGTGTAGGAGGGGCACCTCAATGCATAATAGTAACTCACACAGCTCCATCTACCCAGAAAATGTCCCAATTTTGTCTGAACTAGTCCCCAGAGAAAGATCTTTCTGGTGCTCTTTAATATTTTCCTAAAATAAATAAAAATAAAACTTCTAAAACTAGAGTTTTAGAAAAATCCTCTTAATCGATCAACTGCTCCTGTACTAAACACTTCTCCAGCTTATATCGTTCTTTATCTCCCTACTAAGAATATCAAAGAGGTTCTGCATCCAGAGAGCTCAACTAATTTGGCTGCTCTGAAATGTATAGTTTAACAAAGACAGATGGCTAGGGCCAGTCTATAAATTAAGGGTTTTAGGAAGAAGTCATGGTGACTGACTCCAGCTACAAAAGCTCAGGCTGCTGATCAGATTCTTGGGTTGGGGCATTGTTTAGGGGTTGTTGCTGGGGAAAGGGGCTGTGCTGTTGCTGTTTTTGATGTTACTTGTTTGTATCTTTATTTTAGATCTTATCGTGATTTATGTGGAAATCATCTAATTTGGCTGTGTACTTTTTGATGTTTTATTTATTGACTACTTTTGTTATAGTGGGACGTGGGTGGCGCTGTGGGTTAAACCACAGAGCCTAGGACTTGCTGATCAAAAGGTCGGCGGTTCAAATCCCTGCAATGGGGTGAGCTCCCGTTGCTCAGTCCCAGCTCCTGCCAACCTAGCAGTTCGAAAGCACGTCAAAGTGCAAGTAGATAAATAGGCACCGCTCCGGCAGGAAGGTAAACGGCGTTTCCATGCGCTGCTCTGGTTTGCCAGAAGCGGCTTAGTCATGCTGGCCACATGACCCGGAAGATGTACGCCGGCTCCCTCGGCCAATAAAGCGAGATGAGCGCCACAACCCCAGAGTCGGCCACGACTGGACCTAATGGTCAGGGGTCCCTTTACCTTTACTTTTGTTATGTTTGTAATCACGTAATATTTTTGTGTTGTAGGCTGCCTTGAGCATGGTCTTAGCTTTGGAAAGGCAGCATACAAATAAAATTATATATGTATATATGTGTGTGTTCCGTGAACAAACAGAGAGAAACTGTTGACCTCCAACACATCTGCCCCTGCCAGCCCCCACCCCTTGGAGGTCCAATGTGTGTGTATACATAGAGATCCCAGATGTGTACAGCTGTATTTTCATATGCTGTGTGTATACTAGCATGTCAGAGGTGGAGCTCGCAGGTGCAGCAATGCTGGGTTGGGGTCTATGCCAAAGGCATAGTATAGTGGTCAGTTGACTAAGCCTACAAGCTTCAATGGCCTAATTGGTGAAATTAATTGAATTACCGTATTTTTCGCTCTATAAGAAGCACTTTCCCCCTCCTAAATAGTAAGGGAAAATGTGTGTGCATCTTATGGAGCGAATGCAGGCTGGAGGCTCTGCTCAGCACTCCCTTTAAATATTTTTTTTTCTTGCATTCCCTCTCTAAAAACTAGGTGCGCCTTGTGGTCAGGTGCGTCTTATGGAGCGAAAAATACGGTATGCTTTAATTACCCATTTTTTAAAAAGAATGGGAGGAATGCCTTCAAAGAACTGGCTCTGTATGTTCCAGTTGCCTGGAGCAAGGAATACGAAAGCTGGATACAGCCCCCATTTGGGTCCTCCATTAGCCACAGCTAGCGTGGTCAGAATTTAGGGCTGATGGGAGCTGCAGTCCAACTGCATGAGGGCCACAGTTTAGCCACAGTATCCATGGAGGGGGCACCAAGTACAGAAGTCGCCACCACCCCCATCCACATTGTGTTGAGCATGGACATATGCATCCATTGAGCTCTCCAAACATGAGTTTGTTTGCTCAAATATCCAGGCACAATGCATGGATGCTACAGGGAGTTGTGCAATATTGAAAGAGGAGCCAGCAATGCAGGATCACTCCCCCTTCTATGGATGGATGGAATATATATTCTATGAATATATGAACTCATGAAGGAACTCAGGGTATGGATTGTGCACCTAGCCATATCATTACACCATAAAAGGAAGTTGTTAGCCTGGTTCAGCAGCTGCAGGTGTTTCCTGTTGTCTCATTTTAACAGTCGTGACTGAATAACTTTCTTGGGAGAATGAAATATGGTTGTCTGAAGAACCATCGTGTGGATCCATAAATCTAAAAGTGGCAAGAGGAACCCCTTCAGCTGATCCTGGCCTACGTGGGTGCTCAGTATCAAAACAAAGCTGCTTGTGGAAAGGGGAAAGCCTAAGCGAACACTTACCTTTTTCTTCTCTGGAGCTGCAGCTTCTAAAAGCGTCTACGTATTATTACAGTGTGTTTGCACCAAAGTTGTTTACCTGTCACGTTATGATGCAATAGAAGTAATGGATATGTTTATCATTCCATCCCCCACAACTATGCACACGGACGAAGGCATAGCAGACCCTTCTCTCACAATGTTTGCATAACTGCTGCCCTGAAGAGGACTTCACAATATGGCTTCCATTGAAATGTCCTCTCTGACTACTGCCAGAATTAAATTTGTTTCATTAAAACTACAAGCAAGGTCAATGTCATTGTGTAAATGCTCACCTCACAACTAAGTACAGTGGTACCTCGGCTTACGAACTTAATCCATTCCGGAAGTCCATTCTTAAACCAAAACCGTTCTTAAACTGAGGCACGCTTTCCCTAATGAGGCCTCCCACTGCCGGTGCCCTTCCACTGTTTTGGATTCCTTTCTTAGACAGAGGTAAAGTTCTCAAACCAAGACACTATTTCTAGTTTTGCAGAGTTTGTAAACCAAATCGTTCTTAAACCGGACTGTTCTTAAACCGAGGTACCACTGTACTGCAATGTCATTTTTAAAAGCTTCTTGGAATGATGTAACTACTTTTACATGGAGCAAAGTTTGCAACTGACCCTCATAGTGAGATCTGCATGAAACTATTTTGCAAAAGGTTAATCGTTTAGCACTCAGGTCAGGATCCATTTTTGGAAACCCAGATTTCTGTTCCTTTGTCCAACGTGTGTAGGCTTTCAAAAGCCCACGCAGATCTTACCACCGGGATGTTTGACTGGAAAAAACACCATGCAACTGGATAAAGGAACTTATGACTTTACTCTTACTCAAACTGTAAAATATGAGAGATTTCTTCACAGACATTAAGTGAATACAAGCTCACTATGTTCAAGTAAAGATTTAGGGTGGTATATATGCAGCCACATGTCAAGCCAGTCAGATGATCATCCTTCCAACTGGTGATGGCAATTGTGCCAATTCCTTGGTTCCCCAAATTCTTCTCTCTGCTCAGAGGGCTGATGCAAATGGCTTGCCAAATAGTTACACACAGCTTGCCACGTAGTTATATGTGCACAGTGGTGATACCACATGGTAGATGGTCATTGATATTGACCAGGGATAGGGAATTTGCTGAACACCCTCATCTACCAACCCCAGCCAGCATGAGCAACAGTCAGGAATGATGGGAGTTGTAGTCCAACAACATCTGGAGGGCCACAGTTTCCCCATCACTGGCATTCAGCACACCTAATGGCAGAGCAAGAGTCCAAGATCCAGTCCATTGCCTGAACTTTCTGACCGTTCTTTACCCTTTCTTGCCTAGATTTCCATGTGAACACCTTTCAAAGGTTTCCAGCCAGCACAAGATACGAATGATATTAGTGGAGCAAATTTGCTCTGCAATAAAGGCACCATTTCACACACTCCCTTTTCAGTCTGAAAGCACACTTTAATTATTAGGTATGAACTGAAAATTTATTTGACACAGTGAAAAGATAATAATGCATTGAAATTAACTGTTTCACTAAGTAAACCAATATCTTTGTAGTTTTCCTAAGAAATGAAGTAGATGGATTTAATCAAATGGGCCAACATCAGATATTATTTAAAAATCCTTTGATTAAACTCTCTTTTTTGCATTTATTTTATCACGGAATATGACACTATATGTCAGAGAATATTCAATAGAATAATGTTGATTTTTTTGTATCATTATATTAAAACATACAAGAGAACAGTATGTTTGCTTTGTATCAGGCAAAATAAAATAAATCTGGGGCATTCCATTACTTCCCAAGGAGACGCAGAAATGAATGAACAAGAAAGAAGAAAACCTGAAGCAATGAACTTTCTGCAACCAGTTTAATGGCCAGAATTGCTTCAGAACTGAAATGGTAGATGTTGGTTCTGCCAGTAGTTACTCTTACATGATGCCAGGGGAAAGTACAACAGCAGCTCTGAAAACTATTCCAGCACCAAACTTCCCGTCTGTCTGGAAACAGATTATTTAGTACTTCTTTCTGCTGCAGACAGACAGACCCAGTCCTTTCCCAACACCACATTGGCAGATTCTGCAACTCTGTTACATCAGGAAACGACTGTCCTTTTGCTAGAGAGAAAAGGAAAAAAAGAGTCAGAAAATGGACAATGCAACCCGCCCTGGAACTGACTGTGATGAGCGTAGGAAGAAAAGAGGTCCATCAAGACCCAAAGCCAGAATTTGTTAAGAACAATAGAAGAGAAATGTGGAGGAGACCCCAACAAGGGCTAGATGGGTGGCTTAAGGATTTTAAGAAGAAAGACGGAGGCACAGGAACCAAAAGGAAGGCCAAAAGAAGCGAGTTCTCCAAAGTGCCAGCTATTAATGTTTATTGTAGCTCGACATGTTTCAGTACTGAAGTTTCTTCTTGAGGAGCAACCCAAGACTTTCCAAAGGAGCTGACACAAATGCTGCTGCCTTTCTGGCAAAGGAAGTCTTCCATATGGTGCCAGATACACAGCAACATTCAGTTCCAAAACGTGTTGAGCTACAATAAACATTAATAGCTGGCACTTTGGAGAACCACTTTCTCCTTTTCTTTTTCATTATTTTTGTACTAAGGCTTTCCCTCCTGGTGATGTTGTTTCACATGCAAGTTTTTCTCACCCTGGCAGAACTAAATCACAACAAATGGCATTTTTATTATTCCTGGCCACTCTGCTTTGCCTGTACTAATTTCTAGGAAAACACATTCTGGGGACTGTTTTCTGTACTCATCTTTATTTTTCTCACTGAATACTAGGTTTGGTGTCACGAAGAGTTACGTGCAGGGCTGGTGTTTTTTCTCTCTTTTTTTTTCCAAACCCTGACAGGCATGTTTAATAATTAACCTCACTTAAAATCTTTTGTCAGGAACTACTATTTTATATCAAATCTTTATTATTCACATTAGCACTGCTTGTCTTACATCAATCTTCAGCTGAAATGAGAGTTCTTTCTTTAAAGGTTATTTTTTCTAGGTGAAGAATGATATCACATTTTAAAACGAAGACTATAATTATGGTGTCATGTATCAGCAATGACAAATAAGGCAACCCTGAATTGAAAATCAAACACCTTGAACTGAAATATAAATGTTACCTTGTAATTTCAGTGCCCAATCAGTGTAGTGAGCCCAAGCCTCTTTGGCTGATTTGACTCCCCACCATTATAAACCAGAAGTCCAAAGTTCAAAGCTCCTTCAGCAGTTTTAAATCAGATATATAATGCATTTTATTTCTGTAGAATTGAACACAATTTTTAAAAAAGTAATTGTATTTATTACTTTTAAAAATATGTTCAATTATACAGGAGAAATTGCACTGCATATCTGAAATAAAATAATGCTTGCCTGTTTTTAGAGTTGTTATGTAGCTGGATTCATACACTAGTTAAGATGCAAATTGTGGATTTTAAATTAATTTACACCCCAGACCTAAATATCTGCACTGGCATATTATCTTCCTGTAGGAGTGCCAGCAGAGTGTCCTCACAATGCTACTACACCAACAGCATGTTCTGTGATGTTTTAAAATGACTCACTAAATTGCTTATTGCATCTGACATTAAATGCTGTGGGCACTTGTGGCTCCCAAGACAAACAGAACCAGGAAGCAGAGTCACAGGACAAATTATCTCTGCCGTTAGGGACAGCGCAGGAAAGGACTCAAGACACCGACAGTGGCCCATAATGAAGCCAGACTCTGATGCCAGTGCAGATGGTGTGGATCAGTCTCATGCTGGCACCCATCTGAGATCAAGCCTGGTGAAGCAGATATTTTTCACACAAGGAGGAGATCTAGTGCTACTGAATCACTGGTCTTCCTCAGTTAGCTGGGAGCAGAATTCACAAAAATTGTTGCTGGCATCTGTCTGTCCTGAGAAACAATGGAGTCAAACCACTGCATTAGCAGCACCGAAGTGACTTCCCCAGGGCACCAGACTGGGCGGTGGGTCTCGAGGTTCTGGGCTGCCCAGACCATAGCTGTCAACTTACAGATTTGAAAATAAGGGACCAGCAGCCTCGAAAATAAGGGATCAGCAGCCAAAATAAGGGATTTTCTGGGCACAGGAATGTTCAACTTCTGAGCCCCTCCGAGCCAAAGGCAGAAAACCCAGTCAGCAGCCAAACGAAGCCTCAAGCGGTGGTTCCCACAGCACAGCAACCCGGCAAAGGGGATGCAGCAAGGAAAACCACGTCACCTCTCCACTGGGAAGCGCTGAGCAAAGGCGAGTCCCCAGGCAACGCGGCTGATTTGATCGGCACAAGGCTTGCAAGCTCCACCCCCCAGTCGTTCTTAAACTCCTTATTGAGTGAGCAACGCAGCCAAGCAACACAGTTGGAGCCTCCCTCCTCCCTGGCCGGCAGGGAGGGAGGGAGAGGAGCTACTTCCTTTGAAACCTGGAAAATTTAAGGGACATCATCAATAAGGGACAGCAGCGGGACACGGCGCTGGGATAAGGGAGTTTCCTGCCAAATAAGGGATGGTTGACAGCTATGGCCCAGACCACCTCACTGATGTGATCCCAAGGAAAGCAGAGCAAGACGTTTGGGCACCAGCTTGGCTGCAGTTGCTGGAATGAAGTGTACAAGGTGCCATCCAACCAGCTTAGGGACTCTGCTCCAGATGTGTGTATCGTTTACTCCTTTTCTTCTCCTGAAAATATCTTCCAAGGCAGCAGATGTTTACAATCAGCGTTTTCCTTCTCCTAGATGGGCTTCCTACCCAGATTGATGAGTCCCATCTGCCCCTTACTTCCCTCTACAGCATGTGCAGAAACTGCCTTCTTGACTGTTGGAGCCACTCTAGGTCTCATCTTCTCCATCTGCCAAAGTCTGTGTTTGCCTGCAGTGGAAGCCCTAACTCAATGAGGGTTTGAGATCCATCGGCTCCCCTCACCTGGTTTAGCCGGCCAGTCACAAGTCGTTCCCGGGATGTGGCCGCTGTTGCATGCTGACAGCTTCTAGGAGCCACAGGTGAGAGTTGAGTGCAGGGTGGGGACCAAAGGTGGACAAACTACCACTGAAGGAGCATGATGTATCCCCCACAAGGTATTACCCTTCCCCTAACACCCCATAACGTATTAGATTTAAGACAGGGTGGTATCCACCAGAATAATTCTGTGATGCCCGACAGAAATATATGTATTTAAAAATAATATAACGCTAAAATCTCCTGTCCTCTGAGTAGAGTTCACTTTCAATTCTACCCAGTTATTTGTCTGCCTGATCAGTTTGTGTGGTTACCAGAATGGCCCATCTTTTAGAGACAATATTGCTGTCTTTTCCTTTTGTCTTCCCTGAGCCGAGTGGCCATATTTTTAAGTGGCAGGAAAACTGACTTCTGTTTCTTTGTTAACTGTGCTTCATGGGATATGCTTGTCTTCTTTTTAAAGCCAACTTTTTTTTTTTTTACCATAACACAAACTCACCTACAGTAAAGAACACATATGGCAATATTATACTTCACTTCTCAGGCCAGCCCCTAACAGTGTGCTCTGACTTTTAAAGGACTTTGCTTACAAACATCTACTATGTCAGATTAAAGTTATTAGCAGGCCAGTCTGCAAGCATTTCTTTTATTTTCTAGTTTGAGCCTGCATCTATATTTATTTGCATCCCTTAAGTGAAACCAATTTTCTTACATCTGCTAATTTCCCTGGATTTGCTAACTATGTTTTTCATTTCCCGAGTCTTATAATGTCAGATAGAGGATAAGGCTACAAATACTACTTTAAAGGCAGGAGAAAAAGGAAACCTCAGTAAGGTAAAGGACCCCTGGACGGTTAAGTCCAGTCAAAGGCGACTACGGGGTTGAGGCGCTCATCTCGCTTCAGGCCGAGGTGCCCACAGACAGCTGCCCAGGTCATGTGGCCAGCAGGACTAAACCGCTTCTGGCACAACGGGACACCATGACGAAAACCAGAGCGCACAGAAATGCCGTTTGCCTTCCCGCCGCAGCAGTACCTATTTATCTACTTGCACTGGTGTGCTTTCAAACTGCTAGGTTGGCAGGAGCAGGGACAGAGCAACAGGAGCTCACCCTGTCATGGTGGTTCAAACTGCTGACCTTACAATTGGCAAGCCCAAGTGGCTTGATGGTTTAGACCCAGTGCCACCCCAGTATCTGTTCTGGGTTTGTGACACTTGAATGCGAAGTAGACTACAATTCCTGTTTTTTACACACACACACACACACACACACACACACACACACACAATTCCTATAACTTCCAAGATAAATTTTATTTTGTAAAAGCAATGTGTATTATCTGAGAAAAGGTTTAACTGTAACATTCAAGTGATCATGAAATTATCGCCTGCCCTCTTAATTTCAAGAGTTAATTGTATGCACTGCTAGAAATTATAACATTTTAATATTTTAATATTAAATATTTTAATATTAAAGCTTTTATCTCAATTTCTGTTTGCCTTGCTGAAACTACAAACATGAATTTGTTCTTAAAATTTATATATTTCCTTCCCTGGCTACTTGCCTCAAAAGTTCAAGAGAACCACAAAATTGGAAGGAAAACATAGTTATATCCAAAGTTAGCCCTGCTAACTCATAAGCCCTGTTATACCCATTTAAATTAATGGACATGACTAACTTTGGTCCATTAACTTAGATACAACCCTTAATGCTTAAATTCCCTTTACGGTCATGTATTTCCTGTATTGCTGCAATGGTACTAATGATATGAAAGGCTTCTTTTTGCAGTTAAGGGTTTGCACTCAGGTTTACTGAAATGATGAAATAACTTCTCAGCTAAGAGCTACAGCAAGAGAACAACTGGATTAAGTTGTAGGGCACCTGCATGCAGGCTCAAATCCCAGGTAAGGCAGGAAGCCTGGAGAGTGAACAACCCTGAGCTAAATGGAAAAATGGTCTGACGCAGTATAAGACCTATGTACATTTTTTTTGAGACCCAGGCACAACTTCCTGGCTTTAAGTACACATTAATTTCCACAGGTGAAATGTCCATTTCCTTGACAGTCTGGTGTGTATTTAATATTCTGCAACTCCTTTCGGGTCACAGAGGATCACACATGATATATTTGGTTAGGTGTGATGACATGGAGAATAGGTTGCATATGTATGTACCAACAATACGCAAAAATAGATTAAAAGACAATGGCAATTCAACTGAAAAAGGACAGGTAGAATCAGAAACTTAGTGGGGAAAATGGCAAAAATATATGTATATCCTCATAATTTCAGGAAAAATCTGGTGGGAGTGGGGCAGAATCACTGCAGTTTCCTGAAGGCAACATCTGTGCACCACGTGGAGTGCTGTCCCTATGCAGTTGGTGCTGATCTTCCCAGGCAGAGGAGGCCAGCTCAGCTCCAGGCAGACACTTCTTGGGAGCCTCAGAGTCTGCTTATCTAGTTTTATGCAATGCAGAGAGAAATGCTCCCCCCCCACTGCCTTCGTATTTGCTATTGGGGAGTGATGTCCGAGCTGTAAGGGCCAAGGAGATCTAGTGGGAAATCAACAAATGGGCAGATGTCTAGATTGCGTTTTTAGAGGGGAACAGGAATTGAGTCAGATGAGAAGACTGGAGCACAGTATAAAATCAAGGCATCAATCAAGGCACCCTGTTTACAACTTCTTTATTAAAGAGCTACTCCAGCTTGCTTGCTTTTTTGAGGACTGTATATTGCAGGAGTATCCAACTGAGGCGAGAAAATTCTGCCAGATTTGGTTAGGACACCAGACTGGTTCCTTGTAGACATGCTGCACTGTGGAGGCTTCTACAGACATGGCGGTTTCTCTTTTTGCGTGGCAGAATGAGTTTTGTTTTAGAAGTGTCTATGCGCCACTTCAGCACAAAGATGCCCGGGTCTCCTTACACATTAACGCAAACCTCTACTGTATAACCCAATGGCCAAGGGTCTTGGCTGAGCTTCTTCTCAGGTGTTTGCCACACAACAACATCACACCCTCGAAGTCCCAAGTTTTCAGATCTGGAACAGCTCCCCACTTGGGGTCCTCTACCCACAATCAAAAGGAGAAATAGTGGGACCTTGGTTCTTGAACTTGATCTGTTCTGGGAGTCCGTTTGATTCCCAATACCATTCGAAAACCAAGGTGCAGCTTCCGATTGGCTGCAGGAGCTTCCCGCACTAAAGCGGAAGCCATGTTGGACATTCGGCTTCCGAAAAACGTTTGGAAACCAGAACACTCACTTCCGGGGTTGCGGCATTTGGGAGCCGATTTGTTTGGCAACTAAAGTGTTGGGGAACCAAGGTACCGCTGTCCTGCTGCCCATGCTACCCCCCGGGGGGGCCCTTTGCCAGGGCCACAGGAGGAAGCTCATGGGGAGCTGCAAGGGCTCCTCTGGGCCTGGGAGGAGCCCCACTCTGGGCTGGCCAGGGAGGCTGGCAGGGGCAGCGGGGCCTATGGAAGCTGGGGCCCGTCTCCTGCCCCGGCTGCCCAAGGGACATAGCTGTCAACTTTTCCTTTTTTTTGCGTGAAATTCCCTTATTCCAGTGCTGTTTCCCACTGCTATCCCGGATTGTTAGAAATCCCGTAGACTGTCCCCGGGACAGGTGAGGCTCCTGATCCCTTATTTTTGAGGCTGCTGATCCCTTATTTTCAAATCTGAAAGTTGACAGCTATGATCACAAGGCGCAGCCAGGATATGCTAAGGGGGCAGAACCTCCCTTAGTTAAGCAAATTTTATTTCCTGGATGGCAGCTGCCTCTCTTGGCTATGCCCATGCATCTGATATTGGAGCATCTGGTTCTTCCTGCCTAAGCGCACAACCTTGCATTTGTCCCGTGGTATTATCCCATTATTCCGTAGTAGCCATGCAGTTTTTGGTAACAGGAAGCCCCAAATTCAGAGTGGAAACCTTCCATAGCTGTCAACCTTCCCTTTTTTTTGCGTGAAATTCCCTTATTCCAGTGCTGTTTCCCACTGCTATCCCGGATTGTTAGATATCTCGTAGACTGTCCCCGGGACAGGTGAGGCTCCTGATCCCTTATTTTCAAATCTGGAAGTTGACAGCTATGCCGAGGGGGCCCTTCCCGAAGAGAACCCTTCTGCACTGCAGATCCCAGAGACCTCTCTCCGCCGGGGACCCTTCTCTCTTGCCGCCCCCCCCCCAATGACGGGGCCCCAGAGGCCTCTCACCCCGTTCCTCCGACCGGGGGCCTCTTGCCATTGGGTGGGGAAAGGGGAGAAGGCCGCTCCCCTCCCCCCCGCCAGGCCGGCCTTCTTCCCTTAGAGGGACGAGCCAGGCGCCCCCTCCGCCCCACCTGGAAGGGGCTCCGTCCCCTCCTCCCCCACGTCCCCGAGGGAGCGCGCGCGGACGGAGCGGCGAGGCGCGAACTTGGCGCTTCTCCTCCTCCTCCTGCCGGCCGGGCGCCTCCCGCCTCAGCCGCGCCGCCGCACATCCGGGCCCCGCCGTCGCCCTGGCCTCGCTCTTGCCTCCTCCCGAGCCCCGCTAGGCCGGAAGTGACGACGGCCAGGTTTCCCCCACGCGGGCGGGAGCGAGGCGTCGCGTGCCCCTCCCTGCTCGCGCGCTCGGAGAGCGGGGGGGGGGGAGAGTGTGGGGCGTCCGCGCGCGCCGAGGAGGAGGCGGCCGGGCGGGCCGAGTGCGCCAAGCGCCGCGCGGGCCAACGGTCTCCCTTCGGGTGCCTGACTCGCGCACGCGCGGTGATGCGCCGACCGAACCCCCTCCCCCCGCGCGCGTCTCTGGCCCGGGAGTGGGCGGCGGGCTGTCCGTCAGGGTCTTGGCGCCGCCCCTTCCGGCGCGCGAGGCTGGGCCGGCGCCTGCTGGTCTCCTCCCTCTCTGTGTCTCTCTCCCTTTTGTGAGTTATAGCAACGGTTGCCTTGAGAGCCAGGCGCCATAGTCACCGTAGTCCTGGCGACTGTTACCCACCAACAACAACGGCTCCGCTCCGACTCCGCCGCCG
This sequence comes from Podarcis filfolensis, assembly GCF_964270895.1. NCBI lineage: Eukaryota > Metazoa > Chordata > Lepidosauria > Squamata > Lacertidae > Podarcis > Podarcis filfolensis. Next base: position 12,449,354 of record NC_139621.1, read on the forward strand.
CCGCCGCCGCCGCCGCCGCCGCCGCCTCCTCCTCCTCCCGCCGCGGCTCCTCCTCACCCCCGTCCTCCTCCTCCTCCTCGCCCCGCGGCGCCTCAGCCTCGCCCACCACCACCGCCACCACAGCCAGCGGCCACAGCAGCGGCGGCGCCCCGGCAGCCCCCCTCAGCCCAGGTGAATATGCCGCTCGCGCCCCCCCTCCCTCGCCCCCTCCCTTTCCCGGCCTGGCTCTACCCGGGGAGGGGGGGGGGAGCGAAGGCCGGCTGCCCCGCGAGAGCGACGCGCGCGTGGAAGAGAAATCCCCGCGGCGGCGCCCCCCCCCCCCGCCCGGCCTGCTTGGCGTCCTCCTCGCGGCGGCGCCCCCTCCCCCCGCGGAGGAGTTTGGAGGGGGGAAGGGAGGGGGCGCCGGGGGGGGCAGAGCTTTTTGTTTGCTTCGACCTGCCGGTTCGGTGTGGGGGTTTTTTTTGCGGGGGGGGGGAAGTAAGGTCACAAACTAAACAACTCTGCGTGGGGTTTGCAAATAATAATAATAATAATAATCATTGGCGGCAATGCAGGAAAAAAAACACCCTTTTGGTACTTGCCTGCTGTTTGCCCTGCCGAGATCCTCGGGAGCTGCGATGGTGGTGTCGCGGGGGGAGTCAGGTGCAGCGGCGGGCGGTCCGCATCTCCCTCCGGTTCTCGCTGCGCTCTCGCTTCGGATTCAGCAGCCCAGATCCCCCTCTCTCTCGGAACTCGCGTGCGGGCCTCGGGCTCCTGTCGGGGTTGCGAGGCTCTGGGTGAACTTTTCTCTCCTGATCCTCCTCCTCCTCCCCTCGCTGCCTCTTTAACCTCTTCTGGGCTTTGGGGGGAGCAGGTTGCTCCTGTCCCTTGGTCATTGGCATGCAAACAACCCTCCTTGTGCTGCAAATCACTCTCCTGCTTTAAACACCTCGCTACATAAACACAGGTTTAGTGGGAGAAATCTTGCAGAAATTCAGTTTTTGCATGCTCGAGTTTTAATCCAAATTGGCTGCCTGTGCGTAACTTGGCTATACTGTAGCTTGCCCACCTGGAGTGTGCCTGTGGCTGGTAGAGAATCTGCATTTTATGTTTTATTAACTGGTGCTTTGGGATTAGAGGGCACTCATGTAAAGAAATTAAATTTCATTTTATTTATGAGACTTATTAAACATGGGCATGAATTAAAGAGGGGGGAAAACATGTACCTAGAAATTTTATTTATTTAATTAATGTAGTTTTTAGTGGTCTCTTACTGTTTTTACTTGCGACTTTTTAATTCCCCCAAATTCTGAAACTGATCAACCATAAAGAATTATGAATCTTCTGAACTTGAAATATCTGTGTATTTAATCATTTTCTTGTTGTTAGTTAAGATCTGCAGATTAGTACTTAGAGCATATGGTAATCACTTTTTCTTTATGGACAAAAGGTAACATTTGTGATGCCTCTTCCTCAGTGGGACTGCTTGTTGATGTTCAGTTACTTTGCACCTGACCCCACTCCCTTTCTTAATATAGCCCCAAATCACCTTTCAATGAGTAGTCATTGGAGTCAATGTATTATTTAGACTATAAGTGTCTGTACCTGCGTGTATGCTCAATTTAACTCAGTTAAATAGGACTTACTTCTGTGTAAACATGCATAGGATTGATCTGCATGGATACTAATGACATGAAAAGTCTTGTTACTTCACTGCTTTTAATTATTATGATTTTTGGAGAGGTGCTAATGTTTCCTAACTGGAGTCCTGTAAATTTTGTTAATTCTTTATAAAGAAGCCTAATTTATTTGTTAATAATTGTTATTCCTCACATTTGTGAAACCTGCATGGAACTGGTTGTTGTTTGTAGCAGTGCCAACAGAAAGATATTGATTTATTTGACAGAGCAACCCCTGAAGAATGTGGCAGTGTCTATTATTCCTTGAATTGTCAAGTGCAGAGCAGATTAGGTTAGATAATTGATGCTTTGGTAAAGCTGGGACTATTTTCTGAATTGAGATTTGTGTGCCACATAGTTTTATTCCATAAACATATCTTACACCTTCTATACTAAAGGTACATGATAATTCAGTGAAGATTGAACAGGAGAAACAATACATCATTCTCCTATTATACATTAACATGTGAATATTGAATACAATTGTTTTGTTTGTGCAGAAGATAAAGCCACTTCAGAATATAGTTTACCTGTTTATAGTCTTTCAGGGTGACAGTGATTTTCTTCATTCCTCCTATTGGTTGCATCCACCTTTTGTCTTATTTTAGACGTTTATAGCTAGGAAATGGATCTGATGATTGTCTTCTCTCTAGCACATTTAATACAACAGTGCAGTCCTTGATCAGCGAGATTAGTCTTCCAAAGGCAGAAAGCAATAGGGTAGGATATTTGTCTAGTCTGGAAAGTTTAGTTACATACCTTATGATCTGATAGTTCAAGGAGGGAACCCTTTCCCCACCCACTACAATTCCCCAACTAATCAGATTAGGGTTGTTTTTTGGGGGGAGGGGGAGGGAATGGAATATTTGTGTCTTCTAATGACAGGTTCAGTAGCCATTCTTGTTACTGATACTTCGGTTCACAAATGTTGCTAAATTACTCTTAGCCATATATAATTCCTGTGGTATCACTGTTAGGTATAAGATACCAGAATTGGTGCTCTGATACTTACTGAGTTGATCCCTAGGAGGCAGAGTAGATTTGTTTGCCTGCTCAAGACTCAAATCTATGGCATTGTGAATCAGAAATGCCCTTTCCTCCTATGATTTTTTAAAAAGGGAACCTTCTTCCTTGACACCCCCCCCCCCATGACCAGCATACCCCTGAGTGTGTATCAATTTTAATTTATTTATCTTGTGTATTTATAAAACAAATTAGTTTTTGTTCTTCCTGTGCTTCTTGAGATACTGTGTACAGTTTTTGTTCTATCCTATCCCAAGAGCTAAGGGCATTTCATGAGATGGTAGTTCAAAAGACAAGCATCTGAACATATATTAAATCCATGTTTTTGTTCTTATTCCAATTTCCTAACTAAAGAGAGCTGCAGCTTCCAACCAAATTTAGTACTCCCACCAATGGCCTACTTTTCCTTCCTTATCTGATGCTTGCACCTATTTGAGGGTATAAATACCCCCCTTTCCAAGAGAAGTGTAATGTTTACCCACTATTATAGCAAAGATCCATGTTTTTATTTACTGCCATGTTTGTATACTACATGGTTGTGATATGGATGTCTACATGTTATTAAGTAGAACTGAAACTGAAGGCGTGTCAGCACCCCCATAATTCAGCCTGGACACTGAGGTCCAGCGCTGAGGGCCTTCTGGTGGTTCCCTCACTGCGAGAAGCCAAGTTACAGGAAACCAGGCAGAGGGCCTTCTTGGTAATGGCACCTGCCCTGTGGAATGCCCTCCCACCAGATGTCAAAGAGAAGAACAACTACCAGACTTTTAGAAGACATCTGAAGGCATCCCTGTTTAGGGAAGCTTTTAATGTTTAACAAACTACTGTATTTTAATATTTTGTTGGAAGCCTCCCAGGGTGGCTGGGGAAACCCAGCCAGATGAGCGTGGTTTAAATAATAAATTATTAATATTATTATAAAACTGGAGAAACTCTTCTGGGGCTGCATAGCCAATGTTCAGTTACTAGGAATTGCACATAAGGGTGCATTTGTATAGTCTCACATGTAGGCATATCCCCTACCCCCTCTTACATATGTATTATACATACATGCACACAAGTACATTCCCTCTCTTTTGTACTCTTTATCATGTGTATACATCTGACATGCAAGCAGTTCTTGCCCTTTCTTTAGCATTGCTTAGCACCTGATTTTCGCATACAGTTAACACTGTATTCAAGTAATCCTTGGCTTGCTGTGGAATTCTGTGGAGGGGAGCAGCATCACTTTCCCTTGGTTCAGCTTGAATGGAGAAGGCTGACAGAAAGTGGATAGTTTACGGAAGTGCCTCACACTAAAGAGGAACCACTGCATCCATATGGGTCACCAGCTGTAACTTCAAACCTTGGGGGAAACAGTTGAATCTTGCTTACTCAGAGAGTGATTGCTCTTCCCATGTAAGGAATACTCAACGTTTCCCTCAAACCTCAGCTCTGCAATTGCTGGTTAGGACTTCACTTGGGTGGAAGGGGTGTGTGTGTGTGTGTGCGTGTGTGTGCTGCAGCAGCAGCAGAAGCAAAAAGTTGCTTCTCCTTTGTGTAGGCCAAGGTCATTGAAGCGGACACGGAGCAATGGATCCAAACTACAAGAAAGAAGATTCCACCTAAACATTAGGAAGAACTTCCTGACAGTAAGAGCTGTTCGACAGTGGAATTTGCTGCCAAGGAGTGTGGTGGAGTCTCCTTCTTTGGAGGTCTTTAAGCAGAGGCTTGACAACCATATGTCAGGAGTGCTCTGATGGTGTTTCCTGCTTGGCAGGGGGTTGGACTCGATGGCCCTTGTGGTCTCTTCCAACTCTATGATTCTATGATTCCCATATCTTGTTAGCCTCTTCTTAGCTCTTCACCTGTGCTGGAGCCTGCTGGAAGTGATACAGTCCCCTTCCACAGGATACAAAATAGCTACTCCAATACACATTGTACAGTGGTACCTCGCAAGACGAATGCCTCGCAAGACGAATGCCTCGCAAGACAAAAGGGTTTTTCGGTTTTTGCATTGCTTCGCAAGACGATTTTCCCTATGGGCTTGCTTCGCAAGACGAAAACGTCTTGCGAGTTTGTTCCCTCTTTTCTTAAAGCCGCTTGAAGAGATGCAGTTGCGACGGACCGTGCTTCGCAAGACGAAAAACATCGCAAGACGAAAAGACTCGCGGAACGAATTAATTTCGTCTTGCGAGGCACCACTGTAATTATGATTTGGGTCTTGGTTGTCACCATCTACAAGAAGGAAGCTGTAGGGGTGGTGGACTTGTAGCTCTGCCGTTATTGGACTCCAGCTGCCTTCAGGCCCAGTCAGTGGCAGTAGCTAGGAATGCTGAGTGGTGGAGTCCAGTTAGTAGTATCTGTTGGGCCAGTGAAAGTGGAAGACCTTTCTCCTGGCTTCCTATACTGTTTTCACTTGCTCCTTCTCCTGGAAGCCTAATGGAGATAAGTTCCTGCAGCATGTAGACCTGTCCTGTGGTGTGGAAGAAAGAGCCATAAAACAACTGTGGGATGGGAATGCACCATGAGACATCTGCAATAGGACAAAATAAGTGGGGTCTGGTTTTTATGGGACAGTCACTTCTGAATAATTTAAGAGACAAGTCATACATTCATTGCAGGAATGTGACAGCCCTTGTGTAAGCCGCTTAAAATCACTTTTATGATTTAAATAAATAATTTTGATTAAATAATAATATTCATTAGATTATCATTCTGAAAAGAAATAGGATAAACTATACTTTGAGCATTTCAAAAATAAAAATGTCCAACTTAGAAATCTCCAAGAGGATTGTTTAAGCTGTCCAAGTATCTTACTCCATCGTTGAATAGTTTTTGATGTTTTTCTCCAGACGCCTAACTTAAATTTATCTTGCTGTAGTCTTGTTATTTCTTTGTTAATGTTTATATTGTGAATGTGCTATTTGTGAGATCATGCATCTAGAAAGGCAGCAAGTTGCAGGTACATTTCTGATATGATCATGGTGTCTGTAAAGAAACCCTTTAGCATAATTGTGGAGTGGCACTATTTAAAACTCTGTTCTAGGGGTGAGAAATGCTCTGTGTGCAGTTGCATACATCAGGGGTGTAGTATTTTGTCTTTATGGATGAGAATGGAAAATCCCTCTCTGTGTGAAGCTCTGTACCACTACCATGATGCCTAAAGGTACATTGGACCGCAGATTGGTTACTGATCTCTCATAAGTGAGTTTGATTTTTGGGAGCTGCTCGTTTGGGCAGGAAAAAGAATGTTAGTAGGCATTTTAGGCCTTCTTGTTGAGAAACTATATGAACATTTAGTGCCTGATTATGCTGATTCTGTTATTGCCCCCCCCCCCATTTCTTTTGCAAGTACTATTTAACACATTGTTTTCTACTTACTTTTAAAAAATTGTTCCTGTATATTCATTATACTTTTGTATATTCCTAATGACTTATCCAGCAGAATAGCAGATGTTATGCTAGCCGGTCCTGACAAGAACAGTTGGTATTTTTAAAAATACGTGCAGCCTAGAGTACATAGCTGAAAAAGTGTGATTAAGGATGGATTTAAATTCATCTGGTGTTATAACCTCATTAAAACTTTGGATTTTAGGCACTGGTGCTCTCTTCATGTTCACAATATTTTAAATGGATTTTTCCATGTGGTATAAATAAAAAGCAAGGTAGGAGTCTTAAAAGCCTGATCCTAAAGATTTGTTGTAAATTGGAGCATAGGATAGACTAATACTTAATTGTTCCAGCACCACCCAACTAATGTATAACTGGCTTGCAGAACTGCATACTCAAGCACTAAAGTAAGAATATTCTCCTATAATTTGCTGTTTTTAAATTATCTTTTACTTGACAATGATTATGAGAGAAAGTTTACATTATTATCCTATCTGCTATGTCTTTGGATTCACATGGCCACTTAATTCTAGAACACTGCTATTTTGTGAAGTCAATACAGTCTAGTGAATAACTGACATGTATTAATGTGAAAAGCCAATGCAAGTTGTGCATGCATACATTTTAAAGTTTGCTGAGCTTACATTGGGTTGAACATGCATCAGACCTATGGTAGAAAAAGTTACTTGCTTTGTCACCTAAGATGAGTAGGAATTTTCTGCATGTTGGGGTGCTTTTGTAAATTAGAGGTTATCCCCAAAAATTTATATTTTTCACAGGCTTTGGAGGGAATATGATCATCATTCTTGTTGTTGGTTTCTGTGTGTTTTAGATAATTCTCTTTTTGTTAAATGTGATAGGGTTTTTAAATTGTATATGTTAGTTGCCTAGAGACATTTTGTATTGGGTAACAAATCAGTTATACAGTAATTAGTAATAAGAGATAAATTTTCTCCATCAGTGGTCAACCAGCATTCCCAAGGCAGTTTACAAAATCTTCCTCTTAACCACCTCCTACAGCTCTCGGTGTGCATCAGATATTTTGCATGAGTATGTTTGCGTATAGTAAATGTAAGTGTTATTTGTGGGCTATGACTTGCAAAGCTAGTGAAATGATTGACAAGGTATGTGGCTCTCGGCTAAAGATGGCTAAAAGTCACCTTGAGCCTCAGAAAAAAGTCGTCATGTAAATGCCAAGTTATACATTTTCAAAAAGGATTAACAGTGTGATTGAATTACCGGAAATGTTAGCGTTTTGTTAAATACAAGGTGCTACTCAAAAAGGTAGAATAAAATAGAATAATATTGTATAATATACACGCCTGAGAGCACTCGTTATAGGCCAGGGAGAGGCATCAAACAGCACCCTACCATTATGAAACCTTAAGGTAACCACTTTAAATAAAGATGATTCGTCTTAGTCACATTAAATTTGGCATAAATAGTCTATGTGGTGGACTTTATAAGGTTCAAAAAATCTTTTGAAACTGTTCATGATGCAACAGTTTAATGTTTATCATCTGAAGTGCTGCCCTGTTTGTTATCATTTTTTGCTCCTGTAACGTGCCTTCTACCATTTCTACTGGATTAAATAGTATGTATGTATGTATGTATGTATGTATGTATAAATAAATAAATAAATAAATCTAGAAAATTGAAGGGATTTTAACTTTCCTTGTTTGATGAAACAGTCATGGTCATTATAATCCAACATTGTACAAATCTGGAGCAGATATGGGAGGGTGGAAGGGGAAGTACTGTTGTGCTGGCAGAGGTCCATTCTGCTTGTGCAAGGATGCTGCTGGAATACAACCTGTGTTCATAACAATATGATATTTTAGTTAAGACTCGAATTTCAGTTTTAAATCAACCAATTAAGTAAATGCAAGGTATATTGCTACATATGCTTAGGGCCAGATTGACTCTTCTTGAGTAAAATCTGTTCTCAAAAGAACACTGACTGCCACCATACTGAGGAGGTGTAAAGCTAATGAAACTAGGAGGATGTTGAAAGAGGGGGAGTGAGTGGGATTGTATGTGTGCAACAGATTGATTGTGAAGTACTCGGCTCTACGTGTGGGGATTGTGCTAAGTGCCTGTAGGAGGTTGGACTGACAATGAATGGACTCAAACAAGTCCAAGAGATCTTGATAGCTAAATAAAGATACCAACTTGGTCTTCATCTAGTAAATGATGATGGTGATGATGATAATAATTATTATAATACTTTATTTTTTGTACCCCACCCATCTAACTGGGTTCCTTTAGCCACTCTGAGTAGCTTCCAACAAGGTATACATTGCATGTTAATTTGGGCTGCGGTTTATATACATACTTGCCTTCTGAGTAGACATGTCGGAGAGAGTGAGTGTGCCATGGCTAAACACAGAACTGAACTGCCATTGTCTGAATAATCACTTTTGGTAGTTCATTGTTAGACCTACCCCTTCCTGCTCCCTCCTTCTTCTTCTTTTTTAAAAAAACAAACAATAGAGTTATGGACTCAAAATCAGAAGAGGTAAGAAAGTTAAAAATTTAATCATGCACCAAAAGAAGGAAAAAGAGAAAGAAAGAAATTATTATTTTACGTGCCTAATCTTAACTTCTGCAACATGTAAAGAGTAAACACACCTATTGTGCTTGCTTACAGTTTAGCTTCCCTGCATACATGTTCTGCCTTGGACTTCCATCCTAAATTGTTTTTCTCTGCAGTTGGCGCACGTAAAAGGAGCCAGTGCTATATCTGTGCTTAATATCCTTTTAAATTCTAAATTCTGATAATCGTAACTTCTTTCCTAGATACAGAACACAGTTCTATCAATGTTTAACAACAAATTGTTTTGCTGTATAAATTCCAAATTTTAATTTTGACAGCCAGTCCCTTGCAAACCTTATTTTAGTCTCCCAGATGCAACTTTGTACATGTTTACCTACAAGTTAAACCAGCAAAGTGATTAACTAATATACTCTTATCAAAACATCAAACTTGTTATGCTTATAAATTCTAAGAATTTATTTATTTTAAACTGAGCCAACTTGTTACATAGTCCAGTCCTGTGCATGTTTGGTATGACATCTGCAAAATCGTAACCTAAGGACTTGACCCCTTCTGGAAGGGTCCCCCACTTGACTTTGAAGTCCACCAAGTGGCCCACATCCCATCTCTAATGTTCCTAAACTTTAAAGTAACTTGAATCATTATTCTACTTGGTAAGTTCTAAGCTTTGGAAGGATCATGCGTAAAAACATGCTAAGAGCAGGTCACCTTTGTCAAACTATCAGTGTCAGCAGCTGAAATTTAGTAAAAGTTTTAATGAATTCTCAGGCTGTTATATAACACCTCTCAATTTTGATATTTGCTGTGGTTTTCATTCCCTTTTCAATCTGCCACCAGAGGGTCAACATTTCACAATGTTACTTTAGAAACTCAAAATAAGGCTGGTAAGATTCACCTGTTCCACTCTTAACTTTTGTGGAATCATGAAAGTATAAAGTCTACTATTCTAGAACTATCTGTGACTGAATTTGAATGTCTTGGAAGTTATATAGGCTGTTTGTGCTGCTTTTCCTGGAAATCTTACAATTCCTGTAGTCTGCTACCATAGACTTGATCTTTAAAAGTTCTCAATTGCTGTAGAGTTGCAGTATTTGATTACAGTCACAAGTGAGTTCTTCTGGTTCATCATTAGGAAGTGAAAATTGAATTGTGTGAACTGGGAGAAGTAATTCTGAAGAGGGAAATTATATATACATGTCTCTGAGTTAAAACACGGGAGGCTAGAACTATTTAGATCACTGCTTTGTGGTGGAACAGAGTGAATGTTAGCCTCCCTCCCTGCCAAAATACAATGAAATATTCTAGATTGCGCGGGAGGGAAAGCTAGTGTGGTATAGAAATAACATGGGAAATTAGGGTTCAGATCCTCACTCAGCTATGAAGCTCACTGGGTGACATTAGGTCATTCATTGTCTCTTAGCCTAATCTACTTCACATGGTTATGAGGATTAAAAGGGGAGGGGAAGAGAATCAAATATGTCCCCTTAGCTTCTTGAAGGAAAGGTGGATGAAATAAAAAAATAAAAATCCTGGTCCAAAATAATTTGCTAATATAATACAAACACATTCACATATGGTTATAATCTCTGAAAATTTAAAACATGACCCTCATTGGCTCGGCTGAGCTATAATGATCTCTTCTCTTGTGTATCCAACTTCACAGTTTCCTGTGAGGTCTGAACTGGGAAACTAGTTTAAAGGCTTTCAGAAAGGTAGGATACCAAACTGGGATCATTTTCCCCCTCCCTTGTCTCAGCTGGGATAGCTCAGCTGGTAGAGTAAGAGACTCTTAATCTCAGTGTCCTGGGTTCAAGCCCCACGTTGTGCAAAAGATGACTGCATTGCAGGGGGGAGGGTGAAGTAGATGACCCTTGTGGTCCCTTTCAGCTCTACAGTTCTATGATTTTATCACATCTTGTGTTCAAATAATTGTGGTATCTCCCGTTTCAAGTGTTTGTGTCCTGTGTGTGCGGAGAGGGCAAGGTGGAGGAATGAACCCGAAAGCCCAAGACCTGATTGCCTACAGTAGGTGTGGGAGACCTCTGACCTTGGGGGCTACATGTGGTCCTCAGCTTCATTTTAAATGGTCCCCAGAGCTATCAGACTCCGGTTCCTTTCTCATCCTTGCATCCCTGTTGTGTTCTGAATTCCGCAGCCTTCTATTAAAGGGGGAAGAAATGAAGCCGTCATTTAATTCTGGTGAACAACTAGCAGAACATCTTTTTAATACTTTTTTTTTCCAAAAAATAGTTTTAATTATGAACTAATGGAATGATTCCTTCAAATAAATCACACAACTCTGGCTCTGACCAACCACTGGTGTGTTGCCCCCAGAATATCTCCAAGGGAATGTGGCAGAAAAGTTCCCTACATGTTTGAGGATAGGGAAAGAAATATTATCTAAGACCTACAGTACATGTGATAGAAAGCAGACTTTTCAAAATGGAGAAAATGTTAAAATAAGGGCTCTTCTCTGATATGGATAATTGGTAGCTTTGAAGATCAATATTAAAATAGTTCTTTTTCCACTTTCAATTTGCCATTGCCATATTTTAACTGTGGAGTTACGATCAGAAATGAGTTTTAACAGCAGCAGACTGATATGAAACAAACAAAAAGAACAAGCTTTTAAAGTATTTAAGATACTTATTTTCAATGCTAATTTTGAGGGAAATTGTCTTGCATTTAATTTGACAAGTTATAAATTAATCAGAAATATTTATGGAACTAAAACAAACTTTCAAACTGACTATTAAGAAGATAGCATGCTGCTGTTGTTGGTTTTTTTAAAGCTGGGTTCTTTGCCAGAGGAATAAAGGCTTACTTTAAGTACCCCAAAGTGCATTTTTTAATTATGAATGATGCTATTCATCTTATCTAAGAATAAAGGGAGAAAACTGCATGTTTACGTTCAAAAGTAATGTTTTCCCAACATGTACATTAATCAGTAGATGGCATTATTTATGGGATTTAAGCACTGGTGGATGTGAGCAGTATTTGTGCAAGGGTTCCCAGGTGCAGTGTAGCTCCGTATTTTGAAGATCTAAGATTAGGTGGAAAGACTCTGGTTTCTTCAGCTGGTGAGGGACAGATGGTTGCTTGAAACAGGTGTCACTTTTATTTCTCATGTATTGTGTTGGGACTTCCAGTGGCTAACAAAAGGACTGCCAAAAGCATGTGGCAATGGCATCATCTGCATTTTTAATTAGCAAAATGTAATCTTATGTTTTACTTTTCTTTGGGAAGCATTTTACTTGGCTGAATGTTTTATTAGTCTCACACTTTTCAGAGCACATTCTTATACTTTAAAAAAAGCCCTAATCCTCTTAGGAGGTGGTTGTTTTTAATAAAAAGGAGTGTGCATGTGTGCATTAGAAATGTAATTTAGCAGTGTTTCAGTCTATGCAGGTGGAGGTGATCCTTGTAATTTGCTTTATAAAGCAAGGAACAGTACTACTTTTATTAACATTCATTTTGATATAAAATTAATGACAGCCACTCTGAACATATATTGCTCCGAGTATTGGTTAAAGTCAAACTATAAACTAAATTTACAGGTCGAATTTCCATACAGTGTCTTTTGAAGCGGTGGTAAAGCGACCCCTGACCATTAAGTCCAGGCATGGACAACTCTGGGGTTGCGGCACTCATCTCGCTTTAGTGGCCGAGGAAGCCGACATTTGTCCGCAAACAGTTTTTCCAGGTCATGTGGCCAGCATGACTAAGCCGCTTCTGGCGAAACCAGAGCAGCGCACGGAAATGCCGTTTACCTTCCCGCTGGAGCGGTACCTATTTATCTACTTGCACTTTGTGGTGCTTTCGAACTGCTAGGTTGGCAGGAGCTGGGACCGAGCAACGGGAGCTCACACTGTTGCGGGGATTCGAACTGCCGACCTTCTGATCAGTAAGCCCTAGACTCTGTGGTTTAGACCACAGCACCACCCGCATCCTAGTCTCTTTAAAATGTAACATTTATCATGTTGATCCCTCACCCCCCCCCACTACTACTACTAATTTTATTATTTGTACCCTGCCCATCTGACTGGGTTGCCGCAGCAGCTTCCAACATATATAAAAACATAATTAAACATTAATCATCGAAAGACTTTCCTCTACTTACTCTCAGTGTTTATGCTTCGGGCTGCGTTAACTGAGGGTCTAAAGAGAACAACTTACTGGTTTATTTCTTTCCTCAAAACTTACTGAAGAAAACAGGTGTGATCTGAAATATCAGCTCTTGTCCTCTGAATTTTGGTTGTTTAAAGCATTCTTCAAATCACAGCCAAGTAGCAGGCTGATCTGACGGTGCTGTGATGCCAGCTCTTCTACCAGCAGAATATAGTCATAAATGATATTTTGTGTGCTTAGAAGCACAATTGCTCTAGAAGTTCACAGAAGAGCACTAACAGACAATTTCCCTATATCTCTGCAATGGTGCCACCATCCACCCTCAGTTATATTTTATCTGCACAATCAGAAGGAATTTCAGGAAGGAAAAAGTCATATTGAAAAATACAACTTTCAAGCCACCTGGCCCCAAAATGGCAACTAGGCATTCTGTTTTGGCAACTGTAACCCAGTTTAAGGAGCCATTTTGCACCTAGCTTATATATCTGAGTTTCTAACACCAATCTACATCACATCTTTGGTTGATGTAACATTGAGATGATGTTTATTTTCACAAAATTAATACACCTCAAAACAGTTTACAAAAGATAAAACAGAAAAATGAAGAAAAATGTATAACCCTACTCGAAAACATGCGAAAATTAAATTACTAAAACTACCTTAGGATTGCACAGGTAAGATCTTTGAAGTAGGAGCATAGGATTCTGTTTACACCCCATTGCCACTGCTCCCCATTCCGCCTCCAGTGCCATCTGTATATCTTCCCCAGTGCAAGAAGGCTTTGCAGCAGAGTTTTTCTGTTAAATGAATCAACGTGCATCTCTAGAGCTACAGACAATTTGGGAGTCTAACGTTTATGGTTTTGCATTGGTTAAGTTAATGTAAGATTTCCATGAGTAGAACTATCAAATCAGCAGTAAATGTTCCAAACACCTTCAAGGTATACTAATATTTTATAGTGATGCTTACACAACACTTCTCTTTCCTATGCCTTTAAAAAGATTTTTGGTTTTTTTAATAACGTTTATGGAGCAGATTGGTAGAAAGAGGTACAGTTTTATACCCTCTTAAATTTGCTTAATCAGCAGGTGGACATAATGTAGCTGATTCATTGTAACTTGCATAAATGGAAGAAGAAAACATTTTTTTAAAGTTGGAGCTTTATAATTTGCCCAGGTTTCTTGTTTTATTTCATTTATTTATTTTTCTATAAGGGGTCATCCAGATTGAAAACCAGTATTTTCTACATTAAGAAATGGTTATATCTCAGTACTTCAGAGGCTTTAGACTTGCTAAAGTCACAAAATTAGCAGTTGACCCATAAGTCATGGAAATATTTTGGCTTTTGGTTTTCATGTTCAAGGGAAAACTAATTCATATCCATCCATCATTTTGCCTAATTTGTATGAAGTTTGTGGGAGGTACATAATTTATGATGGAGTTCTTTAAAATAAACATTTGCTACTGTACTTGCTCAGGACACATAACTGTAAACCATATTTTGGAAACAAGTCCTTCAGGAATATGAATGCTTAGGGAAATTTGGTTTAAATGATGTGCATTGGAGCAACTTCCCAATCTGACCAGGACTCTTGTCCTGGAGGACAGGCTGATGGGGGTCTGGCAGGGCTGGTCTAATAACTAGCAGTCTGGTAATTAGCATCCTTTGTCATAACGAACAAAGATCTGAGAATAGGTAACATTAATATAAGTTACTATGAGTAGATGAATGCTCTTGGAAGGTACTAGAGTAGCAATGGAGATAATTTAGTTGTTGTTTTTTTAATTGAGGTTTTGTTGAGAAAATATAACAATGTAGCAATTAAATGTTTAACCATGATGTTTCCCAGAAAGATGGTGGGGTGGGGGGAGGAGGGGTGTGTGTTGATTGATATGTCTATCAAGTGTGTCTTTTGGCTTTGAAGGGAGGGAGGGGACCTGCTGTCAACAGAACACTTGGAAAGAATAAAAGTTAAAAGTAGGGAAGAAGAAATAACAACAACAACAACAACAACAACAACAACAACAACAACAACAACAACAAATTTATATCTCGCCCTCCCCAGCCGAAGCCAGGCTCAGAGCGGCTAACAACGATAAAATAATACAGCATTCTAAAATCAATTCATTCTAAAATCAGTTCAATACTCAACTTCCCCATTTGTGATCTGTCAAGAAAGAAGTTTTGGAACTTGTGGAGGATGGGTGAGAACTCTGGGGAATCCTGGCCATACAAGGAGTTATAAATCAGAGCAAATAGATGCTTGAGGTATCATAGGATGGTCCTGGAATGGTGCTTCCAAACACAGGAAAGACGATAGTCTTCCACCAGTTAACAAAAGGTATCATTTGGCTTCTCGTTGGCCTGGTCCTTAGTGTAAAGTGCCCTTTGCTAATTGAGGTTCTCCTAACCAATTTGGTAACTGAGTGATGAGGCCAGATGCCTGGAATAGGGTTGATCCCATACATTCTCAGGAGGTGACTTTAGCTGAATCTCTCTTGGCATCACCCCCTTGTCTAGATCAGTGGAAGTGTTTCCGCACAGAAGCTGGGTGCAGTTACAATCTACTTTGCTTTGTCTGGCCATTTCTTCATGAGGCTCAACTTCCAAATGTAACTCTTCAGAATTGTGCGGAGGAACTAGAAAAATGGTAGCAGAACTTTGTTCTCCTGGCAGCACAACTGGATTCTTTATATCCAATTGGAGTATAAACTGTAATCTAGAATTTATGCATCGGCGTTTCCCATTTTCTTAGAGTGAGAGATGCTTGTTTCTAGTATTTATCATTGCCCCAACCCAGCAATTGCCTTGCATGGAAAAATAAAAAAAATACGAACCTTCTGCAGGTGTAGAGTTTTGCACAGGCATGAATGCTAATCTGTCTTGGCTATGATGTTCAAAAGGTACTTGACAGTTATAAGTTGCTGACAAACTGAGCTAACATGATGTGTAAAAAAAAAAAGAGAAGCGTGAATTGTGGAAATATAAGCCATGGGTTGCTTTTTTGAAATGTGTGTAAAAAACATTGTCATTCATCTCCTTGAAGCATGATTTACTTCTGTGTTAATTTCAAAACTCAGACCTTGTATTTAAGTTTCACAGTTCTCAAATCTGTACTAGGTTGCCATGCCAGGCAATGGACTGCTCATATATTAGCTATTGACCACATATTATTTGCCTGTCAAATTTTGAAAGGAATCATGATGCTGATAATGCTTTAAGAATTGTTATGCTGCCTATTTAGCATGTGCCTTTTAAAATGGCTTTTGTTTTGTAATAGTTGCTGTTACTTTCCTTCTTTTTTTATTTTAATTTGCTTTAAAAAATGTATCTGTAGACTGACCAGGTCTGTCAAGATAAAAGCCAAATGGAAGAACTGTTCAGCCAATCACTCACATTTATAGGAAACATTTTAAAAAATACATATGCGATTTTAACAAAGAAGGGAAGGCGAAGAATATATATGCATTGAATAATACTAATAGTAACCAAGAAACACTATCAGTTCATGTTACGGTTACAATAACTATCATTACATGCATCTTAAGTTAAATATTTAAGTCCTCCAGATGTCAAAATAGGTATCCATACAAAACTGACATCTGTATGAAATACATTAATAGAAATCTTAACATCCAGTGTTAAGTTAAAGGTAAAGGGGCCCCTGACCATTAGGTCCAGTCGTGACCGACTCTGGGGTTGCGTCCGAGGCTCTGTGGTTTAACCGACAGCGCCACCCACGTCCCGAGTGTTAGTTCATTACAATTTTTTTAATTTGAAGTCATTGTTTCACAATAGCAGTAGCTTAATTTTGTTTTTGTGTAAGTGCAAAACCCTTTGATTAAAATAAAATAAGTTAATGCTTTAAAAATACTTCAATTCGCATTTGACAATATTTGATGGGTCTGTTGGTCACAGCTTTTTTGGCCTGGTCAGCTGCCCATCCCCTGTTTGTTCATTGATTCTTTAGGTTGACGCAACCTGTAAGATTCATTAAGTATTCATGAACTTAAATAGAGGTGAAATCTCAAGTGCTTCCAGAGTTAAAGAATATAAGCAGGCTTTTCTTTATTCTGTCATCTCACCTGATGTTCACTACATTTAATGTGATGTGTTGAATTAGATAACAGGCTCTTCAGAGACAGCATCCTTCTAGATGTAAAATATATATTGTATGATAGGATCTTAAGTTTTATGGGACTCTTTAACCACTGTGATAACAGATACAAAGTCAACATACCTGTGAATTTTAAAGTTGGGACAAAATGGTGATCAGCAGACCCTAGTTGGGTGCCAGTCATTGCTATGGATTACAGACTTCAAATAGATTTCCTAGTACTTACAACCCATTGCCTGGTGTCCATCTTCAATCGGTGTAATATAGATTACAACTTTGGCTAGGTTTATCAGCCCTTGTGCAATATTTCTTTCATTTTGGGTGAGGTGTTAATTTGGTGTATATGATATTTATTCAACCTGTATTGAAAAGTGCATGGAGACATCATGTGAGGTTTATAAAAATGGAATTGAGCCTTATAAACATAAAAGTATCTATAATATCTGGTTTGCAGATGAGTATACCTTTTGCTTCATATGGGACATCTTTATACAACTTAAGACTGTTTCAGAGCTGGTTGCTTGAGAACAACGTAGTTCACTATCCAGATCTGGCTCCCAAACTGAGTGGAGAAAATTGAAGGTTTAATAAGAGTGAGTATATAGTAGGAACCATGCCTTTACACACACACCCTCTTACCATAGATTCAAATGGTTTTAAAGATTTAGTAGCCGCCTCCAGTTTGTTAAGAAACATAATTGTCTTACATGTAGCCAATTTAATATCTAGTCTCGTAGCTCATACTAGGGAGAAAGGGCCATTAAATGCAATGTGATTTACTTTTGAGTGAACATGCATAGGATTACACTGTTAATGTTTTGGTCTTCACATGTGTTAGTGCCCATCATAGATGCCAATATTTTGTACAGGACAATTTGCAGTAGGGCTTGAACATTTTCTTCTGCCTATGAAATGTATAAAAATGGATCCAGGTGGGGCCATGATTAGGCTGGCAGTCCAAGTTTTTTAAATGTATTTTACTCCCCACCCCCCACCCCCCGGTCTAAGTATAGCGTTTAGCTTTTTTCAGCTTCAAGTGCAATATAATGAGAAAGTCAGGTTTTTGAACGTAAAGCTAGTATAAGCAATGTGGCTTCACTACCCTGGAATTGGGCCCAATTTAAATGTGATGCTAGGCAGGCTAAAATTGCTTACCTGTGCAGCGTTCCACGTGGCTGGCTTTGTGTTTAAATCAGGCCCTCAGCTGCTACACGGTGTAGCATTAGCACGCCAGGGTTGCTCTTCGTAGCACAAACTTAGTTGAAAAATAACAAGGTAAATTAATGAATTCAGAGGAAAGGTTGATAGACCTGTGTATCAGAAATACACAGTGCTCTGCATGCTCCTACAATTCAACGAAGTCTTCTCCTAGAGATATTGTTAGTTGCGGCAATGATGGAGGGCATGGAGGTCTTTCTTAAACATGTAATGAAACTGTCTAGGAGAAAGTGGCTAGTGTAAAACAGGAGGTGATGCATGCCAGATGACACCCATGAGTTCCTTCTTTATCCCAGAATTTGCTGTTTTGTTTTTATGCCCTGCTGTAACTAAGCCTAACAGTTCATTTCTACTGAAAAATAAGCCCACAGAATTCAATGGGACCTATTTTCAAGTAAGTATGTGTATAGGATCGTTGATGTGAATGTTTAACAGAAATAATTTGCTTATTCTTCAATATTTCTTCTTGCTTCCACTTCTGTACTCTTCCTCCTGCGTTTAATAAATTGTAAACACTGGAAAGGGATATGTTCTCCTCTATCCTTGTAAGCACATTGTTGGTGCTATATGAAAATAACTAACAAACATTAGATTTTATATATTTCACTCATGCCCACTTTGCTGGCTCTTAGTATAAATTCTAAAGAAATTAGTAAAACGGTCTAACTTACTATTCTAACTTTTTATTATTCCTGACCAAAATTGTTGCCTTCTGCAATTTTCTAGCCCAGTATCTTTTCCTAGTTGTGGTGTTTTGAACTACATATATTCAGGTACACAGTTGATAGATATTTATTAGTATCTGCCCCTTGTTTTAAATACAAATAGTTCATTGCTCTAACATGAGAGCTACTATGTTTAAAGGATAGTATTGGACTTAGTTTGGGGAAACCCAGTTTAGCCTGGTCCTGCTAAACCAACCTTCTGGGTAGCAGCTTTGGGCATGTTGCAACTCTCAGTCTAATCTACCTCACAGGATTGTTTTTTTGAAGATAAAATAGAATGGCCCACAGGTTCCCCACCCCTTAATGATTAACATCTAATTCAAGTTTGTCCAAAATTGGGAATGAAAGCTGAATTTTGTAGGAGCATATAGCATGCTGTTATACAAGGAAGTAGCTTTGTGTGCTGGTGCATTAAAGAGAAACCATTGCTCATTTTGTGTGCTGTGATATGTTTGTTAAGTCAGTGCAGCTTGTATCTTGTTCCATTCTGAAGTGGAGATCATATAGCAGAAACAAGCAGTCCTATAGACAGCCTCAGGACTATTTAGACAAATTAGATTTCATATTTGGACATAGCTCCAGTAACAAGTATCTAAGTCATTCCTCATAAGCATAAGCTGACATTTTATAAAACATTATTTTTTAAAAAATTTTAAATTAAAATTAATGTTTTATCAATTTTCTGCATTAAAAAATGTTTTAGCACTTTCCTTGTTTCTTTTAGTAGCTAGTATGTAGTTTTTATTGCCTATGACTAGCTGAAATTTAACTTGTCAGTTGACATGAAAAAGAGTAAGGACAACTGTTGCATGATTGGTGCATAACAGTTATTTTGATGTGCAAAAGGAGCTATTTAAATGCTCTGTCCTTGCACCCTTATGCTTATGTTTATAGGGATAAGAAGTTGTGGCAAGTCTCAGATTTGCATACTTCCTCCTTGCCTCTGGTATGGCACGAAGGAGGTCTTTGGAAACTTTTGTTTCCATATTTTTATTAATTGTAGTTGGTTGTTTTATCCAAATCCAGTGAACTGGAGTTAATCTTAACAATGGTTTGTTTGAAACAGTTAATCTTCAAACCATGGATTATGAAGCTAGCATGTTTCAACTAAGCGTAATGCTAAAGTACTCTTAATAAAAACAAAAATAAACCATGCAATCTCCTCCTCAAAGCCACATCAGTGGAAGAAAGTTTTGTTTTGTTTTGTTTGTGAGGGGAAAGCAAATGAACATGAGGCTTGCTGTGGCCCATTTCCATTGCAACAAACCATGGTTTATCAGAGCCCTCCTTAAAATGGTGACCATCAGATTGTGGATTACAACTTCCATCAGCGTGGACAATTGCCCATACTGGCTGGGGTTGATGGGAGCTGGTGGAGGTTGGGGAAGGCTGGCTTATTTTGACAACTGAATGTAGTTTTACTATAGTTGTTTTTCTATTTTATCGTTTTAGTTTTTTTCAGTACTACATGCTTTTCAGCTTTCTGTATACTGAGTATGTGGTAGTTTGTTTATTAAAAAAATTCATTTCCACTTGAATACTGAGGTGGCATAAATTAGCAATTCAACATGCACATATGAAGGAGGAAAACAATTTTAAAGGCTTTTCTGGTGAGTATAATGGTGCCGAAAGATATGATAACAAAGAGAAAAAGCATTTCAGCATGGCTTAAAAGCTCTCCCTTTCTGTGACTTTGAGACCTACTGAGTTTCCACAGCATGTTTTTGAAATTTTGGGTATTCATGAGATATATTCATATCTTACTTATATATAGAAATGTAAGTGTTGTCATACTGCAGTTTGCCTGGCTGCTGACAGATGGCGCTGCAAACTACAGCAGACAACAGACTTCTGAGAGCTGCTCCCCTGCTGCTGGGCCATCACAGCCATGTTGAGGGGCTGCCCAGGGGAGTCACGGAGGAACAGTTGGCCCCAGAGATGGTGGTTGTAGCATCTAGAGCTGATGGGCTGCCACTTCTGACTGGCTTCCTCCTCCTCATGCTACATGTGCGTGAATCACCTTGCTCGCACAGCACCAGAAGTCTGTGCCAACCCACAAACCAGGTGTTTCATGCAGCAGCGCAGCACCAAAAGTAGTGTGTATTTTTGTCCCCTGCTGCCCCACAGACCAGTTGACTGGCACGGCATTGCAGCCACACCAGCTAGCCAGCTGGAGATGTTAGGCGCCGAACCTGGACATCTTGCAAAAGACCAGTTGCCTGTCGCAAAATGCAACCAGCACCGGGCTAATTTTGAACGCTGATCATGTTGCTCATCCCACCAAGGGGGCATTTGTAGGAATGACGGGGAGCTGGGAGGAATGTAAGTCCTTGAAATGGGTTGTATCTTTAGTGAATAAGAGGAGTTAAGGGGAGGCCTGCGGTGGCGGTGGGAGCAGAGAGAAGTGTCTGTGTGATAGTTGTACGACTGGTGACACAGTGGGGTTGGGTGAAGCTTGAGAGGACAAGGATTGGAGAGGCGCAGGTGAAAGTGTCTGGGGTTAAGAGGGCATTTGACAGGAAGGACAAGGGCAGGTGTGCTGTGGGGGAACAAGAGGGGGCATTTGAATAAATGAGGGGGGATATGGGGACAAGTCCCTAAGGAGGTAAGAGTGATACATATGTGAGAACTGCTGCTGGAAATGTGGGGTTCTGGAAGGGCACTGGGAAGAGTTTTCGGTGTTTGCAAATAATGTATGTGAAAGCAAGGAAGAGATCTGTGTGACAACCCAGAGGACTGGAGACAGTGAGGGAGGCAGCTAGGATTACACTTGGTTTCTTGAAGGGGTGAAAATGGACATACAGAGTGAATGCAGAATGTAAGAGGAGTAGCTTCAGAAATAGGGTTGAGGAGGTGAAAATGGGGCTTAGTAGTTGCATGAGGTGGAAAGGAGAAGGTCCACGGGGTTACTATGGTGGGGGCAGTGGGGGGGTGTTGGTGAGTGGAATGAATGGGGGGCCACCCCTTCGTCAAAATTCAGGAGAAATTTCTACAGAAAAACAACATGTTGACGATTAGAGAATGTTAGAACAAGAAGTATGACTTCCCTTCATTGCTCACACTGGGGTTGGATGTCCTCTTCCCTGTTGTGTACAAATTTCTCTCTCTCTCTCTCTCTCTCTCTCTCCTCCCCCCCCATCTTCAGGGCTAACTGAGCATTGTTAACCAACATTGAAATCAAGCTGGTTACAAGCCTGGGCTTGCTGAGAACCTGGATCCAGCCATGATACTTGGCTGGCTTGGCTGCATTTGAGTAAAAAGTGGTGTGGTATATTTGGAGTGGAAAGAAAGGAGGCAGCCATGTTTTATTCTATGCCTAGTTCTCTAAGTGTTACGTTTGAGGACAAAAGCATTAATATCTATTTGGGACAGATGGGAGTTGGAGTCTGACAACCTATTGAGGGCTACAGATTTCCCATTCTTGGTTTAGGAATGAATCTCTCAGTAATGTACAGTCCCAATGAATATTTAAGGAACAAAGAACTACTGTATTTTTTGCTCTGTAAGACTCACTTTTTCCCTCCTAAAAAGTAAGGGGAAATGTGTGTGCGTCTTATGGAGCGAGTGCAGGCTGCACAGCTATCCCAGAAACCAGAGCAGCAAGAGGGATTGCTGCTTTCATTGTGCAGTGATCCCTCTTGCTGTTCTGGCTTCTGAGATTCAGAATACTTTTTTTTCTTGTTTTCCTCCTCCAAAACTAGGTGCGTCTTGTGGTCTGGTGCGTCTTATAGAGCGAAAAATACGGGTCGTTGCTCCCATTTACAGAAGTGAAGTCTGGATCCAACTCAGTGCCTTAAAAAAAACCACAACTTCTTGAAATGGGTATGCTTTGAATTAAAAACGTCAAAGTTATCCTCCTACATTGCAGTACCAAATAAGCACAGTTACTTTGCAATAAGTTCTAGTGGCAGTGTTACTTTATTTCCAGCTAACTGTTCTGAGGATTAGTATTTTAAATGCACTTTTTAAAAAATTACCCAAGAGCACTGAATTTTAGGTGAATGTAATCTTTTAGACAATAGATTGAAATAAAGTTACAGTCATGACAAATGTATATTATGCCTTAATGCTTAATAATTTGTGTGTGTGTATGTGTACACACACACAGGCATGCACACACACACACACACACACACACACTCACTGCACACACTCACTTAAAATAAAGAAGCAGAGGACATACGTCCCTGTTTTTTGTTAGACGGCAAAATACTTTTAAAAGACAAAATAGTGATGGAGGTAGGATCTTGATTTCTTGGCAAGGAAACAGTTGTCGTCTTAAAATACCTAATCAATCCTACTTTGCTCATGCTGGTTCAGGTGCCTTAGGAACAGAGCTGATTGTTTCTTGGATAGGTAAGGGCAATTTTCAAGTGTAATAGGATAAATGATTTTGGACTATTTCAGGCCAGAGCTAACTCACTTTGGACACTGAAAGATTCTCACTGAGCTTGGATTGTACAGTACTGTCATTCAAAGTTGTTTGGAGCAAGATGGGGCGCTATGTGCCTATGTCTTCCTTGAACACTTATTAGGGTCTGTTTTAAAATCACTTTCATATTCACATACAAACACTGAGGTCTGTGTGCCATTGGTTCCATAAAACTACAGTAGAGAAATGCCCAAGACGGAACAATGAAAACAGTCACTGTTTATGTTAACTATGTGAATGGATGTTATGCCCTGTCTAGACAATGTACAGCACAGGCTAGAGTTTCAGAACATTAGTTATTTGGGAAAGACCATTGTTCAGCAGTTGAGAACATACTTTGCAGCAAAAGGTCCCAGGTTTGAGCACCAGCATCTCCTGGTAGAACAAGAATAGACTCCTGTCTGAAAAGGTGGGAGAGTCGGTGTAGATGGCACTAAGCAAGATGACTCTGTGGCCTGACAGCTTCCTGTGTTTCTAAGGAGATAACTTGCTTTGAAGTCTGAAGCTCAACTGAGGCTTTTAGTCTTGTTGCAGCCAGATTGTTCCTCTGACTGAAGAGTGAAGATCCTTAAATGGAAAGTTCTTTGGCCTGCAGCCTAGCCCTGCATCTGTTGTCATCTCCCACCTGTGTGTTGCTTGTGCTGGCAAGCAGGCATTGGGAAGTGCGAGGCTCTTGGTTCCTGAGGTCAGTTTGATCCAGGGGCTCTGTCTCTGGGGCTCAAGAGTTCGGTCGCCTCTCACTCAGGGGGCTGTTGGTTGACAGGCTCCGAACCTGGCTGTTACTGTCTGTGTCTGACTTCATCCTTTGCATGGGTCTTCCTGATGCTGTTGGTTCTCTCACTTCTGTGTCAGAGTTCTAGCTGTTCCTCAAGATTACGGTCATGAGACACAAGGTCTGAAAACATGATATAATGCTTCATAATAGATGGGTTCTTCTTCTTTAAGACTGTAAGAATTTCTTTTTGAGCTTTTTTTTATAGATGAAATAGACATTACAAGCCCACTTTCAAATGTCTAATGTGCACAGCAAAATTGCTGATCTTGGGATGAACAGATTTTCAGTTGAACGTAACATCAGTTGTAATAAATAGTGTTTTAATAATCAAGATGGTATTGAGACTTAATCTCTTGATTCAAAGGCAGATGCTTCTTTGTTGGTTTAAATCTAATTAAACAATCAAGGCCTGAACTAGAAAATGCATTATACAGAGCCATCATTTTAGTTATATTCAAAACTATTAAAACTGCTTATGTCTGATTTAAGAGGTTTTGTAGAAGGACCCATGTGACTTAGTAAGGTACTTTGCAATAATGCCTTTTGTATAATAGTGTTACCATTCCATGCTGAATAGCTTAAATGCACAGAGAAACATGAAATGATGCCTGAAATGATCCGCTCCTCCTTATGCAGCTCTTTACCATAAATCATTTTTCTTCTTATTTCTAGCTTTCGTAATATCCAGACTAAGTGATCCAAATATTATAATTGAGCATAACTTGGACTCTTAAGTGTATTATCCACCAAGGAAACTAAAGAAAATAACATTTCATATAGTTGCCATTTACACCAGTCATGAGGAAGATTTTAGTTAAAATAATTTCAAATGGTGACTATTACCACAAATACCTTTGTTTAAGAGTAGTATCTTATTTTTTAAAGAATCCTAAGTATACTTACATGGAAGGAAGTTTTATTGAAATCAAGAACTGTTTGTTTTATGTTCTTTTTTACACTTAGTGGAAAGAATTCGCAGATTTCAATATGTGTTTGCTTTTTAGGGAGACGTGGAAATATAGTATCACGAAAGACTTTTTGTTATGAGTGCATGTAACAGACAAAAATGGAAATACTTGTTCTGATAGGTTGTACTTTTTCATCAATAATACGGCTTTGGCACCCTGCAGTGAACAGGACAAGCTGAGGCTTGCATATGTTGATTACCTTTTAAGGTGTTACAGATGATTAAGTAAGTAAAGAAAACGAAGCAGTGTGCTCCCTTTGTGGAGCCACCAGGTTAAGTCGAAACCAATGATTAAGAACAAGAACAAAATAAAAAATTGAATTTTTGTTTAATGTTTAAAGCACTTCTTTTTAAAAACGTAAGACATGCCTTATTGTATGTCAGGCGGAGCTACTATTCTTCATGCATGCCATCTTGAGCGTCTGGTCTCTGTTTGTGACGTACTGCTTCTGAATAAATTGGGGTTGGTAGAGCTGGGGAATGATGGTTTTGACTTTGAGCTCGATGTTGGACTAGGTGGTCGTTTGATACTTTTCATGTTTATGAAAATAAAGATGCAATATAAATTAATTTTATTTTCCAGATATTTTCTTTTAAAATAATATCAAGCCTGTTTTGTAATCTTGTTTGATTCCATTTTGATTCTTTTTGAATTAGCATAGTTTGAGTTTAGAAAGCATGAATTACAACAGGATGATAAATGGTTTTAACTCTTTGTCTGACCAGAGAACTGAGTAATATTAACATGTCAGTCTTATGCGACTGCCGTAGCGTGGCCATATGGTGCATGTTGGAGGACATGAAAAGTTACTTACTTGAAAGTGCCATCCTTTCTATTAAGTGTACAGAGCTAACTTGCTCATGGCAAGGTTATTCCCTTAGGGATCTACCTGCATTGTTAAACTGATCCCTCTGGATTTGACTTTACTTTGAAATTTAAAAAAAGCAATATGATAAACAGTGGCATGATGAAATGTTAGTTAAACATTGCATCTTACTAACAATACATTCTCCTATGTTGGGAATCTGCATTTTTAAAATTAATAACACCTGCTTTTTCCAAATATTTCACATAGTAATTTACCTAAATAAATTGGGCTAATTATATTTATTGCATTGAAGGTATCATTGTAACTATTGCTTAAAGTAGAAATGTATTAAGTTTTAAGCCCATCACTTGTGAGATTAAATGGCCTCATTGGTGTTGCCAGATGCTAAATGTGGAACTAAAGCCTAATTCCATGATTTTTATTTTTATTTTAAGCTGGAATTGATTGAGTTTTTCAAATGTCAGAAGGGAGGGAATTCCAAAGAGAAGGAACTGATAGAGGAAAGGGCAGTTATGAAAAGAGAATAACAAAGAATTGGAGAATGTAGCAGATGGTGGGTGTGCGGGTAAAGAAGAGGTGAAAGATAAGAGAGAGCAATATAAACATCTGCAGACAAAAGTGGGGGCTTAACATGAAAAAGAAATCCATAGGTTGGGGGGGGGAGTGGTGTGATTATAATGGAGCAGAACAAGGAACAAACCGAGCAGAGTTGTAAATGGTGAAATAAAATTGTATTAAAACAATTGTATACCACTCTTTGTTCACTTTGAAGTTCAGGGTGGTGTTCCACAAAAGTTACTGAAAGTTACTAAAGATGGGAAACAGGAAGACTAGGAAGAACGGTGTTAGAGGTATTGGTAAAGGTAAGGTAAAGGACCCCTGGACGGTGAAGTCCAGTCAAAGGAGACTATGGGGTGCAGAGCTCATCTCCAATTTCAGGCTGAGGGAGCCAGCGTTTGTCCACAGACAGCTTTCCGGCTCATGCAGCCAGTAGGACTAAACAGCTTCTAGCACAACAGAACACCGTGACGGAAGGCAGAGCGCACGGAAACGCCATGAAAACAGCCAAGTTTTCATAGCAGATCTAGAAGAGAGTGCAGCTTGGAGAGATTCAAGAGTTAAAAATGACAAGGGTTGGCAGTTGCCTGAATAAAAGAACAAAAGAAGAATTCTTCATAACACCATGATTATGTACCTGAGAAGAATAGATCAAATCAGAGTCAAACAAGAAAGGAAAAGTTGGAGGAATAATAGAAGAAAGAGCATATGCAAAAAGCTAAGTTTAAGACACTTTTTAAAACTAGAGAAGCATGCATTCCCTTGTCAATATTATCAGTAAGGTGGGTGTTCCTGCATGTATCTAGTTCTGCAGGAGAATAGCAGCATAGCTTCCTCTCATGGGTGGCCTGGGCCAACATGCATATCCTTAAGCTTGAACAGCAGCAGCTCCTCAAACAAGATGGAAAAAATGCTTTTGAAACAGAAACGAGTTTGCAGATCAGTTCTGAGCATGGAGTCTGGCCGTTCAAATTTTAAAAAATGGCTTTAAAAGCCTATAGGTATGCAAAAGCTATTGGGTGTGCCTAGATTTGCTCTTTGGATTCTGGCCAGCATTTGGTATTGTTATACTTTTCATACAGTGCATGCAAAGAGTGTATTGCTTAGGTTTATAGCTTTCAGGTTGTGATGGTGTCTGAGTGGTGAACGTGCACACCCGTCTACCTCCTGTGATCTCGGCCCTTTCTCTTCTTGATTTGTGAGATGTAGCTGCTGTGTGTGTTGGGTCCGATGCTTCCTTCCTTGCAGCAGGGGTCTGTTCTTGCCCTGTTCCAAGAGCAGTGGTTCTGCCTTGCCTTAAGGAGCCATAGCTGAACCCCAAAATGTAACTGCTGCTGTCCAGTCACGGATAACCCCTTGTTGAGCGAGGTGCTTGGTGTTGGCCATTCCTCTTCAAATTAATTTAGAGGAAGCAGATTATCTCAACACATTTTAATCTACCTTCAGGCCTGATTGTAGCACTGAAATGACTTTTATTACTTTGTAGGAGCTGGAGGCATGTTATTGCCTTGTTTTTGCTCCCGCCTTGTAGGAAAAGGCCCCATGGCAGCTGGGTCACGGAGACCCACAAAGCATGATTCTGTCTCCTACACTCTGTACATACATACATCCTTTTATTTGTATGATGCCTTTCTATAGTTAAAACCATGATCAAGTTGCTTTAAAACATGAAGAAAATTTACAAAATTACAAACATAACAAGTAGTCACAATAAACACATCCAAAAGTATACAGCCCAAATTGAGTAATTTCCACATAAATCATTATAAGATCTGAAAATAAGGATACAAAAATGATTATCAGTAACAGGAACAATGCCCCCCCCCAAGCGATACCCCAATCCAAGCGTTTGTTCAGCAGCTTCAGCTCTTGTAGCTGGAGTCCGTGAGAGCCCTGCCCTCCCAGGCCAGGTGAAAAAGACTAGCAAGGCAGGGAGCACAAGACTCACAGCCAATATTTAACATCTATAAAAAGTTGTTGTGAGTGGAAATCATGAGATTTGGGCTCAGGGATCGTCCGTATGCAGATGATGGCCACCTCTTTTTCTTTTTACCATCTGAATGAAGTCAAGCCATATAGGTGCTGGATCAGTGCTTGTAGTCAGTAAGGGCTTGGATGAAGGCTGATAAACTGAAGCTGAGTCCTGACAGGACAGAGGGGCTGTGAGCTGAAGGTTCTTAGGTCTGGAAATAGGAAGGTGGCCTGATCTGGATGGCGTTACGCTCCCTCTGGAGGATCAGTGTTGTATCTGGGGGCAGAGTTCCCTTTCCCAGTTTTAGCTGGTTTGCCTGCTTTAGCTGTTCCTGGATGTGGGTCGCTGGATCACAGTCATCCCTGCTCCGGGAGTTGGGGGCACTATTATGCATCGCACAGAATGTAAGCAACTACGTTGTTTTCTCAGACTTGAAAGTGCAACTTCTTAAGACTTTATCTCATATTTGCTGGTTTTTAATCCTGCTTTTAAGCAGTCATGCTTTTGGACACACATTTGGCTTCTTTGCCATTTCATATTAGGCTTGATTGTTATGGAAAAAAGATAACTAGGTGATTAGGTATTACTGATTTATAATCATAATATAAATATATCTAAGTATATGGAGATTACCGTATTTTTCGCTCTATAAGACGCACCAGACCACAAGACACACCTAGTTTTTGGAGGAGGAAAACAAGAAAAAAAAAATATTCTGAATCTCAGAAGCCAGAACAGCAAGAGGTGAAAGCAGCAATCCCTCTTGCTGTTCTGGCTTCTGGGATAGCTGCGCAGCCTGCATTCGCTCCATAAGACGCACATACATTTCCCTTTACTTTTTAGGAGGGAAAAATGAGTCTTATAGAGCAAAAAATACAGTATATGAATCGCTAGGAAATTAAAGCCAATCTTCACATTAACATATCTTTGCAATGTGACTTGTGCTTGATTAACAGTGATATTGTATATTTTGTATCTCATCACTGATAGGTAGTGATCTAGGCTTGTGATCTGGTGTAGTGCTGCTAATTCAACATAAATCAGCTTTCATCTTTTGTGCAGCATAGTTTTGATTCATATTTAGGCCACTATTACCCCCAAATCCTTTTGAAAAGTGCTAGAATATTGTCAGTATTTCTCCATTTTGTATTTATATATTTGCATTTGCTTTCCAATGTGAAATATTTAACATGTGTTGTTAAATTTTGTTTTGTGGCTTACAGCCCAGTGCTCCAATATTGTTAAAGCTGATTTTGAGTTATAATCATATCCTTCCAATGTTTGCAATTCTTCCCATTTCTGTGTCTTCTGAAAATTTAATGAGTGTTCTCCAAATCTTTATCAGAGTAATTAATGAAGATGTTGAACAGCATTGGACCTAGGACAGATCCCTGTGAACTGAAGCATCACTTTTTACTTCCTCCCAGCTTGACACTGATCCATTAATTACTCCTCTTGGGCACTGCAGCTTTTCAGCCAGCTGTGTGCCCATCTTATGATAGCACTTTTTAATTACTTTTCTCTAGCATACTTAGGCAACTATCATGTGGAACATTGTCAGATGCCTGTTGAAATCAAGACATAAATCAACTGCATTTTCTGATATCTGTCAAATCATATATTCTTACAGAGAAAGGAAATTGGATTGATTTGGAATTATTCTTTACAATTCTGTGAAGGATGTGAACAATCATTGGCTTTCTTTGACACACAAATAGAATTAAAAAATCATAATGAAGCTACGCTTATCTAGAAGATTATTTCTCTTGGGGTCCTCTCTTCACCTAAAGTTGGCTGAGACACAGCTAGGCAGCAGGAGAGATTATTGTTTCTTCCGAGTGCTTCCCATTGTAGGGTGAGGCACTTTCTTTAGAGAAGTGGCAATTTATTTTACTCACTTTGGTCAACACAGAGAAAGTGAGCTCAGCATGTGGTGAGTGAACAAGCCCATCCTTCCAGAGAGAGGAAGAGAGAGAGAGAGAGAAATGAAAGGATGGATCAGCCTTTCACTTTACACCAGGCTGAGAGGCAAGCCAAAGGATCTTAACCAGGTATGAAGTTGATTCTGCCCCTCACATGAGCTGCAAGGTAGTTCCCTCCGGTGGCGCTTGACTGGGAGGTGTCAGAAGCTTTGAGAATTTCTGTTGCCATTTCTCAGTACGTCCCAGAAGGTCAGGTGGGCCATGCAGGAGAGATTATAAATAATACAAAATGTTTCTTTGGCTATGTGTGAAGCAAGAGGAAGAACACGCAAGTTATAGGTCCCTTGCATAGAGAAGATGGATACGTGCTATTGGGTGACAGGAGGATATTGATAAGCTGGAATTTGTGCAGAGGATGGTGACCAATATATTAAAGGGTCTGAAACCAAGCCTTATGAGGAACGGTTGAGAGAATTGGGTATGTTTAGCTTGGAAAAGAGGAGACTGAGAGGAGATATGATAGCCAGCGTCAACTATCTAATGGACTCTCACATGGAAGATGGAGCAAGCTTGTTTTCTCCTGCTCCAGATGCTAAGAGCTGAATCAGTGGGTTCAAGTTACAGGAAAGGAGATTCCGACTAAACATCAGAAAGAACTTTCTGACAATAAGAGCTGTTTGACAGTGGAAAGAACTCCCATTAGAGATGGTGGAATAGAGCCTTCCATGGAGGTTTTGAAGCAGAGGTTGAATAGACATCTGTCATATATTATGCTTTTGAGATTCCCGCATTGCAAGTGGTTCGACTAGATGACCCTCGCGGTCCCTTCCAACTCTACAATTTTATGATTCTATCCGTATGTGCTGGAGGATCCTGTGATGAGCTGAAATTTCTTCTAGCTTGACATATGCTTGTAATTTCTGAAATATAAGTCCTTTTCTCCCCTATGTCACCCCATATACAAATTTAGTAAGTTAGGAAACCTTACAGTTCCAAGCTAATGTTACTATATCAGTTTCTACATAATCACAAAGTCCATTCAAAATTCACAGCTGAAATAAAAAAGATGAATAATAATGATAATGTGTGTGTGCTGCCTTAACCCTAAATAATACTGATAATTGGTCAATGGTAGGTTTTTAGCATATGGACTTTATTATGTGCTTGTTTTGATTCCCAAGATATACATGTATTTGCATGTTATATATTTTCTTTATAGTGTAAAACATTTTGGATAGTTTAATTCTCCTTATGTCAGGGGCTCTGAGTTTGAACTGAGAACACCAAGGTCTGAGACTGTCACCTAGGCTAACACAAGGAAAGTTTGAAGTGAAATAATTTAATGTGCTAATAATTAGTAGGCAATAGATACTTTTTTACAGTTGCATTTTAGAATGTAGCATTACTTAAAATTCCAAGAAAATGGTTAATTTGAATTTATGTATAAGTCTTTCTTCCTTCCTTCCTTTCTTAATGTAGTGCTTTTTTAAGGTTACAAAATATGTGTCATGTATTATATAACTATATAAATCTCACATCGGGCCTGTGCAGTGGACCACTGTTTCCCCCCATTTTTATTTTATTTTATTTTTTAAAAAAACTTTATTAGAATAGCTTATTTAGAACTCATTGGTCTTGAATACTTCAGAGTAGTTATCCTGTTTTCGTTGTTTTTATTTTGTTAGATTCCATTAATTACCCTTGCTTTGGAAGGAGTACTGACTAGGCAAGAAGCAGTTTCAGGTCTTTGGACATACTGTTTATAACTGTAGACGGAGGCCTACAGGTTTATCAATGCTTCTTAGCCTGAACGCACAACATACCCTTTTAGGTTGCACAGCAACAGATGCCTAGCAACGATAATAGATTGAACTTCCAAGAGTGACCATGCCAGATGTAATAATGAAGCAAGAGTACAAATAGTTGTCATGGTTTTCTTTTTGCAGTAAACTTGTCTCCATTCAGAGATCTTTTGTCATTTCCAAATAAAAACCCCAGTTTTGTGGTAAAAGTACCTAATAGTTCTGGTACCCAAATGCGAAGAGAGTCCTTTAAAAAATGTGTTGGGCATTTTTGTTTTAAAGTGCAGCAGCAGGAAAGGTAGCAGAAAAACAAACGAAGGTTAGATAGATTATCAGGGGTGGGCAATGTGCAATATCTGCCTGAATTCTAATTCCCTGCTTACTTCAGAAATTAATTCAAACCTGGTTGTTACATAGACCAAAGAAAAATAACCATGGTAAACAAAATTATGGAGTGAATGTACTGTAAGCAGTAGAACATCAGCCAACTATTAACAGGTTTAGGGAGAAGCTTCCCAAGGCCAGGTACGGTGAGATCAAAAATGTTGTTGTTTCAATCTATGCACAGTCAGTATCTTATTAGCTTTTTGTTTGTTCATTTTAGATTCAATCATTTCTGCAGCAGCTGTTCACTTTTTTTGAGTTTGGAAATGCATTCTTTGCTAAAGTTTTTTTTTTAAATTAATAAAAAGTGCAAGAAAAGAGAATAATTGAAAACCCTAGAATCACATAATGAGGAGAGAGTTTGATAGCTATTAATTGCGCATTCATCTAGAGACAGTGGCTATGAATAAGTTGCCAGTGGCGGCTAGACAAATTTAGTTCAGTGTCATAAGTCTGTCATGCTGTTCTCCTGTCAAGTCTGCAGTGTGAAAAGTGCAGGGACGTGGGTGGGAGGCTGAGAATGGCAAAAATGATAGAAACTTGGGTATACCTGTCCATGGTTACATTTCCTGACATGGCTAGTTATGCTGAGGATTGAATCGTCTCTTTTGACAGCCATAGGCTGTAAATGCACATTCATACACCACTTGCTCATTATTATTATTTTAGGGAAAATGTAAAATGGTAGTTTAAAGGCTGGCAATTAATTTATAGAGCAAGTGTTACTTTTACCCAATTACATTTCATTCCTTATTAAAATGACACAACTTTCTATGATTAGTTGACAGTTGTCCTAGCAGTATAAACATAAAAGCTTAATTTAGTAATAAACCAATCCACACAAATAACTTCCGATGAGTATTAAATAATTCAAATTGTTTAAAATATTTTTTCAATTTTTAAAATATTGTTTGTCTTTCACTATTAAGCTCCTTCCATAACTTTCTTGGTATGTGGCATAGAATGAGATCAGGAAAGAGACTTGAAACTTTGCAGAATTGTATTTATATTTATCAGTTGATTGAAATCATAGGCATTCAGTGAGATGAGGCTCTGCTATGTCTTCTTTTTACCCAGGTTCTTTGTTTCAATGATACAAAGGTGAGAACAGTTGGGATGGGAAATTACTGCTTTACCAAATACTATGGGGAGTTTATCTTCTAAAAACTTTGAGGTGGTATCAAATGCACCTGTTCATTTGCGCCAAGCTTTATGTTTGTGCAGTGGAACCTCTTTTTCCCCACTGTGCTCACACCAAATTTGCTTCAAAGGGTTGGGGGGAAACCCAGAACAAATTGAGGGGGTGGACAGGGAGAGGAGAGCGAAGGGCAATTCCGTTCTGCAGCCAGAAGTTCTCGCACTGATGGAATGAATGCATTGAACTCTGTCCTTGAATACTTGGTCTTGTGATAAGTGGTTTTGTTTTTGTGATAACTTTTTAAAAGTTTGATGTCGGCACATTAGTAAATTGAAAATATGAGTCTTCTGCATATTTAAGGATTATGATGAAAATGTGTATAGATGGGCTTAACAACTTTCTTGTGAACTTGGAGTGAAACTGGAAATACTGTCCAATTATTTTCTAATACTCCTTTGGTGTCCTGACACTTGCCCTCATCCCTTTCCATGCACACTACCTCTCCCTCTCATTACTGCTTTAATTCATTTGCATTGTCCACAAGTACCACTCCATAAGAATTACATTTTTTTCTTTCTAATACGCTTCTGTTATAAATTCTTTGTTGCTTCCACTTGTAGTTGTGGTTTTTGATTTGGTCTAGTCTCATTCAACAAATGGCATATTAGCGTTACTAAATGTATCTGGAGTACTAGTACAAGTGTATTAGTCTTTTAGTGATCTACATAGTCAGCATTTCTGCAATTGTCTGCATTATTTTTCTAAGTTGATATGAGCTGTAATAACTCCCCATAGCTCCCTGCATCCTCTCCCAACATATATTGCTGTCTTCCCCACTTCTTCTTCATTATCTTTTGCACCTCTATGCTTCCTCCTTTTTTGCCTATCACATTCCTATAGAGCTCAGGATACAGTGGGAAATAGCATGAACTAAATTTCTCTGTTGAAAACTCATCTCTTCCTTGGGTGGCATTGCACAACCCTTGAGCCCCATTCAGTATCTGGGAGAGTCATAATGGTGGCCCCCCTTTTAAGTTTGCTGAGGCTGTAGAGATTCTAACGGTGCCAGGAGTAGTTAGTGGATTGGATATGGGGCATTAAATTGAAGTTAAATCCAAACAGACCAGAAGAACTGCTGGAGTGTCGCTTGTCTCACCTGGGAACTGATGTTTTGCCGTCTCTGAATAGCATTGCGCTTCTACACAATAATTGGGTTCAGACTTTGCAGGTGTTAGGCCCTGTCTTTAGAAGCTCAAGTGGCTTTCCTGGCACCTTTCATCAGTTATGGCTTGTATGCCTGACGTTGGCATCTTCTTCAAGGCAGAGATAACATAGCCAACAGTTATGCATGTCCTGGTAGCTCAGCTTAAAGTGCTGCTTCTTCCTTAAGCAACATTTGAACCTGCCTGTCTATGTGGCTCTCCAGCCTGAGCTACAAATGGAGCTGTCCAAGGTGCTACCTACTTTGCTTGGACTTTTTCTTATCAGAAGCTGACTACTGTGTCTCACTGGAACCTAACTCAGACTTGCTTATCTTTCTCTTGCTGGCACACTCTCCCTGCACTGGCTCTGGGAATCAAATCCCATCTGTCTGAGTTAAACTGACAAGTTTGCTACCACAAGATTACGTGATGGCCTCCAACTTTAATCTTAAAAGAGGATTAGATCAGTAGTTTCCAAACTTTTTCCCATGGGCTCCTTGTTACTTCAGTAGAGTATCCAACTGGAGAAAAGCAGCATCCCTTAGACTATAAAATTATAGTATCAACTCAGCTTCATGGTAATTGACTGTAGCAATATGACCTCAAAATTTCAATACTTGGTGTTGGTTTTAAACATAAATAGCAGAATTCTCAGTTTAGAAAGCCTTTCTGGATAAAAGGGGCCATATCTTCCAAAAACTCCAAACTGCAGTAGAGAGTGGGAATACAGTGGTACCTCAGTTTAAGAACAGCCCTATTTACGAACTATTCAGTTTACGAACTCTGCAAAACCAGAAGTAGTGTCCCGCTTTGCGAACTTGACCTTGGTCTAAGAATGGAAGCCGAACTGTGGAAGGGCACTGGCAGTGGGAGGCCTCATTAGGGAAAGCACACCTCGGTTTAAGAACGGTTTTGGTTTAAGAATGGACTTCCGTAACAGATTAAGTTTGTAAACTGAGGTACCACTGTAGTCATTTACCTGGTATACATAGATTAAATACATGAGGCTGCTTTGGTGAATATGTAGTACACTTCCTTGTATAGCTGTTAGCATGGTAACAAATGAGTCATAATCTATCATAAACTTTCAGTCTATGACATTAGTTCTTAGTCTTCTCATGCCCAGGTTTGAAAAAGTTATTAATAAAATAAGATTTACCAGTGGACTAAACTACATCTGATAATATTTTCTCTTATTTTAGATACCTGTGTTTTATAGGCATATGGCTAGGAACACCCCCCCCCCCAAGTGTCTGAGGAAATAATACCTAATTAGTTTATTTTTATTTACAAGTTGAGCTTACTCTAATTTTCTAACAAAATAATACAAGTCATGATTTTATTATGACTAAGCAAGAACCATAGCTAAGGTGATATGAAATGTTTAATTGTGTTTTAATGCTTGAAATGACATTAGGTTTTCTGTGCAACTTACACATTGATTTGAAATAATGAATTGGATCAGAGCATAAAGATACTGCAGCACAAACATAGCTAAGCCTATAGTTCTGTGGCATACAAAGCGGTTCGTGCAGAATTTCTGATTCATCCCATTCCTTTTTAGTCATGCTATGAAGTTAATGGCTCATGTTGTATTTTCTCTCCGTTTTAAAATCTATTTGAAGGTGGCATTATATGATGCTCTTCACAACACTTCCAGAAAAGCCAAGCTATCTTATGGCAGATTGCCTCACTGTGTTACATGTGGGCTAATGTAGAGTTTGTGTATCAGTTCTTACTATTGTAGCCTCTGGCTTGCCGATTGGAAGGTCGGTGGTTCGAATCTGCACAATGGGGTGAACTACCATTGCTCTATCCCAGCTTCTGCCAACCTAGCGGTTCGAAAGCACACCAGTGCAAGTAGATAAATAGGTACTGCTGTGGCGGCATTTCCATGCTCTATGGTTTCTGTTACAGTGTTCTGTTGCGCCAGAAGCGGTTTAGTCCTGCTGGCCACATGACTCGGAAAGCTGTCTGGACAAACACCGGCTCCCTCGGCCTGAGAACGAGCTGAGCACTGCAACCCTATAGTCATCTTTGACTGGACTTAACCATCCAAGGTTCCTTTACCTTTTTACCTTTTACCTTTAATTAGGAAAGGAGTTTGAGATGGCTTTCTAGGACATTACTGCAATGTGCATTTTGTCATGTCCTAGCTCGTCTTCCAAGCCAAACTGTCATGTTTAGGTGAATGAGAGCAGGATGAGGCAGGACTGAGCCTAGGATGCAACATACTTTACAATCTGTAAGCATGGTAAAACGCTGAGAAGCCATCTGAGCAGGACCTCTGGTATCAATGAGAGGAGTGTCCTGCTGCTACAGGATGCTGTCTTCCATTGAAGGAAAATCTAGCCCCTCCTCTTCTGCCATTCTTGTAAAGTGGGTTCTCCTGTTACAGTTACAGCTCTTTTGTTTCATTTCTTTGTGAATTTTGTGTATTTGTTTGTATTCACATTTGAAAGTGAATATATATGCTGTTGATTGAAAAGCGTATCTTTGATTTCTTTTCCTCTTATTTTAGAAATATTTGTTTTGTTTTTCTTCCACAAAGAGAATTCAAAGTAGCTCAAGGCAATAGAATACAAATAATCTATACAACATCAAATAGCATGATAAAACATTTGAATAGAATCAGCAAACAGAACAGGTTAGCTTTCCCTAAAGACCTCTTTAAAGAGCGAGGTATTCTTTGTATATCAGAGGGCACATGGGAGAGAAGATGGTCTTTAAACTACCCAGGTTGCAAGCTGCTTAGGGCTTTAAAATTAAGAAACAGCACCTTGATTTGAGCTGGTAACCAATGCAGATCAAATGGGATCAGAGGACAAATGGCAACCCTAGCTTAGTCCACATCCAATCCTTAACTTCCTATGTTACTATATATCCATAGATCCTACTTTTATTCTTCTTTTGCCTAACACTCCTCCATCCTATTATGGCTCATAAGGCCAACTTTTCCCCTACGGCACTCCTGGAGGCTGACCCCGAACCACTTCTTATTAGTCCCATATTCTGACCCACACACACACCCGTCTCGCTGTTTCATCCACTCACCCTACCATCTCCGTTGAATTTTCCCAGGGCCCACCCAGTTTTTATTGCTTCCCAATAGAGGGGACTTTGAAAATGAGAGAAAGCTTATTGTTCTATAAAGGGAGAGAGGGTGCTGTAGTTCAGTAACTCAAGTGAGTAAGATACCCCTAAATGTGGTGAAGCCTTGGCAGCCGAACATTTCTATTTGGGCAACTTGCAGGGGAAGTCACTAGTATATCCCAGGTTTCATAAAAGCCACCAGCGATCCCGGGAAGCAGAGTGTGCCTGTTTTGTAATGGTGGCAAGCTGTTGCACTCAGCGTGATGCGTTGGAGTGGAGGTATAACAGTAAACACACTGCACCTTCTGCTCTTTCCCTATGAAATGATTACACTAGAAAACAGGGAGGGAAAGGTCACAGTGCCTTTGTGGAGCAGGAAGCAAGGCAGCTAAGCATCACTGGTTACTGGGAAAAAAGGGATGGTTATGAAGTCCAGCCCCAAATATGCAGACCCTAATCAAGCAGTATATCACCTGTATGTGATTTTTAGCTTTGCCAATTCCAAAAACCCTCCGAACCCAGGTCTCAGGAGAATTCTTAATAGGTATGTGCCAGCAGTTACTGGGTCCCTCAGCCTTCCTTGTATAAACCCAAGTTTAGTTATCTTTACTACTTCAATTTTCTGATGCCACCAGTTCACTCAGAATACCTTTGAAACCTCCAGGTAAAGTAGGCTTAGGCATGAAGTGGACACCAGCACAAGAGAAAGGATGACAGTTAAACTAAAATGGTTGGTTTATTAAAGGGATACTAACTGTATTCATAAGGGAATGCTGGTACTTATAGCTGGGTCTTAGATGTGCTCGATGGCTATTTCTAAAAACTCAAGAGACACTGTTGCTGATCCTCACCTCTTTTAGCTCAGACCAGATTGCCTAAACCTCTGCCCCAGCCAGTTACTCCACAGCCAAGTTGAGCTCCTGGGGACAATCTGTCCTGTATCCCAAAACTCCTCTGTTTGTACACCGGCTGCCTGGACCAGAAACCACTGTGTCATCTTCCTCTGGTGGGACCTTTATGCATTTCAGCCTCTCTGACTAACTCTGCCACCAGACACCTTCCCTGATCTTCCACAGACAAATAGCAGTACCGGACTGGATATTAATACATGGGCCTCAGTTTTTCCTTCAGTTGTTCTCTGGTCGTCTTCATTGACCCAGCATCTCAGCTGTTCCCCTCCCAGCTGTCTCTCTGGCTGACTCTTAACTCCCAAGGGACAGTTAGCTTCACACCTGGTGTC
This sequence comes from Podarcis filfolensis, assembly GCF_964270895.1. Classification (NCBI taxonomy): domain Eukaryota; kingdom Metazoa; phylum Chordata; class Lepidosauria; order Squamata; family Lacertidae; genus Podarcis; species Podarcis filfolensis. The sequence goes on from NC_139621.1 coordinate 12,488,468, forward strand.
TCTGGCCAATCAGAGTCTGCTGTCAACCTGACCAATCAGACTGAATTTACCTGGCTCAGGCACTGCCTGATAAAATCTTAAAGCAATACTCCCTCTCTCTCCCCTGTCAGAACCTGTCACCAAGAACTACGGCTACACAGGCTTGCAGCAGCATAACGACACGAGGTTTCAAACTGTCACAGAATGTTTTTCCATTCCAAACAGGAACATAAGCATTTTTCCACGCCATGCTCCACATCATATCTGTTTACCCTCATCTACATCACTTATATGATGTATGACATCAGATCTCTTTGGGAGGTGGAATTCCACTGTGCTTGTATTTTACAGGTGTTGTAGGCAATTAGCTCAAGGTCAGGTAGGGCAGAATTGGTTGTTGCTGACAATTTTGCTTACTGTTCTAGGGAATCAGAAACCCAAGCTGAAACATGGCAGATCTAACAGAGATCTTCCAATAGATCTTGATATTCTGCCCAGCAGTGATGCATGCCATTCTTTTTCTTATTTCTACTCTGATATTATGGTACTAAAGTGTTTTTTTTTAAAAAAAAAAACATTTAAAGAGCACATGTTTGTCCTTAAGAGGTTTTAGTAAGCAGTGCCCTCTTTAAGGAAAACACAATCTTTTAAGAAATATATGTATTTATGTTTCAAACAGAATGATAAACATTTAATTATCTACCCATATTTGACTTGCATGATGTGTAAATGAGGCTATCTTAAACTTTCATGGTTTTGCTATTTTTTTCTTGCTGTCTCTCTTCTGCCACCTGGTGGGCAAATGTATAATTTTACCTCTCTAATAGAATCTTACTGCATTTCTATCGTTTATCAGGGGCTGCTTTTAGGTACAGTTTTGTTCTACCGGTAATCAGTTTTATTTTTCCATCTTAAATAAGCGATCACATTTTGTTACCAAACTATCTGCGTCAGTGTGATTGTTTAATATGACTGTATGTTGCCTATGTTATGTGGTTGCAAAACTACCTTGTAATACTCCTGGAAAGTTCTTTTATTAGCATTTCACTGAAGCTGTTAACAATTAGAAGGGTTAAATAACTGTTTCTGATTGAATATGTATAACAGTTCTAAATATAGCATTAAAATTATATATCCTCTCTAGATAGGACCAACGTATAAAAAAATTGTAATAGAATTGCAGTCTAATCTTATAATTTAGTGGAAGATCTGTTTTAAGAAAATCTGATTAAATCTTGTCTCTGTTTTCCACTGAAAATCTACTGCAAAAATGAATTTAATTGCACTAGAAATGGAATATGGCCAGCAGAGTGGTTTTGAGAGTTCTGTAAAATTAAGCAATTAAACAAAATGTATCTGATTTGCGCACCACCACCCCCAGCTTACATTGGTCGTTCTGTATTAATTGAGGGTGATAAGATGATGAAATGTTGGAGCATTCTTATTTTTAGACATTTTTCTTTAAGAATACCTCAAGGTTCACACTACACATTAGACCTATGGAATTCTTCAAGAAACAATTCCATGACCAGGCTAGTTAATATTTTCATTTGAAGCTTTTATAGTAGGAGTGGTTTTGGTGAAACTTAATGGGTTTGCCAACTTTGAGTTGTTACCAACACTGCTGAGGACTGGGGAAATTATCATAGATAAACAGAAGGGCTGGGATCCAAAGAGCTATTTTAGGAACACCATGGGATTTAGTGTACACAGTGCTCCTTCAAAAACAAAACGCTCCCACACCACAAACTGCTTTTGAAAGGCTGTTTAGTAGAAAAGTAGTTTGAACATAGCCGGTTAGTGGGTATGAATCAAACTGGTATTTGGGAAAAGAGAAGTCCATTCGCCCTTGAATATCTCAAACTAGTTTCATAGTTCTTTAGCTCTCAGCCAGTGACTCCATGGTTTGATCTAGTGGAAATGGGGCTAGCGGTGTTGTTTTTAAACCAATCGAACAATTTATTGTTGTAACTAAAATGAGTCCCCACAGCCACAACAAGGATAAAGCAACCTCTTGCAAATGCACTCTTTACAGTATAGGCTTCTATGAACCTGCTCAGTGTCCTAATGGCTACCACAAATACTGCCACTCATAATGATTGAAAGTCTGTCTTAACCAAATCATCAGATTCTCCTGTAGCTGAGAATTGGGATCCATGATATGGGATTGTCTCCGCCCATCTTGCCACTGGCAGGAACTCTTTTTAAAAAAAACTTTGAGGATACTTCCGGGGAGAGACAAGCCCCTTGCCTCGGTTCCATTTCCGGCCTTCACCAGAAGGGAGGCTTACAGGATAGAGTTCGACCAATTCCCTCCCCCTCACTTCATTTCCTCCCCACATTCCCCAAAACCACAGAAGCCTCAGCAGGGGCGTCCTTTGGGAGAAGAGTTCTCAAGGAGGAGGTTGGGCTCACAGGGGCTCCCACCTGACCTGGACATTGCAGAGATACATCCCATGTCATGGATCCCAGTTCTCCCCTACAGGAGAAGCGAACGTTGGTACTTACTATGATAAGTTTCTTCTCTGTAGGGAGAATTGGGATCCGGCCCTCCCAGGTGCGGCTGTGTGCACAGGGGAGGCTATCGGACGCTGCATCTCAGAGGGTTGCCCAGAGTGGCATGAGACTTTGCCCCAAAGTCCAGGGGCCTCCGATCTTTCCTTCCCAGCTTTTCTTCCTCTTCAACCCATATCGGGGTTATTTACCTTCTCCCCTTCACCTGTGCTAGTTACAGGGGCCAGTAGGAATTTTTCCTTTCATGCAGTGAACAGAGGGGCATGTTCCATTGAAATCACTGTGTTCCTCTCCTGTTCCTTAGTTGTTATTTTGTGGCTGTACAGTTACTTGCTTAAGCAGGAGTGGAACTGGAACAAGGGGCTTTTCTCTCCCCTGAAATATCCTCATAGCTTTTTTTTAAAGACTTCCTGCCACTGGTGAGATGGACGGAGACAACCCCATATCATGGATCCCAGTTCTCCCTACAGATAGGGAACTTATCACGATAAGTAGCAACCTTCATTTTATCTCGATATAGGATCAGAACAAATAGAGTCGTGAAGCACATAATTTCATACCATGTCAATTTCCCATGTGACACAAAGACATAGCAAGTATATATCAGAAATTCTGAAATCTTCAGATATGGGAAGGTTTGGAACCTTAAAGGTTGCTATGGTATTTAAAAATGGGGGGGGGCGGCGTTATACTAGAGCAATGGAAATCAGTCATCATCAGTAAAGGGAACTTCGTTGTACAGAGGCAGTATATGTTGAGAAAGGCAAGAGTGGAAGGCTGTAGCCTTTGTGGTAACCCTGTGCTCTTCTGCCAACAAGTCTGGCAAAGAGGTGTAATATATGGGTGTTGTGGTGCAAAGGAACAAAACAGACTGAGTTGGGCTCCTGTTTTGCACCCTGAGCTGGAGAGTAGTGGACATCCAGTGAAGCCACTAAGCCAGGCGACTTTAAAAGAGGATTAGACAGATCCATAGAGGAGAGGGCTGTCTGTGGCTGCTAGCCAAGATGTCTCAGCTCTGTCTCCACAGTTGGCAGCAGCAAAGCTTCTGAATACCACTTGCAGGAAACCGCCGAAGGGAAGAGTGCGCTTGCGCTTGCATCCTGTGTGCAGGTTTCCCGCTGGCTTCTGGTTGGCCACGGTGAGAACAGGATGCTGGACTAGATGGGCTGTTGGTCTGATCCAGCCGGCTCGTCTTCCATTCTTGTGTTCTTAATTGTTATGGTCTCCCTTTCCAGTCTTCAGGGCCGCATGCAAAGATGTCTCTAATTTAAGTTTGTATTTGTTTGCATTAGAAAACTTCTAATTAAAGGATGTAATCTTGTTTTAGCATCTGAAAATGTGAGGCATGTTTCACATAAATGTGTAACGGTGAAACAAAGCTTATGTTTAGCTTTACACAATAACATTCTATTTTTCAGCAGAAAGCAATCTATCATGGCAAAATATTAGAATGTTTTGCATTGTCCAAACATAATATTGACATATAGGTCATCTTAGTTGACTGCTGAAGGTAATTAGCTTTCTCTGTTTTTTAGAAAAACAGGTAAGACATTCATTGCATTTTCAGTCATCACAATAATATAAAATGTGTCTAACTTCTGCAGTTCCTTAAACTGATTTAGTGCCAATTGCTTACAGTACAAGCAATGAAAGTGACAAGCATTTTTGTGCTGCAAAAGCAGGCATGATTGACAGCCAAGCTCTTTTTTTTCATGAGAGGCAGCAATATTGGAGTACTTTAAAATGGCCTAGATATATAAAACTTAAAACTGCCAGGTCCTGGTAATATTTGAATAATGGTTGTCACTTGAACTTTTCTTAGGGGTGAGAACAAATGTCATTTTCCCCTGTCAAAAAACTCCAGGTACAGAAGCCATGTAAATACACTTGTCAGATGTAGCATAACACATCCCCTTGAGTGGCTGTAACACTTCAATCTCTGCTTCCCTGCCTTCTCTCCTCCCATCTTTTATTAAACTCATACATCAGTGGATGTGGTTGCATACCTGCATAGAAGTGGGCCTGAAAGTATGTAATCAGCATAACAGTTTGTGCATGAAGTGACAAAAAGTGTTGTGGCAACTTAAAAATGAGTGAGATAACAGGAATATTTTGTAGGCAATAACCTAGTAAACTAATTTCTCTGCTTTGGAAACTGCTACAAAGCTTAGCAGAGTGGTGACATAGTACAAGGTGATTTGTTTGGTGAAAATTGGAATCTAATAACATGATAGAGCAATGATGCAGTTGCTTCATCCACATGACCAGAGAAGGGGAAAAAGCTCACTGTATTCACTCAAGCTGTATTTCATAAGATCGTTGTCCCTCTTTAGGGGCAACCTAGAAATGGCATTGGAGATGTGGAATGCATTTGTCTTGTGCTGTGTTTATTTTGTTGCTAAAAGTAGCTGCAAGTGATGGGAGGAATTTAGCTTGGACTGGCAGCAGAGGGAAAAGGATAGGCTGGAGCTGGTATCACCTTGTCCCTCAACACTGGTGCCCTGATGCAAATCTCCCAGTCCAGGAGCTGCTTTTAGCAGTAAAGACAAACACATATAACCACCTATTGTGTCTGCATGTTCCCCCCTGTGCAGCTGGCAGCAGCTGTCGTTGGCATTTGATGGAAGCTATATAATGAAGGTGCACACACTTCTGTGCTGACTGAATGTGACAATGTATGGGCTCATCTCTGTCCTAAAGGGGCTATAGGTGCCAAACCAGCCATGATTGGGAACAGGCACTCATTGCCACCAAGGCCACCTGAACATCTAGTGACAATGTTGGACCCAGGAGTATCCTGGAGCTATGGACTTTTCCTTCCAGGAGAGGGCCACTCTGTCCAGAACAGGCTCTCTTCCCACCTCCTGTTGGTTGAGAATACGTTGCCCCTCTACCTTTTCCGGATTCTGCTTCAATTTACTGTTCCACATCCAGCGCATCACCACCTCCAAGCGGTGGGAAGGTCAACGGCGTTTCCGTGCGCTCTGGTTTCCTCACGGTGTCCTGTTGTGCCAGAAGCAGTTTAGTCCTGCTGGCCACATGACCTAGAAAGCTGTCTGTTGACAAACACTGGCTCCGTCAGCCTGAAGCGAGATGAGCTCCGCACCTCATAGTCACCTCTGACTGGACTTAACTATCCAGGGGTCCTTTACCTTTACCTTTTTACCCTTCTTACCTAATAGGACAGCTCACATAATATACAGTGTTCCCTTGGTACTTGAACGGGTTGGTTCCTGAACCAATCGGTTCCCAAACTCTGCAAACCCGGAAGTGAGTGTTCCGGTTTGCAAACGTTTTTCAGAAGCCGAACATCCGGCACAGCTTCCTAGGCATCCGATTGAGCGCAGGAAGCTCCTGCAGCCAACCTGAAGCCATGCCTTGGTTTTCGAATGGTTTTGGGAGTCAAGGTACCACTGTAACTGAAATTATATTAGTTGTGCATGAACAAGAGGTCATTAACAAATAAATAATATTTAAAACTATGTAAATAGGCTTTTTTTATTGGATAACCCAAACTGATTCCATTGATATTTTTGAAACTGAAGAAAGTGGATGTGGAACTGGAAATTTCTATTATAATATACAGATTTATTTTTGCATCTTACGCAACGGTCTGTAGCTATTTTTGAATACACATCTGCTGATCATAGAATCAGAATCCTGTAACTTCCTAAGAAAGTCACCACTGGAAGAACTGAAATTTCTTTTTCATATAATTTGATCAACACATTAGGCACTCCATTGGCAGCTTAATTGGTGGGGACCCTTGAACAATGTATATTTATCACCTTGCAGAACTGTTCCCACTTCTAGGGGATTAGCATTGGCAATCTAGTATTCTAGAGAGAACTTCCTTTTTTAAATGTGACATAATACAGTAAAGCATACTCTCCATCCCAACCCCAACACTCCACCATTTATTGAAGAGTAAGAGTATCTTAAGTCAGTGAGTAGGGGCTACACCTGGAGGGCTACAGGTTTCCTGTTCCTGCTTTAGTACCCCTTTCATCAGTGCTGTGCTACTCCTTCCTTTAAAAAATGAAGTCTCTCTCTCTCTTATAATCAGAATTTTTAAAAATTAAGCTTGCGGATTAAAGAATATTCTAAATCTGTGTCTGTACAGCAATTCTGTAAAAAGAAATATTTTGATCCTTTTTTCTAGGATGGGGAATTCAAAATATTATAAAACCGTTCTCTATTGGGCTTGGTTGGAAGGGACATAAAGTTGCTGCCTTGCTGAAGCAAAGCAGGGCTGTTGTTGTCTGATCAGTGCCTGGATGGGAGACAGTTTGGGGTCCCATGGATGCTACCTTGGTTTACATGACAGAAGGAAAGTGGGATAGATTTGTCATAATTTAAATAATGTGGTTTCTGCTGATTCTGTTGTATACTGAATTACCTAATTTGTGTTTTAGCATACACTGTAGTTTAATTGTTCTTTATTTTGATCTCTGTTAGCATCTCATTTAAAACAATTTTTAAAAGAACTGGATTTTAAATAACCTTATGCAGGACAAGTGAGTACAAAATATCTTTTCTGTTGGAAGGAGTTATTCAGGCAGCTTCTCATGTTACCAGTACACAGCCAATTACTAATTGCCAGTATTAATTACTACTATCTCTTTTTGTAGAAGGATAACTATGGAAAGTCTACACAATTACTATTCTCCTTTTTGACTCTAAAAATAACTTCAGCACAAGTATTTAAAGGAAATCTTTGCAATTTAAAAACATAATTTTAATGAAGTTTTCTAAGTGTGTGGATGTATTTAACTTTATTTTTCCCCCACTATACAAGGGAACAACCCATGGGTGTAGCCGGGGGGGGGGGAGGGGCAGGGAGGGGCAGCTGCCCCCTCCTAAATCAATAAAAATCAATAAAAATACATAGCTAGCTGAGTTTCTGCCCCCCCCATCTTGACCAGTTCCCTGTTGCTTGCCCCAGTACACTGAGCCAGTAAGAAGGACCTGGAAGAGGTCCCCTCCTCCCGCCCCTAGCCCAGCTCCCTAGGCTGAGACCAGGCCATTCCCTCTCCCTTCTCAGCCTCCTTTGTTCTGCTGAGTTTGGGAGCTATGGGGTCATTTCACGCCAAATCACCCGGTGCCATGTGCTCTGACAACTTAGATTTTCTCCCAAGAAAAATTATGTGTAGATAGTTATCGTAAAGGTAAAGGGACCCCTGACCATTAGGTTCAGTCGTGGCTGACTCCGGGGTTGCGGCGCTCATCTCGCTTTATTGGCCAAGGGAGCCGGCGTACAGCGTACGGGTCATGTGGCCAGCAGGACTAAGCCGCTTCTGGTGAACCAGAGCAGTGCACGGAAATGCTGTTTACCTTCCCGCTGGAGCGGAACCTATTTATCTACTTGCACTTTGATGTGCTTTCGAACTGCTAGGTGGGCAGGAGCTGGGACTGAGCAATGGGAGCTCACCCTGACCTTCTGATTGGCAAGTCCTAGGCTCTGTGGTTTAACCCACAGCGCCACCCACGTCCCAAGATGAGATAACCTCAAATCAATTTTTAAGGATTTTTTGGTCCAAAATTGGGCACAGGAGAATTTTTTTTAATTCCCCCCCCCCAATATTCGCGCAATATAGGCTAATGCAATTTCTGCGTCAGTTTAGAAAAGACCTCCCGTTTCGCTTATTTTTCAACCAATTGGGCTTATTTTGGTATCAAAATAAAGCTGATTGTGGTCTCTTTCAAAAGAAGGCATACAAATGGTATTAAGTGCCACAGAAAAAGGTCATCAACCATTCAAAGTGAATTTTTGTCATTCCTGGTAGGTTTGATAAGCCATTGTGCGCAAACCACAACTAACACGTCTATCATACTTTTGTGTGTGTTTGTGTAGAATGGGCTAACCATATATTTGTTATGTTTTAAAAATAAGGAGGGTGTTTTTTGTGGTTATAAAATAGATTTCGAAGTAATTTTATTGATTTTGTACATGTTTAAGGTCTCTTTGAGCCTGAAATAACTCACACATTTGTGAGGATAGTTAAAATTGTACCCTCTTATGTTACAGTGTCATCTGATATATCTTAAAAATTAAGTTTTATTGATTATTTAATAAAACAAAATACGTCTCAGAGCCCTTGTTCATTTTATTGTGTAAAACAGTTCTGCAATGATATGGTCAAAGCTATTTTGTTTCCCATACAAGTAATACGGTTAAGGAATCTGTTTTGACCGCTGTATGCAATACGACCTTTCTGAATCAGCAAGAAAAAAAGTATTTGTTTATTTATTTACTTTAAAAACGTCTAACAAGTTTCTTGTGAATGAAACCAAAGGATTCAGTGCAGATTTCTGAGCGAAGGTGTTCTGTGCTCATTGGGTGTCCCTCCTGTCAGCAACCCTGAGGCCGTGTTCTGCACCCGGGCTGTTTCCGGGTCAAACCCAAGGGAAGTCCCACTCGGAGTGCATTGCAGTAAACCAATCTTGAAATCACGACTGCCTGAACTGCTCTGGTCAAGCTCTCCTGGTCCAGGAATGGCCATTGCTTTCAGGATAGGCACAGCCGGTAAAAGGCACCATTGCCCGGAGTGGCTGGGGGAACTCATATAAATAATAAAATTATTGTTATTATCTAGCTACTGAGACAGACCTGGATCCACAAGCACTCCCAGGCTGCATACCTGAAACCCATCCAGGACAGGCAACTGACCAGTTTCTCTGATACATCTATGAAATGCTAAGCCATTTAGTTTATTTATTTCATATTTATAAAATACTTCCCCAGTTCTCATAAAGGTTTTATTGTTGATCTTAGTAATTCATTTGTTTTATAGAATAGGAACTTAGTGCTTTGTACTGGGGTGTGGGTGTGGGTGTGTGCGTTTGCATGCACTCACTCACTCACTCACTCACTCACACAAAGACACTGCTAAAAATTTTTAAGAATTATGCTGTTCAGAAACAAATCCACCATCTGAAAATCTGGCCATTCACAGTTACATAGGCAAGTTATTTTTAAAAGTCCCTTCTATAAGATCACTTCCTAGCTAGAGATATTTTTCTTGGGAGGAAAAAAAGAAAAGCAACCTTCTTTAGGGAAGCTTTTAATGTTTAACAGATTACTGTATTTTAATACTTTGTTGGAAGCCGCCCAGAGTGGCTGGGGAAGCCCAGCCAGGTGGGCAGGGAATAAATTATTATTATTATTATTATTATTATTATTATTATTATTATTATTATTATTTGGTGATCCCTCGTAGCCGAGTAAGATTGTCTTCCATGAACACTGTCTTAACAGTAAGTCCGTACTTGACTGTGGAGGCCAATTCTGGATCCACACATCCTTCCACAGTGGGGACATGGGTTTCCGAGTGGGAGTTGATCACGGTGAGGGTTTGCCAAGCATGCCTTCCTCTTAGCACATTTCTCCCTTTTGTCCTGAGTTTGAGCGTCTTCAAAGCCCATGACACCTTTGGTCAAGGCTGTTCTCCAATTGGAGCACTCGCAGGCCAGTGCTTCCTAGCTGTCAGTGTTTATACTACACTTTTTTAGATTTGCCTTGAGACAAGTCTTTAAACCTCTTTTGTTGACCCACCAGCATTACGCTTTCCATTTTTAAGTTCGGAATAGAGTAGTTGCTTTGGAAGACGATAATCAGGCACCCGCACAACATGACAAGTCCAACAAAGTTGAGGCTGAAGAATCATTGCTTCAACACTGGTGATCTTTGCTTCTTCCAGTACACTGGCTTTAGTTAATTCACCTGTCTTCGCAAGTGATACGTAAAAATTTTCGGAGACACCGTTGATGGAGTGTTTTGAGGACTTGGAGATGGCCTGATGTCTTGAAAGTAAATTACAGGCATTTATGTTTTTGTACTGAATTGTACTGAATTAAGAACGTGTGACATCATTTTGTGTAGACATGAAAGTAGATGCAGTGTAACAAGATTTTGCAAACTGTAGTGTTTAGAATAGCAAATTAGTTGCTGATGAAAGTGCTTGCTTAAAATAGTTACTATTAAGATGGCATATTTGCACTGTGTGATTTGCTAGGTAATTGATGGATCAGATTGTTAAACCATTCATTCTGGTATGCGCAGCACAGAAGACAGAAGGAGCCCTACTGTGCATCTAGAGCGTATTAAATAACCCTGAACAACTTTTGCAAAGAACATTGGGGGAAGATAAATTTTGTAATAAAAGCTGTGTTCTAAACACTATTTCTTAAATTGAAGAAATGCTAATCTTGTCACAATCAGCAGCTGGGATACTGCAATATTATTTCCCTCTCTTAGAGGTTAATTAGGCTTCTTTCAAAATGTGCCCTATTTATCTGTAGATTCACATGATTCAGCTAGTGCTGGTTGTACAAAGCAGACCCGTTAACAGGCGGGTGTGTCCAACTGCTTAATTAGCCAGAATAAAAAGGTCCTTTGTCAAACAAGCATCTGTTGTTGGTGACACACCTGACAGTCACATTAGGCAAGGATGGCTAGACGGAAGTTGGGCCCGTCTCTCCTTCCGTCATATACAGTTCATTTCCATAGGGGCAGTGTTCTTATGAGGCAGCAGAGGGCTATTTAGCTTTTCAGAAGAGATTAATCTGACTGCCTTTGTTGTGTGATAAGCAAATCACTTGAAAAGAACACTGTAAAAGTACTATACTACAATTACTTTGAAGCACGACATCTCGGTATCCGTTGATGGATCAAGCAGGTATATGGAAAATATTGAGCATGCCGCGTTCTGTCTTCTGCAGTACAGTGGTACTCGGGTTACATACACTTCAGGTTACATACGCTTCAGGTTACAGACTCTGCTAACCTAGAAGTATTACCTCAGGTTAAGAACTTTGCTTCAGGATGAGAACAGAAATCGTGCAGCGGCAGCAAGAGGCCCTACTCTCTACAGTAGGCTCAGGTGAAAATATGTGTTAAAAACCCATATTTCATATAGACACTGCAGTCTCCACTGTGCCTAATTTCTGAAGGAAACACAACCCTGGTTCAGTGCCAAGACACCTGGGATCTTGCACCACGTGGCAGAGATTGGGGTGGCCCATAACGATAGATAGATAAAGATAGATATTCTCCACTTTCGTGACAGTCAAACACATCTACAGTGGTACCTCGGGTTACAGATACTTCAGGTTACAGACTCCGCTAACCCAGAAATATTACCTTGGGTTAAGAACTTTGCTTCAGGATGAGAACAGAAATCATGTGGCGGTGCAGCAGCAGCAGAAGGAGGCCCCATTAGCTAAAGTGTTGCTTCAGGTTAAGAACAGTTTCAGGTTAAGAGCAGACCTCCAGAACGAATTAAGTTCTTAACCTGAGGTACCACCGTATTACTAGCACACAGAATGCCTTTAACAATCATTGTGATACACACAAAAATAAAGGTAGCCATGTTAGATCCAGAGAAACACCCACTGAAGGGTCATGCCAGAAGATTATCTTTCTGCCCCTCCCCGCTAACGTTCCTGAGCCCCTCCTCAGCCTCTTCTGGAGGCCAGAGATGGTGACCCTGCCGAATGAGGTGGGCTGCAACATAGGGGCTAAGGAAAAGGAGGACTTGCTGAAAATTGGGCACCTTGCACTCATGAAAGTTGCCTCAACCTGATTTTTAGCAATCCCTCTCCTCTGTAGCATCCTATACAAAACCCACTCCTTTCAGCAGGTCCCCGAATCCTTAGGAAAGGCTTTTTACCAGGCTAAGGTAGCTACCAAGAAGAAGAACTTTCCATCCATCCCCATCCACTGATGTTTTTCTGGATCTGTCGCTTTAAAAAAGATCAGTTCATCAAAACAACAGAAAGTACATGTTGCTATTAGAGTTAAATTTTGTGTTTTAATTTGAAATAGCAAGAAGGTTTTATGGTTTCGTATTTTAATGTACTAAAGAAGCCTTCAAAACAATCAAACAGTTAAAATACTATTCAAAATGTAACTTTTTTTTGTTGCTACAACCAGTCATTTACTTAATTAAACTCAGTCATTTATTTCATGACTTTTATTTTTCTTGCTGAAAATGTACAAGTTAGAGAAATATGCCTGTATCCCTATTGTCCATGTGCCATCCTTGGCTGGGAGTGAGGTGAAGAATTCCTGTAAACTCCTCCTTACTTTTATATTGGTCTCAGTTTTTAGTCGTGAGTGCCCCTGTGAGCCACCCAACTGTACATTTCTTAAACGCTGAGCTATGAATGCTTCTGTGATACCACAGACCATGGTATTCTTCTGGACCATCTAGGGGAGTTCGGAACCCCGTTAGGCAACGGTTTTGCTTCTTCCTCCTGGGTCATGTCCAGAAAATGGTGTTGGGTGGCGAGTGTTCGGCCCCCTGGGCTCCCACTTGTGGAGTGCCTCTGGGCTCTGTCCTCTCCCCCATGCTGTTCAATGTCTATATGAAGCCACTGGGAGAGATCACCGGGGGGGGGGGGGGTTGGCTGTGTGTTCACCAGGATCCCTACCTCTTCTTTAAATTGGAACCAGCGAAGGTGGTGAAGGTCCTGTGTGAGTGGAGGCAGTTGAAGGAGGAATGGAGGTTAGCAGATTGAGGTTGAATCCTGTCAAGACAGAAGGGCTGTTTCTGGGGGATGGGGTGGGCAAGAGTCCTGAATGGGGAGTGTGTTCCATACTTTAACGGTGTCTTATATGAAGGAGTTCTTTCTTTTGTCTGTCCTGAAGCTTCCAACATTCAGCTTCGTTGGATGTCCCCAAATTCTCGTGTTATGAGAGGGGGAGAAAAGCTTACCTCTGCTTTCTTCGCACCATGCATAATTTGATATACCTCGTATCATCTCCACGCCGCCCCCCCAACACACATCTAAACGCAAAAGCCCCCCAATGTTCTAACCTTTCCTCGCAGGGGAATTGCTCCAATCCTCTGATAATTTTTGTTACCCTTTTCTGAACCATTTTGAGCTCTACAATATCCTTTTTGAGGCGATGGGACCAGCAGTGTACGCAGCGCTCCAAGTGCAGCATTGCCATATATTTATATAACGGTATTATTTTCAGTTCCTTTCTTAATGATCCCTCATATGGAATTCACCTTTTTCGCAGCTGGCAAACTTTGGGTTGATATCTTCATGGAGCTATCCATTACAAACCCAAGATCTTACTCCCAGTCACTAACTACCAGTTCAGACCCCATGAATGTTTTTGTGGAGTATAGGGTTGCTATTATTATTATTATTATTATTATTATTATTATTATTATTATTCATTTTGTTTTGGCCCAATGTGCATCACTTCACATTTGCTGACGTTGAATTGCATTTGCCATTTTACTGCACATTCACTCAATTTGGAGAGATCCTTTTGGAGCTCCTGGCAATCCCTTTTTGTTTTAACCACTCTGAACAATTTGGTATCATCAGTTTGGTATCCAGATCACACTAGATCATTAAAGAACAAGTTAAAAATCCCAGGTTCAAATACGTGTCCTTGGGAGGGTCCCTGTTTTACATTTTCCCATTATTCATCCCTTTTGTTTCTTCACCAGTTACTGCTCTATAGTCGGACCTTTTCTCTTCTTCCATGTCTGATAAGCTTCCTCACAAGTCTGTGGTGAAGTTCTCACCAGAGGAGGGAGCTGCTGGATTATGAAGGGAACGTGGCCACTTGAAGTGGCCAGTCTTTAAAAGAGAGCACAACCCTTAACATGCTTATTTTTCAATTTCATGCAGAAACGACAATGCAGACATCAGAGACTGGTTCGGACACAGGTTCGACAGTGACTTTACAGACTTCTGTAGCTGGCCAAGCAGCCGTGCCCACCCAGGTGGTACAGCAATTACCAGTGCAACAACAGGTAAAGTGCTTGCTTGTCAGATATGGATGAAACATGGAAAACAAGTCATTTTCGTGCAAAGCCAAAGTAGTCTCTCTATCCATCTATCTATCTAGATCACCCAAAAAAGTTCTGTGTTTCAGTTTTACTCCAGCTAAAATGGCCCCCTAATAGCCTTTATTCAGGGTGTTGCTGCACCTCTTCTCCCCACATCCAGGCTGCTCCCTCCCCAAATGCAGCCTCCCTACCGGCCTCCTGTCTTCAGCTGCGGAGTCATGGAGTCCAAGTGCAGGGTTAGAACCATCTGTGTTTATCACAGCTCTGTATGGAGCTCTAGAGGGAGATTCATAATTAGTATGTAAATGGTGTTAGCTTCATACAAAGGCTGGGTGGGTCAAGGGTTGAAGGAAAATCTTTAAAAAATGCACCCTAATTGGCCCCAGCTTCTCCAGTGTTGGTTCATTCGCAAAATGTTTAGAATGAAGAAGGGAAGGACTTTGTTCCCTTACAGTATTCTAATCCGTGTGTACTAAATCTCATTGTGACATGAAAAGGGGGGCTTCATTGATTTATTGTATGTTTGTGGAATATTGTATGGGAAATGCAAAAGGTTTATGTTTAGTGTAGGAGACCAAAACAGGCAAAGAAATGAATGAAAATAAGTGAAGGCTTGTGAAGGACCCCACCTTAAAAAACCATTTTGTCTTCATGAAGCTTCTCTGAAGATCTTTCTTGGGTGACATTGGACTCTGGTTCACTTAAAATCAATAAATCCTCTTTGCTGGAGGGATGTGGGAATCTTGGAACCTTTTTCCATGCTAGGTAGAATACCAGGGTCTTTAATATCATTTCTAAAATAATTGAACAACAACTCTTGCCAAATCCAGCTTTAGCGTTCTTTCATTGAACATAGATTATGACCTCATTATTTGACATCAAGATTTAGGGTTTTTTTTACCCCCTATTGATAACTGCACGTTTGGTGAAAGCTTCTGTTTGGCATTCTCAGGCTGAGCTACCCTTTGTGGGATGTGACTGTCTCAGAGCGACTCACTAGTCTTAGAAGAGGGGCAGAAGGTATAACGAAGAGAAATACCTTTGTGGAAATTTGGTCTCCTGTCTTTTCATATGTAATGGGGAAGAAGATAACAATTCTCACTCAGCAACTACTCAGATTTGTCTTATATTAACCATTAATACCTTAAGAATATGCATGAAATGACACTACATGCTCAATGTAATGTTAGTTGTGGAGATTGTATTACATAACTAGACTTGTACCCAGCTTTTGTTGTTAACAGTTTTATTATTCTCTACATGTTTTTGCTACTTGAAAAAATACAGTATTTAGTCTGCTTTATTTGAAAGTGCTATACAGTAATTAAAATTTCAAATTGGATTTATAAATCTGAGTGAATTGAGCTGGTTTAACTCCTCTCAGTCTTCTGTTTGAAAAGCATATTGTCTGGAGCAATACCTTCCCTTGTATAATGCTTCGTTTTTCTCATTCAAGGTGGCTTTTAATTTTGCGCTGAATGTTTTTATCCACTTTTGATGTTGTTGACAAACATTGAATAGCAGCATGCTGTATAAATTGATGCTCCATTTGTTCCTGTGAGGCAGCAGATTTTACAGAAGCATGTAATTTGTTTTGGTATGCCTTTCTTCTGCAAATGACAATGAAAATAATGACTAATAAAAGACAGTGTTTTGAGAGGCTTCAGCTACCACATTGCGATATCTTTTGCCTCATCTGCCCTTGAGCCCTTGCTGTTCAACTGGATATCTCAGTGCTCAAAGGAAACTCTTACAGTAGTGTGTTGCGTCTTTCTTTACCGTCTTGGAAACCAGAGGGTCAGGCTTGAAAAGTTGAATGGCCCTTGGTCACCAACTTACATTCTGATATTTCAACCTTTTCATTTTGGTTCATTTGTTCAACATTTTCTATAACCTCATGGAAACGGCTTGTGGTCGTTAAACGGGAATCTAAGACTGAAACGCAGATTAGGTTCCTAAATGTGCTGGATCATTAATTCTGATGTCTCCATTTTAAAAAGAGGGGCTGAATTGGGATGTGTGCCACATCTTTCCTGACCTTGAAAATGGGTGCAGGAGCTTTAACTTGAAACATAGAATGGTGTCCTGCACATATTTACCAGTGGTTACTGTAATACAGGCTTCCTCAACCTCAGCCCTCCAGATGTTTTTGGCCTACAACTCCCATGATCCCTAGCTAGCAGGACCAGTGGTCAGGGATGCTGGGAATTGTAGTCTCCAAACATCTGGTGGGCCGAGGTTGAGGAAGCCTGCTCTAATATCTCCATCTTCAAGGCAGATGTCCCATGAGAATGTATTTTGCATTTTCTTTTCCCCATCCTTTGAAAACATATGAAGACTATGCTGGTATTCAGACTTGAATCATGTATCTGCCCAATTTACTTTTTCTATCTCAATGTTCAACAGAGTTTCCACATTACGTAAGTAGAGACTTTCCGGCTAAGTGGAGAGTGCTCCTCCAAATTGAGTTTCTTTAGAAAATAAAGAACCAGTGAAGATGAGCTAAAGATTTACCTGCAGCACGTCTTACCTTCAGGGATGCTTCTCATATAATACAGGAACCAACCTGCTTGACCCTCTTCTGTTGGGGGGCATCAGTGGGGAGTACAGTCACTGTCAGTTTTTGGCACTGGCGTTTCTTGCTCTGTTCAGTTTTCTTGTTTGAAGGGCTGTCTTTTCTTTCGTTTCTCCTCCGCTGTCTTCCATTTTTCAGCTTGCTGCTTTTGAAAACCTGGTGACATTTTTGTCTTAATCAGAGTCCCCCTACTCAGTTTTTAATTCTCATTCTACTCTCATTTCTATTCCGTGTAGGTTTTCCTGCATCGCATCTTCTTGTAGGGGGTCTTTGAACTGTCATTTGGTGTTCAATAAATCTGCAGTTTTTAGGATCTTTTTATTTCAAAACATGTTTCTTTTTGCTGGAAAGAAAGAAGATAACTTGGTTATCTTCTTTTGAAACAGTTACCCCTGCTGCTCTTTCTTTTGGTATTTCTTTTTGACATTCTGCTTTCCCTGACGACTGTGGTGGTGAGGTTGATCTTGTTCTTTCATTATCTTGCCAGTCTTGTAGTGCTCACTTTTTCCTTTGTAAATTCCGGTTATTTATCTTTGCTTGCTGCTGTTTACTGTACCATTGGATGTCTTCCTTTTTTGCTTTGGGGTTTGACCTTAAAAGGCATAGGAAGCTGCATTATACTGATTCTGACCCCCAGTCCATCCAGAGGTGCCAACAAGATTGTTTGGGCCTCATAAACTGTGTGTTGACTGGGTCTCCTGCTGCACTTACAAAAAACACACATTTGCATAAGATTTAAACACTATGTTCAACTGCTTAGGAGTGCCTGGTTGTGCCCAGGAATTCAAAGAAATGGGTTTTTATATGGATAGTGTTTTTGTGAGTTTGGGGCTATGTCCTCTCACACACTATGCCAAGGCTCCAACCTAACCCAGGAAATGCTTGACACAACCCCAATTGGGGGAGATGCTACTGTTTAATTGTGGTCCACCATATTCATTCAACATGGCATCTAGCATCCAAAAGTAGATGGGGACCACCTCATTAACCTTCATGCAGACTTGGGCAACAATATCTTCAGAACCATCCATATTGGTGCAGATTGGGCCTGCGATGCCAAATTTGTCAAAATCACAACAAATGGGGTAACAGTATCTTCAGAGGTGTCCAAATCAATGCAGTTTGGACCAGTCACACCAAAAATCAGGCAAAGGCATACCAAATTCATGTTTCAGTCCACCATCTTGGTTCAGAATGGCAGCAGGTGGCCCAGTGTTGATGAAAATCCATGCTCCTGTGTCAGAAATCCCGGTGCCAAGTTTGGCGACAATATCTTGAGAGGCATTAGATTCATAGAGAACACACAGACAAATCAGTTCCAAAAATAAATAATAGATGCAATTTTGTACCCTCTTTTGTAAATGGGAATGGAGGGCCCAAAAATAAATTGAACCCCACAAACAGGTAATAAGATGTATTGACGCTTAGACTGACAGTAGGTGAAGCTTTCTGTGTAATTGTATTTCTCCGCAATAAAAGTCTTGTCCTGCTTAATTTCTGCCTTCCACACAGCTGTAAAAGGCACAAGAGCACATCTCTCCCCAGTGCCAACCCTAAACAATGTGAAGGACTCAAGTTAGGGTAAGAACAATAACAGTAACAAAACATTTTGGCAGTTTGATAATAGATTTTAAAGGAAAACTATTTAAAACGACCACCTGTAGCTAAATAAATGTAATGAATCCCCATGACAGGGTGAGCTCCCGTTGCTCGGTCCCTGCTCCTGCCAACCTAGCAGTTCGAAAGTACGTCAAAGTGCAAGTAGATAAATAGATACCGCTCTGGCGGGAAGGTAAACGGCGTTTCCGTGTGCTGCTCTGGTTTGCCAGAAGCGGCTTAGTCATGCTGGCCACATGACCCGGAAGCTGTACGCCGGCTCCCTCGGCCTATAGAGCGAGATGAGCGCCGCAACCCCAGAGTTGGCCACGACTGGACCTAATGGTCAGGGGTCCCTTTACCTTTACCTAACGTGTGTATATCAGTAGGCAAAGGTAAGGGTCTCCCACCAAACTACCCCAGTCACCCCGACTGAATCAGGAGCATCGTGGGCTTGTCTCCTGCATTCGTCAACCAAGAAGACATGAGGCCAGGATGATCTCGCCCCAGGCCACGTCGTCTGCTGTCTGGCTTGTGGTCTTCCTTTATAGGGTTCCTTTATAGGGTTATCCATTGGTGGTGATGTTCTATGAGTGTGTGGTGAATTATGCCACATCCTGTGTTCTGTCATGGCAGCTCTGGCAAATTTTCCAATGCAGAGTGACTACCCTATGTACACTACCTAATTTGCGCAGGACTCCCCCCCCCCCCGGAATACCCATGTCACTAGTGGTAGCTTGAGAATTTGAGGTGAAGGGCTTGTTCAAATGAGGTTGCTGGAAGAAGATTGAAATATGCTAGGATGCCCACCTATACCTCATTTACTTTGGTTCTCCAAACTAATTTTGTGAGTTTGATTCCCCCCCCTTCCTCAGATATCTAGAATTGGGTCTTTAAAATTTGATATTTAACTGGTTTGCCCATGAAATATAGCTGAGTGATGTGAGCTAGATAGATAGGTTCCTTTTTACAATAACAACTACAAGTACAGCTTATTTTGGGTTGCCCCAGCCACTCTGAGCAACTTCCAAGAGAATATGCAAAAGCACAACAGAACATCACACGTTAAAAGCTTCTCAATGCAAGGCTGCCTTCAGATGTCTACAGAAGGTTGTGTAATTATTTATCTCCTTGACATCTGATGGGAGGGCATTCCACAGGGTGTAACTACCAAGAAGGCCCTCTGTCAGGTTCCCTGTAACTTCACTTCTCGCAGTGAGGGAACCACCATTATACAATTCTTGTTTTAGAAAAGAATCCTAGCATGGCGAGTTCTCTTAAATCAGGTCTCTTATTGATATGTAAGTCTAGGTAAAATAAGTTTGGGGTTTTGTAAAAATACTTAGGATATTAGTACTGTAATTCCATTTTGTCTTTTTTCACAAATCTGTTAAAGGCTCACTCTTTTCCCATTTACTGATTTACAGATTGAAAACCTGTTTACTTGATTCACACAGTTAACAGAATTTTATATTGAAATTGCCCATACAGTCTTGCCATTTATAGACATGTAAACAGAAAACACACCTGTTCAACTCCTTTCATATATTGAGATCTTGTGCATTGTACAGGCAAGCTGGAGATGGAAAATCTTACAGTTCTAAGTCTGGCTTGGTTAACTTAAAACCTGTTGATGAGTCATTAGGTTTAATGCAGTCTGAATTGGGAACTATAACGACAAATATATTCATGCCTCATTAAATTACAGCTGCACACATTCACCCGCACGTACAAATGCACAAATTCCCTCACTCTCAGTAGTTACTGAGAGTAACAACCCCCTAGGTACACATATTGTATATATTGTTTATTGTATGTAGCATACACAATTTGGGGTGTATAAGAGGCTGAATGCATGATATACATAGGTTTTATGCCTTTGAGAGTTATATCCTCTGGGTGTGCAACAGGGTAGAGAAGAGATGGTTTATACCCTGGATGGGGTAGAATGCCCAAAGAATAAATCACAGGGTGTTTGTTTGTTTTTTTGCTTAAGTGGGTGGTGGGCTTATTTACAATGAGCCTTCTGTGATCTGACTATTGTGGATTGATGCTGGCCTGGCGGTGAGATAAATTGTCTACATAAATTGTATCCATGATGTGCCTTGGGGAAATGAGATTGGGGAGGGGGGTGTTGGATGACCGATCTCAGTGATGGGCGAGAGGAAGAAGTTGCCTTCTGGTTGCCCTCCGTCTCCTGCTGCCTCTCCTACTCTGGCAATGCTTCCTGACTCCTGCTGGCTGCTTGCCCTCGTCTGAGATGGGGAGGGCAAAAGCCTTGGTACTCTCCCCCCGTTGGCTTGTGCCCTTGCCAAGTTGTAAGTCTTAGATGACCTAGACGGGGAGGAGATCATCATGGATGCCTTAGTTGAGATTCCTGCATTGCAGAGGGTTGGACTAGGTGACCCTCAAGCTCCCTTCCAACTCTACAAATTAGGATTTTATGAAATCAGCCCCAGCTGGAACGAAGTAGTCAAAGCACCTTATAGTTTCCAGAAGCTCAAAACTGCAAGAATGAAAATGGCCTGGTGTTTTTAAAAAGCACATTGTGACAATTCTTAAATCCTCACATAGGTTTGTAAGCAGATTCAAAATGGAAAGACTTCACAGTTGAGAATAATAGAAATAAATTAATATAATTGCATAGAAGTCATTCCCTACAATATCTGGGTTAGTGGATGACAAGGCCTCAGTTTTTCACTAAAAGTATATGATTTGTTTTTAAAGTGAAGGTATTTGAATTGATTCAAATGAAGAATTTGTACTGATGGCTTTTCAAAGATTTATGTGAATAGCAAAAAAAGAAGATATTTAATTTGCTGGTAACAGCTTTACACAGTCCAATTAGAGTAGCAGAGACATATAATTGAAAAGCACTTAAGGACTAGAATATCTTTCATCCTCTCTCAATGTGTGGATAAACAGTACCCCCTGCCAGTCCCCAAAGTAGTGTGAGTAATAGACTACTGGCAGTTCTGCTTCATATTTACTCATTCTATTATCTTCAAGGATAACATCTGAAGATCCACATATAAATCTATAGAATGTATAAATATGGGCAATATGGACATAAATTCCAGGGTAATTTTGTTTGAAAACAGATATCATGCAGCAGAGCGGTCAGGATAAAAGATAGCGTAAGCTGCATTTTTGTTATGTTATCAAGAGTTCAGAATCCAGTTGACAGGAAATAGCATGAATTTGTCCAGACATCTGCAATGCACCTGAAGGAAATAGACAATTATTCAAAGGCAGAATTTGCTGTCAGAATTAAGTTCCAACTTGCAGCAAACCATGCTTAGGGAAGTAGAACTGTTTGACACAAACCATGCTATGCAATAGGCTGGCAAAGGAGAACTGGAAAACAAGCTGTGGTTTGTACAAGTTATGGTTTGGTATGTGGTCTGAATAGAAAACCCATAGTTAAGTCCCTTGCTTCCAGAGGCCATTGCATCCAGGGACAAGATTATTGAGCAGGAAAGTAACTCTAAACCATGGTTTGCTTGATTGTGTCAGCACTTAAGATATTGCTGTGTTAGACATAGGAATGAGTGTCGGCCTCAGCAGTGCTTTTTCTTGTGCTACTCAGTGGCACACAGTCCCACCACCGAGACCCCCAGAGACGCTCAGCTGCATGGGGAGCCATGGCATGAACAAAGCCCCTCCTTTGCCTGGGCACCTTCTCCCCAGGGCTGACCGGAGTACCCAAGTCCCACTCCCCAAGGGGTGCAAGAATGGGGGGTGCAGCTTGTGATGTGCTTCCCCGCGTGCCCTGGGCTCAGCTGCTGGCTGGGTGCCCCCCTGGTCACCTCACTGGTGGTGCTCACAGTGGCTGTTGCAGGGCAGGGGGAGAAGCTGCCGGTGAATACCGTCACCCTCCCGTCCTCCAAAGGCACTGGGCCTCAGCTTCACCCTCTCTGGTTTTGTACTGTCCTGCTCTTCCATCACAGCCTGAGGAGGAGAGGAGAGGGATTCACTTCCATTTCGGATTAACAGCAGTCTGGTGTTGCATCTGAATCATAAACTGGGGTCATACTATGATTTATTGAAACAAGCCAGCTTCATAAACCACTGTCTGCAGTTGGCTTGTTTCAGCAAACCATAATGAAGACTATCCACACCTTGCACGGCTTCGCGTTTCCTGCTGAATGGTGCTTTCGTCAAAAAGGCAAACAGAATTCTTTGAGCTCCTTGCAGCCATAATGGAAGCTGAGAGGAGAGGGGAAGATACATGAGCCCAAGGCTTGACTGCACTCATTCCTGTTACAATAAACCTTATTTCATTGTTCTGTCCAAGCACAGCCTATAGTTTTGGTTTAAATTATTATTTTAGCACAAACCATGCTTTGTCATGGCATCTGAACAGTTCACAATATTCTTTCCCCCTTCTTTAAAATTTTTTAGCCATGAAGCTAACATTGCTAAGTCACTTTTTGATAATTCAAGTATATTTACAGAACAAGATTGAATCTCTTCTAAATGTCATGTTATGTTATGTTATGTGGACACCTGCTGAAATGTGACTTTTTAATGTTTCATATTTTACTATGTTTTATATATGCTGCAAGTTGCCCAGAGTGGCTGGGGGAACCCAGTCAGGTGGGCAGGGTATAAATAATAAAGTTATTAGTATTATTACTTTAATATTGTACAGATAAATAAGGCAAGCATGCCATGGGGAGCCTGTCCTCAGTCACCCTACTGTGGGTTTGTTTTGTAATCTGTTTAAGAAGCTTCACTGCTTCAATGTTTTTTTATTGCTCACTAATAATTAGCAACAGTAGAGAATAGGTTCTGAATGGCCGAGAGGGAAACGCATCTCATCATGTGACTGATTTCTTTGCAGGTTCAGCAAGTGCAAACGGTGCAACAGGTCCAGCATGTCTACCCAGCCCAGGTGCAGTATGTGGAGGGAAGTGACACCGTCTACACAAACGGAGCTATGTAAGTCCTTCATCTTGGACATCCCACTCATGCATGCAGGTCTTCTACATGCAGGCTGCACATAGGACCGAAGATGGAAAAATGTGTGAGAAAGTGAACATATGAAACTACCCTCACCAATTGTGAATGATGGACCCCCATCATTCATTCTGTGTTTGTTTTGTTTTGTTTTGTTTTTTAAAGCTCCATCACAGTTGACACCTGGTGGTAGCTAATGATCTTTTGTGGTTGGCGTGGATCTTGAGGGGGTGGTGGGTGTTTCTTTGTCACATGATATAGGTGAAGCCCATGTTGAGATAAAAACCATGGTTGGCATTTTTCTTTTCAGTAGACACAGGAAACATAAATAAGCTAATGCCACAAATAAGCTGAACAGTTCTGATTATGGGAGTGTGTGATAATTACACAGTCTTGGGAGTATGTGATAATTACACAGTCTAGGAATTTTGAAAGAAGAGAGAGAGCGCAAGCAAGCAGTGTCCTTAAAGTGGTGCATACGTCATTACAATACCGGGTGATAAATAAAACTGCCTTATGGTAGAGAATCTTTGCCATGCTCATATGGAAATTTTCAGTGAGGCGGAAGCAGCATTCTAGTCAGTATATTATGCACATCACAGATCTGTGAGTTTTCAGACGGTTGATCTATGAGTAGTGAGGTACAAAGAGTACAGTTTTAAGTGGATGACTCTTGAGGTGGTATTGCCTGTTCTCTACCATTATAATGTACTTCTCATGGATGAATGTGACCATGATATGTCACCTGCAGTGTGCAGACAGAAAGAGATTAGTTTAGTGCCTGAATTTTTATAATTATCATTTTGAGTGGAAGACTAATCAAGTTTACTACTTCAGTTTTATGTTAGATATCTCTGATTAATTATAGGTCTCTAGTATTGTGACTTATGTTCCTTATTTTTCATATAGCCAGCCTTCTAGATGCATTTGTTCATTCCCCGTGTTGCAAAAGCTGTTTCCTAAGGGCAGAATTAGACATTTGCCTGGCTTGCACATTACCGTGAACATGCAAGCATGCAGGCTCTGGGAGAGGGGAATGTGGCCGCATTGCCGCTTGGTTCTGCTGCTGTGCTGAGCCAAGCCATGTCATCTAAGCCCAAGGCTGTGGTTTAGCTCTCTCTAAACTAGCTCCAAGCTGTAACCATGGTTTGTCCTATGGTTTGGGCAGCACCCTAAATCAAACCACCAGCAGAATAACTGGGGAG
This sequence comes from Podarcis filfolensis, assembly GCF_964270895.1. Lineage (NCBI taxonomy): Eukaryota > Metazoa > Chordata > Lepidosauria > Squamata > Lacertidae > Podarcis > Podarcis filfolensis. The sequence continues at coordinate 12,513,115 of NC_139621.1, forward strand.
GAGCAAGGTGGCTGCCATTTCCTTTTGAGAACTTGCACCCTCATGCATTTGCACGAAGCGCTGGTTTGGCCTAGTTAGTGTGAACCAGACGCTCAGGAAGGACATGTGGTGCTGCCAAAAATGAAAGCCCAGGGTTGTGTTGTTATTCTCCCATCTCCTCTCCATAATAATTCCAAATATATTGTCTTCAAATAACATTGTGGTTAATGTTTTCAACATCTCTGCTTTGCAGGAATAAATAATTTAAAAACCTATAACAACTTGTGTTCGTTCTCATAAATATTGATGGGTGTAAGCACCTTCCTTAATTTTTAGCTAAGAAATCTTGTCTACTTTCCCCACAGTAATGTTAGCTAATATGATTAAATGTATTAATGTTATTAAATTCTATTACTATCACTACATACTGTTGAAATAACAATAATAAATGAACCCTATGTAAATAGATGGCGAAGTTAAACACTACAGTAGTAAGAACAGGTGTTTGAATCGAGGTTCTTCTGTGCGTTCAAATTTTTATAGGAATTAGGCTGCCTGTAAGGAAATAACACTTAACTGAGTAGAAAATAATTAATTGCAAGGAAAAGCCTTTTCTTGATGGAGTGAAAAGCACCTGTAAAACAGTACTAAACCTAAGAGCAACTTTTGCATGGAAAGATCAGTGTGCTCCAGGTAAACGAAGCCTATTGAATGAGCAGATGAAAGAAAATTTAGGGTCGCATTCAGCTCAGGTACATGCTGAGGCAAGATGAGGTGGCAGAAGTACTAATTTATAAAAGGTGACAGATCATTGTCATGACATTTCCATAGAACCTAATAGAGTCAGCTGGGAATAAATCAATGTGTGGGAGTGTGCCATGTGCACACCACCTTTGAAACTTCAGAAAATATAAAAGATTTACCCTTTCAATGCCATTCTCTTTCATCAGAAATACTGCTACCTGACTTCTTTCCCACAGGGAAATGTCAGAAGGACACAAAACATCCTGAGCACATGAAAATGGTAACTGGCGTTGGACAACTCTATGATTTTATGTTTGTGTCCACAGGGACACACACACACAGAGCCCAGTTCCTGTATACATCGCTTGTGCTTTCCCTTGGACATGCTGATATCTGCAGAATCTGCTTTTGTTTCTTTTTAAAGTTATTGTATAGCTCTCGTGATTTCACACAAGTTTGAATACATATGGGCAAACACGGCAACACACTTTCTGTGCTTGATCAAGTTTTCGGCATCTAAGCTGAGCCATTTTTTTCTGCCCATAAGTGTATGTCATCCTTCTACTGTGAATTAATATTTTGTATTCTGAGCTCAGAAGTACTTGGAGTTGACATCACTGAGAGTGAGCATTTGAAACAGATGGACTCGGTAGTTACACACTTGTTGTGTTTTTCTCTTAGCAAAGGGTGTGTCATCTCCACTTCTAAACATTGGGAATAACAGTTTGCTGTGTTGCAACTTTTGTAGTAAATAGTTTATAGTTTTTTTCCAGGAAAAGAGATTCATCTTAGATTATAAGCTAATAAATTTAAAAGACTTTGTGCAATAGAAAATGCTGTTAGAAATGAGAAATAATATTTAGCTCGATGCAAGCCATTGTGGTGAACAGTTGTCTTCCTCTAGTAAAAGGATGCATCTAAACAGCTTTGTCTTTTCTCTCTTTTTCCCTGAAGACGAACAACCACGTATCCTTACACAGAAACTCAGATGTACAGCCAAAACACTGGAGGGAATTACTTTGATACCCAAGGCAGTTCTGCACAGGTGACTACTGTGGTCTCTTCTCATAGTATGGTGGGCACTGGAGGCATTCAGATGGGTGTCACGGGAGGACAGCTCATCAGCAGCACGGGAGGCACCTACCTGATTGGCAACTCCATGGAGAACTCTGGCCATTCAGTGACGCACACCACGCGCGCCTCCCCAGCCACAGTAAGTAGCGCAGACGCTTCCGTCTCTCTTGTTTGTTTTCAGGAGCAGAAATTCCAGGTTTGCTTAATGAAGGCATGGACTACCTGGCCCTGTTGCCATGCAACCTCTATTCATTTTTGTGTCGCTTCCACAAGGACATTGAAATGAACAAAAGCTTCACAGCAATGGGTCGCAGGGGTTTGTGCCCCAAATAATTGACGCCCACCATGCAAAAAAAGAAAGGGAAAAGTACGAGTCTCATTCTCTTCCATGGTTTTAATCAGATTTATTCGAACAGATTCAGACTTTCAGATGGCTTTCTCTCAAAACTATGTTCAGTAAATTTACTTTGTGGGGAAATAAAATTGCAGAAATTTAGTTAAATATAATGACAGTATCACAGCTTCTTTCACTGCATTCTTTTCAGTTCTGGATTTCATGTCTCCTGTATGGGTCGTTCTAGTTAGTTCTCCATGCGGTTGTCATTCATATTTTAGCTTTCTTGATATTGATAGCAGCTTCAGTCACAGTTGTAGTTTCCATGTGAGCAGGCATTTGACTGCATTAGAGGTATGTATCACAGAGATTAGCAGCTGCATGGAAAGTTGCTAAATGGGAGGTGGATGCAAATGAACTCAATGTTTGAGAACTTTTTATTCCTTAAAAGCAACCAATCCCATTCCTGGTTAATATAAATTGTAGCAGTAAATGATAGTTTGTTTTAATCATGGTTTGTTGAATAGTCCAGGGTCCAGCTTACTGATATTCAGCCAAACCATGGCTTGTTTGATCTAGTGTTGGCTTGCTATTCCTTGAGCTCCTCTGCAAATACCCTGCTGCTACGCTGAAGCTCTTTGTGGCATCTGGGGACTGGCAAGGCATCACCAGCTGTCTTACCTTTGGCTGGTTACAGAAACGGGGCAGTGAACATAAACACTTGCCTTGGAGATCTTTGGCTTCTCCAGAAAGCTCCTAAGCAGTAAAACATCCTCCTCCCACAATCCTTTTGAAGAAAAAGTCATAGAATCATAGAATCATAGAGTTGGAAGAGACCACAAGGGCCATCGAGTCCAACCCCCTGCCAAGCAGGAAACACCATCAGAGCACTCCTGGCATATGGTTGTCAAGCCTCTGGTTAAAGACCTCCAAAGAAGGAGACTCCACCACACAATGCCATGACTTCTGAATGCCATGACTTGCCTTCTGAAAGTCTTCTGCTTGTACCCAGATTATGTAGCTTGCTATCAGGCGAGGCTGTCTTTTGCTCCTCTCAGCAGTGATTGTTCAGTGGGGAAGGGAGACATTAAACTTCTCCATTTCACATTCACCCACCCAGCACACTTGCTCTGACAGCCTCCTCACCCTGCCCATGCACAACTTGGGTGATCCAGGTCTCCCACAAAGCACAATAGTGTAAATTGCTCCAAACAAACCATGATGAGTGATCTTAGTCAGCTTAAGACATACAAACAAACCAGTGTTGAGCTTGACAAACCGTGGTTTAACATTGCATCTGTACGAGGCCATTATGTTATGAGAACCTGTGGTGTTCTAGGTGTTATTGAACTCATATCAGCTCCAGCCAGCATGGCTAATGGTCAGGAGTGATGGGAGTTGTGGTCCTGCAATATCTGGAGGACTCTGCAAAATGGAGGAGAACATACAAATTAAATAGACCTGCTTGTAGCAGCCATGTTAAAATACAGAGGCAGTGGGGAAAAGAGAAAAAAACCCCAAAATAAACAGCATTATGAGATGAATGAGAGAAATATTAAACATTGGGAACGAAACCCAGAAAGCCTTGTAGGGAGCGAAGGTTTCTGAGGTTCCTTTTCTACTCTCTCTGCCTTGCCAGAAAAGCCACTCTGTAAAGTCAGTGGATCTTGTAGATTGGCATTCAAGAGAACTTAAGTTTAAAGAGGAAATCTTATATGGCATTGTGTAGTTATGTCAAGTTCAGATTATAATGTACAGTGGTACCTCGGGTTACAGACGCTTCAGGTTATGCGATTTTGGGTTGCGCACCGCGCCAAACCCAGAAGTACCGGAATGGGTTACTTCCAGGTTTTGGCGCATGCGCAGAAACACTAACTCACGCTTTGCACATGCGCAGAAACGCCGAATTGCACTGTGCAAACAGTGCGGATTGTGAACGTGCCTCCCGCACGGATCATGTTTGCAACCCGAGGTTCCACTGTATATGGATTTTTGGATGCAGACTAGGAGAGGCAAGTTTTAAGAAAGGAAATTACATACATTTCAAATGTTGACCCCTTGATGTAGAAAGTTCACCAACCATGAATATACTGAAAATCAGATTAATTTTTTTACTTGAGGGTTTTTAATCTCTGTGTGTACCTTCTTTCGGGTTTTTAAAAAATAGTATATTACATAATACATATAAATTGTAGGTACATTGCGCTTCCTCTTTACAGCTAGAAACTTTTATTTAAAAATACTTCTCAGTTTTGTTTTGTTTTTTTAAATAACTCTTAAATTGTAGGAATTGTAGAGCATACTTTTCAACTGCCGATGCCATACACAGCAATATCCATAATTGTTGCATGTACCATCTGTTTTGGCAAATTAAAAAGAGAGAATTTAAAAAAACTGAAGAGCTTGAAAGAGAAACTTTCAAGCAGCTTGTGTGCTTTTTAATATTATGACTAATTGGTGTTAAAATAGCAAAAGACAAAAGAGTGGCTGGTAAATTCAAATTTTATATTTGTTCTGTAATGTGAAATACTGTCCCTATTTTGAACTGCATAATTACTGTATTCTTCCTCATTATTTTTGCAACAGCAACCCCCCCCCCAAAAAAAACACCCTATGATGTAGTGGAAAATAAGCTGTTTCAAGATTCCAGAAGTTCTTTGCGTATCTTGTTCTAACAATATGCCATGGGAGCTTACTCTGCTAAGTGTTTTATTATGCGTTTACAAGACAAAGAAATCAGCCAAACTCTCTGTATGCCAGTTTCACTAACCACTTGATGACATCAGTATTATATTTGGAGATTGATGACAGTATTTCTGTCACCTATCACAAGTTCATTTTTTGAAAATCCCAATGTGAAATAGTTACAAAATGGGAAAAGCTGTTGATTTATACATAGAAATGAGTGACAATCAATATGAAAGACAAGGCTTATGTTGAAATCAGATGTTTGAATTCATTGATATTATGATAGTCTTTTATTACATTTTGTCACTGGGCACATTTTTCTGGGATGCCCTGATCACCCACCCTGCCAGCTCTGCATGGCTTTGTGAGGCTGAGTTTTGAGTTTTGCCAGTCAAATAATTCAGATCAGATCCCAGCCTTGTGAAGTGGAGCAGGGCTGGCAGGGCGGTGTGAGAAGGCTGGGGTGATTCAAGGGCTGCATCCGTTGGCCTGCCCCCCCCAGCACAGGCAGGTAGGTGGCACAGCACAGCCCCGCTTGGCTCTGGGGTGTGTGGTGCTCTGACAGTAGCCAGGACTGGGTTGGCGCGGCAGGCTCCATTCACCCTCTGAGCCCTACCGCATCCTGGCATGTGCTGCTGGCAAACCACGCTATGCTGCTGGCGGGTTACACAAGATTTTTCATTGGTGGTTAATTCAAGAATGCTATCCTGAATAAACGGGACGCGGGTGGCGCTGTGGGTTAAACCACAGAGCCTAGGACTTGCTGATCAGAAGGTTGGCGGTTCGAATCCCCACAACGGGGTGAGCTCCCGTTGCTCAGTCCCAGCTCCTGCCAACCTAGCAGTTCGAAAGCACGAAGTGCAAGTAGATAAATAGGTACCGCTCCAGTGGGAAGGTAAACGGCATTTCCATGTGCTGCTCTGGTTTGCCAGAAGCGGCTTAGTCATGCTGGCCACATGACCTGGAAGCTGTACGCCGGCTCCCTCGGCCAATAAAGCGAGATGAGGGCCGCAACCCCAGAGTCGGTCACGACTGGACCTAATGGTCAGGGGTCCCTTTACCTTTATCCTGAGTAAACAGACCTTGATTAATCTAGGCAGAGGAGTTCAAATTATTAGCAAGATTCCCCTGTTCACTTTGGTCACTCTCAAAATCAATGTGAGTTTGCAATCAATGTTTCACTTCATTTGCATACCTGAGATAATGATAGTGATATTGAGTGGTAACTGCCCACTGATGGAAGGGAATCCATTTCGGCCACACACACCCCACTGGGGGACTGGGAGCAGACTGGACTGGACAGATTGAGAGAATGCATGGACCACAGCAGGGCAGAGGGCGACTGCTGAAATTTGCCTCACTTCCTGCTCTGCAGACAGATTCTCATCCATCAGTGAGCAATCACTTGTCACCCAGTGATCACTGATTTAAAACAGGCCAGACAGGAGCCCATATTTATGAAGGTGGGCTTTTAAAAGTATTTCAGCTTTCTTCTCTGCTGATTATGTTTGATCGCAAAAACTAATCAAAGAGTCAAATAAGACATTGATACATCAGGAATAATTGTATTTACTATTTTGAGAATTCCGTGTGAATATTGACACAAGCTGACATTTTAACTAAGAGTCTTTTATATATTTGTGTTTCGGAAAGATTCTACGTTGGGTTTCTTTCAGCTTATGCATGTGGCACTAAATCATGGTTTCGCCTTGTGTGGAAACTGGACAAAAGAGAGGGCTCCTTAAATTAAACTGGCAGGATGGGAAGGGTAGCTTTGGTGTAAAGCACTAGTTCCCAATTAGCTAAGTGCTGCAGGCCCCTTGTTTTTTCAAAAGCCAAGCCCTAAACCCCCTACTTGTGAAAACCACCCATTGGAAACCACTGGTATAGAGGGAAGCCACAGTTTGGTCTCTTTTTGCATTTCCCAAGACATTTACTGGTGTGGGGAAGAGCAAGTATTTTTCAAATACAAATGCTGCAATCACTTCCATGTCACCAGAGTAATGCAAGAAAAGGCCCTTAAAAGAGCAGTGAAATGGTTGCTTAGACATACTAGAAACAAATTATGCAAATTTTCTTAATTTGCATAATTATATGCCAACTCCATAATTATGAGTTACTGTAGCACAACATTTGCCTTTTCAAATGCAAGATATTCCATGTACCACCCAATAACTAAACAACTGTTCTGTTGAAAACATTTTTTTTGAAAGCAGAAAGCACACTTTTTTTTTGTTCTAAGCAGAAAGCACATTGTACATACTGATAATATAACAAATATAAATTTGTAGTGAATTGTTTCCTTAACATGTGGTGGTATGTTGTGCACAAATATTAAATCAATATCTCTGTGTGGAAAAAAATATATTTGTTCACTCTCCTGTTTGAATAGGCATGCATACTCTCTAAAACAATGTGTGTGGGGGGAATAGGGACTTGATCATTAAAAGACGCAATTAGCACATTCATACAGTTGCATATTCCAATACATTGTTATCCCAACTTTCCCCAAACGTTTGGAAGAGTAATCTTAAAAAGAAGCTGTCTTTTGTGAGAATATGGAAAGTCAACATGACAGACACATTTCAATTGTTTATTTGCCATTGTAGCCTTTTATTGGCAAGCAGAAGACTTATTTGTATTTGTGCACATTGCAGGTCTAAACAGATTATTATTAGGAGGAGGACATTATTTCTGGAGATCTAAAATGATTTGTACATTCACATTAGTCCTGTTGTAGACTGAAGGTTTGAATATGGACGATTCATGCAATGCTTCATGTGTACTGAGATTTGCAACCATTTTAGTCTGCATGAATTTAGATAAAACTAGGGTGTATAGTTATTAGTCTATTAATACAAGCTTATTGATATGTTCTTTGTTCTTTGATAAGTCATTTGTTTACTTAAGAGTATAGTGCAATACTTTATGTTACTGTGTTCTCATCTGTTTTAAACATCTCCTCCTCCTCTGTCCAGACTTGACTGGGGCTAAAACACTCCCCATAACAATTAATTTTCCTTTGATATAAAATGCTATTAAGAATACAAGAACATTAGAAGAGCTGTACTGGATCAGGAAAGAGGTTCAAATCTGGAATCACTTGCATTTAAAGGTTCCTTGTATCTTTGGCATTCTAGGTTAGACCACTGTACAATACAGTACTTTACATGTGTCTCCCTATGGTGTATGTTCTGGAAATGGCAGCACATACAGCACCAATTTTGCAATTACATCGTTGGTGGCCAGTTGGCTTCCAGGCTCAGCTTGAAGTGCTGCTTTTGAGCTTTAATGCCCTAAAGTGTCTGGGTCCCTGACGCCATAAGGACGGGGTGTTGGGATCTTCACTGCAGTGAGTTGCCACATGCAGGCAATTTCTTCTCTAAAGCTGCAGAATTCTCTCTAGGGAAGTTCATCTCGCTCCCCTCTTTCTGGTTTTTTAGACATCATGCCAAAGTGGTCCTCTTCTGGCAGGCTTTTGAGTTGCCCTGATTATCTTTTTCCTGCTTCTGCTTTTCTGATCAACATCGCTGCTAATTTGTTTCTCTGGGGTGTTTTTTCAAATTTGACTTGATTTACATGTTTAATATACTTTGTTAGAGACCTTGACGATTCTTCACTGAGATCATGGTTTAAAATAATAAAAATAATAATTAAATAGATTTCCTGGAGAATGTTATACTAAATAAAGTATTTTACAGTTTTCTGTGTCCTATGAGAAGGGCCTGAAGTTCAGTGGAAGGGGACATGCTGTACAGGCGTAAATGGTCTCATTTCAACCCCTGGCATTTCTAGTTAAAAAGGTAGAGGGCTAGGAAAGACTTCTACTTGCTAGAATAGGCAAGAATTGGCTGGATTGGACAATGGTTTGACACAGACAAATACTATCTTCAATTGGTCTCTTCATAATCTGATTAGTGTAGAATGCTCTCTAAAAAGACTCAATTCAGAAAAATAAAAACATGTTTGTGTTTTTGTCCATTCTGTAGTGTTTCTTTCCTCAACCACTAATTAATTTCATGCTGTTTTTATTTCACTCAGAATCATCACAGTAGCTTATTTGTTACTATCTCTCTGAGCAACTTAAGAGGGAAATGGGAAGTTTTATCAAAATGCTTCTGTTTTTATATATTCCCACATACAGAATTTATTTATAAGTGCAAATGCAAATATTCAACGTAAGGACATCTACACAAGGCCAGGATGCAAAGAAAGAACAGATGTGCTTGAAGCATATGTTCCATCAGGAACATCGAGAGATTTATCTTGTCTCCCCCCCCCCCCCCCGCCATTTCGGAACCCATCACCCTGTTTAAACTGAGCAGCGGCCTACATTTCTGCATTGGGAACTGCTCTTGCAAAAGCATTTCAGCAAAGGACCAGATCTGAGTGTAGTTCTCTCCTGCTCATCTGCATTTGTCTTTGGAAGGCCAGGGTGCTAGCCCAGTGAATAAATTGTGGTGGTTTGGTAGCAGTTTACATCATGAGATTAATTAAAGTTGTTCATTTTTCAAGAATCAGCAGGCAAGAGACACATAATATGAAATTGTAGGTCCAAAGAATAAACCCTCCTGGTGCCATCCTGTTCATGTTTAATTGGAAGTATGTCTGACTAAGGTCAGGGAGACCTGCTCCCAGAACAGAGCAGAGGGTTGCAGGCTCAACCAAGTGCTTCAAGTTCTTTGTATACTTATTTTCTAGGATGCTTATCTGTTTTCTATGGATATTATACCATGCTCAGGATTCTGAAATGTTTGCATTGTGGCTTGACAAAAAACCATGTTTTTCTTTCTTTCTTTTTATGGAATGAGCAGGAGGGGGCGGGGCGGCCTTTTTGATAACTTGCTCTTTCAGTTTTGTTGACGCAGTTGTTGCTGCAAAATTTGCTGGGGTAAAGATTTGAAGACTATGCCCCCAATAAATTGTAATAGCTTTGAACTAAAGTTTTCTTTTGAACTTTGGCAATCTATCAAAATTTCTGTGGTCAGTCTTTTATTACTATCTTGTCTTGAGCCCTTTTTTTAATGACATCTATTATCAGATTGAAATGGCGATTGAGACACTGCAAAAGTCTGATGGTCTGTCCACTCACAGAAGCTCTCTTCTCAACAGCCATGTAAGTTGCCTCTTCTTCATGTAAACTAATCCCTTGCTTGATTTGCATGCCTAGCTTGCCTTCTAAATGCTTGTTTTGGTTGCTGCTTTTTTCCTTTTCCTTTTCTTTTTTTGCCTCCTGAATCTTCCTTTCTACTTTTAAGCTCTCATAGCAACTCCTCACTATCTTTTTTCAGACACAATGACAGTGCAGCAAAATTGTTGAGTTGTTTGATTTCATCGCCCTTATAGCATTGCTCAAACCACCATGAGCAATTCTTTTTAAAAAAAATAACCCAGTTTTATTTGGATTGTTAACATAGGCTTCATACTGTTAAACAAAATGTGTATTCTGTTCTCATTTGACTAGGGTAAGATGTCGCAGTTGTGACTTAAGATTTTTTTAAGCAAAGAAATAATTTCACTGCTTTATGCTTCTTCGTTGCCAGTTCCTAATACTCCGCCATGCTCCAGTACGACCAAGAAACACAATATGACTCTTTAGGCGAAGACCTAGCTATAGATAAGAGCATGACTTTCAGAGCTGACACTACTAGAGGGAGGAAGCAGATTTGGCCCCTGTCACAGCCATGTTCTGAGTATCTCCCTTCATTATTTCCCATGCAATCTCCCTCCCATGCAGCCAAGTGGGGATGCTCTTGTGGTGGAGCAAAAGCCTCCCCTCCAAGCCAGACAGGGGTCACCTGGAATTCCGTAGTGGGACTCCAACATCCCTCTGCAGAGAGTCCTTGCCATATGAGGACTGTTTTCATATACAGCCTGCCTCTCAAAATGGCAAGGGTTTTGCCACTTTGTAAAATGGCATTAATTCCCATATATTCATTACACAAAAGCCAGTCTTTTAATCAGTTGGCATCTTAAACACTTTCTTTTCATATATACAAAATTGTGCACCCGGAGGAGAGCCATAGATATGGAAAAGGGCATGTCTGGTGTCTCACAGGTACACCAGCTTCTCTTTCTTCAGGAAGAAATGCGTTGTTGAGCTTTGGTGACCTAGCCTCAGGTTCTGTACCTCCTGATGCCGCCTCTAAGTGTCGGACTGAGCCCAGAGTGATGTGACCCAGGCTGCCTCTGGGGAACAACCAAGGAAAGTCAAGGGCTTGGTTCATGGGGTCCATATGCTTGTCGTTTCTGTATGCTCATAAACCCATGACCTTTTGAGTCAGCCTAACTTATTTTTATCCTCAGTGCTGTTTTCCTACCCTTGTGTTTTCCCACTCCTCCATCCCACAAGTTGGCCCCACTCAAAAATCTGTAAATATTGTTCAGCTCTCATCGTGCCATCTCATTATTGTTAAATCACAAAGCTTGTTTGTTTCAAGTCTTGCAGATGAATGAATGCTTTTCTAACATGTGTTTGCATGAAAAAGTATCTTAAAAGAAGCATAACTATGGAAATGAAATTTCCAAACATGTGATTATCTCAAAATTAACTAATTGTGTATACAGTGGACGCTCGAGTTGCGAACGTGATCCATGCGGGAGGCACGTTCGCAACCCGCAGCAATTGCAAGCCGCAGCGCTGTGTCTGTGCACACGTGGGTTGCACTTCTGCGCATGCGCAAAGTGCGATTTAGCACTTTTGCGCATGTGCGAGCGCCAAAACCCGGAAGTAACCTGTTCTGGTACTTCCAGGTTCGGCGCGGTGTGCAACCTGAAGCGTCTGTAACCTGAGGTATGACTGTATATAAAAAGCTGATTCAATTCATTCAAGAATTTCCCTGCTGGCGTATAAGTAAACTGCTACCACATTTCCTGAAATGTGTTGGTAAATCTGACAAAAATATATTATTTGGTATTTTTCTGTGTTTCCTTGTTTCACAGAATAAGTATGCAGAAAACTAATTATACCCTGTGCCTTGCTGTGCTATTTCCAGGGTAAAGGAAAGCAAAGCTAAGGCATTGTTCCAAAGCAGGGTGTTTTGTGAAGTTCTGTTTTGTAGTAGTGTGGCCCATATAATAGTAAATCTTTCCCTGTAAAATTAACTATTTTCTTACAGTGCCTAGTGATCCATGACTGAAAATCTCATAGCTTTATGTGAACATATATTTCCAGAAAAATAAAGCAATATACCTAACATTACATTTCATAGTTTACATAATCCATAGAGTTTTCAAAATTCTTTGTTTGAATATTATTTGGATGTTTCCTTTTGGAAATGGACCATTAGGATATATAAAAAGGATGCTATTTTTATTAGTGAAAGAATGGTTACTTGTCTCAAAAATACAACATGTATGAAATAAATACTCCCCCCCCCTGCCAGTTTTATAACCCCAAAATCCATTGATGTGTCTAGAAACCTGATCCTTAAAATTAAGTTTTGGATGTAGAGATCTTTTAGACTTAGCGGTTATAGTAGGATGACATTCAGTAGATGGGATACCAGCACTTAGTTTAATAGTATTTTAAATCTCTGTTTTTATCTCACCTCACCTCTTTTTATGTGTATGGTAATTACCAGTGTGGCTGAGAATTAGGTGGAAGGGTGAAGGTTGAAATTGGGTGAAGAGAGGTAAATTTATTGGATTAACTTATTTCTGCACATCATAACAATATTTGACTAAAATTTAAATTCAAAACTACTTTGAAACAGACTATCATAATGGTGACTTATAATGCCAATCCTTAGCACTTTATGGTTGTATGGCATGGTTTTACAACATGGTCTTAATGCTGTTAGCTTGTGTTTTCTTTAAATTATTTGTATGTTGGGCCAAGTATTAATGCTTTCTTATTTTTGTGGCTTTCTCATTATTTTGATGCCCATCCCCTGTTTGTACCCAGCATCAGATATTTGGAGGCATAGGCACCTGAGCATGAAAATTCTGTATAGCTATAATGCTAATGGTCATTGCTAGACCTATTCTGCATGAATTTGTGTCGGAGTAGTTGCTGGTTACTAGAGGGGCATCATCTCTTACTGTTTCAAAGGCAAGTTCAAGCTTTTTATGCTACATACCGCCCTGTGATCTTCAGATGAAGAGCGGTATATCAAAATAATCATCATCATAATCCTGTCCACCCACTACTAGCATACATGCAAGAGAGCTGTTGCCTTGCTCATTTTTGGAGGTCCATGCTTCCAAATATGTAGAACTTAAATTTATTATTTCCACTGTCACATTTTCTGTGGCCTAAATCATCATCCTCTGCTCCACCCCCAGTTTTATAATCCAAAACAACTGGACCTTTGTCCGTGAAATGTGTATGTCCTAAAGCAAAAGTCTTTATTCAGAACATTGACTGCACTGCCAGCAATGACTATTGCAAGTAACCGTTATATTATGTCAAAAGTAAAGTTTTTTTGTAAAATGTATTTAAAATTAATCATAGTATGTTGTAATTCATCTATGGGGGGAAATGTCAAATGTTACATTTATAATTTAATTGGGAAGTGTTCTGTGGTTTTTGCAATTCCATTTCGGTATTTCCCTTTGGGATAAATAGCAATAGAATATCTGCTTTAATCTATGCTGATTAATTCTAATGAGTTAAGTGCAAAGTTTGAAAGCTATGATGGTTCCTGTCCTCAGATATGCTTATGTTAGCTCATTAGTGAATTAAATAAGTGTTTTTAATACACCAAGGTAAAGGTTTACCATTTCCCTTGACATACCGTCATAAGTTATATGATCATAATGGTACATCACTAATTTGAAAGAGATTTGTGACAAATGAGATATCTTGAAATAATATTGGGTACATGAACTAAAACAAGGAAGAAAGAACGGGCCGGATCCAGAGTTCCCCTCCGCAGAGGCTTGCTTGTGGAGTGCTCCAGGCCATGTCCCCACTTCCCTCTCTCTCTGTTTCCTAAAACACTGCTTTGGGAGCACAATCCAGAACAGTGGGGGTGTTGCAGGAGGCCGCAGCGGAAAACGGTAATTGTGGGAAATAGCCTGCCCTCCCCAGGATCTTAGTTCTGTTCGTGAAAGGGACACTCTGGATCTCTTGTTTGATAGGCTTTGAACAAACAAACAAGCCATATCTCAGTTGCAACTGCGATGAATTCCCAGGCACAGCACAACTATTTCCATTTTTATATTAGCAAGAACAGCAGCAATAAATATACAATGTATACAGCTTTTTAGAGGGTTCGTAGTGTTTGTAACATTCTTTACAACAGCACTGTAACTCAGGTCAGTGTTATTATCCTTTGATAATAATGAGTGGCTGAAGCGGAGAGTTGGTGGGATGCCTTAGGTCTAAGATGAAATTTGAACCCAAAAGCAGATTTGTGACTAACTTCTGAGGGTCATCTGCCTCTGCTTTTTGAGGAAACATCTAATCCAGTCTGACACGGCAACAGGGTGTCAAGGAAGCCAGAGGGTGGGTAGCACAGTGGAACACCACTTAGGGTAACAAGTGGACCGGCCAGCATCCTTCATTTTGTTGCTGTGTTGGCTGGGAGACAAGATGCCAAGCATGATGGGCCAAAGGGAGAGAGCAGTCCTTCCGGTCGCCCCCAGTACCCCCGGGACCTCTCATCTGCCTGCCCTGTTAACTTGATTTCCATGTGAAAGTCTCATTCTGGCAGCTGGTGACCAGAGGAACCTTTCCTTCGCCTGCTGATCCTGATAGCCTTTCCACTGCCTTCATTTACAGCAGCACTGCAGGAAGATTTTAACCTCTGGATAGTCATTGCAGGAGGCATTTCTTGGGGGTTGGGGTTCTGCTGAAGGTTTCTGATGGGGCTTTTGTCATTCAAGCTGGTCTGGTAACTAGAGAGCACTAATAGGGAGATGGCTAATGACAGGGGGCATGTCTTCTGCTTGATTTATAATTTGTTCAGCAGATGGCCTGGCTACTACAGCTCCAAAACCTTGCTGTCTACACCAGAGGTTTTCAACCCTTCTGAGTCCATGACTCCCTTGACCAGCTACATTCTTTTTTGCAGCTCTCCTCTGGGGCTCAGGAGACCAGTTATGCCTGCAGGGCTGGCAGCCTCTTACCCTTTTTCAAACACCTTCCCTTGTGGAGTGTTCCCTCAGCCTCCTCTCCTCTCCCCTCTCCTTGGGAGTCCTCTGGGCAGCCACTGCTGCTGCCCCTGGTCTCTGAGCTGCCCCAAAATTCGCCTGTGGAACTTATAGCAAGGGCTGCTGAAATAAACAGCTGTCTTGGGGAGCCAGAGGCACCAGAGGGCATCAGAGGAGGGAGGGAAGGGAAGAGGGACAGAGACCAGTGTTGCCAGGGCAGCCCTGACCATCCTTCAAGGCACCCCAGGGTGCCACAGCACACTGGTTGAAAATCACTGTTCTAAACCAAACAGCTTGGAACAGTTAATCAATAAATATACCTAGCTATGTGTATCTCTCCCATTCCTATATATCTTACTAAAAACTACCAATCCTCAAAGACTGGTTGAACATTTTCCCCCTCCACTAGAATGTAAGATGGAAAGCTAATCCAAGGTTTCCTAGTGGAGTTTACTTCTAAATAGGAATGTATAAATTTGTGCTGTAAAAGTTTTTTTCCTATTGAAACTGTCTAAAAAATTTAAGTGGTTTGATTATTTGGAACACGATACTTTGTTTCTGTCTCAGTACTTGCAATCTGCTCTGCATACATTGTATAATTTTGACATAGCTGCCATGTGCCCCTCAACAGAGGACCATGAATGATCATGCAAATCCTAAATAAAGTAGCCTAAAGCAGGGATAGAGAAACCTCTGGCCCTCGGGATGGACTCCCAGCTCCCACCAGCTCAAGCCAGCAGGGCCAATGGAAAGGGATGGGAGGAGTTGTACATTGGTTGCCCATACTTGGTCCAAAGGAAGCCCAACTTCTTCACAAGACCCAGTTTGGTTTTCAGTGAAATTGGACCTCTCTCTTTCACTAGTAGGAGCAGGATCTGATCCAGAATCTTCAGCAGTTATAAAAACAAAAGTTATTCAACTAAATACTGTAATATTTGTTATCTTGGTAATCTAATGATACAGAAGCATGGATAAATGTTACCAGTACTTAATAAGAATATTTTCCTTTTTGATTGTGTGACTTATTTTCAGTGTTGCTCTTATTCTCTCAAGTGCTAACACTTTGCCTGAAAGTCTAGGTCAGTGCACATGGAATTAACATGTTGCTACTTAAAGTAATTTATATTGCCTGAGGCCACAGGTCTTAAGAATTCTGCTGTTTCTCTATTTGTAAAGCTATTTTAAGATGATGTAATGCTTTTAGAATTTCTGTGGAGAATTACCTGGAGCTAAAGAAAGATGTGTCCAGCTAAACAGAGAGAATTATTTTTGTTCTTACATTATTTCAACACTAACGAAGGCATAACTGTTCTGCAAAGTTATGTTGAGCTCATTTTTCTTCTTTGTTCCCAATTTGAAATAGCTCCAGTGGCTTTTAGACAACTATGAAACAGCAGAAGGAGTGAGTCTCCCCAGAAGTACCCTCTACAACCACTACCTGAGACACTGTCAGGAGCATAAATTGGACCCAGTCAATGCTGCCTCTTTTGGAAAACTAATAAGGTCAATTTTCATGGGCCTACGAACCAGAAGATTGGGAACCAGGTTAGTGTAAGGAAGCAAAGTTCTGAGTTAACGGGACAGAGTGTACTCCCTCTAATAGCAAATTTAGTGGTCCCGTGACAATAGACATGAAGCAAAAACATGATCATTGAGAAACAAAAGGTGGGAATCTGCATGTTCATGAAAACCCCAAATTGCAGAAGTACAAAAAATGTTGCTGGTTGTTTTTTGTTTATTAAAAAAAGACCCAAAGCCCCGCTTCCCTCCAGTCTCAGTTTGCAGTGATTGACCAGTGATTGGCAGTCTGGTGGTTAGTCAGAGGAGACGTGATAGAGCTTTATACATGAGTGGAGAAAGTGGATGAAGAGATGTTTTTCTTGCCCTCATAATATTAGAGCAAAGGGCAATTCTGTGAACCTTATGGTGGGAGATTCAGGACAGGCAAGGTCTTTTAACATAGCACAGAATTAAACCATGGAATTTTTAATCACAGTATCTGTGTTCACCACCACTAATTTGTTCTTGCAGGATAAGGCTATTAATGACTGCTTATTAACTGTATATTAATTGTAATATTACTTATTAGCTATATATTCCTTCTTGCTCAAGGTAGTTTACATCCCTCCTCCTTTTTATCTTCACAGCTACCCTGTAAAGTAGGTTAGACTGAGAGATAGTCCACCTAGAACTCCAAACTAGAACACTGCTGTTTGGAATAAAGTTGTGGTGCAACTCCCACAACAAAGTGCTGTAAAAACAAAGTTTGTGCAGTTGTCTAAATACCGTATTTTTCACCCTATAGGACGCACTTTTTCCCCTCCAAAAATGAAGGGGAAATGTGTGTGCGTCCTATGGGGCGAATGCAGGCTTTCGCTGAAGCCTGGAGAGCGAGAGGGGTCAGTGCGCACCGACCCCTCTTGCTCTCCAGGCTTCGCGGACCTCTCCGCAAGCAGCGGGAGCGCTCCCGCTGCTTGCGGAGAGTTGCCAGCATGACGAAGCCTGCGCGCGCTGAGCTCAGCACGCCCAGGCTTCGCGGACCTCTCAGCAAGCAGCGGGAGCCAGCGCTGGGCTCCCACGGCTTGCAGAGAGCTGCCTGTTTGGGGGCTGGGGTCAGGGGAAGCTCGGGCCTCCCCCGCCCCAGCCCGGCGCCTGGGGGGGAAATAATTTTTTCCCCTTTATTTCCCCCCAAAAAACTAGGTGCGCCTTATGGGACGGTGCGTCCTATAGGGCGAAAAATACGGTATACTGCCCAGTTCATTAAAATGTGTATTAAGCACTTTCTTCTCCCATATTGCTCTTTAAGACATTGCCAAAGCACCAGCTTCTATCAAGCATTCTAAGAGGTACATATATTAATTAGTACATGCAAGCTATATTATCCATTGCAGCATGTAAGGTGCTTCATTTAACAAATGGCCTTAGATTAAATAGGGACAAAATGCTTCTGTCCATTTTTCCAAATGTTGCACCTCATTTTTCTGAATGAATCAGCCCCCTTTCAAGCAAGCTGTCCTTGGAACAAAGGTGTACGGTTTGCAGATTCAGCCTGTGTGAGAAACGTCAACAGCCCAGATAACATGCATTTCAGAATACAAGGGTACTTTGTGTATTGTCACAGCTGATTGTATGCCTTGAATGCTCTACAGTAAATATTTCAATTGCTGCCATATGGATGAAACCAGCAGCATGTGGAATGTGAACAAACTTACATAGAATAATAGTGAAGGACTTAGGAGCTACTGGTGCCTGTAGTGTCAGATTCAGGCAGGATCATGAACTGAAGAAAGGCAGCCCACAGCTTCTTTGGATATAGCTGGTTGCAGGAAGGCATGGCACACAGACAGGGATTCTGCTTCTGATAATAGGCATGTCCTAAGAAGTGCTTTGCTCAGCCTGCCTTTGGGTAGATGCTGCAGGATGGAAAGCAACAACTGCAGTCTATTTATATGTTCCCCTGGCAGTTGTTGTTGTTGTTTTTGTTATTATTATTATTAATTTCTACCCCGCCCATCTGGCTGGGTTTCCCCAGCCACTCTGGGCGGCTTGCAACAAAAGATTAAAAATGTATTAAAAATCAGTCATTAAAAGCTTCCCTAAACAGGGCTGCCTTCAGATGTCTTCTCAGTGTAATATAGTTGTTTATTTCTTTGACATCTGATGGGAGGGCGTTCCACAGGGTGGGAGCCACTACCGAGAAGGCCCTCTGCCTGGTTTCATGTAACTTCACTTCTCGCAGTGAGGGAACTGCCAGAAGGTCCTTGGCGCAGGACCTCAGTGTCTGGGCAGAACGATGTGGGTGGAGATGCTCCTTCAGGTCTACTGGGCCGAGGCCGTTTAGGGCTTGAAAGGTCAGCACCAACACTTTGAATTGTGCTCGAAGTGGGAGCCAATGTAGGTCTTTCAAGACCGGTGTTATGTGGTCTCGGCAGCCACTCCCAGTCCCTAGTCTAGCAGCCACATTCTGGATTAGTTGCAGTTTCCGGGTCACCTTCAAAGGTAGCCCCACGTAGAGCACATTGCAGTAGTCCAAGCGGGAGATAACTAGAGCATGCACCACTCTGGCGAAACAGTCTGCGGGCAGGTAGGGTCTCAGCCTGCTTACCAGATGGAGCTGGTAAAAAGCTGCCCTGGACACAGAATTGACCTGTGCCGCCATGGACAGCTGTGAGTCCAAAATGACTCCCAGGCTGTGCGCCTGGTCCTTCAGGGGCACAGTTACCTTATTCAGGACCAGGGAGTCCTCCACACCTGCCCGCCCCCTGTCCTCCAAAAACTTCTGTCTTGTCAGGATTCAACCTCAATCTGTTAGCTGCCATCCATCCTCCAACCGCCTCCAGGCACTCACACAGGACCTTCATCGCCTTCACTGTTTCCAGTTTAAAAGAGAGGTAGAGCTGGGTATCATCCACATATTGTTGAACACCCAGCCCAAACCCCCTGATGATCTCACCTAGCGGCTTCATATAGATGTTAAAAAGCATGGGAGAGAGGACGGAACCCTGAGGCACCCCACAAGTGAGTGCCCAGGGGTCTGAACACTCATTCCCCCCCCCCCCACTTTCTGGACACGGCCCAGGAAGAAGGAGCGGAACCACTGTGTAAGAGTGCCCCCAGCGCTGTAACTGAACACTTGAGGACATGGCACTGGTCTTGGACCAGACCTCTTGACTAAGGTCGCTCTTCCTGAGTTGGTGGGTGGTGTGCTCACTCCATACCTCTTTAAGGATCCAGGCTGACACCTGGAGACGATGCCCCATATCCAGAACACAGCAACAGTTATGATTATATAGGCAGTGAGTAAATCTCTCTCTGGTCTCCCAGGCTCAGTCCCTCGTCCCACCCTCAGAGGAGAGAGAGAGAGGAGAGCTGTGCCAAGCATATGCAAAGGTGGCTGCTTTTGGGTGGCCACCATATACACAGCATTTGTTTATCCCACTTGGGGGGGCACAAAGTGGGTCCCCGTGAAAATGGTGTCCTTGCATTATTGCTTGCGAATGTTTTGCCCAGTGTGAGCAACTTCCTTTTGATCTTAAGTTTTTGCCATAAAAGGAAACTTACAACAAATAGTTAAAGACAAAATAATTGCAATTTCTCTCCCCCACCCCACCCCTTCTCTTTCACAAATTAGTAATACTGGTTGAAATCCTATATGCACTTAGCTTCCTTAAATTCTATTGACATTCTGAGATCAAGCCAACTAACTATGTACAAAGCTAAATACATTCCTTAATCATTAAAGTAATCTACAGTCCCCTGCTGTTTGGGCCATTTTCTGTTTGAGTGGTAAAAACCTTGTCAAGAGACCAATATGTGAAATGATTGTGAAATATTTGCAGTTGTAACTAAGTGAATATCTAATACTCAGCTAGCTTTCCATTCTGCTGGGACTAAATTGGCTGCATAGGATTATTTTTGCACAGTTCAGAGGAAAGCAGCCAAATTGAACAACAGTCTGAGATACGATTCAGATCTTAAATATTTAAGAACAACCCAAAGGGATCACATTTGCGTTTAGGTTGTGTACATTCCCTTGTTTTTAATATTTGCTTTTTCCCAAAGGGGGAACTCCAAATATCATTACTATGGGATTCGTGTCAAGCCAGACTCCCCTCTAAATCGGCTACAAGAGGACATGCAATATATGGCTATGAGACAGCAACCCATGCAGCAGAAACAAAGGTACAGTCCTGCCAAGCTGACCAGACCCCTTAGAAACCAGCATCTTTTTCTGCATCTCTCTATCGCAGGAGTGTTTAGTCAGGGAGCAGTAACCTCTCCTTTTATTAGACCACATAACTTCTCTAGCTGAAAGTTTACCTGCAGTTGCCTCAGTCTTACACCCTTTTAGACACTACGTAAAACCTTACCTTTTGGGTTGGGTTTTTAGATGCTGATGCATTAAGTCGTTTTTGTAATGTTGTTAATTATGTAATTTCTGAGAATTATTTTCATATTTCTGTTTATTTTGTGTTAAGCTTTTATATTACCTTATTTTCAAAAGCTGGCTTGTGACTATTATTCATGAAGGTTGATATAAAAACATACAAACAAACCAACCAACCAACCACCTTTTATCTGGACAAAAATAGTTTTGCTAAAGGGCATTATCTCATATTTTTATATCAAAATTGAGTGAGGAGTGGTTAAATGTAAAAGCGTTTGTGTTTCTAGAATCTTCTAAACTTAAGAAGAGAATTTGGCCTTTAATGAGAGGAGATAGAATTATGTGTGCCACCCTATGGCCAAGTTTGGAATGCTATTTTTTTAAAAAAAAGCTGAGATCCAATGCCATGCCGGCAGACAGGACAACATTTCCCTTCCTCCTTTCCTCCCTGCCCCCCCCCCCCGACAAAAAAAATCTGTTGTGGAAGGTCTTCCAGTGCTCCAGAGCAGATTTTGGGGGTGCCTGGGGGGCTGCAAAGCAGGAGGGCAGGGAGGGTAACTCTCATTTGCACAAGTGGATGTTCGTTGTGGAAGCACGATGGGTCGGGAAGGGAGTAAAGTAAACACGACTTTATGAATGCTTTGTGCTGCTCTTAACTTAGAGCATTAATGCACAGTATACAAAATTTGTGATGCACCATTTGAAATTATGAAGGATGAGTGGAATTGCTTGTTGTGTTGTGGAATAAACGGCTTACATCAAAAAGGGAAATGTTATTCAAAACAAGTCCTTTGAACATATTAATTCCAGGTCTGGTCAGAAGTCTCAATGTAGGGTGTGGGAATGAAAGAAAGATTCATGTATACAACCATAATTTTATTTAGCTTTGTAAAAGAGCAGCATGACTCCATCCTACCTAAAGTGGTCACTGGATTCTGGCCAGAATCTCCACTTGAACGCATGTGGTATAGCCGTGGGCGAATCTAGTCTAATTCCTCGCATTATTTCCAAACTGGGTTGATGTACGTCTGAGCCAGTTCCCTCAGTGAGCTGAGGAGCACTTTCTGAACATTTTGCTTTTTTCAAGTAGCACATATCCATTTACTTGTCAAATTATTATTTTTTAAGGTACTCTTACAAAGCAACTAGAGACAGCATGTAACATTTGTAGGAAGGCAAATAGGAGGATTGCCATTTTCCGTGTTTTAAAAGCTAGCACCCGCTTCTCTCAGCCATACTTGTGCACTTCCACTATGTTTCTAGAGTGAATAAATATGCAGCAATAACACCAAATAACATTTTCAAGTGTTCCTTTCTGTAACTGGTTTGTCAGAGGAACTAAGAAACAGAACATGCCTAATGGAACAATTGAGTCTAGAGTGTATCGAAACTCAAGTTTCTAAAAACAGGGAATGCTTAAGACATGAGCACTTTGCAAATTCCAGTAAGAACTTAGCTGCATCTCCCACACGAGTAAATATCCTTCAAAGTTTGCACATTTCCCAATTTTGTGATGCAGCTCTCAGCTCAAAAAACATGCAGAAAAAGATTTTAAAATTAATATTTTAAGATAGAATAAGTTTAGAAATGTTGTATTTTATGAGAAAATGTTGTTGTCATTTACTGAATTTATATACCGCCCTAAACCTGAGGGTATTTCATGAGTAAATACATGCAAGTATGTATTTAAATGCACCTTTTTCCAGGCAGATTTCAATTGCTGACTTACGAATCAACACATGCAAATGTGATCTTGACTCAAAGTAGGCAAATCTGTCCATCTCTTTTTGCAGGTCAGCCCTGTTCAGCAGATTAGGCCATGGCAGTTTTATTGGGCAGTAGATATTTTCTTTTGGGAAGGTATCTCACTGGCCATTCTTAGAAAGGCAGTGCTGTAAAGAGCTGGCGTTTTTAGGCTCTGTGTTGTGGGGATATCTGATGAAACCCCAGTGCATGGATTGACTTTATATTTGAATCTACTTAAGTGCCACAGAGCAGGGAAGGAAGGAAGGAGGAGAGAAAGGTCTTCATTCTTGTGTAAGTGTTGCATTCAGTGTTGCTGCAGGTAGGAAGAAGAGTCTGAGGATTGGGGGGGTGGGCTTTTCATGAGGAAGTTGAGAAAAACAAAACCAGGATGCCTAGTGACTGAAGGAGCAGAGAAACATCAGGCCCCAGTCGGAGGTCCGAGGAAGGAAGCTGAGGCAGGGTGGAGAAAAGAGAGATCCCAGAAAGACCAGCAGAACATCCAGAGAGTGGCAGGAATGGGGAGGCAAACGTTCTTCCATGGGGTTTATGGGGAAATATCGGTGGAACCTGAAAGCTCACGGAGGCCAATGGCAGTTCAGATCGATTTGCAATGGCCACTTCAGGCAGGGCTCTAGTAACTCTGGAATAGCCATTAAGGTAAAGGTAAAGGGACCCCTGACCATTAGGTCCAGTCGTGACTGACTCTGGGATTGCGACGCTCATCTCGCTTTATTGGCTGAGGGAGCCGGCGTACAGCTTCCGGATCATGTGGCCAGCATGACTAAGCTGCTTCTGGCAAACGAGCAGCGCACGGAAACACCGTTTACCTTTCCACCTATTTATCTACTTGCACTTTGACGTTCTTTCAGACTGCTAGGTTGGCAGGAGCAGGGACTGAGCAACGGGAGCTCACCCCGTCATGGGGATTCGAACTGCCGACCTTCTGATTGGCAAGTCTTAGGCTCTGTGGTTTAACCCACAGCGCCACTCGCGTCCCTTGGAATAGCCATTAGGTGGAAGATAAAAGAAGTGCATCCTGAAACCAATGATCTGTTTGGGAGAACTTTATTTTTTATTTTTTCCTGCACTGTTGGGAGCAGCATCTTCAGTGGAAAGTGCACATGTTCTTTTGTTTCACTGGAGAAAGCAAGCACAACTAATTTAAATTTGGAGCATTTTAACTTTCTTTCTCAGCGACTCTGCAATTAGAGACCACCATAATGTGCATAGGAGACAAATTCCACATCCTTCTTTCCAGCTGTTTCTTAGAAAATTTACTCGAAGTGGCATTTTAAATCTCAGGTGCTTTACTACTCCCAACTTTTTAAATTGTTGTAGGTAGTCAAAATACCTGGAAAATAATCTGAATAAAAGTTCTTTCAGATTAGTTATATAGAGATCTCTCATTATTTAAATACTGCACTTCCTGATGTTCAGGTGCTACTTTACTGTAATAATAAATCAGTACATATTGAGAGCTAGCGTTCAGTAATTAACATCTTAATATCTACGACAACTGCAAATGATGACAAACATTCTTTTGTGCCCTACTTGTGAGAAATAGTTCTGAAATGATGATTCATTGCTAATTTAGTTTCTGTCTTCCCACAAAGATTCACATTGAGTCAACATTGTTTTATTGATCACTATGCTTTGCTCTAATGTTTTTCCTCAATGTTGCTAAATTACTAAAATTAGCTGCCTGTTTCATATGACGACCACCAGTTTTTATCTGTGTGTGCCTTTAATTTGCAAAGTTCAGAACGTTCCTAACATAGAGAAAGATTTGAGGTGGAAGGAGTGGGATAGGCATGCAAATGTACAAGATTCAGCTGACTGTGGTACTGCAAGTCGCTTTTATTCCATTATTAAAACCTTCATTGCGATATATAGTTGTAGCCCTCAGACAGTTTTGTTTTTATTTCATGGTTCCTGTTGCTGAGTTCATGTTCACGGGTTGACTTCCTTATTAGGCTAACTACATTAATCAGTAAGTCAGATGATGGAAAGCAGCAAATTGTATAGCACCATCCTTTTAAAATAAACAGCCCAATGATGTTTGTGTTAGTATCAACATGTGCAATTTGGGCGACTGCCAAAAATCTGGACTCATTCAGTACTATGTTAATTAAGTAATTGTCCATATGTGCGTAATATAGTGCAGAGTTAAGTGAATGCAAACTGTCATGGCTACACACACTTTAAGTTATGTGTGTCTTGCTTCTTCCCAGATTTAATTTCCAGGAAATCAAATGCAGTTGCTTAGGTTAAACAGGCTAAGGAAAAGCGGTACAGAAAATGAGTGGGAATTGAGAAAACTGAGATAGTCACCTTTACTTTTACTGCTAACTTTGTGTACTAAAAAAAAAAAGTGAGCCAGAAATACAAATCATCTATGCTTTTTGGGTTTTGTTTTTACTTAATACATAAACAAGTTCAGCATCCAAGTGTTTGGACTGTTACTGAAAAATTATGTAAGGTGCAGTTCTGTGGATTGATCAGAACATCAAAGTAAGGCTTTAGATAATCATAATTCTCTCCCCTCCCCCAAGCATTAATTTGAGTTTCTTGATAAATTTTTAACCAACGTCTGCCAGCTATGTCACAAGGTGTTGCTAAAATCAACTTTATAGTCTGAGAGATGGAGAAAGAAAAGGATAATTTTGTCCTTTGTTGCATGTGATATATTCTAGGTACAAGCCTATGCAGAAAGTGGATGGAGTCACAGACGGTTTCACAACAAGTGGTCAACAGACAGGCACATCTGTTGAACAAACTGTAATTGCTCAAAGTCAACATCATCAACAGTTTTTGGGTATGTAGGAAGAACATTGTACTAGTGTCCAAAGAAAAATAACTTGTATAGTTGTTAGTTAAGAATCAGAACAAAGGTTTTCTTGAAGCTGATCCAGAGTTAACTAACTGTGGAGTGCAAACATTTGTATGAGTTTAACATTATGCAAATATTAAGTTTCTAACAAGGGTATTGAGCTTAATTAAAGCTGTCATTCATTCTAGAAACAAAGAAATTCATATCCTTACCATGACTTTGCAGCCAAGTCTCAGACAAAGAATAGGTGGGACTGTTGTCTTTGCACATACATACTATTTTGACAATATATGGGATAAAATACTCCAGACTTATTTATCTGTACCCTCAACCCGTGTTGCCTGATCACACGTCTGATAGCATCTTGGAATCCCTTGCTGGGCCAGGCTAGTGTCACAATTGCTACTACATGGATATAGACTGGGAATATGTTCCAAAAACTACTATCATACATACATGAAATATACTTATTTAATATTGCTAATGTAATTGTCATTGAATTAAGACATAATTGAAGTTCACATGTAATAGTGAAACCACCTATAATTAGGTAAAATCCAGCTATAATTTTCTCATTGTTTACCCTGAAGACCTTGTATAATATGCAATAATACGTAGATATGTCTGGAAATATAACTATATAGTCAAAAGGCACTTTACTAAATTAAAAGAAGCAAAGATCAACTGGCATATTAAAATGTTTGTATTCACTGCATTGGATCCAGGTGCCTTATGTGGGCAGGCAGGAAAGCACTTACGGAAGGCAGCCCTTTTGAGTTCTCCCCATTTCCCCATGACGCTGCCACCTGCCCTTCCCCTGCCCCCTTCCAGAGGGACCCCCACCCTCCAGAGGGGCTTTTCAGGGGGCTGCGG
The DNA here is from genome assembly GCF_964270895.1 of Podarcis filfolensis. Classification (NCBI taxonomy): domain Eukaryota; kingdom Metazoa; phylum Chordata; class Lepidosauria; order Squamata; family Lacertidae; genus Podarcis; species Podarcis filfolensis. The sequence goes on from NC_139621.1 coordinate 12,539,368, forward strand.
GGGGGGGGTTGACCAGGAAGTCCCATTGAACCCACAGATCCAGTTACAGATAGGTAGCCGTGTTGGTCTGCCATAGTCAAAACAAAAAAAAAAATTTCTTTCCAGTAGCACCTTAAAGACCAACTAAGTTAGTTCTTGGTATGAGCTTTCGTGTGCATGCACACTTCGTCAGATACACTGAAACAGAAGTTGCCAGATCCTTCTATATAGTGAGAAGGTGGGGAGGGGTATTACTCAGAAGGGTGGTGGGAATGGGTGGTTGGCAGATAGCTGAGATGAGCCTGTTGACGGCTCTTAACGACTGCAATCGGTCTTACAGGAAAAAGCAAGGGGTGAGAAGGTGAAAAATTCAGGCCTCTTGTCTATTCACAATTTTAACTAGGTTTTCAGACAGGTAAGTTACGCACCACTTGATCTTAGTATGATTACAGCTGGTTTAAACATTCAAAGAAGTAAGCTTCTCATTCAGTCAGAAATCCTAGAATTTGTGTAAGTATTTCTTAATTCCTATGGATCGAGCACATACAATTTAGCAGATCTGGCTCCCTTCGCTTAAGAATTTTAATTTAGAAGAATAAAATTTTGATTCCTTTTTAATTGCAACCTATTAAACATGAAAACCTTACACCTTCTCAATTTTTAGTCCAACACTTTGTGACCTTTCTGATATTTATTTCTTTGTATCATTAAATGTTTCCCTAATTAAAGTGGGATTGACACACGCTACAATATTTTTCTTTCATTGTGTTGCCATGGAAACAGATGCATCTCGAGCACTTCCAGAGTTCGGAGAAGTTGAAATCTCTTCTCTGCCAGATGGTACTACTTTTGAGGATATTAAGTCATTGCAGAGTCTCTATCGAGAGCACTGTGAGGTAAGAAAGAAGGATTTGACAATGGCTTCCTCTCATGCAGTCAAGGGTTCATGATGTGATGATACACAGGAATACATCAGATACAGGAGGCTCTCCATTGCCTGCAAAGCAGAATATTGTGAAGAGAATTAACATTATGCTTGCTAAATTTGTGTGTGTTTGGAAAACATGGTTGTGGGCCAAAATACAGAGCCTTTCTGTAGGCTTGCTTTCACCCACCCAGGACAGTTGAGAGTAGATCAGCAATATGCCAATGCCAAATGTGTCCGTCGTTGGTTTGCTGTTGTGTTAAAATTTTAGTTATGAATATGATATTAACTAAATTCAAAATACACAATCCTGGTCAATTGATACGTCCTTTGATACATCCTAAGCATGTTTACTCAGAAAGAAGTCCCGCCGAATTCAATAGATCATGCTCCCTTAAGTATTCAGGACTGCAGACAGACTGCTCAATATATTTCATGCATTCTGTTAAAGAATACCGGTATCTGTGTTGTATTTTTAGGCAATATTGGATGTTGTAGTGAACCTTCAGTTTAGCCTAATAGAAAAATTATGGCAGACTTTCTGGCGCTATTCTCCCTCAACAACAACCGATGGCACTACCATTACTGAACCAAGGTTGGTAATCTTTTATTCAAAGTTTGTGAATAGTTTTAGTGCTGTTTTCAAATAAAATAGAAATCTAAAATTTACATACTAAATAGGAATGCTATCTCTGCAGTTCGTTACTAGATTAAATTGCCGTGTTATGATAACTGCAGTTTATATTTGTACGTATACCATTTTATTTTATGGGAAGAGGCCCAGTTATTTTCTCATGAAATAATATCCAAGACCATTCTTATCACTGCTGCTCTTTGACTAAAGCCCTGGAGGCCATGTACCAGCCATTATTACAACACTAAGTGCCTCAGGGCAGTTGGATGCGTTTCAGACATTCCTAATGTTTATTTTTAAAAACTTTGAATTCCATTGTTCTTCTTTTTTATCTTCATGTAAATGCATTTTCATTTATTCATTTGATACATTTGTTCACACCAGCAATCTGAGTGAAATAGAAAGTCGACTTCCGAAAGCAAAGCTGATTACTCTGTGCAAAAATGAGTCAATTCTGAAATGGATGTGTAACTGTGACCATGTGATGTACCAGACTTTGGTGGAGATTCTCATTCCTGACGTCCTTAGACCTATTCCTAGTAAGTTGAATATAGATGACGTCTTGTAAGGATTTCTTTTTCTTCTGGTGATCTTGTGACTTCAGTGCCTCCCAAGGAAACCTGTAGGAGTGACTTTAAAGACTTCAGAAGTAGCGTGGGTGTGCTCACTTTATTTACATGTTATAAAGGTATACCTTAAAATAATAAATACTGCTTAAAATATAACTCTGTGGTTTTGAAAAAGTAGCTTTCAACATGCTTGTGGTTTATATTTATCTGTTTTTGGCTGCCCTGGCAATGCACGCTTTGTCATAACGAAAATCCCCTCATTCCTTTGAGCAATTCCTCTAGTCCGCATGATAACATTAAAACGTTGAAGGCTTGAGTACGTAGTTCTGTTCAAATGACACACTAAACTGTAGCTTAAATGCGATGGGAATAAGCCACAATGAGCTCTGGGCTTGGGTGCCCAATCCTCTTGCTTTGTGGCCATGGAATTCAGAAGCTTTTGTTTCTTCTTTAGAGTAATTGTAGCTTTCCCTGTCATCCCAACCTGTTGTCAGTTGAAAATAGCAAACTTCAAACCATTTGTTCTTAAACGGGTCTGGTTTAACAAGCCACAGTTTAGAGTTTGGATGACATGCTAAATGGAGGTTAGTTGAAATTGGAAATAAAGGCTCCCAAACTCCCCCTCAAAGACACACCAAAGAAGCAGGAGAGAGAGAGTGCTAGCACAAGGTCCGTTGCCCCTCATTCTCATCAGGAACTATGATCTATGCATGATGTCCAGATACGGTCTGTGTCTATGTCAACTTTTGTTTTACACTGAATTCAGCAAGGTGAAGACCAAGCACATAGTGGCACTTGTGCAGTTCTGTAACATGTCAGGGTAATATGTAATCAGAACTGAAAAGTAGCTTTTCAGTGGCCTGGTTTTACTGACATATAACCTGATTGCACATTTGTCTCTCTGTATGGTTGGATCAGAGTTTGCCCTGGTACCTATAGAGGAATACCGTGCTAAACATGTTAGTTGAGCATTTGAATCCACTTGAACATATTACTTATAAAAGATTTACCGGAATTAGTTGGTTGCAAATCTTATTAGTTAACTGTATCATAAGAAATGTGAGACTAACATTTTATTTTTCTCATTCATTTCTCTAGTCACTCAGTCTTTTATTTTAAGAAGCCAGGAGTGTCTCACAGGGTAGACTCACCATCTAATTGTAAATATTACACTTCAGCTAGACAGCCATTATCAAATAGTTATACTTATGAAAATTTCCCTTTTAGACATAGAATTATTCAGATTGTTGCAGTGTAGTTTGTTCTTGTTTGGTATAGAAAGTGATTTACTTTGGGTTCTAGCAAAGCTGATTTCCATTATAAAACATTATATGTGTTCTGGGCACTGTGATAAATACTTAGGAATTTATTTCCCATTAACAATAAAGGTTAACGGTTTCTGCGGGGGAGGAAATCCATATAACTGCACAAGCATTGTGTTCTTTCTGTGAACAATTATTTTGTAGTTCAGTTAGATGCACTCATGCCTCCAAGAGACCAGGAGCGAACAAAACTATTTTCTCTTGAAGGGATTATAAAAGCTACTGAGTTGTTATAGTTGTTACAAAATGTTCAGAAAAAATTCATATCCAATTTTGCAAGAACATGCTACTGCCCTTCACCTGCAAACAAGACAGAAGGAACCTTACTATTTATATCACTTGTGGCGCAAACCTGAGTGTTCTTATAAAACACAGTCTAAATGTCAATAATGCCTTCTACATTTTTCTGAAATTCAGAGAGTTGATATATGCAGATGTGTGACAATTGCTTAGCTTTTGAAACATGCAGTGAAAGCAACAGGCATGAAAGGATTTTGTTTGAAATTTGTGTAGTAGCATGGGTTGTGAAACGGAGACTCTTCTGGGTGACAATTCGACACCCTCAGAACCGTTCTTGAACAAGACAAAGCCAACCACGTTTAATTCAGATAGCTACCAACAACTCCTCACTGGGGGCGGCGGGGGGGGGGTGCGTCAATGCTCCTTGGGTATCCTCTCACTGCTTATAGGTGGTTTGCCAACCTTCTGCTTGTTTCCTTTGTAAAATACAAAGCCATTTTCAGTAGTAGGCAGGAATGGCAAAGGAGAACAGAGATTGATCCAAGAAAACAATTTCTGGGATATTTGAAAGTTGCATTTTATCTACCGTATTTTTCACTCTATAAGATGCACTTCTCCCTCCTAAAAAGTAAGGGGAAATGTGTGTGCATCTTATGGAGCGAATGAAGGCTACGCAGCTATCCCAGAAGCCAGAACAGCAAGAGGGATCGCTGCACAGTGAAAGCAGCGATCCCTCTTTTGGTTCTGACTTCTGGGATAGCCCTGCGAAGCCTCTTGAGGGCAACAGGAGGAACGCTCCCCCTGCCCTGAAGAGGCTTGGCCAGAAGCTAGAACAGCAAGAGGGATCACTGCTTTCGCTGCGCAGCGATCCCTCTTGCTGTTTTGACTTCGCTTCGCTGGAGAGGCGCTGCACAGCTTTCCCTCTCTGCGCAGTGCCTCTCCAGCAAAGCGAGAGGAGAAACAGAGCCCCTTCCATTTCTCCTCCCGGTTTGCTGGAGAGGCGCTGCACAGAGAGAGAGAATATTTTTTTTCTTGTTCTCCACTAAAGCTAGGCGCGTCTTATGGTCGGGTGCGTCTTATAGAGTGAAAAATACAGTGCTGATTTGCTTTCCTCTCGAATTATGAAATAGTAGTTTGAGTTACTGTCTTAAAGATCAAAGAATCATAGTTACCTCAATCAATATTGCAGAAAAAGCCCCCCCCCCCCCAATTTATAAGCAAGATGGATGTGTAATGAGATCAACATTGTCAGGCAAGACTCCATCCTTGAAGGCAAATTTCTTTTTCAAAATATTGGACTGTCATACCTATTTCTTACATCAGAGGGGTCAAATGTAAGGTTGGGAAGCACTGAGAGACCCTTGAAGTGTGCCTTGGACCACATTGGGGATTCCTGCCACATTATATAAGCCACTGAACTGTCTTCAAGGGTTGGTGCCCTTGTAGGGCAATGGGCTGGTTTGCAAATTGGTGCCCTTGTAGGGCAATGGGCTGGTTTGCAAATGGCAGCAGCCTTTCTTCCTCCTCTAATTGAGTGGTAACAGTGCCAACAGGGGGCGTGGTGGGGGGTGCAGTGCTTTGGCATGGAGCAGAGCGGAGCCCTGGCCATTTGCCAGATGGGGCCCCCTTGTGAAAGTGCATGGAGTAGATGGGGAAAGTCAGGCCAAGTTGCCAAGTGGTGGGTGGAGGAGGGCAGTTGGTTGCATGTGGGCAGGGAGCTTAGACGGCAGGGCCTGAAACCATTTTTCAGATGTTAGTGTCCAACTGAGATGGAATTTATGACCCTTTGGTGCTGAACTCAAGTGCAGTTGACTTCTGTGGAAAGAGTACGAATGTGGCCTTTGGGTATTTGCCAGGTGGAGAGTTTGGTCCTACAGTCTATTTGAGTTTCACACTCTTGCATTTGGTCCTTTCAGGAAACTGAAGTCTTGTTAACTGAACCAAAGCTGCCATGATGGAGCATGTTTTTAAAAAAATATGTTGTTTTATTGTTGCTCTACTTCTAAACCATCTCAAAGCGAAGTGACGGCTATTAAATGTTTTAAGTAAATGAGTTTCTGATAGAAAATACTAGATTAGATTCAAAAGTACAGCATAGAAAAATGGAGAATTGTTCAGTATTGAGAGCACAGGATAGAGTGGTCCAAAAATCACTGCCTTTTGACCCTATACTGGTTTTACCCTCAATATGGTTGCCACATTTGATTCACAATAAATTCACATATGTAACTGAACCTTGCAAATGCGACAAAATATTGTCGAAAGCCATCACAAACCTCTTAGTCAATTTCCTAGGCCCCAAATACTGCTCTTTGAACACCAGAGAAGTAAATTTGTCGCCCCGTTAACATTTTTGAACTTTTTGTTGGTTCTAGCCTTAAGTCCTATTTCTGCATTCCAAAGAAAGCGTGAGAGCTTAAGCTAGAGGGAGGGCAGAGGCACATTGGGAAGGGGGCTTGCAAGCTTGTCCAGCTGAAGGTGCTTCAAAGCCCTGCTCAGACTCCCCCCTCAACGAGAGATGGCTGGTGCCAAAGGAGGCCTCCCTCTGTAGTTCTGTAGATCTTCCTCTCCTACATTTCTGACCAATTGTCCGTTACCATTACAGGAAAATCTGTCAGTGTTCCTGGCTATATATTTTTTTGAAGAATACATGGCTAAAAACATTAGGGTGTTAGAATGATTAAAAACAACAACAACCCCAAACCCCTCTAAATACCGGTACATCAAAACCTAAATCCTGCAAGAGAGGTGGTTGGACTGTTAGACAACAATGGTGTGTAAGAAGGATAGTGAAATTGCACAGAAATGAAGTCAACTCTTTTGGAGAAGAGGTTGGCCCGATAACCATGTCTGAGCAGGTTTTGGGAGAGCACCAGGGCACTAGTTTTCTCATGCAAAAGGGGGGGGCACAGGCCCAAGCCCCCCAGCACCCTCCTGTTCCTGCATTGAGAGCCTGCCATAAGTTAGAAGGCAAAGGTCAGCAGCAACAAATCTCCTCTTCTAGAGTCTCCCTGTGCAGTTTTTGACCCTGATTGTGCAGGGTTCTGTAGTCACCCCAGATAAACACTGCGTCCTGCAGAATATCTTTCTTTCTAATACTTAGCTTCATAAAAGCTTAAAAGAAAACAGACCGTTTTTCATATAGTTGTTACCAAAATAAACTTTTATTGTAAAGATTGGGTACAAATCTAGAGGAATTATGAAATTCAAATTGGAACTCCTTCTGAAATCTTCAGAAACCTGGAAATTCAGTTTGTGCTTTTTGTATAGTTTATGTTTGGTAGTTGGGGGGGGGGACTTCTTTGTGAGTGCTAAAATCTTGATACAAATATTTTCTTGCTTTTTTGGTGTCATATGTTAGTACCACTGTGCAGGTACAATTTGAAATCACGTTAGAGATATTTTGTTCAGTACTCATATATGTGTGGGGCTTAAATAATCCTCAGCTACCTAACATTACCTGTGTGTTTGCTTATCTTTCTTTCACATAGACAAACACACATCTAAAAACTATTTATTCCCCTGCAGCTATTGGGGATAGTAATGTCTGCAGATTGTAATTTTGGTTGATTTATTTAAATATTTATATCCTGCTTTTCATCCCCAACACACACACTCCAATTTAAAACATTAGAAAAGAACTGAAGAGCAATGGAAGCATGATTCCCTTGTATAAGTCTGATATCTCTGTAGAAAGAAATGTGCTGTGTGTTTTAACAGACTGATTATTACATAGGTAGGTGTTATGGAGCTGTTCAAGCCTCATTTGTAATTGAACTTCAATATGATTCATGCTATTTTAAAAGAGCACAGAGCTTTTTATGGATAACTGCTATGACCGGTTTTAGTACTAGTAATTAATATTTAGCTAGTGTTTCACATTTATTTAGCACCGTGCGCTGAGGTGTTGAGGTGTGCAATTGACAGGATGCTGCCCTTGGTCATCTACATGAGCCAGAACCTCATGCATCTTCAGAGGTGCTGTGTGTGCCTGCTCTTTTGCTCAAATGGCTCTTGTGACTTATGGCGTGTTTATGAGAGCCCCCTCCCCACAGTCTTGGAGGGGGGCATGTGAGAAGAAGGATGGAGAAGCCTGCCCTTTCCATTTTAGTCCTAGAAAGTTACACAAGTCAGACATGCAAGAAAATAGTGTTCCTGCTCTCTGTGCTAGTTAGTGAGCCATGTTGTCCTACAAGATTCCCACCTCAGATTCATTTTTTTCACAGTCACCATTCAATGGCCCATTTCTCATTCAGCTTTTTGCTGCGGGAAGAGAGCTTAGTGTTTTTTCTCAAGCTTTCTTTTTGTGCTTCTACATACACCTGCAGCAGACTGATCCATCCGCGTTATGCGTGAATGGTGTCATTTGAGCGCATCAGCAATGGCTCTTATACAGGAACATTTGGAAAAGGGGGGATGATCTGCTTACCTTATTCTTTTGACATTGCTTCTTTCAAATGTTAAAACAGTAGTTTTACTAACTCCCATATCAATGAAAGCAAATAAGATACAGGGAAAGTCAAATTTTAATTACAAAGTTCCTATCTCTTTATCCCAGTGCTAGATGTCTCAGCATATATCCTTGTTACACTACTATTCTTAAGCCAGAAACCTACTGAAAATTTTATAAACTTCCCCTCTCTTTAATTAAGACAGTGTGCATTCTTAATTAGGCCATGACAAACAGCAAGGCAGATTCTAATGCCATTCCATGATGGGAGTTGACTCCCATTTCCATCGGTTGGGTGCATGGTTATAATTTTATAGGCAAACTGCATACTTTATGCTTTTGACTAGTTCTAGTTTATAAATGTGTCATTAGTTAAAAGTGTCTGAATTGAAATAATGAAATATGTCCCCTTGTAGGTACATAAAGAGACTCCCTGAATTGTGGTGAGACAGAAAGTGTGTGTGTGTGTGTGTTCCATAGATATTTAAAGAGTCACTGAATAGGTAGGGTTAGTTTGTGTGTGCTCACTTTAAAAACAGAGTTTTTTAATGTGTTTTAAAGCATCAATAAACTCTAAGAAAAGCAGAGACTTTCAGTGAGGTTGACCGACATTCAAGCGACACCCAAAAATCTAACAACTGCCTGAGAATGTTAGGAGCGCTTGGTTTAAAAGAGTCACAATAAAAATTCAGATTAGAATGCATAACACAGATCTGTATTGAAACAATCAGTAGAAATACTACATAAAAATCAGATCGCATAATTGTGTCAGTACCAATCTAAAAGGTCGTACTTTCCCACTCCCAGAGTGAATATCAATATTTCAGAGAAGAGTCACTGGCCTGGATCACATGTAACACTCAGCCATGATTTAGCACTGTGTGGATGAGCCATCAGGAGCTTAAGCCAAACACCAAACTCACACATTGTCCTCCTCTCAGCAGCAGGGTGACTTCTGCCAAGTTGATTCCTTTCAAAGAATCTCAGTTTAGATTTACGTACAAACTGGGGATCATAGTTTATGATAAAAGAATGCTTAGTTTCTAAACAGGACAACTTCAAATCACAAGTTACTGTTAGGTGCAAACCCAGCATTGCCATGTTGCACTGTAACTGCACAGCAGCAGCAAGATCTAGGCCTTTATCTGACAATGTACTTACAGTCTAGAGTGGATCTTGCAATGCTTGTTCTCTCCTACCTGCTGTGCAGTTAGGCAGTGATCTGTCGCTTCCCCTTCTTTAGGCCTAGTCTTTAGTGCAAGAGTGAACCTGTGAGAGTGAGCTGTACTGGTGCTGACTCCCATGGCGGAGTGTTCCTCCCCCAAAATGGTGCTTTCTTCCCATCTGAAGTGGCACAGTCAAGATAGAGGTTTACTGCCTCGGTGAGAACTGGAACCACGAACATTAGATAGTCATTGTTCGATGGCTGCAGTACTACCTTTAATTCTATGTGGGATTTATACTAATTGTTCCTATCATGGTTATCATTTGCTCCCTCGCTGTTCTCTGTAGTTGTAATAGTCAAGGACATTGATCTTTAAATACCTACGTGCCTTGACTTTTTTTCATTTGTTTTGTATTCTTTTATGCATAGGTGCCTTGACCCAAGCCATTCGCAATTTTGCAAAAAGCCTTGAAGGTTGGCTTTCCAATGCCATGAACAATATTCCACAGAGAATGATTCAAACCAAGGTAAATGCCTTCTAAACAATTTGGAACAAAAATGACATTGCAAAGACACGAATAAAACATAATTGTTAAGAGTCAATGCCAGAAGCATCTCTTTAAAGAAGACCATGCAAAATTTAGCCTTCATTTAATTGCATTATTATTATTATTATTATTATTATTATTATTATTATTAGTGGGCCCCCCCCACGTGTGATCAACTTGCACATGGCCACATATATGCATGGTGCCGGGAAATAAATAAATAATTTGATTCAAACCTGGCAATGGCAGCAGAGAGCTGGAGAGTCCTTTTGGCTCGCAAGGAGACCCTTCCTGGAGCCTGAAGAGGATGTCAGGAAGGGTGGAGGAAGAGACCAGAGGCTCAGCGGGGTTTTGTTTTGGCTGCTCAGCCTCACTGCTTAACAGCTGGTGTGCAGAGGAGCCCAGCAGCTGCCGCCCCTGCTTTCCCTCTTGTCCTTCAGCCTCCTGCTGGCCCCAGAGCTTCAACTCTCATTGTGGATGTTTCTAAATACAGTGGTACCTCGGGTTAAGTACTTAATTCGTTCCGGAGGTCCGTTCTTAACCTGAAAGTGTTCTTAACCTGAAGCACCACTTTAGCTAATGCGGCCTCCTGCTGCCGCCACGCTGCCGGAGCCCGATTTCTGTTCTTATCCTGAAGCAAAGTTCTTAACCTGAAGCACTATTTCTGGGTTAGCGGAGTGTGTAACCTAAAGCGTATGTAACCTGAGGTACCACTGTACAGTATTTTTGGTATGGATTGAAGAGAGAGCGACAGAGAGGGTGTTTAAAAGGTGCTCCCCACTTTACGCATTTCACTTATACGCACGGGTGCCCAGAACATAACCCCCATGTAGGGGGGGCACCTGTATATATTGATTTATACCCTGCCTTTTTCCCTGACAGGGACTCAAGGCAGCTTCATTATTACTGACAACATACATAGTTTTTTACAGATGTCAAAAACCAGGCGCTTTAAATGACACGGTGTTGAACACTTTATTTGCTTGTGTACTTCTTCATTGTATGCTGAAGGTCCAAGAGAGGGTCTTATGTACTTGTCAGAGAATGGGAGACGATTATATGAATTCTAGTAGAACTATCTCTCCCGGGTCTCTCCAGTTTCCATCTCCTATGCAGAACTCTTGCCTTGCCTTTACCTGCTTCTCTGCCTTATCCCGTGAGCAGGGCAGGGAAAACATTTTGCGATGTGTGGCTGTATTATTCTTGCACTGCTGTATCCCACAAGCAGGAATCTGCCACATTCTCATTAGCTTACTTTCTAAGAAAAGGTTGATAGACAGGAGTGAACATGGTCTATCTCAGTGAAGATAAGTGAAAATGAAGATGAGTGAAAATAATAATAATAATAATAATAATAATAATAATAATAATAATAATAATACTTTATTATTTATACCCCGCCCATCTGGTTGAGTTTTCCCAGCCACTCTGGGCAGCTCCCAATCAAGTGTTAAAAACAGTACAGCGTTAAATATTAAAAACTTCCCTGAACAGGGCTGCCTTCAGATGTCTTTTAAAGATAGGATAGCTGCTTATTTCCTTCACATCTGAAGGGAGGGCGTTCCACAGGGTGGGTGCCACTACCGAGAAGGCCCTCTGCCTGGTTCCCTGTAACCTCACTTCTCGCAATGAGGGAACCGCCAGAAGGCCCTCAGCGCTGGATCTCAGTGTCCAGGCTGAATGATGGGTGTGGAGACGCTCCTTCAGATATACTGGACCGAGGCCGTTTAGGGCTTTAAAGGTCAGCACCAACACTTTGAATTGTGCTCAGAAATGTCCTGGTCTGTCTCATCTCTGTGCGTTTGTGTGCGTGAGGCTCTAGTCTTCCTTCTCCTTAGGTTGCCGCTGTAAGTGCCTTTGCTCAGACTCTGCGAAGATACACATCTCTGAATCATCTGGCTCAGGCAGCACGGGCTGTACTGCAGAACACGTCTCAAATCAACCAGATGCTCAATGACCTCAACCGTGTAGATTTTGCCAATGTCCAGGTAGGCAGAAAGTTTGCAGGAAGCATATATGACTGCTCTTGGTTCCCCTCCTCTTGTATCTGAGTTTGCAGCGCCAGTTTCATCTACAAAAATGGCTACAGAAATGTTTCATTTCTATAGAAAAGGTATACATAACTGAAACATGTCAGCTTATAGCTCAGCCTCCTTGCAAATAAATAATTGTGAAACATTTCTTCAGCTTGGAATCTTTCAGGTGTTCCAATCTCGTACTTTTAGAAAACATATGGATCGTTGACAAAGTACTGGGGTGTCTCCCAGTATCAGTATCAGTATCAGTATCCGTGCATCTGCGGTCTATAGACGAGCATCCTCTAAGCCAAGGTCATAAGAAAATGTTTAGTAGAGCATTTGAAATGATAAAATAAGTTACTTAAAACAACCTATACACATGAGATGAGAATCAAGAACAAAAATTAAATGCCCATTTCCACCCCTTCTCTCTCCAGCTGTATCACCCCCAAATCTATCCCTTTCTCACTGGATCTTACATTAGACCTGCCACCACACAGTGATCAAACTTGTGGGGTCATTTTTTTAGTCCTGAGATCAACCCACCAGAGCCCAGTGCAAATGACAAAAAAAATAATTAAAGAATGTTAATCCAAAGAATTGGCTTTGATTGAGACTTACAATCCTTCCATTAACATAAAGACAAGTTAGAAAGTCCATTCAGAAAGGAAGAGCACAAGCACTGCAACCAAGGGACTGTGCCTGTATTGGTGGAGGGAGATCTAAAGTACGACATTGCTTTTGTCTAGTGTCCCTTTTCTTCCTTGCTGGTAGTTTTAGGAGGCAGAAAGACTGTGCTATAGGACTGTGCTATCTGTTTTGTCCAGGAAGAAGCTGGAGATCATGTAGCTTTTTTGTACCTATTTCTTGACTTCAAAAATGCTACCCTATAGTAAGAGTTGGAAGAAAAAAGCAGACCTTGGACAAAAAAGGGTGCAAAATGTCACTTCTTAAAATGCAGCCCTTACTTCACTTGCAAGCTCAATGTTGGGTCTCCTTCCTTTGATGCCATCCCTTCTTGAAGCATCATCAGCATTACGAGGGTTGAGGTGCAGGTGAGCAGCTCCTTAGCCTCTGCCTCACTTCCTCCACTGGCTGCCGCAGCATAGCTGCACATCCACCCTTGGTTCCCATCCTCTTCTCTCTAGCTTCACGGCAGTGATGCTGTTGCTGCTGTTGCTGTTTATCACCTCTGTCTCCTCGCCTGCTTGTGAGGTTGTGTGGTTTGCTGTTTGCAGACACAGCCAGAGCTGTGTCTATGTGCTTGAAGCTGGAAATGGAGAGCAAGTGTGATGGCAGCAGTAGCAGCGCTCTCTTCCGGACTCCCTTTGTTCTGGTGCAGCGCAAGCTGAGAACCTTCCCTGAGAGATGAACAGCCCTGACAAATCAGCAGCTCTGAGCCTGCTGCCAACCCTGCAGATTAAAAAACCCAAACCTGCTGTCCCTTGATGTGCTCATGGGCTGCTTGTCTTCTCTGCCATCTCTAAGTTCCCATAACTGGATTCTTCTTGTGCCTTTTTTGTACTGGGACAGGAGCAGGCTTCCTGGGTGTGCCAGTGTGATGACAACATGGTGCAGAGGTTGGAAACAGATTTCAAGATGACTCTTCAGCAGCAGAGCACTCTGGAGCAGTGGGCGGCCTGGCTTGACAACGTCATGATGCAAGCACTGAAACCGTACGAAGGAAGGCCGAGTTTTCCTAAAGCAGCGCGGCAGTTTCTCTTAAAGTGGTCTTTCTACAGGTCAGTGCCTTAGGAGACTCTGAACAATTGGTGCTCGGTCACAAGCACACAGTCTCTTACCTTGCTAACAACACAAGTAAACTTTGTGGCATTTACCATATATGCCGCCACCACCTAAAAAATAACGTTTGCGGGCGCTTACCACCTAAAAGTTTTTTCAGAGGTGGAGGAGAGTAACAAGAGAGAAACATGAGCAAGTGCAGTTACATATACTTAGGTTTTGTTGAGTTTGGGAATTATAACTTTGAAGTATTATTAACTTTTATACCTTCCTTCCTTGGAGCTATCTGATGTCTTTGTGGGTCCCCAAAATGAGTCAGTCATTGCTGAGATAATTATTAACCTCATACTTAAGATCAGAACTCGATTTTTGATACAGGTAATGTGATCCTTGTGGTTAATGAATAGGTATTGTCAATCTAGCTCTACCGTTTGTGGCAGCCAGTGTAGGGTGACTTTTCTGCGGGGTGATTTTTCCAGGCTGGGCCTTCCTGTTGACTACGCTGGCTGTAGGTTGCTTCCGTTAAAAAGGCTGCATATATTAGGCACGGGACTCTATTCTGAGTTGTAATACATGGGGCTTCTAAGCACAGCACTAACCAAAGCCATGGCTATATATTTGCTGCATCATTTCACCCATATGCCTACGATAAGTGATATTGACCCACACAATGGAAGGTACGCTACAGGAAAATTCTGGCTTTGTACACAAGCAGTAGAAGACCTCTGTCATTATGTACTATATTGCCCTCTGTATCCTGAACAGAGAGTTAAGTATATTCTGGAATTAAAGTGTGAGATGCCTGATGTGGACAACTGAGTGAAAATCGCGTAGTTATTGTCTGGCACGGAGAAGTTTGTGACCGACAACGTTGCAAGATTTGCAGTTGCAGCCCAGAAACAGAAGAATGTTCATTAAAGATATTATGGTGGACTGTAAAGTTTGATTGGCAATGTAATATAGAAACTGATTCGTGTTGGTCTGTATTTTAATATATATCTGTATACATTGGTTAACTCTGCTTTTTAACGGTGTATTTCTGCACATTCTATATAGTATGTATAGGATGTACAATTCTTTCTGCTGGTGCTTGAAATGACCATGATGGTCATAACAACAAAAATTGAATTTGACCAAGAAAATTGATGTAACATACTGTAAATTGTAGTTTATCATTATGCGAATAAGCCTCGTGTTCACACCTTGCCCTTCTCTCTTCCACTCCAGCACAGATAAAACGAGGAAACCTGAACCATCTGTTTCCTAGCTGCAGTTTATTATAATGCCCAAAAAGGACAGACTCTTTTTAGCTCAAAAGGTGGTTTATTAAAACACACTGGGATCAAAGAATGGTTTGTTGTAGTTTAAGTTAACCAGAGTTCCCAGTTTGGGTGTAACAAGAAACTTTGGTTAGCTTAAATCAGGAAGCAAAAACTTCAGATCTCCCTGTGGCTGCTCCAGAGGAGGAGGGGTGAGCATACAAACCCAAAGCTCATTTCTGTTCATTCATGTTGCTCTAAACCATCGTTTACGTTCCAACTGGGCTATTTATACATTAATAGAACTTTCTAAATGCAATGTAAATAAGCATGTTTTCCTAAGTGGTTTGATTTTTCAGAATTATTTTGGATAACTTTGGAAATTAAGTCAGAGGTTTCTGAAGTAATTATGGAATGATCATATTTCCCATTTTTATTTTTATACAGCTCAATGGTTATTCGAGATTTAACCTTGCGCAGTGCTGCTAGCTTTGGTTCTTTTCATCTGATCCGTCTATTGTATGACGAATACATGTTTTACTTAGTTGAACATCGTGTTGCTCAAGCCACAGGAGAGACACCTATTGCGGTTATGGGAGAAGTAAGTCCACAGCCAGAACACTTTTCCAGCTGATAAAATTGAATTAGAAATAATTTTCTCTAAAGTGTATTCAGTTAAGAAATAAATGCGTCTTGTGGGGAATACATGGGATAATTGTTGGACTGAAATCTCTTTATGTAAGATTTGGGTGTGACAGATGTAAAATCCAATTTTCAGTTGTAGTATCTAATACTTTAGTTCCTGAAACCATGCTGAATTGCTCATTCTAGTTTGTCAGAATGTATCTGTTCATGCTGAATTTTTCCCTAAGTACCAAACCTCAAAATTTGCTCTTTGAGTCTATAATTTTCCAATATCCAAAATTCATATTTGAGACCTCCGGGTATAGGGTGGTATATAAATTCAAATAACAACAACAACAACAATAATAATACTACAATTTGTGCTGTCACCCTGGCATGGCACATCAGTGAATGAAGTTAGATCATTCACATCCTTTCTTTGCTTCTTCCTAGAGTAAAGAAAGTTCTTGTTTTCCTCTCAAAATTGGTCTTTCTTATCCTAATAGTGATCTTCTTATTAGTTAACTCCTAATCACCCTCAGAGATTTTGTATCAAAATTGTGCATGACGAGAACTTGAGAAAATGTGCTGCCTGCCTTTTTAATTGAAAGTAATAATAAGCCTTAAAATAGAATGCCTGCATCCTATTTGCTTACTGTGGCTTTTCTTGACATATCAAAGCTTATCCAAGGAACTTCTTGCTTGTCTTGTATACCACACAATAATTATTTCTATTTCTTGGGCTAAAATCCGCAAGAGTGTCTTGTGAGGAAAGGTGCCAAGTAGGCAAAGAGTGTGCCTTGCCTCCATTCACCAAGTGTCACAACCATTGTTGTTGCCTTTTCTGTTGTCAAATGCTTCCTTTTGAATGCTGTCATCCACTTTCTCATTCTTTCCTCCCGCTTGGTCTCAAATACTTTTTATAAGTCAGAGTCAGATTAAAAGACTTTGTGCTTTGTGTTAGTATAAACATTTCCTTACCATCCCTGACATCTTCGAACCTTGGAGAAGCCCAGAGGACTGAGGGATGAAGACCCAAAATCTGAACGTAGGGGGTCAATCGCTGCTTGTGTTGTTCCTGTGGAGCCAGGGGGACGACTAGATGGGTCAAAGGATTTGACTGCAAGAGAAAATGTTCAGATAATGCTGTGTGTGAGAGAGAGAGGGAGGGAGGGAGAGAGAGAGATCCAAGGCCCTTCTTCATGTGCCCTCTCCACAAGAAGTTCAGAGGATCGGAGCCCGAGAAGGGGTCTTTTCCGCAGTGGCTCCTCATTTGTGGAATGTTCTGCCTGGCGACGTTAGCCTGGTGCCTTCAGTAGATATCTTTAGGCGCCAGGCAGAAACATTCCTCTTATCCTCTTAAACAATCAATGGCCTTTTAAATTTGCCTGTGGGACATTGGTTTTTTTGTTGTTACTGCATTATGTATTGTTTTGTTTTTATATTGTAAACTGCGCTGTAATGCTCGGGTGAAGGGCAGTATAGGAATTTTAACAATAATATTTATCTATCTATTTGTTATGCTTTCCTCCTCTGCAGTTTGGTGATTTAAATGCTGTGTCTCCTGGAAATATGGACAAAGGTCAGTAGGAAGTTTGTTCTAGATCTTGGGTTGCATCCAGAGAATTGCAAGTAGAATTTGGCTTGCGCAGTGGTGCTTTCTTAATCTCACCTCCCTGCTACAGCTCTCTTTTCTCTCCAAAAACCCATTTGGAGGATCAGAGAACCCTCTGGAAATCAACAGGATTGCGGGGGGTGGGGGTGGGATATATTGCATGAACAGAAATACATTTCTCCAGTGGAGACTAGGACCCCACCAAGTGGGATATCGTTATTCTTGCCTTGTTTGAAAGGCAGAAATAGCAAACTGGTAGTGTTCTAGCGTCCCCTTAGAAACACCTCTCAGGGGAGTACCAGCAGTACCTTCTGCTCATACAAAGCACCACTGGATCCAGGAACAGGTGAAGTTGTGAAACGTGTGTACCGTGTAATATTTAAAACTGCTCCAGAATAATGGACAAATCAGGCTTAATGAAACCAGTATGACACAATGCTGAACCTGCACACCAGTTCAAACCCTGGTCAGAGGTTGTGAGAATGAGAGATCGGTATACACTGAGATAATATAGTTCTGAAACCGGAAGTATAATAGGCATGTAGATTATAGGAAATCTTGATTACCATGAAACACGGACAGAATCCGCAGTATGATAGTTAGGATGACTGAAAGTAGAATAACAGAATCATAGAATTGTCGAGTTGGGAGGGGCCTGGCGAGTCACCTAGTCCAACCCCCTGCAGTGCAGGAATAATTCAACCTGCACCTGCAAATTTAGGAAATAATGAATTATTTGACTAACTGGGTACACAGACGCACCTGCAAGTTTGCCTCATTATTCTTTGCCGGGGTCCCAAACTGGGAACAGTTGATACTTAGGGAAACGGTCGGGTCGCTAAACAATTCCATCTCCCAATCATCTGGCTCTTTCAGATTGCAGGATTCATGGTGGTTTTATTTGTGCAGATGAAGGTAGTGAAGTGGAAAGTGAAATGGACGAAGAGCTGGATGACTCCGGAGAGCCGCAAGCCAAGAGAGAGAAGAGTGACCTGAGCCAGGCCTTCCAGGTGGGCTGCCTGCAACCTGTCCTGGAGAGCGGAGTTCAGCAGAGCCTGCTGAGCCCCCTGCACAACGAGCACATTGTGACAGCCACGCAAACGATCAGACAATGCAGTGCCACTGGAAACACGTATACTGCAGTCTAACAGATATTAAAGCTCTTTTTTTTTCCAGATTATATTAGCCCTGTTGATGTTGGGCTTATCATGGGGGAGGGGAGGGATGCAAAAAAAGAAGTCTGAAGGTCGACTGTTGTCAAATTTTATCTGTGCTTGAACATTACTTTTACTGGAGTTGTGAAATGAAATGAGTGTATGTATTTCTCCAGGTCTCTTTTGGAAAAGAAAAAAAAAATTGGTAAATACAATCATTTTACACTGGCCGCTTAATATAAAGAGTTTTCTTAGTTTCAAGAGTCAAGAAGCGTTTTTGAGAAGCTTAATGTTAATGTTTTTGTCCTCTTTATAATTAAAAGTAATTTAATTTTTCATAGTTTTTACAAAATATTTTAATGTTAACTGTTAGTCATGGTGATTTCGTATAAATAGGGTTTTAATTAATTGCACTCTGAAATATCAAGAATTTTCCTCTTTGATTTACACTGGAGGCCTGCTCATTTGATAGCAGCTGCATTAAACTTGTTATAGGAAAGGCAGCTTTCATTGGACAGAACTGGAAGATGCTATTTTGATACATTTCAGAGTGTTCAGGGGTTATATTGGAAATTTTATTATGACGCTAGAGAACATAGACTGTCGTCTTTCTCAGAGGAAGAGCGATTCTCACGGTTGCAGGATAAATGAGAGCTCTGATCACATGTGGTAATAATGTGTACTTAATTCATGTACACAGGACACCATTACAGACAATGCAAGCTTCCTTTTCAAAAAAGAATCAGTTATTTGCGTACCAACTCCTCTCTTTTAAGACTACTGATTTCAGGTGCCGTCTGCCCAAGCGGCCGACTCTGTGCAACCTCCGCTGGCTTCAGTTGAGCTTGCACCAGATTTGGAGCCTGTCCTGGGGGGATGATGCACCTCGTATACACAGGGGACCACCACCCAGATGCTTTCTGCTCTTCAGTGGGACTGTTGATGCTAGAGACTGAAGCTAGAAAAAGAAAAGCAAAGCATCTCGATTATTATTTTTTAAGTGTACGTACTACTTATGCTGAACTGGACATGCAGGAAACCATTCCTTTCAGATGACTTTTTTTATTCCATGTCCTTTTCCCCGTGATAGTTCAATCTGCTGCTCTTGTTAAAGATAGTTTATAGGATGCAAGGAATGTAGCAACCTGCATTGTAACTTTGCTCAAAATAATTCCTGGTTCTTAAGTGGATTTCATTTTATACAAAAATGTTTAAAAGGCAGTGAAACTGGCACATGTCACTTGTACTTACTTCCCAATTGCGTAGAATTTGAATAGGTGGCTAGACGGACCATTGCCATTTAAGAATGTACATCAGGGATCATTGTACCTCGGCTATTACATGGTGCCTTAAACAGAACTGAAGCTAAGATTTTCTTGTTAATAACTCTTGCATTGATTCAGCAAAGTGTGCCTGTCTTCTTTCTTTCTCCCCTCCTCCCCCAAGTCCCCAAACAGTAGAAGGGCAGGTTACATAGTTTTCAAAAATCAAGATTTTCTTTATTTATTTATTAGATACACTATCCCGCTTAGAGTGACGGCATATTTCTTCTTTATAGCTGAATTTCACTTTATTACTAATCAGATTTTCTTGGTGGGGAGGGGAGTGTATGAAAAACAAAACTAGCTTTAACAATGTCAA
The DNA here is from genome assembly GCF_964270895.1 of Podarcis filfolensis. NCBI lineage: Eukaryota > Metazoa > Chordata > Lepidosauria > Squamata > Lacertidae > Podarcis > Podarcis filfolensis. The sequence goes on from NC_139621.1 coordinate 12,559,254, forward strand.
AGGTCAACAAAATAGGTTAGCCAATTTCCAAACAAGAATTTATATATATTTCTAAACCCTTATCTACTTTTAATTTTTAAAAAGTAAAGTAAGCAAAACTTTTTAAAGCAGCATATAGTTACAATTTGTGCACATGTGGGGGGTCAGTCTGCTGTTTCATTTACAGGTTAAATCATACTATATGTGGGGGTTTTTTGTTTTGCTTTTGTCTAATGACCTGTTACAAGTATAATGGATTAAACATGTCATTGGTTGAAAATATACCTGAATTTCCTTAGTTTGATCAAAACAAACCAAAAATGAAGGAAAGCACAAAGAAAATTCACAGACTCTATAGCGCGAGGCCCATGTCAAATATTCAGAGCCTTGTTTGTCATTTGTCTGAAAGACGATATTTAAGGTTAGAGTCACCATATGCTTGAACAGCAAGGAGAAATTGTTGGTATATTTATAGCACACAAGTTTGATCCTAGGTTTTTCATGTTTCAAGAATTTCTAAAGATTTACTAATTTTTTAATTTAAACATTTATACTTCTAAACCAAGCTTTATGAATTTTCTTAAAGTTGCAGAATTGGAGGCCCACTGGCAGAGCGGCCAGGCAAGATCTTGTGCCTGGTCATTCCTGCCACATTGTTTAACTTATGCTGATATGATTCCATGATCATTCTGTTTCCTTTGTTATTTAAATGTGTCCCCATCCCCCCGCTCAAAATCCATCACGTCTGTACCCCTCACCATTTTTTAAAGAAATCTAAGCTGTGATACTTACTCCCTCTCATTGTGCATTATGAAATGTTTACACTTAAATACAGTGAAATTAAATGTAAAAACAAAGAAACACTTTTCAGCATAGTTTTTTAAGGCTCTAGTAAGGAGATTAGATTTATTTACTGATAATAATCCTTTGAGATGACAAACTTGTATGTTTTCTAATCATTGTCCTTTTCATTATTGTTGAATTTTGTTCATGCAGCGAAATGACAAAGATGCAAATTTAGTTTTCTGAGAGAGACAGGCCTTGTAAATCCTCTGTAAGTCAACTCTTTTCGCCTTCCCACCTTAGTTGATCACTGTATTCAAGGTGCCAAAAAGATCAATATATAATTTTATGTCAAGTTTTCTGATTAAAAGGTGACATTCTAGTCTGTAATGGAACCAGGTAAATAAGATGGATCTCTGCAGCCACATATTGCCCCAGATTCATCCAAAAATGCTCTGATAAGTTAATAATTTAAAAGAATGGAATACTAGTTTTGATCAATCCAAATGTGCGTATTTTTATCACTTAATTTAGTGGCAGTTGATCATTTCTGCTTTTCTATTTATTGGTCTCACAAATCGGGTGAGTCCTCTGCCTGCATTGTCCCCACAGACCCTTCCATGTAATCACGAAGCCACATCAAGGGAGCTTTCTGACACTCCACTCTTTGTGCCTATATCCTTTCAGCATTCCTTGCAAAATGTGGCTGGGATTCCCAGACTCCCCTGCATGTGCCCAAGTGCATCTGTGCCCCTAACCCAGAGGGCTCCCCCAAGTCCCTCTTCCCACCCTAGATCCTTTGGACCTTAGATTCTGTTGCCCCAGAATCTCCCCAACTTGCTTTGGGGAGGAAACCTCAGACCCATAGAGGGCTTTGAATCTTGGAGATGAATTTAAACAAAATAATCACAATTTAACCATCATTCACAACACAAATATTAATATTATGTCTTAGCACTGACATTACCAGTACTTTTTTTCTGGGGGGACGCAGGTGTACGCATACCCCTCAACATTTTGTGAATCTAACTTTGGCCTCATTGAGGGGCAGTATTTCAATATGAGTAGGAAAATGAGAGGACCCCTAAACATTTTTTTTTAAGAAAAAAAGCATTGGACATTACTAACTCTTGATGGCATTGCAGGAGAATAGACTCATAGGATTTGTGTGGCTCCTGTCTTTAAAAGTTGGTTTAAGGAATAATAAGTTTTAAAAATAGGACTTTTTGGCTCTTGTAGAAGTAATGCAGTGATCAATGTAGATGCTACTCTGGAAACTTCCTACTCAGAGGCCAGGCCCAGTTTTCATAAGCTCTTCAGGAATGCAAAATAGTTGGTGCTGTCACTTTAAACTTACAAATGTTTGTACTGTCTTGTCGAAATTATTTGCTTTGTGCTTATTTTTGTATTACAACTTGGAATTACGACACTACTTTAGAAATGGATCACCTTTTAAAAAGTTACCAATGTGCAATGTTACCACATTTGGTTCACCGTGCGTGGTGATAATTTAAACAGGACTTGTACTAATGGTACCGTCATTCAGGAATGTACAGATCTACATACAATTTCTTTAATTTAAAACGAGGTATTTTTAAGCATCAGAAACACTTCTCTCAAATTATTTTCAGTAAAACATTAAATAACTGCATAGTTTTCTCAAGACAAATCAGCAAGGAAATACATAAGTTTGACTTTTAATTGCAACCTTGTTTCAATAATGGAATAATTTTATATAAGAAATACCTATAGGAATTTTTTTTTTAAACTTTCATATAACACTAATTTCGGAATATGTAACACTGATTGGTGAGAGTAGTATCCCTACGTGAAAATTGGGCCCTTATTCCTGCATTACAGGTCAGTCTCTTTTATCTATATGGTTAAAATGAGTTAAGAGGAAGGGGAATGTTAGTACTGTTGCAAGGTTGTTTGGTGACTGAAGAAAACTGGAATAGAAGCATAAATGCAGTGCTTAGTTCTAGTGATAGGAAATTATTTTGATGGTAACGCCTTGCATTAACCCTTTGAGCATTGTAAGCTAATGTGATTGGTACAAATATTTCAGAGACCACTGGCAAGAGAAGGAGTGCCGTGGCCCCAGCCCTAACCACTATCTGAGATAATGAACACCATGTGCACAGTTTTGCAGGGGAACAGGTCCCAAGAACTCTTAAGAAAATCTAAGGAGTTGTGCCCTACTTCAGAGAACTCTGAATGCTCCCCAAATCCTACTGAAGCAATTACCTTTTGGGGGGGGTGGATATTTTTATTTTAAATGTTGTCATGCATAGGGTTGAATCTAGCCATAGTCATTCTTCAAGTCAGCCCAGGGAAGTTTGTGGGACTTGATTTCAATAGGACTGCTCAAAGTATGACTAAGTTAGGATCCAACCCTGGTTTGCACTTAAATAGGTGTGTCATAGGAACATTGGAAGTTGACTTATACAAAGTCAGACCAGGGGTACACCGAGCTCAGAATTGTCTATCCCAGGGTTCTTCAACCTTGATCTGTTGCTGGACCACAACTCCCATCATCCTCAGCCAGCTTTGCCTGTGGTCAGGGATGATGGGAGTTGTAGTCTAACAACATCTGAAGTTGATGAACACTGGTCTACCCAGCAGCTCTCCAGGGTTAGGGGCAGGGAACATTCCCAGCCCTGCCTGGATATGTCAGGGATTGAAACAGACAACTTCTGCATGCAAAGCACATGCCCTGCCACTGAGTTATGGCCCTTCCCTATTAGACATTTTAAGCATCAAAGATCTGGATGCATTGTAAATGTTCTTCACAATTTCAATACTTGAATTTGAGGAGGACATCTCTGCTGAATGCATTTAGAATACTGCCTTCAGCAAACTAGCATTTCTGCTATTTACTGCCTACAGCAAACTAATATTGCTACTAGTTTAGGGGGAAATTATTTGATCCAAGAAACATGAATTGAAAAGTACCTATACGTTCTTAAAATTAGATACTTAACAAGAAAATAACTTTATTTCAGAATACAGTGGTACCTCGGGTTACAGACGCTTCAGGTTACAGACTCCGCTAACCCAGAAATAGTACCTCGGGTTAAGAACTTTGCTTCAGGATGAGAACAGAAATCGTGCTCTGGCGGCGTGGCGGCAGCAGGAGGCCCCATTAGCTAAAGTGGTGCTTCAGGTTAAGAACAGTTTCAGGTTAAGAACGGACCTCCAGAACAAATTAAGTTCTTAACCCGAGGTACCACTGTAGTGGGGAAATCTTGCTAGGCTAGTATATGGGCATGTGTAAATAGGAAATGTATCTCAGAGACCTGAATTTTATAAGACATTTGCGGTTCAATTACACATGCCCCCATCCTATAAACCAGGGGGGCTGGCCCATGACCCTCCAGATGTTGGGTCCCAAGTCCTATCAGCCCCAGCCATTAGGGAAGTCATTGTCCAACGAAATATGGAGGGCCGCAGTTGAGACGGCCGTGCTGTAGATGGTCTCCTCCAGGGTATTGCTGTGACTACAGTCCAAGGAGCCTCTACAGGTGTTCCTAGGAGAGAACTGGGTGGAATTACAGGGGTCTTTGGATTTTGTTTTGCAACCACTGTTCAGCTGAAGGCAGGCTGCATTTTGAGAGTGGAAATGGCTTTCCCCTCCCACATGGTGAGCTCTTGTGGTGCTCAGAGAAGCCTTTGGCTGCGCACACAGTTTTCCTGCTAGGCAGTAGTTTTGTTGAGCTGAAGCCTTGATTCACCCCATTTCCCCATTCCCAAGTCGGTTTGTTACTGAATGCAGAGTGGCATATTTCTAAGTAATTCCAAAATTCAGACATTGTGCAGATAAAAATAGGCTGTGGGCGATAGAGCAGTAGATGGTTTTTTTTACGTAGTCGCATTTGCCAAACCAGCCCAGTCTCTAGATCCGGCCTGTGACCCCCCCCCCCAAGTTATAAATCCTGTTGCAGCTGAGGCTCCACCAACCTCCCCTTGTTGCTGCTGGACTGACCCTGCCCCAGTCACCAGGGTGCGGAGCGCCCAGCAGCTCCCAGTAGGTGCCTGGTGAGCTGCCTTTCTCTTGGAGAGTCTCCAGGAGCGCTGGCCTGCTCTCAGCAGAGTTCTGCAAGATTCTTGTCCATTGGTTCAATGCATCATCACTAATAAGCAGTTTGCACTGAAGCGGTGGTTATTCTGGAAGGGACTTGGGAGCGCTACGGTTCTCTAACACAAGCCTCTAACCAGCCTTCCCTTATTCTGACAAGCTATTCAAATTAATGTATAATTAAAAATGAATGCAATACTCAAAGGGTTTATGAATTTATTATTCATAATAATTTTACTGTAAATGCTTCTCAGTTTGCATGCCTTGATCATTGCTGCTAGTGATTTTATGTGCCAGTAGAACTGAGTTTACGTTACCAATTTTACTTAATAGTTAAAGCCACTTACAAAGTGACTGCCTGGGGTCTTTTGATTGAAGTAACATGCCTTGATTTCAAAACAATTTGTGGTTGTTTTTTTAAATGATTTCTCTCTCCTCTTTTTTTTAGTTCCCTCCCTTCTTTTTCTTTTGATGTATATATGAAGCCCTGAGTAATATTTGGTAAGAATTCTCAGTTCAATTGATTATGTAAAATGAAATACACCAGAATACCCATTGAATGCAAACCATTATCCTACTAAGCCTCATCTCTGTACATTTCACCAAGCACTGATGCAGGGCAGCCTTCCATACAAATCACATAGGAAACGAGTTGAAGCTGCCCAGCAGCAATGCCTTGTGGATTGTGCCTTCTGTACCTAGACTTAGCGGAAATCAGGGAGATCTGGTTTAACTGCAGTGAGAACGGGATGGGGCAACAGGTTGCGATTGAGAGGGAAGCAAAACTGTCGACCAAGTGGTCCTTTGCACTTGGTTGCGTGACACTTTTGCAACGACCAGTCACCTTTCGTGGTCAGGTGAGAGACAAATCTTCAGCATGCATGCAAGTACTATATAAATAGGAATCATTTCATTTCCTAAATTGAAATTCTAACAAGATATATGGCTTGAGTGGGTTGTCCACATTAGGATATACCGTATTTTTCGCCCTATAGGACGCACTTTTCCCCCTCCAAAAATGAAGGGGAAATCTGGGTGCATCCTATGGGGCGAATGCAGGCTTTTGCTGAAGCTTGGAAAGCGAGAGGGGTCGGTGCGCACCGACCCCTCTCTCTCTACAGGCTTCAGGAAGACATCCGCAGCCTAGGCAGCCCTGTGGGAGTTCCCGCAGGGCTGTCTAGGCTGCGGATAGTAGCCTGCTTCCTGGAGCGTTGGGCGCCCTGAAAGCAGAGCGCCCGACGCTCCGGGAACACATCCGCAGCCTAGGCAGCCCTGCGGGAGTTCCCCGCAGGGCTCCCCACGCTGCGGATGGCAGCCTGCCGCCCGGCGCGAAGAGTGCCCTGAAGCAGAGCACCCCGCACGCCAGACAGACATCCGCAGCGTGGGGAGCCCTGCAGGAGTTCCCCGCAGGACTCCCCACGCTGCGGATAGCAGCCTGCTGCCCGGCGCGTGGGGCACCCTGAAGCAGAGCGCCCCTCGCACCGGGCAGACATCGGCCAGCCCCACAAGCTCGGGGGACAGCAGGGAGGCGCAGCACCGCCATCCCGCTGTTCCTCGACCTGGTTCGGTTTCCCTGACCAGCTTTTGGGGGGAAATAAAGGGAAATTTTTTTTCCTTTATTTCCCCCCAAAAAAACTACGTGCGTCCTATGGGACGGAGTGTCCTATGGGACGAAAAATACGGTATGTATTACTGCAAAACAGCATAGGAAGTATGGAATCCAGTATAATACTGGTTACAAAGAAGGACCCTATTTAGTACTTCTGAGTTATTTCATTACCACATTCCTATCTCCCTAAGCATCTCACATCAATAAAAGTGAGATTCAGGCCCTGTAATCAGACTTATGAACTAAAAAGACATGACATGCAAGGGAAGCGATCTTCCTGTTCTGCTGTGGCTCTTCTTTGCTTGCCTCCGGCCATCGCAGGGCAGCCAGCCAGGGAAGCCACCTTCTTCCTGGACCAGTGGAGGGGCCAGGCCGGTCTTCCTCTGGCCCCCAAGTTCCCCCTTGCCCCCCTGGCCAATTTCAGAGATCCTGGAGTTCTGCCTTTGGCTCTGCAGCCTCAGGGCAACTTTCAAAAGCAGCCTATTGAAATTCTGATATGGATTTCTTGCACAAGATGTACAGTCCCAGGTAGTTTAGGGAATTATACCCTCACATTTTAAATCTTAATTACAGTTTCAAAGTAACCAAATAATTTTCAACATACAGTTATCAAAAACAAAAGTCTAACCAAAGCAGGTTTCTCCTTTTATAACTTAATTTTCCCATTTGAAATTTGACTTTTTTAATAATAGCTAGTGAGGCTGTAAAAAAAACAAAACAAACATTTGTGTGCCTTTTTAAAAACTTGGGGAATTTGTGCCTGTCTAATGCGGTTAAATTTAGTTCTTACCACTGCTAACTCTACTATCACTCAGGGCTTTCTTACCTTTGATATAAGTTATTTCATTGGTTTATTTTACAATTTGTTTTTGTTCTTCGTTACGTGCCATCATTTAAATTTCACTTAGTAAGTGGCAGGTCATGCTTTTCAGTCCCACAAGCACAGAAATGCAGGAAACACTCATAGAGCATATTGGATCTTTTTATTTTCAAAATTGACTGAATATATAATGTAAATGAGGTAAGCAACTTTTTGTAGATTGTATGTGTGAGATAATGTAATGTTCTTTTCCAGTTTTTGGATTACAGTTGAATATACTTTTTAATTATTTAAAGAAAACATCTTTACAGAATAACGTGATGGGTTTTGTATAATGTATTTGATTTTGTAAATACGTATTTCCTGATGTGATTTTTGTGAAAATGCTAAATCTTTTAGTATATCATGTCCTCTCAAAATTGGCAGGAGCTAAATAATAGTTTGTGGGCAATTTGTATTGTGTACTGTACAATAACTGGGGAACTTTTATAATTATAAAAATATATATTAACTTTTAGTGTGTTGTTTAAACAAATGACTGGAACATACTAAAGATAGTAGGATTTTTCTGAATATTTCAGACTTGAACTCAGGCTAGCTTTCTTGTGTTTTTCAAAACAAAATTGTGTCTTGTCTTTTAAAATCAATAAATTTGTTTTCTTGTTACAAATATATTTCAAATGTTTCCATTTTTATAGAGGGGTACGTCATCACAATGGTTTATAACAATATAAAAACCTAAAACCAAACTTCAAAATCAAAAAAGTTTAAAACAAGTTAACAAGTTAAAAAAAACTAATAATAAAGGAAAGTTAAAAGCAAAAATAAATTTAAAACAAAACATTAAGTAGACCATTGGGGGGGGGGGTGCCATGCTAGTTCTGCTTCAGCAAAACTAGTTCTTCTATATGCTTGGTAATTCTACTTTTAACACTAGTTTTCCCAGAATAGGCATTAAACTAGCAGGTATATAATTCTCCAAATTCCTCCTGGATTGCTTTTTAAAATATTGGTATTACATTCTTACCAGTCCTCGGGTACAGAGGCTGATCTTGGAGACATGTTTTTGTTAGAAGATCACAAATTTTACATTTGAGTTGTTAAGGGTGGATGACATCCCAGCCCCAGTGATTTGTCAGATTTTAATTTGTCAGGAAGGCCTAGAACTTGACCTAGTATCTCCATTCAATTGTCCTGTGTCTCAGTTCCTCAGATTCCCTTCCCATGAAAGCGCCACTTCTGCTGCTGCGAAGACATATGCAGAAAATTCTTGCAGCTTCTCTGCAATCTCCTTTTCCTCATCCAAAGGTCTAACCGCTCCCTCGCTAGTGCAAGTACTGTATTTTTCGCTCTATAGGACGCACCAGACTATAGGAGGGGGAGAACAGGAAAAGAAATTTCTCCTCCTCTCTGCTCAGTGCCCCTTCAGCGAAGCGGCAGGAGAAACGGAGCCCCTTCCATTTCTCCTCCCACTTCGCTGAAGGGGCGCTGCACAGAGAGGGAAAACTGTGCAGCGCCTCTCCAGCGAAGCGAAGCCTGGAGAGCAAAAGGGATCGGTGTGCACCGACCCCTCTCGCTCTCCAGGCTTCAGGCGGCTATCCGCAAGCCTTCGGAGTGCAGCGGGAACTCCTGCACTCCGAAGGCTTGCGGATAGCTGCCTGAAGCCTCCAGGGGCTTCAGGCGGCTTCAGCGAAAGCAACGCGTAGCCTCCAGAGCGCAGGGGGAGCTCTTCCTCTGCACTTTGGAGACTTCGCATTGCTATCGCTGAAGCCAAGGAGCCTGCATTCGCTCCACAAGAAGCACACACATTTCCCCTTAATTTTTGAAGGGGAAACAAGTGCGTCTTATAGAGTGAAAAATACGGTATTTAGTTTCTAACATTAATTCATGCATCTAATGTTAATCCAATATTCTTTTGTATGTGCTCTGTAGGATTATGTTTTACTTTGCCACTTTTCAGCAGTTTATCTCCAACACTGTAGAAAATTGGGAAAGTGCCATAATATCTTGTTCTGAATTCCTACAAGTAATCTAAATGCTAACTGGATCACAGCAAAATAACAGAGCAATCCTTTTCTTGGGCATGCAGTGTCAGCGCCTTATTCATTGTTATGAAACATTTGAAAACCGAGTAGCATTATGGAGTTGCGAGGTCTTTTGAAGAAGCAAAACACTTGTTAATAGGAATATCTGACATGTATTCTTGATCTGCATGGATTAAAGCCACAACTGAAAGTTCAGTCACACAGTCTGCACTACTGCCTATTAAATTTAAGCTTTTGGAACTTCTAACTAATAAATTCCTAAGACTATGAAAGATGAATAAATAGGTCTTTTGTAAAATGTTAACAGAAGATGTAGATCTACACAGTCCGTCCATGAATTTTAATAAATGGAAATAACTGCAGCCAGAGTGCTTGGGTTTAACCCAGTTTAGTACCACTGAAGTGAGCAAGTCTAAACTGACTGGTTGCAATCCTGTACCAGCTTAGTGGACATATATTCATCTGAACTCAGTAGAGCTTCCTTCTGCATAAATGTGAATTGGAATAGGCTTCCTACCCCCAGGACTTTAGTCCAGCAGTTGTTTAGTCCTCAGGCATCCTACTGTGAAGATTAACCGAGCTGTGGAACCAGTCAGTTAGATTTTTAGTTTGTAGCCAATGGCCATTCCAGTGCAAGTCACAAAAACAATCAACACAATCCAAGAATAAATCAAACCTGTCAATTTTCAGAAATGCATGCTTTCAAAATATGAAATTGTAAAATTTTTATTATTTTTTTTAAAAAAATCTGGACATAAGCAAGCCCTAGGCAATATAGTAGCCCTTAACTTTCTTGCTGCTGGAACATACAAAGATCTTCTTCAGGTGATGCATTTGTCCTTATTAGGTCATCTGCAGCCATCTAAAAGATTCTGAAATGAATAGCAGCCTTATGTGTAAAAGGCAATAGTGAATAGGCTGCACAATGTCTTCAATCTGTCCTAATCGACATACACAAAGACTGGTCATTTGTTGGCCTATTAAAGAATTTACTGCTCATATTGTGTGGGCATCATTTAAAATCTAAGATGACTAAATGCATGCCTAACGGGGGAAATAAATTAATTCCCTCAGATTGGCAGCCCTTTTATAGTCAGATTTAATTTAAATATACTGAAATGAGAACTTGGAATTCTTCATATAAGCAAATATGTACTCTGTGAATCTCACACAAAGGGCACATAAGGATTTATTTTGGATTATATTCGGGGGTTATTTTCAGCCACAACTCGGTTCCAGCAACTCTCAGGTGGGTGCCACTGCCATCATGAGAGAACAAGGGAGGCGTTCATGGTGAGTTCCAGCACCTCTTTTTCTAGAAAAATTTGTTGTTGTTTAGTCGTGTCTGACTCTTTGTGACCCCATGGACCAGAGCACGCCAAGCACTCCTGTCTTCCACTGCCTCCCGCAGTTTAGTCAAACTCATGCTGGTAGCTTCGAGAACACTGTCCAACCATCTCGTCCTCTGTCGTCCCCTTCTCCTTGTGCCCTCCATCTTTCCCAACATCAGGGTCTTTTCCAGGGAGTCTTCTCTTCTCATGAGGTGGCCAAAGTATTGGAGCCTCAGCTTCAGGATCTGTCCTTCCAGTGAGCACTCAGGGCTGATTTCCTTCAGAATGGATATTCTTGCAGTCCATGGGACTCTCAAGAATCTCCTCCAGCACCAGAATTCAAAACCATCAATTCTTTGGCAATCAGCCTTCTTTATGGTCCAGCTCTCACTTCCATACATCACTACTGGGAAAACCATAGCTTTAACTATACGGACCTTTGTTGGCAAGGTGATGTCTCTGCTTTTTAAGATGCTGTCTGGGTTTGTCATTGCTTTTCTCCCAAGAAGCAGGCGTCTTTTAATTTCGTGACTGCTGTCACCGTCTGCAGTGATCAGGGAGCCCAAGAAAGTAAAATCTCTCACTGTCTCCATTTCTTCCCCTTCTATTTGCCAGGAGGTGATGGGACCAGTGCTAAAAAAATAGCACTGATTATATATCCAATTCACCTGCACTAGAGCTACCCCGGATTGCTAACAAGCCAAAGATACCTTTATCCAAAGCTGTCTTCTCAGATGGCAGAAGGCAGCCACTGGCAGAAGAGGAAGGGAGACAGTTTTTGGCAGTTGCCTCTCCCTCTTGCAGCTGCCTATCCCTCTCTAAATCTGCTCGGGGAGAGTTGAGAGACCTTCTGGAGCAGATTGGAGGTGGATGTACAAAGGGCTGTAGTGAGAGGAGGGAAACTGAATTTCTCTCCCTGTTCTGCAGATTGATACAGCCCTAGAAGCCGGCCAGCCCATTTCAAAGCATTTGCTGCACCTTCTGCCTACATCCCTGGCAGCCGGGTGCCTGGATGGCCCCGTGGCACAGCCCCTTTCTGCCTCCCTCTACTAAGACCATTGGTCCATGGAGCTCAGTAGTGCATGCATGGACTGGCAGCGGCATTCTATGGATTCAGGCAGGGAGACATCGGCAGCCCTTGGCGAATGAACTGGACTCTCCTGTGTGCAAAGGCTGCGATAGAAACTCCTGCAGCAGCAGGAGAATAGAGCTGTGCTTAGCTGCTGGGGAAAAAGGGTGGCCGTCCTCATTCGTGTCATTGTGACACGATGATGTCCTTGAAGAAAATTACAGTTGTGTACTTATCACCATTCAGTTCTTTGTTCTCATGGACAAGTGAGAATAAACTATTGAGCATTTTCAAGCATGGAACTTGGCTCATGGCTGAGATGCTTAGAAATGCTGCTGTGAATTTTAATCTGTTTTAGTATTTTAACTTTTTGTGTGCTTTACAGTGTTGTGGATTTTTCCAGATTCTTTTTGTAAACTGCTTGGAGGTGTGCTTTTTTAATCCAGCAGTATTATTATTATTATTATTATTATTATTATTATTATTATTATTCCCCGCCCATCTGGCTGGGTTTCCCCAGCCACTCTGGGTGGCTTACAGCATATCTAAAAACATAAAAATACTGAGTGGTAAAAACCTCCCAATACAGGGATGCCTTCAGATGTCTTCTAAAAGTTGTGTAATTCTTTATCTCCCTGACGTCTGAAGGGAGATATGGAAATAAATGGATAAATTAAAATCTCATTGTGGTTAAGTCGAATTCATATTTAAAAGGCACATGAGACATCACATGCATCCCCCCATCACCCTCACAAGCTGCCACCTCTGGCCCTAACTTTCCCTATCAAAAATTCCATCGCACAGAACTGCAGCTCCTGCATTTCAGGAGAGCCCAGGAGGCTTGTGAGATAAGGTAAAGGTAAAGGGACCCCTGACCATTAGGTCCAGTCGTGGCCGACTCTGGGGTTGCGGCACTTATCTCTCTTTATTGGCCGAGGGAGCCGGCGTACAGCTTCCGGGTCATGTGGCCAGCATGACTAAGCCGCTTCTGGTGAACCAGAGCAGCGCACGGAAACGCCGCTTACCTTCCCGCCGGAGCGGTACCCATTGATCTACTTGCACTTTGACGTGCTTTCGAACTGCTAGGTTGGCAGGAGCAGGGACCAAACAACAGGAGCTCACCCCGTCGCGGGGATTCAAACCGCCAACCTTCTGATCTGCAAGTCCTAGGCTCTGTGGTTTAACCCACAGCGCCACCCACGTCCCTTCTGTGAGACAAGGACTTGAGCACAATGATCTGCTTTATCAGTGCATGGTGTGAAAAAGGCAAACAGATTATACATTCCCTCCATGCTAGGGCAGCTTTCTTCCCTATTCATTCTGGTTGTGCCTGCAAGGCCTTTCAGGGGAGATGTCTGTGTGCGGTTGCCTGAAATGCAGGAATCGCACTGCACCAGTCAGCAGAAGCCAAAAACTTCTCCAAACAGCATTAAGAGGCATTGCCCTTGGGTAGGCAGTTTCTCAGTAGAAAACTGCTTGACTAACAGCAGTTAGTCAAGCACAAGTACTTGTTCATTTTTCATTTCACTATTTCCAATTACTATTAGCTGCATAACACATGAATATATATTTTTTTACTTGCTATTTAATACAGCATAGCCGGCTGATGCTTCTATGTTAATTTACAAACGCAGATTTTGTATGTTTTTCTTACAGCATTTCATATTATGCATGGAAAGAATACCCTGAGCATTTTTTTATGAGGGTATACCCTTGCTCTCAAGAAGACTAGGACCCAAAATTACCTTCATAATACTTTAATAGCAAGATGCTCCCTAGATAGTCACTAATTAGGGCTGTTTTGCACTGTAGGTTTTTCCAGTGTGGGTTTTAATAATGTCAGTGCCCCTTCTGGCCTGAAAGATAACTAACCACTTCTAGAACGCTTCACTTAACAGATTTTGTTGTTAGTTCTTTTTTTCAAGCTACTAGATGAAAACACCTTAACAGTGACATCTCCTGGGCAATTATTTTCATACAGACTGTTTAAGGGAAATGGTCTAAAAGAGATTGCCAAGCACCCAAGCACTAGAAAATAAAACTCACCAATTTAAACCAAGAATTTATTTGTTTTATTTGAAGTCTTAAAAAATTGGATCAGAAGGTCGGCGGTTCGAATCCCTGCGACGGGGTGAGCTCCCGTTGCTTGGTCCCTGCTCCTGCCAACCTAGCAGTTCGAAAGCACGTCCAAGTGCAAGTAGATAAATAGGTACCACTCTGGTGGGAAGGTAAACAGCATTTCCGTGCGCTGCTCTGGTTCTCCAGAAGCGGCTTAGTCATGCTGGCCACATGACCTGGAAGCTGTACGCCGGCTCCCTCAGCCAATAAAGCGAGATGAGCGCCGCAACCCCAGAGTCGGCCACAACTGGACCTAACGGTCAGGGGTCCCTTTACCTTTACCTTTAAGTTTACCAGAGGGAAAATGAAACCCGAGGCAGACCTGGAACATTGACTCTGTTTGCTTTGCAGAATTGATGGAATGCTTTATGTATTTATTTTAGTTCTGGTTTCTGTTGCTCCTCTCCTGCTTTCTTCTGCATTGCAGCCTGCACCGGGCCTCCCCAACAAGGTAAGAGACATGCCAACAAATCAAAGGTGTCTTTTGCATTAGAGCTGCCTCGGGGGTGGAAGAGCAGGAGCGTCCAGTGGGGGTTGGGGATGAGCCTTCTGGTCCCACGGGCCCCCAGCCAGGGGCAAACCCTGCTTAGCCCCCGGCCTCATTTCTCTCCTCCCCCCCCCCATTTTTTTGGGGGGGGGGTTTCACATCATTATAAACAAATAAACACATAAGACAAACAAACAAACCGTAAATGATAGCCTTATTGAAAATTACACTTGTTAACATTGTTAAGTGACTTCCCCTTGGTTGAATTTCATTGCATATCCTTTTAACGGTTTTCCAAATCACAGTTCTTATAAAATTTAACTTAAACATTAACATCCTTAGATCTTCACATTATTATTATTTTTTAAATATTTTATTAAGGGTTTTCTTGTTTTACAGTGTAAGTGTAATGCCTTGTATTTTTTTTCTTCCATGTAACATTTTTACAAATCCGTTTCATTTGATGAGGCATTAGGGAGAGAAGAAAAAAGAAAGAAAAAAAGAAAGGGGGGTGGAGGGAGGGGAGATGGATGGGGTGGGGTCGGGTAGCGGTGTTTCTATTATGCTTAATGTATGTAGAGTTTGGTGTCAGCGTGCTTGTGTTGTTCACTTGTGTTCCTTTGGTGGTGAGAGAGGTTGGGGTTGGCCTAGGGTGTGATTGTTTGTTTGTGGTTGGCTGTGGTGATCTTTGTTTTCGTGTGTGAGTGAGGTGGGTGGGTGTTTTGGATCAGGTTAGCCATATTGATTTGTATGCTGTTGGTGGATTATTGTCGTTGTCCTGTTGGGCTGTGTATGTGATAAAGGGGAGCCATACCGGGGTGAAGGTGTCTTCTTCTGTTTGTCCCCGTGTCAGTTTCAGTTTATTAGTTAATTTTTCTAGTAGGGCTGTTTCCCATACTATTTGGTACCATTGGTCCATGCTTACTCCTGACAGGTCTCTCCAGTGTCTGGTTATGGTACATCTTCACATTATGAAATTAAACATATTAATTCAACACTTAACATAAATAAAATCCTAAGCCAATTAAGTGTCTGCAAGCTGTTTTCAGTTAATTTAACTTGACATATTTAACTAAGTAATCATTAAATTTAATCCACTCTTCCTGATACTCCTTCTGGTCACGGACTAGCTAGGTCAGCTAGCTCCGAAAAATCCACCATCTTCATCTGCCATTCTTCTATCGTTGGTAATTCTTGGGTTTTCCACTTTTTAGCTAACAGAATACGTGCAGCAGTTGTGGCATACAGAAATAATTTAACATCTTTCTTGGGCAATTCCAAACCTGTTATTCCAAGAAGAAAGGCCTCTGGTTTCTTTATAAATGTATATTTCAACATTTTTTCCAATTCGTTATAAATCTTTTCCCAGAAGTTTTCCACCTTGGGACAGGTCCACCTCATATGATAAAAGGTTCCTTCCTTTTCTTTACCTTTCCAACATAGATTGTCACAGTTAGGATATATCTTTGCTAATTTTACAGGAGTCAAATACCATCTGTACATCATTTTCATTATATTTTCCTTTAACACAGTACATGCCTTGAACTTGACCCCTTTCTTCCACAATCTTTCCCAATCCTCAAACATTACATTATGTCCTCATTTCTCATGCCTCATTTCACAAAGCTCAGAAGCCAAGAAAAGCCAAAGGTCAGCTGCCCCTCGCCCTCGCTGCGCTGCTGCGCCACGTCCGTCCCCCGAGGGCGCTGCGCGGAGAGCGGCCAGCGCTGCGCAGCTACCCGCGCCAAGAAGGCGCATCTCCTGCGCGGCTCCAGTCCCGCGGGGCGCACGAGAGCGAGCGAGACAGCAAGAGCGCGCTTCCCGGGGCGGCCGCCGGGCGTCGCTGCTGCCAACGCGGAGCTCGACGGAGCGCAACTTGGGCTGCGCTGGACGGGTCGGGGGCGCTCGTGCGCGCGCGCGCGCGCGGCTTCTTAGCTGGGGGAAGCGGAGCAGGAGCGAAGCAGGCTGCTTTGCTTTGCGTGGCCGCGCGAGGCGCCTCCGACGGGGAGTCCGGCCGGCGCGCGGCCGCCAGGCTCGTGCCCGCCAGGCTCGTCCGCCCGCTGCTGCCGCGGGTCTGGCGCGAGGAGGAGCCACGGCCGCCTCGGCTGTGCGCGGGGCAGGAGGCGGCATGGCTGCCCCGGCGGGGTCGGCCTGTCCGACGGCGCCGCGCTTCGCGGTGCAGCTGCGGCTGGTGAGCGAGGAGCAGCTAGCGCAGGGGCCGCTCCTGCTCCGCGCCGGGGCCAAGGCGCTCCGCCTGCAGCTGCAGCCCAGAGACGGAGAAGCCGAACTGGCCGTGACCGACGGTGAAGTAGCAGCGCGGAGCGGAGGGGCGCGGAAGGGCGCGCGGGGAGGGAGGAAGGGAAGGGCTGCAGCAGGGCCAGCCAGGCGCGCGGCTCCCTCGCCCCCCGAAGGCACCGGCAAGGGCTGCCTGGCGGGTCACGTCCGAAAGGCTCTCGGAGAAATCAAACGCGTGTCTGGTCTTGGGGGGGGGAGCCGTTCACACGTTACGCTTTTCCCGTGGAATGGGCAGTTGGCGAGGAGGAGGATGAGCTGAGCTCGCACCCGCGGAGTTGCGTCTTCACTCCGGGAAGCTGGGAGGCAGGAGAAGGAAGGGGAGAGCGAGGGAGAGGCAGACTCTCCCCGGAAGCCCTGCTCTGCCATCCCGGATCGGAGAGGGTCCCTCTGCGTTTTGTAACTCCCGGGGACTGAAGGGCAGTCTGCCCATGCTCAGAGATAGCTAGGTGATCTGCGGTGATCTCTTTGCAGTTCTGGCAAATGGTTTAATGTGTTGGAAGCCACCCTGAGTCAGATGGGCAGCATATAAATAAATTATTATTATTATTATTATTATTATTATTATTATTTATTATCTGACTGAATGGCATGACACAAATGTGCAGGGTTAAAGGAGTCTGTTTGTGGAGCTCCGTCGTGCAGAATGTTCTGGGTTCAAAGCTTAGTGAGTCCTCACTTGGCTTAACCTCTCCTGCAGAAGGATTCCCGCTTGAGTTCTGACATTGAACAGAGAGCTTCTGTCCCAGATGGAGGACTTGCACTTGATTGCTCCTGCATTAAGGAGGCACCTATCTTAACCGCATTTTAAAAAGTGAACAAATAGAGCAATCACAGCAGCTTGGAACAAGAGGAGCACCTGCTTTTGCCTGCTGCAAAGCGGGAGAGAAGGGCAGGGGAAAGGGCAGGCAGCCCAGCCCAAGGAGACTCCGCTGGGGGCTTTTTCCTGGCCACCATGGCTTGCTAAGGATGCCCTGCCTTCTTGACTAGCCAGGAACAGAAGAGAGCAGCTGGATGAGGACAAAGGTCCCCCTAGTTCTGCATTCTGGTCTCATAGTGGCCAGCCAGTTACTCCTGGGAAGCCCATAAGCAAGCTTTGAGCTCGAGTGTGTAGGCCTTGGTGGTGGGTGGGCTGTGGAAGGACCCCCGGTGGGAGGAGCAGGGGGAAAGTGCTGTGTTCTAGTTGACTTCTTAGTTTCTTCTGTCCTCTAGAGAGCTGAGGTTGGTGGAAACACAGAGCAGGGCCTTTTTTGTGGCAGCACCCCAGCTGTGAATGCCCTACCAAGGCATTTCCTAGACCAGGCATCCCCAACCTTTGGCCCTGCAGATGTTTTGGACTACAGTTCCCACCATCCCTGACCACTGGTCCTGTTAGCTAGGGATCATGGGAGTTGTAGGCCAAAACATCTGGAGGGCTGCAGGTTGGGGATGCCTGTCCTAGACTCTCCCCTACTCTTCCAGGCAGCTTTTACTTGTTTTTAATAGGTGGAGGTTTGATTCCGTTCCTCTTGGTCTTAATGTGTGTGTGTGTGTGTGTGTGTGTGTGTGTGTGTGTGTGTGTGGTTCATGTTCTTTAGTTGGTTTGTTGCTTAATTTTCATATTTGTGTTTTATTTCTTATTTTTGGCTGCTAGGGCCAAAACGTGGCTTATGAGTATATTTCATTATTTTTTTTTAAGATATTTATTGAAGTTTTACAAACATAAGTTTACAAAATGAAAAAAGGTCATATAAAAAGAAAAAGATACAAAAAAGAGAACATAGAAAAATACATGAAAAAGAAAAAAGGAATAAAAATACAAAAGACAAATAGTTAACAAAGAATTAAAAACATCCGTTTTTTGTAACTTTGAGCTCATTAGCTTATTTCCTTGGCCTCCTCACACCTCCCCTTTTTGTATTCCCATTTAAATAATCAAATCAGCAAATCCTTACCCTCTTTCATTTATCTTAACTCTGTATCTTAACATATTATAACTCTATATTTTCATCCATTATCAATTCATTTTTGCATATTCTTATTAACTTTGTTGCTAATGCCACTTATTTTCAATCCAACATCATTTTAACATTCATTAATTTTACAGTATTTCTGAAGGTAGTCTTTAAATTTCTTCCAGTCTTCTTCCACCAACTCTTCTCCCAGGTCTCGGATCTTATGAGTATATTTCAAGAGTGAATGAAAGCTACTGTGCCTTTTTCTTAGTGTGCTTCCTTTGCTCTGGACTTCAGCTGTCTGGCAGTTACAGGCCTGAGAACATTCTGGCACATGTGGAACCTGGGGTTTCTCCATTGTCTAGAGCACAGGGCTTTTGGCGCTGTGTGTTAAACCACTGAGCCTAGGACTTGCCGATCAGAAGGTTGGCAGTTTGAATCCCCACGATGGAGTGAGCTCCCGTTGCTCGGTCCCTGCTCCTACCAACCTAGCAGTTCGAAAGCATGTCAAAGTGCAAGTAGATAAATAGGTACCGCTCCGGTGGGAAGGTAAACAGCGTTTCCGTGTGCTGCTCTGGTTCGCCAGAAGCGGCTTAGTCATGCTGGCCACATGACCCGGAAGCTGTACGCCGGCTCCCTCGGCCAGTAAAGTAAGATGAGCGCCGCAACCCCAGAGTCGGCCATGACTGGACCTAATGGTCAGGGGTCCCTTTACCTTTTTACTTTAGTGGGTTAGAGATATTTTGTGGATCTTCTGTTCACCGTATCCCAAGTGGCGCTTGAGCATCAGAGCCAAGGAGCCAAGTGCAGGGGCTGGAAATGGAGTGGACCCCTGGCATGGGGGGGGGATACCCTCAAGAGGCACACAGGCAGTGGTAGAAACTCAGATCTATAAGCTAGGCGCCAAGGTGCTCCTTAAATCAAGGTTACAGTCGCCAAAATGGAATGCCTGGTTGCCGTTTGGGGGGTAGACGGTTCAAAAGTCGTATTTTTCAATGGTTCCTGATTGTGCAGATAAAATATGAGCATTGGAATTCTACAGGATGTGTTGCTGGGGTGTGAAAACAGTCCAGATCCATGGATCCCCAGGCAGGCGCCTCCAGACAGGGGAGACATCAGGCACGTCCTGGCGCCTGGGCTTCTTCGCTTGGTCGTAAGTGGCTGCCAAAGGTGCCTGGCGAGCTTTGCAAACTGGGTACATCCCTTACGGCCTGCTAGTAACTAGGCCTGGGCGATGCATCAATGTCCAGGACCGGTTTGAGGCCCAGAGCAGGATGAAGCCTTCAGCCGGTGGGGCTTGCCTGCTTCCTCCCTGCCCCGGGCACTGGAGGTGGAGGGAGCTGTGGTGGTTTCACCCCAGAGTCTCGCAGGGCTGATGTTCCTTCCTTTTCAACATAGCGATGTATCACTATAGCATGATGTTTAGCTGGTGATATAGTGATACACCATTATTTAAAAGACTGATATCGCTCAGCCGTATTCATAACCCAGCTCCATTTGTGGCTCCTCTTGTCCAGAGCGGACCCTGCTATGCAACAGGGTGAAGCGACCTGATGCAGAGGGCAGAAATCGGATGGGGGAGGGAATCCTTTGGTGGTTAAAGGCAGGTAAAGGTAAAGGGACCCCTGACCATTAGGTCCAGTCATGGCCGACTCCGGGGTTGCGGCGCTCATCTCGCTTTATTGGCCGAGGGAGCCAGCGTACAGCTTCCGGGTCATGTGGCCAGCATGACTAAGCCGCTTCTGGTGAACCAGAGCAGCACACAGAAATGCTGTTTTCCTTCCTGCCAGAGCGGTACCTATTTATCTACTTGCACCTGGATGTGCTTTCGAACTGCTAGGTCGGCAGGAGCAGGGACCAATCAACGGGAGCTCAGCCCATTGTGGGGATTTGAACCGCCGACCTTCCGATCGGCAAGTCCTAGGCTCTGTGGTTTAACCCACAGCGCCACCCGCATCCCGTAAAGGCAGGTGGGGTCCCTAAAAGGAGCTGCAAGACTTTCAGAAAGTTTTGGCTCAGGGTGAGGAAAACAAGTTCAGTTCAACTTCATGCCACAACTTGTCTTTCCCTGGGGCCGGCACTATCTTCGACTGCTACTGCTGCTGTGGAAATCTTTTTGACTTCTTAAATGTGCAAGAAATAAAGTATGTTCCATTACTAATATCAAGATTGTGCTAAAAATATAGTAGAAATGACAGTAGATACTCAAAAGCATTATTAGGGGAACGTTAGAGGCTTTAAATAACCATATTGAGCTATACTTGAGTATACAGCAGGATATAAACATTGCAAATAAACGGAATAATGTTTTAAGATGTCAGACATTAAAAGGCAGAATTTCAGCCATGTGTGTTGCATTATCCTTTTAGTTTGAACAAGAAAAATAAGCTGCATGCCTAGCACTAGAACAAAAGACTATATATATATATGTGTGTGTGTGTGTGTGTGTGTGTGTTTTATATGTTGCCAAAGAAAACTGGATTGTTTTCTAAAAAGGATTCTTTTTTTCTTTTTTTAAGTTGATTCCCTACTAGCATCATGATTTGTACAAAACATTTTATTATATAAAAAAATTTGAAATTTCAAAAATGTGGGATAATTTTTGAGAAATGATTGCAGGGGGGATTCGCTTTTTAAAAAATCCTCTGTAGCGAAGGGGATAGCAGCCCTGAGCTGTATTGGAGCAAAGTGCCTTTGGCCAAGGTGGGCTGTTTTTCTGAAGTGCTTAATGGAGGGCCAAACCTAATTTTGTGATCAGTGCAGATGCTCCCTAAGAAGGGGGCTCTTCTCTGTGCTAAGGAAGAAAGCTGAAATGTTTTCTGGATTATTATGTGTGTGGGACTTGGGAAGGTTTTCTTCAAAGGTTCTGGAAACGAACCCCCAAGACCTGCTGATCTAGTCCTTTTCTGCAGAATCTGCCCCTGGGTGGCAGCCGAAGTGTCTCTCCCCGCCTGGCCTGGAGCGGCTTCTCCTGGGATGCTGCTCTGATGCTCAG
Source organism: Podarcis filfolensis (assembly GCF_964270895.1). Classification (NCBI taxonomy): domain Eukaryota; kingdom Metazoa; phylum Chordata; class Lepidosauria; order Squamata; family Lacertidae; genus Podarcis; species Podarcis filfolensis. The sequence continues at coordinate 12,580,794 of NC_139621.1, forward strand.
GATCCGGCCGTGCGGATGCCAAATGCTTTGCCGGCTCTTTCACAGATGATGGAAGCAGTGATCTTACCAAGAAGTGTTTCAGAAAACTTCAGCGCCAGCCTTTCCAAGGCTTTAGGAGAAAACACAGCAGCTGTTTTGTGCTTTTGAGTACTGAATGTGGAGGGGGAGAAAGAGAATTTGTGTCTCAGAGGCAAATATTGATCCTGATGCTGGAGCTCTTGGTTTCGCCTGAATTCATAGGAGCCGTGGGATTCTTCACACAGATGAAGTCTGTTTTAAATTGTTGTCGCTGTCAGGTGGATGAGATATTAATTCGTCTCAAGGGAAAGTTGCGTTGACAATAAAAGCCGTGAGGATGAGATTAAACTATCCTTTAGCAACATTATTTTGATCACGTTGTATATCTGTGTGTTCAGGGACACTCTTGGTGCCTGATCTGTGACATCCCTGTGAACTCACGGCCCTTTACCTTGGGCTGTCCTAGCAGAGCCAGTGAAAATAATGGGCATTTCTAGCTGAGGCTCATTCATTTCCCTGGGTCTCCTAGCATTGGCTATAAAACCTTGTTTGTAGCATCTGTTTTGTAGTGAATGTATCGTTACATCCTTTTCTTAACAGCCTGTCTGTTAAGAATCTTCTTTTGATGCTTCCCATTTTAATCTCTGTGCATTTCCCATGAAGAAATAAGCAATAAAAATGGAAATAAATACAAAACTTCTGCTGAGAAAACCAGAATAAATGAACCTTAAGGCAAAATGGCAGTGCTTTTGCTAATATTCCTGCCCATATATAAAGTATGGTCGTTGTTTATGAGGATCTGGTGTACCGTAATTTATCTGTGCTGCTTTACAATATGGGTATTAAAATTGTATTTATTGCATTTGAAATATTTTAATAAAATTGTAAATTTCTTAGAGATTTATTTGAAGTATGAGGAGGTATCTAAATTACCTAAAGTTGTTACAGTAAGTGCCACACTTTTTAACAACAACAAAAGAGTTACCAGTACTGCATACTATTTAGTACCCCCTGAAAAGAAGTGCTGATTTTTTATTATTATTATTATTATTATTATTATTATTATTATTATTATTATTTGCCCATCTGACTGGGTTGTCCCAGCCACTCCGGGTGGCTTCCAACAAATTAAACACAATAAGCACCCCTGTTGTCCAGCCCAGACATGGAGGTCCAGCGCTGAGGGCCTTCTGGCGGTTCCCTCCCTGTGAGAAGTGAGGTTACAGGGAACCAGGCAGGGCCTTCTCAGTACTGGGCCTTCTCGGTGGTGGCGCCCGCCCTGTGGAATGCCCTCCCACCAGATGTCAAGGAAATAAACAACTATCTGACTTTTAGAAGACATCTGAAGGCAGCCCTGTTTAGGGAAGTTTTCAATATGTGTTTTATTATGTTTCAATATATGCTGTGAGCCACCCAGAGTGGCTGGGGAAACCCAGCCAGAAGGGTGAGGTATAAACAATAAAATTATTATTATTATTATTAAGAACAAAACTGTCATTAAACAGAATGGAAATTATTATTTTGGCAATATTATTTTGAGTTGTAATGTTCAGCCTCATCACTGATTGCCAACTTAAAACGATTCAGCCAGCACATTAAAAGGTATATTTCAATGCAAAAAAATTGAAATAATACTATGTGTTAAGCTGATGTGCTGGAATAAATTCCTTTATGGGCTAACATTCTTCATGTGAGTATTGTACCAACCCATCATATGATTTATTCAAGCATGTGGCTGGTAATAGATGTCTTTCTGCCTACATATGGTTCTCTTCTGAAGAGGAATCACAATGCACCTCACTCCCGGTGCAGCAAACACATGGAAATTATGTCAGATGCTGTTTGTTTGTTTTCTACACAGTTTAAAACACTTTAAAACTGTTTGGAGAATGGGGGGAGCTAAATTTGTGATGGATACAAAGACCAGCCAATGCACACTATGCAAAAATGGTTTCTGGTGAAACACATAAGAAAAAGCAGGCTTCTGATCTCAGTTGTACGTGGTCTCTTTGCACAGTAAGCTCATGGCTGAGGCTATGTTCACAGACTCTGTGTGTGCAAGAGCAATTATGACTTGCTCATTCAGCATTCAGTTCTCTTATTTATTTCCAGAAATTTTAGATAGGTATAGCAAAAAGATCTCCAAGCAATTTACAATTAATTTCAGTAGCAGTAAAAATGCAAACAACATTCAGCAAAATTATCTTTAAAAGTGGATAAAAACAAGATTAAAACCACAGCGTTATATCACAAAAGGAAAGGAAAGCTCGTGCCCAGAAAAGCTTAGGTAAACATAAGTTTTTAAAGGTCATGCCTGTCTCACCTCCTGAATTACCCAGAGTGTGGGGGGGGGGCTGTTGGCAAGGTGGTTTGTCACCATCTGTACACAGATGTCCGTATTTATGATTAGATTGTTAGTTTTCCAGGCTAAACATGTGAAAGTGTTTTATCTTCATTGTATAGTATAGTAGAAAACTATATTTGCATGTGTCACACAGGACATGTTCACATGCAACATTTCATCCTTCGCCGATGACTTTCCAAATCATTCTGCTCATTCTGTCTCTTATTTAAAAAAATTTTTTTTTATTAGGAATTTCAACAAAACATTTTATCAAAAAACATATCGTCCTTAATCCCCCCTATTTTCCCCCTCCTCATAAAGTAACCCCCCCCAGACTTCCCTCAGCTCCTCTCTCTGGTTTATCAACTAATGTTATTCTCTGCATGTTACAAAATCCTTAATTTATCTGACTGGCTATTATCACTAAAAAGTTTGTCAGTGTTTATTCAAAACCTGCCAAGGAGTCCAGTTCATTTTTGTTTCTTTAGGTACTTTGTAAAGGGGTGCCATTCTTCCTTAAAATCACAGTTGTCATTATCACATAGTTTATATGTCAGTTTCGCCAATTCTGCACAGTCCATCAGTTTCTCTTGCCACAGTTCTTTGGTTGGGACGGCTTCATTCTTCCATCCCTGTGCTATTAAGACTCTTGCCGCCGTTGTTGCATACATGAAAATGTTTTTCAATTTCCTTGGAAGGTCTTTTCCTACAATCCCTAACAAAGGCTTCAGGGTTTTTTACAAATGTTAATTGGAATATTTTCTTCAATTCATTATATATCCTTTCCCAGAATTGTTTAATTTTACAACAATCCCACCACATATGATAAAAGGTCCCTCCTTTTTCCTTACATTTCCATATTTGAAATGTATTCAATGGTTAGGACCCCTTTGGTTGGGACCCCTGACCATTAGGTCCAGTCGTGACCGACTCTGGGGTTGCGGCGCTCATCTCGTTTTATTGGCCGAGGGAGCCGGCGTACAGCTTCCGGGTCATGTGGCCAGCATGACTAAGCCGCTTCTGGAGAACCAGAGCAGCGCACGGAAATGCCGTTTACCTTCCCGCCAGAGTGGTACCTATTTATCTACTTGCACTTTGACATGCTTTTGAACTGATAGGTTGGCAGGAGCTGGGACTGAGCAAGGGGAGCTCACCCTGTTGTGGGGATTCGAACCGCTGACCTTCTGATCAGCAAGCCCTAGGCTCTGTGGTTTAACCCACAGCGCCACCTGTGTGTCTACTCAAGAGTAGACCCACTGAAATCAGTGGACCTACAGTAAGTTAGTCTTTTCAGTGGATTGACTCTGAGTAGGACTAGCATTGACTACAACTCGTCTAAAATGTTCATCCTCCTAACCTAAATTGGATCACAGGAAAAAGAAAACATAATATAAAAATCTGGATGATAGAACTTTGTCTCTCCTATACTGGAAATCTTTTGTCCTGCAGCTTTGTTCTTGCTGCTTGCATACGAGCTGCTAGTTTTTGCTGCAGAACCATGCCAAACTTGCCCTGCTGTTGTGCCGCATTTTAGCATTTATTTTCCCGCATGAAACAGCTTCATCATATTCCTTTGTAAGCAAGAGCTGTGGTGTCTTCAGATTTTTGCAGCAAGACGTGCTCTTCCTGTCGCTGTTTCCTATTTTTGGAGAGCTCCTTTAACACGCTTTCTTGCAAAATATGCCTAAAGGAAAGTAGGGCTTTGATGTGTAACCACAGAGCAGAAGTGCATGTCAAAATCATGCTACTCTAATATAATTGTGTCATACCACAAACACCAGTTGTGTCTGGCAAATCCACTGTTTTCTCTGGGCAGAAGCTTTCAATCGTTAAAACACCACCAGTGGAGACTGTTACAAATTTGCTGCTTCTTTTTGTAATGTTTGTCAGAATGTTATTGTGGAAACTAGGGGAAGAAGCAGCCAGTGACACAAACTGGATACATATTTAAGGTTCATTTCAAGATGTACAGTATGGGGTCAAACTAGGAGATATGCAAATACTTGATCTAGTCTTAATTCTTTTAAAAATATACCCAGTGATTGTTGGGCATGGCAATTGCGATTGGGCCAGGCTGCGGTGGTTAATCCTTTCCTTCTAAAAGCCCCCAACACACACACACTGTTGTGGATGCAAATAGCACATTATTTTTAAAGGCACACATTTATTTAACTTATTTATACAGTATTCTGCCTTCCAGGATGCACATCCTTTCAATGTGGCTTACGAGTGACATAAAAATACATCAGTAATGTCACAATAACAATCTCAAATAGCAAGTCCTCAATATCTCTCCCCCCCCCCCTTGGCCCATGGTCAGGGATGATGGAAGTGGCAGTCCAGTATCTGTAGAGGCCGATGTTGGTGACCCCTTGCAATTCTCTTTTTACAAGGCTGACCAAAGAGCCTCCCCTTACAGAGACAATGTCTCCAGTTATCTCAGGGTTATTAGAGCACTATGATCCCTACCTTACTGGGTGACAACAATTAATAACCCTTATTTCAAGAACATCGGACAAATTGTTTCCCTTGATACCAACTTAGGTGTGTGTCTTTTGCCACTACAGTGGTACCTCGGGTTACATACGCTTCAGGTTACAGACTCCGCCAACCCAGAAATAGTGCTTCAGGTTAAGAACTTTGCTTCAGGATGAGAACAGAAATCGGACTCCGGCGGCGAGGCAGCAGCGGGTGGCCCCATTAGCTAAAGTGGTGCTTCAGGTTAAGAACAGTTTCAGGTTAAGAACGGACCTCCGGAATGAATTAAGTACTTAACCCAAGGTACCACTGTACTAACTTCAGATATGAGCCCCACATTCCATGACAAGTACTGGGTACTTGTTTGCCTCTATCCAATCTCTTTATTATTTTTTAAAAGGTTTGAATAATTTTCTTTGCCATTATGCCTCATTTTAGATTTTCTCCCATTTTTAAAATGCATTGTAAGGAAGGGAAAAAAATGTACGAGAGAGAGAGAAGTAAATGAAATCATAGAATATAATGTATATGTGTTAAGCTTTTAATTCTGGTGATGGTAAATTCACCTGTTTATCCCATTGGGTTTGTTGTGGATATATAAAATGAACAAAAAGTTAAACAGACAAACACATTTTTGAAAGCTACAGTTCTTGCAGCTTGTGATGTATCTGACTTGGGGCTTTGCTATGTCTGGCTGAAATGTTTGTTCTCTTTTGTTGCCCATGTGCATATGGTATTTGTTTAACCACAGTTAAGACTGCTATAGCACACCTGACATCATAATACATAGAACCCAGAGGAGAGTAAGAGAAATAACCAGTTCTTATTGGAAAATAAAGTGGAGACATGTGTATGGAAGTATAGATCTTGCAGATAAATCTGTTTTTCAAGTAAACAAGCACAGTCTAGACAGACTTTCAGCAAAGGGATAAAGAGTTTTCATTTCAAATATCATTGAGCTGTGAAAGCAAAGTTAGGCACAACTTGTTCCTCAGGAGTTTTTCATTAAGGTTTTTATTACACGCAAACATCAGCATTTAGTATTAATAAAAAAAGTGTCAACTTCAGTTTTTAGAAAATGAAGCTGTGTGTTGTGTGTCTTCTAACCCTCCTGTGAGGAAAGTGAGCACTGTTGTTGCTGAAACATATTCTCAATTTTTGTGGCTGCAAATATCCCCCCGATTTTCTAATTACTAAATTTGCAGCATAGATCACTGGCACACAAGCGTGTTTATCCATTTTAGCCTATTTGGCAAATATTTATCAGTGCTTCTATGCGTGTAGCAGAACAACATCCCCCCCATTAATATATGCCATTTGCAGTGAAGGATATTAAGGTATTGCAAATGATGCCATTGCACATTAAAATATTTGTTTTAAGCTCCTTTTGTGTTTGAATCTGGTAAAGCTAATAACACTGGCAAGCTTTGCTGTCAGGACCCTGTGCTGGTGGCCTTGCCTTGAGACTCAGGCTGCTCTTACTTATATTTTGTTTGCCATCGGTACAGATGAGGCCTGGTGCAGAGCAGATGGATTATTCATTGAACCATCTGAAGCAGAGCTGTGTTCCTGTTCTAAAATTCCACCTTCCCCTTTTCTTCGAATCATTTTTCTTTTTTTGCCTGATCAATGTTTAATTTTAAAACCAGCAATGCATATTCATTGCTTTCTTTTAATCTTGGTCGTCCGACACTGTGCGGCAGGAAGCAGGTGGCACTTGGGGGCCTCTCTGTCGAGTTTATTACTCCCCACCCCAGCCTTGTAATGATTTCCAGTCTCCCGCCAGACATGGTCCGTAGCTCTTACGCTAAAAGGCTTCTGCCAGTTTTCTCCTGTAAATGAAAGCTCCTTTGGGAGGAAAAGAAGCTCTACTTATTTATTGGGGTTATGCCTTCATGCAAAGGTTAACATGTGCGACTCTGACGGCACGCCACAGCGCTTCTTGAAGCCCAGACGCTGCTGGAGTTCTTCCGCATTGGCACCTGACATCCAGCAGCCAGGCTTGTGTAGGTTGAGCCAATGTTACAGATGCAGTTAGATATTCATATTCAGCTAATGTGTTCACAGGTGGGGTTGGCAGCAGCATGTCCAGAGCAGAAGCATTGGCTCCAAAGACCGGCTGGAGAGATGGTTGGCTGGAGCCTGCCCTACCTGGCCCTTGTTCTGCCCCCCAGCCAGTATCCAATTGGCTAGGTGGAGAGGGGGCGGAGCAACGGCCAGCAAGCAAACCCAGGCACAGGAAGCCCGCACCGGGTCGCAAACCCTGCCCACCAGTTTGATGAGTGATTGGCAGATCCAAGACTTGCTTTGTAATCAGGTTTGGCAGTTCAGATCAGAGACCCAATCTGGGTAGATGCAGCTGCTATCTAACACGGCATATTATTATACCGTGCAGCACAGAGAAAAAAACTACAAAATCACATTCTGTCTTGTCCAGCTGTGTTTGAAATTCGCCAGGCGCCAGGAGCATTTTGTACCTGGCTATTGCGCTGTGGGTTAAACCACAGAGCCTAGGACTTGCTGATCAGAAGGTTGGTGATTCGAATCCCCGTGATGGGGTGAGCTCCCGTTGCTGCTCCTGCCAACCTAGCAGTTCGAAAGCACGTCAAAGTGCAAGTAGATAAATAGGTACCACTCCAGCGGGAAGGTAAACGGCGTTTCTGTGTGCTGCTCTGGTTTGCCAGAAGCGGCTTAGTCATGCTGGCCACATGACCCGGAAGCTGTACGCTGGCTCCCTCAGCCAATAAAGTGAGATGAGCGCCACAACCCCAGAGTAGGCCACGACTGGACCTAATGGTCAGGGGTCCCTTTACCTTTTTACTGTCCACTTGCAAGCAAGGGAAGATGCCCAGGCGCCAGGATTGCACCTGAGGTGCGTGCCTGGGGATCCATGGATCTGGACTGTTGTCACACCCCAGCAACACATCCTGTAGAATTCCAGCTCTCATATTTTCTCATAATCATAATGAATTTCAGGAACTAAAAAGTCACATTGAAAAATACAACTTTTGAGCCGTCTGGTTCCAAGATGGCAACTAGATATTCCGTTTTGGCAACTGTAACCCTGGTTTAAGGAGCCATTTGGCACTTAGCTTATAGATAGGAGTTTCTAACACAGTCGACAGTTATAGAGCTTGGTGCTCGCCATCTCATCCTTCTCTTAGGTTAGTTGTAACCTATTTCTATAGGGCTGCTCTCTTGATCAATGAGTGAGGCTCCTTTTCTGCAGCCTAACCACCCACACAGAAATCTCTGGTTTTCTGTAGCATTTGAACAGGATATCAAAGCTCTAATAGGTTTTGAATCCAGACAGACAGTTTGACAGCAGCTATGCAAAATATTAGTGTCTTAATCAGATGTCACCTTTGTGCAAAAACTCCTTTTGTCCCCCCTGCTTTTGTGCGCCTGGTAAATTAGTGGATATTCAGACAAATTAATTATATATTCTAGCATTCAACTATGACAGTTCTTTTCCTATAGAATAGGAAAAATAGTTTTTGCATGGTGAGCTAAACATATATCTTCTTCTTTCTGCCAAAAATAAGTAAGCAACAAGATGGCTTGCATCTGTGGGTCTCAAACTACGTGCTAGCTTTGCATCTTGTAAAACCATTTGCAGATAGTTATAGCTATTATGTCTCCGCCCCTTTTATTATGTTGTTGTTTAGTCGTTTAGTCGTGTCCGACTCTTCGTGACCCCATGGACCAGAGCACGCCAGGCACTCCTGTCTTCCACTGCCTCCCGCAGTTTGGTCAAACTCATGCTGGTAGCTTCGAGAACACTGTCCAACCACCTTGTCTTCTGTCATCCCCTTCTCCTTGTGCCCTCCATCTTTCCCAACATCAGGGTCTTTTCCAGGGAGTCTTCTCTTTTCATGAGGTGGCCACAGTATTGGAGCCTCAGCTTCATGATCTGTCCTTCCAGTGAGCACTCAGGGCTGATTTCCTTAAGAATGGAGAGGTTTGATCTTCTTGCAACCCATGGGACTCTCAAGAGTCTCCTCCAGTGCCATAATTCAAAAGCATCAATTCTTCGGCGATCAGCCTTCTTTATGGTCTCACTTCCATACATCACTACTAGGAAAACCATAGCTTGAACTATACGGACCTTTGTTGGTAAGGTGATGTCTCTGCTTTTTTTATATCATTATTTTATTATAGTGGTGATAAAATATCAGTAGATTTTATGACCTTATGCATTCACTAAGCAAGACTGAGAAAAAGACCTGTGAATTATGTCTTGTAGTATTATTGTCCCATGAAGACCAAATCTTGAGTGCAACGTTGAGCTTCTTTTTTGAAGAAGTTGTTCCTTCTCCTGGTGGTTGGGGGGAGGCAGAAACTTTTACACTATTCTGGAGCAGCAGCTCCATGTTGATGGAAGAAAGGAGTAAATGAACTGCAGGGCAACAAATGGCAGTTTTATTCTTAGAAAAGTACCAGGGGGAAGAAAAGCAGCCTAGATTGCAAGCAGTTAGATGACCGTGTTTCAGATTAGACATTTCTCATGATGTGCCATGAAGGATTAAAACAGCTGTAATAATAATAATAATAATAATAATAATAATAATAATAATAATAATTTATTTATATCCCGCCCTCCCCAGCCGAAGCCGGGCTCAGAGCGGCTAACAACAGTAAAATGATACAACATTCTAAAATCATTTCATTATAAAATCAGTTCAAATCAAATTAATGGCAACCATTGGGCTCTGTGAGGATTGCCAAAGGAGGGGGTCAGGTTGTGCCCTGGCCAAAGGCCTGGTGGAACAGCTCTACCTTGCAGAAAGATGCGGAAAGATGTCAAGTCCCGCAGGGCCCTAGTTTCTTGTGACAGAGCGTTCCACCAGATCGGAGCCACAGCCGAAAAAGCCCTGGCTCTGGTTGAGGCCAGCCTTTCTGTGGCCCGGGACCTCCAAGATGTTTTTGTCTGAAGACCGTAATGATGTGTCAAAGAATTACAAATTACAAAGAGAAGGAATCACATTGGCTCCACTTGCAGAAACTAATTAAGGAGTTTCGTATGGCGTGTTTCTCCTAATGTAAAAATTATTGGTGTGGTTGCTCTGAGTTTGGATGGAATTCAGGGAGAATGTTTCTCCATCAGGCAGAAGAAATACAGCAGATCAAGAATGTTAATTTCATCTACATTTTGTGGGAATTGTGTGCTTTTCAAGAAGGTCGCTTCTTTGCAACGATGCCCAGGGTTTTCCGATGTGCCGTTACAGCAGTTCAATCCTGTGTTGCACCTTGATGTTTGATTCTCCCTTTTGTGGCAGAGAATTGAAGACGAGAATGCCATGTCATTTGCCTGATTCAAAGAACGTCCTCACCTGGTTCAGCCCAGATCTGAACAGACTGTCTCCTTATTCCCACGCCTGTGATTATTTCCTGAGAAAATGCTACACAAACACGCTCCGTGCAGTTGTACTACCTTGCGGTGCGCAGGGGAGATTGCTTCTTTGAATGGGCCTCCACATCTAAAGATGCTTAAAGAAATGTTTTTCTCATTTTGGGGGAAGGTACTTCAGAAAGAGGGATGCAGGTGTCACTAAGGGACGCAGGTGGCGCTGTGGGTTAAACCACAGAGCCTAGGACTTGCCGATCAGAAGGTTGGCGGTTCGAATCCCTGTGACGGGGTGAGCTCCCGTTGCTCGGTCCCTGCTCTTGCCAACCTAGCAGTTCGAAAGCACGTCAAAGTGCAAGTAGATAAATAGGTACCGCTCTGGCGGGAAGGTAAACGGTGTTTCCGTGCACTGCTCTGGTTCGCCAGAAGTGGCTTAGTCATGCTGGCCACATGACCCGGAAGCTGTACGCCGGCTCCCTCGGCCAATAAAGAGAGATAAGTGCCACAACCCCAGAGTCGGCCACGACTGGACCTAATGGTCAGGGGTCCCTTTACCTTTACTTACTTCAGAAAGAAGAATCCCCTCAAAAGCACAGGTTAAGCTGGCTGCCACCCAAGTCCATATTAATAGGAACCTCAAGGAGGGAAACATGAATGAACCACTCACATTCCTCCTTCTCCTGCATGAAAATAACACCCCTAGTGATGCTTCCCCTTCTATGAAAAGAACCCTTCTATGCTGCATTTTATTTCTATCTATTCCACCATTCTTTCATTACTATTTTATTTTCTGTCTGCTGCTCATAATTTAGTCCCGCCTGCAATTCCTTCAGCATATAATATCTCCGGATGTCTAAATCGGGAGTTTATTCTTCCAGATCCAATTCATCCCTTAAACTCTTCTTTGCTGCTATGTTTGCTGTGTCCACGTAGATTTTAAAAATAGTTCTTATTTGGTTGCTAATTCCTTCTCCTGGCTGCTGATCTACGTACACCCAGAGATTAATCCTCTTCTTTAAAACATCCATTCTTGTTGTTTTTCACACCGCTGAGCATTGGGGGGGGGGAGAGGTGAAACTTCCTTGAAGGTAAAGGGACCCCTGACCATTAGGTCCAATCGTGGCCGACTCTGGGGTTGCGGCGCTCATCTCGCTTTATTGGCCAAGGGAGCCAGCGTACAGCTTCCAGGTCATGTGGCCAGCATGACTAAGCTGCTTCTGGCGAACCAGAGCAGCGCACGGAAACGCCGTTTACCTTTCCGCTGGAGCGGTACCTATTTATCTACTTGCACTTTGACGTGCTTTCGAACTGCTAGGTTGGCAGGAGCAGGGACCAAGCAACGGGAGCTCACCCCGTTGCGGGGATTCGAACTGCCGACCTTCTGATCGGCAAGTCCTAGGCTCTGTGGTTTAATCCACAGCACCACCCGCGTCCCAAAACTTCCTTAGAGACTTCCTAAAGGAGAACATTGTCCTTTCCTGGGGCAATTGCACCAGGAACAGCTCCGAGCTGGTTCTTTACAGTACTTTTTTTACAGAGAACTTTTGCATTCCCAAAACAATTAGGTTAAGATGGAGCTGTTGGAATGAATAATAAAAAAAGCAAAAACAAGGGGCAGATAAATAATGAGAAATATATCTGAATTAAAAATGCCATCCACCAAGGCAAGCTGTGGATCATCCGCCAGTAATATATACATATGTGTGTACCTGTCTCTGTGTTTTGTAATAAGCGCTAACATGTTTTTCCCCTCCCTGCAGCTGATGGCGTTTGTGTGTTTAAATGCTTGGTCAACAAAGATACCGAATATTGCCGTGTGGGAAAAGAATCAATCTTGATATCGCTTGGCTATAACAATGCCTTACTTCAATTCAGGTCCCATTCTGGTAAGTAATTGGTGGCATTCATAGTTCTGTACATGTCTCAAGGTTTCTCCCCCTCTCTGTACACTTCCACCCCCCTAAACCAGTAATTTGGGTGCACTTTCTTGTACACTATTTTGCATGCTCCGAGTTCGTAAAGGTAAAGGGACCCCTGACCATTAGGTCCAGTTGTGCCGACTGGGGTTGCGGCGCTCATCTCGCTTTATTGGCCGAGGGAGCCGGCGTACAGCTTCCGGGTCATGTGGCTAGCATGACTAAGCTGCTTCTGGCGAACGAGAGCAGCACATGGAAACGCCATTTACCTTCCCACCGGAGTGGTACCTATTTATCTACTTGCACTTTGACGTGCTTTCAAACTGCTAGGTTGGCAGGAACAGGGACCGAGCAACGGGAGCTCACCCCGTCGCAGGGATTCGAACCACTGACCTTCTGATCGGCAAGTCCTAGGCTCTGTGGTTTAACTCACAGCGCCACCCGTGTCCCTCCGAGTTCATAGAACTATAGAATTGTAGAGTTGGAAGAGACCCTGAAGATCAACCAGTCCAAGATATTGAGGCTTGCAGAAGTACAACTAGAGATGGCAAGGCCTGGGGGGAAAGCAGAAAAATACCCCCACCCCCATTTTTCCCCAAAGCCGTTTGTTTTTGGGGAAATTGAAAAAAACACAGTTTGGTATAGTTTAAATATTCTACACACATTTAGTTTGGGGAGAATGGTAAAAGGTAAAGGACCCCTGGATGGTTTAAATCCAGTCAAAGGCAACTATGGGGTTGTGGGAGCTCATCTCGCTTTCAGGCCAGCGTTTGTCCACAGACAGCTGTCCAGGTCATGTGGCCAGCAAGACTTAACCACTTTTGGCACAATGGGACACCGTGACAGAACCAGAGTGCACGGAAATGCCTTTTACCTTCCCACCACAGTGGTACCTATTTATCTACTTGCACTGGCTTGCTTTTGAACTGCTAGGTTGGCAGGAGCTGGGACTGAGCAATGGGAGCTCACCCCATCGTGGGGATTCGAACTGCCAACCTTCCGATTGGCAAGCCCAAGAGGCTCAGTGGTTTAGACCACAGTGCCACCCGTGTCCTGCAACTTCTCACTGTAGGCTTTTCTTGTTTGCCTCTATGTCTGAAAACTTTTGAACGTTGGACAGCCTTTGACATCTGCTGCTCCGTGGAGAATTTAACAGAAAGGATGTCATGCTTCTCCGTAATGGTGGCAAATTCCTTCAAAACTGTTTCAAAGTTTTACACCATCATACTGTGTTGGAACCAAACAACTGGGCAACATTGTTTTGAATATATGTTGCTTTTTAATAATACCCAAGGGTGTCAGACATTCTCAGACGTCAGGCTATAGAGTATAGGTATCAAGATCAAAATGTTTTTCTGACAACTTGAAGATGTTTCAGACAAAACTTGAAATCACAAGAAACATGTGCCTTCTGTCTAAAGCAGCTGCTGTGAGTTTCTTGTAATGTCTATGCACACATGTTTTTGAATTTCCAGGCCCCCATTTGACTTAATTGGCTGCCACTTGCATGAATAGGAAGGCTCAAACATGATTTGTTAGTTAATTAGTAGATCAATAGCCCTCCTTCTTCTGTCCTGGGACTCAAGGCAGTAGGAAGGATGGTTCTCAGGGGGTCTCCCATTCTTGCACTGACCGGGCCGGAACCTGCTTAGCTTCAGCAAAGTGGTGCATCATGTTCTTATGTCCTGGATATTGCAGGGTAGATATTCAGGGTTGCTCTTTTGGGCAGCAGACTTTCCCCAGCAGTCAAAGAGGCTGGGGCCCAAGTGCCTTGGACAACAGGGCCTTGAGTGCAGAGCTCCAGTTTAGTCCCCAGTCAGAGACTGGGCTTCACTTGCTTTGCATCTTTGACCCAGTTTAAGCTTCTAGTTGAACAAGGCATGTTTGAAGAGCAGGGTCTACAATCTTCTGATTGTTTAGAACAAAGTCTATTTGTAAACTTGCCATTACGTATTACTTGAGAGTTATGCCTGTTTAGATTTCCAGACCCCTGTTTCACCCGTCTTTCTGGTGGCGAATGGATGCCTGCCCTGAATTCATGCAGAGGACAGAGCTCTCCTCATTCCTTCCGTTCCACCATTTAGACAGCTATAAATCCTAGATGGTTGTCTCTGTTTCCCGAAGAACATGTGTGCGGCATCTGAGTTGCATCAAGCAAGCCATAAAATCGGCTGCCAGTGTGTCTTGCGCATATCGTCTTGTCTTTCCCAAACAATGGCCGTCTATTTAGAGCAGCTCATCCGAGGAATATTTTGCCCGCCGTCTCACGGGGGGTACTTGCTGCCACCTTGAGAGGAGCACAGTTCAGTTGAAAAACAAGAGGATTGGTGTCAACACTGGTTTCAGGAAGACTGGGTCAAATCTTGCAGTACTGATCTCTTTCATTTATGCTACTGTGTTGTGGGCATTGGGTTGGCACCAGAGAAATGCCAGCCTGGGCTGTGGCAAGGGTGGCTGAGAGAGCAGAGGAGGATTTCTAGAGAGCAAATGGATGCATCTTCTATATGCAGGTCCATGCTATTTTTAAGATTCTGCCCCCCTCCACCACAGCGCATATCATTTGGCAGGAGCTGCATGGCTGCTGCACGGGTCGGGTGAGTCGGGCTGCAGAGTGAAGGGGGGGTGCTGATCTTGGTGGATTCCCCAGCTGTTCTAGTGACACATAAATCAATGGCGGTCTGCTTTCCTTAAGAGCACTACACCCCAGTGAGTTAACCTGTCTTAAGGGAAGGAACAGGCAGATGAAAGAGCACAGAGTATAATTTGTGGCTTGCTCTTTGCACACTGGGACGCGGGTGGCGCTGTGGGTTAAACCACAGAGCCTAGGACTTGCCGATCAGAAGGTCGGCGGTTCGAATCCCCATAACGGGGTGAGCTCCCGTTGCTCGGTCCCTGCTCCTGCCAACCTAGCAGTTCGAAAGCACGTCAAAGTGCAAGTAGATAAATAGGTACCACTCCGGTGGGAAGGTAAACGGCGTTTCTGTGTGTTGCTCTGGTTCGCCAGAAACGGCTTAGTCATGCTGGCCACATGACCCGGAAGCTGTACACCGGCTCCCTTGGCCAATAAAGCGAGATGAGTGCCGCAACCCCAGAGTCGGCCATGACTGGACCTAATGGTCAGGGGTCCCTTTACCTTTTTACCTTTGCACATTTAGTTCAGCAGAATGTTACATTATGTTTTGCAGAGGGTAGAGAGCAGCTCAGTGATCGTTCAGTTTCGTTCCTTCCACTGCCTACCATTTTGCATGATGCTGTTTACTTTAATATAAACAGCTGTAGTTTTGCACAGCCAATACCATTTTCCCCCCAGGTACCCTAGCCAAACCTGCTGTGAATCTGAGTGGCCCGCCTCTCAGGCCTCTGTATTTAATTAAATTCACCGTTTCTGTTTCAGAATATAGCATGTTTTCAAATGTGCTGAAGAACTGCAGGAATTGGAATAAGGAGCACTCCGTGTTCAATCAGAGAACCGAAGAATCCTCTGCAGCTCAATATTTTCAGGTAGAGGTCCATTGCATCACAAACCTAGAAGAGGTAAATTCATTACTTTCCCTGTGTTTCTGCACTTCCTGCTCAGAGCTGGTTTCTGCAGCCATGACTTTGCCCTTCTTGTGTGAAGTGCAGCAGGCAAGGGGGGAAGGGCACAATTTTATATATTTGTTCCTGTTTTTCCTGTTTAGTTTTATGGCTGCTTATCCCAGCAACAGAACATGATGCAGGATTTTGTGAGGACGGCCACATATCACAGAGCAATACTACAGAACCATATAGATTTTAAGGATAAGGTAAGCCCTGTTAAAAGTCTGCCCATCCCAATTCTCTCTCTCTCTCTCTCTCTCTCTCTCTCTCTCTCTCTCTCTCTCTCTCTCTCTGTAAAATATTTTTATTGAATTTTCCATTATAACAGACATTGCAACAAGCCAAAACTACAAAACTACCGAAGAAAAACCAAACAGAAAAGATTACAGAAGGAATACAGGAAGAAGACAATGTTACATGTTAAATAAGCATCCTTAGATAAGGGATAGAAGACAAAATGATTATTGTAAAAAAAGGATCAGTCTTGTATTAGTTGGCCATGTTTTCTGGATAGGTGTGTCTTCCTCTTTGTGGCTTAATTTTGGAAGCGAATAATCAGTTATGTTGGCACCCCGATTCTAAATATTTGCACTGGCCCACCTGCCTACAGTCTTGTTCATACTATTGTTATAATTAGAGATGGGAGAGACATTCAGTATAGTTTGCATCTAAACGTGAGCCTTCCTAATTTGTAGCTCCCGGTACAATACACAAACCAAAACTCAGACCTCTTTTATTTTTCATTTATGTATTACATTTATAGAGCACCTTTATCTTCCAAGGAGCTCAAAGTGGTGTACGTGGTTCTCCTCCTCCCCAGTTCACCCTCACAACAACCCTGTGAGGCAGATTAGGCTAAGAGATGGTGGCTGACTCCAAGGTCACCCAGTGACTTTTGTACCTAAGTGGGGATTCGAACCCTGCTCTCTCCCAGGCCCTAGTCCAACACTCTAACCATTACGCCATTTCCCCCAATGCTGCAGTGCAGTTTGCCAGGCAAATACCATATTTTTTGCTCTATAGGACACACCGGACCATAGGACGCACCGGACCATAGGAGGGGGAGAACAGGGGGAAAAAAAATTTCTTGTTCTCTCCCTCTAAAACAAGGTGCGTTCAAGGTGCATTCACCCAAAGCCTCCGGAGTGCAGCGGGAGTTCCCACTGCACTCTGGAGGCTTCAGGCGGCTACCTTGGAAGCTTGGAGAGCGAGAGAGGTCGGTGTGCACTGACCCCTCTCACTCTCCAGGCTTCAGTGAAGGCAACTCAAAGCCTCTGGAGCGCGGCGAGAGTTCCCTCTCCGGAGGCTTCAGTTCCTTTTGACGTGCTATTTGGGGCTGGCGGTGGGGGGAAGCTAGCCTCAAAGACCAGGTCGCCTTCCCGCTGCCCCCCGAGCTTGTGGGGCTGGCGGTGCTTTCCCCCACCGCCAGCCTCAAAGATCCCTGTTCTGGCTTTGGGCTTAGCCGCGCAGCCTGCATTCGCTCTATAGGACGCACACACATTTCCCCTTAAATTTTGGAGGGGAAAAAGTGCATCCTATAGAGCAAAAAATATGGTAATATGCACAGAAAAGCATATACTGCCGTAAAGTGTCCATTAGTGGAAAATAACATACATAAATGCATTATATTCTTGAAAATTGCCTTGCAAAAATGTATATAGGAGGCAAAATTGCTTACAAAGAAGAAATTCACTGTAAAATGCTTGCGAATTTTCACTCCTTTTAAAAATTGCAAGCTATGTGGAATTGTGGAGAAGTGAAGTTTAGATTGGAAAATGAGAAACATAGGAAAACTGAAATGGACAGATTTTGCCCATCCCTACATATAATTCAGACATATGTTTGAACCTGGTGCCATTCAGTGAGCGCAGAATCTGCTCTGACCGCCAGGAGCTCCTGAGGATCTCAGGCTCAGATCTCTTCCAGCCAGAAGCTGCTTCAGATATTTTTCACAAGAAACAGGTGTCTTCTTCTGCGTGCAAAGCGTGTCTTCTGCCCCTCGGCTACAGCCCCTTTCTTTCCCAAGGGCTGCCCTAGGAGACGTGCCCAGCACAGAAAGGGGCGGATCCTGGATCTCTGTGAGCCCCACAGCCTCCCGTCAGGGGCCAGAAAGCGGCTCTCCTCACCTCTTCCCCAAGTCAATAGACGGGAAGCATAATTGAAGTCAGAATCTTTAAACATACAGGAAAACAAAACCTCGCGGTTTCTTTGAAGGCTCCTTCTGCCCTTGCCCACCTCTGAGGAATTTTTGACAGTATCATGATCTCCTGTTTCCTATGTTCTTATATTACTTGGCTAAGAAATCGGTTTGGTTTGGTTCTTGTTTTTTGATCTTCATTATTAACTCCCACCCATATTTGCATTTTTTATTTTTAAAAGCCTGACAGGATCACAGCTGCTCTGTGGGGTTAATGGTTTCAAGCACACAAACGGATTGAAACAGGCTGTTGCAGTTTTCCATCGGTGATATAAAAGAGAGCTCATTCGATCTTGTAGTAGGAACTGAAAATAAGATCGCCGTGTTTGCAAGTTTTAGTATCTCCTGAATCTCTGTACCTTGGTTCTCAAACTTCATCCGTTCCAGAAGTCTGTTCCAAAACCAAGGCGTTCCAAAACCAAGGCACACTTTCCCATAGAAAGTAATGCAAAACAAATTAATCCGTTCCAGATTTTTTAAAACGACCCCTGAAACAGCCATTTAACATGAATTTTACTATCTAACAAGACCATTGATCCATAAAATGAAAACAATAATCAAGGTACTGTACAATAAAATAAAGAAGGCAGTATGTAGATGATAAAAACAAAAATTCATTTTTTTCTTTACCTGCACTGATGACAGTCATTGTTTGGATGGGGGGCTTTTATCCATTTCTGCAGTCACACAATCAATCAATCAATCAGTAGCTGAACTGGGTTCCACACAGTCACAAAAACAAATTAAGTGAAAAAGCCTCAAAAACAATAACACAAAATAAACAGCAGAAACAAAAGTGCCAAACTTAATCTGTTCTGGAAGTTTGTTTGGCTTCCGAAATATTTGAAAACGAAGGTGCGGCTTCTGATTGGTGCAGGCGCCCCGGAAACAATAGCTGACAGCTGCGTCAGACATCCAGCTTCTGAAAAATGTTCAAAAACCGGAACACTTGCAGGTTTTTGGCGTTTGGGAACCAAGGTACCCCTGTAACAAAATTGGAGTGATTATAGTTGGAGCTGCGGAAATGCAACAGGATTATTTTCATTAGACTAGACTCCTTTTTATCAAAAGTACACTTTAAGACTGGCATGTGGTACATGGTTTCCACGGTAACATTAATTTTCTGGCGCATGAGGAGAAATTAGTCCTTTATTGCTTTGGTCTTGAACCAACCTAATGACTCGCTTTTTAAGGCCATTAACTCAGCCCTGCTGTCAACTTTTATGAGGAACCAAACTAGAACATTCTGCATGTCAGAAACACATCCCAACACCCCCCCCAACAGAGCCAGTTGTATTCTCCCCCCCCCCCATGGTAAGGCTATGTATTTCCCTGGAACAAGAGTCTTGGTGATTTACCACTTGACAAGTTTTATTGCTCTTTCGTAGGGAGGTGCAAGCAATTAAGTGGGATTCTGAGATGCTGGCAGAAATTTTGCAGCAGTCACTTGAAGCTTATAATGTGGGTTTATTACATAAGTTGGGACGTGGGTGGCGCTGTGGGTTAAACCACAGAGCCTAGGACTTGCCAATCAGAAGGTCGGCGGTTTGAATCCCCGCGACTGGGTGAGCTCCTGTTGCTCGGTCCCTGCTCCTGCCAACCTAGCAGTTCGAAAGCACGTCAAAGTGCAAGTAGATAAATAGGTACCGCTCTGGTGGGAAGGTAAACGGTGTTTCTGTGCGCTGCTCTGGTTCGCCAGAAGCGGCTTAGTCATGCTGGCCACATGACCCGGAAGCTGTATGCCTGCTCCCTTGGCCAATAAAGTGAGATGAGCACCGCAACCCCAGAGTCAGCCACGACTGGACCTAATGGTCAGGGTTCCCTTTACCTTTATTACCTAAGTTAGATCCATTTAATGACTGAAAGGTGACCAGTTTTGCTTTAGCGGTTTTCAGAATTAAGCAATTTTCTGTTTAAATTTAATTTACCATGTTTGTATCAGAACAAGCGTGTATATATATATATATATTTATGGAAAGGTGTACTTTGATACTGTTGGGTTTTGTTGTAAAACTTGTTTGTGCACATCACAACCAGAAGTACACTTCCTCTTCAAAGAAAATGGATGCTTGGCTTAAAGAAATACTATATAGTATTGTAAAAATATATACTATTATAGCTTTTTCGTGTATACCAGAAGGTTTTTCCCCAGGCTGTGGCCCATATAGCAAGGAAAGAATACCTTGGGATCCCTTCTAGCGTGGAAAATCTTCATTATGGAAAGCATTTATCTCTTGTGCCCTCCAGCATACTCCTTTAAATCTTTCTTCAGGTGAACAGATCTGGCCACCTAAGCCAGTTTATCTGCTTTTCTCTGATTCTGCATCATTCAAGAATCTAATAGGCTCAGCTGAGTGTGTTTTCTATTTAGTGAATGCAATAAATTTAAATCTTGGATCACAAGCAGAGATTATTTCTCCCCTTCTTTTGTTTCAAGGTGATCCTAGATGTTGGCTGTGGGTCAGGAATCCTTTCGTTTTTTGCTGTGCAGGCTGGAGCGAGAAAAGTCTATGCAGTGGAAGCCAGCTCTGTGGCCAAATATGCTGAGGTGAGCACATTGGGTTGGGTCCCATGGCTGAATGAGTTTGGCACGCTTTGCTGTGTGCAAGAGAAACAAGATCTGCATCGGTGTACTGCAAATTGAGGAGAGCCAGCAGTTTGAGCTGCTGTTGCCCATGAAGTGCTGCTTCTGTGCAATCCTTATTATTCACTCCTCTTTGTTTTGGGGTGGAGCCTAGATTTGCTTTCACTTCAGGACCTCTGTTACCAGGGGAGGGCAGTTCTCTCCCTCCCTCAAGGTCTTTAAGCAGAGGTTAGGCAGCCATTTTTCATCTCCGCCAAGCTAAGCAGTTAGCTCCTTACCTCTCTCACCCTGACCTAGCCACTGTGATCCACGTGACGGTCATCTCCAGACTGGATTATTGTAACTCGCTCTACGTGGGGCTGCCCTTGAGACTGACCCAGAAACTCCAGCGGGTGCAGAATGCTGCGACGAGACTCCTTACGGAGTCCTCGCTGTGGAATCACATTCACCCGGTGCTATACCAGCTGCACTGGCTCCTGGTGGAGTACAGGATCAGGTTTAAGGTGCTGGTTTTAACCTTTAAAGCCCTATACGGCCTAGGACCCTCGTACCTACAGGACTGCCTCTCCTGGTATGTCCCACGGAGGAACTTACAATCTTCAAACAAAAACATCTTGAAGGTCCCAGGCCACAGAGAGGTTAGGCTGGCCTCAACCAGAGCCAGGGCTTTTTCAGCTGTGGCTCCGATCTGGTGGAACGCTCTGCCACAAGAGATTAGGGCCCTGCGGGACTTGACATCTTTCCTCAGGGCCTGCAAGACAGAGCTGTTCCACCAAGGCTTTGGCCAGGGCACAGCCTGACTCCCTCCTCTGGCAATCTTCACAGAACTCTAGCCCAATGGTTGCCATCAATTTGATTTGAATTAATTTGAATTAATTAATTAATGAAATGATTTTAGAATGTTGTATTATTTTATTGTTGTTAGCCGCCCTGAGCCCTGCTTCGGCTGGGGAGGGTGGGATATAAATAAAAAATTATTAGTATTATTATCAGTGGCACATCCTCCAGCTCTGGATTTCCTTCCTGGTTCAAGGAGTTGGGATGGATGGTCTCGAAAGCTCCCTCCCTCCAGCTCTGATTCTGGTTCTTTAGTCCAGGACTAAAGAACTTTTTTAGTGGGACGGGGATGGCTCTGTGGTCTAAACCACTGAACCTCTTGGGCTTGCCGATCGGAAGGTTGGCAGTCCAAATCCGCATGACGGGATGAGCTCCCGTTGCTCTGTCCCAGCTCCTGCCAACTTAGCAGTTCGAAAGCACGCCAGTGCAAGTAGATAAATAGGTACCTCTGCGGTGGGAAGGTAAATGGCATATCCGTGTGCTCTGGTTTTCGTCACGGTGTTCTGTTGCACCACAAGCGGTTTAGTCCTGCTGGCCACATGACCCAGAAAAGGTGTCTGCAGACAAACGCCAGCTCCCTTGGCCCAAAAGGCAAGATGGACACCACAACCCCATAGTCGCTTTTGACTGGACTTAACCATCCAGGGGTCTTTACCTTTTAACTTTACCTTTTCTTTAGTCCAGGAGTCCCAGTTCTGTTTTCAGAGAGGTGCAGGGAAGGGGAACAGACAGAAGCAGCAGGAAAGAGACAAGAGGAGTTCAGAGATATTTTTTAAAAAATAATTTTGCCAATTGTGTGTCTTGGCTTCTCAGTTTGTATTGCGTTATTTTATGCACTGTGGCTCGCTGTTACTTTTATTGTTTAGAAATTATTTATGGTAATTAAGAGTGAATTTCTGTTTAATTATCATTTGCTGATATTTAATTTTATTGTGTGCTATTATATTCTAATGGATTGTTGAATATTACTTTTATTTGATATAAGTTGTTTATTTAAAGTTACGTTTTTATAGTGGCATTTCTGTATTGGATCAGATTTTTATAAGGTGTGTGATCTTTGCTGCTTCTTCGGCTTGTAAACTGCCTTGTGTGCAGTAATATAGAAAGGCCGTATACAAATTAAAAGTGAAATGAAAGGTTGACGGTCAGCCCATCAATCTGTAAAACAACCCATACAACAGATGCAAATCTGGCAGGGTCATGTGTCTCCCATAGCAAATGTAACTGAAATTTTACAAAGAGCTGCTTTGACAAGTCTGTTCAGTGGGAAAGTCCACTGAAGATGCAAATATTTCACTGAATTAGTCCTAGTCAACAAGAGTTGCATATGGCTCAATAATATAAAAAACTAAATTTATTTAGAACCTCCCATTACATGACTATGATATTTTTGCTGTACCTGAAACCCAGTGACAGCATTACTGTCTGAAGCGCCGATATTGGACGCCACAAACAGGCAGCTGCCTCTCCTGGTCCTTGATGGACTTAATAACATCAACCAGGAATGAGTGACATGTCCCCCAGTTGAGGTGCTCCTGGGACATCCCCAACAGCTTTCTTCAGGAAACAAATGATATCCTTATTGCCAGTTTTGTAGACCAGCCCAGTAGGGACAAATCAGTAGACTGAAAAGTTACACAAATCTGGAGTTTAGGAATGGGAAGAACTGAAATCTGCATGTAGTGGTTACTGCCTTTCCCTTTTTAAAAAAGCTATACAGTGGTACCTCAGGTTAAATACGCTTCAGGTTACAGACTCCGCTAACCCAGAAATAGTGCTTCAGGTTAAGAACTTTGCTTCAGGATGAGAACAGAAATCAGGCTCCGGCGGCGCAGCAGCAGCAGGAGGCCCCATTAGCTAAAGTGGTGCTTCAGGTTAAGAACAGTTTCAGGTTAAGTACGGACCTCGGGAATGAATTAAGTATTTAACCTAAGGTACCACTGTATATAGATGCCATTCAATTACGGTAAATGGCTCTGCCGTTTATCCGAAACTCTGGATATCTTAATATATTGGCTGTTCCTGAAGTTATATGGACTATAATAGAATGCAAAATAATTTGGATTAGATTTAAAATTATGTGCTGTGTTGTCATGTCACAGACATCATTTGGTTGAACATAGAAAATTATAAATGACCAGCTGGTGTTTTCAGTTCAGTGTGCCAAGTTTCCCCCCGCACGACTCCCTAATTTAGACTTACAGTTGAAATGCTGCGATCCTAAGCTCAGTTGGAAATGTGCTCTACTGAAACAAATGGGGTGTTTTCAGACAAACGTGTTTAGGGCTGAGATTTCAGCTACTTGTATAAAGATTAAGTAAGAATTTTGTGTCAAGCTGAAGGGAGTTTATGGCGAGCACTTGAACAAACAGGACATGGGAGCAGCTATGCGTGAGGAACAGTTGTCTATGGGGAAGAGGTCAACTTGCGCTGGGGATCATTAGAAATAAAAAATTGGCCCTTGAGGAATACAGAGGCTGTTAGGAATACAGAGGAATATCTGAGGCTGTTGGAGGCGGGGATCTATATAGGAGCCTTTATTTTCCAAAGAGGCCCCAAAACAAGAAGTGATCGCTCTTATAGATGCTAATGTCATTGTGGATGAGGGTTGAGGATGAGGGTTTCTACTGAACAAAAGGTGAAATTTGGAAACAGAAAAGGGAATTAAGTCGCTAGTTTTGTTCTGTTAAGCTGTTTTTTCACAGTAGTCGTCTTGATTTAATATATTTCATCTCCCTTCCTTCAACACATTGACCTGGCTTACGTGATTGAATCCTGTCTTAATAAGATAATGCCTGTGTACGCAAACTAAGTCCCCACCCACAGCTCCTTTGCCCTTTCCTTCCATGTGTGTGAGGAAACAAACCAGAAAGCCACAGTTAAACCACGGCTTCCTGTTGTGTGCCAATGAGGAGCTATGGCTTATGGCTTCTACACAACCCAGGATTCCTAAGCCAATTTGAAAGCCAGTTTCATATCCTGGCATAGCTGGAAACTATTAACCATAGTTTTCTGGTTCACACATCGTGGGAAACTCTGGTACTTCCTAGTCACCCCCATCTGCCCCCAGATTATAGGAGCTCCCAGAAGAGAAGTCTCTGAAGATGACTTTAGGACATGGACATATTTGTTCAAGAGATGGTGCTCCTTCAGGTAGCTAATGACCACTCCGTCAGAGATTGTGCAGTGTAATGTGCTGCATCCAATCAATGCCCTTTAATAATAATAATAATAATAATAATAATAATAATAATTTATTATTTATACCCCGCCCTCCCCAGCCAAGGCCGGGCTCAGGGCGGCTAACAAGCAATAATAAAAACAAGTTGAATGAATACAACTTAAAAACAAAATTAAAATACAACATTAAAATATTGAAACATTAAAATATTAAAATATTAGTTGCTCTGCATTTTATTTCCATTGAATAACAGTGAAAATGATGGAGGATCATTGCTGAGGACACTCGCAATTCCTAGAAGCTCACAAGATCAGGTAGTAGAAGCCATTCTCGGCATGGGCCAACTCCTTCAACACCAGTTGGAAAAGATCGAGATTTGTTTGTAAGTCCACTAAAATTGCCAGTTCTGTACACCAGAAGTGGTCCACATTGGGCTACATTCCAAGAGAAAGAGGAGGGGAGGAGGGTCATGTAACGCCATAGTCCTTGGGTGGCCCATCTGGCAGTGATAGGATTAATGGCTCCTAGTGCATCGTCATGCCAGATAAAATAACCAATTTCTAGCTGCTTTATGAAGCACTACAAAAAGCAATATTTTCCCAGCCTCTGCATTTCAACATC
This sequence comes from Podarcis filfolensis, assembly GCF_964270895.1. Lineage (NCBI taxonomy): Eukaryota > Metazoa > Chordata > Lepidosauria > Squamata > Lacertidae > Podarcis > Podarcis filfolensis. The sequence continues at coordinate 12,605,896 of NC_139621.1, forward strand.
TGATGAGATTTTCTAGTTTGTTTCCCTCATCCCAAGCAAATTCTTAAAAGGCTGTGGCCTTGTTTCAGCGAGTGACTCGGCTGCAATCATAATCCTTAAAATCTCGAGCCTTTTAAACTGAAATGTGTTGAATTTTGCCTGCTTAAGGTCAGGCATGTGATCAAAATGCTTCAGTGCTATTTTATTGGAGTACAGTGCTTCTCTAGCTTGTTTTGCCTGTCAGTAAAATAGATACTGCTCTGGAAATTCTGGTTAAGGGCAGGTAAGAAATAACAAGAATGAAAATAATAATAGGTAGTGGTCGGTTTGTTTTTTATATTAATTAGTCACTTATTACCCCAGTCTTCTAGACAATGTACAACATAAAATGTACAACAAAAATGGAAACACAAATAAAACAACAAATGACCAAAACAGATAAACTACAACATCAACATTGTATTTGTTTTTAGCAGCTGTGGAAGGAAACACAACGACAAAGGTGGCTTAAGGCATTCTTCTTGTGGGCTTCTACAGATGTTCTGAATTTGCCTACTTGATACCCCCTCGTATTAGAAGATTTGAGTGTTAGAAACTCAGATATATAAGCTAGGTGCCAAATGGCTCCTTCAACCAGAGTTAAAGGTAAAGGGACCCCTGACTGTTAGGTCCAGTCGTGGCCGACTCTGAGGTTGCGGCGCTCATCTCGCTTTATTGGCCAAGGGAGCTGGCGTACAGCTGTGAGTTAAACTACAGAGCCTAAGACTTGCTGATCAGAAGGTCAGCGGTTTGAATCCCCACGACGGGGTGAGCTCCCGTTGCCCGGTCCCTGCTCCTGCCAACCTAGCAGTTCGAAAGCACGTCAAAGTGCAAGTAGATAAATAGGTACCACTCCGGCAGGAAGGTAAATGGCGTTTCCATGCGCTGCTCTGGTTCGCCAGAAGCGGCTTAGTCATGCTGGCCACATGACCCGGAAGCTGTACTCTGGCTCCCTCGGCCAATAAAGTGAGATGAGCGCCACAACCCCAGAGTCGACCACGACTGGACCTAATGGTCAGAGGTCCCTTTAACTTTATATACAGGGTGCTTATATTCTGCATGGTCTGGTTGTATGGCAACATGGGCAAATGGCTTGAGATACCATAAATGATCATATAGCATATATTCAACACAAAAAAACAGCGACATTTTGTTGTTGACAAAGGACAGCTGGACATAGAAAGGGCCCCATTACCTTCAGGAGCTGAGGGCCTCACCAAACCTCAATACGGCCCTGCACCTGGGTGTCTTCACGTGGTCTCAAGGGGCTCCTAGGTGCAAAATGCGCCTGGTGCCTGGCTAATTTCAAACACTGGGAGATCTGGGGAGAGGTGTCATCAGTACACAGATGATACTAGCGCTCCTTCTCTGTTAACATTCCATTGATCATGCCATTCTGCAGGTGAGAGGCTTCTGCAGATGCCATCGTATCTAGATGTCCTTTCTTCAGGGTCTTCAGTACTGTGGCACCTGCCTTTTGAAATTCCTCCTCTTGAATATTTGACAGGGGCCGCCTGTTGTCTTCTGGAGGCCTATGGAAGACCTTCCTCCTTCAACCAGCCTTTTAGGTTGAGATCCTTCCCAATCCACATCTGCACTGGAATTGTTTTTATCGCCTTATCACTTGTTTGCCATCCTGAGCTCCTTTGGGTGGGATGATAATAATAATAATAATAATAATAATAATAATAATAATAATAATAATTTATTTATACCCCGCCCATCTGGCTGGGTTTCCCCAGCCACTCTGGGCTATAAATCAAATGAAGAACTATTTAAAAAATACATATTATTTACAGATGAAAGAAGCTAATGCAGTTTGGTTGTGTGTGTTTTTTATGCCTCCTCATTACAGATTCTAGTACAAAGTAACAATCTCTCTGATAAGATCAGCGTTTTGACGGGGAAAATTGAGGAAATCTCCTTGCCTGAGAATGTCGACGTCATTGTTTCTGAGCCAATGGGTTATATGCTGTTCAACGAGAGAATGCTGGAAAGTTACCTCCACTCCAAGAAGTGGCTGAAGTCAAATGGTGAGTCTGTGTTCCACAGGAACGAACTGGAGGAAATAAGAATTTACCAACTTGGATCAGAGTAGTGGTGATTTTGTAGGGTCTTTGGGATACAAACCCCCCTCCCACCACTGTCAGAGCTCATGTTAGTGTCTTTCTGGCATATTTAATATTCCTGATTGCTTCTCGATTCATGCCTTATATCCTCCACAATATGCTCAACGCAATAATCCGCAGATGAGACCATGCATCACCAAGGAGTTCTGTTTCTACTTTTGTCTCCAAATACAGTCTTGGACTCCCTGCTAGAGAGAATCCCTGACTCAAGTCTGCTAAGAGACAGCTGAATTAATATTAGAAGCACTCTGAAAATTTCAAGATGATTTCATTCTAAAACAACTTTTGTCCTGGGAAGCATCTGGACTAGGGAAATGACAGGATGGGGAAAATTTACAGCCCATTTAAATTAAAGGGGGGGGGCTTCTCTACAGAGCACCTGTTTAGAATGCTTTGTAGAGAATGTCTGGACAATTATGTCTGGATTTTGCAAAAACAAAACTAGCATAAACTAAGAGGGAGTTGCGTGCAGTGTGGAATAGGAAAGTCTGGCAAGATGTTTGACTTTATGCCAAGTCTTCCTGGATGCAGCAAATATCTCTCTTAGCCTAAATGTTCAGATTCTTTGTCCTCCTCCGGTGGTACACTTTGCTGCTTTAAAAGTTAGTGTTTTTTATTGTAATAGATGTGTAGTTCTTAATCTCTGTGCTTCTGATTCAAATCCTGCTTTAATGGCAATGCCGTTTGTACTAATGTTAAGTCTTTTTTGTTCATGATATAAATGCAATGGTCCCCTTGGTTAATGATTTCTGTTTATAAAGCCTTTTAAATCTATGCACTGTGAGATTGCTATCATGAAACAATTTACTCTAAATGAATACTGAATTCAGTGACTACTTGGGAGTAAAGAGTTTTAGGATTTCAGTCTGTAATCTCTACATTCTTTACAATGGCATTGCCTTATGACAATGCAACTCCCCATCTCAAACTGTGTTTGCAGAAATGGAACAATTTTCCTCCTAGCTAAGATTGTATTATTCGTTAAGTAGAAGTATAATTTCCTATACATTTCCTGCATCTCCTTCATAGGCTAGTTCATTTCTGCATTGCCAGGTGCACTGGTTTTAACCAATTCACTTATAAAAATGTATTATCTGGATTTATTTCCATAGTTGTTGGGTAGGTTAAGACCTTATTTAATGGAGGTATGGATGACTGATTCCTTGTCCTTCTCTGTTTGCAGTACAAATCTGTAATGTGCTCATGCTTGTGTGTTTTGCATTAGATAGTCTGTGAAATGGGCATAAGGTCTGTAAAATGTTTTGCAGTCTTTTGATATCATCGATAAACACACAGCATCATTACCAGTTCCTTTATATTGTCAGCCTTGAAGTATGTTTAGTGAACATCTGAAACTGTTGATGGTTTGTTTAGTGGCAATGTATTAACAATTATACGTTGAGTCTGTAGATAGTTGTTCAGAAATATTATCCTTTTCCTCCAGCTGTAGAAGATGAATGAGGATATAATATTGCCTTTGATTTTAAGGAAGAAATTATTTAAATACCTAATCACAAATGAGTTAAAAACTGCAAGGTTTTATCACTCCTGGCAGCATATTTGACTTGCCGTCTTAAGTTCTTTATTGTCGCTAATGGGCTTACTGAAATGTGATCAAGAATTAGAGCATAAATTATTATCCACTCCGGAATTATAAAGAGATAAACTGTTTGAGATGGAGAGTGGATGATGTTTACTGGATGTTTCCAACAAATGTTTAAGTAGGGCTACACAGAAGATTTGAACTTTGCTACTGTATATTATCTTTTGTTCACTAGGAATGATGTTTCCAACATTTAGTGACATTCATTTGGCTCCTTTTTCCGATGAACAGCTCTACATGGAACACTACTCCAGAGCCAATTTTTGGTAATGATTATTTCACTTTTTTCAAAAAAAAAAAAAAAAGGAAAGGAAAAGAAAATGTCTTTTGCTCTGCAGCATAACAGAGGTCTCAAAATGAAACTGCTTCTTGGAATCACAATGCAGTGGTGAATTGTATCTGTCGAAAGAAACTTCCTAATTTTCTAACCCATTTCTGTTTTGTTGAACTGCAACTGTGGCGCTTACAGCTGATTCGTGTGGCCATGTTGTTTGTGCATTGATAACTGTTCTCACGTGGTGGCTTGGCACTTCGAAGCATTCGTCGTGTGGTGGCTCTTCACTAGATGGCTTTTTCATTACGAGGCAGAGGCAGGACCTGTCTAGGAAAGAGATGAGATTATTTTATGATTATGATGAGATTATCTCCGCAAATATAGCCTACAACAGGAGACACAGTACCATGCAGTCCTGCTCCAAGCAGAGAGATAGATGTGATGAGAGAACTCTTTGCCCTGCATTCAAGGGGTGGCAAGAGGGGCATGGCATCAGGATGATGCAGCCGTCGATGGGCAAGGATGCTCCCATCAAGCAAAAAAGAATCTCAGAATTGGCCAAGGCAATGTTGGGATTAGAGCTGCCATCTTGTGGTGTCCAGAATGCCTTTGGCTTCCTGTTACTTGTATGTCAGTCACATGCAGCAACGCTGATTCCTGAGATTGAAAAGGGTTCAGGGGCTGCGATCAGAAGGTCTTGGGGTTGTATCCTGGCTCAAATTGAGGACTGGGTGGATGTGGCTGCATCGCTTATGTAGTCACAAAACTAAGTGTGCCTTGCTCATGTTCTCATGATGACCCTTCTTTCTTCCGTGCCACTGCCGTTTAGATTTGTATAAGGGGATACCTGAGAATGAAGTCAGGGTACCAATCACAACATGATCTGAGTTTCTCGTAGCTGTCAACCGTCCCTTATTTGGCGGGAAACTCCCTTATCCCAGCGCCGTGTCCTGCTGCTGTCCCTTATTGATGATGTCCCTTAAATTTCCCGGGTTTCATGCTCGCCCGGCTTGGGAGGGAAGTAGCGGCTCGGGGTCCTCCGTCGCGAGAGAGAGCGTGCGCACGAGCTGCCGCGTCTCCGTCTCTCCCTTTTCCCCCCTCAGGGGTGCGTCGTGAGGAGACGGGTGGCAGCGGGCGGGCAGGCAGCCCCTCTCTTGTGAGACTTCCACCGTGCTGCCGGAGAAGCTGGAGGTGGCAGCGGCGGCTGAGGAGGCGGCCTGAGGGAGGAGGAAGAGGAGAGGATGGGGAGGGACACAGAAGGGTGGTGCTTCAGCGGCCACGGCAGCACCGCAACCGCCTCATGCCGGGCTTGCGGGCAGCATGGGCAAGAGTCTCTCCTCCTCCCCCTCTCTCTCGGGCAGGGAAGGGACTGATGGAACTCCTCACGCCAGGACAACGGCAGCCCCAACGTGCTGCTTAGCATACCCTCCAACCAGTGCAGCATCTTAATGTAGTGATTTCCCCCTCTGCATCCCTTTCATAACTCTATTTTTATAAATCATTTGTCCATCCATAGTTCAAATTTTTACTACAAGTTTTCTGTCAATCCTACCAATGTATGTAGCTCTTTACAATAGCTTTTCAAATAAATTATAAACTTTTCCCATTCCTTATTAAAGAGGTCCTCTTCCTGGTTTCTAATTCTGCCGGTAAGCTTTGCCATCTCGACATCGTTCATCAGTTTTGTCTGCCACTCTTCTTTGGTTTGAGTTGTAGACCCTTAGCATCTAGTCCAACCCCCTGCAAAACACAGTCAGTCGCAGCCAAAGCAGCATGGCTCCATCAGTGGCGGATTTCTGTATAAGCTAAACCAAAATCCCTTATTTTGGCTGCTGATCCCTTATTTTTGAGGCTGCTGGTCCCTTATTTTCTAATCTGTAAGTTGACAGCTATGGAGATTTGACCTAATCTTTCCTCCCCTTTCCCATACCATAAGATCTAATTTAACTCTGTGTGCCATTGCACTGTACATTGCTCCTCTTTCCCAACCTATTATGTAATATTGGGGGGGGGGGGAGGCAGGAGTTTGAGGCAACATACTATGCCGTAGCATCTTCTAAAATGTTGTTTTAAATCAGACATTACAAGGGGGCTGTAGGGAAGATGCACAGTGGCGAGAGCTTCATATCGCTTGTGAAATCTAGTTGCAATAGGAATATCCTCTGTGACCTACGTATACATTGGTTGGCCACTTTCTGCTTTGCAAATTCCCATTTCTTGCACTTTTCCTTGTAATAGAAAACACAGCAGGCTAATGCAGATGGAACCAAAAGCTGCTGGAAAATGAATTGAGCCACTGTTTATTATTAGATCATGCAGATTTTTCTTCCATTTCTACCTGAGGATCTGGTTGACTTGTTCAGATTTGAGTTTGCTCCATCAGAAGAGAGGTTGTGATTTATGAAATGCTGATCCACGGGGTTTTGAAATCCTGCTTGTGTGGTGAGGAACATATGGCCCTCCAGATATTGTTGGACCACCCCTCCTGCCAGCCCCAGCCAGCTTGGCCAATGGCCAGGGGTCATGGAAACTGTAATCCAGCAACATCTGGGAGACGCTGTGGTTATCCTACATGGAGACGATGATTTGTCATTCCTGCTTTGAACCATTCATTCTTAACTAATACATTGAAGTGGAACTAGAATATTCTATTTTATGCAAATATAAAGGTAGTCGTGGGACGCGGGTGGCGCTGTGGGTTAAACCACAGAGCCTAGGGCTTGCTGATCAGAAGGTCAGCGGTTCAAATCCCCATGACGGGATGAGCTCCCGTTGTTTGGTCCCTGCTCCTGCCAACCTAGCAGTTCGAAAGCACATCAAGGTGCAAGTAGATAAATAGGTACCACTCCAGCGGGAAGGTAAACGGCGTTTCCGTGCACTGCTCTGGTTCGCCAGAAGCGGCTTAGTCATGCTGACCACATGACCCGGAAGCTGTACGCCGGTTCCCTCGTCCAATAAAGTGAGATGAGTGCCGCAACCCCAGAGTCGGCCATGACTGGACCTAATGGTCAGGGGTCCCTTTACCTTTACCTAAAGGTAGTCATGCTGGTGCATAGGAAACAATCCAAATCCCATATTAGGACAGTATCTGTTGTACCAACAAAATGTCACAAAAAAGAAAAAGAACCAAGGGGGGAGAAGAGGCGAGTAGAAATACAGGTGGTCAAACACATGTTTCTCCTTCCCAAGAAGCCTTGACACAGCAGCCTCTCACCTGCATAGCATCTAAAGGAGCCTCATTTTGAATGTCTGTTACCTCCTCTTGGCAGACTCTGATGGGTTGCCCATCATGCTTTCTTTCCCCTCTCTTCTTGCCCCTTGTGTGTGTGTGTTAACATGTAGCCTGATGAAGATTTCTGGAGAACTTGAAATCTTTCACACTGTTTTGTGGCATTTTGGTTGACCTATAAAGTGCTGCTTTAATTTGAATTTGGGGATTGCATTTTACGTTCATTCAAACTGACATTTGCTTCTGGATGCATCCAAGCGGCAGACTATGACATGTGCAGGCAAGCTCCAGAGATGACTCCTGCTGTGTGCATGTTGCTTATCTTTGGTGGTCATCCCATAGTAGTGCAGACAAGCAGGGCTTCCTTGTGGAAGGAGGAAGTCATTGGCACTTAGCGTTTGCATCGGCCTTGGGTACCAATTGCTGTGTTCATTGGCAGAAGAGGACACAGACCGCTGGAGGATGTGTTGTTTGTGCAATTGAACCTGCATCTGTTGGTTTCAGCATCACCATGTGGCTGCACCTTCATAGACCCAACTTAGACTTATTTATACTCAAAGCTTGTTTTCTGCACTGGCGGGTTTGCAAAACTTGTCTTCCGTACGAGCTGTTTTTCTCCATCTTTGTCATTGTTTCTATTTCCAGTTCCTGTAATAACAAAGATAAGCTGAAATGGAATGGTGCCAGCCCACCATTTTGTCGTTTTGTGTGTGCACCGTTTCTGTGTCCCAGCAAGCCAAATAAGCAACTCAGATGTTTGTTGCATACGGATAGTTCATGCTTCGTGATCCTAATGAGCAGTCTGAGGCAGAAGCACAACAGTTTCATTGTAAGCTTTGGCAGGTTAGAAGCCTCTCTGGTAGTATCAACGCATTGTGCCGTCTTGTGGCCTTTGGGTCTACAGCTGGAGAAAATGTGAGACTTAGATTTCACAGGGTTTTTTTAAACAAGTAAAGATTTTGTAAGAAAGTGAGAGAGACTTCACCATTGGTTTTGCCTGCGTTTTGAGTATGTTCTTAACATTTCTACAGTGGTACCTCAGGTTACATACGCTTCAGGTTACATACGCTTCAGGTTACAGTCTCCGCTAACCCAGAAATAGTGCTTCAGGTTAAGAACTTTGCTTCAGGATAAGAACAGAAATCGTGCTCCGGCAGCGCAGAAGCAGGAGGCCCCATTAGCTAAAGTGGTGCTTCAGGTTAAGAACAGTTTCAGGTTAAGAACGGACCTCTGGAACAAATTAAGTACTTGACCTGAGGTACCACTGTACTGGCAGGGATGAAATCTTCTTACTCCTGCCCTTAAGGAAAGTAACTTACATTGATGTACAGTACAGTGGTACTTCTGGTTACGAATGGGATCCGTTCCAGAGGCCTGGCCATATCCCAAAAATTTCATAACCGGAGGACTGCTTCTGCGCACGCGTGCAGCACCGCAGAGCACTTCTGTGCATGCGTGAGTGGCAAACCCACTTCCGGGGTTGCCACATTTGCAACCCGAAGATTACGTTACCCGAGGGTCCACTGTATTAGGCATTTGTAGCTACCAGAGAGTAATGAGACATGTATTTTATAAGCAAAGAAACAAAGTCAGAAAGCCCTTACTCCATTAGTTTTCAGAAAGCCAATGAAAGCCATGATACTATCTACATGTCTCATTATGAAGTCAGAACGAGATTTGGACAATTTGCAGGAGGGGTACCAAACTGAAACGTAGAAAATGTGGTTTTGCAGGGAAATCTTGTTTTTTTGCCGATTTTCTCCCCGAACCAGATGAACATGACAAAGGAGAATTTCCTGATGTAAATAAAGGCTCCTGAAACCTCCTTAGCTATTAATTCTAAAGTTTGGATGGCCATCTGTCATGGATGCTTTAGTTAAGATGCCTGCATCGCAGGGGGTTGGAATAGATGACCGTTGGGGTCCCTTCCAACTCTGTGGTTCTGTGATTCTAAGATTCTATGGAGTGTATCGAGTTTCACCTGATTTTAGCCATACTGCTCCATTTTGCCAGGTCTGGGACAGAGCTAGATGTTGTACAAACTTTTGCTAAATCTTTCGGAAAGTGGTGTCACTGCAACACCACATGGTGAATTTGCACTCCTGGTGATCTCCACAGCAACATTTGTTTACCCCAATAGGGGTTTTGTTTTTTATTTTTTAAATCCCAGGTATGTTATAATTTCTTATCCATTGAAGACAATAGAGATCAGATTCAATCAGATTTGAGTTAAATATTTCTCCAGACGTCACAGGGCTGTGCAGTGATGACTCCTGTCACTTGGCGCCTCTGTATATTCTGTTCTTTTGCACTGAGTAGTGACTGTAAATGTCCAAGGCATCAGCTTTTCAATCCCACGAGTGGTCAGTTCTGTTTTTAAGACAAGAATGTTGTCTTAGATGTGTTCTAAGAGCTGCTCTCTTTTCCTTTTTGGATATAATGTCTGTGCTGGGAAAAGCAGGGACATCCTTCTTGCACTGCCTGGTTGGATGCCTGGCATGCGTTTGACTTGCGCCTTGAAGTATGTTTGACCGGGTGTTTGCTGCTTGATTTGACTGTGGAAAAGCGGCCAAGGCCAGCAGGAGTGGGGAACCTTTTGCCCTTTCCTTTGCCCCTGAAAGTCCGTCAGGGACCAGCGACCAAGTGTTTGCCAGCCCTGCAGGATGATGCTATCAAGTGCTTTTGCTGTCTTTCACGCAGCATCTCTCTCTCTGCCACCACATCACTTCAGGCCTCGCGACACAAAGGCAAGAATGGCGGGTTCTCCAAACCAGGCTTAGGCTGTGTTTTTCCCTTTTTTGTATTTTGGATTCTTATAGCACAACCAGCTCCCTTTAAATCCTTCTTAGCTGTGTGATGTACATCAGTAGCTATTATTATTATTATTAGTTCAATCTACAGTGGTACCTCGGGTTACATACGCTTCAGGTTACATACGCTTCAGGTTACAGACTCCGCTAACCCAGAAATAGTGCTTCAGGTTAAGAGCTTTGCTTCAGGATAAGAACAGAAATCTTGCTCTGGCGGTGCGGCGGCAGCAGGAGGCCCCATTAGCTAAAGTGGTGCTTCAGGTTAAGAACAGCTTCAGGTTAAGAACGGACCTCCTGAACGAATTAAGTACTTAACCCGAGGTACCACTGTATATACTGCCCCTTAACCAAGCATCCCAGGGTGGTGTACAACATTAAAAAACATAATTTACATGGCATAACAACAACAACAACAGAACAATCACAGAAAATGTCATGATCACAAACCTTCCACATTTAAAATGACACAGACTGTTTAATAGCCAAAGGCCTGGGTAAACAGGATTTTTCCACGTGGCACCTAAAGACATGGCGAGAGCATTCCACAAACAGGGAGCCACCACAGAAAAGGTCTGTTCTCGGGTTGCCGTCCTTTCAGGGAGGGGGGGACACTGAGAAGGGTCTCTGGTGAAAAGCGCCGGGTCTGGGTCGCTTTGCATGCAGTTGATCAGCAACCAGCAGCACAAACACCTTGCCCCAAAAGGGAGTTTGGCAATGGTTGGTAGTTGCATAGATTCTCAGAATACTGTCTAGGGGGTGTTTCTTAAGGAGCGGTCTTATCGCTACCCCCTTCAAACAGATAGGAAGCTCCCCCTCTTGTAAAAGGGCATTGACCACTGTTAGGGTTCCAAGGGGTTGCTCGAGAGCAAGCAGGCAAATGCCTCCCTACTCAGCTGTGATGCCTTGGTTTTGATGCCAAAATAAACTTTATCTGTCCAGAGCGCCATTCTCCCGTGGCTGGCTCATTCACTGGCAGAATCTGAGAGTGGGCGGTCCTTAAACCTTCCCCAGCAGAGTAGTTTCTTAACGCCCAGTCTGCACTTCCCCTCTCGGCGCGGAAGCCTACTGCGCAGGGAGGGCGTGGGTAACGGAGGACCTCTCTCCTCCCCGCTTTGCCCAGGCAAGGTGTCCTGGCATCACCTTGCCTCCTCCGAGCCCTGAAGCTCCTCTCCACTGGAGGTGTGGTTACTCTCCTCCGCTGAGGAGGTGCTGCTTCCCACAATCTTTGGGGGCTCTCTGTAATCCATCCGGCTTTTCCCCTCTTGCCCCTGAGCCAATGGCAGTTCCCTGACAACTACCTCTTTTGCCCAGGCAGCCGTCGTCTCTCTGCTGAATTTTATCAGCCAAGAGGGGCAAGGGTCCATTGCGTCACCTCCCAAGACCCCTGGCTTAACCCGCCTTCCATTGCCCGGCAGCCTTTCATTTTTTTTAAAAATAAATGTTTATTAAAATTTTCCATCTTAGTAAAAAAAAAATAAAAAAAATAAAAAAGAAAAAAAGAAAATAATTTAAAAACACATAAAGTTTACAATCCGTATTTTCAATGACATATTTCCCTGACTTCCCCACACCTCCCCTTCTTATATTCCAATTCAAATTGTTAGTTCAACAAGTTCTTATCCCCAATTTTTAACCTTTTTATATTTAGTTCATTTTAAAGAAAAAACCAATTTTAACTTATAAACATCCATATTTATACATCAGTACTCATTCTTAAAACCTTTTTCTAAAGTCGACCCAAATTCCCTTCCACGAATTCCCCAATTTTCTTACTAATAACAAAACGAAATGAAAAAAAACAAATTATAGTTATAGTCATTGCCCGGCAGCCTTTCAGTCAGGGCTCCAATTTCGGAGCTCCCGGGCACTTCTTTAAATCAGAGTTTGCTTTGAAACATGAGCTTTACATCTGGATGACACTTGCGCCTGAGAAAAGTGCATTTGCTGTTGTGTTGCTTAAGGCTGATGAATGCACGTAAATTTCAAGTTCTTCCTCTCGGTCGTCAGTTCCTGGCTGAAGTTAGTTGGGCCTCAAAAACTGGTCCCTCTCTCTTTTTTTTTTTTTTTTAAATACATATTTATTAAAGTTTAAGAAAACAAAGAGTTCATCATTTCAAAATGTATCATTTCCATACATAAAGCTCAAGAAAAACAACAATATATGACAGAAAAAAGAAAAAAATAAAAGAAGAAAAATAAAAAAACAGAAAAAAGAAAAACACTCTTTCTTAAATTTGTAAAGTTCCATACCCCTCTGTCTTGACCTCCTCACATCCCCCTTTTTTGTGTTCCACTTTACTCCAATCAGATTCAGCAAATTCAAAACCTTGTTTCAACCATACTTAATGTTATATTCTAATTATTATGTCCCCATTTTCCATTTTTTTAATCCGTACCTCATCTTATAAAATATGACATAATATTGTTCTGTTCATAACCCCTTATCCTTTTTTTCTTAGATTCTTCTTTTCACACACCTTTGGCCAAGGTCACACAAACCCTGTTACTTTTACTTCCCACATCCTATTGACACTCGAAGATTTTACAGTATTTTTGTAGATAGTCCTTAAACTTTTTCCAGTCCTGTTCCATCGATTCTTCTCCCTGGTCACGGATTCTGCCAGTCATTTCAGCCATCTCCATGTAGTCTATCACTTGCGTCTGCCATTCCTCCACGGTGGGTAGATCCTGTGTCTTCCAATATTTAGCTAAAAGTATTCTTGCTGCTGTTGTTGCATACATAAAGAATGTTCTATCTTTCTTTGGCACCCATTGGCCAACTATGCCCAAGAGAAAGGCCTCTGGTTTCTTGGGGAAGGTACTTTTAAGTACTTTCTTAAGTTCATTATATATCATTTCCCAGTAAGCCTTAACTCTTGGGCAAGTCCACCAGAGGTGAAAGAATGTTCCCTCAGCTTCTTTACATTTCCAACATTTATTGTCAGGCAGGTGATAGATTTTAGCAAGCTTGACTGGGGTCATGTACCACCTGTAAATCATTTTCATAATGTTCTCCTTTAAAGCAATACATGCCGTAAATTTCATACCGGTGGTCCACAACTGCTCCCAATCAGCAAACATAATATTATGACCTAGATCCTGCGCCCATTTGATCATTGCTGATTTGACCGTTTCATCCTGCGTGTTCCATTTCAACAGCAAGTTATACATCTTTGACAAAATCTTAGTTTTTGGTTCTAACAGTTCTGTTTCCAATTTCGATTTATCCACCTGGAAGCCAATTTTTCTATCCAAATTATAGGCCTCTCTTATTTGATAGTAATGAAGCCAATCTCGCACTTTGTCTTTTAATTTTTCAAAACTCTGCAGTTTCAATCTGTCACCTTCTTGTTCCAAAATTTCCCAATATTTTGGCCATTTAGCCTCCATATTGAGCTTTTTCTGAGCCTTAGCTTCCATAGGTGACAACCACCTTGGGGTTTTACTTTCCAGCAGGTCTTTATATCTTATCCAGACATTAAACAAAGATTTTCTGACAATATGGTTTTTGAATGCCTTATGAGCTTTAACCTTGTCGTACCAAAGATATGCATGCCACCCAAAAACATTATTAAAACCTTCCAAATCCAAAATGTCTGTATTTTCAAGAAGCAGCCAGTCTTTCAGCCAGCAGAATGCTGCTGATTCATAGTACAATTTAAGGTCTGGCAGGGCAAATCCACCTCTTTCTTTTGCATCAGTTAAAATTTTAAACTTAATTCTAGGTTTCTTGCCCTGCCAGACAAATCTAGAGATGTCTCTCTGCCACTTCTTGAAACAATCCATCTTGTCCAAAATTTGCAAGGATTGAAATAAAAATAGCATTTTAGGCAATACATTCATTTTTATAGCTGCAATTCGACCCAACAAGGAAAGCTTCAAGTTAGACCAGATTTCTAAGTCTTTTTTAACTTCTGCCCAACATTTCTCATAGTTCTCTTTAAATAAGTTCAAATTTTTCGCCGTCATATTAATCCCTAGGTATTTCACTTTCTTAACCACCGTTAAACCTGTTTCATTCTGAAACCTATCCTTTTCCATTGGAGTTAAATTCTTCTCTAATACTTTAGTTTTTACCCTGTTTAGTCTAAATCCCGCCACATGACCAAATTCTTTAATCAATTCCAAAGCTCTTTTCATACTGGATTCCGGCTCCTGTAAAGTTAGAACCAAATCATCTGCAAAGGCTTTCAATTTATATTGTTTGGCTCCGACCTGAATGCCTTTTACAAATCGGTCCCCTCTTATCATGTTTAGCAGCACCTCCAGGACCGAGATAAATAATAATGGAGAGATAGGGCAGCCCTGACGTGTTCCTTTTTCTATCCTGAAATCTTCAGTCACCACATTGTTTACAATCAATTTCGCTTTTTGTTCTGAATATATTGCTCCTATACCATTTTCGAACCCCTGACCCACTCCCATCCCTTTCAAATTCTTCTTCATAAAACTCCAAGAGATATTATCAAAGGCTTTCTCCGCATCGATAAAAACTAAAACAGCTTTCGTGTTGATATTCCTTTGCAACAACTCCAGAATGTCAATTATATTCCTTGTATTATCAGACAAGTGTCTGCCTGGGAGAAAGCCTGCCTGGTCCTTATGTATTACTTCCATTAATACTTTTTTAAGTCTGCTAGCTAAAATGTCTGCAAAGATTTTGTAATCCACATTCAAAAGGGAGATGGGACGGTAGTTCTTTAGTTGTGTCTTTTCAGCTTCTGTCTTGGGTATCAATGTGATGTATGCTTCTTTCCACGATTCAGGCGCCTTTTTCCCTTCCAAAATCTCATTACACACCTCCTTTAATGGTTGAATTAAGAGATCTTTCAAAGTTCTGTAGTATTTGGAGGTTAGTCCGTCCGGTCCTGGAGATTTGCCCAGTTGCATGTTCTGAATGGCACCTTCAATTTCTTGTTCTGTAATTTGCTGGTTTAATACTAATTTATTTTCTGAAGATATTTTTTGTAATCCATTGGTTCTTAAAAATTGGTCTATCTCAGTTTCTTTCTGCGGCCCTTGCGTATAAAGTTGTTTAAAATATCTCTGAAAGCACCTTCTAATCTCCTCGGGGTTCTGTATGTTTTTTCCGTTGATCTCAAGATTTGTGATCGTATTTAACTTCTGTCTTTTTTTCAGTTGCCACGCCAATAGTTTCCCACATTTATTAGCTGACTCAAAAGTCTTTTGTCTCATTTGTTTAATTTTCCACTCTATTTCTTCATTAATCAATTTCATATATTGCACCTGATATAACTTAATCTCTCTTAGAATCTCTTTTGAGTTTGGTTTAACTCTTAACTTCTTCTCCCCTTGTTTTATTTTTTCCAAAATTTTCATTTTCTTCTCATTTTGAGATCTCTTTTTTATTGCATTCTGTTGAATCAAGAACCCTCTCATGACCGCTTTGCTTGCGTCCCAAACCGTTCTTTTTTCAACCGTAGTTCTCATATTAATTTCAAAATAGTCTTTCAGAGTCTTTTGGGCCTTCCTTACGATATCTTGGTTTCTTAGTAAGGTGTCATTCATCCTCCATCTGAAGGAGCCGATAGGTGTTAGTTTCATTTCCATCTTTACCGCATTATGGTCGGAGCAGGTTTTTGGGCAGATTTCCACCTTTTTTATTTTAGGTGCCAGGCCTCTAGTTGTCCAAATTTGGTCGATCCTTGTCCATGTCATTTTGGCTTCAGAAAAGAATGTTCCCTCTCTACCTAGGGGATTTTTGGTCCTCCAAATATCAATCAAATCCATATTGTCAGTCAGTTCAAAAAAGGTTTTTGGTAGTCTGCCCTCTTTCGTTATGGTCTGTCTTTGTGCTTTATCCATATTCGTAGACACCACTCCATTCATGTCTCCCATCATAATAATATTGTTATAGTCAATAAAGTCCATCAACGTCTCATGCAATTTCTTGTAAAACTCTGATTTCCCCTCATTTGGTGCATAAATTCCTAAGATCAGAAATTTCTCTCCTTGTGTTTGGATTTCTATTGCCAAAATTCTTCCTTGTTCATCTTTAAAGAGAAGCTTTGGTGATAGGCTTTCTTTTGCATAAATTGCCACACCTCTCTTTTTAACCTTGTCTGATGAGATAAATTCTTGGCCTAATTTTTTATTAATTAACACTTTTCTGTGCAGCCTAATCACATGTGTTTCCTGCAAGCAAATTATGTCCAATTGTTCCTTTTTTAATAAATGAAAAACCTTCTTCCTCTTTTCCGGGGAGTTTAGACCGTTGGTATTCCAACTTAGTAGTTGCAGAGACATGTTGAGATGGTGTTATTTTCCTCCTGTTGCTCCCAGAAGTGGCGTGTCTTTAGGATCTTTCAATTCCCCAGGTGCAGGTATTAGACTTAATGATCCCGATCCTGGATCGCTTGGCTCTTCAATCCCTTTCTGAAGGTCTTCTCCGTAGTCGTGCAAAAATTTGTCTTTATCTTCCACCGATTTGATTTTAACTTTTTTCCCTCTGAAGGTAAAGGAAATCCCTTGGGGGAATTCCCATCTGAAGATAATCCTGTTGCTTCTCAGAAGTTGCACCAGATCACCGTAATTCCCTCTGAGCTCCAACAAATGCTTAGGAATATCCTTATAAATTTCCAACCTTGATTCTTGGATCTCTAATGGCGTCTTGAAGTGCGCACTCAGGATTTTGTCTCTTTCCTCCCTCGTTCTGAGGGAGATTAGACAGTCTCTCGACTTAATCTTCCTCCCTCCCTTTCCCAATCTGAATGCACTCACAATTTTAAAGTCCTTTTCTTCTTCCAAGGGCCAAGATTGTGTAAATTCCTTCGTGAGGTACTCAGTTAGATTTTCATTGTCAATTTCCGGTACAGATCTGATCCTTAAATTGTTTTCCTTATTTTTCAGTTCGATCATAGACAGCAGTGCCTGGTGTTCTCCTATCTGTTTGCGCATAGGTTTGATTTCTCCCTGAACTTCTTCAACTTTCTGCTTTGCCTCTTCAGCAATTTTACGGTTTGCGGTAGTGTCTTCCACCAACTTTCCAATAGTTTGTGCATTTAAGTTTACTTGTTGAGTCAAATTATTAATGCTTGCGGTGTTTTGGTCTAACTTGTCTGACTGGTCAGAGACTTGTTTACTTAAACCTTCCAACTTTTCAAATATTTTATTTAACACTGAAGTAAAGTCCCCACCTGAGGCCATTCCTTCCGGCCTAGGTTGTTCTATATCTTCCACTTGTGCCACAGGGATTGTAGGGACAGAGGATCTGCGCAGCTGAGAAGTTAAAGTAGTTTGCAGTGTTTTGGCTTTGGCTGATCTTGTCCTTCCACTCATAACCCTTCTTATCTATGCGTCAAGGTCGTTCTCACAGTCTGTCTTTCTCATGGAAATCCCCAAATCAACAGATGGAAAATTCCCCCAGTAGGTTGCCAAACCGAATTATTCCACTAGAGGGATACTGTAGTCAGGAAAGCTCAGAAATGTCGCAGTTCATAAAAGTTAAAAGTTCCCTCTAGACGTTAAACAATATCCAATTTATAAAAGACCTTCAGACTCCTCTTAAATTCCTTAAATTTCCACAGAGTTACTCTTTGGCAAAGATAAGTTGTCTCAGCAAAGTGCGAGATATAAAGTAACAGTTCCAAAGTAGCCTTCAAATTCCAAACCCTGGCAGCTCAGTAGCCAGGGATTCAATGTTCTACGGTCCCGAAGTTCAAAGGAATCGGCTGGAAAAAGCTGATTTTTTCACCCTCCTCCCCTCAATAAAATTGAGAGGGGGTCTTCAAAGCTTGATGTGAGAGTTTGCAACTTATTTATCCCAAAGTCTGGGGCTTGGGTTTTTAAAGAGTCTTTGCTTTGTTCTTGAAACAAAACCCGGGAGACGGACTTCCTGGTTGCGTCTCCCGCTTGTGTGCCAAATTCTTAAATTTATCTTCATAAATCAAATAAAGTCCCCCACTTACGGGTTGAAGTTTGTAGCCGAATAGTCCCAGGAAAAGGGTCAGCGCTCACCGGCAGCAGCTTAGCGGCATCACTCCGCAAAAAGAGCGATCGACTCACAACGCCACGCCACCCCCGACACGATCCGGAGCTCCTTACGGGGTCCCTTCACGTAGCGGAGGAGCGCTACAGGCGCCCGCCGAGTCCCACGACCACAGGCTATCCCCACCTGTGGGTTTCTAGCAGGGGTCTCCGCTTTGCCGTAGCGGACGACCCGTTTCTGCGGAGCTTCCCCTTCACAAGTGGAAGGAGACCGCCATTACCGTTCGCGCCGCCCCTGGAAGTCCTAAAAAAACTGGTCCCTCTCAGGGCCTTGGGACATAGTTGTATGATAGCGACAATGGAGGGGAGTTCTGTGGTTTGTTGGGTTTCTTCAGCTATGTGTGGTGCCCTCACGTGGGGCATTAGTTTTTCAAAGACTTCCAGTACATTGAAACTTGAAAGAGGCGCCAGCGGAGGGCTCTTCCTTGGGAGAATTAAGCAGCAATTTCTCACCGTTGTTTGCTGAGCTCATTAATCCAGTACACAATGAATAACCCACACGCTGCATGCTATTTGAAGAGGTTAGCTGAATGGAAAGACAGTATCTTTGCATATCAAAAAATAGGCTTTGATCAGGCTTCGTAGGTGGTTTGAAGAATGTGCATGGATCTGTGGCTGTTACATGCAGCTTATAGAGATTTCTTTGTACAATTTTCTTTTCTTTTCTTTACAACTGCATTATTTCTTCTAGGTACCAGCAGTGTTTTTATGGAGTCAATCTGTCCAGTCTCCGCAATGCAGCTGTAGATGAATACTTTAGGCAACCTATTGTAGTAAGTCATTTTTTATTTTCTCGCTTTTTCCTTTGCCTTCCTCCTCCACCTTCAGGAGCTCAGGGGCTGGGGGGGGGCGTCCCTAAGTTGCAGAACTGCCTCCCCATGGAGGTGCATCTGGCCCCTTCATTACGTAGCATCTGGTGAATGTGGAACGGACACCTCTTCGCCCGGGCTTTTGACGCTACGGGCGTATATTTGTAGAACCCACCTTACTTCTGTAATTGTAAATTGTTTTAAACTGTTTGTGTGTTGTAATGTTGTATTTTACTCTGCCCTGGGACCTGGGGTGACATGTGGGTTAATGTCAATAATTAATAATAATAATAATAATTTTATACATACATACATACCCTGCCCATCTGGCTGGGTTTCCCCAGCCACTCTGGGTGGTTTCCAACAGGAGATTAAAAATACATTAAAACATCAGTCATTAAAAACTTCCCTAAACAGGCCTGCCTTCAGATATCTTCGAAACGTCAGATAGTTTATTTATTTGACATCTGATGGGAGGGCGTTCCACAAGGCAGGTGCCACCACTGAGGAGGCCCTCTGCCTGGTTCCCTGCAACCTCACTTCTCGCAGTGAGGGAACCGCCAGAAGGCCCTCGGTGCTGGACCTCAGTGTCCGGGCAGAATGATGGGGGTGGAGACGCTCCTTCAGGTCTACTGGGCCGAGGCCATTTAGGGCTTTCAAGGTCAGCACCAACACTTTGAATGGTGCTCGGAAATGTACTGGGAGCCAATGAAGGTCTTTCAAGAGTCAAGGAGCTGTCAGGTGAGCCCAGGTTGACCACAGGGCAAGAAAGACTGTGAGGCACGGAAGGCGATTAGCTTTTTCTTAACAGAAAAACCAGTACAGCAGAGTTATTTAGGCTCAACTCGTTCAGCTTGAGGTATGGCTGAAATGGACCACTGCCCCCCTCCCCTTCCAGTCGATCTTACTCCAGATCCATCCCCAGCAGACAAAGGCTGTGTCGAAGGGTGAGCGCCTCCTCTGGGCTTGTCTTGCCTGGACCGGTGCATAACCATGAGCAGGTTTTGTGGGTTGGTTGTAAGTGCAAGGAAGGAAACTTAAATTCACGGCTTCCCAGCTTTAACTGGGCAGCCAGTGGGGTGCCTTCCTGTGTTGCTGGACTCCACTCCCATCAGCCCCAGTCAGCAGAACCAGGAGTCAGGGATGATGGGAGCCCCAACAACAGCTGGAGGGCACCATGTTGGCTCTCCCTGACAGAATCAGTACTGCATTACTCAGTGCTTTTTTCCCTTTAAAAAGTTTAGAGGTACTCTCATTTTGACTCAAGAAAATCACCATTTTATAGTTCAAATCGGGGGAAATAAATACAGTAAATGGACAAAAGTACAAAGATTCACAAAATGTTTAGGGGTATGCGCCCCTCTGCTTCCCCCCAGAAAAAAACCACTGGATTTACTAAAACATTAACGGGGGGGGGGGTACCGTATTTTTCGCTCTATAGGACACACTTTTTCCCCTTCAAAAATAAAGGGGAAATGTGTGTGCGTCCTATGGAACGAAGACGCCATAGCCCCACGACCCTCTCCTGGCTGGAGAGGTGATACGCGGCTATGGCAGGAGCCTCTCCGCTGCGCCTTCCCGCTGCTCCCTGACCTGCTCTTTGGGGCTGTTGGTGGGCTTCCCCCCACCAGCCCCAAAGAGCAGGTCGAAAGGAACCTGAAGCCTGGAGAGCAAGAGGGGTCGGTGCGCACCGACCCCTCTCGCTCTCCAGGCTTCCAAGGTAGCCGCCTGAACGCACCTTAAATGGCACCTTGTTTTAGAGCGGGAAAACAAGAGGGGGGAAATTCTCCCCCTCTCTGCGCAGCGCCTCCTGCCACTTCGCTGAAGGGGCGCTGGGCAGAGAGGGGGAGAATTTTTTTTCCTTGTTCTCCCCTTCTAAAACAAGGTGCATCCTATTGTCCGGTGCATCCTATGGTGCGAAAAATATGAAGGTCAGAAATGCCCCTTGATATAGAAATCCCTCAGGGTTCCAGATGTAAGCAATGTGTATGTGGTGCATATTTCTTTTAACAGAGAGAGGAACAACTAAAATAGCATATCAAAGGGACCTAGAGAAGGTATATTACTGTGGGAGGAGGAATTTTCTGTTTTGTAAGCCTGCAGCACTAGAGGAGAGCAGGGGTCTGATTCTCTCTTTTTCTCCTCTTCAACCCTCAGGATACATTTGACATAAGAATTTTAATGGCCCGGACAGTGAAGTACACCGTCAATTTTACAGATGCAGAAGAGGAAGATTTGCATAGGTAAGTGTCTGGAAAGAGTCCTGCTTTTCCATGTCAAATAATTGTTTCTTTCTACACTTTTCCGCTTACGAGCAAGTGAGGGACTTCACAGCGTGTGTGTGGATCCCATTCAGGGTATTTTAAGCCTCTAATCCTTAATGGCATTTTAGCCTTGCAAATTGCTGCAGTCGACTTAAGCACAGTATTTAGGGTAAAATATAACTTAGTGTGAAGTTTTTGTTGTTTTAAGAGTAATGACATCTGTCAAGATAATCCTAGTAAATAAAATGAAATACAGTCATACCTCGGGTTGCAGACACTTCAGGTTGCGTGTTTTTGGGTTACTTCCGGGTTTCGGCGCTCGCGCATGCGCAAAAGCGTTAAATTGCGCCATGTGCATGTGCAGAAGCCCCAAATCGCGACCTGCGCAGACATGGTGCTGTGGGTTGCGAACTTGCCTCCCGCATGAATCATGTTCGCAACCCAAGCATCCACTGTACAAGGTATAATAATTAAGTACATAGGTAGATTTTGTTTAATGAATTATCTTGGATAAAAATCCATTTGACTTTATTTTTGGTAAATCTGTTGTGCTTAGCGGACCAGTGTCTTAATGAATGGTGATATTTGTAATTTTTAACCATGGATTTCAAATGCCACACTGGCAACTTTCTTCTTCTACAGAGTGGAAATCCCCTTTGTTTTCCAAATGATGCAGTCTGGGTTAATCCATGGTTTGGCCTTCTGGTTTGATGTGGCATTTGTCGGCTCACTGTACGTATTCTTCTTCCTCGCTCCCAAAAGTTACCTTGGAACTTCACTTTAAAGGGAAATGACCCTTTTAATTTGGCCAAATTCAGAACCTTGTTCATGTTCTTCTCTTGCCTGTTACATGGAGGAACAAGTTGATTTTATACATCTTTGTTGTAGAGATAGTCAGATTCTCATGAAGGGATCTCACCGTGTTATTTTTGCAGGAGGGTCCATCTGGAGAAAACAGACTTTGCATGAAAAAGCCACTCATGTGTTGGGTTTTTGTCACTTGAATGTGTGAACGCGATGTGGTAACTCATCATAGGTAAAGGGACCCCTGACCATTAGGTCCAGTCGTGGCAGACTCTGGGGTTGTGGCGCTCATCTCGCTTTATTGGCCGAGGGAGCTGGCATACAGCTTCCGGGTCATGTGGCCAGCATGACTAAGCCGCTTCTGGCAAACCAGAGCAGTGCACGGAAACGCCGTTTACCTTCCCGCCAGAGCGGTACCTATTTATCTACTTGCACTTTGACGTGCTTTCGAATTGCTAGGTTGGCAGGAGCAGGGACCGAGCAACGGAAGCTCACCCCATCACGGGGATTCGATCCGCCGACCTTCTGATCGGCAAGTCCTAGGCTCTGTGGTTTAACCCACAGCGCCACCCGCGTCCCATAACTCATCATATAGCACCTCAAAAACAAACCAGTAATAAAAGAGCATCTCCAGCTTCACCACACAGATGAGCAGCCTGGGTGATGGTTTTTTCAACCCTGCCAATATCATGTAGTCAGAACTGCAATGCATAAGACTGGCCTTTAATTGGTGTGGCCACCAATTAAAATAATTTAAAAATGTGTCAAAAATGGGGGGCGGTTCAGTTTAAATTAAAACAGCAGAAGCAGTAAAACACATGAACATCCTAGGGGCTGAATAAAACCAGATTCAGCTGAAGTTTGCAGAAGCCTGGGGGAATAAAATTGGCTTGAATCCTTAAACTTTTTGCTTTGTGCACAGAAGAGAGTTGTGCTCCTAAAAGGGTTTTTTCCACAGCCTTCTCTGAGTGCATCTCTCCATCCATGAAGAGAAGCTGCTGTGTTCATGGACCAAGAATTTGGGATGTGAGCACCTTTGTCTTGGTCTTCTCAGAAGCTGTTTTGCAGATGTACTAGGTCTGCCTTCTTGATGCAAATTTAATAAATGAGTAAAATACCTATGGCCTTTTAAATGGGCTTGTGGGAGGTAGGGGCGATTGGTTTATTTCTGTTTCTGTTTTATTATGCACTTCGTGTTCTCATTTTGTGCTTTCGTGTTGCAAACGGCCCTGTGATCTTCAGATAGAAATTCAATGCATAAATAAATGTTTGCATATTTACTGGATTTCTTCTTTCAAGGGTGACTGTTTGGCTCTCAACTGCCCCCACGGAGCCTCTGACTCACTGGTATCAAGTCCGTTGCCTTCTCCAAACTCCTCTCTTTGCCAAAGAAGGGGAAACTCTTTCAGGGAAAGTCCTGTTCGTGGCAAATAAACGGTAAGTAGCAAAGCACAGGCAAATCGCTTTGCTGGTGAAAGAGTTTCCGAAGCGCTATGTGGGAGAAGATTACTGAAAATTAATTATGTGAAACATCTGCAGATTTGTGTTACTGAACAGAATCCGCAATAGAAAATATGCTTTGCATCTCAAACCACAGTGCCGAAAATCCATTTGTGTGTTCAAGTATCACAAAGACAACATAAAAAAATGGTCAGTCTTAGCAGTTGTGCCAAGTGAATTTCCTTCAGAGATCTGATGTTTTGCTGCTATTAGCAATGTACTTGCTCCTAAATTTAGCACAGCAATATTGATTTGTGCTGTAGGGAATATAATGAGCCAAGAGCAAGATTTCCTTTTCTTTGAAGCAGCTTCAATGTAATGATTTTAAATAGGCAATAAACACTCATCAGAGTAACATGCACATCTGCCCAGTCTCAGTCCTGCTGTACAAAGAGGTGAATGTATATGAAATGCTCTGTGGCCTCCTATTTTTCAGCCGATGATAAATCCTTGGTGGCTTTTAGCATGTGTTGTTGGTACTTGAGAGCCGGATTAAAGCAGGGAGGTCAATTTCTGATCCCTGTTTTAAGACTGCTCTGTTTACAGGTCACCGGCCTAAACATGTGTACTAGGTGGATGTTGGAAAAGAGGATTCTCGGGGTTCCTGTGGTATTTCCTCTGCAGAATGACACACATGGGCAAAATTTAACTGTCTAGAAATGAGATGAGAAGCTGGAGTTAATGTAGATTAAAAGAGAGGGGGCAGGGGAATCTTAAAGCAATCAGCATGCCTCCCTCTCAGCTTGAGTGTCCTCTGTCGGAAGTCCTTGAGTCAGGAGTTCTTTCTATATTCCTTTTTTATGTACAGTGGTACCTCAGGTTACATGCGCTTCAGGTTACACACTCCGCTAACCCAGAAATAGTGCTTCAGGTTAAGAACTTTGCTTCAGGATGAGAACAGAAATCGGGCTCCGGCGGCGCGGCAGCAGGAGGCCCCATTAGCTAAAGTGGTGCTTCAGGTTAAGAACAGTTTTAAGAAGAGAATGAATTAAGTACTGAACCCGAGGTACCACTGTATATAATTTTTATTTGTTTTTTAACACATCATTTACAACAATTATTAAACATACTTTTATATCTTATACAATTTTTTTTTTACTTCCATCAATCACATCTGAAAATTTTCCAATCTTTTTACTTAATTTACATTTCTTACTTTCACTATTACATTTAAATCACATAACTAATATCTCTTTTCTTTCTCTTCTTTGCAATATTTCATATATTTCTCCTTACAAAACTTCTTGTAGCATAATTTGTTGATTACAGTTGCTCTTCAAATAATTCATATGCTTCTTCCAATCTTCTGTAAATCTCTGGTCCCGCAGATTTTGAATCCTTCCTGTCATTTTGTCCAATTCTGCATAGTCCATTGATTTTGTCTGCCATTCTTCTTTTGTCAGTGTTTCTTCTTGCTTCCATTTCTGGGCCAACAATACTCTTGCCGCTGTTGTTGCATATAAAAACAATTTAACATCCTCTCTATTAATATCCTCATTTATAATACCAAGTAAAAATGCTTCTGGTTTTTTTAAAAAATGTATATTTCAACATCTTTTTCATCTCATTATATATCATTTCCCAGATTATTTTTTTACTTTCTTATTCCATCCAACTATTCTTCACAGTCTGCAAGTACTTTAATTATTCCTCATGGGATAATTTTGGTTACTTCCTGTCACCTTCAACATGGCAAAGTCACCAGGAAGAAGCTTGGCCAATTGGGCTGTGGTGGAAAAGGTGTCCTCTGCCCAGTCACTGAATTACCTGCAGAAATGCACTGCACATAACAACATTCACCTGCTGGGTCTTGTTTAAGACTGAATAGTCAAATTTAATATTTTTTGTTAGAATCATAGAATTGCAGAGTTGGAAGTGACTACAAGGGTCATCTAGTTTAACCCCCTGTGATGCAGGAATCTGAGCTGAAGCATCCATGACAGAGGGCCACCCAACCTCTGTTTAAAGGCCTCCAAGGAAGGAAGTCTCTTCCACTGCCAAACAGCTTAGAAAGTTCTTCTTGATGTTGAGTCTGAGTCTTCTTTCTTGTACAACTTGAAGCTATTGGTTTGAGTCCCACCCTCCAGAGCAGGAGGAAACAAGCTTGTTCCGTCTTCCATGTGACATCCCTTGAGATATCTCCTCTTTTCCAGGCTTATTGTTGTTGTTTAGTCGTTTAGTCGTGTCCGACTCTTCGTGACCCCATGGACCAGAGCACGTCAGGCACTTCTGTCTTCCACTGCCTCCCGCAGTTTGGTCAAACTCATGTTCGTAGCTTCGAGAACACTATCCAACCATCTCGTCCTCTGTCATCCCCTTCTTCTTGTGCCCTCCATCTTTCCCAACATCAGGATCTTTTCCAGGGAGTCTTCTCTTCTCATGAAGTGGCCAAAGTATTGGAGTCTCAGCTTCAGGATCTGTCCTTCCAGTGAGCACTCAGAGCTGATTTCCTTAAGAATGGAGAGGTTTGATCTTCTTGCAGTCCATGGGACTCTCAAGAGTCTCCTCCAGCACCATAATTCAAAAGCATCAATTCTTCCTTCCACTGTTCCTCATAAGGCTTTCTAAAGCCCAACCCTTCCCACCATGGCGTTGTGATGTGTAGACTCTAGCAGCTTCTCCTTGCAGATCCAATGCCCCAAATGGAAGGAAATTTCCCACAGAACCCAGAAAAGGTCATGGGTTGAGCCTAGAGCAGGTAAAGGACAAATGCAAAATGCCAAGCCAAATGAGAATACAAAACTGCTCCCTGATAGGTCTCCTCCTGCTTCTTCATGGGGCTTTGGGGAGCTTGCGACTCAGAAAGGTAGGATACAGCTGGGTCTTATTGCCATGGCAACCCTTGCGCATGCAACAGTCAATTTCCCCTCCCCTTTGTGCCCAGAATGGGCACCATAGGCCACTTACAATACAGTATGAAACGGCACTATCATCTTCTTAGAAACGTCTGTCTGCAAAGCATCCTTGCCTTTTTATTTTCACAAGCTTCTCCAGAAGCAGAGTGCCCAAATCAGAGGCGCCAGTGATGCAATCAAAATACTTCATTTGTATCAACAGCAAGTGCCCCACACGTGACTTTTCCGTTTTCTGGTTAATAGCTTTCCCATAAAGAAGCCCTCTCGCTCGTATTACAATACCTGCTCTTCAAAGGTGAAGTATATCAATTACTTGCAGAGTTGAGAGAAGCGACAGCAGCGTTTTCCATCGCACCATGCCACAATTGCTATTGTAATCCCACTTGTTTACAACACCGTCTCTATAGCAATGAAATGCAGTTGCCAAAGCCTTCATTAAAGGCCAGGCATCTTGGCTGCCTCGCTGCCGCCTGCAAACCTGATCCAGAGGAAAAGAGCAGACGGGCTCCGCAGATTAAGAGAAAAACTAGCAGGCCTTTGGGCCTGTGTTTCGTCCAAAACAAAATACGAGAAAACAAAATTTCATGGATCCTTGATAGGGTTGTCGTTTCCGCAACATCTCAGTCTGAGGCCCATAGGCAGGGCCTGGTTTCCAACTCTTGAAAGACCAAAACATAATAATGGGAGAGAGAGAGAGAGAGACAGTAAAAACGCAGAGCCCAACAGTGTGATGGTCCAGAAAAATGGAGGGTGGGGTGGGGTGGGGGCAGGACCAAAAAATCCATGTTCCACTTTTTATTTTCCACTGTAAAGGGACAGCCAATTACCACAAAACTCCTAGAATCAATTCAAAGGTAGTAAAATGAATGATGATAGCATTGTGAATACAGTGGTACCTCAGGTTACATACGCTTCAGGTTACAGACTCCGCTAACCCAGAAATAGTGCTTCAGGTTAAGAACTTTGCTTCAGGATAAGAACAGAAATCGGGCTCCGGCGTCGTGGCAGAAGCAGGAGGCCCCATTAGCTAAAGTGGTGCTTCAGGTTAAGAACAGTTTCAGGTTAAGAACGGACCTCCGGAACGAATTAAATAATTAACCAGAGGTACCACTGTATGCTTGTCATGCTACAGTTTGAACACCAAGGGTGATGAGGTGGCCCACTTCACACACACACCCTGTTGTCGTTGTTATTATTATTGCTGTAGGGCAACAAAAAAAACCCACACACTTTTATTGCAAGCCCCTATTGCTAAACTGTGTGGTCCCCCCCCCCGCAAAAACCCCCAAATGGTTTGTTGAACACTCATCCTAATTTGTTTATGGGGAGGTTAGACAATTTGACATCACACAGTTGTTTTTTTCTTGTCCCTTTCCTTGGAGGATGGATGGCGGCTAACAGATTGAGGTTAAATCCTGACAAGACAGAAGCACTGTTCTTGGGGGACAGGAGGTGGGCTGCTGTGGAGGACTCCCTGGTCCTGAATGGGGTAACTGTGCCCCTGAAGGACCAGGTGTGCAGCCTGGGAGTCGTTTTGGACTCACAGCTGTCCATGGAGGCGCAGGTCAATTCTGTGTCCAAAGCAGCTGTTTACCAGCTCCATCTGGTATGCAGGATGAGACCATGGCCTGCAGACTGTCTCACCAGAGTGGTGCATGTTCTATCTCCTGCTTGGACTACTGCAATGCGCTCTACGTGGGACTACCTTGGAAGGTGACCTGGAAACTACAACTAATCCAGAATGCGGCAGCTAGACTGATGACTCGGAGTGGCCACTAAGACCATATAACACTGTTCCTGAAAGACCTACATTGGCTCCCAGTACCTTTCCGGGCACAATTCAAAGTGTTGGTGCTGACCTTGAAAGCCCTAAATGGCCTTGGTCCGGTATACCTGAAGGAGCGTCTCCACCCCCATCGTTCAGCCCTGACACTGAGATCCAGCTCCGAGGGCCTTCTGGCGGTTCCCTTGCTGCAAGAAGTGAGGTTACAGGGAACCAGGCAGAGGGCCTTTTCGGTAGTGGCACCCACCCTGTGAAACGCCCTCCCATCAGATGTCAAAGAGAACAACTACCACCAGACATCTGAAGGCAGCCCTGTTTAGGGAAGCTTTTAATGTTTGATGCATTACTTTATTTTAAAATTGTGTTGGAAGCCGCCCAGAGTGGCTGGGGAAACCCAGCCAGATGGGCGGGGTAGAAATAATAATAATAATAATAATATATTATTATTATTATTATTATTATTATTATTATTATTTGAGGGAGTCCTATTTGTGGGGAAGTGGGTACATTGTGCAAGTGTATCAAATCAGCTTTAATTGGGCTGGATTTGCTGGCATGTGACTGAAACCTACTAGTTGGAGTCTAGCAGTGCTCAATGTCATCCCTTTTAAATACTTTTTCATAGGGTAAAGCTTTGATTCACCTATGTTCAGTTGATCAACTTACAAGTTAGTGCTTTCAATCCTTATTATGCATGAAAAAACACAAGCAAAAGAGAGTATTAGTATTAATTCAGAAACATCGAAACTTGTTATGGACATGATTTTAGTTTTTTAACAAAATTTCTTTTTTATGCAACAGGCAGAGTTATGACATCCAAATTGTTGCTGTAGTGGATGAAACGGGCTTTAAGTCAGGCAATGTCCTTGATTTAAAGAATCCATTTTTTAGGTAAGAAATGCTCTTGGGTAAGATTTGTAATCATTACCAAGCTGCAAAACTGTATAATCCATTACTTGTGAATGTTTAGTCTTTAGCGCAAACCTTTGCCATCTGTTGTAGTGAATGCTACATTCTAGCCTATGTGCTCTGCATCTCCCACAGCCCCCTCTCCCAATTTGTTATTTTGCTTCTGAGACTTGCATTGCTAAAAGTGGAGTTTTGCTGGTCTTGGTCTGAGGCAAGAAGTGTGTTTGAAATAAGGCCAAAATTGTATGCAAAGATCTTTGCATAGAAATGTTGGAAGCTGCCCAGAGTGGCTGGGGCAGCCCAGTCAGGTGGGTGGAGTACCAACAACAACCTGGTCAGAATAAAAAACATGATTGAACTACAGTTCTTTTAAGTGGCTATTGATGACATGGACATGCCTATCTGTTCTCTTTTGTATATAAATATAATATATATATATATTTAATAAATAATTTTTATTGAATGATTTTATGTTACAAAAAACAATACAGCCATACTACCACTAAATATAATTAAGAAATAAAAATTACATACATTGATATTTAGTTTATTTGTTATTTTATATAAATATAAAACATTTAATGTGCCGCATTTACGAACATGGTTAAATAAGTGATGGATAATCCTCCGTCATTCCATTCTGCCTCACAGTGTTCTGCAACTTAAAAAACAGCCACTTTTCCATCAACAGAAATTAATACAATAAAAATGCATAGAAAGAGCTTCAGTATTCGGTACTCTTACAACTTTTTAAAAAAATACTGTGCATGTCATACAGCTCATATTCTTTAAATATTTTGTTTGTAGATATGCTTAGATTGCAATATGCACCTGCTGGAAGGAAAACCAGGATTACCAAACCAAGTAGCCCACGAGAAGTTGAAGTTCCTTCTTCTGTGAAACCTAACTGTACATATCAAAAGGAAATATTTTATGCAAATTGTATAAAAATATGTTTGTGCTATTTCACACACCCACCCTCCCCCCCCCCCCAAAGCTGGGCACACCAATCTTTAAACAAGTCTGCCTGGAAGTATTTTTCACTGCGTCCAATGGTATTTTCTTGGTGAGCACATTTATTTGGAAATCCTCCCCCCTTAAATCAATGGAAACTGGGCTGCAACTCGCACCCGCTTCTCCTGCCTGGCGAGGGGTCAGGGCTGCTGGGAGTTGCAGCCGGCAGCATCTGAAGCGCCCCATCTGGTCTCCTCCTGGCCTTCAGGAGGGGAATGTTGGTCACATCTTTGAATGACGTTGTCCTTTGTTCCAGAGGTACCAAAATACCGTATTTTTCGCTCTATAGGACGCACCCGACCATAGGAGGAGGAGAACAGGGAAAAAAACATTCTCGTTCTCTCTGCTCAGCGCCCCTTCAGCAAAGCGGTAGGAGAAACAGAGCCCCTTCCATTTCTCCTCCCGCTTCGCTGAAGGGGCGCTGCGCAGAGAGGGGAAACTGTGCAGCGCCTCTCCAGCGAAGCGAAGCCTGGAGAGCAAGAGGGATCGGTGTGCACTGACCCCTCTTGCTCTCCAGGCTTCAGGCGGCTATCCGCAAGCCTTCGGAGCGTGGCAGGAACTCCCGCTGCGCTCCTAAGGCTTGCGGATAGCTGCCTGAAGCCTGGAGAGCGAGAGGGGTCAGTTCGCACCGACCCCTCTCACTCTCCAGGCTTCAGCGAGAGCAACGCAAAGCCTCCAGAGTGCGGAGGGAGTGCTCCCTCCGCGCTTCGGAGGCTTCGCATTGCTATTGCTGAAGCCAAGGAGCCTGTATTCGCTCCATAGGACGCACACACATTTCCCCTTCATTTTCGGAGGGGAAAAAGTGTCTCCTATAGAGCAAAAAATACAGTAGTACTGGTATCTGAGGTTTCCTTTTCTCAGTTTGTCTAAGGCTGGTGCTCCTTGTTTTTCTCCCCCCCCATCCTTCCCCCCCTTAAGGAATATTCTTAACCAAGCCTACCTCATGTTTGTACACATACATAGGATGTATGGGAATACTGCGGACAATACACCAAGCTCATACTCAATGTTTCAGTATTTGCAAGAGGTATTTAAAGATCTGGAGCTTATTTTCAGCTGGCCAATAATGAACCTTTTCCGCCTCAGAGCGCTAGGCACTAGGCTCACCACCCAACCAACGTCTCCTCTAACCTGCATTGTTTTCAAGCAATCCTGAACGGTCTTGAGTCTGTCAGCCAGTGACCCTCTTTTGGCACACCCTTTGCAGAAGGAAAACAGCAGACGACTCTGCCGCCAATCCTTCTGTATGGTTCCTACTTTCTGTAGATAGCACAGCAGCAATTGTACATTTAATCTTTCCAATAAAATTTAAATACGAAATACAATGAGGTTGTGGCGTTGCTTTCTGTGCGGGGTCATTGTAGGAAGTGTAAGGCAAGACACAGGCCAGCCCCAGCCTCCTCACCTCAGTGATTTAGTTGGGCTTCTGCTTTTTTGTTTTACAGTGGTACCTCGGGTTAAGTACTTAATTCGTTCCGGAGGTCCGTACTTAACCTGAAACTATTCTTAACCTGAAGCACCACTTTAGCTAATGGGGCCTCCTGCTGCTGCCATGCCGCTGGAGCACGATTTCTGTTCTCATCCTGAAGCAAAGTTCTTAACCTGAGGTAATTTTTCTGGGTTAGCGGAGTCTGTAATCTGAAGCGTCTGTAACCTGAAGCATTTGTAACCCGAGGTACCACTGTAATTCCACACGTGAAACAGGATGGCAAGTATCTCTCCTGGGCTCAGGTGTTTAACTGTGACCCTTATGCGCTCTGTGCTGCCATTCCCTGGGACCCTGCCAGCGGTTATTTACAGCAGCACTCAGCACACAAAAAAGAAAAAAAAAGAAAATCTACACAAAGGAGGAACAATGAATTGGCTTTGAGCAGCAAGGCTCAACAGTCTTCCTGCTCTTTTAAATTATGTGCCACTTGATCCAGCCGGCTCCTGTAGTGGAAACTCAGCGCTGGACGTGCCGAGAAGTGAATACATTTGCACCCCTTGTGTTACCACATTTGGAGCGCATGAAAATCACCACTGGCTCTTCAGTGGCAGATGGGGAGAAGGTTGCTCATTGCTGCCAGAGCTAGCCATAATTCATCATCTGTCAGCCACAGCCTGTCTTCTTTCTCCCTAATCTCTGCCTAGGACTGTTCTGGGAGTCTGTAGCAAATCGTGCTTCGTCTGTTGGCCTGCCTTAACTCTGGGGAGCTTGAATTCTTGGCCACGGCTGCAGCCTCTCTGAGCAGCCACTGAAAGACATGTAACGGGGGGGGCTGCTTGCAGCTAGTCTGCTGATCAGTTGTTAGTTCTAAAATGGCTGATCATTTGTGCAGGAAAGAGAGGGTTTGGTTTATTTTGGGTGGGTGATGGGCAG
Source organism: Podarcis filfolensis (assembly GCF_964270895.1). Lineage (NCBI taxonomy): Eukaryota > Metazoa > Chordata > Lepidosauria > Squamata > Lacertidae > Podarcis > Podarcis filfolensis. The sequence continues at coordinate 12,638,266 of NC_139621.1, forward strand.
CATCCTGGCTGGCTGACAAGGCTGATGACCTGGTGGGCATTGCGTGTGTTGTGATTGGAACTGGATCACAGCACCAGGAGGTGGGGAACTCCACGGAGAAAGAGAGAGTCAAATTCCTGATCCTCATGCAGAAACCTTCCTACACATTAGAGTCTCCTTGCTGGATCAAGATGCACATTTTTCAATATGGATTGGAATGCTAGCCAATCATTAAAGGCCTGGAGTCAGCAGATCCACTGCACTGTTCCTGGATGATAATGCAAACCATGAAGTTTTGCAGGGACACACTGGCCCTGCATTATAGGCAGTTGTGCTGGTGTAAATTGTTTTAGGATTGTTGAAGCATTCATGGAATCATAGAATTGTGGAGTTGGAAGGGACCCTGAAGATCTTCTAGTCCAACCCCTCAGTGCAGGAAGATGCAGCTCTCCCATAATGGGATTCGAACCTGCAACCGGGGCCTTGTCAGCCCCATGCTCTAACCAACTGAGCTACATAGCAAACATTTCTGTAGGAACCAACCATGTGCTACCTCTTTGTACACATGAGAAAGAAAAACAAGAGCAGCCCTTCTGGAGCTAGCTATGGGTCCATGCAGTCCATGCTCCTGTTTCTAAAGAGTAGCCAGCCAGATGCCTCTGGAAAGCTCAGAGTTAGGCCCTCTAGTGCTCAGAGACGGTCCCCAGCCACTAGCGTCCAGGAGTATACTGCGACTGGACCTGGAAATTTATTCAGTTATCACAGTTAATATCAACTCTTAGTGGTGCCCATAAATTTGTCTTAAGTTCTGCTGATGTTGCTTCCCCTTTCGCTACGAGCTCCACTGTTCTTTCCTCATTTACAATCTGATCCACAATCTAGTGAAATCTATATATGCTTAGGACACAGCTCCATAGTTGCTTTATCCAATCCAATACAGAACTTGCCGTCTCAGCTGTGGACTTCATTGCTTTGAAAATGGAGACAGGTGAGCAAGACTGCAGCTGAAACTAGCCAGGCTGTAGCTTTCGTTTCATATTCCTTGCTGAGCTACTGTATTTTTCGCTCTATAGGATGCACCGGACCATAGGAGGGGGAGAACGGGGGGGGGGGATTCTCCCCCTCTCTGCACCCCTTCAGCGAAGCAGCAGGAGAAACGGAGCCCCTTCCATTTCTCCTCCCGCTTCGCTGAAGGGGCGCTGTGCAGAGTGGGAAAACTGTGCAGCGCCTCTCCAGCGAAGCGAAGCCTGGAGAGCAAGAGGGATCAGTGTGCACCTACCCCTCTCACTCTCCAGGCTTCAGGCGGCTATCCGCAAGTTTTGGAGCGCAGCGGGAACGCCTGCTGTGCTCCGAACGATTGTGGATAGCTGCCTGAAGCCTCAGGAGCACAGCGGGAGTTCCCACTGTGCTCCGGGGGCTTCAGGCGGCTTCAGCAAAAGCAATGCGAAGCCTCCGGAGCGCGGGGGGAGCTCTCCCTCTGCGCTTCGGAGGCTTCGCGTTGCTATCGCTGAAGCCAAGGGGCCTGCATTTGCTCCATAAGACACACACACATTTCCCCTTAATTTTTGAAGGGGAAAAAGTGTGTCATAGAGTGAAAAATGCGGTACTTTTGCTCCTCCATCTTAAGTTCTGTCTTGACATTTATAGCCAGAATAATAACATAGGAACCTTTTGTAAGATGAATTTATTTGGGTGAAGTTTGACATGCCCTTCTGAGATTCCCTCCCATTCAGATTGTGAGCTGTGAACCTCAGAACTTGGCTTTGAAGGGGAAACTGGTCCTGTATCTCTGTGGTTGGTCACTTAGGCTATAGGGTCAACACGGCATCACTCATCTATATGAAAGTATCGGCTCAATAATGGCTTCACTCACCCCAATACATATTTTAACCCATGAATCAACTTGGTCACCAGGAGGTGGATACAAATATTTTTTGTAGAACAATTGCCCCCTTGAGAACTTCTGAGGCCCTGTGAGTCTAAATCCTTAGTAGTTGCGGTGTGAGATCAGTGGACTAGAGGGACTAGGCAAGGCCCCTGAATGTTCTCCTGGCGCCTCTGTCCCAAATTCTGGGAAGCTTCTGCCTGGCTCAGGGAGGGAGGTGCAATGCTCACATGCAAGTCGTCGTGATGTATCACCTGCAATGTTCCCCTCTCCATGTCACTCTTGCAAGCTGGTGCCTCTGGCCCTAACACTTCCCCATGAAAAATTTCACCGCATGTCACTGCTTGGATGAATTATAGGTAAAGGTAAAGTACCCCTGACAGTTAAGTCCAGTCGCAGACGACTCTGGGTTTGCGGCGCTCATCTCGCTTTACAGGCCGAGGGAACTGGTGTTTGTCCACAGACAGTTTTTCGGGTCATGTGGCCAGCAGGTACAACGGAACACCAAAACCAGAGCAGCGCACGGAAACGCTGTTTACCTTCCAGCCGGAGTGGTACCTATTTATCTACTTGCACTTTTTAGTTGTGCTTTCAAACTGCTAGGTTGGCAGGAGCTGGGACCGAGCAACGGCAGTGCACCCTGTCGCAGGGATTCGAACTGCTGACCACCTGATCGGCAAGCCCAAGAGGCTCAGTGGTTTAGACCGCAGCACCACCCGTGTCCCCTTGGATGCATAACATCTCACCTGTTTTAGTAGGGAAAAAGTGAGTCTTATAGAGCAAAAAATATGGTATCTCTTTGCAGAAGAAGGTTGTGTGACTGCTGCCACACCCAGAGGGAGGTGCCAAGAGAGAGCAAAAGGGGAGAGCGGGGGCTGGTAGTGAATTTGGGAAATTTGCTGCATGCCCCCCCCACTAGTAAATGTTCACCCCTTGGTACAAGGGTGTTTGTATGGATAGACCCACATTCCACCTCTTTCTCCACCCCCCATCCGTGTGTGTTTTCCTTATCAAAGTTACCATGGGCATTGCCCTCCTCAGTGGGGCACATGGCAGTTACGCAACATTGCTGTGAGCTCGTTTTGTCTCTATTCAGCAACCGCATGAAGTACCCCAAAGAACTGCAGGTACAGTTTCGATCACAAAGATCCTGGGACATAAAACAGGAGTGTTAGCATCATAGGCAATGACCCGGAATAATGAGCTCCAGAGCAGATAGGCTGCATTTTTTTACCTTCAGTAAATGATGCAATTTGCATTTATTATTTGGCTAATTGTACGAAGGGAGCCGCAAGTCTATGCGGCCGGTGCTGTGCTTCAAAGTCTTCTGAGAAAGCAGGCTTCCTTTTCTAATGTGTACAGTGGTACCTCGGGTTACATTCGCTTCAGGTTACATACGCTTCAGGTTACAGACTCCGCTAACCCAGAAATAGTACCTTGGGTTAAGAACTTTGCTTCAGGATGAGAACAGAAATTGTGCTCCGGCGGTGCGGCAGGCCCGATTAGCTAAAGTGGTGCTTCAGGTTAAGAACAGTTTCAGGTTAAGAACGGACTTCCGGAACAAATTAAATACTTAACCCGAGGTACCACTGTATTAAAAAGGGAGACACCTCCTTTGGAAAAGAGACACCAGGGTCACATCCACACCATAAATGCCAAGCATTCTGGTGCAATCCTGGCAGCTGCAGTTAAGGCAGCTGGGAATTGGGTCCCTGGGGAGTCAGCCCTCTTTTCAAAGTCCCCATGACTCTTTGTGGGAAGCTGTGGTTGTTAAAGTGGCGTAAGAGCCCTTTAAATGTATGGGGTGAAGGAGGCCCTTGGCACCCAAACATGTTATTCTTTCCATAGCACTTTGATTTCAGTGCAACCTGCAAAAGCTTTTAGGTAAGATTGAAACAGTATATTTAGCTCTACAGATGGAACGGCTGCAAGAGAAAGCACAACCAGCCGCCGCATCTGGGTGTGTTATGAAGGTGCCCTTTCAAGAACTCTGCCTGGGCGTTCTCTCACACCATCAAGTATAAAAGCATTGCTCTCAAAACACAATCAAAATGACTATCTAAATGGCAAATAATGACTACTGAAAGAGCTTTCAGCACCTAAAAGCCTGCACCGTGACGTTTCTAGGCACCTATCAGGAACATTTCATTTGCTGAAGCAGCCTTTGCGACAACAGAAATTGTACATGTGGGGAGGGTGTAATGGCCTTTTCACATCAAAACCAGTCTTTGGAGCTCGTTAAATGTTACTTACTGAAAGACCAAATTAAGCCTTCCTAGAGCAAAAGATACACCGAGAGGCTTAATTTGGTCAGAATCGAGTTGACACTTCCAGAGTTAACGCTAAATGCTTGACTCCTGGAGAATGGGCCGCATACCCAGTAGAGGGCTGTGAAAATTTGTGTCCCGGGCTTTTTAGGCTCGTCGACCCATGTACTGAAAAGGGGCACCTTGGTTGCCAGATGTTAAATATATCGACATTATTTTCCACTCTCCTACCCCACTATAAAGGGACATGGGTGGCGCTGTGGTCTAAACCACAGAGCCTAAGGCTTGCCGATCAAAAGGTCAGCGGTTCGAATCCCGCGACGGGGTGAACTCCCATTGCTCTGTCCCAGCTCCTGCCAACCTAGCAGTTCAAAAGCATGTGAAACTGCAAGTAGATAAATAGGTACCGCTCCAGCGGGAAGGTAAACAATGTTTCCGTGCACTGCTCTGGTTTCACCAGAAGTGGCTTAGTCATGCTGGCCACATGACCCGGAAGCTGTACGCCGCCTCCCTCGGCCAATAAAGCGAGATGAGTGCCACAACCCCAGAGTCGTCCGCGACTGGACCTAACAGTCGGGGTCTCTTTATCTTTTACCCCACTATAAAGAGACAAGTACACGAGTACAAGCCCCTTGTATTTAGCTTGGTAGCGTATAGCCAGCCAGTGCCATTCTTTCCGCAGTGGTATAAAGAGGGTTTTTATGGATGTGGGTGGCGCTGTGGGTTAAACCACAGAGCCTAGGACTTGTCGATCAGAAGGTTGGCGGTTCGAATCCCCGTGACGGGGTGAGCTCCCGTTACTCGGTCCCTGCTCCTGCCAACCTAGCAGTTCGAAAGCACGTCAAAGTGCAAGTAGATAAATAGGTACCGCTCCGGCAGGAAGGTAAACGACGTTTCCGTGTGCTGCTCTGGTTCGCCAGAAGCGGCTGTCATGCTGGCCACATGACCCGGAAGCTGTCTGCGGACAAACGCCGACTCCCTCGGCCTATAGAGCGAGATGAGCGCGCAACCCCAGAGTCGGGCACGACTGGACCTAATGGTCAGGGGTCCCTTTACCTATAAAGAGGGTTTGGAGGTGGGACCCAGACAACTGGAATCGACTCACTTTGCTAGGTCATGGAAATATTATTCCAGCCACTGAAAAGCCACACACACACAGCTAGGGTAACACTCAAAATACCTCTCTTTGATGAGCATATAGGTAGCTATATTTAAGTCTTTCCCAATCTGGTGCCTTGTAGATATTTCCAGGCCCCACCAGCCCCAGTCAACACGGCCAATGATGGGAAAATGGCCGTTGTTGTCGGACCACATCTGGAGAGCCCCACGTTGGAGAAATCTGGCAGATGTGTAGAGAACTTTCAACAGTGACTTGCTGATTCAAATAGATACTGCTAGGAAGTGTTCGTAAACAGCTGAGGAAAAGCCCTTTTTCTCCTTAGTTTTGTCGAGTGTGAATCTGCAGTGAATTGTAAATTAAGCAAGAAGTGAAGCAGAAGAGGAAGAAATCTCAGCCTGATTGTCCTACTAAGGGACAAAAGTGCGCAAACGATTTACATTTCTAGCTACAACAGGCAATATTTTGCAACGCCACCAAAAGGGAGTATGTGGAATCATTAGTTTTCAGTGCAATCTTGCCCAAGGGCTCACATTTGCTGAACTGCTTAATGATAATTTTTTTAAAAAACCATTAAAAACTAGGTCTGCTGTACATGGGTCTTCCTTGTCTGATGCAGCTACAGCCTTGGCTAGTTCTGCGTGCTATTAACACAAAGGGGTGTGTTTATGTGTGTCTTTAAGCCATGTACTAGAGGGCTGCACATAATCACAGCAAAGTGAGTAATCCACTAATCCTCTTTTCTCTTCCCACTGCAGAGAAGGCTGCAGAAGAATTTTAGAAGCTTATAAATTGAATCCTGGGGTTGCTTTATTCTTATAAATAAATATATAAAGTGTTTACTAAGAAATGAAGGGTTCTAAAGGTTGACTACCAATGATGCCATCTGCAGAACCGAAGAGCAATGAACAAGAAGTTTATTTTGGATAATTTCCCACCATTTTCATTTAAGAGAATCTTCCTGTACCTGAAGGTGGCTTTAATTGTCCAGATATTAGCCTACATTAACATAAGCCATATTTCTTTACACGTATAAATAACTGGCAAGTTATTTCTTCTCTTCTCTTAATGCCCCAGCTTGGGTAATTCTAGTCATGGTTTATTTCACACCTCTGTTTGGATGGCTCCTGCTGGGATCTAAATATAATGAAAAGAAAGGCTGAATACATTGATCTTCCTCCCTGGCAACTGTAGTTCACCCCTCCCAGAGCTACAATTCCCGGCACCCTCAACCCAACAACAAATCCTAGGAGAGGACGAAGGGACACGCTCTCAATGCATCTGAAATCTCCTCTGGATGCAGCCAGAGGAGATTTCAGATGCAATCAAGACCCGCTTTGCCGAAGGGAAGGCGGCGTCCTCTGCTCTGGCAGGAGAAGCGACCGAGAGTCTGGCAGCACCTGAAAGATGAGCCAGTGGATCCCGGGATCTGGATCCGATGCAAAGGCAGGACCTGATGCCTGCTGGCTGGGAGCTCCTGCTTGGGCTCTGTGGCCACGATCCGAGGCTGGGCACCCCTTGGGGGCCCATCTGCTACTCCCAGCTGGGTTTGTCTTTTTGGGGGGGGGACTACAACTCCCATCCTCCCTCACCGCTGGGGCTGCCAGAAGGGGATGATGGGAGTTGTAGTCCAAAAAAGACCCCTTCTTCGGTGATAGACTATATGGAGATGGCAGAAATGACCGGCAGAATTCGAGACCTGGGAGAAGAGTTGATGGAAGAGGATTGGAAAAAGTTTAAAGATTATCTACAGAAATATAGTAAATTGTTTGAATGTTAAAATGATGTGGGATCTAAAGGTAACACGGCATTTGGGATATAGTTAAAAGAGCTATGAAAAAAAGGATTTAAAAAAGAGGGGTAATTAGAGATATAACAAGTGGGAGTATACAATTATAAATGAGATATGAAAGAGGGTTAGAATTTGCTGAATTTGGCGGAATAAAGAGGAACACAAAAAAGGGAGATGTGAGGAGGTCAGGAAAGAGGGTTATAGAACCTTGAAATATAAAAGTGGACTCTTTTTCTTTTTCTTTTTTATTAAGTGTGTATTTTTTGGTTTTTTGTGTGGATTTGTCTGTTTTTTATGTGTTGTAAAATTCTAATAAATATCTATTAAAAACAAAACAAAAAAGACCCCTTCTTCGGCCCCTTTGGGATGAAGTGGAGGAGGCTCTTGGCTGACAGGAGAGCATAGCTGTCAACCGTCCCTTATTTGGCGGGAAACTCCCTTATCCCAGTGCCGTGTCCCGCTGCTGTCCCTTAAATTTCCTGGGTTTCAAAGGAAGCAGCTCCTCTCCCTCCCTCCCTGCCGGCCAGGGAGGATGGAGGCTCCAACTTTGTTTCTTGGCTGCCCGGCCCGGCCCCCTCCGGCCTCCTCTCACCAGCCTCGGCCCCCGGGAGCCCCTCCCCGCCAGGACTGGCGGGAGCCTCGGGCCCTTCCGCCGCCATCCTCCTCGCGGCCGCCGAACTGAGCATCTCTGCCTGAGGCCTCCCCTCTGCCTGTCGCCGCCGCTCCCGCTAGGCTGTACTGCAGCTGCGCTGCCGAAGGACCCGGATGAGATGGGCAGCCATTGCTGAGGAGCCTTGAGAGGAGAGCGAGGGCAGCCATAGAGAAAGCAGTTCAGAGAGAGGAGGAGGAGGCAGAGGTGGAGGCGCAGGCAGGTGTTCCAAGGGCTAACCATAGAGGGGGAAAGCGGAGGAAGGACCGCAAGCGCTTCTCTCATAGATTTGTAGTGGTGGACTAGCATAGATGGTCTGATCTGCGGGTTTCCTTCGGCCGCTATTTCCCCCCCCCTTCCTCCCGCCCCACCTGATGGAACTGAGAGCTGCAGATGGAGCACGAGAGAAAAGATGCAGAACTGCAGCCGCATCTTTGTAGCTTGGACTTGGTTTTGCGCGAAAAGTGGTTGCTGCTTGTAGTTATTTAATTGCAGTGTTTCATCAGCTGGTGTCTTGAGCAGCAACCTCTGGAAACGAAGGGCTGCTCTCCTAAATTACAGTGGTACCTCGGGTTAAGTACTTAATTCGTTCCAGAGGTCCGTTCTTAACCTGAAACTGTTCTTAACCTGAAGCACCACTTTAGCTAATGGGGCCTCCTGCTGCTGCCGCGCCACCGGAGCCCGATTTCTGTTCTCATCCTGAAGCAAAGTTCTTAACCTGAAGCACTATTCCTGGGTTGGCGGAGTCTGTAACCTGAAGCGTATGTAACCTGAGGTACCACTGTATCTGGTCCCTTTTAACTTCGTATTTCAGCTGGTTGACTAAAATCCCTTATTTTGGCTGCTGATCCCTTACTTTCGAGGGTGCTGGTCCCTTATTTTCAAATCTGTAAGTTGACAGCTATGCAGGAGAGGTGCTTCCTCTCTCTCCCCCGAAGGCTCCCTACTCCCGAGGAGGCTCCCTCCTCTGCTCAACTGCATAGGGATGAAGGCGCAGCCATTGCTCCGAGCGCGGCCGCCTGAGGGTGCCGCCGCCGCCGCCGCCACGCAGCCCCGAGCGGAGACTCCCCTCGGAGGGAGCGCGCAAAGGGACGCGACCGCGCAAGGGGGAAGCCGGAAGACGGGCGCGCGCGTGTCACTCTGAACCCTTTCTACGTCTATGGGCCTCGCCGAAGCCGCAGCCACGGCCGCCACTTCCGCTTCCCCTTTGGACAGCGGGAGAACGGCGGAAGGCGCCCCCTGCCGACCACCCCGCCGGCGTTCCAACGGGAAACGGAAGTGCCGGCAGATGTGTCCCGCTGCGCGGCTTCTCGCGAGGCCCCTTGTCCAATGAGAGCGAGCTTCCGCCGGAAGGAGCTGGGGAGGAGAGCGGAAGTGCGGCTGGAGACTTCGCCGGGAGGTCGGCACGTGGGGCTGAGCGAGGAAGCGAGTTTTCCCTCCCATGGAAGCCAAGCGCCGACGGAGGGGCCTCGCAGGCGGAGGAGGAGGAGGCCCCGGGAAGAAGAAGCTGGCCAGGAAGGCGGAGGAGGGTGAGGCGGGGGCGGGAAACGGGCCTCCCCTCCGAGGGCGAAGGCAAAGGGGTTGACCCCGACCCTCCTCTACAGCTGGGGGGGGCGTGGGTGTGTTTTATGGGACCCCCCCCTCGCATCGCCCGGGTCTGGGGAAGAGAAGAATTCTTGCTGGGAGTTGGAGGTCGCTGGCCGAGATCTTGCGGAGGTTTTTTATTATTATTACTGCTTTGTGAACCATTTGGTGGAAAAGTGCAACACAAATTCAATACATACAGAAATAATTCTATGAACCGCCTTGAGATCTCCGGGTATAGGGTGGTAAAGGGACCCCAGACCATTAGGTCCAGTCCTGGCCGACTCTGGGGTTGGTAGATAAATTCAAATAATAATAATAAGGTAAAGGGACCCCAGACCATTAGGTCCAGTCCTGGCCGACTCTGGGGTTGGTAGATAAATTCAAATAATAATAATAAGGTAAAGGGACCCCAGACCATTAGGTCCAGTCGTGGCCGACTCTGGGGTTGGTAGATAAATTTGAATAATAATAATAAGGTAAAGGGACACCTGACCATTAGGTCCAGTCGTGACCGACTCTGCGGTTGGGGCGCTCATCTCGCTTTATCAGCCGAGGGAGCCGGCGTACAGCTTCCAAGTCATGTGGCCAGCATGACTAAGCTGCTTCTGGCGAACCAGAGCAGTGCACGGAAACGCTGTTTACCTTCCCTCCGGAGCAGTACCTATTTATCTACTTGCACTTTGACGTGCTTTTGGATTGCTAGGTTGGCAGGAGAAGGGACCGAGCAACGGGAGCTCACCCTGTCACGGGGATTCGAACCGCTGACCTTCTGATCGGCAAGTCCTAGGCTCTGTCCTAGGCGCCACCCGCGTCCCATAATACTAGTAGAACACCACGAATTATAGTCCCTCTGATATATTTTTTTAAAAAATCCTTTCTTCAAGTAGTGACAGCGTTTTTGGTTGCTCCCCCCCCCAGCATGTCAGTATGTCCACTTGATCCAAATTCTATTCCCGTTAAATAATGTATCCCGTTATGTATTCTACGTTTCTAATGATGAATAGACATTGCTGTTTAGTGTGGAACTTGAATTCGTTCTCACGGAGGGTGGGCCATTTTCTAGTCACCATAATTATATGAAGAAACCTGACTTGGAAAGTGGATGACTGTTTTTTTTTTTAAAAAAAAAATAATGTAGGCACTTTTTATTTATTAAGGTATGAATGTATAGAATCAATACAGTTCCCCACCCCCAGGAAGTGACAAACCACATATTTCATATAACTGCTTTAACATCACTGTTACAAACAAAGTGGAAGACTGTTTGATGTGAAGTTGCCCACAACACTTCCCTGTACTTTAGCATATAATTCTGCCTTAAGCACACCAATGGCAGGGATAAAGGGTAACTCAAAATATATCCGCTGGAAAAAAGTTCTGTCATCTTATCTGTATGCTATGTACTGTATGTAAGACCACCAAATGGTAGAGATTGTTAGATAAAAACTAATCTAATAAGCGGTTTCTAACAAAATAGTATTTTATCTTTTACAAAATATACAAGTACATTATGCGTTTTCCATCTTAAGATTTTTGTCCCATGTTGCCTTTTGCTCTTCCATTTATCCTCCCTGAATTGAAATATCAAAGTTGGACTTAGAAGAATATAATACATATTGAATACAAACTGATCTGTTGATTTTGTGAAATTACCTCTTTTGAAAACTTAAAATAGATGCTGGTCCTCCAACCAAATTAAATAGAAAAAGTGGTGAAGATGGCAAGCCGAAATTTAAACGTAAGAAATTTGAGAGAGGAAACAAAAAGCCTGGTAAAACTGGAGTGAAACAATTCAAGAGTAAACAACCATCAGAAAAATTTACCAGGAAGCGCAAACTTCAAGATGATAAAGAAGGAGGTGAGAATAATACTTGGGTTTGTTTGTTTGTTTGTTTGTTTAAAGATATATTGATCAAATAAAGATAAATGTATCAGTGAATGTGCTACTTTTAAGATATTTGAAGGCGTCTACTGTCCACAATCTATTGATGATGTGACAGGGCCTTCTCTGCCCTTGGCCCTGTTTGTGGAATGCCTTCCCCATAGAAGTTGCCATTTTTTTTGTGCCAGTTCAAGACCTGTCTATTTGCCCAGGCTTTTGAGTATTTTATCTAGTTGGTTTAGCTTACTGAGTAGCTTTAGTTGTTCCTATTTGAGGTGTTTTTATGGTTTTATCACTTTGTATTGCGTGGTTTTTAAAAATTTAAGTGTTCCAATCCACCCGGGTACCTATACAGATGATGAGCTATAAGTAGTTCACATCTTAATGATGAATGTTTTCTTTTAAAGAATGTGTGAATTGTGACCAGCCTGCATGCTGTAGATTCATCTCTGCACAAAACTTGCATTTAGTGCTGAGACAGTGGTTTGAGGCAGGGTCCCACAGTGCTATGCTGGCCTTGGTAGTGAAGTAAAACATTGTGGTTCGTAGGTCCCACCCAGGGTTCAAATTATTATATTGTCCACTTGCAACCAAATGAAGATGCCTGGGCACCAGGATGGTGCCTGACTTCTACACCATGTGGGGATCATTGGATTGCACCTGTTTTCACACACTAACAACACATCCTGTAGAATGCTACCAGTTATATGTTATCTGCAAAGGAATTTCAGAAATCAAACTGCTTTTTTTGTGCCGCCTGAACAGGAGCAGTCACCATTATGAAAAAGGTGTCGGAATAGGCTGATATATATGTGGACTGTCCCTGGATCACGTGACTTTTGTTCTTTAGGTTCTTCAAGCTCTTAACGCTGCTCAAGGTTGTCATCTGAACTAGCCAGCTGTTTAACTGATAATCAATCACAGTCAGTCCATCCTTTGAAAAATAAGACTTTAGAGCCGTCTTGCCCCCAAATGGCAACTAGACATTCCATTTGGGTGGCTGTAACATTGATTTAGGGAGCCATTTGGCACCTAGCTTATATATCTGAGTTTCTAACACTGACTGGTAGGTCCCACTCCTCCTACCTTGGCCCCGGGGACGGGGGGCGAGGATGGGCCCTGCCTCATTTTCTTGCAGGGAACTAGACAGTTTGGCTGCTGCTTGGCTTGTATCTTCTTTGTTCCTCAACGTCACAGCAGCCAAACCATCCCAAGCTTTCCTCCTAACATGGGAGTGAGGAAAGGTGCAGCAATAGCCACACAACTCCTGGAATAATACCCAGCAAGTCACAGTTTTGGCTCCAAGGTTGACGGCAGCACGCTTGCCATTGTAAATGTAGCAAGGATGGATGGTCAGGAGCATGAGTTATGAGCCTGAGGTTCAGATTTTAGTTAGGTCATGAGTTTTCAGAGCTTGCCTTGGGCAAAACCCACACCTGTAATATCAGGATAAAATGGGTCAGAGCTCCATGATAAAGAGCAGGTGTTTTTGGCATTTGGAGATTAAGGAAAGGTGGAGAGTCACTGGAGAGCCTTTGTCTGAGTCTACTCTACTGGGCTATATGTATCCATGGTTCAACTTGGTATCATGTAAATAAACGAGCTGCTGTTTCAGAATAAGCTGTAACAGTTTTAAAAAGCTGGTTCTTTCCTCCAGCCTGACATTCTTGGAATTTTAAACAGAGGCACAAAAATTGATTAGGGAAGTATTGCTGTTGGAGAGGATCCCATGAGCAGAGCAGTCTGCATCCAACAGTTGGCACTATTTGTTAATTAACTTGTGTAACGTTTGATGCATCTTAACGTGTGCTACAAAATGAATGCATTTTTGTCATCAGGGTCAGCACCTAAGAAGCCTAAATGGGACGACATCAAGAAGAAGAAGAAGGAGCTGAAGCAGAGCCGACAGCTGAATGACAAAGCCAACTATGATGTGGTGCTTAAGGGAAAGCAGATTTGGGAATCTCTGAGGCAGTAAGAACGACTTGCGCTGCATTTTCCTGAACTTAACACTGTACTTGTTTTTCCTCCTCACGAAGGAAAAAAGTTTGTCCTGCCTTAGACTTCAGTATAATCCACACACAGACATGGTTTATTGCTTCAGTTGTCTGTGTGGATTATAAAACTGAGGCTGTACGTCAGTGTTTTAGGTTCATTAAAAAAATAAAATCATAACTAGATGAATATGTGTCCTTCATTAAAGCATGGATAAAGGACTACATATTACAAAAGAACCTTTGGACAAAGAGGCTACCTGCGAGTTGAGCACCCTGCAGTGTTTGTCACCTGCTGTGAAGTGTTTGGCTTGAGTGTAGAAGCCCAGGCCGTCTCCACATCTTGCTTTTGCAGTGCTATGATGCTGCTTTAAACAGCCATGGCCCCCCACCAGCTAATCTGGGGGCTGTAGTTCTCAAATTGGTTTGACAACCGGTCTCTCTTCCCAGAGAACCCTGGGAATTGTAACTCTGGGAGAGGAGAATAAGGGTCTTAACAAGCTACAGCTCCCAGAATTCATTGGCAGAAGCCATGCCTGTTGCAAGTGGTTTTGCTTTAAAAGTGTCAAATCTCTGCTCAGTCTTAACTCACTAAATGGCCTTGGGCAAGTGGCAATCTCTTCACCTAATCTGCTTTACCCAGTGGTTGTGAGAGCTCTCCTCTCCCCCCTCAGCCATCCGTTGCGCTGATCATGCTGCACTCCACTCTGCTACCAAAGTGGCAAGGATCTAGTCATGCAGTATAGGGGGTTGGACTAGATGACCCTAGGGGTCCCTTCCAGCTCTACAATTCTTTGAATCTATGCTGTGTTTCACTAAAAGGGTGGGTGCTCTTGTCATTAGAGTTCCCAGTGGAAGGTATACAGCACTGTGTCCTTAATAAAGTTGGGCACCAAACCTCTTACCTGCCATATATGTGTGGAGGCATTCCCTGCCTCCCCAAAGAAAAGGTTTTTGATTGTAGTAAGCGGATGAGCTTTGGAACGGACAAGAAGCAAATACTGTAACCTGTTAATGCTGCTCTCATTTGCTTCTGGACAGCACTTTAACATGTTAGTCTTCCAACATTAGATGCCAATTAACTTCTTAAAGTACAAGATAATTCAGTTACTGTTTCAAGAATAATAATAATAATTGTTGCATTGTCTTAAGATTTTCTTGTTTTTGTAGGAAAAAATGTGAGAAGGAGAAGCGGGAAAAGATGTTGAGTGAACTCCAAGAGCTGCTTCGTGGGAAAATAAAAAATGTAAGCAGGATAGCAGAATACAGTAACACATGACTCTCAAATGGCTGGACTTGTTGGGGTTTTGTAATGGTGGGGAAAGGGCATGTCTGGTTCTGCTGCCCCTCCATGGGGTGGGGGCTGGGGGGGGAGTGGAATGTCTGTTCCCAGGCCCAAGGGTCATCCTAACTTTTCATCTACCTGTTGCATCACCTGCCAAGTATCTCAAAGGTCTCCAAGCCCAGGACACAGCTTTTCAGCAGGAGCAGGAAGAGGAAGCAGGAATACAGTGGTACCTCGGGTTAAGTACTTAATTCGTTCCGGAGGTCCGTTCTTAACCTGAAACTGTTAACTTGAAGCACCACTTTAGCTAATGGGGCCTCCTGCTGCCGCTGCGCCGCCAGAGCACGATTTCTGTTCTCACCCTGAAGCAAAGTTCTTAATCCAAGGTACTATTTCTGGGTTAGCGGAGTCTGTAACCTGAAGCATCTGTAACCCAAGGTACCACTGTTTCCCATTCTCTGGATCCAATTCATTGCATTGTACTGGAATGCTTCACCTGTTTTACCACCACCATCATCAATGTATTATTTTTATTTATTAAATTTGTATACCGCCCTATGCCTGCAGGTCTCAGGGCGGTTCACAGGATAAAATCACAATATAAAAACACAAAGCAAAACAAAACAACCCAGTAACATCCCCCCCCCCCCGCCGGAATAACCCTCCAGAATCGGATCCCATGATGCCTGGTGCACCTTGTAAGGAAATGTGTTGCTGTGTTGCAAGTGTTTCTATTACATATACATAATAATAGTAATGCAGGTTGTAGGTGCCCTTGGTTGTAGGGATGTGGGTGGTGCAGTGGGCTAAACCACAGAGCCTAGGACTTGCCGATCAGAAGGTCGGTGGTTCAAATCCCTGCGACGGGGTGAGCTCCTGTTGCTCGGTCCCTGCTCCTGCCAACCTAGCAGTTCGAAAGCACGTCAGAGTGCAAGTAGATAAATAGGTACCGCTCCGGCGGGAAGGTAAACGCCGTTTCCATGTGCTGCTCTGGTTCGCCAGAAGCGGCTTAGTCATGCTGGCCACATGACCTGGAAGCTGTACGCCGGTTCCCTCGGCCAATAAAGCGAGATGAGCGCCGCAACCCCAGAGTCGGCCACAACTGGACCTAATGGTCAGGGGTCCCTTTACCTTTAGGAGCCCTTGAAATGCCAAATGCTGGAACGGTAAAAAGTACAGAGGCATTTCCCCCCACCCCCAATTGGTTTAGCTGGTTTAGTGTCTAATGCCAGCACACTCATATGGTTCATTTGTTTGGGAGTGTATTATGTTTAGCTGTTAGTTAGCTGCAGACAGCTTTTAGGAATTTTATTAAAGCCAACCGTGAAGATAAATCTGTTGAAATGCAATGCTGCCTAAATGACTTAGGGGGAAGGATTCATCTCAAGGGAACCATTTATCCCCACAGATGGCGTTTGCTCACGATTCGACCCGCGTCATCCAGTGCTACATTCAGTTTGGCAACGCAGAGCAAAGGCAAGAAGTATTTGAAGAACTGAAAGGTACAGTTTCCAGAAACAAATGGCTTGCCTTCTGAGCTCTTGGTGTTTACAGCTTCTTATGGTGGTTTCTCATCCCACAGATAGTTTCACCGAACTAAGCAAAGCCAAGTATTCCAGAAATATTGTGAAGAAGCTTCTTGCCTATGGGTAAGTATTTTCTTTTTCTACGCTTCTCTCCACTTCTGAGGGAAGTCAAGCCAGAGAACGGAGTGTAAAGGAGAGAATGAGGGAGCTAGACTGTGGTGCTTGGCTTCAAATCCTTGCTCAGCTTACTCTCTTGTGCCGCACTGTTGTCAAAAAGATGAAATGGGCTTTGACAGAATGCGATAATGATCCCACTGAGATCATGGCACTGCTCTGGAAAATGCTTGTGTGTCTAAAGTCCTCTAGCTCCAAAAGACAAAGAAATTGGTTTCGACTCTTCCAAATCTCTGGATACTACAGGTGTCTGTCCTACGTCTGAAAAATGCCAATTTGGTTGATATGACTTGGATATGTGACTCTAAAGCAGCTCATAGCATCATCATATGTTAAAAAGTCGTACCATGTGTCAGGGACTCAGGAGCAGGAGCTCTGGGGAGAGAGGAAATGGAGAGCAAAGGGGAAGAATCCGAGGGCAGCGTAGGGGAGTATGACAGTGGCCCGAGAGATTCCATGAGCTTCTCCAGCGAATCAGAAGATTCCCAGAAGGGGGCGCCTATGGTCAGGGCAAGGGGGGTCCCAGGGGGGACGCACCAGAAACAAGGAGACAAAGGGGAACCCCAAAGCAGCAGTGGGGGATTGGGACCAGTTTCCCCACCAGAGCGTAGTGGGGGGGAAGAGTCACATGTGTCAGGGCCAGCGTCTCCTCCAGCGGAGAGAGAGAGTGAGTCAGGGCTGACCACGCCTCCAACGGAGGGGAGGTCAGTTGCAGCTAGCCCCCCCAGAGGGGGAAGCAGTGACAGCAGCAGCAGTGAAACGGTCAGGAGGAAAGTTACCGGCTGGGCGCGCGCGCCAAGTTCAAATGTACAGGCGCGGGAGACCCGGATGGGGAACCAGCTCCTAAAGCCCGCCGGAGGGAGGGGGAAGGCTCAGGGGACTCAGCGTCAGAAGAGGCTAGAAAGGGCGAGACCCCAACGGCCAGGCGGAACCAGAGGCGGAAGGAACTGAGGAAGAGGTGGAGTAAGGCTAGAATCTTAAATTGGTGTCAGGGGGGAGGAGACTCAGACGGAGCATCAGCGGTCTAACAGTTGAGACGTAGAGCTGCGCGCTACGGCTCTGGAAGTGAAACTGAACTTCAATAAAGACTTTTGTACTTCACAAAGAAGCAGCGTTGGTCCTTTGTGAGCTGGGACCTTGGGCAGCCCTGACACCATGTCATTTGTAGGCAACTTCTTTCTTTTTTTAAAAAAAAAAAATTATTGGTTTTCACAACATTATAAACACACAAACACATAAGACAAACAAACATAAATCATAGCCTTATTGAAAATTACACTTATTATCATTGTTAAGTGACTTCCTCGCATCCCCTTGGTTGAATTTCATTGCATATCCTTTTAACGGTTTTCCAAATCACAGTTCTTATAAAATTTAACTTAAACATTAACATTCTTAGATCTTCAGGTTATGAAATTAAACATATTAATTCATCCCTTAACATAAATAAATCCTAAGCCAATTAAGTATCTGCAAGCTGTTTTCAGTTAATTTAACTTAACATATTTACCGTACTTTTTGCTCTATAAGACTCACTTTTTTCCCTCCTAAAAAGTAAGGGGAAATGTGTGTGCGTCTTATGGAGCGAATGCAGGCTGCACAGCTATCCCAGAAGCCAGAACAGCAAAAGGGATTGCTGCTTTCACTGCACAGCGATCCCTCTTGCTGTTCTGGCTTCTGAGATTCAGAATATTTTTTTTCATGTTTTCCTCCTCCAAAAACTAGGTGCGTCTTGTGGTCTGGTGCGTCTTATAGAGCGAAAAATATGGCA
This sequence comes from Podarcis filfolensis, assembly GCF_964270895.1. Lineage (NCBI taxonomy): Eukaryota > Metazoa > Chordata > Lepidosauria > Squamata > Lacertidae > Podarcis > Podarcis filfolensis. The sequence goes on from NC_139621.1 coordinate 12,656,174, forward strand.
ACTAAGTAATCATTAAATTTAATTCACTCTTCCTGATACTCCTCCTTCTTCTGGTCGCGCACTCTTCCGGTTAGGTCGGCTAGCTCCGAAAAATCCATCATCTTCACCTGCCATTCTTCTATCGTTGGTAATTCTTGGGTTTTCCACTTTTTAGCTAACAGAATACGCACAGCAGTTGTGGCATACAGAAATAATTTAAAATCTTTCCTGGGCAATTCCAAACCTGTTATTCCAAGAAGAAAGGCCTCTGGTTTCTTTATAAATGTATATTTCAACATTTTTTTCAATTCATTATAAATCTCTTCCCAGAAGTCTTTCACCTTGGGACAGGTCCACCACATATGATAAAAGGTTCCTTCCTTTTCTTTACATTTCCAACATAGATTGTCACAGTTGTGATATATCTTTGCTAATTTTACAGGAGTCAAATACCTCTAAAACTTAGCTCAGTGCATGAGACTCTGCTTCTCCCTGAAGTTTGGTGCAAGTGCCAGGAAGCCCTGGAGAGGGGCAGGATTTGTACCAAGCAACCAAAAACTAGGGTTGGCTACCAAGCAGAGCCAAACTGTCACTCAGTGATTGGCCTGCTGCTGGCGTCTCTCTCTCTCTCCTATGAAACTATGTATATTAGTACACATAAGACACTCACACACAGTGAGATAAAACGTGGGCTGGATCCAGACTGCCTTTCATGAACGGAATGGCTCTGATCCACAGAAGGCTTGTGATCCAGCAGAGGGACCCGGCTGTCGCAGGAAGGGAAGGCAACGGCTGCTGCTTCATCCCTCCCCCTGCAGAAGAAGAAGAAGAAGAGTTTGGATTTGATATCCCGCTTTATCACTACCCTTAGGAGTCTCAAAGCAGCTAACAATCTCCTTTTCTTTCCTCCCCCACAACAAACACTCTGTGAGGTGAGAGAGGCTGAGAGACTTCAGAGAAGTGTGACTAGCCCAAGGTCACCCAGCAGCTGCATGTGGAGGAGCGGGGAATCGAACCCAGTTCACCAGATTACAAGTCCACCGCTCTTAACCACTACACCACACTGGCTCCCAGCACTATTCCACAGGGTCCCGCAAAGGAAGAGGAAGGTGGCAAAAGTTGCCGCTCCTTCTGACAGCTCAGTCCCCTTGCTAGTGGCGTCAAAAGTTTGGATCAGAGTCTTTCTTTTCTCCCCACCATTGAAAAAGAATAAAAAATCAGTTGTGTTTAATAAGTGATTGCTCAAAGTCTCTGGTCCACTTTTCTTTTCCGATATGTTGAGCCACTATCCGTGTTTCTTCCTGAAACAGAACGAAGCCACAAGTTGCAGAGATAATCAAAAGCTTTAAAGGCGAGGTCAGGAAGATGCTGCGCCATGCAGAAGCGTCGGCTGTGGTGGAGTACGCCTATAACGACAAAGCCATTTTGGAGCAGAGGAACATGCTGACTGAGGAGCTGTATGGGAACACATTCCAGGTCTACAAGGTGGTGTATCGAGGCAGCTTTTTGTCAGCTTTCCCCCACAGTATTGTTTTTAGATTTTAGATGCAGTGTGCCGTGGGAGAGAAAAGGAAGGGTGGCCAACGGGAAAGGAAATACAGTGGTACTTCGGGTTATGAACTTTGCTTCAGGATGAGAACAGAAATTGCTCAGCGGCGGCAGCGGGAGGCCGCATTAGCTAAAGTGGTGCTTCAGGTTAAGAACAGTTTCAGGTTAAGAATGGACCTTCAGAACGAATTAAGTTCTTAACCCGAGGTACCACGGTAAAGGTAAAGGGACCCCTGACCATTAGGTCCAGTCGTGGCCGACTCTGGGGTTGCGGCGCTCATCTCACTTTATTGGCCGAGGGAGCCAATGTACAGCTTCCAGGTCATGTGGCCAGCATGACTAAGCTGCTTCTGGTGAACCAGAGCAGCACACGGAAACACCGTTTACCTTCCCGCCGGAGCGGTACCTATTTATCTACTTGCACTTTTGTGCTTTCGAACTGCTAGGTTGGCAGGAAAGTACCACTGTACTGCTGTTTTATTTCCAGAGCTGGAGCTCTGAAGGTGGGCCCCTCTGCACCTGTGCCCTGTACATGCAGTCAGTGCTGTTTGTGTCTCGCCCCGACAGAGTTTTCTTCCTGTCTTTGAAGTCCTTCACTAGAGCAGAGCAGAGCATACTTGGGGCTAAAGGATCTCTGTCTGATCCACACCATGAAGAGGTGGTCTTGGGAATACTGACTTCGCCACTATGAAAACTAGGAATTCTGTTTATAAGCAAACCTGCCATTCCCGTGGTTCTAGTTAACATCTTGATAGCTTCATTAAAACAGGGATACATAGCAACCTGATGCATAGATCTAAGCTAGCTGTTTCAAAAAATGTATTGGCATCTGAACACATGTTTACTTGGTCCCTTCTCTGAGGGTTGACTTTATTAAGAGAAGTTGGTTCTCAAATGACAGAGGCCAACTTGAAAGACCTGCCACCATGTTTTAATTTGTCTGGTGTGAAAGTCTGAATGCAAAGGCTTTATAGACAAAAATAGGTATTTGATTCCTGCAGAATTTAGAGATCTCTGGAGAGCATTGTTTAAGTTGATTGGTTTGCAATTATTGATTATTCAGGTACAGTATAAAGAAGTCTTACAGTTGAACTTGCTATACAACATTTGACTTTTGACTTCAGTTTGAAATGGTCTAGTTCCATGCCCCCCATTGCCGTTTTTAAGGATTTAAAAAGTAATCATTAGCTTACATTTGAAAGGGAGTGGTTTTATTAGGAATTTTCATGTTTGAAAATCTGGATAGAGCCATTCCAATTCCTATTAAAAAATTAAGCTTGATGAAGTTCTTTTAAAAGCTTTGAAACCACAAATACTAATACGCTATTACTTGAATTCTCCTTTCATTATGTGCTGCATCATTTTCTCTTAAAGACTCACAGATCACACATTGTGGATATCTTTAATGAGAGACCAATTAACAGGAGTTCCACTTTGCACACTAATTAGAAACTGTCTTCTTTTGGAAATGGTAGCTCAAAGTGAATGTAAGAAGCAGTTATACCTGCTGTTTTAACCCTTTTAAAAGCTGTGCACGAATAGGAGCTACTTCAGCCTTTTTAATAGGACTCTTTTGCAAATTGCACTGTGATCCTTAACCTGCTTGCAGAGAAGTCAGATTTCTTCACTACCAGATTTGTGGTGCTGATGGGCACTCAGGTGCAACCGCCGGCTCCTCTATCAGTTCAGTTTCAGGCACAGCTGCCCTGGTTCTGTTGGGGATGTGTGAGTAGGAAGCCAAACCCTGCATTGCTCTGAATTGGGATATCGTAGGTTTGACCATCTGAATGAGTCAAAGTCTCTATGCTGGAACTGAGAGGCCACAATAAGGCAAGAGTGTCTTGTATTCAGAACAAAAAAGGTTGTACCCAGTTAGGATGGATCTTTGCAGAGCACACGTGAACAAAATTATAATGGGGCAGTTCTCCCTTATTTGCAGCCCTTTTTATTATAAAAAAAAGTATTCTCTGTATACGTAAAACTGGATGGAGCAAAAAGGTCAAAAGTGAGGCTGGATGAATACACAAATACAGTGGTTACATACGCTTCAGGTTACATATGCTTCAGGTTACAGACTCCGCTAACCCAGAAATAGTACCTCAGGTTAAGAACTTTGCTTCAGGATGAGAACAGAAATCGTGCTCTGGCGGCGCGGCAGCAGCAGGAGGCCCCATTAGCTAAAGTGGTGCTTCAGGTTAAGAACAGTTTCAGGTTAAGAACGGACCTCCGGAACGAATTAAGTACTTAACCCGAGGTACCACTGTATAATGAATTAGTGCATTTCCCTTCTTTTTGTCCCAATTACAGTATTAAAATAGGCAGGCAGAGCATTTGACACCTATGTGTGTGTTTCACCCTTTAGTCGCATAGTTTTATACACCTTGCTTTCTCTCCAGCCTGTCATGTTTCATCAGGGCCTCTAGTATGTCAATAAGACCAGGTTGCAAGATAAACTCTCGCAAATGTATCCTTGGAAACGGAGTGCAGTTCAGGCTGTTCATAAAATGTCCTTCGCTGGTCACTAGGTACAAAATGCCTTTTGTCTAGATCTTTCTGGAGACTTCAGTTTCCTCTTAAATGGTTAAATAGTAGGTGCCAGCTGGACCGTCCTTCACAGGTCATCTGAGGTCCATCACAGGGAAGCCAGTGGCTTATCAGAGGTGCTGTCTGTACGGAGCCTCTCAACTGAGTCTAATGAGTTCACAGTGTCAAGATACAGTGGCAGACTTGCTTTATACTGAAGATTCTTCATTGTGCTTTTGGCTCTTTAATGTCATTAAAATTCAGCGTAGCGGCTTTTCTTAAATTTCAGTCATCAGAACACCCAACTTTAGAGGAAGTGTTGAAGGCTCAGCCTGAGAAGCGGGAGGCCATTCTGGATGAAATGAAACAGATCCTGACTCCAATGGCGCAAAAGTAAGGGCAACAATTTAGCATGAGGCGTATCGCAGCCAACTGTGTAGCGCTTCTCTTAAAAGTGTGTTCTCATCCCTTTCAACGTTTCTTGAGATAACTTTGAAACTGTTACATTTTGAATGTAAACACTTAAGCTGGTGAAAGCCCAGCAGATCTTTCCAAGATGACTTATTTAATGTGGGAACATCGAAGGCTCTTCAAAAACAAAATCAGTCCCCAGTGCTTCTTCTTGCCTTTTGGGTCTCTCTTTCTCCTTAAAAAAAGGAGTGGGGAAACGGGGACCCTCCAGAGGTTGATGGGCCCCAAATCCTGTGATCTCTAACCATTGACCATTGGGTTGTGGCAGATGGGACTTGTGGTCTGCTAACATCTGGAGAGCCACGGACTCCCTGCCTGAGAGAGAGCCAAGGAGACACATAGGAACGCAGCTAAGTCCTGTGCACAGATTGGTTCTCTGGCTTGACAACTAGACTGCTCTGGATGCAACTGCAGATGTATCTATAACTTCCGTTACAATTCTCTGCATGTGCAGTTCCATGTCATGGTATTATGTAAGTACAGACTTCTGTTTGTTTCCCCCCTGTTTCATCTTGCAGGGAGGCTGTGATAAAGCATTCGTTGGTGCATAAAGTCTTTCTGGACTTCTTTATCCATGCTACCCCAAAACAGAGATCGGTAAGTATTGGCACAGCTGTGGGTTTTGATCTGGTTTCATGTTAACAAATAAACAGTACAAGTGCATGCCAGTCGTGTCTACTCTGCAGAGCTGTGCCTCTTAGCAGCTCATGTGCCTCCTCCGCTTGCTGGATTAGGAATCTGAAGCATAACGAAGGCACTTGAAAGGATCCGCATGGTCTTGATGGGATGCGACCCTTCCCACTTCCTGGCACAACTTGCCAGGGCTGAATCAGGGTTCTCAACTCTTGGTTTCTCCCAGCTGCATTTGCATACCTGAAGTTAGACATTCTTCCTTATTAAATGCTGGTAGCCTTGTGATGATTGTGACCAGAGCACACTGTTCTTTGTTGTGCCAGTGGCCTCGGGCTCTTCTCTTTAGTTGCTCTTGTGCTACTCTGGTTCTGAGAATTTGAAATACTTTCCATTCCTGGTTGTAAGGAAAGATCATGCAGGCCCACAGAGCTGATCAGAATAATACCATTTATATTATGGTAGTTGATTGTGTTAAATTCATTAAAACCATCTCCTTAAATCTGTCTAGGAAATGATTGAGTCAATCAGAGAATCTGTAATCTACTTGGCACACACGCACGATGGAGCCAGAGTCGCCATGCATTGCCTGTGGCACGGGACCCCCAAGGTTTGTATGCAGAGTCGCTGGTCCGTGTGGATCAAATGAGAATTGGTGAGACCTTTCTAAAAAGTATCACTGGGGAGCCTTTTTACCTCGCTACTTAGCTGTGCCTGACTTTGACAAATGTGATTGTGAGACATAAAAGAATGGAAATGCCCAACCCTTTCGTTAGAATTAGTATCTAAAAGGTACTAAGGAGGCTTTATGACTAGCCTTGCGCCTCAAATGGAATGACAGTGCTTGTCATGGTGCCTTGGCAAGCATGCTGAAAATTCAAAGAGAGAGAGTGGTGCCTTCACTACGTAAATGCTTGAAGCTGAGACTTGTACATAAGCTGAAGTGCTGTCAGGATCTCTTCCAGAGCTTTCCCAAAATACTGAAGACTTACAGGCTGGTTGCAGCACCCAGCTTGCTTATTTTGCATCCCATAGGGCAGGGATGTCCAAGTGGTCAACTGCGATCGACAGGTCGATCCCCTGGGGCTAGCAGTAGATTGCGGGCTTATTTTCCTTGGGGGGGGAGGAGAGCATCTGTCCCCACCCACTCGCTGTGTCCTTGATTTGCGCACGATTGCAAAGATGGAAGAGGGAGTTACGTCAGCCAGGTTTTTTACGTGATTAGTAATGTCTGCCGTTTCCCCCCACCCAAAGAAGCAGAACTATGGGGTTTCCCCTTAAAAAGCTGAACAACTTTGGTTTGGCCTCCTAAAAAAACTTGACAGCTTTGGCTTGCTACCATAAAAAAAGCTTGACAACATTGGTTGTCAGTGGGTAGATCACTGCTAGTTTTCTCCCTGGGAGTAGATCGCAGTCTCTTGGGAGTTGGATGTCCCTGCCATAGGGAGTTAAAATGCCTCTTTGTGGAACATCGAAAGGTGTCCAAGCCCATCAGCGAAGAGAGGAGAGATGGGAGAAGAAGGTCTTCCTCTGTGTCTGCAGTGCTCTTCCTCTCCCTGGATTCAGGGGTGCAACAGGGCCGCGGTCCCAGTCTTTTTCCAGCATGTCTCAGCTCGCTAAGCATGCTGCCTTGACCTGCTGTGAATTGCTGAGAAGAGATTGCATGTTGTAGTTGAACTGGACAAGGGGAGGTGAAGAGACGATAAACAGCAAAAACAGAATGAGGTGAGGAGGCGGGAGCAGAGATGAGATTACAGAGAAATATGGAGAAAGGGGGGCAGTTAATAGAGAGCAGAATGGGGAGGGCGGGGGGAGAAATGGGATATTGCATGACGTACTTTAACAGTCATCTGCAGGGCGGCTTTCCATCCTTTATATAGAAGTGGGGTTCAAAAGGATTTCTAGCTTCTTAAGGACTTTGGCCTCCTCCAAATGGGTATATTTGCTGAAATGTTGCACATTCTGAAGTCAGAAACCCGACATTATGCATCGGCTCTGCGTTCATTTTAAAGCTTGTTGGCCTCACACACTAATTTATTGCTTTTTCTCATTTCTCTTGTCAGGACAGAAAAGTCATTATGAAAACCATGAAGACTTATGTTGAAAAAATAGCTAATGTGGGTATTTTTAAAGATGTGTTTGGTAATTTTGAGCAGTGGAATCCTGTGCATATATACTCAGAAGCAAGTCTGTCTTAGGAGTGTGGCTTAAAAAAATCACTGTTGTGGCCTTATTTTCAATTGGAACTGCATGGATTGAGAAGTTTTATTCTCAAGTGTTCAAGCTTATGTATGAAACATCAATATACATGACTTTAAAGAAGAGATTTGAACCTAGACAAAAAAGCGAATTCCATAGCAAAGAGCCAAAAATAGAAGCAGGACTTCTGTGCAGCTGAGATACACATTCACTTCTGTTGAAAACTTGTGTTTGTGACATTTGGCATGACTAAAACAAATTTGTGTTCTACTGAGCTTGATGCCAAATAAGACTTTATTCTGTGGGATAGTTCTTCATTTGAAATGGCTCTGCTTTACACAGAAACAACTGAGGGATGATGACGGGGCCAGGTTTTTGTTTTGTTAATACAGCATTCCCCACAAATGAAACCTTAAGCACATTTACTCAGATGTAAGTCAGAGTTAAGTGAGGCTTCATTCCCAGTAATTGTGCATAAGAATTAGTAGGATGGAACTTGTTATTATGTGAGATGAATAGTCATTGTTGATCTTTAGCAAATGAAATTGCTGGAACATGTTGGACCAGCTGATTGGTTAATTGGGCTTCTATGTCTTATGATGTTCTTGCTTTCTGGTTCCTATTTCAGGGCGAATTCTCACACTTAGTTTTGCTGGCGGCATTTGACTGCATTGATGACACTAAACTTGTGAAACAGCTAACTATATCTGTAAGTAGTCTAACTTCCTAAAATTCTCAAGATTTCCCGTTTCACTTAGTAACAAGGTGTAAATTACACTGGAAACGCTCACGTGTTTTTAGGCCTGGTTTTCAAACATTTCAAGTTTATTTTCTTGTAAGACAAAACTAGCTTCATTGTGGTGGTTTTGCTGTTGCCTGGAATGCCATCGCATGCTCCATTTACTCACTGCTTTGATTTGAGATGGTATGTGTGCTGGAAACTCTCAAGCTATGCTGAATCGCTTGGCTACCTAGTGAGTGATTATGCAAAGAATTTAAATATTCCTCCCGGGGCAATACAAAATACATGATACTTCAGCTTGCACCATTTCAGACTATATGATAAATTTCAAGGTCCAATCTATAAAGATAATGGTAAAGGGACCCCTGACCATTAGGTCCAGTTGTGACTGACTCTGGGGTTGCGGCGCTCATCTCGCTTTACTGGCCGAGGGAGTCGGCGTACAGCTTCCAGGTCATGTGGCCATCATGACTAAGCCACTTCTGGCGAACCAGAGCAGCGCACGGAAACGCCGTTCATCTTCCTGCCGGAGCGGTACCTAATTAACTACTTGCACTGGTGTGCTTTCGAATTGCTAGGTTGGCAGGAGCTGGGACAGAGTAATGGGAGCTCACCCTGTCGTGGGGATTTGAACCACCGACCTTCTGATCGGCAAGTCCTAGGCTCTGCGGTTTAACCCACAGCACCACCCGCGTCCCTTATCTATAAATATACACCCAGTCAAAAACAGGGTGTTCCAGCACATGGCTCTTCTGTTCCCCTCCCCTACATAGAATCACAGAACTGTAGAGTTTGAAGCATCCCAGGGATCATCTAGTCCAACCCCCCGCAAGGCGGGAGGAGCAAAGCTGTGGTTCTCCAGGAGCCTGCTTGTTTGTTGTAATGGTTCTAGGGGTTGCTTGTGCGTAAGTTGCCGCCACTCCTGGCTAGGTTACCTGGTTGAACCCTTTCAGTCTGGACAGCCCTTCACTTCGTGGCTGTTTCCGTCGCTGGCAGAATCCGTCAGTGGGCGTTTCTTGAACGTCTTCCAGCAAAGAAGTTCTTTGACGCCAAGTCTCCTCCTACTCTCCCTGCACGGAAGTCTTTTGCGCAGGGAGGGTGTGGGCAGCGGAGGACCCGTGCTCTCCCCGCTGGTCTCCGGCGAGGAGTCCTGGAGCCTCCTCTCCGATTCCCCCATCTGCCCCCCTTCCGCACTGGTGTTACGCTGATTTCCTTCCCCAGCAGATGGGCTGCCTCTCTCCCTACTGGGACCCTCTCCGGCATCCCCCCGGAGCCTTCCCTCTGCCTCTGGCTCCGATGGCAGTTCCCTGACATTTGTGCTTAGCCATGGTTTGGGTTAGCATTACACGCAGACCATGATTTTGTCATGTAGAATCTAGGTCTCATGTGCATTGAATTCTTTGGCAAGTTTATAACTGCAAAATGCACCCAAAGAGGTCTCCACATCGTTCATAGAAGGTGGTAACGCTGCATGAATCTATTGACAGCTACTTCATTAAAATAAGGAACGTGAACGTCTTTTGCAATATTTCATCACTATTTCCCAAACTATCCTCACCTCTCTGTCTAATAAGTGCAGCGTTGCCACCTGTGTTAGATTAAATGGATGAATCCGTCTTCAGGCAACGTCAAAGGGCATGGTTCTGTCATGACTTCATCTGCCTCGGGCTTCTGTGCAAAATAGAGAGCACTGGCTGGAAGTAGGCTGGAAGTCAGGCAGCAATCACATGCTGGAGCCTTGTAGGAACGTGTTCATAGAAAAAGTTAAAATAGATGTCTTGTTAGACTTTGCACATGGGATGAACACCTTTCCTCTAACTTGAGAATAAAATAAGCATTGATGAACAAAGCTGGACTCCTCAAAATAATTTTGCCATTAATCCACATCTAGAAAGTTTATACTAATTGTACCTGCAGATATGCTTAAAGGTGTTTTCCAAATATATACACTCTCCCCTTTCTAAGCATGCAGAAATAAAAAGAGAAGAATTACTCAACAATACAAGGGAAGGAGGTGGAAGGGATGGCTACTGTCTGTCTAGTGCACATGGTTAAGTCAGTTTTTGTCTGTGTTTGGGATGAACATCCCTACATGGGTGTATTGCATGTATTACAGCAGCAATGAAAACTATGAGCCAAGATTGTGATCCCTCTTCAAGTAACTAAAAATGAAATTGTTTGTTGAAAACAACCCTCCACTAACAATGCTTTTCCTCTTCTTTTAGGAAATTAGCGATTCCTTAACCAGCATTGTAAATAACAAATATGGAAGGAAAGTCCTCTTGTACCTGTTAAGTCCCAGGGATACTGCATATTTCTCACCAGCGATAATCAAAATCCTGGAACAGGGTGATGGAAATGCGTATAGGTAAGCAGAAAATGCCATTTCCACAGTTTTGTGGACGTCCAAATTTAACATTGTCTGCCAGTTGTGCAGAGAAGCAGTTATTTGAACGAAAGGAAACTAGCAGAACAGGGCTTTCCCCGTGGCATTTCTGTTAACAAGAGTGGAGGCTGGAGAGGAAGGCTATGAGATGATCGTGTGTTCACACTGCTTGTGTACATTTGCATCTGCTCCCAGGGAGTGGGAGTGGCTGGCTGCACCCAGGTAGAAATGTCTTGCATTGAGCACACGTTTACCCTGCTGCATCTTAGAGTGGCTAACCCATGATTTAAACACAATAAATATGGCTAGAAATACTGTATTTTTCACACCTAGTTTTAAGAGGAGGAAAACAAGAAAAAAATATTCTGAACAAAACAGTGAATGTATGATTTTTGTGGTTCATGCTGTGGCCACAGACATGTGATCTGATGGTGAATTTGGGGTGACCCAATGCAAAAATCCAGAGGATCCCTGTGGATCCGTGCTTTGTAACCACGTTTTTGCACCATTGCGGCCCCACGCAACAGTGAGTGTGTGATTTTTTTGGTACAGGATGTAGCCATGGACATGCTATGTGATCTGATGGTGAAATTGTGGTGACGCAATGTAAAAATCCTGAGGATCCATGGGCTTTTACCTCCCCCCTCCCAGGCAGCCTCAGCTAGTGTCCCTTATCTTTCTTCCGATTCCACCGATCAGCTGTTTCCTTTCAACACTCCCTTCCCTCTTGTTTGCCTTAGTGAAGTGTCTTTTCCTTAGCAGTTTTTTGCTCCTCCTTTTCTTCTAATTTCTCTCCTTATTGCTTTAGTCTTCCTGTTTTCCCCCTTTGCAAGTTTGCTGTCTTTACCTCCCCACTCCCAGGCAGCCTCCTTTATCTCTAGCGTCCCATATCTCTCTCCCCGATCGGCAAACGACCAGTGGCTTTGTTTCAACACCCCCTTCCCTCTTTTCCAAAAAAAAAAAAAAAACATGATCTGCTTTTTGCCCCTGGGCAATTCGGCTCCAGGGACCACGCTTTTGCTCCATAAGACGCACAGACATCTCCCCTTACTTTTTAGGAGGAAAAAAATGTGTCTTATGGAGGAAAAAATGCGTACTCCAGACACAAAAAAAGGAAGCTGCCCTCGTTGTCACAGTATGTGCCGCCCCCTGCGCATCCCCCCCCCCACAACAGGTGGAAGGTCCCCTCCTGAAATACACCATCTGTGAATAAGGGAACCATAACTGGTTTCTCTCTACGAGGGCCACATGCAGCCACCATGAACTGTGTGCGTGTGGCAGCTTGTTTCTCCATCCCTTGCAATTATGGCACTTGCCTCGGCCCCACGTGTAGCCCCCCCCCAAAAAAACAGTGCTGGTTCTCAGAAAGGGGCCTCTCTGTGCAGATGCAGCCAGGCTTGTCCCCCTCAGTGGCAGGTGGGCGAGGGTCTGCTATTAATGTGAACAGGACTAACCGGGGGTGTTTTGATGATTTCCTGAAGGTTAATCCTCAGACCCAGCTATTTCTTAAGGGATGGAAGGAATCTCGGCATGGAGCTCCCATACCTCTCAGCTACGATGTAAAGAAGAACAGTTCTGCATGCTTATTTTGTGCTTGTCGAACAGCTCCCTCTCATCGCAACATTGCCACGTGTATAATCACTGATGCTTCTGTGGCATTCCGAATTGAGGTGTAAAAGCGTAACCAATTTTCCATTTATGCAGGTTATATTTAGTGCGTTCTGGGGAGAAAGCAAGAGGGTTATGTTTGGATTTTAAATTGGACAATTTGGAGTGACTGGATTATGTTGTACCAAACCAAATCCTGTCAGTAAAAGAGCTGCTTTTTATTCCAACAGTAAAAAAGATGTAGATGTTCGCCGCCGTGAACTTCTGGAAGCTGTTTCTCCCGCCTTGTTAAAGTACCTGAACGAACATGCTGAAGAAATGGTGATGGACAAGGCAACGTTCATTGTGGTGACGGGGATCCTCAAGGCGGCCGTTGGCGACGTCCAGCCAGCTATGAAGGCCATTGCTGGCCTTGCGGCAAGAGAGATGGTTCCAGGGGGCAAAGATGGAGAGGTAACTGTGCCTGAAAAGGAGAGTTATGAATTGGGGGCCCCTCTCGGGGGGGGGGCCCTCCCTGGGATCTGCTGCAGTTTGGCTATCAAATTGGGATAAACCAATTTATCCTGCTTTAAGCACCAGACTACAGCAAAGGGCTTGTCGAGTCTCATGCAGGATCCTGGGATCCAGCTGGAAGGAACTGCATAATAATTCTTCCATGCCGAAGGAGTGATAAGTAGATAATGAGATTTTTTTAAGCACAATTTTTGGATCATTTTTAAATGATAAGGAGCAAATTGTTGGGCTGTTTCCAGAACTGCAGCTCCACTTGGCAGCAGGCTTTGTGCAGGCAACATAACGTCCTCTTTCTCTCTTGTAACCCTCTGCCCTTGCTCAAAACCAGGCCTGGGGGCCCCTCTGGAGAAGGTTTACAGGGGTGGGGGTGAAGAAGGAACAGAAGCCCCATCGTGCAAGTGGAACTCGGCTCATGCAGCGTTGGGTAGAACCCATTATTTTTAACCTGTTCCTGAAACTTAGGATAGCATCGTTTCTTGTAGGTTCAATGAGGTTGTAAATGTTCTAGCTTGGAGTAAGTAGACTACTTTTGTGGTTTTACAGCTGTGTGAACCACTGACTATACTATGCCAAATATACAATTTATTTCCATAATTTCAGCGTGTGGCATATTTTGTCACTTGCCTAAATGGTACTTTCCTACAACCTTGGAGCACACTGGCATTTTAGGAACGCATTTGGAGAAAAGAAGCTGAGGGCATTGCATATAATTTATACCCAATATCTTAAATTTTGTATTGGTATATCTGCTTGTAACGTCATTGTAAGCACTTGGCAGATAAAACTTTTGCGTATTTTAACCACCTAAAATATTTAATTCTGCAGCACTAAAATAGCTTAAGAAATCAAAAGGCAGGAAAGATAGCTAGTTAATGAAGTGAAAGTAAGATGATGGGTAGCTTAAATTTAGTAGAAACTCCAGTGCTTAATGTCTAAACAAACAGCCAGGCCTCTAAACTTATTTAAATGTTCTGAATGGCTTTCCATTTGGCCACCCCTGATTACTTAACGTACCACTTAGTCATGTGGAGAAAACAGATTTTGTTTGTAGGCAGCATTTCTAAATATGCCTGAGCCTTGATCTGATTCCTGGCATTTTGAAAGGCACAGATTGTGATACAGCGAGGGAAGTAAAAAGCACTGCAGGGACTTGACTTTTCCTGTTCTTTTCAAAGCTTCATATTGCAGAGCATCCAGCAGGTCACCTGGTTCTGAAGTGGCTGGTTGAGCAAGACCAGAAAATGAAGGAGAGCGGCCGGGAAGGTATGCTAGTAATTCTGCAAAAGACAGTGGAGTCACTCGTCACAGTCTGTCTAAATGCATAAGGGACAACGTGGGAGGGATGCAAAGGCTCGTCTGCACTAACTGTTAACCTTGAAACGCTTTGCTTGAAGTGTTTAAATGCATGCTTCCGCCCTGGAAGCGTCCAGGAGATTTTATAGACTTCGCATCATCCAAGCTTAAAAGCAGCACAGCTTGGAAGGAGCTCTCCTTCACCCTTAGCGGGCCAAACAGCTGTCATGTCTGTGGCAGTGCAACCCTATATACCTGCTCCGAAGTAAGGCCCTCTGAGTTCAGTGGTCCGTGATCCCAGGAATGTACTTAGAGGATTGCATCCTAAGTTCCATTAATTGGGCCTCTTGTGTACTACTTCTGTGGAAGTCGGGGGCTGGATACGGAAGGGATGTTGCTGACAGGAGTCTATTTGTGCAGCTAATAGAGAGATCGCCTAGTATTCTCTGCTAGTGCGATCCAAGAGTTTGGTTGTTGCACTTGCAGTGCCAGGTGAGTTCAGGCACTGCTGCTGGTGGGGGAGATTGGGGGGCACAGGAGAAAGTCAACTCAAGGCAAATGGGTTCTAAACAAATTGCCGTCACGCAGAGTATAATCTCTGTCACCTACAGCTGCAGTTGATTTGAGCTTGATAATGCACTTTCCCATTTGAGCCTATGAATTTGTACTAGGGTGGGGGTGGTTTTGTGTCCCCACCAACCAGTACCACTCACAATTTTTTCAAATCCTTACCTGCTTGCAAAGCCCCCTTGTTAAACCGACTGAAGTTTCTGGACATTTTCCTTATTTTGCAATATATCAGACTTGGAAGGGTCCCCAGTGGTAATCTCGTCCGGCCCCCTGCAGTGCATCCACGAGCATGGCAGGTCCTTTCTATGCAAAGAACTGTGGGGGTATTTTAAGCTCTTGGTGCTGTGAAATATGGAACTGCCCCACTCTTCCATAACTGGTTTCAGTTTGTCACAGCGGTGCCCACATCGGAAATAGCTCTTGCCATCCTGTCCATTAAATTGAGATAGAGGATTCTGCTGTTACAGTCTCGATTATTTCTTAGCATCGCTCAGAAATTAAGGCCTGGCTATTACAAATGTGGGACGCGGGTGGCGCTATGGGTTAAACCACAGAACCTAGGACTTGCTGATCAGAAGGTCAGCGGTTTGAATCCCCGCAACAGGGTGAGCTCCCATTGCTTGGTCGCTCCTCCTGCCATCCTAGCAGTTCGAAAGCACATCAAAGTGCAAGTAGATAAATAGGTACCTCTCCGGCAGGAAGGTAAACGACGTTTCTGTGCACTGCTCTGGTTCGCCAGAAGTGGCTTAGTCATGCTGGCCACATGACCCGGAAGCTGTACGCCGGCTCCCTCGGCCAATAAAGCGAGATGAGCGCCGCAACCCCAGAGTCGTCCACAACTGGACCTAATGGTCAGGGATCCCTTTACCTTTATTACAAATGTATTGAATAGTCAATGTTTCTGAGGTGGTCTGTGAATATACAATTTACAAGTGTTAAAACCCCTTTACGAAAAGTTTTAAATGTGTTTGTGTGGTGTCTAACCTGGTCTTTATTTTTAACAGAATGTTTTGCAAAAATACTCGTAGAGCACGTGGGCATTGATCTTCTGAAGACCTGGGCAAACGTCAATCGTGGTGCGATTATTCTGTGTCGGTATGTACCGCATTTAATGACTGAACTAGCAGTAAAATGCTGCATATGCTTTAGGCAACAAAACAGCTTCATTGTGCTTTGTTACTTCCCTGTTCTTTCTTTCTTATCTGCTACAGTCATAGATGCCTTATGCTGGTGTTCCGTTTGCAGTCGGGATGTAGCCTTTGCTTGACTAGTTAAGCATCACTGCATTGCTTTAAAATCTGAATCTTTTTCCTTGCTTTTTGCTAGCCTGACCAAAAAGTGCCAGGAAATCCCTTCTGTGCAGTACTCTTCACCTGGAATTGCTTTTAAAAGACTTCCCACGGGTTTCTAATACCTCGTCCTGTTGCGCCATCTCGTGTTTCAAGGTGTTATTTGGTTTATCTTTAGAAAGCAACAAGCGTTTATATTCAGGAGCAACCGATGATTGCCATTTGTATGGTAATTCTACCTACCTCAGTGAGTCCACACCATAGAGGTTGCCCCTTCAGGGCGTATAATTTAGCCAGCATTGACTGAGAACATGAGCGCGAGATGCATCGTAGCGGGAGCAATGGGGCTCCTCTTACTCTGCTGTGTGCATCTCAAAGTCTGCACTGAGGAGGGGATGGGGAGAGAGAGAAGTGAAATCCTGCTGCAGAAATACCGTATTTTTCGCTCTATAGGACGCACTTTTCCCACTCCAAAAAGGGGAAGTGTGTGTGCGTCCTATGGAGCGAATGCAGGCTCCTTGGCTTCCGCGATAGCTACGCGTTGCTTTCGCTGAAGCCTGGAGAGTGAGAGGGGTCGGTGCGCACTCGCGCACCAAAGTCTTTGGAGCTCAGCGTGAGGTCCCGCTGCGCTCCAAAGGCTTGAGGTGGCTATCCCTGAAGCCTTTGGAGCGCAGCGGGACCTCGCACTGCGCTCCAAAGGCTTCGGGTTCCTTTCGCTGAAGCCGGGAGAGCAAGACTCTCCCGGCTTCAGCAGAGAGGGAGAGCTGCGCAGCGCCCCTTCAGCAAAGCGGGAGGAGAAATGGAAGGGGCTCCGTTTCTCCTGCCGTTTTGCTGAAGGAGCGCTGAGCTGAGAGGGGGAGATTTTTTTTTTTCCTTGTTCTCCCCCTCTAAAACAAGGTGCGTCCTATGGTCGGGTGCGTCCTATAGAGCGAAAAATATGGTAGATTCTCATTGGGCAAGCAGGTGGGCCCCCTTGGGTGTCACCCAGAGTGATGCTGCAGCCCTTTTTGAACTGTTCCCTTTCCATCGTTGGCTCACACCTGGAGCAAGCAGCTCAAAAGGAGCCGCTTTGCTTGTTTTATGGTACTGCGTTTGGCAGCCCAGTTAAACGGAAGTATTTACAGCCCCCTCCTCGCTCACAAAAGTGTCTTAACCATAATTGGTGGCACATGAACGACTTGTGCTAATGAGCCCCTGCTTTTGTGTGCAGAAATTCCCTTTCACAGCAAATCCGCCAAAGATGTTTTCAAGTTGGGTCTTAATTTCTGCCTTGCCTTAATTTGGCAGCCCAGCTCCTGATGTTGATCACTATGGCAACGTGTACCGTTAAATGAAAGCGATCGGCGGACGCGTTCAGTGCATCACAGAAACGGAGGAATGGAAGGGAACTAAATGCCACATCTTCCTGCCCTCTAGAACTAAAACAGGCTCCTTAATTGCTCCCTCTATTAACTTGCCCCCTCTTTTCCCAAAGCAGATAGATGCCTTCAGGTCTAAGGGGTCAGCTGGTAAAAGCAAACTGAAAGGGCACAAATCAGCAAAGCTGCTGGTGGAGGGACAGTTGAAACTGAAGCCCTCAAGTGACTATCTCCTCTGACATCTGTAAACGGATCTGGCCCTTTCTGCATAAGTCCTTGCTTTCCAGTACCCCATCTCGTAATTCACCGCCCCCATTTTTAGTGCTTCTTCTGACACAAAGAAAAATAACCTCCCTGACTCTCTGGGTCACTACAAATACAGCAGGCTTAAATCAAGCGTCTGCCGATAGGTTTATTATATTAATGTGGAGTTTTAACGCTCAGCTGCTGGCTTTCTAATATAGTTCTATAGGGATTTTTGCACGACACTTTGGAACAGATCCCTTGCATTTGACAAGCACACTTAATTCCTTTGAAATCTCTAATCCCGCATGCAGATGTTGCATAAAGATTTGGGAAGAGCTCTTTCAACCTTTGCTGTGAAGTTTTCTTCTTCTACAGAGATGTGGGAAATCCTGGTATAGAATGGCTGAGTTGCTCTGCTAAAAAACGCTGAACTTTGCTTAGAATGTGTATATTCCCATTGTCGTGCAGCCCTCTTCAAGTACGGCTGTCGAGTGTGCTTTAAACGAGTGATCCGATTTTTGATTCACATAAGATATTTGGCCAGTCTTCGGTGCTTCTTGGTGTTCAGCTGCATCTCAAATGTTTCCTTTTCCATTTTTAGATTCCTAGTCTCCCTTCCTTGCTTTCAGTGGAATGCTGTAGCAGCTTAGCATGGGCTGTCATTGACTGAGCAGCAGCTTTTCTGAAAGTCATACTAGTTTTCAAATGGATCTCTGTGTGTGCGCGCATATGCATTAGTTAAAGGTAAAGGTAAAGGTACCCCTGCCCGTACGGGCCAGTCTTGACAGACTCTAGGGTTGTGCGCTCATCTCACTCTAGAGGCCGGGAGCCAGCGCTGTCCGCAGACACTTCCGGGTCACGTGGCCAGCGTGACGAAGCTGCTCCGGCGAACCGGCACCAGCGCAGCACACGGAAACGCCGTTTACCTTCCCGCTATAAAGCGGTACCTATTTATCTACTTGCACTTAAGGATGCTTTCGAACTGCTAGGTGGGCAGGAGCTGGGACCGAACGACGGGAGCTCACCCCGCCGCGGGGATTCGAACCGCCGACCATGCGATCGGCGAGTCCTAGGCGCTGAGGTTTTACCCACAGCGCCACCCGCGTCCCATCATGCATTAGTTAGTAGATAATAAAATTTCAAGATTGTTATACTGCAGCACAATGCATGAACTGCAGCGTGATGAGCAGGTGGGTCCCAAGGCAGACCCTCCAGGTAAGCCACAGAGGAAGAGTCAGGCCAGGCCAGTTCCTCCGTGACCATAGAACCCTGGAATCGTAGAGTTGTGGAAGGGACCCCAAGGGCCATCTAGTCCAACCCCCTGAAATGCAGGAACCATGTTGTGTTTCTTTGCTGCCACGCCCCTGTTGCTGCTGCTGGTGAGGCAGGGGATGGAGGAAACTTCTGCCGCTGCTCCTCTGGGAAGCCGCGAGAAAAGGCAGCATTTTAAAGCACAGCCTTTTCCCTTGCCTTTCCAGAGCAGCAGCTGCACTCCTCTTGACACCCCCACCACTGGCAGGGGGGCAGCAGGGTGGGGGCTGAAGGGAAGAAAACATTTCTCCCCTTTGTCATCATCCCCAGCCCCCGGCTGCTCCCTGTATTGCTGCCACCATAGAGGGGGTGCAGAGTGGTGTGAGGGGCCTGTTGGTGAGCAACACAAGCAGAGGCGCAGCCCATAATTTAAGGTTACCAGATGTCCCCGGATTTACAAGTCAGTCCCCTGACAAAATCCTACCATTTCTATTGAAGTTGAAAAGTGTCCCCAGATTCATTGGAAAAAATCTGGTAACCTTATCATAATTCATTGCAGGATCTGCAGGGCAGCACGGCTTGGGGCAGTATCCTGACAGGATTCGAAGCATGAGCTTGAAATCTGTGGGATCTAGGTACAGATTCAGCCCGCCCCTCCTGCCCTCCGGAAGAGAGGCCAGTTTCTCCTTTGGGGTGACACCAGGGCACAGAAAGGGAACGTGAACTTGTCTCTCTGCTCAAGTCACCAGCTGGCTTCCTACATCTTTGGCTTCCCTTCCCCTAAGATTAATAGCAAGCCCCAAGAGGCACCAGGCGTCCTGGATGTGCCCATTGCCCCTGCTTAGCAAGAGACAGTTCATCTCTAGAAGGGGCAATGGCGGGGGGTGGGGGAAACTGCTGCAATATCTGTTCTGGCGGGGCACATTTCCACCTTCTCTCTGGGGCTGCTGCACCTGGTTCTTGCCTGTGTTTGTTACCAGGGTGCAAAACTGTTGTAATAATAATAATAATTTATTATTTATACCCCACCCATCTGGCTGGGTTTCCCCAGCCACTCCGGGCGACTTCCAACAAAGTATTAAAATACTGTGGTCTGTTAAACATTGAAAGCTTCCCTAAAGAGGGCTGCCTTCAGATGTCTTCTAAAGGTCTGGTAGTTGTTCTTCTCTTTCACATCTGGTGGGAGGGCGTTCTGCAGAATGGGCGCCACTACTGAGAAGGCCCTCTGCCTGATTCCCTGTAACTTGGCTTCTCGCAATGAGGGAACCGCCAGAAGGCCCTCGGAGCTGGACCTCAGTGTCCGGGCAGAGCGATGGGGGTGGAGACGCTCCTTCAAGTATACTGGACCAAGGCCATTGTGGGAGTTTATTGGGATAGTGGCCTGACATGCATGCCAATGTTGAATTCAGAAATGCTTCCTCTGATTAGCAGGTTTTTTCATCCGCTCCCAAACGCCCCCCAAAAGATCCCAAATAGTGGATAAGGTGAAACTAGAGGCAGTTCTTTAGGCTCGCGGTGCTTACAATTCCTGCTTCCCCCTGGGAAACTGCCCTGGGGGGTTAGGGGGTGATCTGGGAGAGAAGGGGATCTGGTGCGCTGATCTGCAAGGGGCCCTTGTGGAGCGGACTTTCACCTCGCTTCCTGCCGCCCTTCTTCCAGCGAGGTCCTCTGCTAGCTTGGAGTCAGTTCCACAAATGGAAGGAGCTCTTCTGCTCAGGCCAGGGCAAAGCAGGATCTCTCATGTACCAAGGCATTAAAGGCATGCAAACTCCGCAGCCTGCCGCTTCAAACTAACAATGCTGTGCTTTTTGGATAAGGCAGAACAGTTTGACTCCCTTGCCATCCTGCTTTAGGTCACATTGAGAAACAGATTTTTAATCACTCCGCAAGCCACATTAATTCTTCTCCCATTCTGTTTGGTTTGGCAACATAATCCTTATTATGTATCTAAAAAAAAACCTGCAAGGCGGGGTGTGTGTGCTCATTTAATCAGAAGGTTATGATAAAAGTAACATTGCAGTTCGAAATGAATCTGCCACTCCAACTTCCGATCAAGGCACAGGGCTCCTTTGTCAAATGTGAGGCTGCCACTCGCTAACTGGGATACAGAAAAAGTTCTCCAAACTGGTCTGTGTGGTTTTCCCTGGAACTATGCCTGGATCTTCGTTTGCAGTTGAGTTTTTGCCCTATTATTAATACTACTGTCAGTGCAGACATTTTCTCCTTAAAACCATTTTCCTTGGTGAATTAAAAGTAAGATACTTGCAAGCTTTTTTCCTTTTTTGCAGTTTTGAAGAACAATGATTTATATTTTGTAAATTCTTTGGCTGCTCACTTTCCTGTGTATTCTGACAGCCCAGTGTCCATGTTAGCCCCTGTTGAGATGGCCAACGTCTAAATTAAATGCTTCAGAATTTAAGAAAATAAACTGCTGCTATTTGCTATTAGGCAATTATCCCAATGGATGCTTTGACAAAGCAGATGGACTGCCAAGCATTGACTTCTCTTTCTGCTTGTCACATTTCATTCCGATTGTAATTCTGATTTTTGATATTTTCTCTTTGTTTATAGGCTTCTTCAGAGCTCCGATCAGGAAGTGGCAACAGAAGTAAAAGCCGGACTAAAAAGTATTATTCCAAAGCTTAAAAAAAGGACTAAAGATGGCACAGCAGCAGGAAAGGCACTGCTGGAGAAATTATCGTCATAACCTAAAGAAGTTATTAAGTGGACAACTTTTCTGTTTGTGGAAGCGAATCTTCCTTTTAATACATCTAAAGGACAGGTTTTTGGGGTAAAGATGAGTTAACCTTTTTTAAAAACAACACAACACACAATGTGTCAGTAAGCACTTAGGCTTTTTCAGAATGTTTGGTTATCTTTTTTCTCTTCTTTGGCATCAGTTTAATTGTCCCTGGAGGGGAAGATCTAGCCAGGCAGCTGAAAACTATATTACCATGTGCCTTCCTTCCTTCATCATTTTAGTCCCCTTGTCCACATTCAGCTCCAGGCAGCAACTGCTTCCCCCTGTCTCTTCTCCCCACCTTTGGTCTCCCATCGTTCCAGCCACCTGCTTGGCTTTCCTCCTTTTGACTGCCAACCTTTCCTCTAATGCTTGCAGATCTGCATTCCAAATTCCCCTTCTGCCTCCAAGTTCCTCCTTTTCATTGGTTGCCTGCTTCCCAGTCCTCCCACTCCGCTGTCTCTGCCACTGGTGCCACGGCTGCTGCGCGTTTTCCGTCTCGATTTCAGGTAAAAGGAGCCCCACTTTAGCCAAGAGCTCTTCAAGGCCAGAGCTATGAGATGGACTGGAATGCTCCTTAGTGGGAGAGTGGTGTTCGCTTACAACACACTCGGAGTCTGAAACCTGAGTTTACTCAGTTGTCACAGTAAACTCTGGTTCTCCTTAACCAGGGAAGGGAGAGCTAAGGGCAACGGGAGGCCAAGGAAGGACATGTGCTGGTGATTGCCCAAATAATCAAGGAGCATGACGCTTGCACTAAGTGAATAGGCTTCCTCTAGGCTTGCAGGTGGTTCATGTTTAAAGTCCTTCTTCACTCTGTTGCCAAAAAAATCCTCCCAATCTCAGCAGAAGAAAAACATGCTGTTTCTATGGAAACACCTTTTTAAACAATGCTGAACACAGCTCCTAGATTTCTAAAAAGATGAGTTTGGTGGAATAACTGTTATTAGCAGTGTTCTTTTATGGAATAAAGTATTTGCTTTCTTGAATCTGAAGGTATGTGGACTGTTAATGAACTTGAATGGTAAGGCTAAAAACTAGTTCGACGTTTTCCCTGCAATTTGGCTGACACCTTCGGTGTGCCGTACTCCAGTTAGGACTAATCATGCATAGGTGGCAACACGTGACTCTCCTCCCTCTTTGCCATAATTCCCTGGAGGAAAATTGCTTTACTCAGTGGACAGAGGAGAACGCCTGGCTTTAATCCCGATACTTCAGCTGGAGCAATTCAATTCCACTTGAGTCCAAAAGAAGCTTAATTGGCACTCACACATATGAAATAACACAGTGGTTTTAGAATTAATAATGTGAAAACATTATCTTGCAGACCGTAGTGCTGCAAGTACTGTATATTTCCGGGTATAGCACGCCCCCCCCCCCCCCGTGTATAAGACGACCCCTATTTTTTGGGAGGAAATGGAGGGAGATTGCCTAGAGCTGTTGAGCTTTGGAGGGGGGGGGGATTGCCAGCAATGGCTCACCTGCCAGACTGCCACTGACAATCGCACGCATCAACGAAGCCACCATTCGTCTGCCCACTCACCGCCAGCAGCTGCCAGTCGCCCACCCAATTCCCACAGCAGCCAATCGCCAGCATACTTTGCCGCAAACACCAATCACCCGCCCAAATACCGCTGACAGTCTCCTTGTCACGGCAGCCACCAATCACCTGTCCCACCTCTGCACTATCCATTTATAAGACAACCCCCAATTTTTAGCATTTTTTTAAAATTAGGAAACCTCGTCCTATACATGGAAAAATACCGTAAGTTAGAGATAAATATTAAAAGCTTGTCAAAGTGGATCATGTAGATGGAGTTCTTAGTACGGAAGGGAGAGATCTCTCCTGCAAAGCGATTGGCTGGAGCTGCTTTGGCACTTAACAAGCTCAGCGCTGTCTGCTAATGAACCCTGACATATACCTGCTGCATCGCCAAAAGGAGGGGGACCAGGGAAAGCCCTTGTCTACTGATGGGGCAGTGTGGTGCCGACTGCGCTCCCCCAATCCGCCTAAGCGTCATTACCCTGTGTCACACTTAAAGGTTAATCTCAACTCAATCTAATTGGCAGTGACAAAAAGTGTTTGCCCACACAGCCACTCTCGCGGCTCATCAGTTCCCCTAACAGGATTGTCTCTTGTGACAGTGAAACAGATAACTTTGATTAGCATCAGATAACCAATTTAAAGGCCAGCAAAAATGGCCCTGACTGGGACAAAAGGTGGCGGAAGTTTTGAGCTCCCCTTCAGATTTGCAGTCCCAGAGCAAATGCAGTTTTTCCAAAATATCAACATAAAGTTTACTCAGCGGCCCCGTCCTCTGAGGAGGAGCCAAATAAAGTTTAATTTAGCCGAAAGTAAATATTGGAGGTGTGCTTCTCAAACAGCAGATTATGAACATGCAGTTTTGTTAACAAGTAATTAAATGTTGGTTAACTTGTGTGCTTTCATTAGCTCTTATCTCAGTTGTCTGTTGTAACTGCTTTTTCTGCCCTTTCCAGACTCAGGAAAGCAGTGTGTGTTTATTTGTCTTTTAGATGTTGCTTTAATCCAAATAAGTTATCCTACAGACACATCAAAGATCCAAGGAAAAAGTGTTGGCATTGTACGTTTTGTGCCTTCCAAAATTTGGATGTGGACAAAGTGGGACTTGCATGTCTGTTCTGCGATCATGGAATGATCTGTCCATCTACCCGGACATAAACACGGACATGAAACTATTTGTTTTGAATAGATCAGTTTTCATCAGTGTTTAGCAATGGACTTGATTCTGTGACTCTTTCACTGTGTTGGATGTCTCTGGTTTAGATATCTTCAAGAACTGCTCTTAGTCACAGAAGTGAAACGGAAGCTCATGGTGTTAGGAGGCAACATACACTGGGAAATTGGATAGGGCTGTGGCGTAGAAATTTCATTAGACAGGTCCTTGGTGCTGCTGCCATGCAGGTGGAATCCTGCTGCTGCCATTAGGATGCTTTCTTAGCCTTGTCAATCCCCACACCCATTGGGCCATCTCTGGACCACCCAGTTTTCCTTCTGAGATGGCAAAGTCGCAACAAGACTCAACCGTGCCAATGTCATGCAGGGAATTTTTTTTGCTTTGAATGCACTTGCAACGATACGTCCTGTGCCCCCCCCCTCCACCCCCATAATGTCTCAACAAGTGAAACTGATTTGTAAAAATGTTACATGGAAAAAATGCGAGAGACATTACACATACTTCTGTAAAACAAGAAAATCTCTAATTAAAAAAAATGTATATTTCAACATTTTTTTAATTTATTATAAATCTTTTCCCAGAAGTCCTTAACCTTAGGACACGTCCACATCCAGGGGAATGTTTTCGCCTGGCGCCTAAAGACATTTTTGTGTGTGTCCTCCCTCTTTTCTTTCCTTTTTTGATAAATTAGATGCAGAATGTATCTCTTCTGGAAAAAAAACAAAAAAAAACCCCCGATACGTCCTGTGTGACTTCAGATCTGGAGCTTCACTGTGGTCATAGAATCACAGAATTGTGGAGTTGGAGCCCTGAAGGTCGTGCAGTCCAGCCCCCGACAATGCAGGGATAGGCAGCTGTACCTTACAGGGATCGAACCTGCAGCCTTGGTGTTCTCAGCACCCCACTCTTACCAGCTGAGCTATCCAGGGTGAATAATGGGGTAACCACTCTGCATGGAGGACCTTAAGGTCCACAAATGACAACACTTTGGAGGTCCCAGGTCGCAAGGTGGTTAGATTGGTCTCAACTAGGGCCAGGGCCTTTTCAGTACTGGCCCCGACTTGGTGGAACGCTCTGTCACAAGAGACTAGGGCTCTGCGAGACTTGACATCTTTCCACAGGGCCTGCAAGACAGAGCTGTTCCGCCTGGCCTTTGGTTTGGACTCAGCCTGAGCCTTATGTTTCCCTCCCCTTATGGTTTTGATCTATGGGCTACTATTAAAATGAGGCTGCATTTGAAATTGCATTTTAACCTGTATTTTAATTTGGTGTTTTTTTCCTATTATGATTTTATTGTAATTTTACTGGTGTTAGCCGCCCTGAGCCCGGCTCTGGCCGGGGAGGGCAGGGTATAAATAAAATTTATTATTATTGTCATTATGATAGCAATGAGTAAGAAGGGAAAGCGCCCAATTTAATAGATCACAAACTAAGTGTGAAAAGCTGTTGGCAAGAGTTGTGGGTGGTGGGAGCTGGGTGGGAATGGAGATGTAGCCCAGAGTTCAGCCATTTATGGTCCATTCATTCCACTGGAAAGGACATTGTTATCTCCCCGCCAGCTTCCCATGGCTCACTGGGACAACCAGTTAGGGCAGAGAACAGAAGGCACTTAACTGGTGTCACCAACCCTAAGCTATTTGCAAACCTGCTTAATGTATAGGCGTGGAATGAGGCATATTTGTTATATGTATTTTCAGAAACTGAGAAAGTAAGTTTAAAAAGACCACTCACCAGTTGGTTGTGTGCTTTAAAGCAATATGTCTGGCACTTCTGTCTGTGCTCTTACATCTCATTGTTCATTTGTGTGTCCGTTTTAAATTGCCTTAACAGACATATTCCCAAAATATGATTCCTGTAGCATTTGGAAGCCGTAATCCGGGATAAAAAAGACAGATTACATTGGTATGTTGTGTAATTTCTGTACTACTCCATAAAGAAGTTAATAAAGGTTATGTAAACAGGGGATCAGTGCAAGCCAAGTATTTCTGTGCATTGCAAGTTAAATGGGACAAAAATCCAAGGTTCTAAATATAGCTGTTAAACCAAGTTTAAAACAAGCGCATGAGCTTGCAGCCCAGAATTCTGACACTGTCCGGAGTATTGAGGTTCCTGCAGTTTAGGCCACAGCTGCTTTTGCTGTTCTGAAGCTAAAAATGAGGCAGGATTTAGGATCAAATGTTACTCTTTGCCTCAGGGCTCTGCGAATAGAGCCAGCTGCCCAGTGAACTGTGGCTGCTCTTTAAGCACTCCTTCAACAGCCAGGTTTCCAAACTGGGACGCCTAATGCACTCCTCATCTTTCCCCGGGTGTGTGTGTGTTTTTGCAGAACGGCGTCTGGGCAAACCCCAGTTCAGCCACAGTCCCTTTTTAGAGGGGGGCTTCCAACGGGGCCTCCAGGAAAGGACAACATTTTGATCGAGCTTGTGGGGCTGGCGGTGGGGGGAAGTGCTGCTTTCCCCCACCGCCAGCCTCAAAACCAGGTCGGGGAGCAGCGCAAAGGCATCACACGCCTTCCCGCTGCCCCCCAAGTTTGTGGGGCTGGCGGTGGGGGGCAGCGCTTCTTTCCCCCACCGCCAGCCTCAAAGACCAGACTCTCCTGGCTTCAGTGAAAGCAACGCGAAGCCTCCGGAGTGCAGGCTTCGGAGGCTTCGCGTTGCTATCGCTGAAGCCAAGGAGCCTGCATTCGCTCCATAGGACGCACACACATTTCCCCTTAATTTTTGGAGGGGAAAAAGTGCGTCCTATAGAGTACGTCCTATAGAATACGGTAGTTTCATCCTTTCTGAAAGTTTTCCATCGTGAACACGTCTGTCTTCTCCTTTTGCCTGGAGTGAAGACGATCAGCCAGAATCAGTGAGCTATATTGCTAGACTTCATTATCTTAGTGTCTCTTAAGAGTTTCATTAATCTCTGCAAAAGAAAAGAAAGAACGCACTTTACTAAGGTCATAAAATGCATCACAGTGTTAATTTTCCATTGTTGGTTCACTGAGACAGTAACCATGCTTGCCTGAAGTAATACGTTATATTTGGGTATTATTTGGGAGGCAGGGAGAAATAGGGAGATTTGGCAGCTGAACTAATGAAAGGCATTGCCTTGCATATGTTGTGCATCTCATGTTGATCTTTTGTTTTTAAATCCCAACATCAAACGGCAATAAACCGGTGTCTGGCGTGTAATCACATGATAAAAAGCTCTTCCACTTTTCTTTTTAAATCCTTGTACATAGAAACCAGCTGCTTTGGAGGAGGGTGGTAGCCTAAGCTTTACTCTGGCATGCTCGTTTTCTATGCCTGTCAATGCTTTTCAGGGGTTTTCTTCCCATTACAAGAGACCCTACTCACAATCTGAAGTGGTACATTCCAGACACAGGTTGCCACTCCACCTGTGAGGTGGTTTGCTCTACACCTGCAGCAGGAGGACGTAACATAGAGCGCGCCATTTCAGAACACAGGTGGGGATCATGTTTTGGGATGCTCTCCATTAAAAGCTGCTTGCAAGCAGAGTTGGGCGAATGCCCAGCCTTATGCTTGATATGCTGCTTTTTCCTTTGCAGGTGTGTGGCTTGTCTCCCTGCACATGAGCATTCAAAGTTGTTTCTCCCTCCGCACACAAAATGTTTCAGTCCATTCTGCATCCTGTGTAGTTGGATAGATGACCCTGAGAATATAAGATTCGTAGATTGTATGGTGTAGATTGTGATAAGCTCTAAGAATGATTCCCTCTTCAAAGGGACAGGACACTTTTATCACTGGTCAGTATTTACCATATTTTTCACTCTATAAGACGCACCAGACCACAAGACGCACCTAGTTTTTGGAGGAGGAAAACAAGAAAAAAAATATTCTGAATCCCAGAAGCCAGAACAGCAAGAGGGATCGCTGCGCAGTGAAAGCAGCAGTCCCTCTTGCTGTTCTGGCTTCTGTGATAGCTGCGCAGCCTGCATTCGCTCCATAAGACGCACACACATTCCCCCTTACTTTTTAGGAGGGAAAAAGTGAGTCTTCTAGAGCAAAAAATACGGTAATAATCCTTGGCAAGAATGCTATTTTTCTCACTCGTATGTTCAGCTCAGTCCGGCCTCCTCAGCACCCAGCGGAATCAAGGACGGGCCACAGGCCCTGACACTGGGTCCCTGCTTTCCTTTCTTAAGGGTAAGAATTAAGGGCCACAACATTCATCCTGGCACCATGACAAGAACTTCAGGAAAGAGAGGACTGTCCCAGAATGTCTGAGTCCTCCTCTTCTGGACGCGGCCTCAGGAAATGAAGGACTGCTCTCCTGGTCGTGATCTGCTGTGGAAGATTCCTTTGCCCAACCCAACCCAACCTACACACCAGCTCTTTTTCAAAACTGCATTTTGTGTTCCTACACATCTATTCCTTACATCTGTGGCAGTCAGAGGCAATATGTCTGAATGCCGGTTGCTGAGTGGACAGATTTGTCCATTTTGGTCTTTCCGTTTCTCATTGTTCCAACCTTACAGTAAGTTCCAGTTTGTAACAGCCAGGGGTGGGGAGCATGTTCTCCTCCAGATGATGTTGGGTTTCAGTTGCCAGTGGTAGAGCCAAGGATGATGGGAGTTGTAGCTCAACATTTTTGTACTACAGTTGCTGTTTTTACCCCAGTGCTCCTCCATCCTGTCCAATGCTTCTCTGGATAGCTGATTTTTAAAACGAAAACCCTATCTAAGGTAAAGGTAAAGGGACCCCTGACCATTAGATCCAGTCGTGGCCGACTCTGGGGTTGCGGCGCTCATCTCGCTTTATTGGCTGAGGGAGCTGGCGTACAGCTTCCAGGTCATGTGGCCAGCATGACTAAGCAGCTTCTGCCGAACCAGAGCAGCGCACAGAAACGCCATTTACCTTCCCTCCAGAGACATGCTTTCGAACTGCTAGGTTGGCAGGAGCAGGGACTGAGCAACGGGAGCTCACCCCGTCGCAGGGATTCAAACCACCGACCTTCCAATTGGCAAGCCCTAGGCTCTGTGGTTTAACTCACAGTGCCACCCACATCCCAAAACCCTATCTACTAATGTCATTTTTTGCTGCCCTTCCTTGCCTGAATGGAGTGCACTGCATCAACCAACCACAATGTTAACTGTATTTGTGCAAAATAGTAAATAGGAATGTTTTCAACAGGCCATTTTACTTTTAATGCGGACAGGTCCGTCATGGTTTTCCCCAAAACTCTGATAGGAGGCATGGATTTCCTTGTTTTGCAGACTGGTACATTTCCCAAGCTCTTCAAGCAAACAATCCTCCAGCCTTGATCTGGGAAACAGGAACACTTTGTGAAATCACTATGTACACATTGACTAGCCTAATGCAGCAATTAAAGTAGTGGAGAAATCCAGGTTCAACTCCTGCCCAGCCAGGAAGTCCATGACATTTTCTTGAGAATGTATCCAGCTATTCTCATGCAATTACCTTTGAGCTCCTCGAAGGAAGGCTGGAGCCACCGCACATGTGATCACTCCACCCTCATGAGAATAACTGCGAGTGCATATCAATTTGGTCTTTGTAGGCGCATTTGAGGATTCTCAAATTGGACACGTGCAGGTGTGCTGTGCTGGGGAAAAAACATACTGGTACTTTCCCACTATCTGACAGATTACCCTTGTGTGTTCCACGCATGACTGAAGAGTTGCCAAATTTCATGACAATCATTTTTTCCATGGTGGGGGGGCATAACAAATTGGCTTTGTGCCCCAGAACAGTTTTCCAAAGCAGGGTTGAACCACAACACAGCATACCACAATTTGGTTGTGTGTTTGCAAGCAGTGATGGACATGCCAAAATCTACCTGAACTGTCAACTTCTCAATATGCAATTCTGTGCATATTTACTCAGAATAATTTCTGCTGTAAAATGTGTTTAGGATGTTCAGTAAGATAGTGTGGGATAGTCTCTAGTTGGTCCACGATCACCTGGTGAACTTCATGGCTCAGCAACAATTTAAACCCTGCTCTTTCCAGTCCTAGACCAAAACTTTAACAACTACAGGAGACTGTTCATTTCATGCTTTTGTCTGTGGAAGGAATCAAATGTCTCACTCTTCCAATTGTTACATTTGCACAAGCATCCCGGTTTACCAGATGGAATGATGCCCCCATCACCACCCCCCTTTGCTGTTCTGTGGGTTGCTCTGCTCCCCTCTCCTGCCAGTCACTTGGTGGACACCCCCATTGTGCAAGTCCTTTCTCAGGGCTTCTGCTCACACTGGGGGTTAGGGACGAATCTCACACACTTTGTTGCGTCTTCAAATACTTTGTAAAGGGTTCCCATTCATCTTTAAAGTCACAGTTATCCTTGTCCAGTAGCTTATATGTCCGGGCAGAATGACGAATCTCTCATCATTCTGCCCGGACTCTGAGGTCCAGCGCCCTCACTGCGAGAAGCCAAGTTACAGGGAACCAGGCAGAGGGCCTTCCCGGTAGTGGCACCCACCCTGTGGAACGCCCTCCCACCAGATGTCAAAGAGAAAAATAACTACCAAACTTTTAGAAGACATCTAAAGGCAGCCCTGTTTAGGGAAGCTTTTAATGTTTAATAGGTTATTGTATTTTAGTGTTTTGTTGGAAGCCGCCCAGAGTGGCTGGGGAAACCCAGCCAGATGGGCAGGGTATGTATGTATGTATGTATGTATGTATGTATGAATAAATAAATAAATATAATTACCCGAAATATATTCAGGAAAAGTCACAGACATTTTGTTCTCGTCTGTCGAAAGTATGTGAGTGCCAGATGTGAACCTAGCTGCTGAAACAGACATCAGCTCTCCCTCCATTTAAGCTGCTCTAGAGGGGCTTTAAGAGAGAGAGTTTTGCTTTCTTCATCTGAGAACAGAAGAGTCTTGTGGCACCTTAAAAATGAAAAGCTTTATTGCAGCATAATCTTCTGTGGACTGGAGCCCACTCTCATTACGGCAAGAAGGCTATATACATAATAATGGGGTGGAGCATAATAAACAGTAATGCCAAACAGCCGTGAAACTCGAGGGGATAACAGTAGTTCTGTAGCCTTTTCGTGCAGGTTCTGGAAGGGGAGTTAACAACAGATGTGCAGATTCTACAACGCCTGCAGGTGTAAATGAATGCACAACTTAGCCTGTGAACAAAATCAAATCAGCACTTGCATAGATATATATTTGTCACTGCAGATTCCAGACCCATCCTCCCCCATTCAGAAGATTCCAGTCTGTCACAAAGATGTCCTCCAGCTCTTTCTGTCAGACACATCCCTCCGTGTGCAGTTTTTGACATGAAAAACAGCAGATGGCCCATATTTGGGGTAAAACAAGAGGTGATGCTGGTTTAATTCATTGCTTCCCATTGATAGACGAGTGTCGCCTCCCGCTGTCTGCCAAACAGCATTTGATTCTGCATTTGATGCATCTTTTCTTGTCTTTGCTCGGCTTCCGGACAGTGCTTCATCCTAATTTCTAGAATGTGATGACATAGATTCAGCAGCTCCAAGTGAATTCAATAATGTGAAATGCGTACGGTTTGCCTGTGCTGCTTGCCTATCAGTTCGGCTTCTGCGCTTATTAATAGACACTGGCTGTTTATAATTACCCTCCTGCTTTCTGGCAAATTGTCTACCCATCAGTTTTCTGCACCCGTTCTTTGCACTCTCGCTTATCGTCTGTTCCTACAGCTTATACGGTGCCTTCACCGTTGCACTTTAGAGGACAGGAGTGTGTTGCAAACAAACCCCAGTTTTTAGTGATACCGCAACGATGGAAAGGAATGACTACTTGCTACATCTTTCTTGGGTTGCGATTTTCAGGCTCTTTACTTTCAAAAACCATCTATTAGCTTGACAGGGAGATGGTAACATGCAATTCTTACTATATAAATATTGGCTGGATTTCTTAGACAGAGAAGGAGCATTGTGTTTTGTCAAACCACAGTTTCTGTTATAGCCAAATCAGGAAATTGTGGTTTAACCTCTGTTTGCAACTCAAGATATCTAATACATTAGGGGGGCATCAGTAGGGCCACATGGGTGATTGCCCTGGATGCAAATTTCTTAAGTGCACAAAAAAGTTCAAAGGGGGGGGGGGGGGAGAGAAACAAAGAAGTGCACTCTTCCTCTCACACAGAGAATCTCCTAATGTCCGTGTGGATGGACTGAGGAGCAGAATTGGGTGGT
Source organism: Podarcis filfolensis (assembly GCF_964270895.1). Lineage (NCBI taxonomy): Eukaryota > Metazoa > Chordata > Lepidosauria > Squamata > Lacertidae > Podarcis > Podarcis filfolensis. The sequence goes on from NC_139621.1 coordinate 12,688,393, forward strand.
GGGCGGTTGCTTGGGTGCCCTCTGCATTGGGTTTAGAAGGATTGCTCCCGACCAATTCTTCATCTCGCTCTCCATCATACTCAACACTCATGGGGTGACGCACTTGCCACTCAGGTCATTTGCCAAGCTATTGCCCCTTTGTTCTAGCCCACCGGCAGGTGGTACTGAGGATACTTGCTTTGCCCCGGGCACTGGCAACCCACGCTAGGCCACTGATCTAGCAAGAATCCTGGCTTGGTTTCACAGTTAAACCACAGTGTCTCTGTTTAGATGTCCTGTGAACCCCAAATGTCTAGCATTACAGTGGGAAGGAGAAGAGCAGGGAGTGTAGAAGCACAATGCTCATCTTTGTCATGTCTGTACTGCCCTACCATCATAAGATACTGGATACCAATGAGCATAATTCCTGTTAATGACAGAGATGCAGCTGGGTGGAAAACACTTGGAGAGTATTCAAAAATAAAAATAATCACAATGTGACCGTTGTAATATTCATCACAGAGTTTACAGAGCTGGGTTATAAGCCAGACATCTTTTTTTAAAAAGAAAAAGAAATGAGGGGTAGGAACCATCTTTCACTCTTCATTCAAGAATCCCAAGTTGTAACCTGATGTCTCAGCTCCTCGGAAGGACTTAGCCTACAAGATCCCTCCCTGGGGGCCTCCAGACTGTGGCTAATTTTGTGTGGGATTCAACCAAATTCTGGCAAATTCAGGTTGTGCAGTTCTTGTTGACTGGGAGGTCTTGTGCAACAAACCAAGTCCCACCCCTGTGCTTTTTGAGATAAATAGCAAGATGGAGACAGACATCCCAACTCTAGGGGGGGTGAGGGGTCTTTGGCCCCTTGAATATTTGTTTAATGTCTGCAGAAATACTCTCATCATCCTGATTTAAGCCACCAAGCTGCAACAGACAAGCTGCTCTCAGCTGGAGGTGTCTAAGAGAGTTGGGATGGGAGCACAGGCTGGCAGGGAGAGGGGATTGGATTTAGTTTTCAGTTAAAGACAAATCTGCTGAATTTTCACTTTATGGAACAAAATGCAAACCAAACCACAGCCGTCCTTCAAAATTCATAATTCTCCAAATCTTGCAATGAAGTTCTCCAGTCAAGTAGTGTGCACAAAATTCACACGCCAAGTGAAAATAACACAACATACAACATGCAATCAATTAGGAGAAATTGCTTTGCAGAAATGTGTATAATAGAAGAAAAACGAAAACGCTGATGAATTTTCATCAGGGCTCTTTTTTGTTTGTTTTAATGGCAAATCGATGTGGAAATGGGGAGAACGCAACTTAAGATGGGAAAAAGTAGAAGCTGAAATGGACAGACTCCACCTCCCCACGAACGAACAAGGGTGAAGCAGTGGCAACTCAATGGAGGCTACCAGCACTTGCTTCCTTCTCTCCCCACTGCATTAATACTCAAGTTTCTTACAATGACTTGTTTTTGGTACCTGCGGATCCATTTACAGGACAAAAGGCGCTTGACGCACCCTCAAGACAATAATAAAATTCTGGTACAGGACACAAATATATTCCTACTTGAAAGTCTACTAAATTCTGATTTTGAGGCAACATCCATCATGCTGGCAAATATGTAAATACCCAGAAAAAGCAGCACAATTCTTTGCACATTTACTCAGATGTAGGCCTCATAGGATCAACTGGCTCTTGCTTCCTAGTAATGGTGCTTAGCCTAAGTGGTGGTACAGCATTTGTAGATCAAAGAAACAAGACTGCATTCCTTCTCATTTCCTCAAGCGGATCCTTATTTGGAATCACTCACTGGATCACAATACAATGGATTCCAGAGGCTGCTTGGACACCAGCTGTAACATTTATCAGACAAAATATTAAGAAGGATTATCTTCATTTGCATCTTTTTTTAAAAAGAGAAAGTTATACCCCAGTCAGTCTTTTCCTCCCAGTTAACTTGTGGACAAACCTGAGGGAATCTGTTGGCCTCTCAACTACCAATCCCTCTTTTCCGTCCAAGGTATTAATTGTATCTGTGTCTTGGTAATCGGTTTGGCCTGTTTCCACAGCACTCAGACATTTTCTTCATGGCTCGCCGTGCAAAATCCACTTTGCCCCTGTCTTTGCGTATGGCTGTGTATTCGTACGCTTTCAGCTTGATGTAATAGTCTGAGAATTTGTTGTACAGGACGGAGATGGGCATTCCGTTCAGAATGATCCCGAAAGCGATGCAGAGGAAAGCGAAGAGCCGTCCGAGGTGGGTTTCCGGACACATGTCTCCATATCCAACCGTAGAAATGCTTACCTTGAAAAGCAAACACAAAACAAGGCAGTTACTCAGAACATCCAAGCCACCTTTCTATGCTGAGGACAGAGGGGTCATTTAGAGACTGGTCTCTGAAGGACAGAGGCGGTATTTTTTCCTCCCCATTGCAATGTTGGGCAGGAAAGAGAGATTCCTCTGCAATAGATATGAGAATCTGCCTCTGCTCTTCCCATCCCTGAAGACCAGAGATGGCGTTTGTGCCCATGGGGGGGGGGGATTCTCAAACTGCCACTTCTTCCCAACACAGTGAACTCATGCATGCATAAACTGCACACCATTTAGCTGCCTTTCCCTCCCTTATGTGACAATGATTTCTTTCTATGAATGATGGTGTGTTTGAGCAACTTCTGAGCCACAGCAGTGTCCTCAGTAAAGATGGCCAAGCACGTCAATGTCACTTTCTCATTTCCCCAATCCTAAATTCAGTTCTCTATAGTTATACATCAGTTTGTGAATTTTCCAAACAAACAAACAAAATCCTCATGAAAATTCACCAGCATTTCCCTGCAATTTTCTCGTGTGATACCATTTCATATACAAACTTGCCTAATCTTCATTTGCTTTTTGCAAAGCCATTTTCACTAATATTTTGTATGCCATTTTCACAAATTACTTGGCTGGAGGTTACAGGGAACCAGAAAACCAAGGTGTCAAATCAGCAGCTGACAAGGAGAGATGGGGGGGTGGGAATTGGATTCAGTTCACATTTAAAGGTGAACTCACCAAATGAAAACACAGCTATCCTTCGACATTTGCATTGATTGCAAAATTCAAATCAATGCAAATGTCGAAGGATAGCTGTGTTTTCATTTGGTGAGTTCACCTTTAAATGTGAACTGAATCCAATTCCCACCCCCCCATCTCTCCTTGTCAGCTGCTGATTTGACACCTTGGTTTTCTGGGAAGCAGGCAGTGGCAGCAGGCAGTGGTGGACTGGGCTGGGGGTGACAGGAGCAGGTCCCTCAGACCATTTATTTCCCTTCTCTACCCATCTGTGGTTCTAGGAATGTCTTTCCTGAGTGTCCTTTTCAAGATCTCTTGTTTAGGTTTGGGCCACCGTACCTTGGTCACCTGGGACGTGGGTGGCGCTGTGGGTTAAACCACAGAGCCTAGAACTTCCGATCAGAAGGTTGGCGGTTCGAATCTCCGTGACGGGGTGAGCTCCCATTGCCCGGTCCCTGCTCCCCTGCAAGTAGATAAATAGGTACCGCTCTGGCGGGAAGGTAAACGGCATTTCTGTGCACTGCTCTGGTTCGCCAGAAGTGGCTTAGTCATGCTGGCAACATGACCCAGAAGCTGTACGCCGGCTCCCTTGGCTGATAAAGCGAGATGAGCGCCGCAACCCCAGAGTCGGTCACAACTGGACCTAATGGTCAGGGGTCCCTTTACCTTTACCTTGGTCTATACTGGTTGAAAACTGCAACCAATTCCATGCTGCCATTGAAGTCAATGTTGCTCCATCTGCCTGTTTCAGAATTATGGTGGAGCTTCATTTATTTTATGAGTCATTTGTTTTAAGACATTTATTTGCCACCTTTTGCCAAAAAGGCCACAGGGCAATTCACATAGGAATGTAATAAACAACAAGGCGGTCACCTTTTGTTTCTCCCAGGTCTCTCATTCATGAAAAATGACAGGGCAGCAGCGCCTCCTTCCCGTAATATAATAATAATAATTTATTATTTATACCCCGCCATTCTGGCTGGGTTTCCCCAGCCACTCTGGGCGGCTCCCAATCAAGTGTTAAAAACAATACAGCATTAAATATTAAAAACTTCCCTAAACAGAGCTGCCTTCAGATGTCTTTTAAAGAGAAGATAGCTGCTTATTTCCTTCACATCTGAAGGGAGGGTGTTCCACAGGGTGGGCGCCACTACCGAGAAGGCCCTCTGCCTGGTTCCCTGTAACCTCACTTCTCGCAATGAGGGAACCACCAGAAGGCCCTCAGCGCTGGATCTCGTGTCCGGGCTGAACGATGGGGGTGGAGACGCTCCTTCAGATATACTGGACTGAGGCCGTTTAGGGCTTTAAAGATCAGCACCAACACTTTGAATTGTGCTTGAAAACGTACTGGGAGCCAATGCAGATCTCTCAGGACTGGTGTTATGTGGTCCCGGTGGCCACTCCCAGTCACCGTATCCAGGCTGTCAAGGTTCTTGGTTCTGCTGTCTCCCTAAGTACGCGTTGGCCTCTCCCCCTCTGCTCTACCTATCTTCAGGAACGCTTGCCAGGAAGGCGGCTTCTCCTGTTGATACTCCTGCAACTTGGAGAAGGAATGTTTGCAGGGTGGACAGGGGGTTGGTGAGGGAAGAGGAGGCCAGAACGAAACAAGGAGCTGAATTTCCCCCCCCTGTTTTCAGGGACCCTTAAAGCTGCAAGAGATGGGGGAAAGCAGAGATGGGTGGATGGTGGTGGAAGAGTCGAGGGTTGGGAACCCGGCACCGACCTGTTTTGTCCGAAGAATGGCGTCTCACTTTGCATTTGTCTTTCTGCTGACCTTATCCTGCAATCGTTATTGTAGCCCATGCCAAGGTATTATAGGGATGTTGAGAAAACAGTGAAAGAAATGGCTCCAGACGGAATGTGCATTGGGCTCTCCTTCCCTTTTTAGTGCCTTGGCTTCTGTCTGGCAGCATCCAGTGCAATATTCACTGGAAAGGCAGCCATGCACTGAGGAGGGCATTTTCCTCTTTCCCCCCAAAGAAAAAAGGAGCCTGATGTTTCAGATGAGTGAAACGTCCTGCTCCCTCCCTGAGCCTGCAGCAAGCGAGCTTATTGTCGGATGCACCTGGCGCATTTGATGGTCTAAAAGGGATTAGTTTTGTGGCCTGATGGAAATTAACTCACTGGAATTGAATGTTAATGCAGGAGGGAGATCTCCGAAAATAAACAGCCAGATGAGAGAGCCAGGAGTCCTGGTGGGGAATTTTTCACGTGTGTTTCTTTATGCCTTGGTGGGATGAGGATCGGATGAAGGATAGGCATCAACTCTGTGGGGCCCTGGTCCCTTTGCCCCCAATAAAATATTTTTGGGGGTTGGACCCCAATATTTTCTGCAAGTTGGTGCCTCCCTCCCCAGCCACTTCCCCCCACTTGGGCACTGCCCTCTTTTTCCAGCTTGTCTCCCGGCTTTTGGCACCTGCTTTGGTCCTCCTCACCTTGACTGGGCCAGGTGAAAAATACACACAGAGAACTAGGTGCTGCTGTGGTCTACAGGTGTCTGCAGCTGTGCAGGATTCAAGCATGGGGTAGGGGCATCTGCTCCACTGTTGGAGCATGGGGAAGACGGAGGAGAGTGGGATTTGGAGTTTGGGAGGGTTCGTTATGTCACCAGCCACCAGCCCAGACCAACCACCAGGATGAGAAGATGGGTTTAGATAGACATTCCCACAACCAGTGCTTTTTTCTGGGGCTTCTCTAGGACATGCAACGCCGGCCCTTTTTTTCCTAGAGGAAAAGCTCTGCCTGCAGCCTCATGCTGGAGCTGTTCCCATTGCTGGTGTTCATTGGTCACACCCACAACATTCATTTGAAACACTTCTACCACTTTCAGAGTGCTGCCTCCCCACAAAGAACCCCGGGAACAGTTATAGGTGCTGGAATCACAGTTCTAAGAGGGCATCTCCTGCCAGCTCTCAGCTCCCCTGATTCTTTGGGGGAAGCCTTGACTGTTAAAGTGGTGCAAGAGTGCTTTCAATGTATGCGGTGGTTGCAAGTTACCGTGTGATTGTCATTTTTCTTCCCAGAACAATACCTGCTAAGCCAGGGGTGGGAAACCTTTGACCTCCAAGCAGGCCACTCCCTTTAGAACAGTGGCCCTCCCGATGTTGCAGGACTTGAGGGTTCATTTGTGGAAACAATATACTTCTTTCTAGATTAATCACAATTGCCTAAAATGAAAATACTTAGCAGCTAATGGTTGACCATTTTCATAATCACACACTCTCTCTCATCTATCTATCATCATCTATCTACCATCTATCTATCATCTATATCTATCATCTATATCTATCTCTCATCTATCTAGTGTGGTGTAGTGGTTAAGAGCGGTAGACTCGTAATCTGGGGAACCGGGTTCGCGTCTCCGCTCCTCCACATGCAGCTGTTGGGTGACCTTGGGCTAGTCACACTTCTTTGAAGTCTCTCAGCCCCACTCACCTCACAGAGTGTTTGTTGTGGGGGAGGAAGGGAAAGGAGAATGTTAGCCGCTTTGAGACTCCTTAGGGTAGTGATAAAGCGGGATATCAAATCCAGACTCCTCCTCCTCCTCCTCCTCCTCTTCTTCTTCTTTCATCTCTCTCTCTCTCTCTCATCTATCTATATCTATCTATCATCTATCATCTATCATCTATCTATCTATCATCTATATATCTATCATCTATCTATCTATCTATATCTATCTATCTATCATCTATCATCTATCATCTATCATCTATCATCTATCATCTATCATCTATCATCTATCATCTATCTATCTATCTATCATCTATCTATCCCCACACACCATATATATTAGCCTCAAAGGGGAAGGGTTATCAGAAGAGCTTTCCAGCTAAGCTCTAACATGCTTTCATAAATTGGCAGGATGAAATTTATATTCTATAGCTTCTCTTGTTTCTGTAGCACTTCTAGTTTCTGCTCACAAGTCTGTTTACACAATCTGCTGTCCAAAGTTAACACCCCCTGAACCTGCTCCAAACTTGGATTTATTTACCTATCCAAAGGGGTCAATCAAGGTCACGTCACACAAGATGAATTTGATCGCAGGAGATGTTTGTGCTGCTGAAAACTATACGAATCCCATGCACCATCTTTCACACGTGCCAGCATTTTGCCATATGCAGGGAAGTTCCCATGGGAAGAATGTGGACACAGACACAAGGAACAGGGTTTTTTTTGTTTTAGTGAAGTGATCGCCTTGTTGCCTTCACATTTGATTAGTGCTGGTGACTCAGCAAAGACTTTGGACCCCAAAGCAATATGGAAAATCCGAAAACTCAGGGGGTAGAGCTCTGTATGCAGCTTGGCACTAGCTACCCGCCAGTGTAGTCAACCCTGAGCTCGATGTCCCAGTCAATGGAAGGCTTTGTTCCTGTGCTCTTATTGCTGAACTATTTGCAGGATGAGCCTCTGTCCTTGGGCTACTAAGACCTCCTGATTCCTCCAGCTGCGCTAGAAGGAATGTCCATTTCCCCATCCCTGGTGGCTTAGGATGCATTTCAACCTATAAATTATAAGCTCCGTATTGCATTACAAGCAACTGAGCCAGAGGGTCTTCCCGTTTTGTTATTTTTGTCTGCGGCTGGCTCAGTGCAAATGCAATTTTTAAAAAAATCATTTTGGGCTGTGTTGTAGCTGCGATCACCAGCTGTCTGGAAAGCCTTGTGACGGTCAGCTGCTCTTATTTTCCTATCTCGAAATTGTTCATCCACAGGCACATTTGGAAACGAAACAAAACTTCTGTAGGGACAGATTCCCAGCCTCACCTTTTCCCCAGATTCCCAGCCTCATCTTTTTAACTGCTAATATGTGCCCCCTTTTGATTGCATTGCTAAACCACTGAGCAGAGCTGCTTTTGTAAACTCACTTTGGAAGGAATGTGAAACCACCCCCGCAGCCTCCCTTATGTATCTGCTACAAAAATACCAGCAGCAAGCTGTCAAGTAGGCACAGATAAGTCACGGCAAAGTTAAGGCCAGGCAGACATGTGCTTGCCCTTCTCGTTTCCTTCTTCCCCTTTCTCAGCGAGAAGCAGCACAAAGTTTGTGGCACAGCCGCAAAGAGCTCTCTGGTTCAAGCTTAGCTGCACTGATTTTAGCCTGATCTACTATAGGAAAGCATCCAGCTGATGGGTGTGTGTGCATGCATGCATATTCTGTAAAGTCAACACTCTGAACAGATGTTTGGAAAGCCAGGCATAGTGGGGGGGGGGGACCCGGCCGCTTCCAAAACAGGCACGCTTGCAAGCGAGGGGGGGGGGGAACGAGCATCACATTGCCAGGGAGGTACTTACGGCAGCCCACCACCAGGCATGGGGGATGCTGGTGAAGTTTGTGCTGGAGACATCGTGTTCCACGGTGTAGACCATGGCGGAGAAGGCAAAGATCCCCAGCGCAATGAAGAGCAGGAGGCAGCCCACCTCCTGGTAGCACTGGCGCAGCGTGAAGCCGAATGCGCGCAGGCCCGTCGAATGGCGGGCCAGCTTCAGGATACGGAAAATGCGCATGAGGCGCATGATGCGCAAGACCTGTCCCACCTTCCCCACCCGCCCCACTTTCTCTATGTCATTTTCGTGCTGGGAGCCTTGCCCCCGAGGCTGGTCCTCGTCCACGAAGCGCTCCAGGAGGAGCTGGAGGTACAGGGGCAGGATGGCGATGAGGTCCACGGCATTGAGGGCACTGCTGACGAAGCAGCGGATGTCCGGGGTGGAGACCAGCCGCAGTACGTACTCCAGGGTGAAGAAGGCGATGCAGAAGGTCTCCACGTGCTCCAGCAAGGGCCTCCTCTCCTGGGTGGCCTTGTCTCTGTGCTGCATCTCCTCCACCGTGTTGAGAGCCAGCGCCACCACTGAGATGAGCACGAAGAAGCTGGAGGCCACCCCCATGGCTTTGGCCGTGGTGGAGGAGAAGGGCTTCTCCATGAGGTTCCACAGGCGCCAGCGATGCTCGGCATAGCGCATGTGCCGGAAGAGGTGCTCACTTTCCTGCACGGCCGCCTGGGCCCGCAGCTCCCGCTGCACCTTGAGCTGCTCGTTCAGCTCGTCCCGCCTCTCCTCGAAGCAGATGCGGCAGCAGCGGGGCGTGTACTTGAGGCGGACCCCCCAGTAGCTCAGCTCCTCCAGGAAGCTGCAGGGACACAGCTCGTCCCGCACCCGCAGCACCCCGGAGGCGTAGAAGTTGTAGACCAGCTGGAAGACGGCCGGGTCCCGGTCAAAGAAGTACTCGTCTCCCTGAGCCGCGTAGTCATCGCAGAGGCCCAGCTGGCGCCAGCGGTCGGTGGAAGTGGCCAAGCGGCCCAGGCGGGTGGTGGGGTAGATGGCCACTGCCTGGTACGTTAGGCGGTAGCTTTGCCCGCCCACGTTGATGTTGAGGACGGAGGACGACGTGGTGGCTCCAGCTGGGAAGGCTGGGCTGAAGGGAAACATCGAGGGGAGCCCCTTCTCCTCTTCCTCGCCCTCTTCCTCCTCGTCCTCCAAGCAGGAGTAGCTGCTCTCAACTTCCTGGGCCAGCTGCAATGGGGATCCCCAGTCAGAAGCACCAAAGCCCCCAGTCCCCCCAGTTTCGTTGCTTCCCACAGTTGCATCCCAGGTGGCCCCCGGGCGAGATTCAGTTTTATAGTCCGAGATCAGAGGCTGCTTTCTTTGCTTAAGGTTCCACATGCTTCCCCTTAGCGTTCGGTGGTGGGTGCGAAGCTTCTTCTGGTTGCCTTCTCCTTCCTGCCCGGAGCATCTGCCGCCGGAGCCGTTTTACGTTTCTTTTCCGACCGACCAGCAGCTCCAGTTGTTGCAAAAACTCAGTGTGGGATCCAGGCACATGGGGACTGCTGTTGACCGCTTTAATCTTGCTGACAGGGAAGATCTGAGTGCTTAGAGAAGGGGATTTAAAGGCTATTATCCTGTTTCAGCCTCCGCTCCCTCTATCTGTGACGTGAATGATTATGGATCCAGAAATCTGTGGATAATCAGTCGAAAAATAATAATAAGTGTAGCAGAGTCATTACTGCTAATAAAAATAAAATCAAAGGGCTTCTATTTGTGTCACCTCAGCACATACTCAGAAAAGACTTTCCTATGAAGGAGCAACAATGGATATTTTTTGGAATTATCCAAGAGACTTTCATCTCATCCCCGATTTCTTGTCTTCTTCTTCTTCTTCTTCTTCTTCTTCTTCTTCTTCTTCTTCTTCTTCTTCTTCTTTTTCTGTATATCAACTGCTCTTAGAGCTGTTCCTTATGTTTACAGCCCATTTTACAGGCAGAAAAACCAACACTTAAATTTGCTGGGATTCCTGAGAGTCAATGCAAGTGTTAATGTCAAATATTATGTAAAACAAGGGTAGCAAGCATTGCTGCGCATAAATTGACATTGACTGCAGAACTCGGCAACTGCAAAATGCCAGCTTTCATTCTTTTGTTTTTAGATCAGGTTTTTAGACGTCAAGGCTATGAAGAAAAGACTTGAAGTTGACAGCGATTTGACAACGCCTGGTCAAATCTCAGAGGCCAGAGGCCGACGATCCAGAATTTCCAGTGTCAGATTCATCAGGTGGAGCTGCAGAAAGGTAGCTCTTTTCTCACGGCTTTGACTTGCAAAAGGGTGAATAAATTATGCAAAGCATGTCATTATATGCATCCTTGCTTAATTATAAAGGATTACAATTCCGCTTCTTGGAATTTGGATTAACTTGCTTCTGAATTTCCAGGGTGTGTGTCTGTTTGTGGGCTGAGGAGAGAGTGCTCTGATTATCATCCAGCCCCTTGTGTGTACCTAACGGAGCTTAAAGATGAACTTGCCCACCTGGAGAAAACACCTCAAGGTGAAGCATCCGAAGTGGCAGGCGAGCATCGTGCACAAGGGAAGGGCCAGAACTCAGTGGACAGAGAACACACTCTGAACGCACAAGGTCCCAGGGTCAATTCCTGGCATCTCCTGATCCGGTTGGGAAAAGACTCTTGCTTGAAACCCTGGAGAGATGCTGTCAGCCAGAGCTGGAAGTATGGAGCTCAATGAACCAACAGCCTGACTCAGTATATGGCAGCTAGGGGGTGGGGATTTATCATATTTTTTGCTCTATAAGACGCACCAGACCACAAGATGCACCTAGTTTTTGGAGGAGGAAAACAAGAAAAAAAAAATTCTGAATCTCAGAAGCCAGAACAGCAAGAGGGATCACTGCGCAGTGAAAGCAGCAATCCCTCTTGCTCTTCTGGCTTCTGGGATAGCTGCGCAGCCTGCATTCACTCCATAAGACGCACACACATCCCCCCTTACTTTTTAGGAGGGAAAAAGTGAGTCTTATAGAGCAAAAAATACGGTAATTTGGGTTTCATTTACAGGTGAGCTTGCCAGATTTTCACGTTCTGAAGCAGTTACATGAGCAGACATTTTTTGAAATCTGCAATGCAGTGTTCTACCCAAGGAATCTCACAAAATTCCATACGCTGGGGCAGATTGTGCATAAAAATCCATATATTAGTGAGAGTAAATACAAAAATGCATTATTTTTACCCTGTATTCTATTCTGTGAACTGCCCTGAAATCTTTTGATGAAGGGCGGTATATAAATTTAATAAATATTTTTTTTAAAAAAAAGAAATTGCTTTGCAAACATGTGCATTAAGCAAAATTGCAGACAACGTTGCGTTATAGAAGGAGAAATTTGCATGAAGAATTTTCACGAGGATTTGATTTTTTTGATTTTTTGATTATTATTTTTGCAAACTGATGTGGCAATGTGGAGAAGTGAATTTATGATTGGGAAAGGTTGCTCTACACTAACTAGCAGAGCCTCTCCAAAGTCTCAGGTGAGAAGCCCTGGCAGTGTTGCCTCTGGGGATCCATTTCGGTGGAGATCTCGGTTAGCGAAAGTCCTGGTACTAGTGACATGAGTCTGTTCTGCTGAGCTCTGGCTCAGGGGGAATTCTGTGTCAAAACTTGTATGCCATATTCTATTGAAGATATGCTGCTTGCAGTAGCAGAGTGTGTCATAGCATTACTGTATTTTTTGCTCTGTAAGACGCACCAGACCACAAGACGCACTTAGTTTTTGGAGGAGGAAAACAAGAAAAAAAATATTCTGAATCTCAGAAGCCAGAACAGCAAGAGGGATCGCTGCACAGTGAAAGCAGCAATCCCTCTTGCTGTTCTGGCTTCTGGGATAGCTGCGCAGCCTGCATTCGCTCCATAAGACGCACACACATTTCCCCTTACTTTTTAGGAGGGAAAAAGTGAGTCTTATAGAGCAAAAAATACGGTAAGCTGGAAGGGAATTTTCTCCCACCCCATTGCTTTTGATGGAAAACTATATTTGTGCACGAGGACTTAGTGTGGATGGCAGGCTTTTCTCCTGCTCCCCCCTCACTCTGACACAGCTGCTTTGTGGAGACTGGGCTCCCTGGCAGCTTAAATCAGATGTGGGTTGGACTGAATGTCAAATATTTACTGGCACAATTCCCCAAATGCTTGCCATGAACAAACAACCTGGAACTCTGTAATATTTGATCATGCAAGTGCCCTTTTGTTTGGTGGCTATCTTCTCTCTGTTTGGGGCAGTTCTTGTTGAATTGTTCATCGCAAAGAGTCTGCATGGTTTTTGTTGCCCTGCTCAGATTTTAAAAGGCTCCTGGGTGTGTTTGTTTGGTTTTTGCAGTGGGGCTGGGTGGGGAGGCATTGAATTTCCATGTGGCTCTTTGCCCCAGAGAGATGCTCTAGATAGCAATGCATTGTGGGGAGATTTATGGGTGATGTTTTCCTGCCCCCTTGGCTTTGTTGTGGGTAGTATACATAGGGAAGCGTTATTCAAATAAAGCAACCGTGATTTGGTAATGGAAATAATTCAAGAAGCTGCGCACTGGCCTAGTGAATAGTTATGGGGCATCAGAAACTAAAGCACTGCTAAGCAGCTTTGATCAGCCCCTCGGACCTCTGGAAGCCCCATCTATCAGCAAGATGTGGGGGAATGGAAAGAAGAAATCCCATAAGATCCATGTGGACAGAACCAGAAGTGTCAAGGGGGGCCACTAGGTGGCGCATTGGAAGATGGCTGACAATAACATCTCTCCGACCCACACGAGGTAATTTGGAGGCTATGATGGGGGTAATTAGCCTCCTTAACCCCCCAGGATTGTGGGGGGGGATGGCCCTTGCCTGCTGTGCCCTATACCACCCCCGAATTTGTGGGGGTGGGGGCACTAGGCACAAAGCCTTCCTGTGGGATTCCGGCACTCCTGGACGCCGTCCCTGATTCGCGCCGCTAGTTGCAAGCATCTTCAAAAGAAACAATTTGGACGAGATAAATTGCACATGCTTCAAGGAAAAAGGGGAGTAAAGACTGCTGACAGAAGAGATCTCTGATAACAAGACAAGAATAAAATATGAGAAGATACGTCAAGATACGGTATGACTGAGGGGGGAGGGGGGAAAAAACCTGCCTTCCTTTTTCTTATGTGATTTAACAAGAATCCCCTCCCCTAATGAGTCAGAAACTAAGGACTTAAGCTGTGGATTTAAGGCTGTGTGGAGATAAACTTTCGAACCAAAGCAATGTTTCAAGATGAAGCTGGAAAGCTAAGAGTTTTGGAATGACGCAGTTAAAAATGCCGTCGCCATTTTGGGAGGCATTGTTGGAGCTCTTGGGTCTGGGAGGAGAAAGAGAGAAATAGAGTTGTTTACATATCGTGGATCAACTTCTCGGTGGGACTTAAGAGCGACAAATGCCAAATTTATGATGGAAAGAGCGATGTTATCTACGAAGGAGATATATGGAAACCATCTGGACTTAGTGGAGGAACGGGAAATCCACACAGGATTATTATTTTGCTTATCGGTTTAAGGAGACTAACAGAAGAGATCGTAAAGGAAAAATAGAAATTATATGAACAAGATATGATGTGGAAACACCAAGATAAGACTGGATAGAATTATGAATTTTGTTTGGGCTGATTGGGACTGATTTGGACATTAACGCAGTAATAAGAAGATGATCTGAATCCCCCTTTGGATCTTGAAGTATGGGTTCCCCCAACAAAATTTAAAAATTTGGCTTTGTAATTTGGAATTTATGTGATGTGATTTAATTTGATGTGATTGGCCAGTTAATAAAAATTATTTTTTTAAAAAAAGAACCAGAAGTGTCAAGAGGATGAGGAGGGAAGGAATTATTTGACAGTTTAGGTTTCTTCCCCCAACCCCCAAAAAGGCTTGCAATGAAAGCTCAGCTGAGCTGAGGGCAGTTCTCCCATTGCTCGTTTCATGCGCCGTGATGCTCCCTGCTATTTCCCCTCTCTTTCAAACGTCACACAAACCCCTTCTGGGATAAATATGCTTTCTTACATTTGCTTTGGGGAGGGCAGTTTTCCTCCAGGCTGGACACAAGCCTATAAAATGAATGTGTTGATTTGATCTCTTGGGTCACACTGAAAGCTGGCCTGTTAGATTTGCACCAAAGAGAGTGAATCTTCCGTGATTCAAAGGGCACATTCACAGCATACATGGAAAGCACACTCGTTCCCTCCAAAGATTCCTGGAAAACAGTTTGTTAAGGCAGCTGGAAATTGTAGCTCTGCAAGGGGAAAACTACAGTTCCCAAGATTCTTTGGGGGAAGTGATGAGCTTCAAACGCATAGTGGGAATGACCTAAGATCCTAGGCTCAACTGCAGGCTTTGGGGAGTAAGATGGGGTGTCCCTCACCTTTATTTATCAGTTTTATTATCTTGCTATTTTATCTGGTGCTGAATTATTCTGTTTGTTTTCTTGCTACGCTGCCAGGCTGAATGATTTAGTTGCTGTGGCTGATGTTTTTAACTGATGTTTCATGGCCTTACCAGCAAACTTGCTGGGAAAATCTGAAGCCTCAAATATTGGTAAATACCTTCTGGAGGATAGGTCAAATGATATTACACTGACTATGGCAAAGTTTATTTCGGAGGTCGCAAGAAACAGACCATCACACTCTAGACATAACAAAATGACTACCTCACTCTCTTTTGCCTGTTGTTTGGTTGTTTTAACTGTATTTTGTTTCGAAATTGTTTTGTGGGTCTATGGACCGCAATAAAGATATTTGATTTGAATTTAAAAATAATATTGCAAACTGATGTGGAAATGTGATGAATTGAATTGAAGGCTAGGAAAATGAAGAAGCCGAGAGAAGCCTGAACTGACAGATTCACTTGTCCCTCATGACTGCCTCTTCCCAGCAAAGTTTTTGTGCTTTTAGCTGCTGCCCAGCAAGGAGAAAGACAACAAACAAAGCTCTTTTGAGTGTGGCAATGCAGGGATGGGAAAGCTCTGCCTGTTAAAAAGGTAAAGGGACCCCTGACCATTAGGTCCAGTCGTGGCCGACTCTGGGGTGGCAACGCTCATCTCGCTTTACTGGCCGAGGGAGCTGGCGTACAGCTTCCAGGTCATGTGGCCAGCATGACTAAGCCGCTTCTGGTGAACCAGAGCAGTGCACGGAAACGCCGTTTACCTTCCCGCCAGAGCGGTACCTATTTATCTACTTGCACTTTGATGTGCTTTCAAACTGCTAGGTTGGCAGGAGTTGGGACCGAGCAACGGGAGCTCACCCCGTCACGGGGATTCGAACCACCAACCTTCAGATCAGCAAGTCCTAGGCTCTGTGGTTTAACCCACAGCACCACCTGCGTCCTGCCTGTTACTCACTATCTAAAGACAAGGAGTTCCTCTGGAAAGTGGCAACTTCTCTGTTAAGTGTTGCATAAGGCAATAGACCAATGCCCAACACACTTGTCTTTGCCCTGAAGAGTTTTAAATGAGCTCCGCCAGGGAGCCAGACAATCCATCATTCTCTGCATGAAGGCTTGTTATCTACATGGTGATGGCAAATACAAGGTCCACCAATCAGGACACAGAGCCAGCAAACACTTGTGAGCAGGTGCTAAAGAAGCCAGGGGAAAAATATATACATTGCTTTCTCTGAGTTAAGGCTTGGGGCAAATGGGATATCCCCCTACTGCCACTCAGCTGAGAAACAGGATTAGCTTATATCAGTGCAAGAGGACGATAAACTGAACTGCAAATGTCAGTGCGTGTTCCCACAGAGCAGATTCCTCCATTTTAAAAGAGGGATATTTGAAAATGTCAGGTAGATCTGAAGGTGTAAAAAAAGCCAAATAAATAAAAACTGAAGATTTAAAATGTCAGAATTGAGAAAGTTCTAACTTCTATGCAGCTGAAAATGCCAGGAAGAATTCTCTAATTTTCTTGCGTGCTTTGAGTTGCTAGATCACACACTGGTCCCTTTTGATTCCAGCAAAGATAAAGCTCTTCATTTCAGCAGTTCCAAACATTCTGGGGTGTTTCGGGGTTTGTAAACAATATGAAAACAGTGACATAGCACTGTCGTTCCAAGGGACCCTGTGGGGTAGTGATCTGGGTGCAGGCCAAAGTTTGGGGGAGACCAAGATTCAAATCCTCCCTCAGCCTGACCTACCTTGCACGGTTGTTTTGAGGATAGAATCCGGAGGCACCAGGTTTCCTGCCTCGAGTTCCCTAATCCCTGCCCTTTGGCCGGACTTCCTGGGGTTGAGAATAGCTGAAGCTCAGCAACATTTGGAGGGCCAAAGTTTCCTCACACTTGGCTCCAAAAATGTGCATTTGTGTGGGAGGAAGAATGACTCCATTTAATCTAAGGGTGTGCACCGAGAGACTTTCTTGTTTCTGCATTCGTTGTCCAAGCTGTACTCTAGAAAATACAGCTTTGCTCTCTTTTTCCTACCACCAGGGGGAGGCTGACGGTGCGAAATGCAAAACAGGCAAAGCAGAGCTGTGGTCTCTGTCCCACATGCGGCTTGTCATAGTTCTGTGTGCAGCCATCAACTCTAAAATTTGACACGGGGGAAACAGCAGAAGAGACAGAGGCAGAGAGGAACCTTGTGCTTCTTTCCTTCTCGAATCCTTAGGCTGAGTCACAGAAGCAGAGCCTGGGTGCCCAGTTGGTATCCTCAAGGTGATGCTGGACTCCAGCTCCAATGATGATGATGATGAAATTAAATAATAATAATAATAATAATAATAATAATAATAATAATAATAATAATTTGTTATTTATACCCCGCCCATCTGGCTGGGTTTCCCCAGCCACTCTGGGAGGCTCTCAACAGAATATTAAAATCACAATAAAAGATCAAACATTTAAGATCAAACCCTAAACAAGGCTGCCTTCAGATGTCTTCTAAAAGTCAGATAGTTGTTTATCTCCTTGCCATCTGATGGGAGGGCATTCCACAGGGCAGGCGCCACCACCGAGAAGGCCCTCTGTCTGGTTCCCTGTAACCTCACTTCTCACAATGAGGGAACCGCCAGAAGGCCCTCGGTGGTGGATCTCGTGTCCGGGCTGAACAATGGGGGTGGAGACGCTCCTTCAGGTATACAGGACCGAGGCTGTTTAGGGCTTTAAAGGTCAGCACCAACACTGAATTGTGCTCGGAAACATACTGGGAGCCAATGTAGGTCTTTCAAGACCGGTGTTATGTGGTCTCGGCAGCCACTCCCAGTCACCAGTCTAGCTGCCACATTCTGGATTAGTTGCAGTTTCTGGGTCACCTTCAAAGGCAGCCCCACGTAGAGCGCATGGCAGTAGTCCAAGAGAGAGATAACTAGAGCATGCACCACTCTGGCCAGACAGTCTGCGGGCAGGGAGGGTCTCAGCCTGCGTATCAGATGGAGCTGGTAGACAGCTGCCCTGGACACAGAACTGACCTGGGCCTCCATGGACAGCTGTGAGTCCAAAATGACTCACAGGCTGCTCACCTGGTCCTTCAGGGGCACAGTTGTCCCAGGGAGTCCTCCACACCTCCTAGCCACTGCTGGGAAGCCCAATGGTCAGGGATGGTGGTAGGCACAGGACAGCAACATCTGTAGCGCAGAACACTGGCTGCTTCCGGAATCAGAGCATGGGCACAAAGGGGGTCGAGTCCAAGGTTTCGGGGAAAGGGTGGGGTTTGGAGAAGGACTGGAAGGGCGTGAGAGAGAGGGCAGGCCTCCGAGCAGGCACTTCAAGCCCACGTTAGGAAGAAAGGGCAATGAATCTGAGAGAACAAGCGACTGTCAAACAGTGGAGAACAGACATCAAGAGAGAGATGTTCATGAGGAAAAGTGTAAGGGAAGCAGAAAGACCATTGAGGAGAATGAAGGTAAGCAGCACAGCAAAGTGGGAGCTTGGAAGATCTCCAGAGATCACGTCTACAGGGGGCTCCTTGTACTAAGAGACTCAGCAGAGCAGCATCCCAGGAGATACAAGGGCCTCCTGCTGAAAGGGGAAACCAGCATATAAAACCAGGGCCGGATTGAGGTTTGATGAGGCCCTCAGCAGCTCCTGAAGGTAATGGGGCCCTTTATAGCCAGTGTGGTGTAGTGGTTAAGAGTGGTAGATTCGTAATCTGGGGAATCGGGTTCACATCTCCACTCCTCCACATGCAGCTGCTGGGTGACCTTGGGCTAGTCACACATCTCTCACTCACCTCACAGAGTGTTTTTTGTGGGGGAGGAAGGGAAAGGAGAATGTTAGCCGCTTTGAGACTCCTTCGGGTAGTGATAAAGTGGGATATCAAATCCAAACTCTTCTTCTTCTTCTTTATATGTCCAGCTGTCCTTTGTCAACAACAAATTGTCACTGTTTTTGTGTGATGAATACAACTGTATGGTAATTTATGGACCTAATAGGTCCATACACAACACAAAAAACTGCTGCTGTATGTAGCTTTTATTTTATTTGTTTTTTTATCCTTTATTTTGGAAATATACATCCAGTTTTTCCCCCCTTTAATTTTTTGGGGGGGCCCCCAAGAGAGTGGGGCCCTAAGCTAGAGCTTGTTTAGCTTATACATAAATCTGGCACTGTATAAAACCTGTTCTCAACATTATTATCAGCAGGAAAACTATGCTCTGTTTGCAAATCCCTTTAACAGCCGAAACTCCCACCATGGTGTTCATGGGAGTTTGTCAGCCTGCACTTTCGACAGGTTTTTGGCATTATCATTCAGACTTCGCTTGAACACCCTGTGCTGCTTATCTGATTTTCAGGCTAGACCACAGCATTGTTCTGAGACGTTCCCTGTCGGATTCGCCATGCCTCTGCGCTCATGGCACGGCCAAAGAAAAAGGGCTGGGCTGGGGAGACGCTTAAGCTGAACTGGTTCTTTTTTTGCCGAAATTCCATTCATACTTCCATTTCTGCAGACGTTGACTTGGGCACTGATAGCCTGCCTTGCTGTGATGAAATCGAACTCGTGGCAGCTTACACATAAATTATAAAGCACAAGAGTGAGAAGCAAATCTTGCATAATGAACAGCAATAAAGACAGCAGCACAAAGCACCAATTTGCAGAGAGGCAAACGTGTGTTGTGGATTCACATAGCCCTTTTGGAGGGGTTCTTTCTGGTCCTCTACATTATTTTGAAATAGCCTGCATTGGATCCGGGCTGTATCCAAAGTTAGTCCTACTCAGAGAAGACGCATGGAAAGTAAGGAATGTGGGGACTTGAGATCCATGAATTTCAGTGGGTCTACTGTGATAGGAATTTTGAGGTCTTAGATATATGGTAATGTTCATAAGTGTACCAACCAAACGCGTACATAGATCAGCACAGGAAGACCGACCTGGAACCATCTTTGATTCCCAAACTGACCAAATGTTTTCTCTGCAAGGTCAAAGAAAAATGGAAAAGCCTCCCCATCGTCTTTTCCTTCACAAATCCTGTCTTAAGGGTATGTCTTTGTTTGAATAGGGTGTGAGCCTGTGACATGGCCCAGGAACTAAGTATTTATCATTACAAAAGACTGGCCATGCCATAGCTGTCAAGTGTCCCTTATTTGAAGGGACAGTCCCTTATTCCAGCGCCATGTCCCGCTGCTGTCCCTTATTGATGGATGTCCCTTAAATGTCCCTTAAATGATGTCCCTTAAATTTCAAAGGAAGCAGCTCCTCTCCCTCCCTCCCGGCCGGCCAGGGAGGAGGGAGGCTCCAACTGTGTTGCTTGGCTGTGTTGCTCACCCAATAAGAAGTTTAAGAACGACTGGGGGGTGGAGCTTGCATGCCTTGTTTGTGGCTAGTTAATGCAAGCTGAGGGGTTTTTTGAATGCTGGACGCCATTTTGTTGCACGTGCTGCTGCAAACTTTGCAGTGCAAAGCCAGGCTGGGGAGCCATCTTAAGTTGAGGCTGCATAGGCCTTGTGGTGCATGTGATTCAGATTCTATTCAGTTGAACCTCTGGTTACAAAGTTGGTTGGACAGTGTTCTCGAAGCTACCCAGCCTGAGTTTGACCAGATTGCAGGAGGACAGGAAGACAGGAGTGCCTGGAACAGGTGAGGTTGCAGGTCCCTTATTTGGCTGCTGGTCCCTTATTTTCAAAGCTGCTGGTCCCTTATTTTCAAATCTGTAAGTTGACAGCTATGGGCCAGGCTCCCCAGGCAATCCAATCAAGTAACCTGCCAGACAGGAGATAAACAACGACAAGAGAAAAACAACATTCAAATTTCTGTTTTAGACCACCTTTTAGACCTACCTCTGTGATGTAGGTATGATGTATCTGAGCGGTGGTCTTAGGTTACACCCCTTCTGTATGTATGATGTTTCTGGGGTTGGTCTTGATCTACAGGGTGGCAATTTCAAAAGTCTTTATAAGGCCTTGCATGCCATTTTTTGGGGTCCCTCCTCTCCTGCGGGTGAGGGGAGCACCCTGTTGCAACAGATCAATAAAGATCAAGTGTACTAGCTGCTTTGCTTCTCAATATTCTCTGGTTGGTCTCTGTTATTCTCTCCTACCAATAGGGAACCTATGTAAGGACTCTATATGGGCTCTTGGATACTCCATAAGGGGTACAACACTACTCAGAGAAGACATGTCTGAATGTCCAGTAAGCAGGACCTGCCAGTGGTTATTGGCAGCTCCAGGGCTGCAGCTTAAATGCTTCCACAAGGTCATGGGAAAGTGTCTGGGCTTAGCATACCAAGCCAGCTTGTTTATTAATATTATCAAACAGCATGCAAGGTGGGGAAAACCCACTTAAAATTCTTCTTTGCTGGGAAAAGGCACCAACCTTGTCCTTCTAATGCAACGAAGTGCTAGTTTCCATGCTGTGGCATTAAAAGCAAAGGGCGGAATGCTAACCATGTCTACTCAGAAGTAAGCCCTACTGAATTCAGTGGGGCTTACTCTCAAGTAGGTGGCTTTAGGATTGCAGCCTGTGGGTGCAGCTGCTTCCTGACATTTAAAGAAGAAACCTCCTTCGCTCACACGCTGCTAAATACTCACAGCTTGCCTGACAGACAGCGTTTAGCAAGTAAGCTGGGAAAACTTTAATCTTATCATTTCGTTAATTATGGGCTGGATCAGGGAATGCACCTAATGGAAAGGAGGGGAAGAGAAAGTTTTTGTAAAACATCTCTTTTTTTATGAAAAAGAAGTTTCCTTCGCATTTTTCTTCAGCAAAGGAGTTGATTGCATTGCCCATTTGTTGGGAATCTGCCACCAAAACTAATTGCACTTCCCAGAGGACATGTGATGTGGTGTGGTGTGGTGTGGTGTGGTGTGGTGTGGTGTGGTGTGGTGTTGTGTTGCTATGCTATGCTATGCTATGCTATGCTATGCTATGTTATGTTATGCTATGTTGTTATGTTATGTTATGTTTTATGTTGTTATGTTGTCTTGACCTTTAAAGCCCTTCACGGCCTAGGACCCTCGTACCTACGGGACCGCCTCTCAGGAGATAAGGAAAGGGATAGCTCCCTGTATCATAACTAGGGATGGGGGAATATGTCAAGTTTGGCTTTTCTCCATCTCCCATTTCTCCAACTTTAAGTTCAGTTTTCCACATCATCACATGAAAATTCTACATCTTTTCAATATGAGTTTCTCCTAATATTAACATTTTGCAAAGCAGTTACCCCTAATATAATGCATTTCTGTATGTTACTTTCACTAATATACCTGTATGCCTTTGAATACACATCCTACCCTAGTAGCATTTTAGTGCATGTTACTTGACTGCGGAACGACCTTGCAAAATTCAGATGAGGGCAAAATTGAAGGATGGCTGTGGCTTGGTTTGCATAATGTTTCAGAAAGCAGGAATTAAGTCACTTCACCTTTAAATGTGAACTGAATTGAATTTCTCTTCCATTCATAATCGCAACACGTGGGAAAGTTTGTGAAGTGCTCAGTTCATGGTATTTGTACATGCAGGTAAGTTTGTCATTTCATTGAGGAATATTTCAACTTTAAATGGGTGAGGAGGCAAGATAGTGTACTTCTCTTCTACCAGGTGTTTGGCTAGTACTTATATTTCAGGAAAACCACACAAAAACAGCCATACTGAACCCACTTATCTGAACTCAATGGGACTTATTTCTGAGTAATGTATAGGATCATTCTATAGCACTCTCATCTGCACAGTAACAATTAAGTAACAATTATACCCTTCAACCTGTATACCTGACAGAATAATGCCCACTTGTTTTACAGGTGCTGAAATGCTTAGGATTAATGATCTTTGTTTCATCTTTCATTTCTCAGAAGTTTTCCCCCCTTAAAAATCTATAACTGCTGAATAAGCAGAAAGGCTGAGGAAGTTCATGTTGATGTGAGCTTCCTTAGAAGTCACCAGAATTGTGTAATGTGTTTTAAAGCGATGGTGTGTTGCTTTCTGGGTGTTTAGAAAGCAGATGTCCTTAACAAGCCTGGGTGTAGAACCCTGTTGCTCACATCTAAGGCATGAACGCTGTTATGTACTGAAGTTCTCACCCTGGGCCAGCAGGGGGATACTGTAGATAGTTCAGGTCCACATATGCAAATAAGGGATCGAAAGTGACGTTCAGTGATTGGATAGTTAGAGAAAGTTGTTGCAGTTACGTTGTACTGGAGCTCTATATAAGCAGGCTGGCTGAACCCTTCAGTTCAGTTCTGTTCTGACCTGTGAATAAACAAGAGCTGTTTGGAGAATCGCTGTGTCATCTGATATGTTCATCCACAACTTAACAGATGCCTCTCCACCCTCTTTGCCCCCACAGTGGCCAAGCGGATGCATCTCCAAAGCCCACAAGTAGGCGTCTTCCTCTATTGCTCCACAGTGACTGGTATTTCTGGCTGCAGTTTCAATTCAAGCTGGAATAAAGTACACTGGGAGAAAAAAGAAAGGTGATCTAATTTCGCATAATTCCAGAAGCCCAGAGGGGAGTGAAGACCAGACAGATAAACACAGGTGACTGGTCTTAGCAAATCTTTCTAGAGAGCAAATTCAAAGGAGAGAAAGGCGACTGGGGATTAGCTGATGGCTGTGCAGATGGTGCCATGAGAGGGAGAGTTTTTGCATTCACGGAGCGGCACAGGGCTTCCTGCCACGAGAAGCGATTGTTTGGATTAGACAGTGGGTGTCCATTTCAGCAGATGGGCCTCCAAACCTCCAGGGTTCTGAATGGGCAAGTATTGTGGGGTGGATTTGAAGTGGAAGTCAAAAAGAGGGAAGCTTCTCTGTGTTAACTCATCATCCAGGGAACTGCTGTCAACATTGCATACAAGAGGAAGGAACTGAAGGCAAACTGTCAATGAAAAAGAAGAAGAACTGAAATATTATATGGAAAGGACTAGGAAGGCTGGTTTTTCTGCTGCATGCAGGAAATGGTAAACTGCACACAAACACTTCTTAACACATGTCCAGATGACTTGTTGCCAATTAGCTGAGTTCAACTGGAACTCTGCACATATCCTGTGATTTGGGGAGTCCCTTGCCATGGACAGATCTGCAGGTGTGAAATATACTCAGAGTCGAGAGTGGATTTCATGCTCTTTATTTGGCTCATAGTGGTGAGGAGGAATGAATGTCCCCTCAAAGTATCTGCTTTATATACATTATTTACACAATGGGCTGCATGTGATTGACTAATTCTGGAATTCTCCTGTAGGCCAATCAGGTTGAGGATTCACTTCCATCTGGAGCCGGATTGGGTGGCTCCTGCAGACCAATCATACTGCTGCATTGTTCTAGGACCAATCAGACTGCTGCATTCTGAATCCTATTGTTCTAGGACCAATCAGACTGCTGCATTTTGGATCCTATTCAACTCAGTACATAACAAGGTGGAAGTGCTGAACTGATGTCTTGCCTCGGTAATGAACTGGATGAGAGCCAACAAACTGATGCTCAGTCCAGAAAAGACTAAGGCCCTGTCAGTTGGTCATTTCCTCGATTGGAAGGATGGAAGCTTGCCTGCTCTTGATGGGATTGCAATCCCTCCAAAGGAGTGGGGACATAGCGTGGAGATCCATTGCTGACTTGAGACTCAGGTGGCCTCAGTGGCCTGGAGTGCCTTCCATCAGCTTCATCTGGTGGCCCAGCTGCGCCCCAATCTGGACAGGGACAGACTAACTTCTGTTGTTTATGCTCTGGTAACTCTAGGTTAGATTACTGCAGTGCATTATACACAGGGCTGCCTCTGAAGACGGTTCGGAAACTTCAGCTAGTACAGAATTCGGCAGCCAGGCTGCTCACCTGGGCAAGCTGGTTTGAGCATACAGAATTAAATATACTCAGAGCGGCGTAGTGATTTCATGCTTTTTATTGCAGCTCGTAAAACAGTGAATGAACGCCCCCCCCCAACCCTCAGGCTTTATATACATTATTTACACAACGAGTTCCGTTTAATTGGCTGATTCTGCTTCCCTCCTGGAGCCTGAATGGTTGTTGCATTCTAGGACCCTACCTGCCTATTGTTCTAGGATCCAGGCTTAATACATAACACTGCACTAACTGAGCACAGCTGCACGGGCTACCGATTCGTTTGCAGGTGCAATTCAAAGTGCTGATTTTGACCTGTAAAGCCTTAAATGGCAAAGGACCACAATACCTCAAGGACCACCTCTTTCCATATGAGCCTACCCAGACCCTGAGATCATCATCTGAGGCCCTTCTTCACGTGTCTTCTCTGTGAGAGGTATGGAGGGTGGCAACACAGAAAGGGGCCTTTTCTGTGGTGGCTCCCCATTTGTGTGATGTTCTCCCCAGGGAGGCTTGCCTGACGCCTTCATTCCATATCTGAAGGTGCCAGATGCTTCTCCCAGGCCTTTGACTAATGTAACCATCTGTGGCCTTTTAAACTGGGGAGTGGGGCGATTTTATTATTTTTGTTACTATGCTGTGTGTTTTTATATTGTAAACTGCCTTGTGATCCTTAGACAAATGGTGATATAGATATTTAATTAATTTATAATAAAATAGTGCTGTCTGTAAGCAATTTTGTTCAGCCAGGTCAGTCCGTTTGCTCAATCGCTGCCCCCTGCCCCTGATTTATGGAGACCCACATGATCCACTAAAGAAAGAGAGAAAATGTTATGTACTGAGTTGAATAGGATTCAGAATGCAGCAGTCTGATTGGCCCTAGAACAATAGGATTCAGAATGCAGCAGTCTGGTTGGTCCTAGAACAATAGGATTCAGAATGCAGCAGTCTGATTGGCCCTAGAACAATAGGATTCAGAATGCAGCAGTCTGATTGGTCCTAGAACAATAGGGTCCAGAATGCAGTAGTCTGGTCCTAGAACAATAGGGTCCAGAATGCAGCAGTCTGATTGGTCTACAGGAGCCACCCAATCCAGCTCTAGGTGGAAGTGAATCCGCAACCTGATTGGCCTGCAGGAGAATCCCGGAATTAGCCAATCACGTGGGGCCCATTGTGTAAATAATGTATATAAAGCAGATATTGTGGGGGAACTTCCATTCCTCCTCACCACTATGAGCTGAATAAAGAGCATGAAATCCATTCTCGACTCTGAGTATATTTCAGAAAAGTACGCGTCTAAGATAGAAACCAATTTGAAGGAGTGGAAAACATTTACTGAGCTATTATTTCAATGCACAAAAAGCCCCAGCCCTCTTAGTTTTCGCTGTTGCAGACTCTTCTGCCCAGGTCCTCATCTGGATGAAACAGAACTTCTTTTTGGTGCTACAGACCAACATTTTCGGGTTCCGCATAGCCCATGTGTTTGTGGAAAGACAAACAAAGAACCCTAAGGGTATTTTCAAAAGGGTTGGGTGGGCATTTTCCTTTCTGTGTTTCATAATAGGATGGTGGCTCTTAACTGTGCAAAAAATGCCACACTCCATTTTATAAGGAGACTCTCTCTAACCATCTTGTTTTCAGGAGGGATTCTGCCCTAACTAATGAACTGCAAAGAGAGGGGGGGGATTGCTTCTCCCTCTTAATTTGTTGTGCTGACTGTAAAGTTCAATTACATTAATGGTTTGCAGTGTTTCTGAGATCTGAAGTACTCCAGCTAATTAATCACCCTGGAGTTATATTGTGCACAGTGCAATGAAACACTTAATACGTTGATGAGACCCAACATAGTCTTTTGCACTTGGCGGAATGAATGTGGTGAGATGAATGAATCGCGGGAGGGGATCTCAAAATCTCTCTGCCTTTGAGGAGTGGTAAAAAAATAGTGAGATAATAAGGACGATTATGGCAGGGAATTCAGTATCTGTATTGTGATTTAGAGTGCTCCAAGTACTTTTGCATATGTTTTCTTTTGCAGAATTGCCTTACCCCAAAAGAGCACACTCAGTTGCATCAATTTGCAAAACTGGCACTGTTACAGGTGCACAAAATGCAGGCTTGAGCTTTTTCTGGCAAAGTTGTTGAGCTTTTTAGTCAAAATCGCCATAAAAAATTGAAGTTTCCCCCTATTTCTTAGGGAAATCACCCCAAAAATCAACACTTCCTATATGGGCTGCCATATGCCTGGGTTTTTCCGCACATTTTTGCCGCTTTTCAGAAATTCTGCCAGGATGCCATTTGTGACACCTACGCCTGGGAAATTCTGAACATAGGGCAGCCCTAACATAATGCTTGTTCCTTACTTGTAAGAAATTAGTATTTTAGTCTGGCAGCAACTACCCTTTGGAACTCCCTACCTGTTGACACCAGGCAGGTGCCTTCGCTGTACTTTGCTGTTCCAGACATGTGGAAGTTGCATGGGTGTTATTTCTTTTTTTTTACTGTTGATTGTAATAATCTTTTGTTGTTATCAGTTGCTGTTATCAATAATTTCAGTGTTTTCTTTCCTATTTTTGTAAACTGTTAGGTGGTTACAATCTAGCGATATGTTGTTGTTGTTTAGTCGTTTAGTCGTGTCCGACTCTTCGTGACCCCATGGACCAGAGCACGCCAGGCACTCCTGTCTTCCACTGCTTCCCGCAGTTTGGTCAAACTCATGCTGGTAGCTTCGAGAACACTATCCAACCATCTCGTCCTTTGTCGTCCCTTTCTCTTTGTGCCCTCCATCTTCCCCAACATCAGGGTCTTTTCCAGGGAGTCTTTGCTTCTCATGAGGTGGCCAAAGTATTGGAGTCTCAGCTTCAGGATCTGTCCTTCCAGTGAGCACTCAGGGCTGATTTCCCTAAGAATGGATAGGTTTGATCTTCTTGCAGTCCATGGGACTCTCAAGAGTCTCCTCCAGCACCAGAATTCAAAAGCATCAATTCTTCAGCGATCAGCCTTCTTTATGGTCCAGCTCTCACTTCCATACATCACTACTGGCTAATGATATGTACATTTTGTTAAATAAAAACAAATCTTCACAACCTCGTAAGGCAGATCGGGATTATTATCTGCATGCTGAAGCTGGTGGGGCTGAGTTGCAACAGATTTCCATGAAAGTGCATAAAGAATTGAAGGCAGAAGCAAGCCGGGGGGTTTCCTGTCTCAGCGGGTATTCATTCTGCACTGGACCATAAATGGAAGTCATGCCACATTCAGTGGGGATTAGTCCTAGTTAAGCGTGCAAAGAACTGCGGCCTTAGTCGCCGTGCTACACTATGGCTGAGTGTGACAGGTGTAACAATAAACCATAGTTTGTTGTGAGAAGCCTAGCCTCTCTTGGGGTTCATATGTGGAAAGGCAAAAGGTGGAGTTCAGAAGCTTCCATTTTTGCTTCCATTTTTGGTCAGTTGTAGCTTGTCATGTCACCCAACCTGGAAAGCTGAGGTTAGCATGTAACTATAAATCGAGCCAACTTCAAGCTGCAGTATAGGAAGCTGGCTTGTTTCACAAAATACAATGGTACCTTGGGTTAAGAACTTAATTCATTCCGGAGGTCCGTTCTTAACCTGAAACTGTTCTTAACCTGAATAATAATAGTAGTAGTAGTAATAATAATAATAATAATAATAATAATAATAATAATTTATTATTTGTACCTCGCCCATCTGGCTGGGTTTCCCCAGCCACTCTGGGCGGCTTCCACAAAGACCAAAAATACACTAAGATGTCACACATTAAAAACATTAAAAACTTCCCTGAACAGGGCTGCCTTAAGATGTCTTCTGAATGTCAGGTAGTTGTTTATCTCTTTGACATCTGATGGGAGGGCATTCCACAGGGCGGGCGCCACTACCGAGAAGGCCCTCTGCCTGGTTCCCTATAGTTTTACTTCTCACATTGAGGGAACTGCCAGAAGGCCCTCGGCGCTGCACCTCAGCGTCCGGGCAGAACAATGGGGGTGGAGACGCTCCTTCAGGTATACTGGGCTGAGGCCGTTTAGGGCTTTAAATGGCTTTGAAGCACCACTTTAGCTAATGGGGTCTCCCGCTGCCACTGTGCTGCTGCTGCACGATTTCTGTTCTCATCCTGAAGCAAAGTTCTTCACCCGAGGTACTATTTCTGGGTTAGCGGAGTCTGTAACCTGAAGCGTCTGTAACCTGAAGGATCTGTAACCCGAAGTACCACTGTACCACATTAAATGGTTCAGATGTAATGTTAACTGAAAGCAAAAGCTGACAGCAGGAGGGAGCTAGGCTTGTTCCTGTCACAATGAACCACAGCTCATCTTTGCAGCCACATGTCCGCTGCCCTAATATCACAGAACGATCACTCCAATCCTTACTCCCACATCACAAAGTTGCATTGTAACTTTTGAATTAATATTTAAATAATAATAATAATAGGGACACAGGTGGCGCTGTGGGTTAAACCACAGAGCCTAGGACTTGCCAATCAGAAGGTTGGCAGTTCGAATCCCCGCGACGGGATAAGCTGCCGTTGCTTGGTCCCTGCTCCTGCCAACCTAGCAGTGCGAAAGCACGTCAAAGTGCAAGTAGATAAATAGGTCCCGCTCCAGCGGGAATGTAAACGGCGTTTCCGTGCGCTGCTCTGGTTTGCCAGAAGCGGCTTGGTCATGCTGGCCACATGACCCGGAAGCTGTACGCCGGCTCCCTCGGCCAGTAAAGCGAGATGAGCGCCGCAACCCCAGAGTCGGTCATGACTGGACCTAATGGTCAGGGGTCCCTTTACCTAATAATAATAATAATAATAATAATAATAATAATAATAATAATAATAATAATCCATTCCAACTATAAGCAGCCCCTCCCTACAACTCCCAGAACCATAGGTGGCAGATCAGGGGAACGCGTTATGATCAAATAGAGTGATTGATCACAAGAGGTAGCTCACAGACACCCCATTGGAATGGCAGTGTCCATCAACGGGGGGGGGGGGGGGGCTCGGTCTCCTCAAATATTTTATTGCGGGAGCGAAGGGTCCTTAGGTTCTATGGCTCTGCCTCTGCTTCTGCTCACGTGTATTCAGATATCTTCTCTCTTAGAACCACCCCCCTCTTTAAACTGTCCATTTCCCATTTGAATAATTGTTTGCGAGTGTAGAATGGACATTTGTAATGGTGCATTCTCAAATCCCTCTCGCTTTTCAGCCATCATCCCCACCACCGCAACTTATTATGGAAAAACTGCAGTGATTTTGACCAGTACTTGGCATTCGTTATTGGCATGATATGCACAGACTATAGTAAGAGCACCTTGCTGTGTAATAGGTTTAATACCAGAGCTGTACAAATATTTATTTATGTCTCCAGCAGCACCAGAGTGCGACCTTTAAACGGATTGATGGTTGACTGCAATGCTTTAAGGATAAGTAATAATGCTCTCACTTGTCAATATTTGCTCCATGACAAGTTATAGCTAACAGGCGTGAGGAAGGGTTCAGACGGGCTGTGCTGAAACATCAACATTAGCTAATAACAATAATCCTCGCAGAGGTTTTGGAACGTATATCGCGTCCAAAAGTTCTGCAAGCTATTTTTAGCTTATGTTAACCATCCTTTTAACGCTGCTTGCGTTCGGCAGGCCAGGTCTATTCACTAAATATATCTTCCCAAGTTTTGCATGCTGCTCCAGGGACAGCGTGTTCTGTTTCACTGAGGCGAAACAGGAAGTGCCACCTGCTGTTGCCACTGCTGCCATACCTGCTGGCATTGGCCCTGGCACCAGTGCCAATTTCAGGCAACACGTCACCCAATTTGGGCAAGATCCTGTGCAATTTGGGGTGTGAATTTGGCCCAAATCTGTGCTGGAAGCTGCAGGGTTGCCACCTTGGGAGCTTTTGCCACCTGAAGCAGCTGCCTTGGCCAGCCAGCTGTGGGCTACCCCTGTTTAACCACACATTCCTCCAGGTATTGGCATCTAATGTGTGTTTAAATCCTCTTGGCAGCCAATAGCACCGATGACTCAACTCCCATGGCCCAACAGAGCTCGACCTGGAGCAGAGTTGGCTTTCTGGGCTCTTTGCATCCTGCCAGGTGGCAAGGAGAATTTCACAGGTGCAGGCAGCAGTTACCTGTGTCAGAGTCGGGGCACCTCGGGCCTCTCTGGGTGGCCTTTGGGACCCCACCTGGGAAAGTCAAGTAGCATCCAACATATGCTGACTTAGGAACAAGTGGTCTGCAGATTACCGTATTTTTCGCTCTATAAGATGCACCAGACCACAAGACGCACCTAGTTTTTGGAGGAGAAAACAAGAAAAAGAATATTCTAAATCTCAGAAGCCAGAACAACAAGAGGGATCGCTGCACAGTGAAAGCAGCAATCCGTCTTGCTGTTCTGGCTTCTGTTACAGCTGCACAGCCTGCATTCGCTCCATAAGACGCACACACATTCCCCCTTACTTTTTAAGGAGGGAAAAAGTGAGTCTTATAGAGCAAAAAATACGGTACATTTTCCAGTGGCAGCTTGAAAACAGGAGCAGAGCAAGGTGAGGGCAGTGAGTGCAGACCGCCCTGGGTGTTATTTCCGAGGGGGGTAACATTCGGTGCGCCACCCGCCCATGACTCCCTGCTACCCCAAGCCATCGGGGGAAGAGGGGGAGCTGCGCCGCTTTGCTGGCAGCCTTCCCCTCTTTGTTTTGACAGCCCCGCGCTCCTGGGCTGCTGAAGGAGGCGGGGGGGAGAGGACGGTAAGGAGGCAGGCGAGCAAACAAGCAGAGGGTGGAGGGAAGGAGAGAAACAGAAACTTCCTCTACTCAGGACCCAAACTCTGTAACCCCAAAAAAGCTCAACAACTTTGGCCAACCTCCTCCCCTGAACAATGACAATGGGTAGATCACAGGCAGTCATTTTATACTGTGAGTAGATCACAGTCTCTTGGGAGTCCAGCTAGATTTCAATGAGTGTGTGTGTGTGTGGGGGGGATGACAAGAAATTTTCCGCCCCGGGTAACACCTGACCTTGCTACGCCACTGCTTGAAAAAGCAAGCGATGCCCAAAGTGAGGTCTAAACCGCTTGGAAAACTGCCTGGTCCTGCAAGGCCACTAAATGCCCTTTCTCTTCGCCAGCCAGTGAGCGGTCTGTTCTGCTGTCTCTGTCTTCCCATCACTATGCTCCCCTGGCATGTCTTGCCTCTTTCTACTCTAGCCATCACTCCACCAAGATGTTTCTATGGCAACGCTGTCGAGCCGCGGATGAGACATTTTTATTTAAACCCGAAAGATAACAGGAGACCATGCCAGACAAATTACCTCCAGGCAAGCTGCATTGCCTTGTCAGACGAGGAGGGCTTCCTCCCTTACGCCAGGGCTTTGCACACACCACACATTGAAAGCATGTGACTTCTCCCGCAAAGAATCCTGGGACATGTAGTTGACACCTCAGCTCTGCAATTCCCAGCACCCTTAAAAAACGACAGTTTGCGAGAACAAGAAATATAACAGGTGATAACATAGTATTATGTACAAAGAGCAGAATGTAACATTTGATGTAATAAACCAGAAATGGAAGTTGGGCGAAGTTAACAGGGAGGGGGGAAATTGGAAAATGAATGTTAATGAGGCAAGAGTATTGTTAGCCGCCCAGAAATGGAAACAAGAAGAAATTCCGATGAAAGAAGAATGGCAGACGAAATTAATGGACTACGCAGAATTGGACAAAATGACAGGAAGGATTCGAAACCTGCGGGACCAGAGATTTACAGAAGATTGGAAGAAGTGTGTGAATTATTTGAAGAGCAACTGTAATCAAGAAATTACGCTAGTAGGACTACAAGAAGTTTTGTAAGGAGAAATATACGAAGTGTTACAAAGTAGAAAAAGATAGAGATATTGGTTATGAGTTTGAAATGTAATAGGGAAGATAAGAAATGCATACTGAGAGATTAGATTGGAAAATTTTCAGACAGGATTGATGGAAGTCAAAAATTTGAATAAGATGTAAAAGTATGTTTAGTTACTGTTGAAAATGATATGTTTAAAAAAACTAATAAGAAATTATATTTAAAAAAAGGAAAAATGAATGTTAAGTAATGATATTGGATATTTGTTCTGAGAAAAGAAAATCAATAAAAAATATTTTTAAAAAAGAAACGACAGTTCGCAGGATGCTTGAACTGGGCTTTAAATGTACAGTGTTGTTGCTTTCTTTAGTTTACAAATGTTGATTTTTGTGTGTTGTGTATTGTTATTTTTAGATATCTTTCGTGTTGTTGTTGTTGTGTGGAAAATACTAATAAAATTTATTTTTTTATAAAAAATGTACAGTGTTTATCAGCCCAAGTGCAGAGAGGTGGGAAACAGGGCTGGGCTACCCATGGAGACCTGAGGCTCCAATACTTTGGCCACCTCATGAGAAGAGAAGACTCCCTGGAAAAGACCCTGATGTTGGGAAAGATGGAGGGCACAAGGAGAAGGGGACGACAGAGGACGAGATGGTTGGATAGTGTATTCGAAGCTACAAACATGAGTCTGACTAAACTGCGGGAGGCAGTGGAAGACAGAAGTGCCTGGCGTGCTCTGGTCCATGGGGTCACGAAGAGTCGGACACGACTAAACGACTAAACAACAACAACCCATGGAGACTGGGTGAAGCAGCCGCCTCAGGCGGCAGAAGCCGAAGAGGCAGTAAAGTCATGGGACCCCCACCCAGGGCCAGAGGAAGGGGGTGCGGTGGGGCCAGGCCACCCCAAGTGCCATCTCTGAGAGGGGTGACAAAATGCCCGGCGGCACTCACCGTGGGACCTGAAGTGCGCCTGAGCCACACATCTCTCCTGGGAGTGACGCGGTGGCTTGGGCACCTGCAGGCTCCATGCTGCCCCTTACGCTCCGCCCGCCACCTCCCCCTCAGCTGTATGGTGGCTGAGTGGGAGGAGGAAGGCGAGTCTGCGGAGACCCCACATCTTGCCCTGGCTGACCCTGCCCCAGACGCCTGATCAGCTTGCTCCACTGATGCCCCCACTTGCCCCACCTGGCAGAGAAGACGCACCAGCAGCACCACTGGTTTCTGGCAAGATTTCACTGGTGCGGCTTTGTGAGCGCCACCACACAACCCAGATAAGGGAGGCTCAAACTCGGCTCCGGTTTGTAAAATGGGGGAAAGCAGCAGAAACTAGCATGCAAAGGTCATCACTGGCACGGCTGATTGAAATTGCTACACGAACAGGATAAGTAAATTATTAGACTGTGTATAAGTACAGGATTATCTTTTGCTCCAGCTGTGTATGCACAGGGCTGCTTGGAAAGCACAGCTCGGATTGTGAAAAATATATTTCTTCAGCTGGTCTCCACCCACCAGGGATAGAAATGGCATATTGTATTTTAATATTTTGTTGGAAGCTGCCCATCTGGCTGGGGAAACCCAGCCAGATGGGCGGGGTATAAATAATAAACTATTATTATTATTATTATTATTTGTTGAAGGTGTGCCTAATGCAAAGCTACTGTTTATGTATATAGTGAAAAATTCTGAAAATAAAATAAAAATAGATTTTATTTGTAATTAGTCATGACTAAACTTAAACTTTAATCCACTGAATATTGTCCTTAGCTTTTGCATGGAACAGAACAAAAAGAACAAAAGTTGATCCAGAATTTATTAATGGAAAGAATCAAAATTTGGAAACTTGCCAAGACAAACCAAACCAAATGAAACCCAGTCAGATGGGCAGGGAATAAATAATTTATTATTATTATTATTAATTAATTAATTAATTAATTAAATCCTGAAAGAAAGAGCAAATTCTAAAAAAAACCCCACCTTGGCTTCCATTTATTCATTTTATGAATCTGAAATTCAACTTGGATGTTAGTATAAATGTAATCTTTGATCTACCGTTCTAATTGTTTTGCTTTAAATAAAAAGAAGTACATTTCGTTTAGCTTCCCAGTGAATAAAGAACCTTCAAGCTAAATAAACTTGCTTATACGCTGCCCCATTTCTCAACTATACTGGAAGAGATTAAGAAACCTATATTCAGTGTTCTATAGGGAGTGATTTGGGAAAAAAACCTTAAAGTGTACTGAGAAATCCAGAAATCAGCTTGTGACTAGTGCTGTCTTCCATTGATTCCATTGATTAAATCTGAGATGCTAGAACAATAAACTAGAACAGCATTTTCAGCCTTGGAGGGCAACCCCTATGCCTCTTCCCCATGATTCCATCCGCGTTCTTCTAAGTCACTAACATCTCAAATGACATCTTTGTTTTCAGTGCCTTCAGGCAGATGGAAATTTCCTTCCTTCCTTTGAGAGTCAGTAGAGTAGGAGACTCCTCATTTCGGATTGTGGGTTCAAGCCCCACGTTGGGCAAAAGATTCCTGCACTGGACCAGATGACCCTCATGATCTCTTCCAACGCTACAATTCTATGAAATTCTAGGGAAATTTTATGTATGGTTCAGCTTTATAGATAAGGGCCTTAAAGCTTCAGCGATTTCCTAAACTCCTTTAATTGGTGCAAAAACCTATCAAATCAAGCAGATTAAATGGTTAGGCAATGAGCCTGATGTTCTCCAGACCTTTTAGAGTTGAATCTAGAATTGCCTGTTGTACAAGGTTGCATTGTACCCCACGCAGAACACTCAACCAAATTTCTTATAATTAAACAAGACAGGAAGTGCATGCTGTAAAATTTAAGTGACATTTTAATGACTCACTTTATAATATGAGGGAACAAAGAAGTCTATTCCAGAGGTCATGAGGATCTCATTTACATAATATATCTCTTGTAGAAATTAAAGTATTACACAGCCCTTATATTACAGCAACACTAGAATGGTTCAAACTACATGGGGTGCGTTTAAAAAAAGTAATACTCTCTTCTAAGAAATACAATGGAATTACAAGCTGAATCTCAAAAGTCTATTTTGTGCAATTCACAACATCACAGCAGAAATTAAACCTGGGAGCTGTTTCACATATTGCATTAAAAAAAATGCACACCTAAAAATTTATGTATAGATCTAAACCTATAAATTAGGTAAAGGTAAAGGGACCCCTGACCCTTAGGTCCAGTCGTGGCCGACTCTGGGGTTGTGGCACTCATCTCGCTTTATTGGCTGAGGGACCCGGTGTACAGCTTCCGGGTCATGTGGGCAGCATGACTAAGCCGCTTCTGACAAACCAGAGCAGCGCACGGAAACGTCGTTTACCTTACCGCCGCAGCGGTACCTATTTATCTACTTGCACTTTGACGTGCTTTTGAACTGCTAGGTGGGCAGGAGTAGGGACCGAGCAACGGGAGCTCACCCCATCACGGGGATTCGAACTGCCAACCTTCTGATCGGCAAGTCCTAGGCTCTGTGGTTTAACCCACAGCGCCACCCGTGTCCCTTCTTCTGCTTCTTACTGGACCACAATTCTGGGTCTTTGTTTTTTTAAGTGCTGCATACTCTAAAAAGCAAAGGTTGAGAGCTGCTATAGAGCCATCGCTGTGCACTTCTGTGAGTTTACAGAGGCACAAACAGAGGCATTTTGAAGAAAATGTGTGAAGGGAGAAAGGTCAGAGGGCAGCAATGAGATGGAGAGAGAGGAAGTGTCAATGATGATTGTGGAGGCTTCTTATAACAGATCAATGCATTGGCCGAGATCCAAGAAACACATGGGCCCATCACATGGGAAGGAGATTGTCTTCAGGTTCTAAAACAAGAAATGAGCACAGCAAGGCATCCGAGACAGGAGACAGGAGACATGCTGAAAGATGAATGCAATACCTGCCAGTCAAAAGCTCTCAATATTTAATGCCAGCCTCTATTCCTCGTGATTTTAGAGCCCAAAGGAAGCCCAAGGCCAAGACTCTGTTGGCAGCTGCCGTCTTTGTCCAGCATGAGTAGTTTGATTGCCAACTAGGCTTCTCTTGAAGACTGAGGGAATGTCAGAAGATGCTTGATTTGGGCAGCAAAGCTTAAAATACAGCAAATACAGGTGACACTCGGAAAAGTAGAATATCGTTGAGAAGTTCATTTATTTCAGTAATTCAACTTAAAAGGTGAAACTAATATATGAGATAGACCCATGACTTGCAAAGCGAGATATGTCAAGCCCTTATTTGTTATAATTGTGATGATCATGGCGTACAGCTGATGACATGGCTCCCCAAATCTCTTTTCTGATGAGAGCAGCTTTTGCATCTCACTTGGAAACGAAGGACCCAGAGTCTGGAGGAAGAATGGGGAGGCACACAATGCCCGATGCTTGAAGTCCAGTGTGAAATTTCCACAGTCTGTGTTGATTTGGGGAGCCATGTCATCAGCTGATGTTGGTCCACTGTGCTTCATTGAGTCCAGGGTCAACACAGCCGTCTACCAGGAGATTTTGGAGCACTTCATGCTTCCTTCCACAGACGAGATTTATGGGGATGCTGACTTCATTTTCCAGCAGGACTATGGCACCTGCCCACACTGCCAAAAGTATCAAAACCTGGTTCAGTGCCCATGGGATTACTGTGCTTGATTGGCCAGCAAACTCGCCTGACCTGAACCCCATAGAGAATCTATGGGACATTGCCTAGAGACAGATGAGAGACATGAGACAGAGCAATGCCTTTCCAAGTTTCACCTGTAAGTTAGAATAATAGAGTTGTAAGGGACCCTGAGCACCATCCAGTCCAACCCCTTCAATGCAGAAATATGCAACTGTCGCATACAAGGTTTGAACCTGCAACCTTGGTAATATCAGCACCACACTCTGACCAACTGAGCTTGGGAGAATCATTTTTTAAAATGTAGTGAGCCTAACAACATTGCTTGTTCACTTAGATTCTTCGTTTTCATTGAAACCTTGTCTTACCAAGGGGTGAGGAATCATTTTTTGCTTCTCACTTTTAAAAGTTGTTCTTGTTTCTCATTAGATATTTTTCTCCTGCTGTTCCTACTTAACTTCCACCTTCCTTGACCATTGGTCCATGATGACTGGGGATTATGGGAGTCCAATGGGGCCATAGGTTCCCTATTGAAAGAAAAGTCCTGTTGGAAGAACCAAGGGGCCACTGGGTCCAGTCTCTTTCCCTGTGCACTCGCTAAATATATTCTGGCTTTTCTCAAACTCTACAAAGTGTGTGTGTGTGTGTAGGGATAGGCACACTTCCCTCTTCTCTTTAAGTTACTGGGTTGGTGAAAAACAGTGAGAAACAGTTTCTATCCAAATGCTATTTTGGTTTTATTTTATTTTTTTAAAATGATTTTTTATTAAAGGTTTTTATAACAACAACAAAACATATAACAAATACATAAACAGACAAAAACAAAAACAAAACAAAAAAAAACATGTACCATTTCGAATCTTAATTTCTTATACCTTTCTTCCCCGACTTCCTCATGCCTCCCTTTTCTGTATTCCAAATTCTTATCAATTGCTCAGCAAATCTTCCCTTATTTTAATTTAAATTTAATCTAGTCTTCCTTATTCTCCTTGTCTTAACCCTTACTAATAGTAACCATTTACTTTCCAATCCAACATCATTCTAACTTTCGTTAATTTTGTAATATTTCTTTAAATAGTCCTTGAACTTTTTCCATTCTTCTTGCGCTGCTTCTCTTCCCTGGTTTCGGATTCTGCTCGTCATTTCTGCCAGGCCCATGTAGTCTGTCACCTTCATCTGCCATTCTTCCAGTGTGGGTAGTTCTTGTGTCTTCCAGTACTTCGCAATAAGTATTCTAGCTGCTGTTGTAGCGTACAAAAAGAAAGTTATGTCCGTCTTTAACACCCCCTGTCCGACAATACCCAAGAGAAAGGCCTCTGGTTTCTTAGGGAAAGTATATTTAAATACCTTTTTAAGTTCATTATAGATCATTTCCCAGAATGCCTTAATCTTCGGGCACGTCCACCAAAGGTGAAAGAATGTACCTTCCTTTTCTTTACATTTCC
The DNA here is from genome assembly GCF_964270895.1 of Podarcis filfolensis. Lineage (NCBI taxonomy): Eukaryota > Metazoa > Chordata > Lepidosauria > Squamata > Lacertidae > Podarcis > Podarcis filfolensis. The sequence continues at coordinate 12,726,852 of NC_139621.1, forward strand.
AACATTTATTATCAGGCAAATGGTAAATCTTTGCAAGCTTGACTGGGGTTATGTACCACCTATATATCATTTTCATAATGTTTTCTCTTAGAGCATTACATGCCGTAAATTTCATCCCGGTGGTCCACAACTTTTCCCAATCAGCAAACAAAATATTATGACCAATGTCCTGAGCCCATTTAATCATAGCTGATTTAACCGTTTCATCTTGTGTATTCCATTTCAGCAGCAAGTTGTACAAATGCTATTTTGGTTTTAAATGCAGTGTAAGGAGTCTCTCCAGTAGTGATGTATGGAAGTGAGAGCTGGACCATAAAGAAGGCTGATCACCGAAGAATTGATGCTTTTGAATTCTGGTGCTGGAGGAGACTCTTGAGAGTCCCATGGACTGCAAGAAGATCAAACCTATCCATTCTGAAGGAAATCAGCCCTGGGTGCTCTCTGGAAGGACAGATCCTGAAGCTGAGGCTCCAATACTTTGGCCACCTCATAAGAAGAGAAGACTCCCTGGAAAAGACCCTGATGTTGGGAAAGATGGAGGGCACAAGGAGAAGGGGACGACAGAGGACGAGATGGTCGGACAGTGTTCTTGAAGCTACCAGCATGAGTTTGACCAAAATGTGGGAGGCAGTGGAAGACAGGAGTGCCTGGCGTGCTCTGGTCCATGGGGTCACAAAGAGTCAGACACGACTAAATGACTAAACAACAACAACAAGGAGTCTCTATGGGTGTATATTATATTTTAAAAATGGGGTATCAGAGTTTTTAGGGGGCTAACCAGGTTGGGATAGCTGGGATAGCAGGCTTGTTGGTTTTGAATGTCTTATGTAGATTTTTTTTTCAATTTTGTTGTTCTGTATGGGACAATGACAATAAAGATTATTGTATCGTATCGAGTAACAGCAGGTTCTCCAAGGTCAGAGCTAGCAGTCTTTCCCGTCATCTGTGATCAAAATTGGGGTGCAAAGCTCCACAAGTGAGCTCTGGCCCCCTACCCTAGTGCAACACAGTTTCTTAAAAAAACCCCACTGCCTTAAGAGTGCAGAATGCTGAATATTTTCTTGACGATTCCTTGCTGTTTCTTAGATCCTTAATGATGCACCCACATTCATCGGAAATCTTAGAGACCTGCTGAAATGGTGCCGCTTGGGGGGATGGGAGGAAGGGAGCAGAAGAACCATGCAGGAAGAGACGATGAGCAGCTAAGAAGCAAAGCATGCCAGTGGGCTTATTTTAAAAAATAAAAGGGAAGTCTGCCAGGCAGCAGCAACCCTGTGGCTTCAGTCACTAGAGCGGCTCATGCAGGAAAAGGCTGCTATATTTAGCACAGCACCACAACCTTCTCAAGCCCAAATCCAGGCACGTCGTCAGCAACACAGCATTAGCAAAAGCCTGACAAATTCCTGCTGGTTTTAAAATACTGTCGCGCACTGTTTTCCTCCCCCCCCCCCAACCTGGTGGCAGATTTTGCTCTTTGCGGCCTCTTTTAATGTGGCAACAGATGGTCAGGTCGGTACAGTACATCCAGATTCAGTGCTGGCCTCCCTCTCTGTAAGTCGGCAAAGAGGTTCAGCCGGGTCTTGCTGCCCGCGGGATTTTACCAGGCACAAGGTCTGGGATGACAAAGGAACTGATTAGCCAGCACAGATTTCTGACCTCTGGAGGCTTCTGGGCACGAAGGATCACCCCTGCAATTGCTGGGGAGTTTCTGGACAGGCCCCCCAGAATTACCGTATTTTTCGCTCCAAAAGGCGCACCAGACCATAAGACACACCTAGTTTTTAGAGAGGGAAATCAAGGAAAAAAATCTTATACGCAGCCTGTCCGCTTCTCCCAGAGCTTCTGGGGCTGCCAGAGGAAGCCCGGGTCCCCCCCCAGCCCCAAAGAGCAAAGAAGCCAAGACAGCGAGCAGGATCCATCCCCAAAGAGCAAAGAAGCCATAGCCGCATGCAGCCTCTCCCGGCCGGAGGGGCTGCGCGTGGCTATGGCAATACCCCCACCTCCTGCAGAAGCCCACAGGAGCTGTGCACCCTTTCAGGAGTGCGCGGCTCCTGCAGGCTTTTCTACGAGAAGGGAGAAGGGACTGACTGGCCGCGTCAGTCCCTTCTCCCTCTTGGGGGCTTTTCCTGCCTGCCTCCTGCCTGCATTCGCTCCATAAGACGCACACAAATTTCCCCTTACTTTTTAGGAGGGAAGAAGTGCGTCTTATGGTGCAAAAAATACGGTACTTGGGCAAATCTTGCTACTTATCTGTGCTTTGTGACGCAGGAGGACCCCACATGTCACAAAGGCCTTGAGTGTGGAAACAGAGGGAGCTATGCAGTCCTTTGGATCTGCCAGTTTGTCTAATAAGGGCATTTTTGTGTGTGTTGAGTGCCCTATGGTACACTAAGGATGACTGTGGGTCTTTATGGGTCCTGCTGCTGAAATCCGAAAGTTCACTGCCGCAATATTCTGCTCCCAATGAAGGCATTTTTTTGTTTTGTTTTGCTGCAGCAGCAGTGGCAACAACTTCCTGGCTGCTGCTGCCTAATGGCAGAATTAAAATGGTAGTTTCAAAAAGTACTACATATAGTGCTATTTTACCCTGCAGTCTGTTTTCCAAGGCCAAAATCCTTTTATTGTTCACTCGCAAATCCCATTTAACTAAGCCCCCCTGCAATGCTAATTAGTAGCTTTCTTATAGATTCTGCCCATTATTATTTTTTTGCTTTTAATTTAGTGTATTTGGGGGATTTATAATTTACCGCCCCTTAGTCAGCATCTGTTGCCAACATGCAGCTTTTATTACTTGCTTTCTCTTCCCCATCAATTTGTATTTGATAGCATTTCCCCCCCTCTTATAGCAAAATAAAACTTATCTGAAAGGAAACCAGTAACCAAAGCCACTTCTCCAATGAGGAACTCAAGTTGACTGACCAAGGAGCAATTAATCACTAATTCCTCAGCTGCACTGAACAAGAGAAAGCAGTAAAGAGGGAAGAGTGGGTAAGGAAGAAACTTTTATCTAATCAAATTACAACTTTAATTTAAGTAGCCTTGAAAAGCCTCAGAGCACTGCCCAAGTTGGAAAGGCAGGCACTGTAATGACATTTTATTACTGTGCTGAAAAATAGACATAAATCAGCTATTAAACATGGCAGGAGACCACGCCAGAAAACCAGTGGATTGCAAACATTTGGCCACATCACCAGGATTCTCAGGAAAGTGGAGAAAGAATGACAGGGTCAAGGAAGACAGCTAGTCTTATAAAGAACACAAGTAATTTATTGCAATAGTGCTAGGATAATTCAGATAATAAATCTATCCTCCCCCAGCTGATTTTAACCGCACCATTTTCACCGACCTGTAGAAGGTGCCATTGAAGTATGTGATGTTACATTAAATGTGGACAGAGAACAGTGAGCATCTGGGCTTGGTTTTTAGGAATCGGACAAGACAAGAACCACAAACTGGTAGCCGGCCAGCCCTAAATCAATGCCCCCAGCAAGTTTAAGAAAACCACCACATCCATCTATGGAAGAAAAGAGCAGTTGCAACTAGAGTCCACTACAAGGAAAAATAACCTAGGAGCAGATATGTCTTCTGTATAATAGCTACCAAGAACTTTATAAAATGAGCTGCAGAATGGAAAAAAAGTAGTAGTTTTAACCAATAAAGAAACTTGTATCAAAGTGAGTCAGTGAGACTGCATGCGAGAGAAGCAAACAGAAGCAATTTTTTGCAAAGAGGAAAGGATTTCCATTCTCAGAGCACACTGTGGACCGGGGTGTTTTGTTCCCTTGGACACTTGCACGTTTCAGAATATTCCTGGACCAGACATGTTCGTTTAAATGGGAAAGAATGAATTCCAGACATCGCCATACAACAGAGCAGGGCAGAACGCTGTCCTTCTCGATGAGAATACATTTGATTAATAGTGAAGAGTGTGTGTCCATATGGTGCTCAATATCACTTGCCCTAGAACAGCTGTTTGTGAGATGCCACTTTACTCAGCCTCCTGCAGCTCAGAAGCCAGCAAGAGGCAGCGAGGTATTTTATTTCTGCTCTGCAGCACATCCGTATTGTTGAACGGATATCCATGAAATGCCAAAACAGAAATTCTCATGTTCTGTGGAGTTATAGTTCCCCAAAAACAGATGGTGCCAAAGTTTCAAATTAAATATCCCCCTAGACTACCCAGAAGAATTGTGGCAGTCTTTTTTTTTTTAAAAAAAAACAACAACCATAAAAATATGCATGTCCCAAGCCTTTAATCTGCTGTTATTGCCCCCATTTCAGGAGGAATCTAAAATAATCCTCAATTCGGTCTGATGTTTTACTCTTCCATAATGCTGCACTTCACAATGCTGACCACAATGATGATTTTCTTCAGGTTAAAACCCAAGGAAAAATCTGTACCAGCTGCCTTGCAAAATATCTTTGGGAGAAGAAAAGGCTAAATCCTACACAGAGCAGAGTCCCTAAGGCAGTTTGATGGCACCTTGTAAGCCTCCTTCCCGCAGCCAAGCGGGTGCAGAACGTTTTGCTCTGCTTTCCTTTGGACCACGTCACCAAGACTGAGAGGAGGTCTTGTCATCTGGGCAGCTGAGGACCTCCAGACACACTGCCCAGACTTGCGCTCCAGAAAGGTCCCTTCAGGAAAAGCAATGCAGGAGGCAGCAGTTATGAGTTACCGGTCTCTGCAGCCACAGCAGGTGCTGTGATTCTCCAGCAGTTTGACTTCACCCTTGGAGGCGCACTCCATTGTCTCTCGAGACAGGCAGATGCCAACAAATGGTGATCTTCTACACAACATGAGATAATAGTCAAGTGTGTTCAAATCTCTGGTTTTAATTCTTTAGGTAGCCAAGCACATTGTTAATTTAAAAGTGCATAGCAATATCTTAATTTTAAGGCCTCTGACGTCGAAGCGCTGCAAGCATGTTGCCCCACCTACAGGAAATGAGAGTTACATTTTCTCTGCTGGAGACAAGAGTTCTCTTTGCCAGGGCGGAGGGGCACGTATCAGTTGGTAAGGGCAGCAAGCATGCCTTGCCAGTTTGCTCCTGATTTTGTGTGAGGTGTCCTCTCTCCACAGACACATCGATACCACGCATGATGCGAAGGTGGGAGGAAACGGCTTCATGGGATAAAAGTTCCCTTCCCTTGCTTGGTTCTGTACATATACTTAAACACCAAATAAAATAGCCAGCCCCCTCTAGTGCAGACCCAGTTGCAGAGCCCACCACTCCCAGAACTGTTTGCTAGGGGAAAGCAACAAACCCAAGGTGTGTTTTCTTTTCATTACAGCCTCCATGTTTCTAACCCATGCAAGTTAGAATACAGATTGCTATATGGTACTACTAAACACATATTTATAGAGGCAGCTGAGGCAGGTTTTGCTTCCAATATCTACATCTAACTAATCACTGTGCTTGGAGACAACACTTCCCTCTATCACATCAGATTGACTCTCAATGTCTTTTGCATCTTCTACATAGCTTTGGCTCAGCTGTTTTAAGCTTTTTAGGTTTGGCACAGGGCTCTCTTTGCAGTCGGCTTACAGAAGCCAAGATTCTGGAGGAAGACCCATTTATAAAGGCTTGACCAAGAACAATCCACTCTTAACACAAAGGAAATGTTGTCTGCCTACATCCTAACCCTAATAAAACACTTTCAACCATAAGGCTGCATTTTAATGTATTGTTGCAAACAACTTCTGTTATGGGCAATTCTTTGTTTACCTTGGTTGGCAAGATGTCAACAGATCAAGTATCAGGAGAGGGTGAAAGCATGTGTATCCCTCTGAAATTCGGCACTGGATAGAAAAAACTATTCCCTAAGGGGATGAGAAATTGCCACACTTGGCTCATAGCAGATGGCAAAAAGGCATTTGGAAACTAAGGAGGATAGAGGATACAACATGGAAGCAAGTGTCACAAAGACGTGCCAATATCATAACTGTGTCAGGCTGGTCATAATTCCCTTACAATTATAGAAGCTTTTGCAATGACAACAGGAAGGAGATTCTGCTGACTCAGAACATTGGTGATTTGTAGACATCTTTTGAGAGCAAAGCGAATTGAGAGCTTTCTTTTAGACATAGGATCGTGGGAAAAGGAGGGCAGTCTGGATTTAAAGCAGCAGAAAGGGCACTTCTGATACCTGATCTCAGTTGAGGAGAGTACTGTAGGAAATGGGGGATGGATCCTGCCAAACTTTAGACTGACAGGAGCAGGTGGAACTTGCACTCCTGCGATTGTGGGCAATTTGGATGAAAATGGCATACCTAGAGATTGCCTGGTTCCTGATGTATCACTTGAGCATCCCTCCCAAAAACACCATGACCAGAGAGCGCTGGCAAGTTGTTTCCTGCCATAAGAAATCAGGACTTATCACAAGAGACAGCCTCTCCCTGGTGTTTGCTTATGTGGAGTGCTGTGTGGTAGAAAGAGACATTATTCCCAGACATGCTTCATCACTCACTAAAACCCACGTTCAGTCCTGTTGGGCAGATATACCAGCAGCAGAAGCTCATCCTTTGCTTCAATATCAGGTGTGACTAGGTTAGTCGTATCACTGCAACCCAGTCCCTCCCTTTGGAGAAGGGATTGGGACCCTGGGACCCTCCAGGCATTGCTGACCTACAGTCCCTATCATGCCTGACCATCGGCTGTGCTGGTTGGGACTGATGGGTAGTCGGAGTCCAACGATAGCTGGAGGGTCACGGGATTCAAAACAACACATCTAACAGTCAACTTGGGTCGTGGTGAGCCTACCGCTTGGAAGGAAAAGGGGCCACCCCCCAAAAAAAAGTGGTTTCCACATACTGGGAGGTGGGGGTGAGTGGGACTGTATTATGTGTATGAAAGAGCATCCCCAACCATATCATTCTGCCTGGACACCGAGGTCCAGCTCTGAGGGCCTTCTGGCAGTTCCCTCCCTGAGAGAAGCGAAGTTGCAGGGAACCAGGCAGAGGGCCTTCTTGGTGGTGGCACCCACCCTGTGGAATGCCCTCCCACCAGATGTCACAGAAATAAACAACTATCTGACTTTTAGAAAACATCTGAAGGCAGCCCTGTTTAGGGAAGCTTTTAATATTTGATGGATTATTATATTTTAATATTTTACTGGAAGCTGTACAGAGTGGCTGGAGAAACCTAGCCAGATGGATGGGGTATAAAGAAAAAATTATTATTTATTATTATTATATTCAGCTGCTTATAAATCAAGTACTCAGTTGGCACTGTAAGCACCTCTGACATCCAAGGACTGCCTCTTGAGAGTGAAATTGAAAGGCATTGGGCAGACTCAGCAAAGCAACAGCTGAAGCCAAGTGTTAGGATATTAACTGAGGGGGCAAGTGAGGGCTGCGTGAACTGGGCTGCTCAACCCTGCACAGCTTCTGGCAAGAGCTACACCATTCGCAGGCAGCCCTGCCGTTCAGATTTCCGTGTGCTCCCTTCATTCCAAGCAAAGTTCTGGAGCTCTTGCCCCAGCGAGTTCAGCTGGTGTCCAGAATGTGTCAGCAGCGGGATCAAGCAAACGGCACGTCCAGCCCTGTCTATAGCTTTGCTTCTCTTTAATGTCATTTCAGTGTCGAAATTTACAGTGGTTTTCTGATACAGAGCAATTGTCCTCTGCACACCCCTGTAGGTGGTTCGGGGAGGACAAATTCACAATTCATACAAAAGTTAAATTTTACAAATTTTTGGCAATTAGACTGAGTAACCCGTTTTCTCCTATTGCCATTGCCCAACCATTGAAAAAAAAGTTATACAATAATTTACATTGAAATGTGTTTCTTCTCCAAAGTGCTTGATAGACTATTCTCAGGAAAATTTACAGAGGCCTGTACAATTATTTACAGGAAGTACTTCTTGCAGCGCTTGTTCCTTCCCTATGGCTTCTTGGAAAGTGCTTTATACAGGGCCAGCGGTGGCAATACTTATTAAAAGGGTTACAGGTAACCAGTGACTTAAAAGCTGAATTGCTGTGGACAGACGTTGACAAGCTTCGTATGAAAATGGTTTGTGAGCTTGTGCCATCTTCATTCTCCCATGACAGGAAGGAAAACTGTCCAGCCACTGGCTTCTGTCCAAATGGTGTAAAACAAAAGTAGACTAGGAGATGGCTGCCTTCATGATAAGTCATCGTCCGTGCTGACGACTGATATCTGTTCGGAGGAGAAACGAGGATTAGTGACAATGCAATCCTTCCCGTTTCATACAGTGAAGTTTACGCAGCACGGGGTTTGTGTTTAACCCAAGATGCTCCTGGCTTTCAACTTTGTATGACAGGAATAGTACACAATACTTACACATCTTATCCGCAGAGCCAGCAGAGCTTCCTAGCCAGTAGCTGCCACAACTTTAGCAGCTAATGCAAAGTCATCTCCTCAAACATGTCTTAGGTGGGGGCTGAGACAGAACCAGTTCCAAGAACCCAAGACCCTTGGCAAAGGGTATCAGTGGTGCCCTGGTCACCTCCCATCGCTCATTCTTCCCCCCACAGATAAAACTTAAGATGACTCCTGAGATAAAGATTAGAAGGGGGGAGAAGTCTACACTGGAGTCAAAGGAGAAATCCACAAAGGGACCTCCCATTTTCTGCCTCCTTCCACCTGCTTGCTTTACAAGTGATCCTATGCAGGCCATCTGCAAGTAAGCCTCACTGAGCCCAGCGGGTCTCAGAGGAAACCAGCCGAGAACCAGCGAGGGCCCCTTCTGAGCTCCTGGATCCCCAGAGAGTGCTTGGCCCATGGATGGATCTGCAGCTGTGTCCAAAGTTCTGCTATGCAGTTACCAAAGCTAGTTTGAGATTTAAGACTTAAGAACCAATTTGGATTAAGGACTTGAAACAAATTCTGATTTTCAAGAGTTGCCGGGATCCATTTAAGGCAGTCACTATAGTGCCCTGCATTCCCATAATCCCTGACCCCTGGGCCACACAGACTGGGGACGATGATTCAACACGTCAGGAGGACAACACATTGATGGCACCACTGCTTCAGAAAAGACAGGGAAGTGATGCAATCTTCTGCTACACCATTCTAGGAGTACTTATTTCTGGTGCCTAATATTTACTATCTTCTGCAGTTCCACCCCCTTCACTTACAGCTGGATACGTGTGGCCCACTGAAGCGCTGTGTCTTCCGATGTCTATAGAGAGGTCTTCTTCCGTCGTTTTCAAGTATACCGGATTGTCAAAATTCATGCTTTTCATGTTCTTGTGTTGCCAGTTGCGCCACATGAAGTAGCTGCCTGCCGCCGCCATGGTCAACAACACTGAAAGAAATGGCAAGGTGACGTTCCTCTGGAGCATCTTAGCCCAGCTCAGACTGCTGAATAGCCTTCGGTGGCCTAAGTGGAATGCAGCCATCATCAGGAGCAAGTGTGCCACCTTGCTCCCATGACTGAGGGGGCTGCGGCTGCGTGGCATCAGTGGGGCATGCGTCCTTGATGTCAGCATGTGGACGTGTCATGCGCACAACCCTTGGATTGTGCGTGTGACATGAGCACACTCCATGGAATGCACACAAGGCTGCCAAGGAATTTTAAGGGGGCCCAGCCCTCTCCCTGAACATGGGGGTGGGCCCTTGACCCCTTGATCAGGAGGGAGGTACAGTGGAAATACCTCGCACGATTTCAGGGCAACATCTTCTACTTACATACGGGAAGAATGGCCCATGCTGCTGAAGAACTTCTGGATGAAGAAAGCTCTTCTGAAACTGGACTGCTTAGATTTTGTCCTAGGAAGAAAGAAGCAGCCATTTCATTCACTCCCAAGTGCAACCCCAGTTAAGTGTTTTAAAAGGTTCCCACATCTGGTAGAAAGCTTTGTCTACTAAACAGTTTAAACGCTAGGGGAGGCAGAAAAGTTGCCTGAACTTTTGGCAGAGGAATTGTTGGAAATTCCATTCCACCCTTGCTGCAGATATGTGAGATTGTTACATGTCACATGTCTGTTTACATTCCAGCACAGATTGCTGGAGTCCCATGAGCAGAACATCCGCTCTGTATTGCTTTTGTTTTCTCTCTCTCTCTCTCTCTCTGAGAAGGAACGACAAGGAGAAAGGCCATGTTTTTCTGTGTCCTGATTTATGTATAATAAATGCGTAGTTTAGTATAGTATCCCTGCCTCAAGCCTAATCTGTTGTGAGCTGCTTGCCAAGCTGGTTCCCACTCAAAAAATTGAGGTGCGCTGCCACAAATCCCCTTGTTTTAGGATATTGGCTAATGCATCATGGCATCACTGCCTGGTGCAATAGCTCTGATGGCCAGAGTCAGAAGGGGATATTCCAGTTCAGGTAAGAGAAGGATCAACTCTGAAGGCTCCAAGGCCTACCCAATGGGCATTACAATTCTGAGTGGGAAATGGTAGCATGAAGCTTAGGACAGAAAAGACCAAGTTACTGTTGCTTGGGAGGGGGGCGTCTAGAGGCCTCTAAGCGTCTGCACACTCTCCCTTGAGGTCTGCAGCTTGGGGGCAATCCTAGATTATTCTTACACTGTAGCAATTGCTAGGAATAATGCCTGTTGTCAACTGTTTCCTTAGCAAAGAAAGGAAGTCAATCCAGACCACAGATTCAGGTAGATAGCCGTGTTGGTCTGACGCAGATGAAATATTTTTTTTTTTAAATTGTCCAGTAGCACCTTAGAGACCAACTAAGTTAGTTCTGGGTATAAGGTATCTGAAGAAGTGTGCATGCACAGGAAAGCTTATACCCAGAACTACTTAGTTGGTCTCTAAGGTGCCAAAGTGTTTGCATTACAGTCGACTCTTGGGTTGCGAACGTGATCCATGCGGGATGCACGTTTGCAACCCGCAGCGTTCACAACCCATGTCTGCACACACATGGGTTGCGATTCGGCGCTTCTGCGCATGCACGAACGTCGAAACCCTTCTTAATTGTATTTCACTATTAATATACTTCTTAATTGTATTTCAGTTCAATTACTTTGATAAAATACGTATTTTGTTATGTGCAAATGGCTTGAGATACCTATGAGGTCCATAAATTACCATATAGCATATATTCAACACAAAAAACAGCGACAATTTGCTGTGGACAAAGGACAGCTGGACATATAAAGGGGCCCCCCATTACCTTCAGGAGCTTAGGGCCTCATCAAACCTAAATCCGGCCCTGAGGTTAGCCCAGTGTTCCTTGGAATAAACCAAACACGCAAGGTCTGCAAAAAGACCTCTGTGCCCCCCCCCTGCACTGAGCAGAAGTGGTGTGATCCTTCGCTTATCCTGCTCCACCACCAGCACGCTGCATTAGGACCAATACCTCCAGAAAGTGGTCCAGGTGGTTTTTCTGTTCTGCTGTTCTCTTTTGCCTCAGCAGCTCCTGTACCTGAAATTATAGATCAGCAACTTTGAAGCCCAGGGTTGACTGGGTCCTTGTTCTGTGGAGGTGGCGCATCTACAGATGAGCATGTTCATGCATGTCTCAAATTAGCTGTGGATTGCAAGATGTCAGCCGTCTGCTGCAGCTTCTTAACGCAGTAGATCTGTCATCAGATCAGCTCTTAAATGCTTAGAAAGTCAGGCTCAAGTTATCTAGCTCTTGGCCAATTAAGCCATTTTTAATTTTTTGTATTTTTAAAATAAGAGGTCAAGAGGTCAAATGTATTTCAAAACTATGCTGGAAAATAAAAGCCAAGGCTGAAGTCTGAGCTATGTTATGCTTAGAAGCAAGCTGCAGGACCAGTTGAACACATTGCTCTTAGGAATGCCAATTATCCAGCACTCCAAGAGATGCTATAGTAGGTTGATATGTGAGGTTTCATACTTCAACTAGCAAACCTTTCCCACCTAGAACTAGCATTCTGGATTAACAGAGCTTGCTTTTTCAAGGCACTTTGCCTCCCAGTAGGTCGTATGTCAGCATACATCCCAATGCGGAGATTATCTTTTGTCCAATGCCGTCTCAAATTCATGGCAGAAAAGGAGATTGAGGCAGCTCACAATGCATTACTGCAATTATTATCAGGGCGACATCTGAATTTAACAGATGCCTACTATAGCTTGTGAAATCCATGAGAATGTAGATGCCAGCCAGAATATGCCGCCGAATCACCACATCGAAGCATTTTGGACAGTATTAATGCACAAGATGGACGGGGCAAAGACTCACGAGACGCAACTCCAAGGAGCATGCAAGTGTACCTCTGCATCTTAAGCCGTTATCTTGCAACGTGTCGCCATCGGGACAAATGCAAGTATACTTTGGCGAACGGTCATTGATCTGGGGAGCAGGCAAGCACAGATATTCGCAGCCTCCGTTTGTCATGTTCTCATCTTCACACCAGTTCTTTCCTGTGGAGAGATGTTTCCAAGCATGTTCATCTCGTATCAGAACTTAAACTTCCATCAAGACGGCAAAGGCTGTGATCAGTTTACTAGGTGAGCCATCGCAATGTTTGGCCTGCAGTCAAGGCTATACTCAACATGGTGCTCATCTTCCTATAATGGGAGTGTCTTCCAAGAGAAAATGTGAGAACAGAGAGTCTTTCTATCATAGGATGCTATTTGTCCCTTGACTTTTGCCAAAGTAAACCATGGACTGAGAGCAAGTTACCGTCAGAATTTGGATGACTGAAGGCAGAATTTGGGTCAACCATTCACTTCCCTCTCAGATGCACTGTGGCAACTTTAAACAAATTCATTTCTGAAAGTATTTTTATACCACTGTACCATAAATACACAGGACGTGGGTGGCGCTGTGGGTTAAACCACAGAGCCTAGGACTTGCCGATCAGAAGGTCGGCGGTTCGAATCCCCGCAATGGGGTGAGCTCCCATTGCTCGGTCCCTGCTCCTGCCAACCTAGCAGTTCGAAAGCACGAAGTGCAAATAGATAAATAGATACCACTCCAGCAGGAAGGTAAACGGGCTTTCTGTGTGCTGCTCTGGTTCACCAGAAGCAGCTTAGTCATGCTGGTCACATGACCTGGAAGCTGTACGCCGGCTCCCTCAGCCAATAAAGCGAGATGAGCGCCGGAACCCCAGAGTCGGTCACGACTAGACCTAATGGTCAGGGGTCCCTTTACCTTTACCTACCATAAATATATATCACAGCAGTTTACAACAATATAAAACCATGAAGATTAGAAAAAAAGTTAAAAACAAGTAGTAAGCAATGGAAAGGGAAGGGGTCATCTAGTCTAGGCATCCTCAAACTCGGCCCTCCAGCTGTTTTGGGACTACAACTCCCATCATCCCTAGCTAACAAGACCAGTGGTCAGGGATGATGGGAATTGTAGTCTCAAAACAGCTGGAGGGCTGAGTTTGGGGATGCCTGATCAAGTCCAACTGGCTGCAATGTATTGTAGGAGATGTACCCTTCATTGCCTGCCTAGACCTGGTGGAAGAGAAGTTCTCAGCTTGCATTTAAAAGTTGGCCCATAAAGCTTCTTGAAAGCTTTCTTGCACTGCACCTGACGACTCCTGTTACCTGACTGCTGTACAAGTTCATGATACACAATGATGTCCCGAGCATCATACAAGTTGTTGACTACGGTTTCCAGCTCAGCGCCCGTAAACTTATTCGCACCGTACACAGCTTCGTTTTCACCATCCGTCCAGTAAATGGTGTCCTGGGGGCAGGGGGAAAGGTGGTTATATCAAACTGAAGGATTATTCTTTGAACTGCTGAAGTTAAAAAGAATGCAAGTGAGGAACAGACATGTTTTCCACCAAATTCCACAAGCCAAGTTAAATGGAGCAACCTTTCAGCAGCAATTTAGTTCACTAGCTACCTGGCCCAGCTCCCTTACAGGTAACAGTATTTCTGCAGCTCAAATGACCTGTCACCACTCTTAGCTTGCTAATTTATTTCTCACATTCACAGACCACCTTTTCTTCCAAGAAGCTCGACTTCCGGAGGCGGCGCGACCGGTAATGGCTGCCTTCTCCGAGTAAGGAGAAGGGAGCTCCGCTGTAAACGGGTCGTCCGCTACGGCGAAGCGGAGACCCATTCAGGAAAACCACAGGTGGCAGAAGCCTGTGGTCTCGGGACCCGGCGGGCGCCAGAAGCAGCCCCCAAAACGCTGAAGGGACCCCGTAAGGGGCTCCGGATCGCGGAGGGGGTAGCGGCGCTGTGGGTCGTTGCGCAAACAGCGAAGTGAAGCCGCGTTGCTGTTGCCGGTCAGCGCTGTCCTTTCTTCCTGCAACTTTTCTGAACTTTGGAAACTACAACCCGTGAGTAAATTTGGACATTGAAAACTTTCTGAAACTTTTGTCAACTTTCTGAAACTTTTTGAGAACTTTATGAAACTTTTAAAACTTTTTTAAAAAAGTTGAAATCTGGCTGAAAACGGAGTGAGGATAAGCAGGAAGCCCATCTCCCGCTATACTGAACTTTAAGCAAAGAGCAGGAGGAGTGGAGACAAAAAGTTATGCGTTAACTAAATGCTGGCACCCTGTTAAAGCAGTTTTCTGAGTGAAAGACTTTGAGCTATTGACTTTTGCTGGTCATATTCGGGGTGCATTGATATCCTTCTTCTGTGGCACCAGTGGATTATAAAATAAATAAGAATCTCTGGTGCTGGAGCTGCCTGGATGAGCACCAGTTTGCAACTTTGGATACATTGAATTCAGGTTTTGAAACATTCTGAGTTGGAACTGGATACTTTGAAACTGTTGCAGTCAAGGCACTGTAAGAAACACTGTTTCGCTTTAAGTTTTACTCTGCTAAAAATAATACATTGTGGAGGCGATGGACATGGATTTAAATTTATAAGTTTAACTTGGATTTGATCTTTTCCCTGAAGACGTATTAAGCTCCCTCTAGAGGATTTTGGACTTACAGCAGTGACTTTGTTTTACTTTCCCTTTCCCGGCCTCTGTTTGACTATTGTATCTGGGACTCTGCTTTCTCATGGGAACAACTTGGATTGACCTTGGATTACAGATAACTTTGGAATGAGTGGCGCAAGGAGAAGAGGAAGGACTAAACAAACAACTCTAACTTTATCTGCAGCCTCACAGCGTAGATCTTCTGTGCCGGCCTTGCCTTCCACTTTGCCTCCAGATATAGAGGCGGCCTCCCTAATACAGGCAGGGGAGGGTGAGACAGAGGAGCTGCACCTGGGAGATATGGCTTCAGGGACAAGTAGCTCTGTCTTGGAGAAAATTTTGGAGAAACTGGAGGCTCTGGACAAGAAGGCTGATTTGCATACAGCTAAAATTGAACAGAACACAGAAAGCTTGAATAAGCTGACTGGACAAGTTGCACAGAATGCCCAGTCTATTGGAGAATTAAAGGAGGCTGTAGGTGAAAATCGTAAACTGGCTGAAGATACTAGTCAAAGATTGGAAGAACTTGAGAAAGAAGTAAGACCACTCAGCAAACAAGTTGGAGAACATCAGATTTACTTTTTGATGACAGAACTGCGAAACAGGGAGACCAACTTGAGGATACGGTCAATACCAGAGGTGGAAGAAGATAATTTTATTGAATTTCTAACTAAGGAATTTGCCAAGTTTTGGAAGTTAGAGGAAAAAGACTTTAAAATTGTATCTGCTTTCAGGCTTGGCAGAGTCAGAAGGACAGAGAAGCCCAGAGATTGTTTGATAACACTGAGATCAAAGGAGGAAAGGGACAAGATTTTGGGCCTGCACTACGAAAAGTCACTAGACATTTTGGGCAAGAGAATTGAAATCTACAAGGACATTCCTAAGCAGTTGCTGGACCTTAGATCTAACTACACGGAATTGGCAAGACTGTTGAGAAGCAACGCAATTATCTTCAGGTGGGAGTTTCCACAAGGATTATCCTTTACCTACAGAGGGAGAAAGATCAAAATCAAAACAGTGGAAGATAGAGACAAGTTTTTGGGAGCACACGGAGAAGACCTCCACAAAGGACTTGGATTGCCAGCGCCAGAACTTCCAGAGGAGCCCGCCCCCTCGGATCCTCAAGGACCGGAGAACAAGGTACCACCCCAGAAAGAATAACCAGACCTATCCAGGATGTCTCTGCAGCTTTTGAGCTGGAACATAAATGGCTGTAACAGTCCTGAAAAAAGGTCTAAAATTTTTCATATTTTAAAAAAGGAACAATTGGACATTATATGCTTACAAGAAACACATGTGATTAGGCTCCATAGAAAGGTGTTAATAAATAAAAGGCTTGGTCAAGAATTTATATCATCGGATACAGTTAAAAAGAGAGGTGTAGTGATCTATGCAAAAGAGAGCCTTTCACCAAAATTTCTCTTTAAAGATGAAAGTGGAAGAATCCTCGCAATAGAAGTACAGTATCAAGGAGAAAAAATTTTGATATTAGGAATTTATGCTCCAAATGAAGGAAAATCGGATTTTTATAAGAAGTTGCACGAGACCATGCTGGATTATCTGGATTACAACAACGTCATCATGATGGGGGACATGAACGGGGTCGTATCAACAAATATGGATAAGTCACAGAACCAGAACATTACTAAAGAGGGAAGACTACCTAAGACCTTTTTTGAAATGACTGACAATATGGACTGGGTTGACATCTGGAGAGTTAGAAACCCCCTGGGAAGAGAAGGAACATTCTTTTCTGAAGCTCAACTGACTTGGACACGAATCGACCAAATATGGATAACTAGAAGTCTGGCACCTAAGGTGAGGAAGGTGGAAATCTGCCCCAAAACATGCTCCGACCATAACGCCTTGAGAATGGATATGACATTGATCCCAATCGGCTCCTTTAGATGGAAGATGAATGATGGCCTGTTTAGAGACCAAAGAATTGTAAAGAAGGCCCAAAAAACCTTAAAGGATTATTTTGAGATTAATTTGAACACTACGGTGGAAAAAAGAACTATCTGGGATGCAAGTAAAGCTGTGATGAGAGGGTTCTTGATTCAACAGAATTCCTTAAAGAAAAGACTGCAAAATGAAAAGAAAGATAAAATTCTGGAAAGTATCAAAGAGTTGGAGAAGAAGTTAAGATCTAACCCGAAGTCCCAACCGATTCTGAGAGAAATTAAACTTTATCAGGCGCAATATTCCAAGCTGATAAATCAGGAAATAGAATGGAAGATTAAAACAATGAAACAAAAAACTTTTGAATCGGCAAATAAATGTGGGAAACTGCTAGCTTGGCAGTTGAAAAGGAGACAAAGATTAAATACAGTAACAAACTTAGAGGTTGAAGGAAGGAACATTCAGAACCCGGGAGAGATTAGAAAGTGCTTCCAGAGGTATTTTAAAAAGTTATATACTCAAGGGCCACAAGATGAAATAGAGATTACACAATTTTTGGAGAGAAATGGATTAGCAAAGCTGTCAGAAGAAAATAGAACAATTTTAAATGGCAAAATAACACGACAAGAGATTGAACAGGCCATCCTGAGTCTGAAACAGGGCAAATCACCAGGGCCAGATGGACTGACCTCTAACTACTATAAGACATTGAAGGATTATTTGATACAACCTTTGTTGGAGGTCAGTAATGAAATAATGGAGGGGAAGAAGGCGCCTGAATCGTGGAAAGAAGCATTTATCACATTGATTCCAAAGTCAGAAACTGAAAAGACACAACTCAAGAATTACCGTCCCATCTCCCTTTTAAATGTGGATTACAAAATATTTGCAGATGTTTTGGCACGAAGATTTAAGAAAGTTTTAAGTGAGATAATCCATAAAGACCAGGCAGGCTTTCTCCCGGGCAGACATATGTTTACTAACACAAGGAACATCATAGACATATTGGAACTTTTACAAACAAACATAAATACTAAAGCAGTTTTAATTTTTATAGACGCGGAGAAAGCCTTTGACAACATATCTTGGAAATTTATGAAGGGGAATTTAAAAGAAATGGGAGTGGGACGGGGGTTTGAGAACGGGATTGAGGCAATATATTCAGAACAAAAGGCTAAACTGATAGTTAACAATGTGGTTACAGAAGAGTTTAAAATTGAAAAAGGTACACGACAAGGCTGCCCGATTTCCCCATTACTGTTTATTTCGGTTCTGGAAGTGCTCCTGAATATGATTAGGGGGGACCGGTTGGTGGAAGGGATTCAGGTCGGAGCGAAACAATATAAACTTAAAGCTTTTGCAGATGACCTAGTTTTGACATTACAGGAGCCGGAGTCTAGTTTGAAAAGAGTACTACAACTGATTCAAAACTTCGGTCGAGTGGCAGGATTTAAGTTAAATAAGCAAAAAACTAAAGTTTTGGGGAAAAACGTGACAGATATTGAGTTGGAACAGCTTCAGAAAGAGACAGAACTAAATGTGGTTAAAAAAGTTAAATACCTAGGGGTAAACATAACAGCAAAAAATCTGAGTTTATTTAAAGATAATTATGAAAAATGTTGGTCAGAGATTAAGAGAGACTTGGATAGTTGGTCAAGACTAAAACTTTCTTTGTTAGGCCGAATAGCTGCCATCAAGATGAATGTATTGCCAAAAATGTTATTTTTGTTTCAGACACTGCAGATTGTAGACAAGACAGAGTGTTTCCGGAAGTGGCAGAAAGATATTTCTAAATTTGTCTGGCAGGGCAAAAAGCCCAGAATCAAATTTAAAATATTAACAGATGCGAAAGAAAGAGGGGGCTTTGCCCTGCCAGATTTAAAGTTGTATTATGAAGCTGCAGCTTTCTGCTGGTTAAAAGATTGGTTACTTCTTGAAGATACGGATGTCTTGGATTTGGAAGGTTTTAATAATGCGTTTGGATGGCATGCATATTTATGGTATGATAAAGCTAAGATAAATAAGGCCTTCAAGAACCATATTGTCAGAAAATCAGTTTTTAATGTCTGGACAAAATATAAAGACTTACTGGAGAATAAAACTCCGAGGTGGCTGTCACCCCTGGAGGCTAAGGCTCGGAAAAGAGCCAATATGGAGGCCAACTGGCCAAAATATTGGGAGATAATAGAAAAGGATGGTGACAACTGGAAATTGCAGAGTTTAGAAAAGATGAGAGACAAAGTGCGAGACTGGTTACACTATGCTCAGATTAAAGAAGTGTTTAAAAATGACAAAAAGTTAGGATTCCAAGTGGAAAAGTCAAAGTTAGAAACTGAACTGTTAGAACCTAAGACTAAGGTACTTTCAAGAATGTATAACTTGCTGCTGAAATGGAACACACATGACGAAATGGTAAAATCAACAATGATAAAATGGGCGCAGGATATTGGGTATAATATTATGTTTGAAGATTGGGAAAGGTTGTGGACCTCTGGGCTGAACTTCACTGCATGTAATGCGTTGAAGGAAAATGTGATGAAAATGATGTATAGATGGTACATGACCCCTGTTAAACTGGCTAAAATATACCATTCGTCTGATAGCAAATGTTGGAAATGTAAGGAAAATGAAGGAACATTTTTTCACCTCTGGTGGACCTGCCCTAGAGTGAAGGCCTTTTGGGAGAAGATATATAATGAATTAAAAAAGGTGTTTAAATACACCTTTACTAAGAAACCAGAGGCCTTTCTCCTGGGTATTGTCGGCCAGAGTGTGTTAAAAAAGGACAGAACATTCTTTTTGTACGCAACAACAGCAGCAAGAATATTAATTGCCAAGAATTGGAAAACTCAGGAGCTACCCACTGTGGAAGAATGGCAGATGCAACTGATGGACTATATGCAATTAGCCGAGATGACCGGCAGAATTCGAGACCAGGGAGAAGAAAGGATGGAAGAAGACTGGAGGAAATTTAAGATTTATTTACAAAAATATTGTAATTTGGCTGAGTGTTGAATTGGATGCCAGTGCAGACAATTGTCTACCATTAAATTAGATTTAAGGCTGAATTATATGTCAAACCAAATTAAGATTATTAATTAAGATGAGTTAAATGATAATTTGTTTGAAATTAATTTAATAATGATGTAAGTGTATGCGGGAGGTGTGGGGGAGTCCCATGTAACAATTGAGAGATGTTAAATGGACAATGATAAGTTGTGCTTATCCAATATATGCTTTATTTGAAAACTTCAATAAATATATTATAAAAAAAAAAAAAAAAAAAAAAAAAAAAAAAAAAAGAAGCTCAATGTGGCGTACATGGTTCTTTTCCCTCCCCAGTTCATCCTTCTCAACAGCCCTGTGAGGTTGGTTAGACAGAGTGACTGACTGTCCCAAGGTCAGCCGGCGAGCTTCATGGCCCAGTGGGAATTTGAACCCTGGTCTCCCAGGTCACAACCTGACACTCTACCCATTAAGCCACGCTGCCTCTCACTGAGACCTTGGTTCTTACCTCAAATATCGTCAGAGCAAGGGGATGAGCAAGGAATTCATGCGATTCCAACACAATCCTTCGGTCGTGCCCATTCAGATTGACACTGGACAGCTTGTGCAGCTTAGAATCAACCCAGTAGAGACGATTCTTCACACGATCTGAAGAGTAAACATCTCAGAATGCAGCCAAGTTTTGACAAGAGCTTGCCTAAATGCACTTCTAAGCCTAGATTTCTAAGGAGGTTTTGCAGTAGCGTCCTTGGCTATGCAATGGGAAATTAAGGCACCACAAAATGCAGATTACAGGATTCTGAAGTCAATGGCAATGATCATAGAGAGAAGCCATGGAAGCATGTTAAATACCCCCAAGGCTGGGTATTGGCTTGATTTGGGGTGGGGAAAGGTCTCATCATGTTCTGGCCCAAAGCAGTTCATCCCAGAAGACTACTTGCTTTCACACCCTTAAGGCACTCCTCCCAATTAATGCAACTCCAAGAATTCCTTCAACAAGGAATTCCAGCACAGTAGGAAGAACATTTATATACCTAGTGCAATCCCATTAGGCCTCTCAATATCTGTTGTCACAAGTTGTTGCCTGTCAAGTCCATTCATCCCTGCTTTCTCAATTTTGGCTGGTTCACCCCAATCAGACCAATACATGAAGCTGTAAGAGAAACCAGGTAAAAACTGTCAGGAGTCGACTCGGCTGCCTAGATCATTTTGCATGTTTCTTCCTCAGCAGTTGCACTCACTAGAGTTTCGCCTCAAAACTTTGGCTGATTTTGGCTAACGGGCCTTTTTATGCATCAGTTCCTGGCAAGGCCCAGGCAATGTCTTGTCTAAAACCGGTTTAAAGTTAAAAATTGCAAGAACAAGTTTGGAATTTCTGATCAGGCAACGGATCACAAATCCCTGCTCACCTCACTAGCAGTGAGCCTCGCACCCTGCAGTCGGGTCGCCTGGTCCACCCGCTCCCTCTGCACCCCAGCCACCTGCCTCGCAAATGGGACTTTCCTGCCCACCACCCGTGCCTTTGTTCCTTTCCCTGGCTGTGGGAGCGCTGGCAGGCAGCGTCCTCCCTCTGTCCCTCCTCGTGCCGAGTGGAACGGTGCCTTCTGGTGGCCAAGAGAGACTCCGGTCAGAGGGAGCTACGGCTAGCAGTTCCGGGGAAGCTGGTGGCTCCACAGTGCCCAGCAGTGCCCCAGCTGATGCACTCTGCCTGGGGCAGCACCACACACCCAGCCTCACCAGCAAGAGGTAGAAGCTACACACGGTGATGCCAATCATCTACTCAGCTGGCAACTGCTTTCTTCCTCCCTTCCAACATCATAATATACCGCCATATCGCGAAGTTTAGCTGGCGATCTATTACAAGGTTGGAAAGCAAGTATCGCCCACCCCTAGTTCCTGTTTGTACCAAATTACAGAAAGGACAGGTATCTTCCCTCAGGGTCATTCTTTTGTTGCGCAAATGCACCAAAGCATATAGATCAAGCCTAGAAAAACAGTTCCTTCTCAACCGGGGTGGGCAAATACAGGCATAGGCAAACTCCGGCCCTCCAGATGTTTGGGACTACAATTCCCACCATCCCTGGCTAACAGGACCAGTGGTCAGGGATGATGGGAATTGTAGTCCAAAAAAATATCTGGAGGGCTGGAGTTTGCCTATGCCTGGGTAAGTATCGTGGGCAGCTACTCTGGCATGAAGTTACTAGCAATTCTTCCAGTACCACTTCCTGTCTATTCAACATAGATGTGCTTACACTGGCAAAGATATAAAAGTTTATGAAGCAAGTTATTGCTGTCTTTTCTGGATTCCCCAATGGAATCCTCAATAATGTTCTCTCAAATTGCGGGTTTCCTCTCTCTCTCTCTCCTGCAAGCGCTGCTACACGTCTTGGAATGCTGCACCCTTGTGAGGATAGGTTATATGAGAGAGCCTCAAAAATCATCAAGGTTTATTCAGTTAAGATGATCTCAGACATCTAAACATTGTTTACCCAGTAAGGGGATCCACAGCAAGAGAGGCGGGCTCTTTTAAGTCCGTGTTGAAGAGGACCTTCCTTTTAGCACCGTTCAGGCTGGCCACAGAAATGGACTTGAGAGAAGAATCCGTCCAGTAGATGTTCTTGTATATCCAGTCAAAAGCAATTCCTGCAGGATTCTGCACATTCTCTATGATCCGGCGGTGCTGTAGTGGCTTGTTATTAGAAGTGATTGAAGTGCTGGGAAGAAAGATCTCATTAAGTTGAGTCCCCAATGGATACACTGCCAGACTGCCCCAAACCCAGTGTGTGGGGCTCCAAGTTAATCCTAGACTCAGATTTAGCTAGAACAAGCTTGCAGTTTAAGGGGTAAATTTTCCTCATAGACAACCTACTGAGAGCTACATGCAGGGAATGTTCACATGTGCAGTCGGCTGTTTTCCAACCATGCAAAAGCTGGAGATCCTCACACAACACATTTTCCACCAAGTCAGGCGAGAGGCAGCCCAGTTCCACAATACAGTGGTACCTCAGGATGCGGACAGGATCTGTTCCGGAGCCCCGTTCGCATCCTGAATAGAAGGTAAGAAGCGACTGAGCATCTGCACGTGTCGCCGCTTCCGTGCATGACGTCATTTTGACTGCACATGCATGAGCGGCGAAACCCGGAAGTAACACGCTCCGTTGCTTCTGGGTTGCCGCAGAGCGCAACCCGAAAATACTTATCCTGAAGCACATTTATCCCGAGGTATGACTGTACATTCAAACTAAGGAGAAGCTGTGGAGGATGCAGATCAGAAACATGGCCTGAGGAGAATTTCGAGGGCTGGAGGCACCTTTGGCCCATTGGCTGGAGATTACTAACCCTCTGATCTACAAGTTGAGACTCTGAGATGGTGGTTACTTAACACCCCAAGGCCACCCATCTGAGGAAATTGATTTTGGCCATCAGACTTGCCATCTAGTATGTTTTGGCAGTCACACACAGTAAGGTTTCAGCTGGGCTTCCCTCCCAGGTCTGTGTGCCTGGTACCAAGCAGAAACAGGTGCTCAGGACTTTTAGTTTGCTCACGTATCTGCTCAGCTGCATTTGAAACTCAACTGTGTTAGTGACATCTTGCTAATTTGATAGCCATTTTTAAACTGGGTACAGTGGTACCTTGGTTCTCAGACTTAATCCATTCCGGAAGTCCGTTCCAAAACCAAGGTGCGCTTTCTCATAGAAAGTAATGCAAAACAGATTAATCCGTTCCAGACTTTTAAAAACAACCCCTAAAACAGCAATTTAACATGAATTTTACTATGTGCAGCCTTTCTCAACCTGTGGGTCCCCAGATGTTGTTGAACTACAACTCCCATCATCCCTAGCTAGCAAGGCCAGAGCTCAGGGATGATGGGAGTTGTAGTCCAACACCATCTGGGGACCCACAGGTTGAGAGCCACTGATTCTAACGAGACCATTGATCCATAAAATGAAAGCAATGAACAATGTACTGTAGTCACACAATCAATCAATCAATCAATCAATCAATCAGTAGCTGAACTGAGTTCCACACAGTCACAAAAACAAAACAAAAAGAGTCAAAAAAGTAAAATAAATTGCAAAGAGAGACAGACCTCAGCGTAACACTCAAAATGGAAGTGTGGAACCCAAATTGGAAGCATGACACTCAAAATGGAGCATGTTCAGCTTCCAAAAAAAGTTTGCAAACTGGAACACTTACTTCCGGGTTCGCAGTGTTTGGGTTCCAAGTTGTTTGAGTACCAAGGTGTTTGAGAACCAAGGTACCACTGTACAGGTATAGTAGCTCAACACCTTAAGGGAGCCCTCATTATTAGAAGGTTCTCTCCAAGTACAACATTTTGCACAGCGCTGTTTAGTAGATTGTCCTTTATGGTAGCAGCCAGCACTGGAGAGCTTAGTTGTTTAGGGCCTGGCGCTGATAACATCAAGGTTGCAGGTTCAATCCCTGTATAGGACAGCTGCATATTCCTGCATTGCAGGGGGGGGGAACCAGGCAATCCTCAGCGTCCCTCTCCAACTCTAATTCTATTATTCTATTCCTCTATACTTCCCCCAAAAGAAATCCAAGGGTCTGTTCTTCAGCTGGACCTGGGTGTCAGGTGACCTGAAAGGCCTACGCTGGGCTGTTGATCATCCATTATCAAGTTGAGGCCGAGAGTAGCATACAAGACATTGTCTTGACCCAAAAAATAAGCTGCATAGTCTTAAGGGGAGACTACTGGTGATCTACTGGAAGTCAGCCAAGTCAAAAGTTGCTACTCTTTAGGTAGGTGTGCAAGCAGCTCTGCAGTTCCATCACCTGCATGGAAAAAGCTTACCTGAGGAGAGCATTTGGGCCAATGTCCGCCCAAAAGATGGCATGCTCAGCCATGTCCGCATCCAAAGCCACCACGTTCCTCAAGTCTCCAATTAGCTGGGTATAGTCCTGCCTTTCCAGGGCAAACTGCCTGATGTTCCAGCGATTCGTAAAAAGCAGGCTTGGTTCTCCACCTGCAATAATAGATTAGTAGGTGATGTGTGCAGCCAGATGGTGCAGAAATAGCTTTTTACCCCGAGCACCCACTTTCAAACAAGTTCCTCCATGGACCTTTTTTCCCCCATCTGCAGGCTCTGCACAGCCATTCATGTCTCATTCCCATTATGCATTTCAGGAATTCAGATCCCAGCTGATTAGGCTTCAGAGGCAACCAGGGGCACCCAATGTCAATTACAGCAGTCCTCCTGGGACATTTTGCAAGGTGGACAACTTTCATTCATCTCTCTGATACGCAAGTGTCTGGGAAGGTGCCCGGAAAGGAGTTCGCAATTGTTTTACATCCTCAAGAGGAAAATTATGGACACCAGGATGAAGAGTTGCTTAGTGCCAGAACCACTCAAGCTGCTTACCGATTGCCTTACATACTAGAGTTTGTGGGTCCATCCGGTAGCCCCGGCTACATTCGCATTTGTACCCCAACTTTGTATTGATGCAGATTTGGCTGCAGATACCTGGGTTCAGGCATTCATCGATGTCTGGAAGAGAAAAGCTACTTAGCATTGCACTACGATAGGATTGCAAGTTTCAGGAATACCATCTTGCCACAGAATGCTCACCTCCACACGTTTTTCTGTCTATCAGCTCAAAACCAGCAGGGCAATCACATTCATAGCCTATAACCAGGTCCCTGCAGATATGAGAGCAGCCTCCGTTGTTCACGAGGCACTCGTTGACGTCTGGAAGAAATGAGAAGGGCCACTCAGTCATTTGTGAGATTTGCTTCATGTGCTTAGAACATGGGTAGGCAAACTAAGGCCTGGGGGCCAGATCTGGCCCAATCACCTTCTAAATCTGGCCTGTGGGTGGTCCAGGAATCAGCATGTTTTTACATGAGTAGAATGTGTCCTTTTATTTAAAATGCATCTCTGGGTTATTTGTGGGGCATAGGAATTCATTCATATTTCCCCCCCAAAATATAGCCTGGCCCCCACAAGGTCTGAGGGACAGTGGACTGGCCCCCTGCTGAAAAAGTTTGCTGACCCCTGGCTTAGAAGCAATACCTTCCCTGATGTTGATGCAATACCTCCCTAAACCTTTTAGAGATGTCTGTTGCAACAGAGAGAGAATTGGAGACTGAGTTGTTGAATTAGCACATGACCCATTAGAGCTGTGTGACACTTGACTGCTCTAGTGGAGAAATTGCTTTACTCGTGGAGAAATTGCTTTACAGGTAGCAAGGAGCAATGCCTTGCTGGCTTCAAAAAGGACACGGAACGCATGTTGCTGTTGAATGTGGTTCAGCTACGTTTAAAGTTCCAACCTTGAAAGGAAGGTGGTTTGTTTGTTTGTTTGTTTGATAGATCTCAGAAGACACAGACCTATTCAGGTGTCCCGGGTGCCAACAATCCACGCTACGCTACCTCCAACTTACTGCATTCTTTGAGAGGTTCATCACTCCAGTCTTTGCAGTCCTGCTTCTGGTTGCAAACTTTGCTGGACTCGATGCACTCGCCACTTCTGCACCTGAACTTGCCAGGTCCGGTGCACTGATTCACTGGAGGTCACAGAGAAGAGACGGACCACGTTAAACAGCTGTCATCCCAAGCTCAAAATGCTGTGGCTGTTGTCAACAAACTGTTATTGGTGTCGACTTAATACATATTCTACCATTTAAAGTATGCCACCTTCCCACGATTGCTTATACTATGCAGAAGCACTTAAAAACTACACAACATCTAGACTAATAAAAATATGAGCAGCAACACCTTAAGCTCCCTTTTTCAATTCACTGTCAAGATATTGCCCTTTGATGATATTGAGGATATTGATATGGGCATACAACTAAGGACACGGGTGGTGCTGTGGGTTAAACCACAGAGCCTAGGACTTGCCGATCAGAAGGTCGGCGGTTCAAATCCCCGTGACGGGGTGAGCTCCCGTTGCTCGGTCCCTGCTCCTGCCAACCTAGCAGTTCGAAAGCACATCAAAGTGCAAGTAGATAAATAGGTACCGCTCCGGCGGGAAGGTAAATGGCGTTTTGTGCTCTGCTCTGGTTCGCCAGAAGCGGCTTAGTCATGCTGGCCACATGACCCAGAAGCTGAATGCTGGCTCCCTTGGCCAATAAAGCGAGATGAGCACCGCAACCCCAGAGTTGGCCACAACTGGACCTAATGGTCAGGGGTCCCTTTACCTTTACGGGCCTACAAGAGCATTCACTAGGAAGGTCACCAGAGCCATCACCAAGTTCATTCCAGATTGCATTTTGCGTAGCATTTCTTGAGGTTTCAGGTCTCAGCCCATCATCTTCCCTGCTCCATGATGCTCCCCACTTACCTACTTGGCAGTTTACTTCATCTGATCCATCTATGCAGTCCCTCACACCATTGCACTGCCTGGTTCCATGGACGCAGTTCCCATCCTCACATCTGAACTGGTCGGGTCTGCATGTCTGGAAAGCTGGGGGGGAGGAGAAGGTGTTCAAGAACACAGCTTACAGCTGAAGGAGCCCAGGAGCCACTTTCTGCCATCCACGGACCAACGGTCTGCTACTTACAGCAGTTGATCTCATCGCTGCCGTCTTTGCAGTCCGTGTCACCGTCACAGCGCCACTTCTTGTGGAAACATTCGTCTCCCGAGTCACAAAGCATTTCGCTCTCCCCGCATTTCACGGTCCGGACCGGCTGGTGGCCGCACTGCTCCGAAGACTCGTCCGACCAGTCGGTACAGTCTGGTTCACCATCGCACACCCAGTTCACTGGGATGCAAGTGTCGCTCTCGCTTTTGCACTGGAACTCACCGACTCGACAAGTGGGCGCAGCGCAGCCGACCTCGTCGCTGCCGTCGCTGCAGTCTTCGTGCCCGTTGCAAGCGAAGTCTTTGGAGATGCACTGGCCGTTGGAACACGTGAACTCTTCCGGGTTGCAAGTTATGTTGGCTAAGGGGAAGAAGGCACAACACAGCTTTTAATTTTATTTACTGGGCACAGCCGCTTGACAGGAAGTCACCGTGAGGAACTGCCAACCACCGAAATATTACGCTGATCAGGTTAATTTTGCACACCAAGGGAACTCTAGTACATGTTTTGATTTACACTGTACAGTGGTACCTCAGGTTACATACACTTCAGGTTACATACGCTTCAGGCTACACACTCCGCTAACCCAGAAATAGTGCTTCAGGTTAAGAACTTTGCTTCAGGATGAGAACAGAAATCGGGCTCCGGTGGCGTGGCAGCCGCAGGAGGCCCCATTAGCTAAAGTGGTACCTCAGGTTAAGAATAGTTTCAGGTTAAGTACGGACCTCCAGAATGAATTAAGTACTTAACCTGAGGTACCACTGTAGTATACAGTCATACCTTGATTTTCGAACAGCTTAGTTCTCCAATGTTTTGGCTCCTGAGCACTGCAAACCGGAAGTGACTGTTCTGGTTTGCGAACTATTTTTGGAAGCCGAACATCTGATGCGTCTTCCAATTGGCCGCAGGAACTTTCTGCAGCCAATCAGAAGCCGCACTTTGGTTTCCAAACGTTTTGGCAGGCGAATGGACTTCCAGAACAGATTCCGTTCATCTTCCAAGGTACGACTGTATTTAGCACTAGCAGGATGGGTTTAACAGTTAAGTTTCCACTTCATCTAGGACCTAAATTAATGAGCATTTTAGCCCGTAGCAACCGAGTTATTTATGAAGGCTACATTTTGAAACTTAAGCAATTGGTGAATAGCAAAATTCATGCTGAAAGAAAAACATTTCCTATCTTCACTGCAGTCCTGAAGTTGCAATCTACATGTTTTAATATAAAATGGCAGTTTGCAAATACAGAGATTTTAATTTAGATCATTGTCTCTTCTCGGTACTTTACAGTTTGCTGCTTTGAACAAGTGCCACCCCTGCCTGAGATTCAACACCAGGGCTGTGCTCTGGATTCAGCTAAGGTGTGAGTCAAACTGGGCCTATTCCCAGGGACTCTGGCATTGGATGAGTTGGGTTCAGGCAGCCACGGATCATGACAGGTCTGACAGGATGGCCCAGAATGATCCACGGTTGTCAGGGGGCAGGACATCAGGGCAGGAAGGAGAGGCAGGAAGGAGGGGAAACCTGCTTGCCTGCCTGATGCCCTCCTCCACTCAAAAGCTGGCATGTGGGCAATGTGAGGGTGACACAAGTCTTGCAGAGCACCACCCTTCCACCCAGATTGAAGAAGAAGAAGAAGAAGAGTTTGGATTTGATATCCCGCCTTTCACTCCCTTTAAGGAGTCTCAAAGTGGCTAACGAGACTTCCTCCCCCACAACAAACACTCAGTGAGGTTAGTGGGGTTGAGAGACTTCAGAGAAGTATGACTAGCCCAAGGTCACCCAGCAGCTGCATGTGGAGGAGCGGGGAAGCGAACCCGGTTCACCAGATTACGAGACTACCGCTCTTAACCACTACACCACACTGGCTCTAAAACTCTATGGTAACATGAAGGGAACTGAAGGGTCGTCTAAATCTGACCCCCTTGCAATGCAGGGATCTTTTGACCAACATGGGGCTCAAACCCACAACCCTGAGGTTCAGAGTCTCATGCTCTACCAACTGAGCTATCATCATTTATCATCATTTCCTCCTTTGCTCAACTGTGGAGATGGGAGGGTGATCCGAGGGGAGGTGGCGGAGTTGGAGGTCTCTTTCCCTAGCCCCTGGCCTGCCTTGCACTTATTTAGGAACAGGTCTAAGGTGGGCTGGGGGTGGTCCCCAGGCAGAGTGAATCCAGTGCCCCCAAGACTGGAGCCATGGGGCAGGTCTGGGTGCTGTGCACCGCCCGACTCAACTACCCTTGGAAAATGTTACTGGGGGATTTGCTCAAGTCCCTTTTGTGAGATTTATTACAAGAGCAGCCAAGCACAACATTTTCGCTTTGCCTAGAATGGACACACAGGGGAATGACTTCCTGTCATACCTGCTCTGGAGCTTCCTCCCTCTGTGTGTGACCAGATAGATGGGCATGATCCTAGCAGACCAGATCAAAGGGCTGCCCACACAACCATCTCTCTCTTGGTCTCTTGCTCTCCTGGCTCTTAGCCAGCAAATGGCTCAACCTTCACAGAGGATAGAGCCCAAAAGCAGAAAGTCTGAGATGTAGCTCAGACTTCTTTTCACTGTAACCACAAGATAAAGCCTGCCTTTAGATTACTGCTGGGAACTGAATGTGAGTAAAACTTTTTTCTTACTTTTAAAGAAGACTGTGTTGTGTTATTATTATTTTAAAAAGGTAAAGGACCTCTGACAGTTAAGTCCAGTCGCGGGGATTCGAACCGGTGACCTTCTGATCAGCAAGCCCTAGGCTCAGTGGTTTAGACCACAGCGCCACCCGCGCCCCTATTTATTATTATTTTAGGAGGGAAATAAAAGGGAAAACTGGTCAGGAACAATCCAGGCTGGACAATCCAGACTGGATTGCTTAATTAAAGGATTCAAACTAATCATCAACTCCAACAAGTTGCAAAGGGAATGTGCTCTGCTGTTTGCTTAGCGTGAGTAAGGAGGGATATCCTCTCCTGCCTTCCTTAACACTCCCACACCTTTAAGTAGAGACGAGAAACCACAACCACCATTTTACTGAAGCTTTGCTCAACTGGATACAGGAACTGATGCTTGCATATCAAGATGCTAAATCAGCTGCAAACACTGCCTCTAGTGTGCATTTGCGTGGCTGGATACTAATACAATTCCTGTGTGTTATGGGGTGTCACCCACACAGCCCTGAGGAACTTACCACAATCATCTTCGTCCTCAGCAGCATCGCAGTCGCTCTCTCCATCGCATTTCCAGGAAATGGGGATGCAGCGACTTGACTGAGGGCCACAGCTGACTTCCCCTATATCACACTTCCTTGTGTCTATTGAGAAGCGATCAAGAGTTCACTTAAAATAATAATAATAGTAATACCCAGAATACTGAAAAAGCTCCCATGCAAGTCAGTGCAGGTACCAGTCAAGTGAGGCTTGGTCTATGCCCTGCTCAGGGATCTCCAATCCTGCAGAGGGAAGCCAGTTCTCCCTTTCAGTATCTTAGGCAAGACCTGAGCAGCTTAACCTTTTGCGGGGGAGAGCGTGGAAGAGAATCT
This sequence comes from Podarcis filfolensis, assembly GCF_964270895.1. NCBI lineage: Eukaryota > Metazoa > Chordata > Lepidosauria > Squamata > Lacertidae > Podarcis > Podarcis filfolensis. The sequence goes on from NC_139621.1 coordinate 12,757,629, forward strand.
TGCATTTTTAATATTTCATAGATTTGGCTTGATGTTTGTTTACACATTTAAAACAAATACCAAACGCTGCCACAACACAATAACGCCATTTGGGGGTAATAATGCATTGGCTTATGCCAAGCTATTTGCCAATATATAGCTAATGGTTGGTTTAATGCTAAAAAGTTTTACTTAATTGTGGAGAAAGGGGCTAAGGCCCCAGCATGGCTTCCCCCAGAAATCCGGAAGCCTAGCCTTGTAGCGAAAGTAGATGAAGGTTTGGATTGTAGGCCAGACATGGGCGATCTGAATTCGAATTCCCCCCTGCCTGTCTCCTGCCCAGTGGCTTAAGAGCATGTCTGCAACTTCAGTGCAAGAGGCTCTTTGTCTTAGCCATATGGAAAAAGCATGGAAGCAGCCTGCCCTGGGCACAACTTGGCTCCAGCTCTAAGGGAAGGTGGCGCAGTTGCCTTGTGGCGTTAAGGACCCGGCTACTCACAGCAAAGTTCAGATCGCTCGTCCGACGCATCTTCACAATCGGGGTCCCCATCGCACTGCCATCGGTTCGGTATACACTGCCCACTTAGGCACACGAAATCGGATGCGGCACACGTCTTCTTCACTGCAAGGAAGTAGCATTTTGCTCAATTTGTCAGGGAAAAGACCATCGCTTGCTTTCAACTGCTCCAATCAACAAGTGCCCTAGCCCAGCTAATGTGATAGTTGGTGCCAAGTGTCCTCCACAGGACCAGTGCGCAGGATTTCATGCTCCTTGGAGCTGCCCTGTTGCAGAAGTCACAGCACAGCTATGAAACCCTAGTTGGGATTCTGGCCACTTCCTCAACACAAAGAATACAGGAAGCAAAATGCCAAAGGATATGTATGGAACAAATTTGGTAGGGGTGCTAAGTGTGTGTGTGCTGGACCTCAAAGAAAATGTGGTAGCAACCTCTAGCAGGATATTTTGAGGTGCAGCTATAGTACAAGTTGGCAGAATGACATAGTCGCCCTGTTGCTCCAAGAGATGCAGGCATGCTCCACTTCAACGTTTGGAGGAGGAATTTTCTGTTTCCCAAGAGGTCTTTCAACAAGAGTTCCCAACCCCAGGGTGGACGGTCAACGTATTTCAATCCTGTGTCGTTCATATCTTTATGAAACCAGCCCCATTTCATCCAATTCATGGGCAGGTTTGTTTTTAAGGGAAAATCCTAAAAAATAAAAATACCACCCAGTTTTATGAACAAACAAAAGCAACACTTATATGAGGTGGTTCAAGAGCTGCCCATTTCTCCTTTGAGATTTTACAGCTGCTTAGAGCAGCTCTGTGGCTGCATTGTAAGATTTGTTTTAAAATGCTCTCACAACATGCAGTCAAGGAATTGTATGAAGAGAAGACAGCAGCTGCCATGGGCCTATTAGTGATGCCATCTTTCCCCCATACAATTCCACCCCATCATTCAGTCCAGACCTCGAGGTCCTCTTCCAAGAGTCTTCTGGCAGTTCCCTCACTGCAAGAAGTGAGGTTACAGGGAACCAGGCAGAGGGCCTTCTCGGTGGTGGCGCCCGTCCTGTGGAATGGCCTCCCATCAGATGTCAAGGAAATAAACAACTATCTGACGTTTAGAAGACATCTGAAGGCAGCCCTGCATAGGGAAGTTTTAAATATTTGAGGTTTTATTATGTTTTGGTATATGCTGTAAGCCACCCAGAGTGGCTGGGGAAACCCAGACAGACAGACAGGGAATAAAGAAAATTAATAATAAGGCATGGACCTATTGTGCACAGAGGTTCACTGACTGTGTGGTCTAATCTGTAGCCATCAAGGTGTCTGAGGTGAGCACATTAGGAAGACTCGCTTCAATATGCAGACGGAACTGCAATTGTCCCCATCTCTATATAACACTAAATTGAATACTGTATTACTAAAAGCTGTTTTTAAAGCATTTTCATCTACACGGGTACTAGAGCAGGATATAAGAAAGGCATGAATAAAACCAAGTATACAATACACTAAAAACAATAATGCATGTGGAGGTCATAGAATACAAGCAGAGCAGATGAAAGGTTGGTTAAAAACCACAATAAAAGTCCCCAGGCAAATTAGTAAGTTTTGATCTTGTGTTGAAGTAAACATTGCAGCATGACTGCTGTCAATAAGAAGGCTATTGCATAGACAGAGCCACCACCAAAGGATGCTCATACACTTCACTGCCTGTTATTTTATTACCTCTCCGTCACCCCAGGGTCTCAGGGCAGGTTTCAATGATTTAAAATACAGTTTTAAAAAACACAATCATGAAAAACAGGGTCTTGAAAATCTAACGTTCCCAGGTGTCAAAGGCGAAAGGGGTGCAACTACAGCATTTGCCCCAAACTGTATAATGAAGCTGCAATACACAGCTCTGTGGGAAGGGAGTCCCCCAACTTAGGGGCTGCCACAGAGAAGACCCTCTCTTGGCCTATTGGCACCCAAGCTCCTGAGGGTGGCAGAATCTCCAAGAGACTACAAGTTGTTTATCTATGTATTGACCGTTACCAAATAAACAAGGGAGCAACTTAGAAGAGTCAGGTAAGCCAACACTTAAGGTTCAGGTTGAGCTAAGTCAGAGGGCGCAAAGCACAGAGTTCTGAGCACAGCCTTAAGAAAAAGAAGTAACTGGGCCTGGGAAAAGGCATATAAAGATTTGAAGAAAATGTGGAAAATGATTGTTGTTAAAAAAAATTGAAGTTATGATACTGAAATGTACAGGACTTGATGGATTGTTTGAGCAAAAGACTTTGTTCCAATACATGAGCCTGGATGCCAGGCCAAGTCCAGCTGGCCCCTATAGAAGAAAGAAGCCCTGGCCAAAGAAGATAAGAAAAAGAAGAAGACTTGGCAAAATAAATTACTGAACTGTGCAGGACAAATTATTATTAAAAAGGGCAACTGTTTAATGCATATTTTTTAAGCTTTGTGTATAGATTTTTACATCAGTATAACTTTTAAAAGTCACTTGCAATAAGATGAAGGAGGTTTTAAAATTGGATTGTTAAGGATATACTATTTCATGGACGTGCATGAGCAAGTATATTATAATGGAACCCAGAGGGGGAGTGGAGGGAAGTCAACCAAAAATTATGGTTTAATTTGGTTATGATTTTTTTCTCTGTCCCCCCCCCCATTTTGTTATTTTTGGAAAATCAAAAAACGGTTATCAAAAAAAGGGGGAAAAATAAAATAATAATTGCCCAATTGCCTTAGTCAAAACCAGTGGCCCATTCCACATGCAACCAAGGAACTGACTCCCTTGATAGGGATGCATGCTTTGATAAGTCTGAAGTGAACCTCTAAACTGCAGTCATTTTGCTCTTCATGGTTTGCTGCCAGCTACCCAAGCTCAAAGCATGTCAGAGGCAGGCCAAAGGACCTGCTGAGCTACTTTGCTACTCAACTACGGGCTCAGTGGCCATGCAAGACCTTCCTTACCACAGGACAGTTCATCACTGCCATCGGTGCAGTCTGGATCTCCGTCACATCTCCATAGCAGCGTTATGCAGCGGCCGTTGTGACACTGGAACTGAGAGTCGTCACAAGTCACTCTTGTACCTTGAATTAAGAAACAAGCCTGTTAGATGCAGAAGCAGTAATTCAGAGTTAACCGATCCAATGCATTCTTTCACAGGGACAAGGCTTCTTTGCTTTTAGTGTCAGCGTTTGGCATCGTCCTCTGTTCAGCTGTCACGGGATGCTCCTTCTAAACATGGCAAAGGGAGGATCCCATGATCTCCAACGTACAAACTCCTTAATTCACACAGCTCAAGTCCTATCACTCTTCTGGGATATGACTAGCAGCTACCTTTGATTCATTCTGTGCTCAGCAAAAAGAGATTAGCAACCAGCCGTGTTAGTAAAGTAAGGCCACAAACATTGCTAGCCTGCAATACTTACCAGTCTGCTAAGAGGCTAGTTTTAAAATGGTCTTTTAGCAGGAAAGCTGGCGAAAGAGGACTGGTAGATTCAGTCCCTCCTTCCACTGGACTGCTCTCCCATTTGCACAGAATCCCATGTCACCTGTAGCTACAAGGGGAGCCCTTAAACCACAGGTCCACTTTAGCAGCAAGTAGACCCCATGGGTAATGATCTTGCCATGGAATTTCACTCTCAATCACAACCTGAAAGAGGATTAATATGGCTTTCTAGTCCATGAAAGTCAGACTATTTTACTTTTGTTTTATAGAGCATTTTAACTATACTGAGCCACTTAAAAGACCAAGATACATGTACATGTATCTTGAAAAAGTTAATACAGTGGTACCTCAGGTTACAGACGCTTCAGGTTACATACACTTCAGGTTACAGACTCCACTAACCCAGAAATAGTACCTCGGGTTAAGAACTTTGCTTCAGGATGAGAACAGAAATCTTGCTCTGGTGGCATGGCAGCAGCAGGAGGCCCCATTAGCTAAAGTGGTGCTTCAGCTTAAGAGCAGACCTCCGGAATGAATTACCGTATTTTTTGCCCCATAGGACGCACTTTTTCCCCTCCAAAAATGAAGGGGAAATGTGTGTACATCCTATGGGGCGAATGCAGGCTTTCACTGAAGCCTGGAGAGCGAGAGGGGTCGGTGCGCACCGACCCCTCTCGCTCTCCAGGTTTCGCGCAGATCTCCGCAAGCCGTGGGAGCCAGCGCCGGGCTCCCACAGCTTGTGGAGAGTTGCTTGTTCTGGGGGCTGGGGTCAGGGGAAGCTCGGGCTCCCCCCGCCCCAGCCCCGTGCCTGGGGGGGAAAAATTTTTTCCCCCTTTATTTTCCCCCCAAAAAACCTAGGTGTGCCTTATGGGACGGTGCGTCCTATAGGGCAAAAAATACGGTAAGTACTTAACTCGAAGTACCACTGTATGGCCTAGCTCAGCTGTTCAGGTTTCAGGTGACAATAGATGCGTCAAGCAGATGCTGAGATGCACAGTTCTATCACTGATACAAGTTTTGCTGTCATCTTGGGAGAAAGCCGCACTGAATATTTGAGGAGCCTATGCTTTTGAATTATGGTGCTGGAGGAGACTCTTGAGAGTCCCATGGACTGCAAGAAGATCAAACCTATCCATTCTGGAGGAACTCAGCCCTGAGTGCTCACTGGAAGGACAGATCCTGAAGCTGAGGCTCCAATACTTTGGCCACCTCATGAGAAGAGAAGACTCCCTGGAAAAGACCCTGATGTTGGGAAAGACTGAGGGCACAAGGAGAAGGGGATGACAGAGGATGAGATGGTTGGACAGTGTTCTCGAAGCTACCAGCATGAGTTTGACCAAACTGAGGGAGGCAGTGGAAGACAGGAGTGCCTGGCGTGCTCTGGTCCATGGGGTCATGAAGAGTCGGACACAACTAAATGACTAAACAGCAACAACAATACTTTTGCCAAACCACCAAGCACTAAACATAGATTATAACACTGCCTGGGCAGATAGTTTCATCTAAGAGAAGATAAGGCACACACTATATAGCTGAGCAAATTCTGAGTCGACGAAGCAGGGAGCAATGGCCAGTATTAAGAAATGAGTCACCCTGAAAAGACTTTGCAAGCATGCATTCGAAGGGTGGGATGGTTGATAACAGACTGACAACAGAGCAGACATGCAGGCAGAGTTCAAGAGCAGTTCAAGACTGGAGGGGGGCAAGTAATATTGTAATTAGGGTTTCTTTAAGGAAGATTTTTAGTTCCAAAATGCTAAAAGAAAGCCTACACATATAAACCAACATGTATGCTACACAAACATGCAGAAGAGTATACAGAATGTGAACACTACCAGGAATTTTTACTTGTGAAGCGACTTTTATTGGAGGTTAAGTGTGCCAGATCAGCCTCTAATAATAATAATAATAATAATAATAATAATAATAATAATAATTTATTATTTGTACCCCGCCCATCTGGCTGGGCTTCCCCAGCCACTCTGGGCGGCTTCCAAAAAAATATTAACATCCTCTAATACATCAAACATTAAAAGCTTCCCTAAATAGGGCTGCCTTCAGATGTCTTCTAAAAGTCTGATAGTTGTTGTTCTCTTTGACATCTGGTGGGAGGGCGTTCCACAGGGAGGGCGCCACTACCGAGAAGGTAGACTCATATGTGCAAACACACGCCATATAAATCACCATGGACAAAGCAGACTGAGTGCCATGTGCCAAAACTTATGCTCCTTATGTTAGTTGTCTTGATATGCTCTGAGACGTCTTTGTGAGGTTCCTTTGGGGTCTCAACTCAAAGTTCATGGGATCAACTAATTCTAGGAAGATGTTCATCACCCCCTGAAGGCTAAGTGGAATTTCAGCACTTGCAGATACCATTTTTATTATGTAACACTCCCCCCCCCCCCCAGATGATAGCAGGGGTGGGGGAAATGGAGCAAAGTCAGGAATCCTGCAATGGAAGTTTCCAGTTTCCAGTACATAGAAAAGTAAAAGTTTAACTTAACTAGCTTTGAAAACTAAAATAAAACAAATTCAATAAATAAATAATAAAACTGATCAATGCAACTGAGCCAACAACTAGAAACGGAGAGAACCAAGAATTCATCCCATGACTACAGCAAAGAATCACATTTCAAGAAAGTGTTATCCCTGGTCTTTCAAGTCAGGGGATCTTGAACCTGCAAAGGGAAAGAGAGATCCTGTGTCTGGCCTGCAAGATGCATCAACTCGAATTTTTGGCTTGAACACATTCTGAATGCTTGTATTGTAACTGGGAAAAGAATTCTCCATGGCCTGCAAAACATTGCTGATTTTGAAACAGGGGTGCATTTAAGAGAGGGCTCAGATGGGTAAGGGCATAAGGGGAAGCACAAGACAAACAGTCACCATTTAAAATGCAGTACTGAAACTATGATTGGTAGCAGAGGCTTAGCCATGGCACAACGGCATAGCTGCCTGTTATTGACCCAAACTCCATTATTTGATATTAAGGTGACATCTAGCACATGAAACCACTACTCAAGGCTAACCAGCCATACACAGAAGCATAGAAATCTGCTGTGCTTTCAGACTATTGGTCCTTCTAGCCAAGACCAGCATCTCTCCAGGATTTCAGTGTTTCCTAGCACCACCTGACGTGCCTGGGATAAAATGGCAACCTTCCACATGTTACAACCATCCTCACATACAATTTAGAAGCTTATAAACTATAAGCAGGTTGGTGTGGGGGACTCCCTGGTCCTGAATGGGGTAACCGTGCCCCCAAAGGACCAGGTGTGCAGCCTGGGAGTCTTTTTGGACTCACAGCTGACCATGGAGGCACAGGTCAACACTATGTCCAGGGCAGCTGTCTACCAGCTCCATCTGGTATGCAGGCTGAGACCCTTCTTGCCCACAGACTGTCTCGCCAGAGTGGTGCATGCTCTAGTTATCTCCCACTTGGACTACTGCCATGCACTCTACGTGGGGCTGGCGACCCGGAAACTACAACTAATCCAGAATGTGGCAGCTAGACTGGTGACTGGGAGCGGCCGCCGAGACCAAATGACACCGGTCCTAAAGGATCTTCCCTGGCTCCCAGTACGTTTCTGAGCACAATTCAAAGTGTTGGTGCTGGCCTTTAAAGCCCTAAACGGCCTCGGCCCAGCATACCTGAAGGAGTGTCTCCACCCCATTGTTCAACCCAGACACACAGGTCCAGCGCCAAGGGTCTTCTGGTGGTTCCCTCACTGTGAGAAGTGAAGTTACAGGGAACCAGGCAGAGGGCCTTCTCGGCAGTGGCACTTGCCCTCCCATCAAGGAGATAAATAAGACATGTGAAGGCAATCCTGTATAGGGAAGTTTTAATGTTTTATTATATTTTTTTATATATGTTGGAAGCTGCCCCGAGAGGCTGGTACAACCTAGCCAGATGGGTGGTGTATAAATATTGCAGCATTATTATTACTACAGTGGTACCTCCGGTTGAGTACTTAATTCGTTCCAGAGGTCCGTACTTAACCTGAAACTGTTCTTAACCTGAAGCACCACTTTAGCTAATGGGGGCCTCCTGCTGCTGCTGCGCTGCCGGAGCCCGATTTCTGTTCTCATCCTGAAGCAAAGTTCTTAACCTGAAGCACTATTTCTGGGTTAGCGGAGTCTGTAACCTGAAGTGTATGTAACCTGAAGTGTATGTAACCCGAGGTACCACTGTATTTATTATTATTATCATTATTATTATTATTATTATTATTATTATTATTATTATTACAACACATCAGCAGGTCTTCCTTTTGCAAGTATCACTGCAGTAAGGAAAGTGCTGCCTGACATGCAAAGGAATCAGAATAGCTGACTTTTATCTAGTACCGTATTCCAGTTTTTGAACTTATTACTTCCAGAAGCGAGGAATTGTGCTCCTCCTCCCAGCACGTACTCCCAAGCCAATCTGAAGGACAAGAATAAATTCTCTTCTGCGCAGGCTCTAGTCAGGCTCATCTGTCTAGAAGCAGAGTGAAACATGATCCAGGCATTGTAAAGGCCAAGGAAGTGCAGCATGATGCAAGACTCTTCTTAATTTGTTGCATCATTTCCATGTTTACTTTTGCCACCTGAAGGTTAGTAGAGAGCATTTATTTTAGTCCTCACTAAAACAGCAAGTGGTGATCTAAGTCAACTCCTCCTAGCAGAGCTCGCCAGTATAATGTACAGTCAGTGCTCAGAAATAAACTTCTGGCTGGAAGTGGCATTTCCTGATTAGATACCTAGAAGTGAAGACTTAGGAAAGGGCTGATATGTGCAGGGTCCCAGCTACAAATCCTTATGTTTTAGGACAGCCTCGGGCATGACAAACTTTTAAAGACATTACCACCACCAGCGCAAGCTCCATCTTCCTATTTGGATAGTTGATGAACTAGCCTGGTAGTGAAGGTAAAGGGACCCCTGACCATTAGGTCCAGTTGTGACCGACTCTGGGGTTGCGGCGCTCATCTCACTCTATAGGCCCAGGGAGCCGGTGTTTGTCTGCAGACAGCTTCCGGGTCATGTGGCCAGCAGGACTAAGCCGCTTCTGGCGAACCAGAGCAGCACACGGAAACGCCGTTTATCTTCCCGCCGGAGTGGTACCTATTTATCTACTTGCACTTTGACGTGCTTTCAAACTGCTAGGTTGGCAGGAACAGGGACCGAACAACAGGAGCTCACCCTGTTGCGGGGATTCGAACTGCCATCCTTCTGATCAGCAAGTCCTAGGCTCTGTGGTTTAACCCACAGCGCCACCCGCGTCCCTCAGCCTGGTAGTAGGCCAATGCTAAATTGAACTACATAGAAGTGACAAGCATTCACCACCTGATTGGAGAATGCATTAGCCGGTGGCCCAGTTTAATGCAGAGCCAACACATTTAAGGCCTCGTGAATTAGAATCTCAAAGTAATTGCTTTGAGGTTGGTTTGTTCTATGCACAATCGAGGAGCACCTCTGTTTTATGAAACAAAAATATATAAAATAAAGTTTCAGGGACTATATTTATATTCCTAAGAGAGGACCTCTTCTAAAAGTTGGCACGTGCCCAAATTAAGCAGGATTTATTTAAGTGCCAGTGACTTGGTATCTGAATGGCTCGTATCCCTGCCCCACCAGGGATAGCTAACAGCCCCCTCCCTGCCCAGACAACCCTCCCCAGCCATAGCTTTCTCTCCAGGACTTCACCCTGAATTAGTCAAACTAATGCATCTATAGGTGCATCTATAGGTGTTCTCAAGAGTGTAGCCCCCAAGAGGGTTGGCTGGTCGTAACAATGTTATCCTTAAGCCAAGAAAGCCTTAGCCATGCCCCTTTAGGAGGACCAGCTGCAAGGAGATCCTTAGGACAAGAAGGTCCTTATTATACCAAGTTCAGAGTTTACAGCACACATTTTAACTACACAAAGTACTTCTGAAGAATTCAGGTATCCAGTCACTTTTTGAGTCTTTGCGACAACTATTAGACTCCCACCTTTATGGGATTAAGAGGCAAAGACCAAGCAAATGAAACAAGTAAGGAAGAGACAGTTAAAATACTGTAGCAAATATGGCCAACTGCAACAGTAGCAACCATAAAGTTCAGGTGAACTTCTCTCAACTACCATTTTCATTAGCAGAAATTCAGAATTTAGGTTTGGGGTCATGGCAGATTTTGTCTGCTGGTCCCCTGCTCAGCCCTACAGCAAAATTTATTATTATTATTATTATTATTATTAATAATAATTATCTATTATCTATTATTATTATTATTATTATTATTATTATTATTATTATTATTAATGTGCTGTCCATCTGACTTGGTTGCTCCAGCCACTCTGGGCGACTCCCACCAAAATATTAAAAACACAATTAAACATCAGCCATTAAAAACTTCTCCAAACAGGGCTGCCTTCAGATGTCTGTAAAAGTATGGCAATACTTAGAATCGTAGAACTGCGAACTGAGACCTGCGGGTTTAGGGCCTTATACAAATATAATAATGGAGCGGGAAGGGACCCCGAGGGACATCTAGTCCAACCCTGTGCAGTGCAGGAATCTCAAAGCACCCCTGACAGACAGACATCCAACCTCTGCTGCAAAAGTCCACCATCTCCAAAGGGAGTTTGTTCCACTGCGAAACAGCTCTTATGGTCAGAAAACTTCCTAATACAGTACTTAGAATCTCCTTCCTTGCAGTTTGAATTCACTGCTGCACCTTTCTGGCCTAGAAGGGCCAGTTATAGCCTATTCTGGCCTACTTAAACAGGATAGCCATCAGCATCAAGTAATTTCAAGATTTCCCTTTAACACCAATGGCCTTCATTGGAGTTGTCTGGTGCGGCTCTTCTCGAAGCTGTTACTCAAAGTCTCATTTAACTCTCCAGTTGCTCCCCGTTTATCTTCAAGCCACACACACTTCAGGTTAGCAAAGCAAATTTTGAAAAAGTGTCATTTTAGGGAGCGGCTGGTTCATAGTTTAACTACTCAAACAAACGCTTCTGTCCCAGGTGTTACTTATAAACCTTTGCAGAGCCACTGCTTAAAGAGCAGAGAGCAGTTGCCACCAGAGGAGACCCAAATGTCAGCCCAAATTGCGCAGAAAACACGGGGGTTTGTTCACAGGCCACGAGCAAAGGCGGCACTCCAAGAAGCGTCACCCCCCCCAAGTCCCCCTGTTTCATTCGAGTCCCATTCCGGTATCTTACGGACGGAGCTCCGGACCACCAAACAGTTCACCTGATCCATAAAGGCAGCCGGAGCAATTAGTTGGACTATGGAGTTTGGAGAGCCTTTCAGAGAATCTGAAAGCGGGGTCTTGAAATGGGTAAAACGCGCCTGGGATGGACCCTGCAAGCAACAGGGGAGCAGCAAGAGAGAAGCCAGCTGCTCTCTCTCTGCCATGGAAATCTCCTCCCAGGGCGAAATGGGGGAAAGATCCCAGGTGATCTCTTCACCGGCGGAGTGGAGGCGGCAGCAGCAGCCCTGGAAACAAAGAGCCTCTGCCTACCCCCCTCCTCCCGAGGCCTGCCGGCTTCTTCGGCCGTGGCACGGAAAGGGGATCCCGTCCATCCCTCGCCAGGGCTTCCCTCGACGCCCCCAGCGAAGCTACGCCCCCCCCCATGGGTGCCCAGAAGCAGCCCGCGGCAGCGGCTGCTCCGGCGCGTCGGGCTGCGTTTCTCGGGCTGCTTTTCCGAGGGGGGACCTTATTCCACCCGGAGACCCCCCGGAGGAGGGAGCGCCCACCCAGACGCACCCCTTCCTCACCCACGGGAACCCCCAAGCCTCTTCCCGGCGCGCGGTGCCTCCTCGTCGTCCTCCCGCTCCTCCGCCCACGGCGCTTACCCGCACCCGCGTGGAAAAGGCCCCGCGCCCCGTCTCGCTGCCGGTTACTCACCGCGCGCCGCGGGCAGGCGAGCCGAGGCCAGCAGCAGAGGCAGCCAGACAAGAGCCCAGCCGGGCAGCGCGCCCATCGTGCGGCGCCTCCTCGCGCAGTTCCGCGGAGCCAAAGCAGGCGCGGGAGCGGGGGACTGGCAAGAAGCAGCAGCGGTGGCGACGACCGAGTCCGTCCTTCTTTCCACCCGCGCGGCTCCTTTTTGGAAAGCGGAGCCGGCAGACTCCGGGACCAGGCAGGCGGCGCAAGGACGGACGAGGCGCGTCTCCGGGAGGCCCCCTGGCTTGCGCGCACCCGCGTCCGGCGGCGCGGGCGAGGTTGACGGGGCGAGCAGGCGGGGAGGGCGGGCTGCGCGTCTCCGGGCGCTCTTATAGAGGCGCCGCGCTGCCTCCGCGGCCGCGTGCGGGCGCCTGGCTGGGCGGCGTCTGCGGGGCTCCTGCCCGCGCCTCCAATCGCCAGCGCCGCCGCTGCCCTGATTTCCTGATGCGCCCAACCTGGCGCCGCAGCTGCGCCGGGCGCGCGCCCGACGCGCGCAGCCGCGATCCCGCGCGCGCCGCCCAGCTGCGAAGGAGCGAGCAGGCGCGCAAGGAAGGCTCTTGGGCGCCCGCGCCGCCGCCTGCGCGCAGCGGAGCCGCGCGCGCCCCGCACCTCCGCGCAGTAAGTTGCGCCTTGCCCGGCGGGGGTGGCGGAGGAGCGGGAGGAAATCCACGCGCGGAGAGGCCTGGGTGATGCAGGATTGTCCCACATTTCAGTGTGATGCAGTTTCGTCCTGTGTTTCAAGTCTTCTCTCTCTCTCTCTGCCAAGTTAGGAAAAGGTGTGGCAAAGACCCCAGGAATCCTAGGCTTGGAGGGGACCTCGTGGTTCATCTAGTCCAACCTCTTGCAATACGGGAACCTTTTGCTCCACATGGGGCTGGAACCCACCACCTGGAGACAAAGAGGCTCACGCTCCACCGACCGAGCCCTGGGTGGCCAAACATAGACGGGGGTATAAATTCGTGTTTATGCGCGTGGGCACGTGCGTGCGTGAGGAATTCGAGAGGGGCCGCAAGAGATTGGAACGGATTGCTTTGAAGTTACTTTTGGGGGGACGGAACCAAAGGGACCCCTGCCCCTCAGTTGGTCCTAATGAAGGCATGTCCCAGATATGGGGATCCTAACCATGTCTACTTGGAAGTAAGTCCCATTGCTGAGTAAGTGCCTGTAGGATTGCAGCCTTCGAATGAGACTCTTAAAGCTCCAATACTCACTTTACTGGAAAGAAGTCGCACTGAATTCAGTGGGATTTACTTAGGAGTAGATATGTATAGGATTGCTCTGCTTTGCTTTGAGCAGTCTGTGATATTCCAGAAGTAATATTTGGAAGTGTCACTTATTGATGATTCCAATCTCCATTATTTAAAGCACTCAGCTCCCATGAACAACCAGAGTTCAGTCATGGCTCCAAGTGGCTGCTCTCATATGACAGAGGGTTGCAAATCATCTCTCCCCTCCCTTGGCAGGCTTCCTCTTGTGTCTTTTAACTGCTGCAGAGCAGGCAGGAATATAACAGGTGCAGCTCTTTGCATTACACTGCACATCCATGCATTCAAATGCAGCGCTCATTGAATTTTTGCCCAACATGCAGCTGTCAACCTTCTGAATGCAAAGTGAATGATAGCCCAGCCATCTTTACAATGCATGGAAATGCAGGATCTGAAAAGGTAAAGGGACCCCTGACCATTAGGTCCAGTCGTGACTGACTCTGGGGTTGTGGCGCTCAACTCGCTTTATTGGCCGAGGGAGCCGGTGTACAGCTTCCGGGTCATGTGGCCAACATGACTAAGCCGCTTCTGGCGAACCAGAGCAGCGCACGGAAACGCCGTTTACCTTCCCGCCGGAGCGGTACCTATTTATCTACTTGCACTTTGAGGTGCTTTCAAACTGCTAGGTTGGCAGGAGCTGGGACTGAGCAACGGGAGCTCACCCCGTCACGGGGATTCGAACCGCCGACCTTCTGATCGGCAAGTCCTAGGCTCTGTGGTTTAACCCACAGCGCCACCCGCGTCCCTCGAGGATCTGATAGTGACCTTAATAAAGGGTTGCACTTATTTTGATGCACAGATGTTGCAATAAACAGCTTATCCTCAAACATGTAATGTGGAAAGAAGCCCCACTAACTTCCGCGGCACAAGACTGATGGGCATTTTACGCAGCAGTGTTTGCTTAGAGCTACGCTGGCATTGGAGCGTCTTTTTCATGCAATAAATGCATATTGGCTAAATGGAAGGCAGATGATGTACTTCCTTAAAGAATCGAGGAAGCTGATTGGCTGCTGTTCCCCAACATGCCTGTTAAGGGATGCCTAGCTGTCTTGGTAGGTTACCTCTTTATTACCAGAAGCATCACTGCAACAGCAGGGCATCTGCTCCCAACATGATTCGTGAAGCACCTTTTACTTCCACATAATTCCACAGCTATTGGTACGGCACAGTCTTGGAGTTGGGGGGCTTGTGAGCCTCAAGTGGATCAGTTTTAGGTCAAGTTCACCGCATGTACTCTGTTAAAGGAAAATATCAAGTCCTCGAATCAAACAATGTCTGAAATTAAGGGAACTTTAGGGGTCTCTTTTTCAAATAATGAAAAAGTTCCATGGTGCTCGGACGCGGAAGCTCATAAGCACACTCTTTGCATTTTGGCCAATATATTAGGATTATGGTACAAACAGCACCATTTGTTTTACTTATAAAATTTATAGTTCCCCCCTTTGCCAGTAGTCTTAAAAAAAAACTAAGGAGAAGTCAGAGTATGTAAAATATTTACACTATTCTCCAATACAGTGGTACCTCGGGTTACAGATGCTTCAGGTTACAGACTCCGCTAACCCAGAAATAGTACCTTGGGCTAAGAACTTTGCTTCAGGATGAGAACAGAAATCGGGCTCCAGCGGCGCAGCAGCAGCAGGACGCCCCATTAGCTAAAGTGGTGCTTCAGGTTAAGAACAGTTTCAGGTTAAGTATGGACCTCCGGAACGAATTAAGTACTTAACCCGAGATACCACTTTACCCGTTTTAAAATTTACCATAGATTTTTTTTTCCATTCCAATTTTCAAAACAGAGGTAACTGCTATTCTTCATAGGCCTGGCAAAGGTTACCAGCCAGGCAACAGGAAGGAAGTAGAATAAAGCAGGCTGAGAAACCCCACAATTTGCTATGTTCATGGTATTTTTTTTTAGAACTGGTAAATCTGCAATCCTGAAACAAATGGAAAATTCTTAAGGGTCATTGTCTTCAGTGGGAGTTATTCATTGCAAGCAGATTCAGATTAAGTACTTGGTTTTTCTATCCAATACTGCAGTAAGCTTGTTTATTTCTATCATATATACCCAAACCTGTTTTGATGTAAGGTGAACTGAAAGAGGATAAGGAATGCAGCTAGTGATGTTTTCCCTCTCACCTCCAGCAACAGGGTGAAATGTTGCTAAGTGAAAGTTTGCAAATACACATTTATGGAGAAGTGCTTGCAAAACTACTGGGGGTGTGAACATTTTGAATGAGAAAGGATTCCATAGCTCCTCCTTCAGTGATGTGTCATATCACCCAAAAAGTAAATAAATAAAATTAGTTTCCTGTTTTTTCACCTTTCCACAATAAGGTGTAAATAAAGTCGTGCCCACTTTTCAAATGACAAAACACTGCATTGGGAAGTTTGGGATAGAAAGCAGTTTACAAAATATACCATCATTCAATAAATTCAAATAAGACAAAAATCAACCGTTTATGAAGCATCATCAAATAAATCAATACTGTATTGCAAAAGAAATAATCTAGACTTGAATACATACCAAGAAAGATGTTAAATTATTTTTGTATGCTACAACTGCTGCTCGAATTTTACTAGCCAAAAAGTGGAAAATGCAAGAATTACCAACGGTGGAAGAATGGCAGATGAAGATGATGGATTTTTCAGAGCTAGCCGACCTAACTGGAAGAGTCCGTGACCAGAAGGAGGAGGAGTATCAGGAAGACTGGATTAAATTTAATGATTATTTAGTTATATATGCTATGTTAAATTAATTGGAAATAGCTTGTAGATACTTAATTGTCTTAGGATTTTACTTAAGTTAAGTGATGAATTAATATGTTTAATTTCAAAAGGAAAAGATCTAAGGATGTTAATGTTCAACTTAAACTTTATAAGAACTGTGATTTGGAAACCGTTAAAAGGACATGCAATGAAATTCAACCAAGGGGAAGCGAGGAAGTCACTTAACAATGTTAATAAGTATAATTTTTAAATAAGGTTGTGAATTATGTTTGTTTGTTTTATGTGTTTGTTTATAATTTTGTGAAAACCAATAAAAAATTTTTTTGGGGGAAAAAAGACTTAAATACATAAGTGCAAAGCCACAAGAAAGAACACGAGGGCAGCTGGCTGTTGGTTCAGACCTTCTGACACTTGCAGGCCCCCTAGGAGTGGGGCTGAGACACAGCTCAGAGCAGGAGGGGCCTTCTCTCCAGGCTAGATTACTTGCAGCTGGCTCCCACATCTCTCCTCCAGAGGAGACTTACAGAAGCACAAGGGAAACGCTGCGGAGGGCAGTGATGCTGAGGGTCCTTCTTCACCTTCCTGGAAGTTGCAGCGGCTGCACTTGTAGGTCTTCCTCACTAAGAGCAGGCTCCATGGTGGGCGAAGCTGAGCAAGGATACCATACAGAGGATGCTGCTAATAAAACTGCATGTAGCATGAAGCAAGCAATTCAAGGAAGGCAACAGGGAGATAAACAGACAAGTTAGAAGAGGGAATAAAGCTGTAAGCTCACAGGAGGTAATGCTACAAACTGCCTTGTGGGTCAGTGAGTGTGGATGATGCGCTGGGAAGCAGAAGATGGGGGACTGAGCCCCACCTGGGAAGATGCACATGGAGCCTCCACATGGTCCAGCTAACCTTGGGGATCCTGCTGAGCACCATCATTGCATATTAAAGATGGAGTTGCAGGAGTAGGATTGCTCCCGGTCTGTCTACACACTTTCTTTTTTTTTTCTGCTGCCATTCAGGTCATTCAGAAATACTCTGGGAGGTTCCTTCATAAACACCAGAAGAACGTTTTGTGTGTGTGGCAGGGAGTGCATAGAAATCTCACCAGCATTACTTAAGTCTCTCTTGCCAGGAAAAGAGGTGTTTTTCTGCCAGCCTTCCTCTCTGTGGCACTTCTCCTATGCACTTGTACGTGATGAGAGAGGGAAATACTTATTCTTCCGTGTCATCTTGAGACTCTTCTGGGCTCTAGCCAGAAAGGAGTCTCCTTGTTCCAGGTTAGGAAAGAATCAACTTCCTTCTCTGGAGAGAAGACAGAGGCTGGAATTTATGGAATAATGCTGGGAGCGAGGTCTATTAGTCCAATGATTTTCTCTGTAATCATTTTGTGGATATGCATTCAGGACTTCTCAGAAAGGGAGAAAAACACTGTATGGTTTGCTTGTGGCTAAATATCTATGTAGTCTATAGAAACAGAAATTCTTCTTTCAGAACATATTTTTGCATTGTGAATGATTGATGTTTCCCTTTGGGTGTTTACAGTGGAAATGATATTGCAGGCAGTGGAAGATGTGGAAATTGCCAAGCACTAAGATGAATCAGCTGGTCAGAGGCAATGTTCTGACTAATATTGCATCATCAATAACTTTCTGGATCTGTCATGAACATCCATCTACCGAAAGATGCTTAACAGAATTTTAATTATGACTGCCAGTTTCCTTGCCCTAAAGAGACAAAAATTGCAAGGCCTCTTGTGGATATGCTATTCTCTGTGATAGAAGATTTGGTGTGCAATTTGAAGCCTTAAGGAAAACCAAGGCATCAATTCAGGATCACCTTCTGGACTGCAGGCAGTGCCCCAAAGCCACTACTTGAGTTGTTGGTGATTTTGGTTCAAAAAGAGTTTTCATCCAATTATCAGTACTTGGAGAAATTCTGGGATGGATTATTGAGACTGACCTGCGAATCCTCAAAAAAGAATTTCTGGATGAATAATTCTCACTATTTGTTCAGCACAAAACAGAGAAAGATGTTGCATTTGGGTACCAACAGGTGTGTGGGAGAAGGCAGTGTTTGAACTAGCCAGGCGCCTTTTCCCACTCAGGAGCGCCCCCTTGAGACCAAGTGCAGATTTCCTGTTGCAAGGTTTGTGACTGAAAACCTCCACTCTTGAGCTTTTGGCATTCCCCTTTGCTACTCCTTTGAAGCCTTCTGAAATGCCAAAGAACCTCCATAGTGGTTCTGTTTGCATAAGTAAACAAACAAACTGCAAAGCTCTTTCATGTCTTTAAGTGGATGCTTATTTGAATTGCCAACTTTGCAGGAGACAGAGCAAACTGTCCTCCTGTCCTGGGCTGTTCCCACCCTCCCCTGGTAGGGTGTAGCAACTGATTTTAAAGCTGTAGCAACTGATTTTTTGGGATGTGGGTGGCGCTGTGGTCTAAACCACAGAGCCTAGGACTTGCCAATCAGAAGGTCGGCGGTTCGAATCCCTGCGACGGGGTGAGCTCCCGTTGCTTGGTCCCTGCTCCTGCCAACCTAGCAGTTCAAAAGCACGTCAAAGTGCAAGTAGATAAATAGGTACCGCTCTGGCGGGAAGGTAAACGGCATTTCCGTGTGCTGCTCTCTGGTTCCCCAGAAGCAGCTTAGTCATGCTGGCCACATGACCCGGAAGCTGTACACCACCTCCTCGGCCAATAAACTGAGATGAGCGCCGCAACCCCAGAGTCGGTCATGACTGGACCTAATGGTTAGGGGTCCCTTTACCTTTAACTGATTTTTCAGTCGGCCCACTTTCACTTATCCCTCTAGCTCTCTCTGCCTTTGCTCTGTGTTTTCAGCTCCCTTTCAGTTCCTTGCTCCTAGATAGGAGGGAGGTGAATTACCTGCCTCCCCTTCTTCCTTCTCCCCTACCAGGAGCCATGTGACAAATAGCTTTTCAATCCTGGTTTCTAACACAGGTAGAAGGACAATCTGATTAATAATCATGCACAATCCCTTCAAGATGGGCGTTCCTCCTTGAAGTCGCTTTGTAGGTTTTGTAGCAAATCATGCTATGTGCTCCCACATTCAAGCTCATTCTGATTCTTTTATCTAAGGTAACAAATGAGACAATAATAAAAATTACCTCAATAATAAAAATCACCACATTCATTCACTTATTTTATTTGAAGTTTTTGGCAATTTTGGTCTCCCTGTGTCTGTATATCTCAGTGGCAATGTGCTGTGATTTGATGCTGAGTTACCTGATTCAGGGAGCACAAATTCTTTCCCTCCTCTAAAAATTTTGCTGCCATGGGAGGGAAATGATTTGTGCTACTTGTGGAGGCTGGTGTCGAGTTTCACTGGTTATGGGGGTATAGCCACGGATTGGACAATTTGTGGGTTGGAATCTAAGGGTTGCCGTCCCCTCAGCCATCTATATCCCACCCATAACTTTAGCAATTTGGGCAGGAGATCTTCCCATGTGGAATGGCTCTGCCAGGGGACTCTTTTGCCACTGCATCTGTTTGTCACACAATGGTGTGACCTGCTCTACTGTGTTTGGGCTTCTGCTCAGTCTTGCAGACCTGAGTGATTGGTTCTCTCTCTCTCTCTCTCTTTGATAACATTTTATTAATTTTCCAAATAAATAAATAAATAAATAAATAAATAAATAAATAAATAAAAACAATCACAACAATACATAAAGAAAAAGAAAATGCAAACATCATAAACAAATTTTTGAACCATAGTTTTGCTTGACTTCCCTCCACTCCCCCTCTTGGTTCCATTGTTTAGTACTTGTTCACGCACGTCCATAAAACCTTAGAATCTTAATAATCCAATTTTAAACCTTCTTCATCTTATTACAAGTGACTTTTTAAAGTTATACTACTGTAAATATCTATACACAAAGCTTAAAGGTTATGCACTGAACATTTATCCCTTTAAAAAATAATAATTCACAGTCCTGAGTGATTGGTTTTCTCAGTCAAGGATGGCTTGAGTTTTTTAAAAATGAAGTCAGTCTTGTTCCCAGGAGTGGAATCCTCTGTTGTTAGAATGACTGGGGACTCATATTCCCCCCACTGCGCTGAAATGTTTCTATTTTCAGAAGGTTAATTAGTGGATTCCTAATGAGAACTGACTTAATAATAGCAGCTGTTACTGCTTGTGAATCTTCTAGGACTCCCAACATATTTTGGAGTCTCTCATCTTTTTTTGTTGGCAAGTATTTGGGGGTGGCAAACATATTCAGTAGCGTCAAAATGTTATTGATAGCCAATGTTAAGAATCAAACTACAGTTTTACCAGTATTGAATTCCCAGCATCAAGGGGTGGGGGCCATTCAGGAAGTGGAAAAAAAGGAGGCAATCTGTGCAGTAACTGAAAGTGGAGAAGTGAGGTGGGGTAAAACACAGGCAGTTGCACAAACAGGGGCAAAGCTGCAACAAACAACCCTTGAAAGTCGTTGCAATAAGGCTGTCTGAAAAGCATTTACCGTATTTTTTGCTCTATAAGACTCCCCTTTTCCCTCCTAAAAAGTAAGGGGAAATGTGTGTGTGTCTTATGGAGCGAATGCAGGCTGCACAGCTATCCTAGAAGCCAGAACAGCAAGAGGGATTGCTGCTTTCACTGCGCAGCTATCCCTCTTGCTGTTCTGGCTTCTGAGATTCAGAATATTTTTTTTCTTGTTTTGTTCCTCCAAAAACTAGGTGCGTCTTGTGGTCTGGTGCATCTTATAGAGCGAGAAATACGGTATTTTATATGCCTGTGAAAACTTGTAAGCGCTTTACATCAAATGCACATTAAAATTACCGATGAAGGTCAGACGTTAAGAACAAGTTAACCTAAAAATATCAAAATACAAATAGGACCAGCAGTTTAAAATGCGTGCTCTAAAAAAGCTTCATATTAAAAGACGTGTCAACTTTACGTACAGTGAGCCATCTGCCTAATATCAAGGGGCGGGGAGTCCCAAAGTGCAGATGCTGTTACGGCAACAGACGGATCCTGTAGGAACCTTATTTCTGCAGATTGAAGTGGCTGAGTGGCCATTGATGGGGTAAGACAATCCAGTTTAAGTAAACAGCTTGCCAGCTGTTAAGGGCTTTATCTACTAATAGTGAGACCTAGGATACCACATCCTTATGTGACATACGTGACTTTCAGAGCCTAGGCCTGCTTACAGGCAACATTTAGCCTCGTGCAGAAAGAAATTCCTAATTTAACAAGGTCGCTGGAGAGATTTAAGAGGATTTTGACGCAAACGCACTATATGCAACAATGAAGAATTAACGCGGTGTCTTGTGTGTGCTGTGTGAGGGCAATAGCACTGCGGAGGAGGTGGTGCTGGGAACAAAGGTCCCAAGGACAAAATACGGATCAATTTGGACTACTTAAAAAATATTGCAACATTAATGAATGTTGAGTGATGTTGGATTGAAATTAAGTGGTTTCTAGCTGTAATGGTACATAAGAATATGAAAAAATGGTCCTTTTTTTCTTCGTATATAAATAAGAGTTTAAGCTACAATAATTTAAGAAGATGGATAGAAAATAAGGGGTTTAATTGTAATGCTAGGAGATAAGGATTTGCTGGATAAACAATTTGAACTGGAATGCAAGAAGGGGAGGCATGAGGAGGTCAGGGAAATATGTTACTGAAAAATAAGTTATGAACTTTATGTCTTTTTATTATTTTTTTCTTTTTAATCTTTTTTCTGTTTGTATAAAATGGAAAATTCTAATAAATATCTTATAAAAAAAACCAAAAACAAAATACGGATCAATTTAAGAGCCCGTATGAAGCCCAGGGACGCGGGTGGCGCTGTGGGTTAAACCACTGAGCCTAGGGCTTGCCAATCAGAAGGTCGGCAGTTCGAATCCCTGCGATGGGGTGAGCTCCCGTTGCAATGATGCAATATGCAATGATGGTGGTCAGCAGGATCCCCGAGGTTAGCTGGACCATATGGAGGCTCCATGTGCATCTTCCCAGGTGTGGCTCAGCCCCCATATTCTGCTTCCCAGCGCATCATCCACACTCACTGACCCATGAGGCAGTTTGTAGCATTACCTCCTGTGAGCTTACAGTTTTATTCCCTCTTCTAACTTGTCCATTTATCTCCCTGTTGCCTTCCTTGAATTTTTTTTTTTAAAAAACTTGCATCATGCTACGTGCAATTTTATTAGCAGCATCCTCTGTATGGGATGGATGGGATGCGGGTGGCGCTGTGGGTTAAACCACAGAGCCTCTTGGGCTCGCCGATCAGAAGGTCGGCGGTTCAAATCCCCGTGACGGGGTGAGCTCCCGTTGCTCGGTCCCAGCTCCTGCCAGCCTAGCAGTTTGAAAGCACGTCAAAGTGCAAGTAGATAAATAGGTACCGCTCCGGCGGGAAGGTAAACAGCGTTTCTGTGCGCTGCTCTGATTCGCCAGAAGTGGCTTAGTCATGCTGGCCACATGATCCGGAAGCTGTACGCCGGCTCCCTTGGCCAATAAAGGGAGATGAGCGCTGCAACCCCAGAGTCGGTCATGATTGGACCTAATGGTCAGGGGTCCCTTTACCTTTATGAAGCCCATAGGCTGGTGGAATCTGTAGGGCTGGCCAATATAAAGATGTATTGTCGTTTAGTCATGTCCGACTCTTCGTGACCCCATGGACCAGAGCACGCCAGGTACTCCTGTCTTCCACTACCTCCCACAGTTTGGTCACGCTTATCTTACATTCCAGGTTCCTATGCAATATTTTTCTTTACAGCATTGGACTTTCCTTTCGCTTCCAGGCATATCCGCAACTGAGCGACCTTTCGGCTTTGGCCCAGCTGCTTCATCAGCTCTGAATCTACTTGTACTTGTCCTCCGCTCTTCCTCAGTAGCATGTTGGACACCTTCCGACCTGAGGGGTTCATCTTCCAGTGGCATAACTTTTATATGCCTGTTGTCTTTGTCCATGGAGTTTTCTTGGCAGGGATACTGGAGTGGTTTGCCAGTTCCTGCTGCAGGTGGATCACGTTTGGTGAAAACTCTCCACTATGACCTGTCCATCTTGGGTGGCCCTGCATGGCGTAGCTCAAAGCTTCTCCAAGTTATTCAAGCCCCTTCGCCACGACAAGGCAGTGATCCATGAAGGAGCAACTCCTGTAAAATTAGCAAAGATATATCATAATTGTGACAATATATGTTGGAAATGTAAAGAAAAGGAAGGAACCTTTTATCATATGTGGTGGACCTGTCCCAAGGTGAAGGACTTCTGGGAAAAGATTTATAATGAATTGAAAAAAATGTTGAAATATACATTTATAAAGAAACCAGAGGCCTTTCTTCTTGGAATAACAGGTTTGGAATTGCCCAAGAAAGATGTTAAATTATTTTTGTATGCCACAACTGCTGCTCGTATTTTGTTAGCTAAAAAGTGGGAAACGCACTACCAGCAATAGAAGAATGGCAGATGAAGATGATGGATTTTTCAGAGCTAGCTGACCTAACCGGAAGAGTCTGCAACCAGAAGGAGGAGGAGTATCAGGAAGAGTGGAATAAATTTAATGATTATCTAGTTAAATTTGTTAAGTTAAATTAATTGAAAATAGCTTGCAGATACTTAATTGGCCTAGGATTTTATTTATGTTAAGTGATGAATTAATATGTTTAATTCCATAAGGTGAAGATTTAAGGATGTTAATGTTTAAGTTAAATTTCATAAGAATTGGGATTTGGAAAACCGTTAAAAGGACATGCAATGAAATTCGACCAAGGGGAAGCGAGGAAGTCACTTAACAAAGTTAATAAGTGTAATTTTCAATAAGGCTATGATTTATGTTTGTTTGTCTTGTGTGTTTGTTTGTTTGTTTATAATATTGTGAAAACCAATAAAATTTTTGAAGAAAAAAAATAGAGATGCCTAAACATGCAAAGGTTAGCGGGAGGAGGAGGCATGCCTGATATGCAGGGGATTTTGGGGGGTGGGGTGGGCAGCCTAGCCTGTGCCCAGCCCCCTACACACACCTGACTTCTTGGGATCAGGCCAAGGGTCTGAAGAGGGATAATATTGTTCATCAACGTGTACGAAAACCATGGGGAAAGCGTCTTTCCATTTTCATGTACATGGCGACATTTAACCATCTAAGGACATTTTGCTGCTAATCCACTTAAGAGTCTCGCCGTGGGCAGAATGAGCTCTGAGCTTCTGCTCTTCAATCCCATTCTTGGCTCACGGCAGCCTTTGGAGCTCTTCACAAAACTGCCGGGGACAATGATGACGGAGGACAGCGCAAGAGATGGTTCCCACGAGGGTTCGACTAGAAGAGGCTGGCTTTCTGTTGGGGTGAGGAAGAGAAGAAGATGTGCTAGAGGCAGGACTCAGAGACCCGCTGAATCGACACACCACCTTCCTAGATCACTGATGGTGTGATGCAGAAGCGCAAGAGAAAAGAGGAATAATGGCATGTTGGCAGCCTGGAGCCAGTCAAGTGTTTGGACTGTGCTAATGTAAATAAGCGGGACGCGGGTGGCGCTGTGGGTTAAACCACAGAGCCTAGGACTTGCTGATCGGAAGGTCGCCGGTTTGAATCCCCACGACGGGGTGAGCTCCCGTTGCTTGGTCCCAGCTCCTGCCCACCTAGCAGTTCGAAAGCACGTCAAAGTGCAAGTAGATAAATAGGTACCGCTCCGGCGGGAAGGTAAACGGCACTGCTCTGGTTCGCCAGAAATGGCTTAGTCATGCTGGCCAGATGACCCGGAAGCTGTCTGCGGACAAACGCCGGCTCCCTCGGCCTATAGAGCGAGATGAGCACCGCAACCTCAGAGTCAGCCACGACTGGACCTAATGATCAGGGGTCCCTTTACCTAATGTAAATAAGCACAGAGCTTGTGTGTTTTGCTGGGATCTGGGGAGATATATTACTATGTCAAGCACCTATCAGAAAGTGCTCTTATCAAATGGGCTCCCTGTCTATATTTAGCAGGAAAATTCTTCATTTGCTGGTTCCTTTCCCTGGTAAATGGGACGCGGGTGGCGCTGTGGGTTAAACCACAGAGCCTCTTGGGCTTGCCGATCAGAAGGTCGGCGGTTCGAATCCCCGTGACAGGGTGAGCTCCCATTGCTCGGTCCCTGCTCCTGCCAACCTAGAAGTTCGAAAGCACGTCAAAGTGCAAGTAGGTAAATAGGTACCGCTCTGGCGGGAAGGTAAACAGCGTTTCCGTGCACTGCTCTGGTTTCGCCAGAAGCGGCTTAGTCATGCTGGCCACATGACCCGGAAGCTGTATGCCGGCTCCCTCGGCCAATAAAGCGAGATGAGCGCCGCAACCCCAGAGTCGGTCACAACTGGACCTAATGGTCAGGGGTCCCTTTACCTTCCCTCTCCCCCCACCCTCTACCAAACATCTGAAAGGCCAAATGTTCAACCCAGTTTTTGGAGAGGAGCCAGTGAAAAGACAAAAACACTTTCTTCCTTTCATGTTTTGTGAGTATGCTTTCTTTAGGGGCAGCCATGGGGCTGGCAAAATTTATTAGAACTATTCAACACTTTGCTGTGCTGGTAGGGTGGCTGCCATTTTAGATTTCCCCCCAAAAGTCCAGTTTGGGGCATTTCTAGATACAACCTCTGAGGGGAAATGGTACAAGGGTGTTGTTCTGCAGGAATTTGGGAACCATCTCTTTCCCTTCCCCCACCCCCATATCAAGTGGGTGTAAGTTGGAGAGAGGAATTCACTGTCAATCTAGCACAGAAACAGAACCAAATTAGTGTCAGTAGTGGCAGCAAACGGCAATGTATAACCTATAATTTTAAACAGGAAGAACAAAAATTAATTTGGATCTAAGTTGCATAAGTATAGGTTTTTCTTATCAGTGAATAGCTTCATTATGCTGATACAATTAAAGAGTTTCATCTGCAATGACTCTACCTCATTTTTTATGCCAGCCCATAGAAACATTGTAACCTGTTTTATTCCGTATCTGAGTTAGATCTGTTGATTGCAGAACTTCTTTCAGTGCCTGAAAATAGCTCTGAAACTGCTGCTGCGTGTATTCCATGTTGTTGCTGGCTGCAAAGGTCCTGGGAACTGTAACTTTTTATGGGTGCTGGGAATTGTAGTCATTCCGGGGGTAAACTTTCTTTAGGGGGAGAATTTGTTGGATGTGTCAGGAAGCATCTCCACTTGCACTGAAGACTGATGTGTCTGCATGGGAAAGGAGAAGCTGGAGCTCATCATCATCATCATCATCATTATTATTATTTACTTATACCCTGCCCATCTGGCCGGGCCTCCGCAGCCACTCTGGGCGGCTTCCAACAGGATATTAAAAACACAATAAAACATCAAACATTAAAAACTTCCCTAAACAGGGCTGCCTTCAGATGTCTTCTAAAAGTCAGATAGTTGTTTAATTCCTTGACATCTGGTGGGAGGGCATTCCACAGGGCGGGCACCACCACCAAGAAGGCCCTCTGCCTAGACCAGGGGTAGGCAACCTAAAGCCCATGGGCCGGAGGCCATTTAACAGGCCCACAAGCTGCCCTGAAGCAAGCTGCCCTCTCAGCAAATCCCTGAGTGCTGTGCTAAACCGGCACAGCACAGTGTGGGGACTCTCTTCCATGGCTCCAGAAATTGCTTCTGTGCATGCTCAGACACCGGAAATCACGTCTGCGCATGTCTGCGGCACCAGAAATCACTTGTGCACATGCCCAGATGCCAAAAATTGCTTCTGTGCAGGTGCGATTTTTGGCATCTGGGCATGTGCAGAAGTGATTTCCAGCACCATGGACATGCACAGACAAGATTTCTGGCATCTCACTGCGCCAGCCCAGCCCACGGAGGATCTCTGCAAGAGTGATCCGGTCCATGCCCAGTAAGCCTTGCCACCCCCTGGCCTAGACTGTCCTTTAAGCTGCCCTAATCTCCCTTCAGGGACGCGGGTGGCGCTGTGGGTTAAACCACAGAGCCTAGGACTTGCCGATCAGAAGGTTGGCGGTTCGAATCCCCACGACGGGGTGAGCTCCCGTTGCTCGGTCCCTGCTCCTGCCAACCTAGCAGTTCGAAAGCATGTCAAAGTGCAAGTAGATAAATAGGTACCGCTCCAGTGGGAAGGTAAACGGCATTTCCGTGCGCAGCTCTGGTTCACCAGAAGCAGCTTAGTCATGCTGGCCACATGACCCGGAAGCTCACCCCGTCATGGGGATTCGAACCGCTGACCTTCTGATCAGCAAGTCCTAGGTTCTGTGGTTTAACCCATAGCACCACCTGCGCCCCTTGTTGGCGTTTAAGCACCAACAAAAGGTGCTTTGGATAGCTCCATTGGTTAGAGCTTTATACGGATAACACCGAGGTTGCAGGTTCGATCCCCGTATGGAACAGCTGCACATTCCTGCATTGCAGGTGGTTGGAGCAGATGATCTCTGGGGGGTCCCCTCCAACTCCATGATTCTGTCATTATAACTGTGATTTAAATGTGCAGTGTGCATGCACCTCATGTGACTTCACTTGCTTAGGTCGGTTCCCTTATTTTTGTGAGCAATTAGCTGGACTTTGCAGTGAACACATTCAAAATGGAAACCAAGCGCTCTTCTCCACTGGAGAATTCCTCTCTATGAAATCAGTTCACTAGGGGTTGGCCAGTGTTGTGCCTACCAGATGTTGTTGGGACCTCAGCAGCATCCCTGACCATTGGACATGCTGACTACAGCTACGATGGGGGGTTCTAGTCCAGGGGTCAGCAAACTTTTTCAGCAGGGGGCCGGTCCACTGTCCCTAAGACCTTGCGGAGGGACGGACTATATTTTGAAGGGGGGAAAGGAATGAATTCTTCAATTTTTTATTAATTTAATTTATTAATTTTTTATTAGTTCTTACACATATCTATTATTTATTAGTTCTTACACATATAAGGGACACGGGTGGCGCTGTGGTCTAAACCACTGAGCCTCTTGGACTTGTCGATCGGAAGGTCGCGGTTCGAATCCCCGCAACGGGGTGAGCTCCTGTTGCTCGGTCCCTGCTCCTGCCAACCTAGCAGTTCAAAAGCACATCAGAGTGCAAGTAGATAAATAGGTACTGCTCTGGCGGGAAGGTAAACGGGGTTTCTGTGCGCTGCTCTGGTTTCGCCAGAAGCGGCTTAGTCATGCTGGCCACACGACCCAGAAAAACTGCAGACAAACGTTGGCTCCCTCGGTCAATAAAGCGAGATGAGCGCCACAACCCCAGAGTCGTTCGCGACTGGACCTAATGGTCAGGGGTCCCTTTACCTTTACACATATTTTCCAGCATAACATCCTTTTAAACATCTTTTTGAAATGTTGAGCTATCATAGCCTAAGACAGGGGTCAGCAAGCTTTTTCAGCAGGGGGCCGGTCCACTGTCCCTCAGACCTTGGGGGGGGGGCGGACTATATTTTGGGGGGGAAATGAACGAATTCCTATGCCCCACAAATAACCCAGAGGTGCATTTTAAATAAAAGCACACATTCTGCTCATGTAAAAACATGCTGATTCCAGGAGCGTCCACAGGCCGGATTTAGAAGGCAATTGGGCCGGATCCGGCCCCCAGGCCTTAGTTTGCCTACCCCTGTTCTAGAACTGTCAGAGAGTGCCCAGGTCAGTTCCCTTTGCAATAGAGTTTCAGCTGAATGTCAACAGGTAATGTTGTTAGCTTTAATGTAACTTCCACTGTTGGCAAACATTGATTTGAAAGCTATTGATTATTTCTCCTTCTCTTCCTCTGCTGAATCTGAGGTAACTGGACTATCTTGCACACTGCAGGCAAAACACATCCACTCATTAGCTGGAAATGCTTAGCTAAATCAATTGAAGAGCTCCTAATTTCATTGTTTCTGTTTCCATCCTTAAATACATTTGAGTTTCCTCAGCTCTTTAAAGTCATACCATTAGTGCAGACATGTATAAAAATAAGTAAGTTCGTATCAATATGTGCTTGGTGGAGCTCAGTTCCTAATGCATTTGAAATGATCTGTTTCACACGGCAAAGTCCACCAGTGGACCGGTAGTTTGTCTTGATACAGTTTGTTGCAGAGATTGATTTTTAAAATCAGTAATGGTACGGATCCGAGGCATTAAGCTCTCTCTGTCCAGATGTTCCATGGGATGCCTGTGAGACTTTTTTGGACAGTCCAGATGGAGCCCTTGTTTCTTTCCTGTGGCCTGTGATATATCGCCCTACTCTCGGTTCCTCCAGGTGGTCAAGTGTCAGATTACTGCTTCTGGTTCAGGGGCTGCAAGCACAATGCCCCTTGGTTTCCACCTTGAATGTGTTCACAGGAAAGCCTACTTAAGTCCTGAAGTGTTGAGAGGAAGGCTGGAAGCAGGACCTGAACACACCGGCACTCTCCTCACTTACAATTCCTATAAAAGACAACTGTTTAGGGAAGTTTTTAATGTCTGACGCTGTATTGTTTTTAATATTCAGTTAGAAGCTGCCCAGAGTGGCTGGGGAAACCTGGCCAGATGGGCGGGGTATAAATAATAAATTATTATTATTATTATTATTATTATTATTATTATTATTATTATTATATCACTGCCTAGGACCCTCGTACCTATGGGACCGCCTCTCCCTGTATGCCCCAAGGAGGATCTTCAGGTCCATAAATAGCAACACCCTAGAGGTCCCGGGCCCTAAGGAAGTTAGATTAGCTTCAACCAGAGCCAGGACATTTTCAACACTGGCTCCGGCCTGGTGGAACGCTCTGTCTCTCTGATTTCTTTCCGCAGGGCCTGTAAGACAGAGTTGTTCTGCCTGGCCTTTGGCTTGGAGCCAATTTGATTCCCTCCCCCTCTTTCTTTTTCCTTTCTCCTCCTGTGATGAGGCTGCATTTTAATATTTTAATGTTTCAATATATTAATGTTGTATTTTAATCTTGTCGTATTCATTCAACTTGTTTTTATTATTGCTTGTTAACCGCCCTGAGCCCGACCTTGGCTGGGGAGGGCGGGGTAAAAATTATTATTATTATTATTATTATTATTATTATTATTATTATTATTATGCAGTTGGTAGAGCAGGGGACTCTCCTTTGCAGGGTCGTGGGTTCAAGCCCCCATGTTGGGCAGGGGGTTCGACTAGATGACCCTCGTGGTCTCTTCCATCTCTACAGTTC
Organism: Podarcis filfolensis; assembly: GCF_964270895.1. Lineage (NCBI taxonomy): Eukaryota > Metazoa > Chordata > Lepidosauria > Squamata > Lacertidae > Podarcis > Podarcis filfolensis. The sequence goes on from NC_139621.1 coordinate 12,787,537, forward strand.
TACGATTTTGTGATTCAGAGGGGGAACATAGACATTGTGCCTGGTAATGGTTGATAGCCTTATCTTCCATGAATTTATCTAACCCTCTTTTGAAGCGCTCCAAGTTGGTTGGGAGCAGACTCTATGTGTTGTGTGGAAAAGAAGAAGAAGAAGAAGAGTTTGGATTTGATATCCCGCTTTATCACTACCCTAAGGAGTCTCAAAGCGGCTAACATTCTCCTTTCCCTTCCTTCCCCTACAACAAACACTCTGTGAGGTGAGTGGGGCTGAGAGACTTCAAAAAAGTGTGACTGGCCCAAGGTCACCCGGCAGCTGCATGTGGAGGAGCGGAGACGCGAACCCGGTTCACCAGATTACGAGTCCACTGCTCTTAACCACTACACCACACTGGCTCCCACTGGAAGTACAGAAAAGTACTTCCCTTTGCCTGTCCTGAAACTTCCCACATTTGGTGGAGTGCCAGCCCCACTCCCAATGTCCATGTGTTTCCTGCTGCACCCCTAACTGTTGGTTTTGGGCCAAACACACATCTCCCTTCAGACTTTCCACCTCAATGTGGGAAGATCAAGGGTAGAGCAGGCAGGGACAAGGAAACTGGAGGCAGACCCAGGTGTATTTTGCAGGATGCCTGTTGCAAGACCCAGTGTGGGGAGGTGGGACAATACAATCTTATAGGCAATATACCTTTTACCTTAGGATCTTATGTATGCCCACTCAGAAATTAGTCCCACTTTCGATGAGACTTGATTCCAGACAAAGGTCTATAGGATTACAACCTGAGAGACTTGCAAAAGAGATATTGCAAAAATGATACCACCTTAGCAGAATTGGAATGATACTTGGGAATAATAGATAACTGAAATAAACATTATAGTGGAATGTAAGAAAAAGGATATAAAACAAAACTGTGTGATAATACCATGACAACAGAAAAAGTATAACAAGAAAGATTGGAAGTTTTTTGCAATTTTTTTTTTTAATTTGATAGATATAATGTCATATAAATCTTTGGTCTCTCCCCCCCCCCTTTTTTCCATTATTTTCTTGTTTCTGCTTCAAATTTTTCTTTTTCTTTTTTTCTTTTCTTTTTTTCCCTTTTTGTATTTAACTCGGTAATACTTACCTTCGTTGTATGCTTGTATGTTTGTATTTTAAACCAATTTGTTGTTTAGTCATTTAGTCGTGTCCGACTCTTCGTAACCCCATGGACCAGAGCTCGCCAGGCACTCCTGTCTTCCATTGCCTCCCGCAGTTTGGTCAAACTCATGCTGGTAGCTTCAAGAACACTGTCCAAACATCTCGTCCTCTGTCTTCCCCTTCTCCTTGTGCCCTCCATCTTTCCCAACATCAGGGTCTTTTCCAGGGAGTCTTCTCTTTTCATGAGGTGGCCAAAGTATTGGAGCCTCAGCTTCACGATCTGTCCTTCCAGTGAGCACTCAGGGCTGATTTCCTTCAGAATGGATAGGTTTGATCTTCTTGCAGTCCTTGGGACTCTCAAGAGTCTCCTCCAGCACCATAATTTAAACCAATAAAGATTTATTTATTTATTTATTTATTTAAAAAACAACCTGAGAGACTTGGGGCACGTTACCACCTTTCAGCCTAACGTACTTCAAATGCGTGAGTTGAGTTTAAGGCAAGAACCACATAGTGCAGGAAGGACCAAACCATCTGATAAACAAAAACGTAACCAGAAAGGTGCAAAAGTGAAATGCCAGCTGCTATCCACCTTCCATCGAAATAGCCCAGTTCCCCTGCTTTGTGCCCTTGTCGCAAGTGTCGCCTGGGCTATAAGTGCAAGTGCTGCTGCTCTGCAGAACTAATGGGTTTCTTCATTAACATTCTGCTCATAGACTTGGCTGGACTAGTGTCAAACGTTCTTGCATTACGATTTCTACAGATCTTGCCCTTTATCACCAGCAGTCATGGACTCTACCTTTGAATGGATTCACAGTTGTAGCAGCTAGAAGATTGAGCTGCGGTTGCCAGGAGGAACCCGGTGAAATGAGCTGGAGCAGAGCTGGGGCTCCTCCTTCAGTGGTGCTGGGGCGGCAGGATTTGTGCCAGGGTGTTAGCCATCCCCTGCAGTTTTGTAATAAAAACAGGCGGCAGGCAGCAGTTTCAATATTAGCAGATCTATGTGACTCTCAGACCTTGGCTGCAAATGCGAGCCAAGGAATGCCATCAGGTAATGTCAGGCTTCCTCAACCACAGCCCTCCAGATGTTTTGGCCTACAACTCCCATGATCCCTAGCTAGCAGGACCAGTGGTCAGGGATGATGGGAATTGTAGTCTCAAAACATCTGGAGGGCCGAGGTTGAGGAAGCCTGAGTAATGTAATAGTGTTAAAGGATTGGGGTTTATCATATGTGGTGGGATGTAAGGAAATTGAAATTTTTTGGGAAATGATATACAATGAATTGAAGAAAATGTTCCATTTAACATTTGTTAAAAAACCTGAAGCATTTTTATTAGGGATTGTAGGGACAGATCTACCAAAAAAGCTGAAAAACATCTTCATGTATGCGACAACAGCCGCGAGAGTTTTAATAGCACAAGGATCGAAGACTGAAGAAAGCCCAACTAAAGAATCATGGCAAGAAAAATTGATGGACTATGCAGAACTGGCAAAACTGACATATAAGCTACGGGACAAAGGATAACTGTGACTTTAAGGATGAATGGGAACCCTTTACAAAATATTTGAAGACGCAACAAAGCGAACTGGACTCCTTGGCTGGTTTTGATTAACTTTCACAAGCCTTTTATTGATAATAATCAGCTAAATAGTTTGAGGATCTATACAACTGTGTAACATGCAGAAAACAGCATTTTTAGAGAAATCAAAGACTGGAACTGAGGGAAGTCGGGGGGTGGGGGTGGGTGGGTTCTGTGGGGGGGAGCGAGGGGGAGGGAGGAAAAATGGGGGGAATAAGGATGATATGTTTCTGGATAATATGTTTTGTTTTAATTTTAAATAAAAAAGTTATTTTTAAAAAAAGGGTTGGGGTGGGGTGGTTCAGATGATGCCTTTGGATCCTAACCAACCTGGGACTTAGCATGGAACAAGGTGGAAGTTTGCTGTAGAAGGAATTGCTGAACTGGTCAAACCAATTTCTCTTTCAGGTTGGTGGCCTTGTCAAGCATGTTCATCTGAATGACTGAAGAAGCCGGTGGAGAACAAGGAAGTTGCTATAGAGAAGGACAGTCCAACATGTCACCTGAGCTCCGTCGCTGTGTGTGTTGATCCTGAGAGCCAGTGTGGTATAGTGGTTAAGAGTGGTAGTCTCGTAATCTGGGGAACCGGGTTCGAGTCTCTGCTCCTCCACATGCAACTGCTGGGTGACCTTGGGCTAGTCACACTTCTTTGAAGTCTCTCAGCCCCACTCACCTCACAGAGTGTTTGTTGTGGGGGAGGAAGGGAAAGGAGAATGTTAGCCACTTTGAGACTCCTTAAAAGGGAGTGAAAGGCGGGATATCAAATCCAAACTCCTCCTCCTCCTCCTCTTCTTCTTCTTCTTCTTCTTCTTCTTCTTCTTCTTCCTGATCTGGCAAAGTCTAGCTATTTGGCACTCTAGCTACCACCAGCCTCAACCAGCATGATAAACAGCCAACAGCCTGGAGTGATGGGGGTTGTTTTTTTTAAAAAAAGAGAGAGCAGCAATTTGAGGAAGGCTGACCGAGATGCTATTTTCAGTTTAAAAATCACGTTTGGAAAAAGTAGGCAGAAATAATAATTTGTAGCTCAGATGGCACACAAATGTGTTTCCAATGATACTGAAAAATAGTTCCCAGAGATTTCCTGTGAGTAGAAAATCAGGAATGAACTTTTTTGGACTGTACCAATTTCTGTGGAAGAGAAAGCATGATTATACGGTGCTTTTTCACATATGAGGCCTAAATCCTCCCTGCCCCCATTTTCTTTGTAATGTGAATGTAATAATGCCTACAGTTGCTAGAATAAACTTTTGGTTTTAAATTGGCTGGGTTTCGCTTTCTTTCCTGCGTTGACAACACTCACATGTGCCCAAATAGCAGGGAAAGTGATTCAAAAACTCTTTTAAGTGTCATGTGTGAAAACTCTTGAAGTCTGGCCATTAGAGGGAATCATGCCACAGACTTTCTAAGAAGCAGATGTTTCAATGTTCTCAGAGAAAAGTGTCATCTTTCTCCAGCTACGACATCGTTTAACGAGTTTATTTGGGCCAGCAGCCTTTTCTGCTTCTGCGACACCTGAGATATTGCAGCAATTGAATAGTTCGTTTGGAACTAAAAAGCCAGTGATTGCTTTTTGTACATATTTATTATCAATAAACAAGCTTGGTATGCAGACTTTAAGAAATGATTGGAGCCAAGCACTGGAACTTTAAATATTACCCACAGCGGGAAAATGCCTTGGTACCAAAGGTATCGATGGATCTTAAATTAAGACATACAGCAGAAAATAATATTCAGAATTTATTGGACTCCTTTAGATTTCTATAAAAACGGACTAGATAAAGCAGCTGTTTGCTGGAGATGTAATCAGGACAATGCCTCTTTGAAACACACCTTTTTACAGTGTATTACGTTTTGGGAGAAAGCGCTGGACTGTGTAAATATGAATGTATGGAAAAAAAGAAGAACATTTTTCTGAATTATATACTTACTATATGGAAGTTGACAATATGCACCCTAATGATTGCTAAGAGACTGATCCTGATGAACTGGAGGGGGAAAAATCCATTTAATCCAATTCCATTTAATCAAGAGATTGACAACACAGTAACACTTGCAGCGTATGGATGGATGACCAACAGATGTAGACTTTGTTTGGATAAATATATTGATATTTGGAATGCAGTGGGTTATTATTAACCAGATATTATCCCTTTTATCTCTATAATAATCTATAGCAATGAAATTAACTTTACTTAATGAGGGTGAAAGAGGAGAGCGCAAAATATGGTCTGAAGCTCAACATCAAAAAAACAAAGATCATGGCCACTGGGCCCATCACCTCCTGGCAAACAAAAGGGGAAGAAATGGAGGCAGTGAGAGATTGTACTTTCTCCATGATCACTGCAGATAGTGACAGCTGTCACGAAATTAAAAGATGCCTGCTTCTGGGGAGAAAAGCAATGACAAACCTAGACAGCATCTTAAAAAGCAGAGACATCATCTTGCCAACAAAGGTCCGTATAGTTCAAGCTATGGTTTTCCCAGTAGTGATGTATGGAAGTGAGAGCTGGACCATAAAGAAGGCTGATCGCCGAAGAATTGATGCTTTTGAATTATGGTGCTGGAGGAGACTCTTGAGAATCCCATGGACTGCAAGAAGATCAAACCTATCCATTCTTAAGGAAATCAGCCCTGAGTGCTCACTGGAAGGACAGATCGTGAAGCTGAGGCTCCAATATGTTGGCCACCTCATGAGAAGAGAAGACCCTGATGTTGGGAAAGATTGAGGGCACAAGGAGGAGGGGACGACAGAGGACGAGATGGTTGGACAGTGTTCTCGAAGCTACCAACATGAGTCTGACCAAACTGCCGAAGGCAGTGGAAGACTTGAGTGCCTGGCGTGCTCTGGTCCATGGGGTCACGAAGAGTCGGACACGACTAAATGACTGAACAACAACAATGTATTACATTGTCTTTTTGCACCTTTTCTCCCTTCTTTCTCTTTTCCTTTCTCCACTTTTTTCCTTTCTTCCTTTTCTTTATTTCTTTATAAAGAAACATCTTGCAATAAAATATCAATCCCAAAAAGAAGAAGCAAATACGGTACTTCAAAACGGTAAAACCCACAGAGTTTTCAAAATGTCTGTTTACAAGTTTATCGTTACGCCAGGAAGGGTGCAAATTTGGTGAGTGCCAGATCCACACGCAGTCTTTATTTCAGGGTGAATGTTAAGTGAAAACCAGCTTTTAAACTCATCTTTAGTGATAGAGTCTTCTATAAATAGCACATCCATTAATGAGAAATATGGGGGGGGGGAGCTCTTAAGACTTTTCATTGCCTTCAGTGGGAACAAAATAGGTTACAAGGTCTGTGCATTAACTTGCAGAGAATAGAATTATGCCCGCTAGGGTTAGAAGAAATGTCCCAGATACTGTGCTCAGTGAAATAATGTTTGAAATATGGGGATGGTGGGGATGTCTTTGCCCATGCTTACATTTGAGTTTCTCTCTGCCCTAATGTGTCTTGTACTGTCAGCAAGCCCATGCTTAATCTCTAAAAAGGAGGCTGCTGACTGAGGGACATCTGATGCCATCCTAGACACATCTACAGTGAAGTACGTGCCATTGACGTCAGTGGGGCTTGCTCCCAGGTAAGTGAGAATAGGCCTGCAGTAACACTTTCTGGACATCACCTTGCCAACAAAGGTCCATATAGTTAAAGCTATGGTTTTCCCAGTAGTGATGTATGGAAGTGAGAGTTGGACCATAAAGAAGGCTGATCGCCGAAGAATTGATGCTTTTGAATTATGGTGCTGGAGGATACTCTTGAGAGTCCCATGGACTGCAAGAAGATCAAATCTATCCATTCTGAAGGAAATCAGCCCTGAGTGCTCATGGGAAGGACAGATCCTGAAGCTGAGACTCCAATACTTTGGGCACCTCAGGAGAAGAGAAGACTCCCTGGAAAAGACCCTGATGTTGGGAAAGATGGAGGGCACAAGGAGAAGGGGACGACAGAGGATGAGATGGTTGGATAGTGTTCTCGAAGCTACCAGCATGAGTTTGACCAAACTGCGGGAGGCAGTGGAAGACAGGAGTGCTCTGGTGTGCTCTGGTCCAGGTGGGTCACGAAGAGTCGGACACGATTAAACAACAACAACAACAACAACAACAACAACAACACTTTCTGGCCATGTTCACACCATACATTGAAAGCACTCCTCCTCCTCCTCCTCTTCTTCTTCTTCCTCCTCTTCTTCTTCTTCCCCTTCTTCTTCTTCTTCTTCTTCTTCTTCTTCTTCTTCTTCTTCTTCTTCTTCTTCTCTTCCATAAACGTGTTTTTAATAATGAGTCCGTAAGTGACTGTGGAGGCCAATTCTGGATCCACACATCCTTCCACAGTGGGGACATAGATTTCCGGGTGGGAGTTGATCACGGTGTGGATTTGCCAAGCGTTCCTTCCTCATAGCACGTTTCTCCCTTGCGTCCTGAGTTCGAGTGTCTTCAAAGCCCATGACACCTTTGGTAAAGGCTGTTCTCCAATTGGGGCACTCACAGGCCAGTGTTTCCCAGTTGTCAGTGTTTATACTACATTTTTTTACATTTGCCTTGAGAGAGTCTTTAAACCTCTTTTGTTGACCACCAGCATTACACTTTCCATTTCTAAGTTTGGAATACAGTAGTTGCTTTGGAAGACAATCAACAGGCATCCACACAACATGACCAGTCCAACGAAGTTGATGTTGAAGAATTGTTGCTTCAACATGGGTGATCTTTGCTTCTTCTAGTACACTTTGATGCCACAGGCATGGCTTCCCCCAAAGAATTGTGGGAGCTGTAGCTTGTTCTCGGCAATGGTAGCTCTAAGATGTTCTTTTGCTATTCTTTCTTAAAGATATATATTTGATTAGATTTTACAAATTATTATTTCCATTCAAAATCAAAAATATAAACAAATACACAAAGATTCGCCAGAATCTTTGAACACCCCTCCACGCCTCCATGGGTTCCGTTGCTAGTCCTTTTCCGCTGCATGTTTTAAGTCTCTCCAGTTTTTCCTTTTCTAAAGTCTCCATAATCCTTGTTACATTATAAGTGTTATTACAGTCCTGATAAAGAGTTCAATTGTTTACAGTGGTTTCCCAGATACACTATAAATTTCTCCCGTTCTTTATTGAAATTTTGATCTTCCTGGTTTCTTATATTCCTGGTTTATACAGCAAAGCATCATGCACCACAACACATCTTTCATGGGTGCTGATGTTTGTCTACACATGGAGCCACAGGCAGAATCAGTGGCGTTGAGGGAACAACCAGCAGAAGCAACAACATCACCTGCAATGAATATTTTAATGGACTTACTACAATGTTGGTGAATTGGGATCAGGGATCATTTTATAGATATAGGCTTCATCCTATGCTTAAGGAAATACATGTTTTCCATCTCCTCCTCCCCCCGAAGCTGCACACAACCCCTAATTTTGGGTGGTTCCTGCTTCTCCAGCAGCTGCCCACATGAAGAGAGGCTCAGAACAATCCAGAAAATCTGACCAATATGGGTCTTTAAAATTATGCAGTTTTATTTAAGCACTGTCAGGTCGGTAGCAAACACACCATTCTCTCTCTCTCTCTCTCTCTCTCTCTCTCTCTCTCTCTCTCTGTGTGTGTGTGTGTGTGTCTGTGTGCTGAGTTTGTCAAAACTTTCTCAAGGCACCCTAGTCTTGGCAGACGGAACAATGTACAACGAAAAAGACACGCCGACTAATCTTCCCAAGCAGTTTCCATTGTTTGAGGTCAATGAATCAAGTCAAAGACTGACAAGGAAATTCTTCAGTGATGGAGTCAGGATTCCTCACTCATTGTGTCGCATTACTGTATTATGGCATCTGTAACGGGGAATTACTTTAAAATGGGAACGTCAGCAATTATCATGCCTGGCCAGGTGCATAAGGCTTTTCTGATAGGAAATCAAAGATGCTCTGAACTAGAAATGCGTATGGCAAACATGCAGTGGAATTCCAAACTTTCCGTTGAAAGACGGGGCTCTGGAGCTGCTGCTTCTAAATACAGTAATAATGACACCACACGGGTGTGTGTTTGTGTGTAGTGGGACTCTTGAGATTGGAACCAAGGCAGCTTGCATCTGCATGGATCTGAATTAAATCAGTTAAAATCGAAACCCCACTGGGGAAGCAATGGAGCAGCACATCTAATATTTATTTACTTATTTATTCATTCACACATACATACATATATACCCCGCCCATCTGGCTGGGTTTCCCCAGCCACTCTGGGCAGCTTCCGGCAAAATATTAAAATACAATAATTCATCAAATATTAAAAGCTTCCCTAAACAGAGCTGCCTTTAGATGTCTTCTAAAAGTCAGATAGTTTTTATCTCCTCGACATCTGGTGGGAGGGTGTTCCTCAGGGTGGGTGCCACCACCAAGAAGGTCCTCTGCCTGGTTCCCTGTAACTTCACTTCTTGCAATGAGGGAACCGCCAGAAGGCCCTCAGAGCCGGACCTCAGCGTCCGGGCAGAATGATGGGGGTGGAGACGCTCCTTCAGGTATACTGGACCGAGGCCGTTTAGGGCTTTAAAGGTCAGCACCAACACTTTGAATTGTGCTCGGAAACGTACTGGGAGCCAATGTCGGTCTTTCAAGATGGGTGTTATCTGGTCTCGGCAGCCACTCCCAGTCACCAGTCTAGCTGCTGCATTCTGGATTAGTTGTAGTTTCCGGGTCACGTTCAAAGGTAGCCCCACGTAGAGCGCATTGCAGTAGTCCAAGCGGGAGATAACTAGAGCATGAGTAGAATGTGTGCTTTTATTTAAAATGCATCTCTGGGTTATTTGTGGGGCATTGGAATTTGTTCATATCCCCCCCCCCCCCCGGAAACATACCGGGAGCCAATGTAGGTCTTTCAGGACCTAACGCCACTCCCTCCAGATTGGCGCATCAGAGGGGCCCAAGGATCCAGAGTCTCCTTGGGGGATTCCCAGGGCATTGGATCCAGTGTTTCCAAAGCAGTCCGTGTTCCCATCCTGCCCTAACATGCCTTCCTTCAGGGCTTTTCTGCAGGCTACCAACAGTGGCACCTTCCCAACTAGGGTTGCCACCCATCCCTAGTGTGCTGGTCCCGGGGGGAAGGTTACCGTTGGCGTAGTCAAAGTCTGGTCCTGGGTCACTAGCCTGGAAACAGTTCACAAGGAGCGGGGCGAGGTCCGAAGCAGGAAGCCGGGCGGGGACAGGAACACTGGAGGGTCAGGTCTGGGTCCGGGCAGGAACAGGTACTCAACAACGACGTTGCTCCCGCAACCTGGGACCGGGCTGACTGGCCTTTATCTTCTCTGAGGCCAGGGGTGGTCCTGGCCCCCAGGAGACCTGCCTCTCCTGGCCTTAAGGCGAGCACTCCTCCTGGGAGAAACCAGTTCCCTTCGCCTCTCTGCCCTGAGCCTCTGCAGTTCAGGAGAGGCCGAAGGGTTACTGGGCCCAGGGGGGAGACTCATCTGTAGGCACTGAGTCCTCAACCACCTCTGGAGCCAGAGTGGATTCACCTGGTGCCTGCTCCTGAGGATCCGGCACAGGTGCAGGCGCTTCAGAATCAAGGCTCTGCCCCAGTTCAGCCGGCCCTGGAGGCGGGGACTCCTGTGCAGGCTGGGATTCCTCCGGTTCAGCCTCTGAATCGGATTCCCAGGCCATCACACCTAGAAAAATGTGATTGTCCTCTTTTTGGGTGGAGAAAAGTGTCCTCTGTCTTGCAGGAATCTTTTGACCAATGTGGGGCTCAAGCCCATGATCCTGAAATTGAGAGTCTTGTGCTCTCACTCTCAGGGCTGTCCCAAAAGGATGTGAGTCCTGTTCAGTTCTCAGACAAATATTTCCACTGACGCACCGAATAAACAATGCTCCATGAATGTACCATGTTCCATTCATGAATGCCCAGCATTCCATTAATACGGAAAGTGGTACTTAAGATGACTTAGATAACTAATATAACTGTAAATACAGGACGATGTCTTTTAAAAACTGGAATAAAACCAGCATATTCCTGTGCAGGCATGATCTTAATGAACCCCTTTGTTCCACGACTCTTCCCCTCCTAAATCAGGAAATATTTGACTTCAGTGTTTTATTTTGCTTTTAAATTATTTTTTGTTTCATAGGTTATTTATTTAAAAGCATAGATCAGGCACAGGCAAACTTGGCCCTCCAGCTGTTTTGAGACTACAATTCCCATCACCCCTGACCACTGGTCCTGTTAGATAGGGATCATGGGAGTCGTAGTCCCAAAACATCTGGAGGGCTGAGTTTGCCTATGCCTGGCATAGATCTCACCTTTCTCTATAAAATAAACTCAAAGCAGCTCACAAAGGCCTCACAAACTAAACAAAGCACAGTTAAATGGTTTAAGTTACAATGCAAAACAGTTCAAATTACTAAAATCAATTTCATATGCTAAAAACCAAGAGCAGAATAAAGCAAATCAGTGTGGAAATGAGGGGACAAGACTTGAGCAAACATAGCGAAGCTAAAAAGCTCGCCTGAAGCTTCAAAGAGAAGGTTAAGGACAAGTTGATTCTGCAAAAGATTTTAATTGCTGATATGCAAGAAATCCTAATCAAAAGAGGTTTTGAATGGACCACCTGTGGTTCAGTCACATTTTGCCTGTTTTTTTTAAAAAAAGAAAAAGCACATCCAGGCCAGGAAACACAGCAGAAATACTGAACTAAATGTATGCACACCAGTTTTGGAAGGGCATAAACAACATCTGGTTTTCTTGGCTTTTGTTGCATGAATTTCCCAATTAGCTGCTTTTCCAGCACTTTGTTTGCTTTCTAAGGGAGACTGGAAGCTGTAAGCGTCATCAGTGCCATCAGTGTAAGGGGGGGCAGCTTTGGGGAGCACAACCCATGGCTCAGAGAGAGACATATGATTGGTGCCTTGGGAGACAGAGAGAGGAGCAGGAGTCTCATCAGCCAACCCTTTTTTCAAGGGTATCATCATGTCGTCTGTCTCTAGTGTGAGGACAGCTACTCTCTGCACATCTTTCCCATTGTATATCCAACAGGTGCCTTCTCTCCTGGTTTTTTGCACCTGCTAAACAAGCCTTCCAAAATCATCGGCTGGTATCTACATAGCTCCATCCTTATTTCAGACATCGTGATCTATCAGTATATCGCGATATTTAGCTGATGATATATCACAACGCTGAAAACCAGTTCTTACCCAGCCCTCGTGTGGAGAGTTGGCAGTTTCCCAATCCCCAAGTTGTTGTTGTTGTTTAGTTGTTTAGTCGTGTCCGACTCTTCGTGATCCCAAGGACCAAAGCATGCCAGGCACTCCTGTCTTCCACTGCCTCCCGCAGTTTGGTCAAACTCATGCTGGGAGCTTCGAGAACACTATCCAACCATCTCATCCTCTGCTGTCCCCTTCTCCTTGTGCCCTCCATCTTTCCCAACATCAGGGTCTTTTCCAGGGAGTCTTCTCTTCTCATGAGGTGGCCAAAGTACTGGCGCCTCAGCTTCAGGATCTGTCCTTCCAGTGAGCACTCAGGGCTGATTTCCTTAAGAATGGATAGGTTTGATCTTCTTGCAGTCCATGGGACTCTCAAGAGTCTCCTCCAACACCATAATTCAAAAGCATCAATTCTTCGGCAATCGGCCTTCTTTATGGTCCATCTCTCACTTCCATACATCACTACTGGGAAAATCATAGCTTTAACTATACGGTCCTTTGTTGGCAAGGTGATGGTCCGTATAGTTAAAGCTATGGTTTCCCCAGTAGTAATGTATGGAAGTGAGAGCTGGACCATAAAAAAGGCTGATCGCCGAAGAATTGATGCTTTATCCCTGCCAAGAAAACTCCATGGACAAATCCCCAAGTTAATATTCCTAAAACCTGTGAGCTTCCCACCAGCCAGGGGAGTTGGGGAAAAACCCATTACAGGTGAGTTCCCTGAGTGGCAGGTCACTGCTTTGCAGGATTGTTGTGTGCCATGGGCTCTGTGATGCTGGCACAGATCAAGATTCCTCAGCACAGTTTTTCAGTGTATCAAGTATCCATCACAGCAATAGTAAAATCACATGTTGCAACTCACCCTTTGAGATACACCTGATGGTGGATCTCCTGAGACAGAACAGACGATCGTTGGGTTGTTCCCATTTATTTCTTGCATGTCTAAATCTCTCCGTGTCTAAATCTGTGAGTGACAATGCCGTCTCCACTCTTAATATCGAGAGACAGCAACACAGTCAAGGTTGTCATCACTGAAATTAATTGTTGTTTCAATTAATTGTTCCAATTAGTCTCTCTCTCTCTCTCTTCAGTTATGCCTTTCTAGAACAATCACACCTGAGATGCTAAGGGAAATTGGAAGTACTCTGTGGGTCACACACTCTGCAATTAAAACTCTTACCATCTATAATGAGTTTCCTGCCATGTTTTCACTGTTGTTTTTGGTGTTCCCCAAAATTTCTAGAATGCTCACACTCATTCTTACTATGAGTCCCTTCAACAGTAGTCTTGCATACCCTCCAACATTTCTCCAGTGAAAACAGAGAGGTCCTATTCAACAACAACAACAAGAAGAAGAACTATTATTATTATTATTTTATTTATATCCCACCCATCTGACTGGGCTGCCCCAGGCACTTTGGGCAGCTTCCAACATACATAAAAGCATTAAAAAAAACCTTCCCTGTACAGGACTGCTTTCAGATGTCTTCTAAAGGTTGTATAGATACTTATCTCCTTGGCTTGGTCATCACATAACTCCATACCCTCCAAGATTTCTCCAATGAAAATAGGGATGGCCTAAGGAAATGTGGGACAGGAACAAATCAGAAACTGGGACAGCTTCTGTAAATCTTGGACTGTCCTTGGAAAACAGAGACACTGCAAGGTCTGGTCTTGGCTGATCAGTACTGGTGTAATTTTCAGAGATACTTAGGTGAGGTTGTCTCATCTCAGGAGAACTTCTCATTCAGGGCTTCACACAGTTTCCTCATGGTTCAGATATTTCTCCCATCCTTTGATATCTGCCCTGCTGACTCATATCTTCCCAGCTTTCGTAGGCAAGTTCCACAGTCTGAAGGCCAGACTTCCTGAGACTGAGTCATGGGGAGTTTGTTCAGTTGCATGCAGTTTGACCCCCAACATCTTCTTCTTTGTCTGGCAAAATGCAGAAGTGAAAGAAAAAAGAAGACGAAAAGTCCTGGTGAAGTGATGCAGAGGATCTGCCACATCAAAATGAGAAGATCCAGCACAATATTTCAAACTGTTGAAAAAGTGTCTACTAAGATTAGGATTTGACATTGACCAGTTGTTCTACTACAACAAGCAACACTTTAATAGATTGATTTGGTAAATCTGAAACATCTGTTTAATGCCTAGTTCTCCTTCATAAGAAGCTCATAAGAAGCGCGGGTGGCGCTGTGGGTTAAACCACAGAAGCCTAGGACTTGCCGATCAGAAGGTCGGCGGTTCGAATCCCCGTGATGGGGTGAGCTCCCGTTGTTCGGTCCCTGCTCCTGCCAACCTAGCAGTTCAAAAGCACATCAAAGTGCAAGTAGATAAATAGGTACCACTCCGACGGGAAGGTAAATGGCATTTCTGTGCACTGCTCTGGTTCGCCAGAAGCGGCTTAGTCATGCTGGCCACATGACCTGGAAGCTGTACGCTGGCTCCCTCGGCCAGTAAAGCGAGATGAATGCCGCAACCTCAGAGTTGGCCATGACTGGACCTAATGGTCAGGGGTCCCTTTACCTTTATAATCTATAAATGAACATAATCAACTCCATACATGTTGACCACTTTCTTTTTATAAGAAGGCAATTTGATATAGGATGCAGCCTGGAGACAAATGGAAGTTATTGCACGCCTAGTGTCTGGAAGAGAATGGTCCAAGGAAGGCCCCAGGCTACCTTAAGGGATATTGGAAGTCAAATGGCCCTCGGCAGCACTTTGGAGCTGGGTATAATTCTGAGGAAAATGCACTTCAAGCAATTACAAGGCTCCAGAAGAATTGTGGGTTTTGCCTGATGACATATCTGATGTAACTGCATGCAAGTGTGTTAAAAACAGCTGTACATGTGAACAGGGTCAAGGCTCATCTCTCTTTATATATATTTTATAGAGAAACTACCGCTTCTGTTTCTTTTTCATAAGGGAGGCAATGATAATACAGCTGTCTAAGTTCCTTTGATTTCCCATGAGATCAAGACAATTTAGTGCTATTTTTGTCTTTGAAGAAAATTCAGTTTTTCATTTACCAGTCTTGTACGTTGGCTCACGAGGTTTCATACCCCACTCACTCAGTTTTTAAAAAGAGAGATATAAAAACATAAAAAGTACTAGCAGGTGTCAAAGGGAATAAGACATGTAATACATTCAGGTGTGGGCAGAGTTTTGTGCCCAGACCTGAATGTACTGTATTTCAGGGTGGTGCTGGGGTTTAAACCACTGAGCCTCTTGGGCTTGCCGATTGGAAGGTCGGCGGTTCGAATCCCCATGATGGAGTGAGCTCAGTCCCAGCTCCTGCCAACCTAGCAGTTCAAAAGCACACCAGTGCAAGTAGATAAATGGGTATCACTGTGGCGGGAAGGTAAACGGTGTTTCCGTGCACTCTGGTTTCCATCACGGTGTCCCGTTGTGCCAGAAGTGGTTTAGTCCTGCTGGCCACATGACCCGGAAAGCTGTCTGTGGACAAATGCCGGCTCGCTCGTGCTGAAAGCGAGATGAGCGCCGCAACCCCATAGTCACCTTTGACTGGACTTAACTGTCCAGGGGTCCTTGACCTTTAACTTTTTACCTATGAACCTTCTCATTGACAGATCTCTGATAAAATTCAAAAAAATGCCACAGGCCCTGTTCGTTCCTCTCCATGCAGGTATGTTGTATAACTTGCTTCCTGAACTCCATGTTGTCCTATTAGAAAATAGCCTTTTTGACTCCTGAGGTTACTTGACTGTCTCTGGGCCGAGCGGCCTTTGATATTGGGTTGGATCCAAAGGTTCTATGAAGAGCAGGAAGTCCTTCTGTGATCAGAACTCTCTCTCCATGAAGAGAAGGAATTCCCTCTCGTGGAAAACCACGCTTCCATTTACTGGAGGAAACCTTTCAGTCAAACCCACCAAGGGATGGGCAAGTTGTTGTTGTTTAGTCATTTAGTCGTGTCCGACTCTTCATGACCCCATGGACCAGAGCACGCCAGGCACTTCTGTCTTCCACTGCCTCCTGCAGTTTGGTCAAACTCATGCTGGTAGCTTCGAAAACACTATCCAACCATCTCGTCCTCTGTCGTCCCCATCTCCTTGTGCCCTTCATCTTTCCCCAACATCAGGGTCTTTTCCAGGGAGTCTTCTCTTCTCATGAGGTGGCCAAAGGATTGGAGCCTCAGCTTCAGGATCTGTCCTTCCAGTGAGCACTCAGGGCTGATTTCCTTAAGAATGGATAGGTTTGATCTTCTTGCAGTCCATGGGACTCTCAAGAGTCTCCTCCAGCACCAGAATTCAAAAGCATCAATTCTTCGGCGATCAGCCTTCTTTATGGTCCAGCTCTCACTTCCATACATCACTACTGGGAAAACCATGGCTTTAACTATACGGACCTTATCTTGCTATAGTAAGCAGCTATATAAATACATTTTCTTGCCTCTGCTGTTTCCACTTGTGAGCACTCAGGGCTGATTTCCTTAAGAATGGACAGGTTTGATCTTCTTGCAGTCCATGGGACTCTCAAGAGTCTCCTCTAGCACCTTAATTCAAAAGCATCCAAGGCAAGATGCTAAAAGTGCAATCATACCATGCCATCAATCCATTTGTGCTCATAATATTAACAGGAAAGGGCATGTCTGGTTACAGTTCTGCTTGGAGTCAGGAAAGTGGACTGATGGGTATACTGCTATGTTATGGAGTCTAGTATACAGTTTAGATTATTGACGTTATGTGATTATTATTTATAATATGCTGTGCCTTCTGCTATTTTCTGCTTGGTTTGCATTTAATCTTTTCTGGATTGGTTGTGTATCTATTGGAAGGGAGAGAGATGCTGTTCCATTATAGCCTATTTGTATTCCTGTAGCAAAACCAGTGCTAGGGGGATGTGGCCGATTTCCCCCAAGAAATGGTTTCAGGTGATAACCAATTCATTGTCATAGACCTTGTCTGGATTCTGGGCAAAAGGGAATTGATTTTCACCTTCAGAAAACAAACACGTTGCACAAAAAATCTATAAAGACAGCAAAATGAATGAATTGTTCCCCTAATAAAATTGGATTGTTTAAGAAAAGCTTCCATGTCACAAAAGATTCATTCAGCAAACATGCCACAGAGGACACGGATGCCTGTTAATGAAATGCATAAACTACTTTCTGAAACATTTAACAAAGCCTTAAAACATGCAATCAATGTGCCTTAGTGAAGCTCTGTCTATCTTTCTTACTTAATGGGGAAGTGGGATTCACTCATGCCTTCAGCTGTAACCAATCAGCTGAATACATGAAATGCATTTGCTGATTTCAGCACAGCTTATTGATCCCAGCAGTTCCTGCACACAAGACTCTGTAATTTTGTGCATTTTGAGACGTGCTGGCTCTTCTGCGATGCAGCTGCTTCATGCAATGCATTGCTGGAAGTCAGCAAAAACATTTCCTATATGCTTAGGTGAATGCACTGCCCATAAAAAAACTGTTGCTAGGTCTCAAAAATTGCTCCCATTTGCATAACATAGGTGGGGCAGGAATGTGTGCTAGATACAGTGGTACCTCAGGTTACAGACGCTTCAGGTTATGGACGCTTCAGGTTACAGACTCTGCTAACCCAGAAATAGTACCTCGGGTTAAGAACTTTGCTCCAGGATGAGAACAGAAATCATGTGGCGGCAGCGGGAGGCCCCATTAGCTAAAGTGGTACCTCAGGTTAAGAACAGTTTCAGGTTAAGAACGGACCTCCAGAACGAATTAAGTTCTTAACCTGAGGTACCACTGTATTTCTTCTTCTTCTTTTTTGGCCAATTAATTTTTTCAATTAATTTTCACAAAATTATAAACAAATAAAGCACACAAACAAATAAACATAAATCATAACCTTATTAAAATTACACTTATTAACATTGTTAAGTGACTTCCTCGCTTCCCCTTGGTTGAATTTCCATGCATATCCTTATAACGGCTTTCCAAATCCTAATTCTTATAAACCTAACTTAGTTCATTAACATCCTTATAGCTTTTCAATTCAAAATTGTACATGTTAAACATCACTTAACTTATATAAATTCCTAAGCCAATCTGTCACCTGCAAGCTATTTCCAATTAGTTTAACTTAACAAATTAAACTAAATAATCATTAAATTTTGTCCATTCTTCGTCTACTGTATTCGTTTCTTACTTTGCAAAGTACCGGTAACTGGGGGGAGCGGGATTGCAACACCCAAGTCATTTATCCTTGAGAGCTAAACATTGGAGGTAGCTTGCCTTACAAACGCATTTGCATGTCTAGAAGCAGCATGCAAGTCCAAAACAGGTAATATTTGTGGCAGCAGCGAGAGATATAAAGTACGTGGGCATACTTCTCTTCACCAACACTCTGCAGGGTACGGAGCAGAGCGTGATGAAGGAATGGGTTTCTGTGCAGTCAGTTTAAAACTGACTCAAACCCCCCTTTCTTCTTAGCATTTCTAAAATGCATAAACTTGAGTTTTTGAGCCAAAACCCAGCTCAGAGTGCTCAGAGCCAAAACCCAGTGCTCAGAGCCCTCTCCTTTATCAGTTTGTGACGGCAAAGATAGCCTTGACTGTACCAGTAGAACAGAGAAGACACGTCTGCGCCTTATCTTACGTCCTGACCACAAAGACGCACAGAACCAGTCTGGGAACAGAGCCAGAATGTGTTCTCAGAGATGGTGACCTCTTGCTCCAAGAGTAGGAACAGGAAGATCCTTTTATGGTCAGAAGTACAGGAAGGAATATCCTTTTATGGTCAGAAGTACTGGAAGGAATACCCTTTTATGGTTAAGAATACCAGAGCAGGAACATATGTGATGTCAACCTGCGTACATAGGCTGACGTAGTTGGATTCCTAGGGAAGGAGGGAGAGGGTGCCTGGAGGATATATATACTGCATGAAATTTCTCATTTCTTTGGACTTGCTGTGGATTGACCACACAAGTGCCTTCTGCTATCTGGAGAGCAGAATAAACTCTTTCTTTGAACCAACCTCGGTGTCATTTGACTTCCTTCCTCCCGTCTGGGAGCAACGCAGACCCAATCGGTGAACTCCAATAAGGCTATAGTGGGTTGGGTAGCATGTCCCTTGTGATAGATCCAAACCATTGCAGCTGGATTGAGTGATCCTCCTTGCCTTTCTGTTAACTTACCTGCAAGCGATACGACCATGAAAGGTGGAAAGTGGATTTCCGGTTCCACCCCTTTCACCAAATTAAATGGTATCCTGCACATGTTTGCACAGTGGCTTCCATGCAGGGCTTCAACGTAAGGCAATTGCTGGACCAGAGTGAACTCTGTCTCATCTGCCCTAGCCTTTCCCATCCTGATGCCCTCAAAATGTTTCTGCGCAATCTGAGCAACAGGGGCAATAAAGGAGGAACCATTCTACTGAGGTATGATCTGCAAAGCAACTCGTTAAAAGCGCTTCCAAAATAATTCAGTCCTGCATAGCCTAACCCTCGTGCATTTCTGAAACAATTATGGAGGTAGGTTCTACTCACTGCTGAAACAATTATTCTTAAAAGGATATGCTCCTTGCTCAGCTCTCGGTGCTGCAGCTGCTAACACGGTGCACGAAACACTGGCCTGCACAATTAATTGTCCTTTTTTGAGGCAGGTTTTTCTCAACAGAGCCTCCTAATTAAAACCAGCTAAGTCTGGAGGGAATGGAGTTGGCACCATTCCTTATTAAAGGGATCAGAAGCTAGATTAAAATACAGGTTCCCTAACATGTATTAAGAAGTGCTTAATTTATGCCAGCACTTTTGGTGGGCCCATTCAATGTGCAGTTTTGCATTCCAGAAGCCGTGAGCAAAAATAAGAATATAATAAATGGCTGGAGATGTTCCAGCTCTGTTGGAGATGTTCCAGCTCTGGTTTTCCTGCATTTTCAAGCAGGGGGGTTGAACCAAATGGCCCCAAATAGCCCTTCAACCCTATGACTCTAACCACTAGGGATCTCCTCCCAATTGGGGAACCCCCAAAATTCTCTCGCTAGCTGGGAGGTTTTGACTGCAGAGGCAGTGACAATGGATTGCACAGCCCTTCATTAATCCCCCAGGCACTCTAATCTTTTCAGGATCTCCTCTAACATTGCTTCATTTGATAAAAAGGCTGTTTACTTATTTAAATATCTTTAATTAGTGCTCATTGTTACTGAGCTATTGCTGCAGATTGCATTAGCATAGCTGGCCAAGAACAGGCAGCTGAATACATTTTCTACTCTCCGGTGCTGTGATGTTCACGTCTCCCAGCGGGGCTGAACAAAAATAGCTGCCACAAATGAGGCTGACGAATATTGGGCTTTAATTGAGCTAACCCACTTGTTTCCATGACCAATTTTTGACCAGCTGGGTCTCCCCCTCCCCCCTCCCCACATTCCATGTTGCGCTATCCCAGGTGGAATTGAGATTTCAAGAGGATTGAGAGAGAGGCGATGTTTGTGCTTATCGTGTTAATGCTTAATTGCTACATTTGTAATAATTAATGCATCTGTATGTATATTAGTAATATATCACCACATTATAATGTGGTGATGCTATTAATATTCATTAACATTTAAATATTTAAATGCAGAAATATTTAAATAATATATTCAGATGTATAGCCACATCTGGAGTTTCCATTCTGTTTTTCAGGAAAATACTTGTGCAACCAGGCAAGTTCACAGATGCATGCCTTTTAAAAACTGCACTAAAGCAGATTTTCAGGGGTATTTTAATTCTGCTGGTTCATGTTGTAAGGTTTTTGAACAGAGGCTCAATGTCCATCTGCCAGGGATTCTTTAACTGTGATTCCAGCATCGCAGGGGGTTGTACTAGATGACCCCTGGGGTCCCTTCCAAATCTACAATCCTATGATTCTATGATCACTGAGGGTAAATGAAGACACCCTGTTGAACTCACTCTGGATGAAGGGGCAAAAGAGGGAATGTCCAGACAGGAAGATTTTCTGACTTGTTATGCTGTGCAGGCAGTATCGTTGCCCACCTACAGTGGCATAGCGTGAGTTGCCAGTGCCCGGGGCAAGCCAAGTAATGTGCCCCCTCACCTGTGGACCATTAGCACCCCTGAGTTCCTGAACACCAGTATTGAACCCCCAACACATGTATTGTATCCCCAGGAAACATATATAATGTAACCATCAGAACTGCAAAATTATAAAACAATCCCAATGAAGAAAATCAGCAGGCAACATGAAACAACGTTAAAAGCATCGCAAGAATTGACACACTAAAGGCCATTGAGATGAAACTTTTGATTCCTGTCTAAAAGATTGTCACGAAGGAGCCATCCAAATGGCAAAACAGAAACTCTTCCAGAAGCTGCAGTGCCACCACTGAGAAGTCCCCGTGTTTCATGCTCCTTTGTCTCTTTCTGCCCCATACCTATGGAGGGCTAGATCATCTTCCCCAGCAACTGCTTTTGCTTCCTCTTACTCATGTGCATCCCATTTAATACACATGGTTGCTATTGATTAAAAGGTAAAGGGACCCTTGACCATTAGGTCCAGTCGCGGACGACTCTGGGGTTGCGGCGCTCATCTCACTTTATTGGCCGAGGGAGGTGGTGTACAGCTTCCGCGTCGTGTGGCCAGCATGACTAAGCCGCTTCTGGCGAACCAAAGCAGTGCACGGAAACGCCGTTTACCTTCCTGCCGGAGCGGTGCCTATTTATCTACTTGCACTTTGATGTGCTTTCGAACTGCTAGGTTGGCAGGAGCAGGGACCGAGCAACGGGAGCTCACCCTGTTGCGGGGATTCGAACCGCCGACCTTCCGATCGGCAAGC
This sequence comes from Podarcis filfolensis, assembly GCF_964270895.1. Taxonomy (NCBI): domain Eukaryota; kingdom Metazoa; phylum Chordata; class Lepidosauria; order Squamata; family Lacertidae; genus Podarcis; species Podarcis filfolensis. The sequence goes on from NC_139621.1 coordinate 12,809,212, forward strand.
CCAAGAGGCTCTGTGGTTTAACCCACAGCGCCACCCGTGTCACATTGCTATTGATTACTTTTGTCCTATTGCAGTCAATTACCGTAGTTTTCGCTCTATAAGACGCACCTAGTTTTGGGAGGAGGAAAAGAAGAAGAAAAATATTCTGAATCTCAGAAGCCAGAACAGCAAGAGGGATCGCTGCGCAGTGAAAGCAGCAATCCCTCTTGCTGTTCGGGCTTCTGGGATAGCTGCGCAGCCTGCATTCGCTCCATAAGACGCACACACACATTTTCCCTTACTTTTTAGGAGGGAAAAGGTGAGTCTTATAGAGCAAAAAATACAGTACTTGCATCAGTGTCTGCCAACCTTGAGCTCTCTTGAAGTTTTGCACTGCAGCCCTCACAGACAGGTCTTTTTGCTTGGTGCCACTGTTTTGTTTCCATGTGTTTACTGACCTCTGCCCAATTAGACGGCGCATCTCTCCCCCACCGCACTGCGCTCCCCATTTCGCCTTATTATGCACGTGTTAATCAAGGCAACAGGGCCTAACATAATTTCTGTTAAATTGGACTGGATGGGCCCTCACAGAAAACTCTCGTTTATCACTGGTAAGTTTTACGGCCCTTCAGCCAGCTTGTAAACCTTTCCGAAGTGCTAATTTCCAAGCCAATTTGAATTAATTAATGAGAGAGAATGCGGGAAAGCTTTGTCGCTTCCAACGTAAGATCATCAGATTGGAAGTTAGATTTGCGATGGTTGTTGAAAATCCATCTCAGAAACAGCCGGCAGAGGATGGGGTGGTTAATTAGCTGCGATGGCGGCTGATCTCGAGAGAATATTCTTTCATACCTGACGTGGCAAACTGAAATGAGATGCTGAGGAGAAGGATAAACAAATTTAGATGCACATTAAAGGAGAACTAGGCCATTTGGCAGGTGGATCTCAACAACAAAATAGGTTCCGAGGCTGAATTTTGGGGAGAGCAGAGAACAGTCGATGGAGAACTTCAGCAGATGTTGGAACTTCACAGTGGTCGGTAAATACTTCTGAAGTTAAAAGAAATGTAGCTTTTAGCATGAGATTGTTGGACTTGGGGTTTATGAAGACCAATTTTTGGGAATGTTGCATTTTGGCAATTAAGTTAACCCACTTTTGACCAGGTTGATATTTTAAGAACAAGCTGAGTGGTCTACTTTTCTGTCATGAAGTAGAAGGAAATACAGTGGTACCTCAGGTTAATTCGTTCTGCAGGTCCGTTCTTAACCTGAAACTGTTCTTAACCTGAAGCACCACTTTAACTAATGGGGCCTCCCGCTGCTGCCGCGCCGCTGGAGTTCTGTTCTCATCCTGAAACAAACTTCTTGTTTGTTGTTTAGTCGCTTAGTCGTGTCCGACTCTTTGTGACCCCATGGACCAGAGCACGCCAGGCACTCCTGTCTTCCACTGCCTCCCGCAGTTTGGTCAAACTCATGTTTGTAGCTTCGAGAACACTGTCCAACCATCTCGTCCTCTGTCGTCCCCTTCTCCTTGTGCCCTCCATCTTTCCCAACATCAGGGTCTTTTCCAGGGAGTCTTCTCTTCTCATGAGGTGGCCAAAGTATTGGAGCCTCAACTTCACGATCTGTCCTTCCAGTGAGCACTCAGGGCTGATTTCCTTCAGAATCGAGAGGTTTGAACTTCTTGCAGTCCATGGGACTCTCAAGAGTCTCCTCCAGCACCATAATTCAAAAGCATCAATTCTTCGGCGATCAGCCTTCTTGATGGTCCAGCTCTCACTTCCATACATCACTAAAACAAACTTCTTAACCCGAGGTAATATTTCTGGGTTAGAGGAGTCTGTAACCTGAAGTGTATGTAACCCGAGGTACCACTGTAGTGGCTTGCCTCCAACACTTTGTCAACTGAGTTCCACTCACAACACAGGACTTCTCTCCTCTCTCTGCACAACCCCAAATCTGCTCTCAGCCATAGGAGCCAATTCCTGGGGGTGGAGGGGTATTTGCCCCCCAATAAAATATTTGAGCCCCCTCCCCAGTTAATGGGCATTGCCATTCAAATGGTGTCTGTGCACCACATCATGGGATTGATTATGCAGGGAGGAGCTTCCCTGACTTCCCCAATATTTTATTCCAGTTGGCACCCCTGCTCTGAACTATCCCCCAACCCTCTGGAGCCAATGGTGAGGATGTATGGTGGGGCTAAAGGGGGCAGGAGAGGTAAAAGAAGTTCTGTGGTACACATGGACATCTGCTACACCTGCAAAACTGCAGTGCTGGATGCAGCCCAGTGCATCACGAAAAAGGCATCAAATATGCCTAGTTGTTAACTTTGATAGATTGGCTCTGCAATCACACACAGCTTCAAAACATGGAGAAAGAAGGTGACAGGTTCTATCAGTTCAAGGCCCTGTTTCATTTCTCAAGTGATAAAACTCGCAGCGTCGTATCTGGGATCAGTGCGCCTCTTGTATAGCAAGAAGATCGCTTGGGTGCAAGTCGTTGGCATGCATGGTGCAACTATTACCGTAAAGTCCCGAATATAAGCCGCACCCGCAAATAAGATGCCCCTTTAAAACTGAAGGAGGGAAAAGAAAACAAAGATAATACCCAGGCTGCTTCCTGGGGGGGGGGGTGGAGCTGCACCCTTTGCCGGCGGCATAAGGTCGTGAATATAAGACGCACTTTAACTTTTCATGGTCCGAATTTGGGAGGAAAGTGCAGCTTATATTTGCATCAATAAGGTATTATGAGACCTTATCTATGCTGCATTGCCCCAAGATAGTGAACCTTCTTGCTCCCACCTGAACTGGAGCTAAAGTGTCTATGTCCTCATTTATCCTGTTGCCCATATTTATCTTGCCCATGGAGGCTCCCAGTGCCCTAGGGGAGCGGGTAGCACTGTGGTCTAAACCACAGAGCCTCTTGGGCTTGCTGATCAAAAGATCGGCAGTTCAAATTCCTGTGACGGGGTGAGCTCCCGTTGCTCTATCCCAGTTCCTGCCAACCTAGCAGTTTGAAAGCACACCAGTGCAAGTAGATAAATAGGTACTGCTGCAACAAGAAGGTAAACGGTGTTTTTGTGCTCTCTGGTTTCCGTCATGGTGTCCCATTGCGCCAGCAGCGGTTTAGTTCTGCTGGCCACATGACCCAGAAAGCTGTCTGCGGACAAACACTGGCTCCCTTGGCATGAAAAGCGAGATGAGCGCCGCAACTCCATAGTCGCCTTTGACTGGATTTAACCATCCAGAAGTCCTTACGTTACCTTTACCAGTGCCTACTACTCATTATGGACTACTGCTTTGATGCTCCAGTATCCATGGGAAGAAAGATGTTAAATTATTTTTGTATGCCACAACTGCTACTCGTATTTTACTAGCTAAGAAGTGGAAAACCCAAGAATTACCAACGGTGGAGGAATGGCAGATGAAGATGATGGAGTTTTCGGAGCTAGCCGACCTTACCAGAAGAGTTTGCGACCAGAAGAAGGAGGAGTATCAGGAAGAATGGACAAAATTTAACAATTATTTAGCTAAATTTGTTAAGTTAAACTAATTGGAAATAGCTTGCAGGTGACAGATTGGCTTAGCAATATATATAAGTTAAGTGATGTTTAACATGTACAATTTTGATTTGAAAAGATATAAGGATGTTGATGAAATAAGTTAGATTTATAAGAATTAGGACTTAGAAAGCTGTTATAAGGATATGCATGAAAATTCAACCAAGGGGAAGCGAGGAAGTCACTTAACAATGCTAATAAGTGTAATTTTAATAAGGTTATGATTTATGTTTATTTGTTTGTGTGCTTTATTTGTTTATAATTTTGTGAAAATTAATTTAAAAATTTGAAGGAAAAAAAAGTACCCCTCTGAAGAACTTCTGCAGGCCCTCTTGAGTGGAAGAGGGGTGTTCTGTTTCTGCCTTCAAGGGGGCTTCCCACCGGCATCTGGACTGACCAGTGGGAGAAAAGGATGCTGAACTGGAGAGGCATTTAAAAACAAAACAAAACCCTCCCTGTGACTGCTTTTGACAAACAACGAAAGTGATAGGAGCTCTGATCATGGATCTTCTCTAAAGATGTTTGGCCCTGAGGCAGGAAGTTGTCTAAGGGTAAAATGCTGCTCACTAATCTGGATGGAGTTTTTGTTTCGATTCAATTTGTTTAGCAGGAGCGAGAGATCCGCCGTCTCACACAAGCCCACAATCATATTGAGAGAGAGATGGATGCCTGCCATTTAAAATGGTTTTTATTTATTTATTTATCTTTTAAGGACAGACTATCATCTGTAAGACTAATCAGCCTCTCTGCAGGTGTGTTGAAGACGATGTGAGTCGTGTTTTTATGCTGCCATATCTCAGAAGCGTGGGAAGAAAATTGCTGGGATTAGTTCATCAAAACGTTCCTTTCTTCCCATGCAGAGAAGTCCCCCTTGTCTCACCAACATTTTTGCATCATTGTTCTAGACTGGAATGAAGCTGGGTCCCCTTGGAGACAGGCAGGCTGAAAAGGCAACAGACAAGAGAGGCAAAAAATAGCCGCTTGTGTTCAGCGTGTGCCGTTCTACACTATCCATCTGTTCGCTCGCCCTCAACAACTGCAGAAAGGAGCTTAGTCAGATCTTAGCAGAGGTGGGGGGGCGCAGAGGACACCGTTCCCAGTGTGAACAGTACAGTAGATGACATTTTGTTCACAAATGGAAACAGCAGAGGCAAGAAAATGTACTTATACAGCTGCTTACTAGAGCAAGACAGTCTGAGTACAGTGGTACCTCGGGTTACATACGCTTCGGGTTACATACACTTCAGGTTACAGACTCCGCTAACCCAGAAATAGTACCTCGGGTTAAGAACTTTGCTTCAGGATGAGAACAGAAATCGTGCAGCGGCGGCACAGCAGCAGCAGAAGGTCCCATTAGCTAAAGTGGCGCTTCAGGTTAAGAAGAGTTTCAGGTTAAGAACGGACCTCCAGAACGAATTAAGTTCTTAACCTGAGGTACTCACTTTAAATCCCCACAACTGTATTGTCCAGGGTGTTCATCTTCTTAGATTAGGCCTTGCTCCGTGGGGAGGAGTCACTGCGAGTAGGACTGTAATGGGGATTTCATTGGTGTACATACCCGTTCCAAATCCAGAGTGACTCTTTTCGTCTGTTCTCCAAACAGCTGTTCGGCACTATGGAAACTGATTGCACATGAGCAGCAACACCAGGTCATGCCCAGCGCCAATTTGGGGAGTGGGGCCTAGCTTGTGTAACATTTCCTGACTGCAGGATCTAGTAGGGTTTTTTGATGCAGAACTGGGACTGCTCTTGGATCTCACAGCCTGAAACATCCTTTCATAAAAAATGAAATGCATCTGTGCCAAATTTCATCCAAACCGAGCAGAAGGGAGATTTTTCACTCAGCTGTCTGCCATTCACCCTTGGAGGAAATTTAGCCAGAGTGCTGGGGTTGCCACTAATTAACAAACAAAACGAGTTGGCCAGCAATTCTGTGAAGCAGTCTTGCAAACATGGGCATATGCAGTGCTGGAGAGAAACATTACAGTTTGGCCGTTGTTATCTGATCCCACTCCATCAGCTGGAGGAAATAATAAACAAGGAAATCACAGCCATGCATGCAGCTGTTTGGAAACAGGCACACACAAAAAGGCCTTGATAAATGACAGGCCGGTTTCATCAACAGATGGATTATACAAAACAATCGGAAAACACACAACTGCATTTTGGGCATTTTGTCCCTGCTGACATCCGCCCATGTAGGGTGATATCCAGGAAGCACAGCAGCGTTTGCAGAATCCACCATTCATCCCCGAGAAGGCTTACATGGAATCTCTCCAATGATATAAAAGGGGATTGGCCAGGGGGAGTTCTCTGTGGCCTTTATTTACTCTGGAAAATTGTATGCAAACAATTTGCCCTGCGTGTGTGCGTGCTTGTAGGCACACACCGAGAGGTTCCTTTCAGAGGAAGGGGCATTGGCAAATCATGAGAAGTCCCTGACACAATACATTCACAGCTCATTAGTACTTTTGTTAAGTCTGTTTGCTCATGCAAATGCTGTCCAAACTCTCAAGGAGACTGTTTGTCAAGTGGATTGGAAGCAGACAGAGATCACATAGCAACTGTGAGACTGGAGAAGGGGAATTTACTTAACAGTCTCTTTCTCCCAAGAAATGCAGAAGACAGCTCAGGATTCACAGAACAGGAAAAGAGGCAATCTGTATGGCTATTTAACTGGGCTGGTTGGGGAGAGGGGGGGACCTATAGTCAGTTTTATCATATTGCGCATGGAGCCAAGTATGGCTAATGTTTAGAGAAAGTTTTCCAAAGAGCTGAAAAACCAGGTTCATTGAACACAACTCTGCCAGGAGGAGGAAGTGATAAATACTGAAAAGAAAGACCAACAGGACCTTGCCTGGAATCCACAGTGCTGAGCTGCTAGTGTACATCTGGGGTCCATGTTCACAGATCCCATTTATTCTCATAAAGAGAACTTGGGACTTCAGGTTTCAAGTCCAGATCCATTCACCAGGCAGGAAGCCTCAGTGATCAGAAGGATATGATCTGAGTAGGGATGGATAGGATTGCACTGTCAATCATATTACCTGAAGTGGTAAGGGGAAGCATGAGGTGTAAAGGAAGCCTGTCATCTTTAGATATGCTGCTGGTGAGGTAAACACTGACAACTGGGAAACACTGGCCTGCAAGGGCTCCAATTGGAGAACAGCCTTTACCAAAGGTGTCATGGGCTTTGAAGGCACTCAAACTCAGGACGCAAGGGAGAAACAGCACGCTTGGCAAATCCACACCATGATCAATTCCTGCCCCAAAACCAATGTCCCCACTGTGGAAGGACATGTGGATCCCGAATTGGCCTCCACAGTTACTTATGAACTCATTGTTAAAACCTTGTTTATGGAAGACAACCTTACTCGGCTACGAGTGATCACCAAAGAAGAAGAAGATATATATGTATGTATGTCACAATTCCATGGCGCCATGAAACAAGAAAGAAGCATTTTAGGTGCAGAATTGATATCTCGGAAAACGCCTGCTTTATTCTTTCCCAGCAAGTTACTAGCTCTTATGATCGCTACCTTATGTTTTGTAATTGTTGTAAACAGACCTCAAAATTCCTATCACATAACTTATCTGGTGAATTTATGGAAGCTAGAAAGTAACTTTTCCCTGGGAAAACCCCAACTTTCCCACTAAATCGAAGCACAAATCAGTCGGGTTTTCCACTGGTTGATATTTGTGCCGATACAGCACTAAAGAGCGGGTTTTCCTGGGGAAAGAGGTGGGGCAAACAGAAAACCACTTGGATCTGTGCGACAAGCAGAATTGTGGATGAGCTCTGAGCAAGATTTCCCATGGTCGGGGCAGAACCTCAGCATTCTCTTTAGTCCCTAGCATCTCCCTACAATGATCAAAATCAGGCTAAATAATAGCTTTTAGAAATGCAGGCTAATTAATTCAACATAGTAGAAGTTATGCAAATCTGTTCAATTTGCATTATTATATTGTATGTTGCAACAGTCAGCTGTTGCGAGCATTGAGTCTAGATTACCCGGGTGCCAAATGTTATTTTTTTTATCCACAATCTTTGTTTCTAGAAAAAGGGTTCTTCAAGTCTGTATTTTGTAAATTTATGTTGTGAACCGCCCTGAGGTCCACGGGTATAGGGCAGTATACAAAATTAATTAATTACAAATTTTATATGTGGTGGGGAGTGTCACACACATCAAAATCCATAGACACAATAGGTTCATGCCCAGTGTCATCTTAAGTCTTTAGCAAGTGGGCCGCAGAAGCTTCATTCAACATTTCCCACTTAATAGCCCTGACTGACCAGAGTAAATTGGATGATTCATGGAGCCTTCCCCTCCAGAGGTCAAAACCAACCTATGTCAACAGCTCTGAGTTCTTAAGGCCACATGTCTGCTCACTGACCTCTGGTAGCTTCAGCCCATTTGCTGGTGTACGAAAGCTCCTTCGAGAGAATACCGTCTTGATGACCAAGGTCAAAGAATGACTAGGGGGTACTGTGCTAGCAGGGCAAATGGATGGAGGCTTACCTTCGCTTTGTGTTGCTTATTTGTTGTGTAAGTTCATCTTCCTGCTGTCTGAATGCAATACCCTTCACAAGCCCAACAATTTGTGTGTGTGTGTGTGTGTGTGTGTGTGTGTGTATATATATATATATATATATATATTTGTAAAGGGACCCCTGACCATTAGGTCCAGTTGTGACCGACTCTGGGGTTGCGGCGCTCACCTCGCTTTACTGGCCGAGGGAGCCGGCGTACAGCTTCTGGGTCATATGACCAGCATGACTAAGCCGCTTCTGGCGAACCAGAGCAGCGCACGGAAACGCCGTTTACCTTCCCACCGGAGCGGTACCTATTTATCTACTTGCACTTTGATGTGCTTTCGAACTGCTAGGTTGGCAGGAGCAGGGACCAAGCAATGGGAGCGCACCCCGTCGCGGGGATTTGAACCGCCGACCTTCTGATTGGCAAGTCCTAGTCTCTGTGGTCTAACCCACAGCGCCACCCACATCCCTCATATATATTAAAAAGAAACCCTAATGATAAACATTGTCATTTCCAGATCAAGTCATGGCATCAGTTTTATGCAAGGGCTCAATCTCAGAAACAATGTTGTTTCCATATCACTAAAAAAAGAGAGGTAAAGATGACAGCGAAGTATTATTATTTTTTTATTTCAGCTAAGTGGAAGACACAAAGTCGGGAACACACAGTGAAAGAGAATTCTTGGCCTCAACTTTCTGCTTTGCCCAGCTTTGAGGCCTACCTACTTGGAACTTTTTCTGCCTTCTCATAGGGATTGAGTCATTAATATTGACAATTATTGTAGTTATTACAACTGCTATTATAAAAAAGGACACCTACGTGAGAATCCCTTTAGAGTAGTGGCGAGAGTGCTGGGCTGGGACCTTGAAAACCACGGTTCAAATCCCCACTTGGTGATCAAGTGGGCACAAGATATTGGTCATAACATTATGTTTGAGGACTGGGAACGGTTGTGGACCACCGGTATAAAATTTACGGCATGTAATGCCTTAAAAGAAAATATTATGAAAATGATTTATAGGTGGTACATGACTCCAGTCAAGCTCGCAAAAATTTACCACTTGCCTGATAATAAGTGTTGGAAATGTAAAGAGACTGAAGGTACATTCTTTCACCTTTGGTGGACATGCCCAAGGATCAAGGCTTTCTGGGAAATGATTTATAATGAAATGAAAAAGGTATTTAAATATACCTTCCTGAAGAAACCAGAGGCCTTTCTCCTGGGTATGGTTGGCCAACTGGTGCCAAAGAAGGATAGAACATTTTTTATGTATGCTACAACAGCAGCAAGAATACTCATCGCAAAGTATTGGAAGACACAAGATCTACCCACCGTGGAAGAATGGCAGATGAAAGTTATAGACTATATGGGACTGGCAGAAATGACCGGCAGAATCCGAGACCAGGGAAAAGAGACGGCGGAAGAAGATTGGAAGAAATTTAAGGACTATCTTAGGAAACATTGTAAAATTATTGAAGGCTAGAACGATGTTGATTCAGAAACTAAGTGGTTAAAAGCTGTAATGATTATGTGATTAAGAAAAGAGAGGTTAAAAATTATACAGAAATTAGGGGAAGGATTTGCTGAATTGACTTAATTAGAGAATGGAATACAGAAAGGGGAGGTATGAGGAGGTCGGGAAAGTAAGTTTTATGAATATAAGGGATTGAAATTATACTTGTTTTGTATGTGTTCTGTTTGGTTTGTATGTATTTTTATTGTTCTTGGTTTTTTGTTCTGTTTTTTTCTATTTTATATAAATTCCTAAAACCTTAATAAATATATTTAAAAAAAAAACAAAACAAATCCCCACTTGGCTATGAAGTTCACTGGGCCAAATGCATTACTTAAATATTTGATATGATGATCATTCAAAGCGTTGCTTCTGCACTGTGAAGCCTTATGTGGGTCAGGATTGCACTTTCTCAAAGGCTGCCTCTCCCCATATGAATCAGCCTGGACCCTGAGTAGGAGTGTTGCATCCCTGTATGCTGCCCTGGGTGGTTGGACTTGACTTTATTATTACGTCATTGGATGAGAATTTCAGGTATTTTGTATTGTACATTGTTTTAAAGTTCCTGATTTAAACTCTTACTGCTTTTCTAGGCTGCATCAAGAGCGTTATAGCGTCCCAATCAAGGGAAGTCATAGTCCCACTCTGTTCTGCCCTTGTCAGGCCACACCTGGAATACTGTGTCCAGTTCTGGGCACCACAACTTAAGCAGGATGTTGACAGTCTGGAAGGTGTGCAGAGGAGGGCGACCAAGAAGATCAAGGGTCTGGAAACCAAGCCTGATGAGGAACGGTTGAAGGAGCTGGGTCTGTTTAGCCTGGAAAAGAGGAAACTGCGAGAGGAGATATGATAGCCATCTTCAAATATCTCAAGAGTTGTCACATGGAAACTTGTTTTCTCCTGATCTGGAGGGCAGGACATGAACCTATGGCTTCAAGTTACAAGAAAGGAGATTCCAACTAAACATACAGAATAACTTTCTGACAGTAAGAGCTGTTAGACAGTGGAACAATATCCTACAAGAGGTGGCGGACTCTCCTTCCTTGGAGATTTTAAAGCAGAGATTGGATGGCCCTCTGTCATGGATGCTTTTGTGGAGTTTCCTGCATTGCAGAGGGTTGGACTAGAAAATCCTTGGGGGTCCCTTCCAACTCTACAATTCTATGAGTCTACGATTCCATATTATTTCTTGTTAAGTTGCTTTGAGACCTTTTTTTGAATAAAGTTACTAAATAATTTAATAAATAAAATTCACATTATCATTATCGTCATCTTTCTAGTGGAGATTCTTCAAAACACTGAACTGTATATCCTCATTTCATAAAGTAGATGTGGAAGCTAATTCAGGCATCAGACAAGAAGCTTTGTTGCTTCCACTTTCTTTAGCATGTACCCTCTTGAATCTACCTGAAAAACAAACATTTATCCGTAACAGAAGGCACCGAACGGAATGTTTTGCCTTTCACCTTCAAAAATACTGTCCTTGAGAGACCGAAGTTTTGCTTTTCCTTTCTTTTAATCCCCTGCCTTCAGAAGGAGAAACCTTTAATTATTGGAGCTGGCTTTGGAGAGGACAGAATGTGTGCTTGACAGCAGGAGATCTGCCAATACAACATGTTTTTGCTTGGTGCTGAAGATGGTGGCGGATGAGGCAGCTTATATTCTTGTTCGTGCAAAAGCGGTTGTGTGTTATGGGACGCAGTTGATGCCCCAAAGGTCAGAGCTTCCTTGGAAGCCAGACGATATCTGTAGTTTACGCTGCCAAATATAATTACTTTATTGTCAACAGCAACAATAACTGTTTTCTTGTTTTCGTTGTCTAGCAGCTCTTGGGGCTACTCGGTCAGAATACTAGAAAGATTTGACACTGTGCCATCACTTTCAAACAGGCCATAAAAGAGTATTGGTACCTTTTGCTACTTTCAAAATTACTTATTTATTTAGACATCTAAATGCAAAACGGCCTGTTCAGTTGAAGCAGCTCTTTAAATGCTCTTCTTATTTCTGGCTTGAGGCAACGTCACTTATTTCCTCACACGCTTTTCCTCCACCGCTTTTGCCCCTCTTCTAAGTCTGAACATTACCAATCAACCGATAGCAATGTAAATTATAGCAGGAGCAATTCACTTTTTATAAAACTGCAACTGTGGATGGGGAGAGGGGCTTTAGCACAGGCCTCCAGGCTGCACTATGTAAGTATTTCTAGTAAGAAGGTCTGCCAGCCGCGCTCTTGGCAGCCTCAAGTACTTTGGGGGATAACCGCCTTTTAGAAACCGGGTGACCTCGTTTTATTTCTGGCCTCCTCTGATGAATAGGGATGATAGATGACTTGTTAGTGCTAAAATGATGTTGAGAAAAACGTCCTAAAGGCACAAGGGCCGGAATATAAGAGCAACACAATCTTCTATAGTGCATCGACTGCTAATAATGGCCTTTCCTTTCTGGATGTTTTCTCTGCCTTTTCACGCTGATTTTTTAACCCACTTCTTTTGGATGCACAGAATTATCTGCTTCAATTCATTTGTCTGAGAAAGGTTTGTCAGGCATAGTGAGTCTGTTTGGATTATTGTAAGCCAAGTTATACCTGAGTCTTCCTTTGCTCATTCCTTCATGCGAATCGCAAGTAAACCAGAAGGCTTCTCATTAGCCATAGTTTCCCATTTCATTAAACCAAGAAATGATAGTTAGCAGGTTTGGAGGAAGCCATGATATTGAAGCAGCTTAAACTCCTGAAGGAGCGTCTCCACCCCCATCGTTCTGCCTGGATGCTGAGGTCCAGCGCCGAGGGCCTTCTGGCGGTTCCCTCATTGCGAGAAGCAAAGCTACAGGGAACCAGGCAGAGGGCCTTCTCGGTAGTGGTGCCCACCCTGTGGAACGCCCTCCCATCAGATGTCAAAGAGATAAACAACTACCTGACATTTAGAAGACATCTGAAGGCAGTCCTGTTCAGGGAAGTGACATTTTAGTGTATTCTTGGTCTCTGTGGAAGCCACCCAGAGTGGCTGGGGAAACCCAGCCAGATGGGCGGGGTACAAATAATAAATTATTATATAAACTGTGGTTTAAGATCCCTCCTTATTCTGGAAATGGGAAACTATGGCTAACTAGAGACTTAATAGCACAAACCACACAGGGAGCAAAGGAGCGACACATACGGACACATCTCAGCTTAGAAAGCCAAGTCATGATCATCCAAACAGGGCCAAGAAGAGCAGCATGTTTTTTCACTGTCTATTCACCCCAACTCTTGTCAAATATCACTAGGAAACCCCTGTTCCCTCCCCAGAGCTACAATTCCAAGGGTGATTTAATGATCAATCCCTTTTCTCTGGGAATTGTAGTTCTGGGACAGGGTTATGGGTCTTCTACCAACTCTCAGCACCCTTAACAAACTACAGCTCCCAGAGTCCTTTGCAGGAAACCATGACATTTTAAAGCATCATCGTAGTGCTTTCAATGTATGGTGTGAACATGGTCCGAGAGCCCTGTTCCCTGGGCACATGCTGCTAGGCCAAATTGCAGACTGCAGCCTAATGGAGTTCGCACAAATGGGGCAACCCCAAAGCATCTACCAGTTCACTACCCAGCACTTGACTAGTTGCAATCTCCCCATTATCTGTTTAGTCATCATTTTTTTTATCCCCCCCGTAAATAAAGATACAATTAAAAAACAAAAGAAAAAACATTTATTATTTAAAGCATTTAAAAACAATGAAACATAATAAAACATGTAACCAGTCAGGTGTCTGAACAGACCCACTGGGGGAAAAAAACTTTTTCAGTAGGCATCTAAAAAAACTGAATGATGGTGTCTGCCTAATATCATGAGGCAGGTAGTTCCAGGGCTTACCTGACTAGCACACTCCCAGTTTTGTGCCAATCAACAATTGAGAAAGTCCCTGTCAGGTTCAGGTTTGAACGTTTTTCATTGTAAAGGTGAAAGTTAGGTCAGAATGGGAATGAATCATGGAATGGAAGCTGATTAATTCCTGTGGCCCAAGAAACAAGTTTCATCATTACAAATTGCTTTCCTTCACAGCATTTTCCCATTGTTGACCCTGCTGCTTCCACTAAGCGAGGGCAGAACTGTAGAGCATGTGGGGGAAAGACACAATTGCTGCCGAACTTTTGACGTGTTCCAATTAGGTTGCAAATTTATCAGTCATTTTCGATTAGCTGCCACTGAGTATCTTTTCTGGAACCCTTTGAAGTCCCCAAACCTAATTCAGAATGCAAAGCTACATCGCTGCTCTTCATTTCAAGCCGAATGCGTTTCTTTTTCCACTGGTATTTTCCAAGCATGAACAAAGCCTCTAACTGAAGTGGAAGAAGCAGCGCTGCGGTTTAATGCACAGATGTCCAAAATGAAATGTCTTCACTTGTTTTAAACTAACCATTTGCCATTTTCTGAATTCCATAATTGATATTTTTGCATAAGCAGTTGTTTGTGCAGAAAATCGGTGGGAGAGTAAGGGCTTGGTGGAAATTTGTGGAGCACATTTCCATTCCTTTTCCTTTTATCTCCAAATCTCGCAGCATCTCTTCTTGTGTTCCTCTCCTCACTTTTGTTTGCTTACCTTTTCAGGTGTTTCTCAGCAACTGCGCAGACCTCTCATTTTCCTGCTGCTCACTGCCATGAACTTGCTGTTATACCTCCCCTTTGAAGGGGCTTTGTGTAATGTCTCCCTGCATCTTCCTGGGCATATTTCAATTGTTGTGGCACATGCAATTCTCTATAGGGGGGGTTGGCTTTTGCTGCCCAACTCCCCAAGGGACTGAATCCCCTAAGTCCATGATCAGTCTTTTTTCCTCCCCCCTGCCCTCCAATTTTAAAGCTGTGGCTTATATTCGGGTGTGGTTTATTTTGGGGCCAATTCGGTATTTCAGACGCTATACTTATATACAACTATTACACACTGAAAATCCACAGTACCCAGAACCAGAGCAGAGGAATAAAGGTAAAGGTAAAGGGACCCCTGACCATTTGGTCCAGTCGTGACTGACTCTGGGGTTGCGGCACTCATCTCGCTTTATTGGCCGAGGGAGCCGGCATACAGCTTCCGGATCATGTGGCCAGCATGACTAAGCCGCTTCTGGTGAGCCAGAGCAGTGCACGGAAATGCCGTTTACCTTCCCGCCGGAGCGGTACCTATTTATGTACTTGCACTTTGATGTCCTTTCAAACTGCTAGGTTGGCAGGAGCAGGGACCAAGCAATGGGAGCTCACCCTGTCATGGGGATTCGAACTGCCGACCTTCTGATCGGCAAGTCCTAGGCTCTGTGGTTTAACCCACAGTGCCACCTGCGTCCTAGAGCAGAGGAATAGGATTATGCAAAGAGTTGCTTCCTTCATCACACACCACTAGCTGTTGCTGATGCCTAGTAGCTTTGTGTGAGGGATGAGTCCCTGGTGAGATCTGGACTTGCAGGGGTCAGCAAACGTTTTCAGCAGGGGGCCAGTCCACTGTCCCTCAGAACTTGTGGAGGGCGGACTATCTTTTGAAAAAATAAAATAAAAATGAACGAATTCCTATGTCCTGCAAATAACCCAGAGATGCATTTTAAATAAAAGCACACATTATACTCATGTAAAAACACACTGATTCCCGGACCGTCTGCGGGCCAGATTTAGAAGGCGATTGGGCCAGATCCGGCCCCCAGGCCTTAGGTTGCCTACCCATGACCTAGAGGAGCAAGGAGGCGCCCAGGGGGGTCCAGAACAGATAGCCAGAGCAGGGAGAATGACCATCAGGGAGTGGAACAAAGGACAAGATCCCAAAGGCAAGAGTGTGCAGAGAGAGATCCTTCAGGACCCTGGACAGGTCCTGGAGACAGAGTGCAGTGAACCCACAACTTGCCCTACTTTTACACGATTACAGCTTTACCAGGAAGGGAGGGGGGATAAATAAATAAATGGAGAGTGGAGAAACCCACCCAGACTTCCCTGCTCTCCCCCCAGCAGGTTTCCTCACTTACTGGGTTTTGGGGAAGTGGTGTAAGGGCTCTGGCAGCATCTCAGAACACTTGTGATGCCTTCACGAGAGGGAAGCCAGTCCTTATCAGTCCTTATCCACCTTCTCCAACCAGCTGGCCTCCAGATGATTTGGCCTACAATTCCCACAACCCCTTGTGATTGCTGGGCATGATGGGAGTTGTAGTCTAAACCAAGCTGGGCAAGACTGCCTTCCACAACTCTTCTCCCTTGGCGGAGAATGGAGAGGCTGGCAGGATCAGCCCTCTGGCCAGAGCCTGGCTGCACATCCTTGAGGGCAGGAACTCTGATTCCTCCGTGGGGTCTGGCTTGTGGGCTGGAAGCCCCTGGAGGTCCCGACCTAGAGGCGTCAAGGTTTCGTATTCTGTACTGAGAATATCATTGCAGAACATGCAATTACAAATTACGGAAGGTGGATTTGGAATTCCAAATCTGGAATTATACCATGTTTGAAGTATCAAACATTGGAGACCTGCTGTTGGTTGTAATCTCCTGAGTTGGGCAACCTTAGTGTGTGTATATGTATATGTATATGTATAGGGACGCGGGTGGCACTGTGGGTTAAACCACAGAGCCTAGGACTTGCCGATCAGAAGGTCGGCAGTTCGAATCCCCACGACGGGGTGAGCTCCTGTTGCTCGGTCCCTGCTCCTGCCAACCTAGTAGTTCGAAAGCACGTCAAAGTGCAAGTAGATAAATAGGTACTGCTCCGGCAGGAAGGTAAACGGTGTTTCTGTGCGCTGCTCTGGTTCGCCAGAAGCGGCTTAGTCATACTGGCCACATGACCCAGAAGCTGTACGCTGGCTCCCTTGGCCAGCAAAGCGAGATGAGCACCGCAACCCCAGAGTTGGCCACGACTGGACCTAATGGTCAGGGGTCCCTTTACCTTTGTATATGTATATGTATGTGTGTGTTTGTGTATCACCTGTGTTCTCATCCCACTGTTGGAGGCAGTATTCCTCTGAATACCAGTTCCTAGGAATCGTAAGTGGGATGGATGCTGCTGTACTCATGCTCTGCTACAGAGCTTCCCATAGGCATCTGGTTGGCCATTGTGAGAAGAGGATCCCGGACTTGATGGCTCATTGCCCTGACCCAGCAGAGCTCTCCTTGTGTCCTTATGTCCCCAGCATCCTTCTCTCCTCAACTTCTCTTTTTTTTATTTTATAAATATTTATTCAATTTTTCCAATTTTATACAAAGACAAAAAGAAAAAGAAAAAGAAAAATATTAAAAACAAATCAATTTCAATATCAATTTTTCAATAACATATTTCTTTGACTTCCTCATACCTCCCCTTCTTGTTTTCTAGTTCAAATTGTTAATCCAGCAAATCCTAGTCTCTTAAACATTCCTTTTAACTAACACCTTTTTTCCAATCAACTTTTTAAATTTTATAACTTAAACAATATTAATCCCAGTTCTTTTTATCATAACAACTAGAGACCACATAAGTTCAATCCAGCATCTTTCAAAGTTCATTAATTTTACAATATTTCTGTAAATAATCCTTAAATTTCTTCCAATCTTCTTCTGCCGACTCTTCTCCCTGGTCGCGGATTCTGCCAGTCATTTCTGCCAGTCCCATACAGTCAATCAACTTCATCTGCCATTCTTCCAGAGTGGGTAGATCTTGCGTCTTCCAGTGCTTTGCTATAAGTATTCTTGCTGCCGTTGTAGCATACATAAAGAAAGTTCTGTCCTTCTTTGGCACCAACTGGCTGACTATGCCCAAGAGAAAAGCCTCTGGTTTCTTCAAGAAGGTATACTTAAATACCTTTTTCATTTCTCCTCAACTTCTCTACTCCACACCCATTCTTGTATCTGCAGGAAGGAAAAGTGCCTTGGCTTCAGATTGTGGGGAGATCTGCTGCTGCTGGCAAGCAATGCTTTAGCCCACTGCCCCCTGGTCATTAAAACAGACTCTCACTCCTTGTCTCAGGCCACAAGTCCATCTACTCTAGCATCCCCTTGTCACGGAGGGCAGCCAGAGACCAAGGGGGCGCAGGACCTACATAGGGGCTTGGGCCAGCTCAGGATTTAAACATATGGACCTGCTGCAATCATGCTTTGTTGGGTCCCAAATAACACCACACATAATTGCCAAGGGAAGTGGCAAGTATTCTGTGCTATCTTATATATATATTAAATTATAGAATGTTCCTCAAGCTTTTCCCGCATTTCTTACATGGGAGAGAGACAAAAGGCCAGGGAAATTTAATTCTCCCAGTATGGCACAATCCCGAGACCATGTGTTTTTCAGGCATTGTGTGGGTTGTCAAATGAGATGGTGAATTCAAGCTCTCTTAATGTACAAGAAGAAAGAGAGACACATTCCAAAAATTCAGCGCTAGCAGGGTACAACATAATTCTCTGTGCTTCCCTGTCATCCATTACAGCAGCCGACAAAGTGACCATTTTAAGCATTCAGCAGGGAACAGGCATTTTGGTATGGCTGACAACAACATGGCAGGGGCCCATCGTTACACAAATATTTTCATCAGGCACAAAGGCCGCTCTTTTCTCTTCCTCACTGTTTGCTTTGTGTCGGATGGGAAGTGTGAGAGGCTTATGACGGCCGACTTATGCCAGTCTTCCTCTGTCCAGCTGGCAGGATCAACAGAGAGTTTCCCACTCTCAGTGCCACCGCTTGCTGTTGCCCAAAAGAGCTTGTCCCTTTTTGTCAGCATAATTGAAAACAAAAGAACTTGACTCGCTCACTGGGGCTGCTGAGGGACCTCAGCACTGCACTTGACACTGCTAGATAACACCTTGCTATTTTCTGAGAAGCGACGCTCTTAATCGCTTATTATCCCATGGGAAGTTTGCATGTACAGTGGTACCTCGGCTTAAGTACTTAATTCGTTCCGGAAGTCCGTCATCCCTAACTAACAGGGCCAGTGGTCAGGGATGATGGGAATTGTAGTCCCAAAACATCGGGAGGGCCGAGTTTGGGGATGTCTGTTTTAGACCTTCTTAGCTTCTTTTGGATTCTTATAGACTTTTATATATACTTTCTGTTTTAACTCCTTTTTGTTTTAAAGGTTTTTAGATTTTAAATTATTGTACCCCTCCCTCCTTAAGCTGGTCTATGACCGTAATAAAGATTTGTTGTTGTTGTCGTTGTTTCTGTATGTATGGACACTGCTGTCCTAAATATACCAGGCTTCCCTTGATGTCTTATTACTATCCTCCCTTCTTCCACAAGATGCTCCATTTCGCATTTTAAAATTTCTTTAGCTGCCACACAGCCTTTCCTCTTGTGTTGTGTACAGTCCCACAGTGCAGAATCCTTTGCACTCGCTTGCAGCAGTTGTAGGCATTTGATAAAGTTCTTTACTGTTATTATTTATTTATTTATTTATCATCGACATCATTGGCATCATCTCCATTGGGCTCCCCTGGGAAGGTTAAATGAAATAAGAGGATACCTTTTTGCAGGTCCAACTTCCTAACGTGAGAGGGCTGACGTCTCCAAGCTCCATACAGCTGCTCTCCAAACCAGCATGCTTTCCAGTATCCAGTCCGGAGAGCCTTGTCCAGGGGTCAACAAACTTTTTCAGCAGGGGGCTGGTCCACTGTCCCTCAGACCTTGTGGGGGCCGGACTATATTTTGGGAAAAAAATATATGAACAAATTCCAATGCCCCACAAATAACCCAGAGATGCATTTTAAATAAAAGCACACATTCTACTCATGCTCTAGTTATCTCCCGCTTGGACTACTGCAATGGGCTCTATGTGGGGCTACCTTTGAAGGTGACCCGGAAACTACAACTAATCCAGAACGCGGCAGCTTGACTGGTGACTGGGACCGGCCGCCGGGACCACATAACACCCGTCTTGAAAGACCAACATTGGCTCCCAGTACGTTTCCGAGCACAATTCAAAGTGTTCGTGCTAACCTTTAAAGCCCTAAACGGCCTCGGTCCAGTATACCTGAAGGAGCGTCTCCCCATCATTCTGCCCGGACACTGAGGTGCAGCTCTGAGGGCCTTCTGGCAGTTTCCTCACTGCAAGAAGCCAAGTTACAGGGAACCAGGCAGAGGGCCTTCTCAGTAGTGGCACCCGCCCTGTGGAACGCCCTCCCACCAGATGTCAAAGAGAAAAACAACTACCAGACTTTTAGAAGACATCTGAAGGCTGCCCTGTTTAGGGAAGCTTTTAATGTTTAACAGACCACTGTATTTTAATACTTTGTTGGAAGCCGCCCAGAGCAGCTGGGGAAACCCAGCCAGATGGGTGGGGTATAAATAAAAAATTGTTTATATTATTATATTATTATATGATGTAAAAACACCAGGCAGGCCCCACAAATAACCCAGAGATGCATTTTAAATAAAAGGACACATTCTACTCATGTAAAAACACGCTGATTCCCGGATAGTCTGCGGGCCAGATTTAGAAGGTGATTGGGCCAGATCCGGCCCCCAGGCCTTACATTTGCCTACCCATGGCCTTGTCAGTCCAAACGCTTCTTTCGAGATCTCAAACATTGCAGCTCCTTTGTTCAGAGAGGGGAGGGAAGCTGCCCCACTTTGTCTAAATTAATTCAGTTGCCTGATTCCTGGGCCTTGATCTAGCTGGGCTGTCAGCCTTTCTGCTCGAGGTGTCGCAGATCTCCTATCACTGCTCAGGGGAGACTTGTTGTGTTTTGGCACCTGGTGGGTGTTGGGAAGGAAGGGAACCTGGGATGCTCTGGCTGCTCTCAATTAGATGCTACTCTGTGTGTCTGCCAGGAAATTGGCTCTCGTGGGACCTTTTCTTTCTTCTTTTTCCTGGGGGGTCTTCGTCTACCTGACTGGGCACCTCATCCGGAAGCAGGTTTGTAGTTTCAAATGAATCTGACCCACAATGTTGGTGGGCAAGTGTGGATAACACACACAAACACACACCATTTCCAGGATCATCTGCATCTGTTTTCATCTGTTTTCAAATGGACACGTTCTGGGGTAACTCAGAATCAAACTGCAAATGTGCTTTCATTTTCCTAATGAAACCAGATGAGCTCTTGGGGGGGGCAGAAAATTAATTGTTAAATTGGTGTTAGATTTGAATTGGCTTGTTGTGAATTTGTTTAAAATTTGGAAAATTAATAAAAATTAATTGGAAACAAAGAAGAGCTCTTCCAAGGCAAAAGGAGATGCAACAGATCTAGATGGTGTGAGGAAAAAAACAAGTACTGGGTGTCCATTGATTCTAGAATAAAATGTCATGTGTACACAGTCTAAGGCTGCAATTCTAGTCACACTTACCGGAGAGTAGCTCTCAAATTCAAGCCATCTCAGTTCAAGATAGATAATTTATTACGGTCGGAGACCAGTTTATAAAACACACTTGGGGGTACAGTCACAGAAGAAAAACAGACAATTAAAACAATGTGCAACAATAAATTTAAAAACAATGTACAACAATAAACTATCGCAGGGAGTTGACCCAGAGTCACCCATGGAACCGAGTTTGGGGATTTTCATAACGAACTGGTTTGAGTTGGGAGATGGTCTGCGCCTACAGATCTGTACACAGAATCTGGCGACCATCCAGGTCGTCTTCTTTAAAGCCCTATACGGCCTAGGACCCTCGTACCTACGGGACCGTCTCTCCTGGTATGTCCCACAGAGAAATTTACGGTCTGCAAATAAAAACATCCTGAAGATCCCAGGCCACAGAGAGGTTAGGCTGGCCTCAACTAGAGCCAGGGCTTTCTCGGCCGCGGCTCCAATCTGGTGGAACGCTCTGTCACAAGAGACTAGGGCCCTGCGGGACCTGACATCTTTCTGCAGGGCCTGCAAGACAGAGCTGTTCCACCAGGCCTTTGGTCAGGGCGCAGCCTGACCCCCTCCTCTGGCAATCTGCACAGAATTTTGCTTAATGGTTGCCATCAATTTGATTTTAATTAATTTTATAATGAATGTTTTTAGAATGTTGGATTATTTTGATTGTTGTTAGCCGCCCTGAGCCCAGCTTCGGCTGGGGAGGGTGGGATATAAATAAAATTTATTATTATTATTATTTTACCCAACAGGAAAAGGTCAAATTTTTGCTTTTGTGGGAGGTCAGCGAGCCTCACCAATAGGGGATCAATGGTCTTAATACGTGCCTCTTCATAAAAGGGACATCTAAAGAACAAGTGTTCTGGGCTTCCTATCTCTCCCAATGAACAGGCGCAAAGTCTCTGAGCATATGGGACTTTTTTTAAAGGCTCCTTCCAGGACCGGCGAGGGCAGAGCCGAGCTTCTCGCGAGTGTAAAGGCCCTTCTTGCATTTTTAGATACGAGAAAGAAGAGATATGCTGCCGGTGCGGCTATATCTCTCTCGATATCTCCAATTTTATAGTCGGGGCACCTTGAGCAGTCCTTTTGTCTCTCGGTGTCTATGATTCTTTGCCTGACTGTAGCTTTTGCCTCGCCCATAGTCAAGCCATCTCTCTGGTTTGCAGATCAAGCTGTTGACTCAATCAGTTCTCTGCCTTGAACTAATACTGTATTTCAAAGAAGACCCGATGAAACACTGAGTTCTTTGTCTTTCTCGGAGATCTACCTTTACAGCGATTCATATATATTTCATTGTTTATAAATTGCCCCCTCACGTCATCTATGAATAATTGACAAAAAGGAAAGCACAGACATAAAAGGCGACTGTCAGGAAGAGTATTAGGTTTCAATAGATATTCCCCCCTCTTTTAAATGTTTTGCTTCCCGTTTTCTGATGTTGCTGCTGATTTGAAAGCAAACCTTTCAAGCAGCTGCAAAAGCAAAAGCAAACGGTAGCTAAACAAACATTTTGTAAATAATTTTTTGATCTTTCAGAGACGGTGAAGTGGGCGATTTCCTAATATTCCAAAGAGCAACGTGGCACACTGACTATTTCTATGTTCATTTGGGAGGTTGGGGGGGGGGGACAGAATTCAGGAAATCATATGGAGAAACCCACTGTCATGAACTCTTCAGTCCTCCTGTATGCAAAATTCAGATAAGGCTTTTCTTTAGACAACTCAGCTCTAAGAACATTAATTACAACCTGGCTCTGTTTCTTTCCTAAGCAGCAACGACCTCGCGATAGAGGACTGGGTGCACATCCCATCAGGCACACAGTGTGGTCTGCTGTGACATGCAACATGCTCCGCCCAGAGGCCAGTCGATGCAAAGCTCTGTGTTGTGCCATCTTCCTGCTCCCTCCCTTTTAAAGGGGAAGAAACACACAACTTGGCTAACTGCCTGACTGAATAGCTGTGTGTGGCGATCACACAGGGTCCCCAGACGTTTAACGATCTATTGATCCCTGTGCCACCACTGTGCTCGCTTCCCCGCTGCCACCAACCTGTTACTCTCTGGTAAAACACCGAGTCCAGACAGTTGTTCTCGAAGCTACCAGCATGAGTTTGACGAAACTGCGGGAGGCAGTGGAAGACAGGAGTGCCTGGCATGCTCTGGTCCAGGGGGTCATGAAGAGTCGGACACGACTAAACAACTAAACAACAACAAGAACAACCCTTTCCTTATGAACCCAGTATGATGTCACATACCTAGGAGGAATGTCATGAGCTGTGACATTCTTTGAATGGTGGAGGGAACAGGGCCATGCCTGCTCTCCCATCACACAAAGATGCTCTCAGGCCTGGTGAGTGCCTGGACGGAGCCTGAGTCAAAGATGAAAACGAAATTGGGTGATCAGCGGAGGAATAGACTGATTCCTTCTGCACGGCCACAGAAGTGCGTAATCTACCCAAATGGCTGCAGAAAGTCAAGGATGATTTCTTGCTTATATTTGAGAGTATGTAAGAAGAAGGAATGTAAGAAGGCAAAAAGAGAGAGGGATAGAGGCTTCTAAAGAAAGGATGAGATGTTTATAGTGAAGAAGAACAAGAGGCCAATATTATTTTTATCTAGTAGATTTGTTAGTTGCTTTATCATGCCCCAGGCGACCCAAAGTGACTTAGAACTGATAAATAGGATGCAGAAAGAGATGAGAGATGTTGGAAGAGTTTCAAGGTGAGGAGGTAGGGAAACCAGCCTGAGTGACAAAATGAAAACCAAAATGAGAGGTTGGAGATGAGAAAAACGTAAGTCAGTGAAGAGAACATTGAAACTGTTCAGGCGTTAAATAAGGGAGAGAGTTGATGGCGTATTGATGGAGAGAAAAGACCAGATTTGAGAAATATCGCACAAATGGTAATCTGTAGATGATACGAAGCATAGCTGTCAACTTACAGATTTGAAAATAAGGGACCAGCAGCCTCGAAAATAAGGGATCAGCAGCCAAAATAAGGGATTTTCCGGGTACAGGTATGTTCAACTTCTGAGCCCCTCTGAGCCAAAGGCAGAAAGCCCAGCCAGCAGCCAAACAAAGCCTCATCGATAAGGGACAGCAGCGGGACACGGCGCTGGGATAAGGGACTGTCCCGCCAAATAAGGGACGCTTGACAGCTATGATACGAAGAAAGCTGTCTATTTTTAAACTATTTCTTGCAACCTTACCGGAATAAAGTTGACTTTGTTTCCACCTAATTTCAAATTCCAATGTAATGATTTTGAACCTGCTTCCAAAGTCATTTGAGTCACAAGAAACGCTCCCATGTGGCTTTCGGGAAGTTTGGGGCAGCAGTTTGTGCTGCCTCATCATGTTCCGCCTTCCAAGACAGATTGCAAAACATATGCACACATCTCTCATGACAAGAGATGCGCTTTCACATTCTCATCCTATTCCCTAAGGTGATGGGAAAGGCTGCGCTCGGCAGAGACAGAGATAATTTAACTCACTAACAATGCATCAGATTCAGTGCTGTTCTGCACTGTGCAAGTGTTGAAGAAGCATTTGTACAACTGTGCAATTTTCTTTATTAAAAAAAAACCTACGCAGAATGTGATTTGCAGTCTTTCCAAGTGCCTTCCACCAGTATTATGGTGGAGGAGCTTGTTGGCAGGGCCGATTGCTGAAACTGCAAGTTTATAGCAAAAAGCGCAATGCATTCTTAAAAAGGGAGCGCTATATTCTTAACACTTCCAGGCAAGGTTTTCCCATCACAGGGCAAGTGGATGCAATAACACGATGAACACGGGCTTCATTTTGATGTGGCAGCATCAACATGACAGGGTTGTGCGTTTCACGTGGTGCCACTGTGTTTTGCAAGCTGGGGAAAAAGAGAAAGGGCTAGCTTGATTTCCTGTATAAAGGTATCATCTTCCTGATGGAGAAAACTCCAAATCCCCATATATATATTTTTAGCAGAAAACAATAATGGCAATTAAACGGAAATATGGAAATATGACATACAAAATGAGGAAAAGAGTCCTACTGTATTGCTGTCTTGTTTCAGAGAATGGCAGACACAATGTGGATGAAATGGCGTATTTAGTAAAAAAATGTTTATTAATTGAAAGAAGAATGGATGTGTAAAGGTAAAGGGACCCCTGACCATTAGGTCCAGTCGTGGCTGACTCTGGGGTTGTGGCGCTCATCTCGCTTTATTCGCCGAGGGAGCCGGCGTACAGCTTCCGGGTCATGTGGTCAGCGTGACTAAGCTGCTTCTGGCAAACCAGAGCAGCGCACGGAAATGCTGTTTACCTTCCCACCGGAGCAGTACCTATTTATCTACTTGCACTTTGACGTGCTTTCGAACTGCTAGGTTGGCAGGAGCAGGGACCGAGCAATGGGAGCTCACCCCGTTGCAGGGATTCGAACCGCCGACCTTCTGATCGGCAAATCCTAGGCTCTGTGGTTTAACCCACAGCTCCACCCGTGTCCCCAGTTAGTTAGCTAGCTAGCTAGTTAGTTAGCTAGCAGTTAGTTAGATGACTGTTAACTAACGGAGGGCAGCGTAAGAATATTAAACCATTTGAATGGCGATGCTCATCAACTTTGTGGGACCCCAGTCTCCTCCAATATTTCACTGGGGCTAAAAAGGAGTTGCACT
Organism: Podarcis filfolensis; assembly: GCF_964270895.1. NCBI lineage: Eukaryota > Metazoa > Chordata > Lepidosauria > Squamata > Lacertidae > Podarcis > Podarcis filfolensis. The sequence goes on from NC_139621.1 coordinate 12,834,708, forward strand.
CACCTGCTGCAGATGGCCGGACCCCTTGATTTTCTACTCATTGGCATGAAAGCAAAGAAAGTAAACCAAGCCAGACCATTATTTTTTCCCGGTTGGTTGACAACCCTATTATTAAAAGCCCCCTCCATACATAATTTGTTTCTCTGCCAGGCTTGAATGAATCCGTCTTAAATTAATGCATAATGATTACATGTTGACTAGTTGGCTGTACTAGAGAGCTTTGAGGGATCAGGAGATCCCAGCAATGCTAAAATAACGCTCACAGAAAGATGTGGCACTAAACCAAGTAATATTTATTAGTCATTTATGACTTGTGCCATGCACTCTCCAGATAAACCTAATGAGATGTGCATTAATTGAGAAGTCCTTTCCAATTGGGACTTTTTCTGCTAAGGGGCTGGAAAGAAATATAAGTGGCAAAAGAACTATTAGAAGCCTCTAGTGAAAATTACTTGTTTTACGCCAAAGCTCAGGTATGTTCATCATTTATTGTTTGGCTCATAGTTGCTCTCTTCTATATGTGGAGAATGAATGTGAGATTTATTCATCCCTGAGCATGGCAGTGCTTTTTGCATGGTGAAACGGCATACCAGTTCAACAAAAGGATAATCTGATCTCAGCGACAAGTGCTCTGGATGCTCTAAAAGGCTCCACTCTACCAAAAGAGGTCATTGTGCTTCCAGAATCCTTCTCTGGCATCAAATGCCTCCAATGAGAAGGATCTATTGCTTGCCATTTAAGAAATATTACACAACCAACCCAGAATGGGGGTCACAACCTTTGTCACTGTTTCTTTCTTCTTCAACTTTTACCAGATAACCAGGGCCTTTTCAGTACTGGCCCCGATGTGGTGGAACGCTCTGTCCTAAGAGACTAGGGCCCTGCAGGACTTGACATCTTTCCGCAGGGCCTGCAAGACAGAGCTGTTCCGCCTGGCCTTTGGTTTGGACTCAGTCTGACCATTACGTTTCCCTCCCCTTATGGTCTTGATTTTTCGGCTACTTTTAAAATGAGGCTGCATTTTAAATTGCATTTTAACCTGTATTTTAATTTGTGTTTTTTTTCTTTTCCCCCTATTATGTTTTTACTGTGATTTTATTGGTGTTAGCCACCCTGAGCCCAGCTCTGGCTGGGGAGGGCGGGGTATAAATAAAATTTATTATTATCATTACTATTATTATTATTATTATTAAAATCCAACTTGCCAACTTACTCATATCCTACTTCTACCCAGCAATGCTGCTCTTGTTACAATCTACTTGAGGACTGTGGTCATTCTGTCTTAACTACCTTTTGATGCACCTTATGGGAAATGAAGTGTTTCTCAAACGCAGCCAGAGAAGGGGGCAGTCAGTACTTTGGGAGGGGGAAAGCATTTAGAGAGAGGAGAGGAGAGAGTTGGGGTACTTGGGGTTCAGCTGGATAGGAGCATAGCTCCTGAGCTGTCTAAGATCCATTCTGAGGAACAGAAGTGCCAACTTGGCCACAAGACAGTGGGTGCCTGGGGCCATGGGTGCCATGCAGAGTGCATGGCCCTGGCACTGAAATTTGTGGGTGCCTGGCCCCTTCATGGGGAATTTTGTGGGTGCTCAGGCACCCAGGGCCCCGGGGAATTGGCACCTATGCTGAGGAAAATGTCTGTAGCCCGAGGAGGAGGGGAAAGCAAGTTGGTTGCACAAGCTCTCCAAACCAATTATAATTGCTCGACTTGAATTTGCCAGCACGTGACTGAATTCCACAGGCAAATAGCAACAGTCTGGAAGTGCCCTTGGACATTTAGCAGGTGAAACTTTTTCTGGCGTGGAGATCAGTGAGATGAGGCTGCTTTCACAGGAGCAGTTAAGAAGGCAGCAACCCTCTGAATCATTAAAAAATAAAGTATAAAAGCGCTTTAAAATTATCATCAAATTTCTAGGGCCTTGTAAGTTCACATCCTCGTGAATACTTTATGCAGAGCTCACATGTAAATTTCCCTTGCTTTTCCTTCCTCACCAAGGCTTGCTCAGTATTAATGCTGCACACCTTCTTAAAGATTGTCACATGAAGTATGCAAATTATGGGGTATTATTATTATTATTATTATTATTATTATTATTATTATTTTCTAAAAATGTAGATGCTTTAGAAGGGTTACTTTAAAAAATAGATCCACTTTTCAGATGGGTGTTTATACAGGGGTACCTCAGGTTCCAGACGCTTCAGGTTCCAGACTCCGCTAACCCAGAAATAGTACCTCAGGTTAAGAACTTTACCTCAGGATGAGAACAGAAATCACACGGCAGCAGCGGGAGGCCCCATTAGCTAAAGTGGTGCTTCAAGTTAAGAACAGTTTCAGGTTAAGAACAGACCTCCAGAACGAATTAAGTTCTTAACCCGAGGTACCACTGTAGTGGGCTGGGTGCTTCTCATGCATGCAAGATTTTTGCAGTGTCCACACAACAACCTCCGTGATGAGGTCAGCACAGTGCAAGTGCGCCAGGACAAGTGCCCGATTGGCTCTGCCAGTGTGTTTTCACCATGTCCCCCTAACTGCTGCCTCGTCACTTACACCTATAGAATTTGCACCAGTATTGTGCAGTGTGAGTAATTTTGGTATAATGTAGTAAGGAGGATCCAAGAGGAAATCTCTATTTTCAAAAAGCAGGGGTGTGTGAGGCTGGGTATGTGAGTGGGGGAGTGGGGGAGTGGGGGAGGGAGGGAGGGAGGGAGAGAGTGAGAGAAATTATTCATTCATTCATTCCCCACCCATCCGGCTGGGTTTCACCAGCCATTCTGGGCAGCTCCCAAAAAGATTTAAAACAGAATAAAACATCAAACATAAAAAACTTCCATAAAAAGGGCTACCTTCGGATGTCTTCTAAAAGTCAGATAGTTGTTTATTTCCTTGACATCTGATGGGAGGGCGTTCCACAAGGTGGGCACCAATACCAAGAAGGCCCTCTGCCTGGTTCCCTGTAACCTTGCTTCTCGCAGGGAGGAAACCACAAGAAGACCCTCAGAGCAGGACCTCAGAGATGGAATATCATAATTCCTTTCCTATAATATTTTCCTAATATTTTCATTTGTTTTGCATGATTTTCACCTTACAAGCTTTCAGCTATAGGTGCAATATTTCACTTTATGTCAGTAAAATGTGTTTTGTACATAATCTTACTTTTGGCTATTTGAGCCATTTTTAAAATATTTGCAGTTGGAAACAAAACAGCATGAATATTGTGTGGTGGGACTTTTTTAAAGCACATTTGAGAATGTGGCTTTCTTAGATGAAGAAGGAAACCAACCAGCCTTGGTTAAAGTTATCTGGAACAAAAAAAGGGGGGGGGGGGAGAAGATATATCTTCCTAGGAATCTACATTGCATAGGCTTCCTTAATGATCTGTGCCCTGTGTTGTTCTCTGCAAAGGAATTCCTTCTCCATCATGAGTCTACAGGCATTGGCTGGATTCTTCTTCTTTTGTCCATTTTCAGCCAAGGGACAGGAGTCCTGATTTGAAAGAAACTGACAAGCTGATACAAAATACCGAAGAAGATCTTTTCCTATCCTGCCACAGTTAATTTGAGAAGAAGGACTTCTGACCCAAGAGAGAGGGAGAGATTGTCAAAACTTAGGATCTGGGTGTCCTGATGACAGAATCATTACAAATGTGCCTTCTGACTACATACTGTCACAGCCTGCCATCATCCCAAAATAACATCTGGATTTAAGGAAACTGCCTGGGATTTGGCAGGAAGATAATTGCAGAGGGCATCTTCCTTTTGCAAGACCTTCCTTCAATCACACACACAGGCAACGAGAGGCCCTGGTCTTTTGTGCTGGGTCTTTTGTGAATCTTTTTCAATGATTCAACTATATTTTAAAATAAGAAACCTCTGCTTACAGTGCGGCTGGGCACGCTTCAAGACATGGTGTTGACGAGATGCAAACACTGTCTCAATTTGCCCAGAGACACATTCAAAAGAAGGTGCAGAAGAAGGCATGTGGGTGAGAAAGAGGGAGAGGGAAACCACGTTAGATGTTGAGCAGCGTTTATTTTAGTTTATTTGCATGCACATCTGCCGCAGTTCTTGCCGGTGGATTGCAGCAAACGGGGCAGAGGGCCTGATCCATGTCTAGTGCCCTGGGTCCAGATAAATTGTGTTAGTCCCTCACAGCTCAGAATAAGCCCTGAGGCCAAAACCAGGTTTGCTTTCCCCCTCTGAAAGTTGGCCACAATTTGTGTCTCTTTGCATAGAAATTAACCTAGGGAAATAATTTTGCAAATTTGTGCCGTGGGCCTGTGCCCGGGCTGTTAGAGTAACTAGCAATGTCCCTGCACATAAGGTAAAGGTAAAAGGACCCCTGACCATTAGGTCCAGTCGTGGCTGACTCTGGGGTTGTGGCGCTCACCTCGCTTTATTGGCCGAGGGAGCTGGCGTACAGCTTCCGAGTCATGTGGCCAGCATGACTAAGCCACTTCTGGCAAACCAGAGCAGTGCATGGAAACACCGTTTACCTTCCCGCTGGAGCGATACCTATTTATCTACTTGCACTTTGACGTGCTTTCGAACTGCTAGGTTGGCAGTAGCAGGGACAGAGCAATGGGAGCTCATCCCGTCGCAGGGATTCGAACCGCCAACCTTCTGATCGGCAAGTCCTAGGCTCTGTGGTTTAACCCACAGCGCCACCCACATTCCTGCACGTACACATTGCTAAATACAACCCACGGAAAACAAATCGCTGAGCACCATTTGCAGCTACAGGCCATGTAATAACACACCTTAATTCTAGTTGTCCTGGTTTTCTGCAACATCTTCTAAGGTTCAAGCTTTGCCCTGTGACCTGCATTAGCCTCTCAGGTAGTTTCTTAAATCAATGCCTCTCCAATTACCTCCTTGAACTTAAGGAGCCTGTCAGGAGTTGTCGCAGGAGTTCCATAGTAAGCCAGCAGACGTATGTTTTGCTAAGGTTTTTGTCTCTGCTTTGTTTGTTTCTGGATGAGCACAAGAACTGATAGTGTGGGAACGTGCTGCCTGGTCACAGCCCAATTGCTCTGGTGCTTGAACTCAAACACTCCTGACAGGAATTAATGCACTGCTAGTATATCGGCAGTGCTATAATTGCTGTCTAAAAGGCTTTGTGTATCTGAGGTTTAAGGAGTTGACAGATTCCTAGGCACAGAAGCCTCGTGGAAGGGGGAGGGGGGTGGAGTCCAAGGCGCACCAACCAGAAAGAGGGAATCCTACAGCAGCTGCAAGCCTGCAGTATGAGAATGTTATGGCTTTAGAGTTATATTCAGCTAGCTTTTACTCAGAGTAGACCCACTGAAATTAATGGATCTAGGTTAGCCATGGGCATTCATTTCAGTGGGTAAAACAACCTATACAACCTATAGCACTGTCACACGTCAGCATTTTTCAGGATAGAATCCCACCTGTAGGGCCACTTTAGGAATAAGAGAGGCAATTTCCCCTCCCTCCTCCTGGCGTCCAGGCACAAGCCACAAAAATATGCCCCATTTCAGCTTCAGTATAATCCCTGAGCCCAAGAAACTCACCTTATCATGCACCTTGTTTAAAGGGTGTGTACCACTGATTGATTGATTGATTGATTGATTGAAAAGATCAGCAGAACCCAAGAGAGCAACCCTAACACAACAAAGAGCACAGGGTCAGGAGACAGAGGCTGGACAGACCTCCGTCTGCTCCCAACTTTTGTTGCAGCAAGTGGCTCACTCAGAGCTCTCCATGGTCCTGAAACATCTTACCAGCTGCTCTGCTTTCTCTGTGGGATCCATCATCGAACCAGAACATGACATTACGTGTTGGAGGAATTTAAAAAGAGGTCCCTAGACTAGAGGGATCCCTCCCAGAAAGCCCCCAGAAAGGATGCAGTTTCCAAGTGAAAAGGTAGGCCTTTATTAAAATACAAATGTGCATAGGGACTGCCTCAAAAGTAAGGAGGCTGCAAATAACCATGTCTAAAGCAATGCTATTTATACACCTCCAAATTATGCACGTCATTTCTATTCACCAATCAAAGCATCACAGCAATCTTAATAGTTGCAACCCAATGTCATCCTGAACCAATCAAAATCATTTGGCTCTTCAGATCAGACCTCATCATAATATCACGTGATTGCATATAACCATTTTCCAGTATTTTTCTTTATTAAGGCTTCGACTAATTTTCCTGTTCATTAAACGTCTTCCAATGTCCTCTTTCATCTGGCTACAAAACAATTCACTGTTAATCACAGTTGCAATGCCTAGTTGATTCTCTTTTCAGGCATACAATGACCACCGTAGAGTCTAATAGTTTATTCTTTTCAGTGTTCTGGAGCAGACATTCCCTATGTACAGGCAGGTACAGGCCTTTTCAGTTTAGCTAGGGCATAGACGCATAAGAAAATGGAGTCATCAAAATGCAATTTTATGAAAATATTTTCTCCAACACATGAGCATAGAGTGACTTTCTCACTCCCTAAAACCAAATGCAGAGCCATTGGTGGGGAGCTAGTGGGAGGGGAATATGCCTGGCCAAAAAATATGTTCTCATTACCCCTGCATGAATCCAATCAAACTCATGGCAGGGTTGAAATGGGCACCCCTTTGCTCTTGTAATTTCCTCCCCACCTCTCCCTCTCCCTCTCTGTGATGGCCTGGGATGCGGACTCAGAGGCTGAACCTGAGGAATCCCAGCCTGCACAGGATTCCCCACCTCCAGAACTAGCTGAGCCAGGGCTGGGACATGAGCCTGAAGGGTCCTCACCTGTGCTGGATCCTCAGGTGCAGGCCCCAGCTGAGTCTGCTCTGGCTCCTGAGGTGATGGAGGACCCATTGCCTGCAGGTGCTCCACTCTCAGCCCCATCAGAGGAAGCTGAGGTTGCCTCTGGGTCCGGTAACCTTCCAGCATCTCCTGAGCTGCAGAGGCTCAGGACACAGAGAGGAGGGCACTAAGTTCCCGCAGGAGGAGTGCTCGCCTCCAGGCCAGGAGAGGCGAGTCACCAGAGGATCGGGACCACCCTATGCCTCGGGGCAGATAAAAGCCAGCCAGCCCCAGTCCCAGGGTGCGGGAGCAACATTGTTGGTAGCCAGTTCCTGCCTCATCCGACTCCCTATCTTGGACCCAGCTTCAGCTTTGACGGACTGCCTCCATACTGCACCCTCGACCTTGGACTGGACTCGGACCTTACCTCATGGTTAACCCACGGGACCAGCACACTCTCCCTCCCTCTCTCTCTCTCTCTCTCTCTCTCTCTGTGTGTGTGTGTGTGTGTGTGTGTGAACAGATGGAGCCACTAACTGCAGCTGCCTGGAGCTTGGCACCGGTGATATTTATAATAATTATATAAATTGCACGTTACCAAAACATGCACCTCACCAGCCCCCTAGCTTGCTCGCCCCTGCAATTGCATGAAAGCACATTGCTGTTTTGAGGACTCCTCCTTGTTTGACGGGGATCCAATAATTATTTCACAGCTTCCCTAGGAAGGTCCGTAAGGCGGAAATATCCACCACCTCTGAGGCTGCTCCACTCCTCCCATCTGCTGTTTATTTCATCAGCTGGAATAGCAACTGCCTAGTCATCTGAACCCCTTTCCTTGGGATTAGTGTGGATAATTTGTCATTGATAAGGAGACAATGTACTTCTCTCAGCAGGCCAGATATTTCTGAGCCTCATTTTCCCCCTGCCAATTTTGATGGCCACGTAGAGCTTCCCTTTCTAATGCAAAGTCAGTGTAATAAATAATTTCAACTTGTCCTTAATCTCTTTTAAGCATTTGAAGCAGAGCAACTGGTCCAAAACTTGTTTTCAGTCATCAATCTTTAAATGTAGGATTAGTGTTGTTCATCATTGCACATAGACATCACCTTCTAAGGAAGCGCCATTTCCCAATCCTTCCAAACATTTCCTCTTGAAATAGTTATTTCTTTTCTCTTCTAGGGAGGTTTCCCACATTCATACCAGACCTGTGAGGTACATGACTTCACCCAAAGGATCTGTAGCTCTGTGAGGGATAAACTACTGTTCCCAGAATTCCTCAGGGTGGGATGCCAAGCCTGTTATAAATGGTCCTTCAATGTATGGTGCTGATATGACGAGAATAACATCTACCTTCCCCCTGTTAATAAATCCCCCAAGTTGGAACCATATTAACTGTGATCATATTGAGAAAATATGGAAATGCAATTAAGACTGCATTTGGTAATATCCTAGGGAGTTTGGAGAATTTGGGTTTTTAAAATTTATTTTAAATGGAGTTTCTAGTCCTCAGGCACTGCATGGGGGGAACCTTATAAAATTAGGCAATTTTGTAACTTCAAAGAAGTTGGAGAGATAGACTAACATTCATAAGCAGTTTACTGACACTCTTCCCCCACCCTGTGCTGGTGTGGGAAGACTTATCATTTGTCCATCACACAGGATTCCAATGATGCCTCATCAGAAATGTACACTTTAATATGTTAAGATGGTTCCAACTAGGGTTGCCATGTTTCAAAATGTGAAAATCCAGACTTTTGTTGAGCTTTTTCATGGCAAAATCTCTTTAAAATTTATTTTAAAAATCTTTAGCTTTTTCTAAGGAAATTTGCCAAAATCTACACTTCCAACATGGGTTGCCATACGTCTGGATTTTCCCAGACATTTCAAGGAATTCAGCCCGGACTCTATTTGCAACGGCAGAATCACAGCTATATTTGGAGAGTTCCAGACATATGGCAACCCTAGTTCCAATTTGGAAGTCTCCAATGGGAGAAAAGCAATGACAAACCTAGACAGCATCTTAAAAAGCAGAGACACCACCTTGCCAACAAAGGTCCGTATAGTTCAAGCTATGGTTTTCCCAGTAGTGATGTATGGAAGTGAGAGCTGGACCATAAAGAAGGCTGATCACCGAAGAATTGATGCTTTTGAATTCTGGTGCTGGAGGAGACTCTTGAGAGTCCCATGGACTGCAAGAAGATCAAACCGATCCATTTTTAAGGAAATCAGCCCTGAGTGCTCACTGGAAGGACAGATCCTGAAGCTGAGGCTCTAATACTTTGGCCACCTCATGAGAAGAGAAGTCTCACTGGAAAAGACCCTGATGTTGGGAAAGATGGAGGGCAGAAGGAGAAGGGGATGACAGAGGACGAGATGGTTGGACAGTGTTCTCAAAGCTACCAGCATAGGTTTGACCAAACTGCGGGAGGCAGTGGAAGACGCGAGTGCCTGGCGTGCTCTGGTCCAGGGGGTCATGAAGAGTCGGACACGACTAAACAACTAAACAACAACAAGTTCCAATTTGCTTGGCGCATCATGTTTTCTGGGGAATTCAGAGTGCTGCATGACATGTGGGACCTCCCCCCATTTTGTCTTCTCAATGATCCAGCGATGGACTAAAATAATAATGGACTCAAAGTGACTTTCATGGCCAGCAGGGATTTGAAGCCAGATCTCCCTGGTCCAAGTATAATACTCTGTCCATTACAGCCCATGGGCTCATATCCTGAATGACTTCACAATAATTCCTACCTGTTAAACCAAATGCAAGTCTGTTCTGACAATAGTCCCTTTTGTGGCAGAGGAATGCCAGTATGAAGGCTCCAGGGCTTAGCTTGCTATTTGTAGAACTTAAGAGCTGTGTCTAATGCTTAGCACAAAATTATACCATTGCTGCGTTTTGAACTGAACCGTTTCTGAAGAACTGAAGAGGTGTTTGTTGCTGAAAATGGCAGCAACAGTCTTTGTCCGCCTTCCTGCCCTTCACAGCAGCATAGCCAATTCATCCTTTCCTAGGGCATCCAGGCCGGCAGCCAGATCAAGTCCCAGGTCCAGCTGGAAGGAGGAAAATGACCCCACCCACAAAATCTAACTTTCAGTAACAAGCTCTGTTGCTTTGTCTTGTTTCCTCACCTCTGCACACCAGAAAATGAACCCCTGAGGCAGACTCATACGATACATGAAGAGCTGCAGCTGTGTGCCTCAATGCTTTCGGTGAAACATCAATGCAATTGTGCATCTTTCTGGACTACATTTGCAGAGATTTAAACAAGTCCTAAGATCTGGAAGGTGGCTGGGTTTACAGAGAAGCTGTAACAGAAGGCAAGCGAGTTGTCTTGTCCTTTGCCCATGCTTCTGAAATAATGAACATCCACATGGGTGTGTGCTCCCACTGTGGGTTGAGCTATAACAGGTGGTGGACTCTCCTTCCTTGGAGGTTTTTAAGCAGAGGCTGGCTGGCCATCTGTCATGGATGCTTTAGTCAAGATTCCTGCAGTGCAGGGAGTGGAACTAGGTGTCAGGAAATCAACTCCCTCCCACGGGCCAGCCCAGAATAAGAGAAATGATAAGAGTTCTTACCAAGCTATTTATTCAATAATTCACAGAGAACGACGGAGGAATGCAACCTTCCCAAAAATGATGTTGCTCCAACTGAGCTCTTCCCACCTCCCTTCCTAGCAACAGTACTTCCCCTTATGGTGGTTGACAGGGGCTAATTGTCTTGAAGTCCCTCACTCTTCAACTTTCAACATACGCTGAGTTCTGGATGAAGGGGGGGGGGTCCAAAATGCTCTCCTGTGATAACGTGTCAGCTGGCTGCTCTGTCTCTGTCTCCCCCTTCTCTTCTCTCAACACCTCCCAACTCTTCTGTTCACCTGTCTCTGAGCTGTGACCTTCCTCAAGCCCCTGCTGTAATTCAATACTGCCCTCCTCTCCTCTGGGAAGTTCAGGGGGGGCGGTCTGCCCCATTCCTTCTCAGTCTCTTCCCCCTCAGTCCAGTCCCTGACACTAGGTGACCCTCAGGGTCCCTTTCAACACCACAATTCTATGATTCTGTTATTCTCAAGGAGAAGATTAGGAACAGGGAGTGGACTAGCTGAACTGACAGTCAACTTGACCACTGAGATGTGCAGGCACAGGGCTGCCTTGGATGTCTTTGAATGGAGAAACTAGATGTGACAGCAGTGGCTCCACTGGCTGAATCCCAAAGGTGTGAGCAGAAGGCCACTGGCACAAAAATCTTGCCCATTCTCTCTTCCCCCTGCAGCCCTTTGGAGGCCCCAAAAGCATCTCTAAAGAGTTGGTGGGGGGACCCCTGGAAATGTGTGGGCTGTGGTGCAGAGAGTAGCTGGGTTTGCAACAAAACGAGGCAATTGTCCCAAATCGGGCAGATGCACCTAACAATTATTCGCCTTTGAGAAGCTGGAGGAGGAGAGAGAATGTGAACTTGGCTTCTGCATGATAAGAGGGGCCACAGAATTATAACTACAAGGCATGGGCAAAAGGCATAGAACAAGACTTCTCTGTGTTTGGCCAAAGCAGTGGTATCAAGGCACAGGCCTTTTTCTTGTACAAGGTTGCCAATTTCTCTACTAGCAGGGCTCTTCTGGTTTTAGTGGCTAGCATCTCTAAGCTGGGAGGAACTTTACTGGCTAAGCTTCTGTTTATCATGCACTTGCAAAGGTGCAGAGTCCTCCCAGATAAAAGGAAGTTGGTGTCTCCATTCCCACGTTTTGTCAATCTGTAGATGTTTAGTCTGTCTTCTGAATGGGAAACACTGTTTTTTTAACTTCCAAAGCAAAAAAAAAAAACCCAACCCTCCACAGGCTGCATATGACTTGGTTGGAGATGTCTTTGTAAGACTCCCTTTTCCTCAGTCGCCAGTACAGCAATGACAGATTTGCTCAGCTCTTGCAGCTATGGGCAGTTTATGAGCCACAGTGCCATACCTACAATGTACTGAAATGCGCAATCCTGACAACTTCAGAAAATACAGAGGGCTTATTTACATGCACGGGGGAAAGGCTTGTCATATCATGTCACTGTTTGCTACTGCTGGGTCTTAGGCTGAGTGTGTGTCACATAATATGCCTCCCATTCAGAGAATGGAAGCTACACAGAATGATGGAAACACACAAACAAAATCTCGGCCTATCTGTGGTCCGGCAGCTGCTCCTACAAGTTTCAGCAGGTGGGCTTCTGGCTCAGTATTCCAAAGACATATTTTTGGGGTGAAGCTGGAAGAAGGCAAACGGCAACTGTCAAGGAAATAATTAGGACTGCCAATTAATTAAATGGACTTTATTATCTTGTTTTCAACTCTTAATCACTGGTGTCCTATCTCAACTCAGATGATAACTGTATATTTAATAAATGCACCACTGTTCCCTGAAGTGAGTAGTATCCCTGCCAAAACAAGGTTATGGTTTGTGTGTTCCCTTTGCCTTCTCTTCCTCCTACAGATACTTCCAAAAGGAAATTTGCATTTAAGGCTGTGTGGAGATAAACTTTCAAACCAAAGCAATGTTTCAAGATGAAGCTGGAAAGCTAAGAGTTTTGAAATGACGCAGTTAAAAATGCCGTCGCCATTTTGGGAGGCATTGTTGGAGCTCTTGGGTCTGGGAGGAGAAAGAGAGAAATAGAGTTGTTTACATATCGTGGATCAACTCCTCGGTGGGACTTAAGAGCGACAAATGCCAAATTTATGATGGAAAGAGCGATGTTATCTACGAAGGAGATATATGGAAACCATCTGGACTTAGTGGAGGAACGGGAAATCCACACAGGATTATTATTTTGTTTATCGGCTTAAGGAGACTAACAGAAGAGATCGTAAAGGAAAAATAGAAAATATATGAACAAGATATGATGTGGAAACACCAAGATAAGACTGGATAGAATTATGAATTTTGTTTGGACCGATTGGGACTGATTTGGACATTAACGCAGTAATAAGAAGATGATCTGAATCCCCCTTTGGATCTTGAAGTATGGGTTCCCCCAACAAAATTTAAAAATTTGGCTTTGTAATTTGGAATTTATGTGATGTGATTTAATTTGATGCGATTGGCCAGTTAATAAAAATTATAAAAAAAACAAAAAAAAGGAAATTTGCAACTATGAAGCAAGAAAAGAAATTTGGTTGTGGATTAATGCCCAGTTTATCAGATGCACGAAGTGTTATCCTGAGTTGGTATATGTCAGGGAACTGTCATCGGAAGAACAGGTGGTGGAGGGGCTCCCAGAGGTTGAGAGAGACTTATCAGCGGAGGAGGGAACCAGCAGGGGGCGAGAAAGAGCTCCAAGGGAAGGCGAGTCAGGAGATTGGCTCAGAGACAATTCCAGCGAGAACAGCGAGGAGGTTTCAGGACCTCCATTAGGGACACCCACTCCTTGCCGGAAATTGTCACGTAGAGAGTCCAGAAGACGTGTTTCCGTTAAGGAGCTGTTATGCTGGAAGAAATTCCGTAAACGCCCACTGTCGGATTCTGCCAGCGACTGACGGAGCCATGCTTATGGCGCTCCGTTACAGACAGTGGTTTGTGGACTTAGCCAAACACTGAGGGATTAGGAACTTTACGCACAAGCAGCTCAACATCCCATCGCAGCAATCCGACAGTCCCTGAAAGCAGCTTGTGCAGAGAAGGCATCATGAGCAACCCAGCCGGAACCGGAGAAGCAGGAGGAGCTGGAGCCGGTCCAAGCCTCGAAGAAAGGTACCGGGTGTTGGAGGTCCAGCTAGCGCTGCAAACGGCGAGGCTCGATGAGAGGAGGGCTCAGGATGCAGAAAAGGCAAAGGCCCCCCCACAAGCAAGAAAGATGCCAGGATTGGTGCAGAAGTTTGGGGGGGATCCCAGGAACTATCAAGCCTTTAGGACAGAGATGCAGTATGCTCTTAATCTGCAGTTTGATGACTTTCCCGATGAGGAATCGCGAGTGGCGTTTGTGATTAGCCATCTCGAAGGAGGGGCGAGAGACTGGGTTAGACCCCTGATGGCAGGGCATAATGAAGTCTTGAAAGACGCACTGAAGTTTTTTCGCGCCATGGACCTGATGTTTTCCAGCGACATTGAACAGGGAGTGGTGCGCAGACAGTTGATGGCTTGTAAACAGGGGAGCCGATCTGTCCGTGAGTACTGGACTGAGTTTACTATGTTGATACACAAATTGGGGTGGGATCTGTCAGCGGAACCCATTCAAATGCTTTTCGAAGAGGGACTTTCCTCGGCTGTGAAAGATGAACTTTCCCGGGCGCCCAGGGCGGAGTCCATGGACCAGCTGACCAAATCAGCGCTGACCATTGGAGCACGCCAGGAGGCCAGAGCCTTGGAGAAGCGGGAAGGGAAAGGGGAGCGTTGGAGAGATTTCCGCATTCCAGAGATTCCGGAGCCAGCTTTCCCGCCCGCAGAGCCGATGGAAGTTGGAACAGCGCGCGCGCGGGCAGTTTCAAATCCCAGTGAAGGGCGGAAGAAGGAGGGGAAGAGCCCCAAGAAATGTTATCTCTGCCAGCAGCCAGGTCATTTTGCCAGAGTCTGTCCACAAAGAAAGGAATGGCAAGGGATGGCAGGAGCTGTTGGGGGGAAGGAGGAGGAAGGACAGGACCAAGTAAAAGCCAGCGCCTGACTGCCACCATCAGGGCACAGCAGTCAGGCCAAGGAGCAGTAAAAGTGCCCACGCCAGAACCTCCGAGACCAGCCCTAGTGATAGAGGTGTTGCTAGAGCTGCCAAACGGACATCCCTTAAAGATAAGGGCGCTATTGGACTCAGGCAGCTCCTGTAATTTTATGAGCAAGGAGTTTGCAGCAGAACACCAGATACAGACTATCCCTTTAAGCAACCCCTTGCAGGTGACCACGATCGATGGGAGAGAGCTGTTGGGAGGAGGAGTCAGCTTACAGACCGTCCCAATGGTAATGAGGGTAGCCAGGCACACCGAAAGAATAGCGTTCCATGTGGCCACCTTGGGAGGGGCTCCCATTATTTTGGGGATGAGCTGGCTAGCGTTGCATGATCCGCTAGTGGGTTGGCATCAGAGAGTGGTCTCCTTTGGGTCAGCACATTGCCTAGAACATTGCAAAGAGGGCAAGGCTGCAGAAGGGGCAAAGGCCTTTCTAGCAGGAACAGAAGTAACGGACAAAGGAAAGGTGCCCAAACAATACGCTGACCTGAGCAATGTCTTCAGCGAAAGGGAAGCAGACAAACTACCACCGCATAGACCCTTTGACTGCCAGATCAATCTAGTCCCTGGAGCCCAGCTCCCTGTGGGCAAGTTGTATGCCATGTCAGACAGGGAAATGCAGGAGTTGAGGGAGTTTATTGACAAAAACCTGAAGAGAGGTTTCATCAGAGAGTCCAGAGCGGTGGGGGGCAGCCCAGTGTTTTTTGTGGACAAAAAAAACACAAATAAACCTAGACTTGTAGTGGACTTCCGGAGCATAAATGCAGTGTCGGAACCAGTGGCCTTTCCCATGCCCAGGATTGATGACATTTTGACCCGGGTGAGGAAGGGAAAAATTTTCACTAAACTGGACTTAAGGGGGGCATACAACCTGATACGGATAAGGGAGGGGGATGAATGGAAGACAACGATGTTCACCCCCCTAGGGGCTTTCGAATATCTCGTTATGCCCTTTGGATTACAAGCAGGCTCAGCATGTTTTCAATCGTTCATGAACCACGTGCTGGGGCCTCTGCTCTACAAGAATTGTGTGGCCTTCCTAGACGACGTATTAGTCTATTCAGAGAATGAGGAGCAGCATGTAAAGGACGTCAGAGAAGTGTTGAGCCGACTGCAAGCAAACCAACTGTGGGTGAAATTAGAGAAGTGTCAGTTTCACACCAAGGAGGTGGAATTCCTGGGGTACCGCTTGTCAGACAAGGGGTTAGCCATGGATCCAGGCAAGGTCCAGGCGGTACTGGAATGGAAGAGACCGAAAACGAAAAAGGATGTGCAAAGATTCTTAGGGTTTGGGAACTTTTATCGGAAGTTCATCAAGAACTTTGCCCATTTAACGGCTCCCATCACGGACTGTCTCAGCAGCAAGAAGAAATTTGTTTGGACGGCAGAAGCGGAGCAAGCATTCGAAGAATTGAAAAAGGCCTTCGCTTCGGAAGAACAGCTCCTGCATGTGGATTTACAAAAACCCATGAGAGTGGAAACTGACGCCTCAGACCGGGCGGTGGGGGCGGTGCTTCTTCAGCCGGGGAAGGATAAGTCGGAGTGGAGACCGTGTGCCTTCTTCTCGCGGAAGTTAAACAAATCCGAGAAGAACTACACGGTATATGACCGAGAACTACTCGCCATTCACGAAGCGTTCCGGAAATGGAGACACTTACTAATTGGTGCACAACACAAGGTGCAAGTATGCACGGACCACAAGAATTTAGAGTACTGGAGAACGGCACGAGTGCTCAACCAACGGCAAGTGAGATGGGCACAGGAGTTCTCCAAATTTTATTTTGAAATTTGCTATGTGCCAGGCCCGGAAAACGTCAGGGCGGACGCTCTCTCACGCAAACCAGAGTATTTGGAGGGGGAGGGAGCACCCGAAGAGAGACATATCATCCCAGAGGACCACTGGGTGTGTGGGGCGGCGTTGGTGGGGCAAAGGGAACTGGTAGAGGAGACGCAGAATGATGAATACGCCCAGAATAAGCTCCAAGGTCTAAGGAGGGAGGGAGAAAACTCCGGAGGTTTTGAAGAAAGAAACGGGGCATTGTATTACAAAGGGGCACTATATATACCCGAAGGGGAATTGAGAGGGAGAGTACTCAAACAGATGCACGACAGCCCTACAGCAGGGCATTTTGGGCAACACAAAACCATGTGGTTGGTTACCAGGGAATTTTGGTGGCCCAGAGTGAGGGAAGATGTAAGGGAGTATGTAAGAGGGTGTGACCAATGCCAGCGAGCCAAGGGAGAAAGGCGGGCACCGGCGGGGTTGTTGGAACCGTTGCCCACACCAGAGAGGCCATGGGAGGCGGTATCGATAGATTTTATGACTGATCTGCCGAAATCCAAGGGGAAAACCGCCATACTGGTAGTAGTAGACCTGTTAACTAAGATGGGCCACTTTGTAGCTTGCTCACATGCAGTCACGGCGGAAGAGACAGCTAAATTGTTTGTAGAACATATTTTTAGACTGCGTGGCGCCCCCTTGAGGGTGGTCTCAGACCGGGGCAAACAATTCACGTCCAGGTTCTGGAGGAAGCTCATGAGCTTACTGCACGTGGAGGTCAATTTTTCGACTGCCCGGCACCCAGAAACCAACGGGCAGGCGGAAAGAGCAAACGGTATCCTCCAACAATATCTGAGGTGTTATGTCAATGACAGAGAGAACGATTGGGTGGAAAAGTTGGCGCTGGCGGAATTTGCCTACAATAATGCGGAGAATGTGTCCACCGGGATGAGCCCCTTTTTGGCTAATTATGGGTGCCACCCCAGGGCATTTCCAGGGGGAGGAGGGGAGAGATGGAGCGTCCCAGCCGCAGAACTTTTTGTAGAAGAAATGGAAGCGATCCATCGTCAACTCCAACTCAACTTAGAAAGGGCCAAAGAACAATATAAGAAGCAGGCAGACAAGAACAGAAGGGAAGGTGAAACCATAAGGGTGGGGGATCAGGTGTGGCTGTCCACCCAAGGACTGCCGTTCAAGGGGGGTTGCAAGAAATTAAGACCCAAAAGATTGGGACCATTTGAGGTCATTCAACAGGTTAACCCCGTAGCTTTCAGACTCCGGTTACCGAACCACATGAAACTGCATCCAGTGTTCCACAGGTCATTACTGTCACCGTATAGGGGGGGAAAAGAAGGGGTTTTCCCACAGGGACCTGTCTTAGAAGAGAGGGAAAGCAGCAACCATGTGGCGGAAATCCTCGACTCCAGGTGGAAGGGTAATCAGGTGGAGTATTTGGTAGCGTGGGAAGGGGAACCGGAGTCAGAAAACACCTGGGTGACGGCAGAGGAAGTCAATGACGAGGTCTTGCTCGAAGCGTTCCATCAAAGGTTCCCCAGGAAACCTCAGTCAGTGGCGAGGTTCCGGAGAGAGTACTTTGGCACCACCGACGAGGAGGAGGAATTGGAAGGATTCACGGGGTCAGAGTGGGAAGAAGGAATAGATTCCGAGGAGGATGAGTACTTAGAAACCCAAAACAGCAACCGGTGGAGGAAAATGTTCGAGACTTCGGAAGATGAGGGAAGTTCTTTCAGGGGTTTTGCTCCCTCGCCTCCAGCAGAGGAAGGGAGGGGAGGGGGTGGAGGGGGCCCTGGAGGGGAGGTGGATGTCAGGGAACTGTCATCGGAAGAACAGGTGGTGGAGGGGCTCCCAGAGGTTGAGAGAGACTTATCAGCGGAGGAGGGAACCAGCAGGGGGCGAGAAAGAGCTCCAAGGGAAGGCGAGTCAGGAGATTGGCTCAGAGACAATTCCAGCGAGAACAGCGAGGAGGTTTCAGGACCTCCATTAGGGACACCCACTCCTCGCCGGAAATTGTCACGTAGAGAGTCCAGAAGACGTGTTTCCGTTAAGGAGCTGTTATGCTGGAAGAAATTCCGTAAACGCCCACTGTCGGATTCTGCCAGCGACTGACGGAGCCATGCTTATGGCGCTCCGTTACAGACAGTGGTTTGTGGACTTAGCCAAACACTGAGGGATTAGGAACTTTACGCACAAGCAGCTCAACATCCCATCGCAGTATAAATACACATTGGGGGAGAGGATTGTAATCAGTGAGTCAGAGAGGGATGAAATGCAAAACGTGCTGGTCGTGACAGTGACCATTCTCAAAAAAATGTATCGGCTCAAACATCTTGGCACTAGTTAGCTAATGGACACATGTAGCAGTTCTATATAGCCCCTTGTCACAACTTTGCTGCTCCCTTTAGATGTGAGGCCTGACTATCTCGCTCCCTCAAGCGGGCCTGAACCCCAGAGGTTTTTTTTTAAAGAAAAAAGAAAAAGAAAGTGTATATTGAGGAGGGATTTTAAAAATTCAGTGCTACTGCCCTATCTCTTAGCTCAAAGATATAAAATAGTATGGCTGTCTTTTCTAATAGAATTTTTGGTCAGGATTTAACTAGCAACCCTCTCTCCAGCTTGGGTTAAGAGCCCTGAAATTAACAATTTTCTTGAAGCATGGCGATTTCTCGAAGATATGCTATGGGGCAACCTTTGTGTGCTTCATACTCCTATTGACAAATGTTTTCTTCTGGTTTGACATGCCAAATACAAAGTCGCAAAGGTCCCAAATGCAATTAATTTCAGGACTCTAGCAAGAAACCTTCCGGTGTCTGGCAAAATGATTTGTGATGATTTAGCATCAAAATAATGTCAGGCACTCTTGAAGACAGCTTGGAGCAGGGCTGAGGGGCCTCACCCAGGAGGTAGATGTGGCCCAACAGCTCTCACTAGGCCCTCCACCCATCCTCAGCCACTTTCTGGGTCTTCCTTGAGTGCTTTTGCTTAGCTGTGATGTGTCTAGTCCATGTGGGCAGAACCCTCTGACTTTTGCATGGCTGGCGTGTAGCCCATTTGATGAAGATAAGAGTCACATCCATTGTGCCACCCACTTCTACCTTTGGCCATGTTCACCAGAAGCACATAACCACATCTCCTCCCCACCCAATAACGGGAAGGTTCCCCATGAGGAGAGGTGGTCCTCAGGCTGAAAAGGGTTCTCTACTCCTTGTGTGCTGGGCCTGGGGGTTACCCGAGCAATGTGGTCCAGGTCCGGTCCCGAATCCAAGGATTCTGTGAGGAGTCAGTCCGACAGGGCCAAGGCAAGACACGAGGCCAGAAACCAGGCAAGGTCAGGCACAGGGTCTCAGGCAGGTTCTGGCAAACAGCAATGTTGCTCCCACAACCTGGGGAAGGGTCCGACAGCCTTTTATCTTTGTTGGGGTAGCGGCCAGTCCTGATCCCCCAGTGACTCACCTCCCTGTCTCGCCCAAAGGCGAACACTCCTCCTGCGAGTACTCAGGTCTCTCCTTCTCTCAGACCCTGCAGCTTGGGAGACGTCGGTGGGTTACTAGACCCAGAGGCCGCCTCAGCCTCTCCTGACCCAATCGGTAGTGGAGCAGCTGTAAGTGATGGCCCAGCTGAAGGCAACGAGATAATCCCCACATCTGGAGCCAGTGCAGGCTCAGGACCCTGACTCGGCCCAGCTGGTGTTTGTTGCAGGGGAACCTGTGCAGACTGGGGCTCTTCAGAATCAGGCACCAGACTTGGTTCAGATGATGCCTGAGGCAAAGGATCTGGTGCAGACTGAGACTCCTATGGCTCCGAGTCCGAGCCCGAGTCCCAGGCCATCACACCCTGCTTAGGTCTTGCCATGGAAGCTCCTCTGCTGAGAAGCCAGGTCCATGTGGCACAGCTTGCCAAAAAAGAGGAAGAGGCAGTCCCTCTTGGGGCATCCTTGAACGCCTTCATCTCCCCTAGCAGCAGGGAAGCTGTTTCATTGCACAAGCACATGGGGAACAGCTTGCCACATGGAGCATTCATGAGATGCCTCTCCATAGAATCATAGAATCATAGAGTTGGAAGAGACCACAAGGGCCATCGAGTCCAACCCCCTGCCAAGCAGGAAACACCATCAGAGCACTCCTGACATATGGTTGTCAAGACTCTGCTTAAAGACCTCCAAAGAAGGAGACTCCACCACACTCCTTGGCAGCAAATTCCACTGTCGAACAGCTCTTACTGTCAGGAAGTTCTTCCTAATGTTTAGGTGGAATCTTCTTTCTTGTAGTTTGGATCCATTGCTCCGTGTCCGCTTCTCTGGAGCAGCAGAAAACAACCTTTCTCCCTCCTCTATGTGACATCCTTTTATATATTTGAACATGGCTATCATATCACCCCTTAACCTCCTCTTCTCCAGGCTAAACATGCCCAGCTCCCTTAGCCGTTCCTCATAAGGCATCGTTTCCAGGCCTTTGACCATTTTGGTTGCCCTCCTCTGGACACGTTCCAGTTTGTCAGTGTCCTTCTTGAACTGTGGTGCCCAGAACTGGACACAGTACTCCAGGTGAGGTCTGACCAGAGCAGAATACAGTGGCACTATTACTTCCCTTGATCTAGATGCTATACTCCTATTGATGCAGCCCAGAATTGCATTGGCTTTTTTAGCTGCCGCGTCACACTGTTGGCTCATGTCAAGTTTGTGGTCAACCAAGACTCCTAGATCCAGAGGGGCTTCAGGGGATTTTCACCACATCCGTCTCTAGGCAGTTGAATTTACAAGTACCTCTTGTGCCTCTGATTGTACCTTTGGCCCCACTCTGTGTCCAGATAAGATTAGGAGCGCTTGAGGGATTTGCTCCCTGCACAATCCCATTCCAACTGATCTGATCCGCACCTCCCTGACTAATGTGTGAAGGTCAGAGCTTAGCCACCCAGAGGTGAGCCTTTGCACTTCTCAAATGCTCTGCTGAGTCCTTGGCTCAGAAACGAATCAAAACACATTTTTAAATCTTTGCTTTGAGAGAAGATTAGTTTTAAAATATGCATTTGGAAATACGTATTTTAAAACAAAACAAAACAATGGCTTAGCACAGCAACAGATGTTACTGGTTGACAACACAACCTCTCGAGTTTCGCAATGATAAAATAACACCCACAGAGGGACAGCAAACCCTCTGATTCAGGCAGAAGCTAAATTGGCACCTTCAGTGAAGACTCCTTCAATGCATTTCTGTCCTTTAAAACACCAGGGAGGGTTTGCTTCCCAGGGAAGTGAGTCCTTTACTTGTCAAACCTCACTAGGATAAAATGCATTTGAGAAGTCAGATACCCCCAAGTCACTTTGTTTAGCCCCAGCCCAAGGCAAGAACAACCGCCTTTCAGGCCCCCAGGACCAGACTCCACATCAGTGCCGAATTTAGGGCAGTGTGGGCCATTGCCTCTCACACTGAGCCAAGCCAAGGTACCACAAACGCATAAGTAAACAAAAAATTGAAATACATTATTGTCACTTGTACAACTTGTATACAGTCCTGTATACAACTTGTATACAGGAGCACCCCCCCCAGCTCTCTTAGTCTTAATTCCCCTCATTTACCGATGCACACCCACCAAACCCGAAAGTCAGTTGCCCTGTTGTTATCTTTTCATTCAGCAGCCTAACAGCCCACGGATAGAAGCTGTTCTTTACCCTGTTGGCGCGACTAATCATGCTTCTATATCTTCTTCCTGAGGGCAGGAGATCAAGAAAGTGCCAGCCAGGATGTGAATCATCCCTGAGAATTTTCCTCACTCTCCTGAGGCAACATGCTTCCCGGGACAGCCCATAATATATTGTGCTGTATTCACCACCCTCTGTAGGCACTTCCTATCAGTTGATGTCAAACCAGCGTACCACACCATGATGTAGTATGAAAGGACACTTTCTATTGTGGACCGGTAGAAGGAGATCATCAAATGTTGATAGACATCGTTCTTCCGCAATACTCTGAGAAGATGGAGTCTCTGTTGGGCTTTCTTAACCACCTGGGTTGTATTTATTTTCCAATTAAGGTCTTCACTGAGATAAACTCCTAGGAATTTAAAAGAAGAGACTCTCTCCACACAGGCCTCCCCGATGTACAGCGGGGCTAGTTCTTCTTCTTCACAAGAAATTATTGTGAAGATGAGAAATATTTAGGGGGCACACCACATTTTCTCCTCGCTCAGGACACCATATTACCGACGTTCGCTGCTGCCCCTGCCCACATCATCAAGGAGCTGCTGCAAACTTATTAAGAGGAATGTGATTGAATCAATTCATGATGCAATGTCTTCTTGTCTGTGGCATAGAGACGATGAGGCCAGACTGGTCTTCCTCGTAGAGACATTGCAAGGTCACCTGAATCCTGAGAAATATTCATTCAGTAGTTTTAAGGATTTACACTAAATGGCCTGCAAGATTCTAGCCCCCCTCCCGCCATGCACACACCCACACACACACACACACACACACACACACCAAAAGCAGGATTAGTCTCCCAGCAACCCCCTTTTGAGAATCTCCTTGCCCCAGGGAAGAGACAGGTCCATTTGCAGAGCCCCCTGCCCAAGGCCCGGTCTCTCATTCGAGTCTCAGGGCAACCCTGTCTCCTGTCTCCCGTCTCCCATTCGCCGCCCTTCCTTTCCTCTCACAGCGACACACTAATATTTCATGACTAGTAATAAAGCAGAACCAAATGCTGCCTCCCCCAAAAGATTAGGCCACTGGAAAGCACTAAATTAAATGGATCGGATATTTAGAGGGAAACTGATAAGCACACAGCCGTTTTCTTTTGCTGCCATTAGCCTACACATGGGGAATGGATTTATTGCACAACAGATTTTTATTTTCAATTATTATTATTATTATCCCCACCCCCACCACCCTGCAAAAGGGTTTTGAGGGAATTTAAGCAGTTTTTATTCATGCACCAATTCACTTGTGTACACTCATATGGCTGCTTGCCAGTTTTCCCTGACATTTTTTTTTTGGCTCGAAACATCTTAATCCAAAAATCACTAAAGTAATTAATAAGCACTGGAGTGTATGAGGAGATGTTTTCACACGGACCTTCCTCTGGGCTTCAGGTGCTATAAATAAAGAGAAGGAACCGTCGTGAGGCAATGAAGTTCATGGAAAATGCACCACAGCCACCCACACATTGGAACAGTTGTTAATATTGGGGGGGGGTCACCAAGAAAGGGATGCAGGTGGTGCTGTGGGTTAAACCACAGAGCCTAGGACTTGCTGATCAGATGATCAGCGGTTCGAATCCCAGCAACGAGGTGAGCTCCCGTTGCTCGGTCCCTGCTCCTGCCAACCTAGCAGTTCGAAAGCATGTCAAAGTGCAAGTAGATAATAGGTACCACTTTGGTGGGAAGGTAAACAGCGTTTCCCTGCGCTGCTCTGGTTCACCAGAAGTGGCTTAGTCATGCTGACCACATGACCTGGAAGCTGTACGCCGGCTCCCTCGGCCAATAAAGCGAGATGAGCGCCGCAACCCCAGAGTCGGCCACGACTGGACCTAATGGTCAGGGTTCCCTTTACCTTTACACCAAGAAAGAGGATGCAGATTTGCATTAAAATCTCAGGTATGAATGTATATGTGTAGGTGCAAATTGAGAAGTAATTTTAAAAGGAACAGAATATATTTCACCTTAATGGGGAAGACCTGACCAGGTGAGCTCTCAGCTGCCAAGGGGCAAAGTGTTTCTGGGCAGCTTCAAGGCTCCTAACCCCCCACTTTTATTTATCTTTAAACTTGGCCTAGACCAGATGACCCTTCCAAAAGAGGAGGGCTCTCTGTCCTAGTTTTCATCATTTTGGATTCTAAGATCCTGGACTTCTTTGGCAAGAGGAGGAGATAAAGGCGAAATAAAGAAATGTTTATGTTTACATCCTTGTTCTTAAGAATCCATGCAAAGTCTCAGAACTCTTCATCCTTAAGCATTTATGGCAGACGGGCTCTGGTATTTTTATGGTACATTTCAAAACATGCCAAGGACAGACTACAGTGGGATGTATAGACTGGCAGAAACAACAGGAAACAACACTTCCCACTGAACAAATACCTAATAATGCAATCAAGTTATGCTCCAAAGTAGTCTTCCCCAATCTGCTGCTCTCCAGATATTTTGGAGAAATATCTGCCAGCACCAGGTCAGGAAGGCAGCTCCAAATAATGGCACGTCTTTAAAAAAAAACATCGCCTGCAGATTCTAATGTTTAATTAATCAAGTAACATCTCCCAATATGCATATGAGTTCCCTCTATTTATCTCAACATCTCTTCCACACAGATGGATGGGAGAATAAAGGAGCCGGGCGTTTTACGACTGCGTGATCTCTATGCCACCAGCCTGCAAATTCTAACCTTTCGGGCCTGGAAATTATGATGCACATTGCGAGGACAAATGTCTTACAGGAAGCAAGAACCCTTTGAACTGGCGCGTGACCCTGCTGCATGTTGCTGTTGTTGTTTTTTCCAGCAGAAGTGACTGAGTTGCTCCTCTTTATACAGAAGGACAAGGAGTTCGGCATGCAGCCCTCTGCTGGCGTCTCTCGGGTTTTGCTGCCTGCCTTTTGCTTTCAGCTCACGGTGCTCCTATAATTCCACTCAAAACGACACAGCGCTAGAAATCCTCTCTGGATGGTTAATGTATTTTGAATGGCAGTTAAAAATAATCATCCGGGTACGATACGGAAGCCCAGTATGATCAGAGCATCACAGTGATTATGATACAGGGAAAGCAACAAAGTGCAGCATTAGGGGTTCTTTGTTTTCTTACAGCCCAGAGAAAAAGCAAATTTCATCACGCTTCTGGTAACAGTCTTCTGAGAGAATGACAGCCACACACCTCTACAAGGTTATTTTGAAGACTGCAGCCAAGGTTGCAGATCTGATTTACATATTGTATTTTAAAATCTTACAATATAACAACAATTTTCCATTCATAATAACATCATATTCATTTCTTTGACTTCCCCCTAACCCCCCCCCGTTTCCAAAAACAATATATTTTTCCTTGCATATAATTACTTTCCCCATTTAATTTCTGAATATTTTTAAACCTAGTTATCTGATTTAAGACGGTTCCTGTTTCCTATTAGGACAATTAGTGTCCAGGGCACATTCCTTTGAAGCAAGCCTCACTCAGTTTGTTGGGACTTTGCATCCAGATAACGGACACAATCTAGGTCAGGATGAGAGAGACTTGAATGGACAGAAGCCAATACAGTGGTACCTCAGGTTACATACGCTTCAGGTTACACACGCTTCAGGTTACACACGCTTCAGGTTACAGACTCCGCTATCCCAGAAATAGTACCTTGAGTTAAGAACTTTGCTTCAGGATAAGAACAGAAATCGGGCTCCGGCGGTGCGGCAGCAGCAGGAAGCCCCATTAGCTAAAGTGGTGCTTCAGGTTAAGAACAGTTTCAGGTTAAGAACGGACCTCCGGAACGAATTAAGTACTTAACCCGAGGTACCACTGTACATTCAAGGTTGACACCTTGCAATTGCTTCTCTTTTTATAAGCCCCTTTCCTAAAGTCCTGGATAGGTGTGATTTTAACATGTCTGCACTGAGTGGCCAATAATAGCCAGACCAACAGAGTGGAAGGAACATATTAGGAAAAAAGCATAATGCCATTCCATAGATGTGATATACATGGCAAGGCTAAGCTTAAAATGAATTCTGATGCTGATTGAAAACATGTTCCAATCTTGTCCCTGCTGCAGGTATGTAAATATCATGCCTAAACACTGGAGTGAAAGAAATGCAGCGGGAGTCCCTAGATGTCTCATTAGTTACTAAAGCTGCTTTGCATAGTATGAGCTGGGAAGGGGGAGAAATTGGAGAATAGCCAATCACCCCAACAATGTTTTCATATACATGAAAATGTGCTTACTAAGTAATTTTCCAAAGCTCTAAGAATATAACCTGAAAAAGATTTCTGCACCCAAATACTCCTATGAAAGCACCAGTAAATCTCATCGTTCCATGTCCAGGAAAAGATTGGAATTTGCTTGATTTTAAACATAAACCTTTTGTGACTTTATAGTTAGCAACCAGCAGGATGTGACCCCAGTTCCAGGGCTTTATTAATAATACCATCTTATTTAAATAATAATAATAATAATAATAATAATAATAATAATAATAATTTATTTTTTATTTATACCCGCCCATCTGGCTGGGCTTCTCCAGCCACTCTGGGCAGCTTCCAAAAAAATATATTAAAATACTGTAATACATCAAACATTAAAAGCTTCCCTAAACAGGGATGCCTTCAGATGTCTTCTAAAAGTCTGGTAGTTGTTGTTCTCTTTGACATCTGGTGGGAAGGCGTTCCACAGGGAGGGCGCCACTACTGAGAAGGCCCTCTGCCTGGTTACCTGTAACTTGGATTCTCGCAGTGAGGGAACTGCCAGAAGGCCCTCGGTGCTGGACCTCAGTGTCCGGTTAGAACGATGGAGGTGGAGACGCTCCTTCAGATATACTGGACCGAGGCCGTTTAGGGCTTTAAAGGTCAGCACCAACACTTTGAATTGAGCTCGAAAATGTACTGGGAGCCAATGTAGGTCTTTCAAGACCGGTGTTATATGGTCTCGGCGGCCGCTCCCAGTCACCCCTTTCTATACCCCTCCTTCACCCGAGGATCACAGGGCGGTTCGTGATATAAAAACACAGCAACTCACACCATATTAAGAATTGTACAACACACCTGCCTATCCAGCGCCACTAATCTAGGCATCCCCAACCTTCGGCCCTCCAGATGTTTTGGACTACAATTCCCATCATCCCTGACTACTGGTCCTGTTAGCTAGGAATCATGGGAGTTGTAGGCCAAAACATCTGGAGGGCCACAGTTTGGGGATGCCTGCACTAATCTGAGAGCATATCATGGACTTACCTTTGTGTAACAGAGTCTTGTCCCAACCTAAGCTCAGGAAAGATGCATTTTCTAGACCTTCTGACCTGTTCCCCATGTGAAGTCAGTGCCAGATAACCAAATCTACAGTGTAGGCACCAGCTGGCCTAGTTGAACAGCTCAGAGTCCGTTCTCCCCCCCCCTTTTGCGCTGCATAATTTTTTGACACACTGAATGGAGTTTCACCAGAGTGGGAAAGAAGACTAGGGACTGTCCCACCAGGGTTTGAAGCTGGGGCTTCATGGCAGCAAATGAGAATGTCACTCGTAATCTGAACTTTGGACCTTCGAAAGTAGATATTACGTGATGTAGACACTAAAGTTTAAGCTGGAGACGGCCTGGGCGATGTTTTTTCTACTCTTGCCTTTCCAAACATCTCTGCCTATTTTATTGGGGTGATCAATCTCCGAGTCCCTGTTTTGCTTTACGAAGTATTGGCTTATTCTGTTCTATTTTTTTGTTTGTTGAAAACGTCTTTATGGTGCCTTTCATTCTATCCAACACAAAGCTGCTGTACAGCACAAGTTGGTTTGAGGAACTAAATCTTTTGGAGGTGTTTGGGGCCACATGTTTCTGAGGGACCTCAGGGGCTTGTGTCTGAGGGTGCTCTTTACTGCAATCTGCCTCCCCCCAAAAAGATACCCCAACAGCCTGAGGTTGCTCTGGATTCAGTCCAAGAGGAGATAGTGAATAAACTATGGAACTCCCTCCCACAGAAAGCAGTGGTGCCCACCATTTTTAGGGGTCCCACAGCAATGGGGGGGACATATCGTGAAGAGCAAAAAAAGAGGACAGCCTGAGCCCCTGCCAGCCCGAGCTGGAGAAAGAGGTGTGCAGGGCCTCCACTGCACCCATGCGCCTCTTTCCCCAGCTCAGACTGGCAGCAGCCATGGTGTGCAGAGCAGCTGTAGCTGCCCATGAAACCCAGACATTTCCTTAAAAATATAAAAATCAGCCCAGATGGGCATGCTGGCCCCCCAAAAGAGGACATGACTGGGTTTTCCCGGATGTATGGCAACCCTAAACAATGGATCAAAATAATATTGATTTGATATTGAAATAAAATTATAATCAAGTTTTCTGAGTTCAATGCTATCCCACTGGAACCTGTGCATCAGCCCCCTCCCCCATAAAAAAATTGGCTCCCAAGGGGCTTCCACAGGTTTTAATCTGGCACTATGTGCATCTTCACACATACAACTCAATGCTCAAATGGCTGCAAGTCTTCGGACTTGCTTCAGACAATTGTGGGATCGAGGGAACAGCTTGATGAGACTTGACCATGACTTTGTATGTTTTGCTACTGGCTGGTAGTATGTCAATGAATTCAGACTGAATCTGCAGTGAATATTATTTTATTTCTGCTCCGCCCCTGAATGGTGTGTGTGTGTGTGTATTTATCTTGCATTACGATTTACAGTGTCGGAAGCCTTAGTCAGGTCAATAAACACCATAGACAGGGGTTGGTTTTGCTCTCTGCATTTTTCTTGAAGCTGTCGAACAGTGAAAATCATGTCCATTGTCCCCCTAAAAGGCCAAAAACCATTTTGGAATTCAGGAAGGGTAGCCTCATTGTTAAAACCATGTTTATGGAAGACAATCTTATTTGGCTACAAGGGATAGCCAAAGAAAGAAGATTTATCTTGCAGGTGCTTTCTAAGTGATTCGAAAAGATGGAGTGCTGTGTTTTCTGTACCTTGCATAAGTTATTTCTGCCCCATGCCCAAGTCCTACTTCTGTGGGTGTTTCATTTATTCATTTCCGCCTTTCAAGTTAGCATTAAAAATACAAGAATTTTGAATTTTGTATGCTGCCCTAGGATTGTTACTAGGGCATAAATCCCTAAAATAAATGATTTTAGACTTGCTTATCTGGGGGTAAGCTTAGTGGAAGCCGATGGAACCAGCTTCTGAGAAGACCTGTAGAGGATTGCATTGCTGAGAACTAATCAGAAAGAATAATAAGAATAAGAATAAGCATTTTATTATTTATACCCTGCCCATCAGGCCGCCTCCTGAGTCCCTCTTCCTGTAGCGCCCAGTGTGCTGGGGTAGAAACAAGCTGCAGCTGGGAGCTGGAGGCAGAGGGACCTGGGAGCAGCCGTCGGTTCACAAGCGATAGACCCACCCCAGAACTGGCCTTACTAAACATCTTCCAAGACAATAACGCTCACTTACACCACAAAGAACTCATAACCCATCTACTTTCAGTAGCCAGAAGCATCATAGCCAGACACTGGAGAGACCTGTCAGGAGTAAGCATGGACCAATGGTACCAAATAGTATGGGAAACAGCCTTACTAGAAAAATTAAGCAATAAACTGAAACTGACACGGGGACAAACAGAAGAAGACGCCTTTACCCTGGTATGGCTCC
This sequence comes from Podarcis filfolensis, assembly GCF_964270895.1. Classification (NCBI taxonomy): domain Eukaryota; kingdom Metazoa; phylum Chordata; class Lepidosauria; order Squamata; family Lacertidae; genus Podarcis; species Podarcis filfolensis. Next base: position 12,864,235 of record NC_139621.1, read on the forward strand.
CCTTTATCACATACACAGCCAATGACAATGACAATTGTTATGTACTGAGTTGAATAGGATCCAAACTGCAGCAGTCTGATTGGTCCTAGAACAATAGGATCCAAAAGGCAGCAGTCTGATTGGTCCTGGAACAATAGGATTCAGAATGCAGCAGTCTGATTGGTCCTAGAACAATGCAGCAGTATGATTGGTTGGCAGGAACCACCCAACCATGCTCCAGATAGAAGTGAATCCACAACCTGCAGCCCATTGTGTAAATAATGTATATAAAGCAGATACTTTGAGGGGAGATTCATTCATTCCTCCTCATCACTATGAGCTGAATAAAGAGCATGAAATCACTTTGCGACTCTGAGTATATTTCACAATAATATCACAACAAGACAATGACAATAATCCACCAACAGCATACAAATCAATATGGCTAACCTGATCAAAACACACACACACAAACAAAGATCACCACAGCCAACCACAAATGAACAGTCACACCCTAGGCCAACCCCAACCTCTCTCACCACCAAAGGAACACAAGCGAACAGCAAAGAACCTGCACAAGCAACACTGACACCAAACCCTACATATAGTAAATAAAATAGAAAACATCGCCACCCGACCCCACCCATCTCCCCCCCTCCACCTCTTTGCCCCTTTTCTTCCTAATGTCTCAACAAATGAAACTGATTTGTAAAAATGTTACATGGAAAACAAAATATGAGAGAGAGACATTGCACACACTTTTGTAAATCAAGAAAACCTTTAATAAATAAGAATAATAACAACAAGCGATAGACCGCTGAATGTAGATGCCATGATTGTCTGCCTGTCACACCGGCAAAGAGAGTTGAGGCAACTGGGGCATCTCAAGTCAGATGGGTAATAAAGTAATAAAATTATGATGATGGTGATGATTCAGGTCGCTCAAGCTCTGCAAAGACTTCCTGACCAGTTATCCTTTTTTCAAGAATATCTGGTATGTACTGAGTTTCAAGCTCAAAAGATTTATTAAAGTGGGGTAGTTGGTGTGTTTTTTTTTAAATGAACTTCAGGAATGGGCAAATCCCAGGATTTAAAAACTTTAAATAATAAAACTAGGCTAGATTTTTTTTCCCCCTTGCATGTTCTGGGGCACTCGTCTCCAGTCAGATGGAGAGAGAGGGAGTTCTAGTTCATTACAGAAGCATTCATGCGCTGTCACAAGGAAGTCACTTCGCTGAACAGACCCAGGGAAGGGAACAGGCCAGATTTTTCTTCCACTTAGGTCTACGAATGCCCGTGACTTCTCTAAGAGCTCTTTCTGGCACATGTCACTTCCAGGTAGAGTTGCAATACACCTTCCGTGCTTTGTCCAACTGAAGCGCTGCCATTTCCAACCCCCTGGGGGAAGGCTCAGCTATATTCGTCTACATCCACAGGGCCAGTTAACACCCTCTTTGCTCGAGCACATGAGCAAGTGGTTAGCCACACACCCTGTCCCAGGACCTGTTCAATCGGTGCTGAATTTGGTGTACAAACGCTCATGTTTCCCTTTTATGAAAATTCAGGCTACAGTGGTACCTTGGGTTAAGTACTTAATTTGTTCCGGAGGTCCGTTCCTAACCTGAAACTGTTCTTAACCTGAAGCACCACTTTAGCTAATGGGGCCTCCTGCTGCCGCCGCGCCGCTGCTACACGATTTCTGTTCTCATCATGAAGCAAAGTTCTTAACCTGAAGCACTATTTCTGGGTTAGCGGAGTCTGCAACCTGAAGCGTATGTAACCTGAAGCGCATGTAACCTGAGGTACCACTGTATTTGCTTGGCAGCAATTCACAGGCCAACGGTTAAGAGTCCTTCTCCGTCTCCATCCAAGATGCCATATAGCTGCTGAGTTATGAACTTAATGTGCCGCCAGCCTTCAAGAGCATGTCTCTAAACATGCTCTGGATTTCAACCGGTGGCCTAATGCAAAGGGTTACGACTGTTGCTTTAGCGCAAGTGCTGCCCGGGTCACATTCAATCCTTCATACATCTCTCATATTGACAGAGACTGAAATTAACGAGACCTTTGTGGCCATTGATTTTATGCCATCGGTGACTGATAGGAACACATTGTGGACAGAGATGTCTGAGGCCGCCTTTCTGCCCATCCCGGCTATCGCTGGCCTCACGGCAGGATAAACAGTCTCTGTTAGGAAGACCATATACCGCATGCATCCTCAGTCCGCAGACAGACATCATTGGAGAGCACCAACATAACAAATCACCTATTGACTTAACTAAGGAATTGCTCTTTCTGATCTGTTTCCGAAAGGTGGGTTTATTTTCCTGCAAATAAAAGTCAATAAGTAGTGATCTTTTCCAAGTTTGCAGTATATTTGAACCATATGCCCAGATCTGTATTCTTAGCATATAGCTGCTAAAACAGCATATAGCTGAAAAACAGTGGTTTTTCCCCGTGTCTAATGGATAGCTCATGTTAGAAATGCAAATAAACGAAATAATAGCACAAAAGATTGTGCAATCCTGTACACCTATATAATTTAACTTAATGGGACTTATTATCTGAGACTGCATGCACACTTGAAAGCACATTCAAACACATTCAAACACACTCAAAGATTATGGGCAGTGCAGTTTACCCTTCAAAGAGTTAAAATTCCCAGAAACGCTTAACAGGTTCCTATGAAATTTTCCTGCCTTGGGAATTTCCTAGGAATTTTGTTATTGAAAATTCACATGATAGCAGAATTGCTACTCAGATACAAGGAAGGGGACTGTAGCCCCTCAGGAGTGCAAGCTGTTGCTGCTAAGCCACCTGTTTGGCTTTTATATTGTGTTCAGATTTGGATGTTGAGTTTCAATTCAAGCGTTGAAAACTTTCAATCAAGTTTCTTAAGGATAATCTTTGGTGGCCCCAGTCAGAGGCAGGGTGTGATGGCCTGGGAATCAGATTCAGAGGCTGAACCTGATGAAACCCAGCCTGCACAGGAGTCCCCGCCTCCAAGACTGGCTGAGCCGGGGCTGGGGCTTGAGCCTGAAGGGTCCTCACCTGTGCCGGATCCTCAGGAGCAGACACCAGCTGAATCCGCTCTGGCTCCGGAGGTGATTGAGGACCCATCGCCTGCAGGTTCTCCACTCTCAGCCCCATCAGGGGAAGCTGAGGTTGCCTCTGGGTCCAGTAACCCTCCAGCCTCTCCTGAGCTGCAGAGGCTCAGGGCAGAGAGGTGGAGGGAACTAAGTTCTTGCAGGAGGAGTGCTCGCCTCCAGGCCAGCAGAGGCGAGGCACCTGTGGACCCGGGCCGCCCTATGCCTCAGAGGAGATAAAAGCCAGCCAGCCCAGTCCCAGGTTGCGGGAGCAACATTGCTGGTAACCTGTTCCTGCTGGCACCCTGTCCTAGCTGCCTGCAGGGGCAGGGCAAGCATCCCAGGGGGGCAGGGCGAGCATCCCAGGGGGATGCTCTTTAAGAGCCACACAAAGCATTTCCCTTACTTCTCAGACCAAATACCTGCAAATACCTAAGTGTTTCACAATGCATTCCCTTCCTCTTCGCACATTTCAACTAGATCCCCTCTTCTTTACTATTTTGGAACTTTTGTTGAGATCTCCAGAAAGCATTTGACTGATCCAGTAACCAGTTTGTATCCTTGAAGACAGTCCCCGGAACATTAAGCTCTTTGTCTCCTTTCAGATAAGAAAGAATAATTGTGCAGCTAAAGACTTGCTCAGATCAATGAAGATACAAGTAAAAATCTTACCTAATGAATCTAAACACGTTTTCCCATTTTGCAGAGATATTTAATAATTTTGCAGCTTAGTTTTTAATGTTATGAATGCGCTATGGTGAGGTCTGTTGACTAGATCAATAAATGGAATGGTTGGTTGATTCCTCGTTGCTTTCCCTTCAGAGAGTCCTGAATTCACTGGGCTATGTGTGCCAATGCATGTATTTATATAATTTCTATAGCTCTATTCAAGCCAAGCCCTTCCAGGGCATTTTTCATAGCACATTTATATGATAATCTATTAAAAGTAGTAAAAACAGACAGAGTGATGGAAGAAATTCTTCATCTCAAAACTCAGTTGGTTAGAGCGTGGTGCTGATAACGCCAAGGTTGCAGGTTTGGTTCCCATATGGGACAGATTCATATTTCTGCATTGGAGGGGGTTGGACTAGATGATCCTCAGGGACCCTTCCGACTCTACAATTCCATGATTCTAAGAAGATACAGATAAAGCACATGGGAAGATCTGGGCCATTAAAAGTGTCTTCACAGTGCTGGGGAAAAAATCAGGCTTGGCACTAAGTTTAGCCTCCCTGGGAAGACGGATGTCAAGGGGCCACCACAAAGAAGATCACCACTCACTTTGGACATTAAGGGGATCTTATGAAGCGGATCTTTACATCGTTTTGGATGATTTGTGGTATTTTATGTATTATGATCTGCTGGGTAGATCGACGTGTATCTCAGCTTTTCTGTGTGTTTTTTTCTCTGCTCCAGATACACATCGATCTACTCACACGTAGTTGTTATGTCTGAGAAACACAGAAAATAACAGGATATATTTATACAAATTCTTCAAACTTACGCGACCCCTTAAAAATTGGCTGATGAAGGTGAATACATTGAAACAGGGCCCTGTCTTTGTTACAATTGACTACTGATTTGCAAGTATGGACCACTCCCACTACTGAAATTTTTATTGGCCAGAGTTCTTGGTGTGCTCTTTTCTTGGTATATTTAATAACAATTACCCAGACAAGGGCACCAGGAAAACCCAACGTGATTCTGGCTTTCCCAAAGCATCTGCAGACGTGGCCAGACATGGCAGGCTGCTGGTAAAAACTCCAGAGACAGCCCGTTTCTGCCTAATATTGTGATTTGTTTGACTGCATAAAGAACACAAGGTGTTTCTCTCTGGGCCTTTTGCTCAGGTGGCCCCAACAGCAGGTGAGCTGTGTGACGGCCTCCATTGCTGGAGATTGGAAGAGGACATGGAGAAGGCTGAGGAGATCTCTGGGCTGGCATCAGGTGTCAAGGATTTCCAGGGAATGACCTTGGAGTTCCTGCCTCCTGGAAACCATGGCAACAGCACTGGCGCCTGCAAAATAATTTCTGGTTTCAGGGTTAGCTATTAGACATCTGAGACATTTTCTCCCTGCTCTGCAGTAGACTGCCTCTGTGCATCCCGTGTTGGTCTGTCTTCTGAATAACAATGGCACAGAAGAAGAGGAACAGTAGACCCCAAATTCCTTCAAAAAAATATTTATACATTTCCCAGAGAGAATACAATACAATTAATCTAACAGTTCACAAATTAATCCCTCGATGGTCGACTTCCCTTCCCCCTGTGCTTTCCTCAAGTTATCAATTGCTGCTGCATGTTATAATTATTCTAATCCTTCTCCCATCCATTTTGTTCTCAAAATAGTAGACCCCAAATTCAGCTTTTTTGGGTTTTCCTTTTTGACGGGAGACGGTTCACACAGGTGAATTCTTCCTTAGCTAAAGACTGTTTATCATTTTAATTAGGATTCCATTACCACCTGGAAGCAACCTTTCCCTGGCCTTAGAAGCGGCTGTTGGGGGCCAGACAGTGAGGGACGGACAGCAAGGGAACAGCCTTGACCGGATTAAAATGTCATTTTGTGTTCTGTTTCCTTCAGATAAGCGGTCTTTTTAAATTGTGTACAGTCATATTTCTAACCTTGAATCGCATCTATTATTGCCCAGCCTGAGAGCTCAGGGTGGGTCAAGCTCTGCACTTAATAAGATTAATCCACATGTGTTGCTCTCAGGTGGGAGGAAATAAGAGCGTCCCACGTGGCTAAGGAGACAGGCGCCCAGGAGCGGAACAAAGAGAGGGGCTTCAGGTGGCTCAGTTGGGGAGAGTGGGGTGCTATGAACGCCAAGGTTTCAGGTTCGAATCCCCATCTGGGACAGCTGCCTATTCCTGCATTGCAGAGGCTTAGACTAGATGATCAACAATGCTATGATTCACTCCCTGCCCCCACCCCCGGCCTTGGACGCCATCTTACAGTAAGTAATCCATCAAGCTGACCAACACCAAGGGGAAAGGGAGGGGGACATGTTACATGTTCTCAAGACCCTTTTGCAAACATGGTGTGGTCCCTCTCACTCCCTACATGTGCATCTATCAGAAGGGTGAAATTGTTGACATAAAGGGCATGGGCACCATTCAGAAAGGCCTGCCCCACAAATAGAAGGGGAAGAAATGGAGGCAGTGAGAGATTTTACTTTCTTGGGCTCCATGATCACTGCAGCCACAAAATTAAAAGACGCCTGCTTCTTGGGAGAAAAGCAATGACAAACCTAGACAGCATCTTAAAAAGCAGAGACATCTCCTTGCCAACAAAGGTCCGTATAGTTAAAGCTATGGTTTTCCTAGTAGTGATGTATGGAAATGAGAGCTGGACCATAAAGGCTGATCGCCGAAGAATTGATGCTTTTGAATTATGGTGCTGGAGGAGACTCTTGAGAGTCCCATGGACTGCAAGAAGATCAAACGTATCCATTCTGAAGGAAATCAGCCCTGAGTGCTCACTGGAAGGACAGATCCTGAAGCTGAGACTCCAATACTTTGGCCACCTCATGAGAAGAGAAGACTCCCTGGAAAAGACCCTGATGTTGGGAAAGATGGAGGGCACAAGGAGAAGGGGACGACAGAGGATGAGATGGTTGGACAGTGTTCTCAAAGCTACCAGCATGGGTTTGACCAAACTGCAGGAGGCAGTGGAAGACAGGAGAGCCTGGCGTGCTCTGGTCCATGGGGTCACAAAGAGTAGGACACAACTAAACGACTAAACAACAACAACAACAACATGTGCCACAAATGTTACCATGGCAAGCAGGGAAGGGTATACAGCAGCCTTTCTCAACCTTGGGTCCCCAGATGTTTTCGGCCTACAACTCCCATGATCCCTAGCTAACAGGACCAGTGGTCAGGGATGATGAGAGTTGTAGTCCAACAACATCTGGGGACCCAAGTTGAGAAACACTGGTATACAGCATTACCCAGCATGCTGTGGGAAGTATTGTGAACAAGAAAGTTACTGTATAAGGGCAAGATTCTGGCCAAGAGAGTTCATGTGCGAATTGAGCGTATTAAGCACTCAAAGAGCAGAGGCAGCGTGTGAAAGAAAATGAAAGAAAGAAAAAAAGAAGGAAGGGAAAGGGCAATTTGGTTTGAACTAAAACGCCAGCCTGCTCCTCCAAGAGAAGCCCACTTTGTGAGAAAGAATGGCGAGGAGCCATATGAGTTTATGGCCACTCTGGGCAGCTCCAAACAGAATACAGTGGTGCCTCAGGTTACAAACAGCCTAGTTAACTAACTTTTTGGATTATGAACACTTCAAACCCAGAAATGAGTGTTCCGAGTTGCGTGGTTTTGTTTTGTTTTTTGTATACAAACGTACTCCATTTGGGGGTGTACTTCCGTTTTGAGTGCCACACTTCTGTTTTCCGGCAGCAGAGAAGGGGGCCGTCTCGGCATTTCCCGCAGCTGCAAGGGAGGGAAGCTGTGCACCCGCCAGTCATCTCCCCCCTCATGCCACTGCGGGAGGCGTATGCTCTAGGGAGCATTTCCCGCAGCAGTGTGGGGGGCAGGATCTGTGTGGATCCCAGTTCACCTATTGATTGATTGATTGATTGATTGGTTAGTTGTGTGACTGCGGAAATGGATAAAAGCCCCCCATCCAAACAATGACTATCATCTGTGCAGGTAAGAATTTTTTTTAATTTTAATTTTTATCAATTTTAAAATTTTTATTAATTTTTATTTATTTTATAGTGCAGTAAATTGATTATTGCTTTTGTTTTATGGATCAATGGTCTTGTTAGATAGCAAAATTCATGTTAAATTGCTGATTTAGGGGTTGTTTTTAAAAGTCTGGAACGGATTAATCCGTTTTGCATTACTTTCTATGGGAAAGTGCGCCTTGGTTTAAGAACGCTTTGTTTAAGAATGGATTACGTATGGCACTTTTGTTTCTGCTATTTATTTTGGGTTTTTGTTTTTGAGGCTTTTTCAATTAATTTGTTTTTGTGACTGTGCGGAACCCAGTTCAGCTACTGATTGATTGTGTGACTGTGGAAATGGATAAAAGCCCCCCATCCAAACAATGACTGTCATCAGTGTAGGTAAGGGGAAAAAATGAAGTTTTACTTTTATCATCTACAATACTGCCTTCTTTATCTTATAGTACAGTACATTGATTATTGATTTCATTTTATGGATCAATGGTCTTGTTAAATAGTAAAATTCATGTTAAATTGCTGATTTAGGGGTTGTTTTTAAAAGTCTGGAATGGATTAATCCATTTTTTCATTACTTTCTATAGGAAAGTGAGCCTTGGTTTAAGAATGTTTTGTTTAAGAACGGACTTCCAGAACGGATAAAGTTCATAAACCAAGGTACCACTGTATTAAAAACATGATAAAACATCAAACATTAAAAACTTCCCTAAACAGGGTGATGGTGCACTGACGCTTGGCATATGGGACAGACATTGGGGAATATTTGTAAATGTCATGATAAACTCTACTCTTCTTGATATAGTTGGATTTGGAACTAATTAAATGAGAATGCATGTCTTCAAAATTAGTGCTTGAATATTTCATATGGCTGTGCTAATATTGCATTTTAAAAAAATCAGTTTTACCTCGGGTATCTTTACTGTAGTGAATATTATATTTCCTCCACTTTCTTCTCCCCCTCCCAAAGTTTTTTATTAAAGTTTTCACAATACAATAAAATAGCATCTAGAACAAATAGAATCCAAAAGGCGGGAAAGAGAGGAAAGAGAAAAGGAGAGCAAATAACCCACTGAAGTCAATGGGATTTATAGAAACACGGACAGGATTTGTAAACACAAAATAACATAAAATGGTGTTTAAAAGCTAGCTTGGATTTTCATTAGAATGATATGCAAATTATACAAATTGTATTGCTCTGGGACAAGGAACATGTTTCAACTGTGGCTAACCCTTCTGATGGCCACATTACAATGATGGAAGGGGTGAGGCGGGGGGTGGGGGAAGCAAAATAAAACAAAATGAGAAATAATAAATAAAATCCCAGTAGCATAAATCCAAACAAAACAAATATTTCATGGTAGGACCAGGGCTTTCCCCACCTTACACACAACAGATCTTCCTCATTTATTTTGCAAACAAACATGATAAAATATTAAGGACGCTTGCCCATTGAAAGTACGTTCCTTTCTTTCAAATGCCTGGAGGCAGCATGCAAAGCCTCCATTGGGGGACGAGTGAAGGGTGCAAGGCAGAGAAATCCATAAAATGTGACAGGGACCAAATATATTGCTATAATTCTTTGTTCAGAATTACATCAATTTCTCTTCTGACAATGGTCATGCTGTTTTGGAGACCACAGAGGACCAGTCACCAAGAGGAGCTCTCAGAGGACTGCAGACAATTTACTTTTTGTTACAATTGCCCCTTATAGCAAACAAATAATTAGCTGAAACAAAAACTGTGCTCACGGCAACGTAAAATGTCTGCGTATAATGCACTCTGCTGTCCCTTTTAAGGTGGCAAACTGCATAGCCAGCGAAGGAGCCTCAAAGCTTTCGATTCCCTTGGGAGGAAATTAAGTCGCGCAGGAAACACAAAGCAGAGAAGCAGCTACAGGAATCCAAAAGCATTGCTAGTTATATGGTGGAACTGAGAGATGGATTGTTCCCTACATACTTTGCAACATTGTCTTTGTCCATTCATTGTGCGCATCTTCAGCTCAATCACAGCAGCGTCTGCTATGGTACTTTAAACCAAGTGAGCAAAATAATTCACTTCAAGATCTCAAATCCAGAGTCGTGGCCCATCTTACTGCCAGGCCAGGTATAGCATAATGCAATGTAACAGGATAATAATATCAGCAGGTCGAACCATTCTCTAACCCTGACTTTAAAATTATTAAAACCAATCACTTGCTGCCAAATAGAAATCAATAAGCATTAAAAAATAATAATGGTAAAACAAGCCTTTGCTTTAACTGGTGGAATAAATATGTTCATCGTGGAAGAGGAACTAGTTTCTAACTGTCTAAGATTCTGTAGGGGAGAAACTTGGCAGGCTTCCAGGGAGGGCATTTTGAAATGTGCGGGCCACTACCTCAACAGCCCTGCTCCAGGTCACAGTAGAGGGATAGCAGAGGGATCCGAATAATAGAGGGCAAAGCAATGGGAGAGTGCCCTGGCAGGGACAGAGAAGGACAGAGAAGGTTTTGTTATTCATTTAATAGTGAAAAAGCAATTAATAAGCTTAAATCAGTCATTGGTAAAAACTGGTATTTAAAAAACAAAACAAAGTAGCAAAGGTCTGACATTCTCCAAACGGAAAAAGCAGCTGAATTTCAATTCTTCATTGCTGTGAAACAAAACAAGCTAAATTGCTGTTTCACTTCACTGTGCTGCTCTTATGGTTAATTGATGTAATTAGAAGATACTGTTAATACCATAGGCAGTTATTGCAAAATAACAGTCCCATGATGCCTGTGGTGGAGAAAGCAAGCTGTTTGTTTTCAGGCCAGCAGCAATGCTCTGCAGCCACAGAGTTTTCAGAGAGTGGCTTTGCTATGTTCTATTTAAAAACGATTTCTGGAAGGTGATAATCCCTGTTCTGATACAAGAAAGGGCAATTGGTTCACTTTGAGCAATAGAAGAAGCCGTCCTAAGGCAGTCTCTGGCTTCCCTCCCCACACGAGAGGCCAACGTCCCTGTCCTTCTTGTTGCCTCTTTTGGTACAGGCTTCAGCTAACAGCTCGGCAGTATCTCTCTCACAAATATGCATTCCATAGAGACATAAACAGAGACATAAAATGCAAGTAGATTCAAAGGTGTGTTGCAAACGCCACTGGCTTTCTGCCAGCAGGTATGGTGGGTATTTCAGTGCCAGCGCTCAAATAGTGTAGGCATTTAAAGAGAGACTTAGGAAGAGGTTTGAATTTGAGAGCAGGGATAGGAAACCTGTGGCTCTCTGAACGTTACTGGACTCCAGTTCACATCAGCTCCAGTCAGTGGATGAAAGCTGCAGCCCAGCAACATCTGAATTGCAAAAGGTTCCTTATCCCTGTTCTAAAGAGACATGGGAGAAATCCCCCGAGAGTTTAAATGGCATGTATATGTGGTTAAAGGGACGTGGGTGGCGCTGTGGGTTAAACCACAGAGCCTAGGGCTTGCTGATCAGAAGGTCAGCGGTTTGAATCCTCACGACGGGGTGAGCTCCCATTGCTCAGTCCCTGCTCCTGCCAACCTAGCAATTCAAAAGCACATCAAAGTACAAGTAGATAAATAGGTACCGCTCCAGTGGGAAGGTAAATGGCGTTTCCGTGCGCTGCTCTGGCTTGCCAGACGCGGCTTAGTCATGCTGGCCACATGACCCGGAAGCTGTACGCCGGCTCCCTTGGTTAATAAAGCGAGATGAGCGCCTCAACCCCAGAGTCGGTCACGACTGGACCTAATGGACAGGGGTCCCTTTATATGTGGTTAGGTCTCAGATCTCACAAGCATGCATTTCTTGCTGGGAATACAAAGTCCATACCCTCCAACATTTCTCCAAGGAAAATAGGGTGTCCTAGTTAATAATAATAATAATAATAATAATAATAATAATAATAATAATATCCTACCCATCTAATTGGGTTGCCCAAGTACTCTGGGTGGCTTCCAACATATATAAAAACCTATTAAACCATTAAAAATTAAAAATTAAAAACTTCTCTGTACAGGGCTGCCTTCAATATGTCTTCTGAAGGTTGTATAGTTACTTATCTCCTTGGCTTGGGGGTCGCATAACGCCATACCCTCCAACATTTCTCTGATAAAAATAGGGACGTCCTAAGGAGAAGCGAGACATTCCAGGATCAAATCACAAACCAGGACGGCTTCTGTAAATCTGGGACTGTCCCTGGAAAATAGGGACACTTGGAGGGTCTGTAGAGTCTAATTGCAAGGACATTTATAATAACAATAATAATGGATGCAAGTGATAGACTATATGGAAATGGCAGAAATGACCGGCAGAATTCGAGACCTGGGAGAAGAGTTGATGGAAGAGGACTGGAAAAAGTTCAAGGATTATCTACAGAAATATAGTAAATTGTTTGAATGTTAAAATGATGTGGGATGTAAAGGTAACACGGCATTTGGGAAATGTTTAAAAGAGGTATGAAAAAAAAGGATCTAAAAAAGAGGGGAAATTAGAGATATAACAAGTGGGAGTATACAATTATAAATGAGATGTGAAAGAGGGTTAGAATTTGCTGAATTTGACGGAATAAAGAGGAACACAAAAAAGGGAGATGTGAGGAGGTCAGGAAAGAGGGATATAGAACCTTGAAATTTAAAAGTGGATTCTTTTTCTTTTTCTTGTTTTTTATTAAGTGTGTATTTTTTTTTGTGTTGATATGTTTTTGTTTGATTTTTATGTGTTGTAAAATCCTAATAAACATTTATTTAAAATATATATATAATAATAATAATAATAATCCTTCCCAAAAGCACTTGTGAAGGGGTTATTTGCTGCTCTCCCTTTTTGCTCCTAGCACTTCTGATGTGGTCCTGCTCTCCAGCCTCCCTCCTTGCCTGCCCGCCCCAGTCATTTTCCATAGCCTCCAGATTTTTGTTTCATTTCATTATCGGTCTCTTCATTTCATTTCTTGTAGGTCTGCTGTTGACCTCGGGGTCAGGCTCAGCTGAGCTCCAGAGCGGCAAAGGATTTCCCGAAGTCTGTGGGCTCACCTGCCCTCTTGAACTGCGGCCTCGTTGCCCACGAACATTTTGTGTTGAGTCAGGAGGACAGAGAAAAGGACTGTGTTGCCTAAGGAGGGGAGGGGAGGTTGGGAAAGAAGCCGAAACATCAAGAAGGAACAGACATGAGAAGGGAACCAAGAGAAGGGCAAAGGGTCAGAATGGAACAGAATTATTGCACTGCATCCGATATACCAGTCACGCTATCAGATGGTGGACCCATATGTAGCCAAAACTCTACCATCCATATTAAAAGGTAAAGGTAAAGGGACCCCTGAACGTTAGGTCCAGTTGCGGACGCCTCTGGGGTTGCGGCGCTCATCTCGCTTTATTGGCCGAGGGAGCCGGCGTACAGCTTCCGGGTCATGTGGCCAGCATGACTAAGCTGCTTCTGGTGAACCAGAGCAGTGCACAGAAACGCCGTTTACCTTCCCGCCAGAGCGGTACCTATTTATCTACTTGCACTTTGATGTGCTTTCGAACTGCTAGGTTGGCAGGAGCAGGGACCGAGCAATGGGAGCTCACCCCGTTGCGGGGATTCGAACCACCGACCTTCTGATCGGCAAGTCCTAGGCTCTGTGGTTTAACCCACAGCGCCACCCGCGTCCCTTTTTACCATCCATATTAGAGCCTTGCAAGAGTGCAGAAAACATTTGGGACAAAATTAAAGGGAGGGGGGAGACCGGCATGATTAATAGCCAAGGCATCCTGATACTGAGAGGGGACGTTAACCTTTCCTCCAATCAAAAGCTGTTATTAGCCCCACAGAAGAAAACATACTGGTTCCTGCGTCGTGGATCTCTGGCATCGTTTCTGTTTTGGCCTTTAGGATGTGATCATCAGTGAACGTCAACAGGAGATATTAATAAGAAAAGTTGTAATCCTAAACCTACTTACAAGAGTGGGTGTCCTGCTATGGCCAAGGGACAAAGTTTGCATAGGAACAGACAGAGAATGAAATTAGAACAGGTGCTTTAGCCTGTAGAAATATTGAATAAATGAAAATTGATATCGTACATAAAAACAGAAATGGGCTTCTCAATTAAACCCAGCACCAACTGAGTGAAGCATTTGACGCCTGCATATATTTTATGAATCAGAGTTCCCTGGGCTGCAAATATATTGTACGCTGCATCACATCCCACTCTGGGGAAACAAGTTTTTCTTTCTTTTATTCTGCTGGGATAATATACCTTACTTGAGAGAAAGAAGCTGTCAGGGATTGCAGCGAAAGATGTCATTTAGTCAGGTTTTATTGAGATCGCTTTGTGGTTTTATTACCATCAAATGGTATATGAACATTGTGAAATAAATAAAATAGAATTAGACACCCAAACAGAATTATCAAGAGAGAACTCTTGAACCCTTTATCTCTTTGAATTAAAGCTACACTCCTTTGGGATATTGAGAAATACATCAACAAAGATTCCTAAGAGGAATTATCCATCATGAAAACAGATTGCTATTCTAACTTCCTCTTTCTCTTCAGTTATTTCGTGTCCGTTCATTCACGGCCTGCTGGTTTCCAGTTTAACAAAAACCTCCTTCTTCTCCAGATCTGTGTTCCTATTGCCACCCACCCCAATCTCTGCTAAGGGGGCCAGGAGACCCCCAAGGGGTCTTGACACGCAACCAGGGTCTGTTTTCCTTTGGCAGTCTTTCAAATGGGGTTCATTTACACATCTTTACACCAGAAGTCTTCAGTGGAGAGAGATTTCACAGCACCTGCATCTCAGGAGGAGCCCCTCCCCCCCCAGGTTCCTGGCCATCTCTGTGCCTCCTCCCCCCCCCCCCCCGGACCATAGCTGTCAACTTACAGATTTGAAAATAAGGGACCAGCAGCCTTGAAAATAAGGGACCAGCAGCCAAAATAAGGGATTTTAGTAAACCAGTTAAAAGGGACTAGATAATTTTGGAGAGCAGCGCCGGTTTTTTGTCCTTCGTTTCCAGAGGTTGCTGCTCAAGACACCAGCTGATGAAACACTGCAATTTAATAACTACAAGCAGCAACCACTTTTCGCGCAAAACGAAGTCCAAGCCAGGAAGATGCCGCTGCAGTTCTGCATCTTTTCTCTCGTGCTCCATCTGCAGCTCTCAGTTCCATCAGACATGGTGGGAGGAGGGGGGTGGGGAATAGCGCCCGAAGTAAACCCGCAGATCAGACAATCTATGATAGTCTACCACTACAAATCTATGGGAGAAGCGCTTGCGGTCCTTCCCTTGTAGCCCTTGAAACACCTGCCTGCGCCTCCGCCTCCTCCTCTTCCTCCTCTCTCTGAACTGCTTTCTCTATGGTTGCCCTCGCTCTCCTCTCAAGGCTCCTCATCAATTCATAGACCATGCCAGGCTGCCCATCTCATTCGGGTCCTTCGGCGGCACAGCCGCAGTACGGCCTAGCGGGAGCAGGAGCGGCAGTGACGGGCAGAGGGGAGGCCCCAGGCAGAGATGCTCAGTTCGGCGGCTGCGAGGAGGATGGTGGCGGAAGGGCCCGAGGCTCCCACAAGTCCCAGCAGGGAGGGGTTCCCGGGGGCCGGGGCTGGTGAGAAGAGGCCGGAGGGGGCCGGGCCGGGCAGCCAAGCAACACAGTTGGAGCCTCCCTCCTCCCTGGCCGGCAGGGAGGGAGGGAGAGGAGCTGCTTCCTTTGAAACCCGGGATTTTAAGGGACATCATCAATAAAGGACAGCAGCAGGACACGGCGCTGGGATAAGGGACTGTCCCTCCAAATAAGGGACGCTTGACAGCTATGCCCTTGACAAAATAGTTCCTGCCTTCACAGCATCTCATCCATCCCCCCCCTTCCTCTCCAACCTCCAAATTTCAAGAGGACACATTTTTCCTGTGTGACATCATGCCCCCGCTGTTACCTTGGCAACCTTCTGCCTGGTTATTATTATTATTACTTATTGAATTTATATACCGTCCTATACTTGGGGGGGTCAAATGGCTCCCACTGATGGGTTTAGGACTTGCTTCCAGCACCTTCATTCTTAACCATTTCTATCCCCACCTGGAAAAGAAGCTTCAACTGTACTTTTCACTGGTCTGGCATATTCCCTTCAGTACTCCAAAATATCACCTAAATCTGACCATTTATTAATTTCTAACCTTCACTGACTCTAGCAGTTCTGGGTGCCCTCACACCCCCAAACTCTGTTACCCCAGATCTGTAACATTATGGAGACCACATTCAGCCAGATCTGACGTGGTGACAAAGAGAGCTTTCCACCCATATCTCATGACCATGTGTCAGGATTGTGGCAGGGGAAGGCGGAGAGTTAAGCCATCCCTGCCCTTGCATGGTGGTCCCTTCTTCTTTGGTGATTACTCATAGCCCAGTAAGATTGCCAGATGTTTAATTGAGACTCAGTCACATTTGGGGTCAAGAGGGACCGAAAAGAGAATCTTATATGATTTTCTTTTCTTCTTCTTCTTTGGCGATCCCTCATAGCCGAGTAAGATTGTCTTCCATAAACACTGTTTTAACAGTGAGTCCGTAAGTGACTGTGGAGGCCAATTCTGGATGCACACGTCCTTCCACAATGGGGACATTGGTTTCCGGGTGGGAGTTGATCACGGTGTGGATTTGCCAAGCGTGCCTTCCTCTTTGCCTGTTTCTCCCTTGCGTCCTGAGTTCAGGTATCTTCAAAGCCCATGACACCTTTGGTAAAGGCTGTTCTCCAACTGGAGCGCTCGCAGGCCAGTGTTTCCCAATTGTCTGTGTTTATACTACTTTTTTTTAGATTTGCCTTCAGACAGTCTTTAAACCTCTTTTGTGGAGCACCAGCATTACGCTGTCCTTTTTTAAGTTTGGAATAGAGTAGTTGCTTTGGAAGACGATAATCAGGCATCTGCACAACATGACCAGTCCAGTGAAGTTGATATTGAAGAATCATTGCTTCAACACTGGTGATCTTTGCCTCTTCCGGTACACTGGCATTGGTTCGCCTGTCTTCCAACATGGTGGTGACACCGCTTCACAGCATCGGGGGAAAGGCATAGGGCAGCGGTTCTCAACCTATGGGTCCCCAGATGTTGTTGGACTACAACTCCCATCACCCCTAGCTAGCAAGGCCAGAGCTTGGGGATGATGGGAGTTGTAGTCCAACAACCCCTGGGGACCCACAGGTTGAGAACCGCTGGCATAGGGCATGGGTAGGCAAACTAAGGCCCGGGGGCTGGATGTGGCCCAATCGCCTTCTCAATCCGGCCTGCGGACGGTCCGGGAATCAGTGTGTTTTTACATCAGTAGAATGTGTCCTTTTATTTAAAATGCCTCTCTGGGTTATTTGTGGGGCCTGCCTGGTGTTTTTACATGTGTAGAATGTGTCCTTTTATTTAAAATGAATCTCTGGGTTATTTGTGGGGCATAGGAATTCGTTCATCCCCCCCCAATATAGTCCAGCCCCCCACAAGATTTGAGGGACAGTGGACCGGCCCCATGCTGAAAAAGTTTGCTGACCCCTGGCATAGGGAGATATACAATGAAATTCCTCCATCCGCGTAAGGACTTCTGGCTGAGCAACGGACCATCTCCCTCTCCTCTCCCCTCACAGGCCCTCCATTTGTTCTGGGGGGTCCCCTGGAGCAGATGGGGTGAGGAAGTGGGGATCCCAGGGAGAAGGAAGGGGAGGGAAATTCCATTATGCAGCCCGAAGTACTTTTGTTGGATACCTCTCAGCCATGCGACGGCTCCCACGGATTTTAATGGTGCCAGATTGTGTACGGTGTGCTATCAGGACAGAATGACTAATAAGACCGACTGTGAAATGCACGCCTGATGCCTGCAGGGGGTGGCCCACATTGTACACACTTGGCACTTTTCGTTTTTTAAGTGAAGATTTCAAACGCCTGCACAAAGTTCCCTGCCTGCAGCAGGGAAAGCTGGATTTTGCAGTCTGTTTAGATTATGAAAATTAAGCCAGTTTGCACACATTTCTTATGTTTATAATGTAATTGGAGTCTGCGAATAATTGGGAGGAGCGCGACACTCTGCGCCTTGTTTTCTATTGACCAGTGAAAAAGCTCATTCTCTCCCATCCCAGATTCTGTGTTTGAGATTATTTTCTATCTTTACGGCCATAAGAATTGTAACTTGGCTCATTCATTCAGATGGTGAAAAAGATAAAAAAAATAATACTGAACAGAGAGAAAAGGAAGGAAATTGTTTAACAGCGCCAGCCTATGCACAAAGTGGGTCTCGTTTTGTTGAATGAAGTCCAGGTTTGTGTGCATATGACTGCAAGCTAAAGGGAAGGAAACAGATCTTTTTCCAGTAGCAACTCCCAGGATCCTAACACAGGAGAGACCAGAAAGGGTTCTGACTCCACCTAATGGAAAGATGATGACAAAAGCTGTCAAGGAAAGTTAGTCGATTCTCTTTAATAGAAGGCTTATCAGCCATCTCTCAGATGCCACTGGTGCATTGCAATGCAGATTAAGTGAGCAAGGAGCTGGTTTGCAGCGGCCTTTTCTGTTTTCTTTGTGCGGATCTTTGCTGCACAATATTGGAAGGTCACAGGAAACTCCCTTGCGCTTCCATGGCTTAGGGTGAAGTTAGGAACAGGTTAGTATTGGGTACCTTGGTTCTCAAACTTAATCCGTTCGGGAAGTACGTTCCAAAACCAAAGCATTCCAAAACCAAGGTGCACTTTCCCATAGAAAGGAATGCAAAACGGATTAATCAGTTCCAGACTTTCAAAAACAACCCCTTAAACAGCAGTTTTACATGAATTCTACTATCTAACAAGACCACTGATCCATAAAATGAAAGCAATAAACAATGTACTGCACTATAAAATAAATAACACAGTATTGTAGATGATTTTTTTTCAAAAAAATCTTCCCTGCACTGATGATAGGGGGATGAGGGGCTTTTAACCATTTCCGCAGTCACACAATCAATCAGTAGCTGAACTGGGTTCCACACGGTCACAAAAACAAATAAACTGAAAAAGCCTCAAAAACAAAAATGCAAAATAAATAGCAAAAACAAAAGAGCAAAACTTAATCCGTTCCAGAAGTCTGTTTGACTTCTGAAATGTTCTAAAACCAAGATGTAGCTTCTGATTGGTGCAGGCACCCTGGAAACAATCGCCGACAGTCGCATCAGACGTCCTGCTTCTGGAAAACGGAACCCTTACTTCCAGGTTTTCGGTGTTTGGGAACCAAGGCGTTTGGGAACCAAGGTACCACTGTATTGATCTCCCTTGTCTTCTCTGCTCCTTTGGTGCTTAGATTAAAGCAAATTTAAAAATAAAAAGCTCTCCAGGATTCTTTTTGATGTATGTTTAAAATGTAAACTGGCAAACCAGGGAAGCAGGGAACCAGGCAAGGCCTCATCGGTGGTGGCACCCTCCCAGTGGAACGCCCTACCGTCAGATGTCAAGGAAATAAACCTTTTAGAAGGTATCTGAAGGCAACCCTATATCGGCAAGTTTTTAACGTTTGATGTTTTACTGTGCTTAATGATATTTGTGGGAAGTCA
Source organism: Podarcis filfolensis (assembly GCF_964270895.1). Taxonomy (NCBI): domain Eukaryota; kingdom Metazoa; phylum Chordata; class Lepidosauria; order Squamata; family Lacertidae; genus Podarcis; species Podarcis filfolensis. The sequence goes on from NC_139621.1 coordinate 12,883,488, forward strand.
CCCAGAGTGGTTGGGGCAACTCAGTCAGATAGGGGGCGTACAAATAATAAATTATTATTATTATTATTATTATTATTATTATTATTATTATTAATTACATGTTGCGGGAATGACACTTTGGGTTGACCAGACAGTAAGAGGATAGGGAATTGGTTTCTTGGAATTCAATGTAGAACGCAGGGAAAAGCAAAGCCAGCCAGAACGACAGACAAAATGGAGATTTCCTATTTCCCTCTGAGAAGGAGCATGTAGGGCATGTTCCAGGGCAAGGAGGATGCGCTTCAAAATCAGAAACCAAGACTGGGGAGGGAGCCAAGTGCCATCTCTATCATCCTTGGCAATGCAGGACTTGGGATTATCCCATAGCAGGAAACACGCACCCAGGAACCGTGGCTGCAGAAGTAAAAGAGAGAAAATGCTAAGGCTTTCGGTGGGCCAGGAACCATGAATGGTGGCCAGGTGGAGATGGCAAGAGGATCATCAGTTCACAATTCCCAGAAGTGATTTCCATTTTAGGAGGCCAGCCATTAGAAGTCTCTTTCCTTTCACTTTTCACCTCTCACATTACCTTAAAGAAACTTGTGTATTATCTTGTCTTTTGTTCTGCGAACTGCGCTGGGTTCTTTTGAGGAAGGGCGGAATATAAATTTAATGAAGGGTAATAATAAAAAGGGAAGAAAGGAGAGACTAACAGGAGGTTTAGCATTCAAGCAGATTTCAATTAAACCACACGCACACATATATAAATAGCTGCGGTGCCATACATCGATGCAACACAGTTCATGACACAGAGACCTCTGTTTCAGCTGCTTGTCACATTTTAGTAGAAGCAAATGCGTGGGTGGTAGGAAGGCTAATGTGTTTACGTATTATTTTTTAAAAAGGATTGTTCATCTGATCCAAGTGCAGCCCTGTGTCTTTCTCAAGAACGGAAACATCAAGCAAATCTCCCAACAGTATTTGCTTATCTCCCTTATCGTCCAGGCCAAGTTGCTTGGTTTCAAGTGTCGTTTTAGGTGCCGCTTCGCACCGCCGAGGCGTCTATGCGAATCCTCCCCTGTGATTTACCAAAGCAGAATTTTCAAACAGTATTTCATAGCCTTTGAAAGAATCTTAATGCTTTGCGTGTGCCCTGTGGAGACCCTGCACGAGAAAGGGGTGTGCGCTCTTGAAGGCCGAAGAGGCTCCCACCTTGCGGAAGCCAAGCAGGTCTGGGCTGGATCGGGGCCGGAATGGGTGACCGCCGAGGAACCACATGTATGAAATTTTAAGGAAATAACCAAATAAAACAGCTGCACAGTCATAGCAAAGTTTCTGTGAAGCTGGCGCGGAAGCCAACGGGAAGTTGTTAGATTATGTTCTGTTAGAGCTTATTTTGGGTTATGCGCCTCATCTTCACGCCACCCCCATTTCTGCTGGAAATGAACATTTGCAAATGTAATTCCTTAATTCCTATGCATCCCCTTTTTTATAGAGAAATATGCCAATTGGACCCGTGCACATTTTGTTCTTGCGTAGACAGCATCTTAAAAAGCAGAGACATCACCTTGCCAACAAAGGTCCGTATAGTTAAAGCCATGGTTTTCCCAGTAGTGATGTATGGAAGTGAGAGCTGGACCATAAAGAAGGCTGATCGCTGAAGAATTGATGCTTTTGAATTATGGTGCTGGAGGAGACTCTTGAGAGTCCCATGGACTGCAAGAAGATCAAACCTCTCCATTCTTAAGGAAATCAGCCCTGAGTGCTCACTGGAAGGACAGGTCCTGAAGCTGAGGCTCCAATACTTTGGCCACCTCATGAGAAGAGGAGACTCCTTGGAAGACCCTGATGTTGGGAAAGATGGAGGGCACAAGGAGAAGGGGACGACAGAGGACGAGATGGTTGGACAGTGTTCTCGAAGGTGCCAGCATGAGTTTGATTTAAACTGCAGGAGGCAGTGGAAGACAGGAGTGCCTGGCGTGCTCTGGTCCATGGGGTCACGAAGAGTCAGACACGACTAAACGACTAAACAACAACAAAATACACTATCTCATCGGCACACATTCCTGCCTCATGTGCGCATCTGAGCATGGAAATCATTAGAGAAAAATGTGCGCAAGGCTTGGGTTGGCATCGGTAAGATCCTGGCTCAACCTTTCCCAACCTTGTGTCCTTCAGATGTTGACGACAGCTTCCCTCTGGCGGTTCCCTCATTGCGAGAAGTGAGGTTACAGGGAACCAGACAGAGGGCCTTCTCGGTAGTGGCGCCCTACCTGTGGAACGCCCTCCCTTCAGATGTCAAGGAAATAAACAACTATCTTCTTTAAAAGACATCTGAAGGCAGCCCTGTTCAGGGAAGTTTTTAATATTTAATGCTGTATTGTTTTTAACACTTGATTGGACGCCGCCCAGAGTGGCTGGGGAAACTCAGCCAGATGGGCAGGATATAAATAATAAATTATTATTATTCCCTCAGCCTCTGCCAGTGTGGCCAACGGTCAAGAACAATGGGTGACCAATTCTGCTGGAGCAAAGACTGAAAGTGCTTTATTAGCAGTAACGTTCAGCATGGACACTGGAGGCCCAGGGAACCAGGATCACCCATCACGGGCTGCTAAGACAGTTGCAAGCAATCCTGGACTGGGACAGCTGGTCCACGGTGCTTCAGGCACTGGGAACTTCCAAGACTGGATTACTTCAAGGCATTGCATGAGCGGCATCCCTTGCACCAAGGAAACAAAAGGCAGCTAATGCAGCAGGAGGACCAACAGAAGTGGGAGTCTGTCAACATATTACATACGCGGGTGGCGCTGGGGTCTAAACCACGGAGCCTCTTGGGCTTGATCAGAAGGTGGATGGTTCGAATCTGTGCAATGGAGTGAGCTCCCGTTGCTCTGTCCCAGCTCCTGCCAACCTAGCAGTTCGAAAGCATGCCAGTGCAAGTAGATAAATAGGTACTGCTGCAGCGGGAAGGTAAATGGTGTTTCCGTGCGCTCTGGTTTCCGTCAAGGTGTCCCGTTGTGCCAGAAGTTTAGTCCTGCTGGCCACATGACCCAGAAAACTGTCTGCGGACAAACGCCGGCTCCCTCGACCTTAAAGTGAGATGAGCATCAACCCCACAGTCGCCTTTGACTGGGCTTAACCATCCAGGGGTCCTTTACCTTTTACCTTTTCCTACATGCTCCAAGATTTGCAATGGCTACTGGGCCAAGTTCAAGGGATTCCATCGCCCTTGGAGCTTTTAATTGTGTTTTTAAATTACAGTCGTTTGCTGCCTCACGTTCCTTTGCAATAATAATAATAATAATAATAATAATAATAATAATAATAATAATTTATTTATACCCCACCCATCTGGCTGGGCCTCCCCAGCCACTCTGGGCGGCTTCCATAGAAACCAAAATACACTAAAATATCACATGTTAAAAACTTCCCTGAACAGGGCTGCCTTAAGATGTCTTCTGAATGTCAGGTAGTTGTTTATCGCTTTGACATCTGCTGGAAGGACGTTCCACAGGGCGGGCGCCACTACCGAGAAGGCTCTCTGCCTGGTTCCCTGTAGCTTTGCTTCTCGCAATGAGGGAACCGCCAGAAGGCCCTCGGCGCTGGACCTCAGCGTCCGGACAGAACGATGGGGGTGGAGACGCTCCTTCAGGTATACTGGGCTGAGGCCTTTTAGGACTTTAAAGGTTAGCACCAACACTTTGAATTGTGCTTGGAAACGTACTGGGAGCCAATGTAGGTCTTTCAAGACTGGTGTTATATGGTCTCGGCGGCCGCCCCCAGTCACCAGTCTAGCTGCCGCATTCTGGATTAGTTGTAGTTTCCGAGTCACCTTCAAAGGTAGCCCCACGTAGAGCGCATTGCAGTAGTCCAAGCGGAAGATAACCAGAGCATGCACCACTCTGGCGAGACAGTCTGCAGGCAGATAGGGTCTCAGCCTACGTACCAGATGGAGCTGGTAAACAGCTGCCCTAGACACAGATTTGACCTGTGCCTCCATGGACAGCTGTGAGTCCAAAATGACTCCCAGGCTGCGCACCTGGTCCTTCAGGGGCACAGTTACCCCATTCAGGACCAGGGAATCCTCCACACCTGCCCGCCTCTTGTCCCCCAAAAACAGTACTTCTGTCTTGTCAGGATTCAACCTCAATCTGTTAGCCGCCATCCATCCTCCAACCGCCTCCAGACACTCACACAGGACCTTCACCGCCTTCACTGGTTCTGATTTAAAAGAGAGGTAGAGCTGGGTATCATCTGCATACTGATGAACGCCCAGCCCAAACCTCCTGATGATCTCTCCCAGCGGCTGCATGTAAATGTTGAAAAGCATGGGGGAGAGGACAAAACCCTGAGGCACCCCACAAGTGAGAGCCCAGGGGTCTGAACACTCATCCCCCCCCCCACTTTCTGAACACGGCCCAGGAGGAAGGAGCAGAACCACTGTATGACAGTGCCCCCAGCTCCCAGCCCCTCAAGACGGTCCAGAAGGATGTTATGGTCGATGGTATCAAACGCCGCTGAGAGATCCAGCAGAACTAGGAAACAGCTCTCACCTTTGTCCCTAGCCCGCCGGAGATCATCAACCAGTGCGACCAAGGCAGTTTCAGTCCCATGATGAGGCCTGAATCCCGACTGGAAGGGATCCAAATGGTCCACTTCTTCCAGGCGTGCCTGGAGTTGTTCAGCAACCACTCGCTCAATCACCTTGCCCAAGAATGGAAGATTTGAGACTGGGCGACAGTTGGCCACCATGGCCGCATCTAAAGATGGTTTTTTAAGAAGCGGTTTTAAGAAGCAGGAGAACATGTGGCCCGTACTGGGCCCCGATGTTGCAGGTGGTTCCGCTAAATTGTGAACCACCTGAAAAAGTCTCCTGCTACTGTTTTCTGCAGATGCAATAGAGGCGGTGAAGAAATTCTTCTTCGCCGTTGCTATCGCCACTTGGTAGGCTCGACGTTGAGCTCTAACCTGTGTCCGGTCAGATTCAGAATGAGTTATCCGCCACTGGCGCTTTAGCCGTCTCAATGATTGTTTCATTGCCCTCAGATCCGTGGAAAACCACAGGGCTGTCCGGGCTCCATGCAATCGGAGAGGGCGCTTCGGAGCCAAACAGTCAATAGCCCTGGTTAACTCCACATTCCAGCGGGCCACCAGGGAATCAGCTGAAAGGCCATCAACATGGGATAAAGCATCCCCTACCACTCTCTGGAAACCATTTGGATCCATTAAGTGGCGGGGGCGGACCATCTGAATTGGTCCCACCTCCCTGCAGAGGGGATGGGTCGCAGAGAAGTCCAGTTGCACCAGGAAGTGATCTGACCATGGCACTTCTTTCTTTGCAAGAAGGGAGGGATATAGATAAGGCTCTGGAGATCACACAGAATGCCACAGCGTCATAGAATGACGTAATCTTGGTACCTATCCTGACTGTAGCACCCAGCCGTGATCAAGGCGCAGTCAGGGGCGGCAGAATCAACCTCTTTGGTACCCTTTTGGCTATTGAACTCTGGAGCCTGATGCTTGTGACCAGGGGGACAATAAATCTGAGGCTGGTGGGCAGAACACTCTGGCCCAAATGCCACGGCACCAGGATCTGCCCAGCCTTCCCTGGGCCCAAGTGCCTCTCAGCCTACCTCACTTCTCCAAGCAGGCAGGGAGCGCAGCAGGCAGGAGACCCGAGGGTGCAGAAGCGCCTGTCCACGTGCCAGGGGGATGGCCGCCTAAGACTGCCGTCCTCACTGAGGAGAGGCAGATGGCAGGAAGAGGCTGAAGAGGCGCCTTTCTTGGGGCAAGTTGCTCACCTGACCTGCCTTCCCACCCCTCCCTTAAGGCCTCCTTAGTCACACCAGAACAGGGTGGTAGGAGCTTTTTACTCCAGGAAGACCCCCTAGTGAGAACAAAAGGAAGCACTATGAGAAACTTGGATATACAAGCTAGGTGCCAAATGTCTCATTACGGTCGTCCAAATATCTAGGTACCATTTGGGGTCAAGAGGGCCCTAAAGGTTGCTCATCTTCCAAAGCAACTACTCTATTCCAAACTTAAAAATGGAAAGCGTAGTGCTGGTGGTCAACAAAAGAGGTTTAAAGACTGTCTGAAGGCAAATCTAAAAAAAAGTAGTATAAACACAGACAATTGGGAAACACTGGCCTGCGAGCACTCCAGTTGGAGAACAGCCTTTACCAAAGGTGTCATGGGCTTTGAAGATACCTGAACTCAGGACGCAAGGGAGAAATAGGCAAAGAGGAAGGAATGCTTGGCAAATCCACACCGTGATCAACTCCCGCCCAGAAACCAATGTCCCCACTGTGGAAGGATGTGCGGATCCAGAATTGGCCTCCACAGTCACTTACGGACTCACTGTTAAAACAGTGTTTATGGAAGACAATCTTACTTGGCTATGAGGGATCGCCAAAGAAGAAGAAGAAAAGAAAATCATATAAGATTCTCTTTTCGGTCCCTCTTGACCCCAAATGTGACTGAGTCTCAATTAAACATCTGGCTAGTTCAGAGGACAACCTTGAGCTGGGCTAAGAGCTTTGAGATCTTTAAAAAAGAAAAGTCTTGATCCAGGGACTGTCCACATATCTATTGGCCTGTCCTTGCCTCTTTTTCTTAATGGTGACACGGACCATTCATAACATAGGAATATTATTCACAACTGTGAGCAGGGCATTGGGGTGGGGGAAGTGAAGACAAGAGACAACAATTCACTATAATGTTGTTTGCTGTTCCTGCTCAGGCTGCACAGAAAAGGCATTTTGGCTCCTGAAATTCATTTGGACTGTGTAACTAAAATATGAACGGACAGAGTTCTACAGGATGTGGTCTTGGTGTGTGGAAACAGCCCAGATCCAAGGATCCCCAGGCATGGACCTCCAGGTGGCAGAGATTTCAGAAAAGGAAGGAACCTTTTATCATATGTGGTGAAAGACTTCTGGGAAAAGATTTATAACAAATTGAAAAAAATGTTGAAATATACATTTATAAAGAAACCAGAGGCCTTTCTTCTTGGAATAACAGGTTTGGAATTGCCCAAGAAAGATGTTAAATTATTTTTGTATGCCATAACTGCTACTCGTATTTTGTTAGCTAAAAAGTGGAAAACCCAAGAATTACCAACAATAGAAGAATGGCAGATGAAGATGATGGATTTTTCGGAGCTAGCCGACCTGACCGGAAGAGTCCACTACCAGGAGGAGGAGGAGTATCAGGAAGAATGGAATAAATTTAATGATTATTTAGTTAAATTTGTTGTTAAACTAACTGGAAATAGCTTCCAGATACTTAATGGGCTTAGGATTTTATTTATGTTAAGTGATGAATTAATATGTTTAATTCTGTAAGGTGAAGATTTAAGGATGTTAATGTTTAAGTTAAATTTCATAAAAATTGGGATTTGGAAAACCGTTAAAAGGACATGCAATGAAATTCAACCAAGGGGAAGCGAGGAAGTCACTTAACAAAGTTAATAACTGTAATTTTTAATAAAGCTATGATTTATGTTTGTTTTGTTTGTTTGTCTTGTGTGTGTGTTTGTTTGTTTGTTTATGATATTGTGAAAACCAATAAAATTTTTGGAAAAAAGAAGAAGAGAGATTTCAGGCGTCATCCTGGCTCCCGGGCATCTTCACTTGGTCGCATGTGGCTCAGAGCCGGGTGCAAAACGCGCCTGGCACCTGGTGAATTTTGAACACGGAAAGGAAGTGAGAATGAAGCTCAACGCCGCAATGTCATTCCGCTTGGGAAACACGGATGGCACAGACCCTTCAAAATTACTGGAATTTTATTTGCCTCAGGCTTATGACTTGCAACCAAAGACATTGTGCAAAGAAAGCAAAGATTAAGTACACTTGGGGGAAAGGTGGCAAACCACATTGGTAACACAAAAGGTAATCTGATGAAAGAAGCCATTCATTATACTATATAGATTGCAATATTCAATAGCATTTTAAATCCAACTTTTTTTGTAATCAAGAAAAAAAAAAGAAGAGAAGGAATAAAAGAAAAGGAAAAGTAAAGTTTACAGTAGACATAAATTTCATGTATACAGTTCGAAAAGTATTTCTTTTTCAAGAGAGAATCAAATGATGCAATGAATGAGGCAGGACTGGGTAGAGGCTAGCTACTGTACATTTAAGAAAATTGTATATATGCACCACAGTGAAGAAACAAATACAGAACTAATAAAACCTTGAAAACTGCCTGATGAAAAATAAAATCACCAGTTGCTTTTAATGGCTTCTCCTGGTTAGCAATGCTACAAAAGACATTGTTTTCAAATCTTTCTGATGCCGAATGATAGCATCTAATCAAATATTGAAACCAGGAATGTCAAACCATTAGTAAGTTAAACCCAACCCATAGAAATATACTATCAACCCATGTTTTTTTTTTCCATCAAAAGCTTTTTTTTTTTTAAATCTTTGAGGCCCGTTTGGTCACAGTATGTTACATGTTTTTCTTTTTCTTTTCTTTTTTACACCATGATACCATAACGTTTGTCTGGCAATATCCTAAAGCTAGTTATAGATGATGTAAATACAGAAACGCCCCGATGCCGATCTGGCAGAGTGAATTCGCTGGGTGCAAAAATGAGAAGAGAAGAACGGTTCTCCTTTATGAACATTGGACCGTGTGAATCACTCGTCGTCACTTCCGCTGGCTTCCGACTGGTCCTGGATGGAAGAGGCAGGGGGGTGGGGGGGAAGGTTAGAGGTTTTGTTTGTTGAAAGCATTGCAAAAAAGACAACGTTACTTTGACACCCCTGTTTGGGCCATAATAAGGAAACAAGGTGCAACCAAGAGATAGCAAGGCAATCCAGTTAATTTAGTCATGCCTCTGGATTTCTCGCAAGATGTTCTGTAATAGGTTTATGAGATATCACGCACAGCTGTGCTGTGCGCATCTCGCAAGTCTCACGGCTTTTGCGACGATTTACTTCCAAATAATTATACCAAAAGACTGATGGCATGTACAGTATGCTCACTCAGAACCAAATCCCAGGGAGTTTAGCGGGGCTTACGCAGCCTTAGCTGGCCTTTATAGGTAAAGGTAAAGGGACCCCTGACCATTAGGTCCAGTCGTGGCCGACTCTGGGGTTGCGGCGCTCATCTTGCTTTATTGGCCGAGGGAGGCGGCGAACAGCTTCAGGGTCATGTGGCCAGCATGACTAAGCCACTTCTGGCGAACCAGAGCAGCACACGGAAACGCCGCTTACCTTCCCGCTGGAGCAGTACCTATTTATCTACTTGCACTTTGACATGCTTTTGAACTGCTAGGTGGACAGGAGCAGGGACAGAGCAACAGGAGCTCACCCCGTCGCGGGGATTCGAACCGCTGACCTTCTGATCGGCAAGCCCTAGGCTCTGCGGTTTAACCCACAGCGCCACCCGCGTCCCATAGCTGGCCTTTATAGGCTACCTTAAAACAAAATTAACAAAGAGCAACCTTTGTGCACCTGCAGAATTTCTTTCTTTTTCCTCTGAAGCGCAGGAGCCCATGCATATTGCAAACGGCCGGCAGAACTCCCCTGGCAAAACCCCATTTGCCATTAAGGGACCCTGTTCTTCAAGAAACCACAGGATTCCACATAATAACATTTCACACAACAGAGGGGTCTTTCCAGCTAGCCATATAAGAGTAAAGCCAGGCAGAGGCAAACTCGGCCCTCCAGATGTTTTGGGGACTACAACTCCCATCATCCCTAGCTAACAGGACCAGTGGTCAGGGATGATGGGACTTGTAGTCCCAAAACATCTGGAGGGCTGAGTTTGTCTATGCCTTAGTACTTAATTTTTTAAAAAATACAAACATACAGCAAAAAACAATTCAAGACTGAAATATCAAGATTACTCTGAATCTCCTGACTTCCCCCCATCCCTTCCACGAGTCCTAGTAATAATATTCACAACTGCATATCAATACTATCCAAGATTTATCCTTCCAAATTAGCCATACTTCCCCTTATTCTACAAGTGTGGTTGAAACCCTGCTAATGTTTTAGCCTGCTTACAATGGTCTTGTAAATAAATTGTAAACTTTCCCCATTCAAGTTCTCGTCTTCTTGATTTCTGAGCTTCCCAGTTAATTTGGCCATTTCAGTAGAGTCCATCAACTTGGTTTGCCATTCTAGTACTTAATTTTAACTTGGCCGGCTGAGCTCCAAAGAACTACTTGCTCAAGGTCTCCTTTACCCCCTTTTAGGAGCATCTCCCTGAAATTTGCCACTTATTTCTTGATGCAAATCTCTTCCCTGAAGCTCAGAAGAAGCTTCATGGCTCCTTCGATCTCAGGCATTGAGTCCAAGTGCTGAGCATCTTAATGGAGGGGAGGTGGGATACTATGCAATGCTCTCAAAACTTTTATGCATCCTGAACCCCCTTGGTCCCCCGACTGGAGCTCCCATCAGGGCTCCTGCTCAGGGACAGGGGAGCCCCAAATACCTGTGGCGCCCCCTGCTGGAAAATGCTCTGCTGGACTGTTAACCTCCAAAGGCGAATCCCAGTCGTGCCGACTGCAGATACAGGCAGTGATTGGGGGGGGGGGAATGCATTTACTGCTCTTGTAAGCAACACTCACATTTTCATCTTGATCCTCATCGCTGTCATCGTCGCTCACAACCGGTTTGGCTTTGACTCGACTTTGCCGCTTCTTGCCTTTTCCTTTCTCCCTGTTTTTATCCTCCTTTTTGTTTAGTTTGATTTTGACTTTCACAGATTTGGCTGCAAAAAAACCAAAAAGCCCACGGAAGAAACTTAGCGGCCAAAATTAACAGACCGGACGCAGATTTAGTCTGGCTTACAGCAGAGCCGAAGACATTGACGGGACTTACGTCCGTCATCGCAATCTTATGGATGTGAACGAATCTAGTCTCAAGTGTGACTAAATGTGGGTCAAGCCCAGTGTTTAAGGTTTCTCAGCCACTGACTCCCCTGGGTTCCTCTGGAAGGGACAGTGGGCTATAAATTTAAACCATAAAACAAACAAACTCACACAAATCACTCATTCTCTCTCTCTCTCTCTCTCTCTCACACACACACACACACACACACAAACACACAACCATCCTGAAAAGCATTCTTGATTCTACTTGCAAAGAAATAATCTGAATGTAAATTTCATATAAGGAAATTTCCTATTTTAAAACAGTGCATTTTTTCGGGGGGGGGGGGACGCAGGGGTACACATACCCCTAAACAGTTTGTGAATCTACCGGAAGAAGAAACTATTTTTTAAAAAATTGTTAGTTTCTTCTCTAGCAGGGTGAACCGTCGGTTCCATTGCTACCCCTGACAGCGGCTTCCTTTCCTTTCCCAGTGCTTCCCGTGTCTCGGACAGAAGCGAGCATTTAATATGTGAAGCAGTGTGGAATGTGGATGTGTGGTGTTTTACTGATGAAAGCTTGGTCTCATGGAGGGGCACTATTTCAATAAGGGCTATGCATGTTGTTTGTCCATTTGTCCATTTACTGTATTTGTTTCCCCTGATTTGAACTATAAAATGGTGGTTTTCTCGAGTCAAAACGAAAGTACCCCTAAACATTTTTTAAGAAGAAAAAAAAAGCAATGAAGTGAGAGGCTCACATTCAGATTCCGACTCGTCTTCCTCGTCTTCTTCTTCCTCGTTGCTTTCGTCCTCGCTCTCCTCTTCTTTGGCAATCTTCTGCCGCGCACTTTTGAACACCGACTGCAGAACAATGGAGTCCTCATAGATCTGTGGCAGGGAAGCAGGGCTGCGTCAGGCCGGCAAGCTGTGCTTCATCAAAGATTCACAGCGTGGAGCGCTATTTCCTATGCAAACCCAGAGAGAGCAAGGCTTCTCTCCCCCATTACAAGTCACAAGCCTTGTTGCATGAATTTTACAGGAAATGCCAATGTTAATTTTTCATGCACTAAATGAGGGTTAAAAAAAAAGCCTTTTGGTGGCAGCCTGAAACAAAATGAAGCTCCATATTATATTTTCACATTTCTAAGCACCACCTACTCTTATGTTTGAATGCAGGTAGGTAGCTGTGTTGGTCTGACGCAGTCGAAATATATATAAAAAAATTGTCCAGTAGCACCTTAAAGGTAAAGGGACCCCTGACCATTAGGTCCAGTCGTGGCCGACTCTGGGGTTGCGGCGCTCATCTCGCTTTATTGGCCGAGGGAGCCAGCGTACAGCTTCCGGGTCATGTAGCCAGCATGACTAAGCCACTTCTGGCAAACCAGAGCAGCACACGGAAACACCGTTTACCTTCCCACCAGAGTGGTACCTATTTATCTACTTGTACTTTGACGTGCTTTCGAACTGCTAGGTTGGCAGGAACAGGGACCGAGCAACAGGAGCTCACCCCGTTGCGGGGATTCGAACTGCCAACCTTCTGATCGGCAAGTCCTAGGCTCTGTGGTTTAACCTGCAGCGCCACCCGCGTCCCTAGCGCCACCCGCGTCTCTAAGTAGCACCTTAGAGACCAACTAAGTTTGTTCTGGGTATAGGCTTGTGTGATGTTAGACTAGAATCTAAATCTGAAGAAGTGTGCATGCACATGAAAGCTTATACTCGGAACAAACTTAGTTGCTTATGTTTGAATTATTTAATGTTTTATTACTAATGATCTCAAGAGTCTTCAATGGAAGGTTCTAATTAAGATTTAAATTATAGTCTAACAATATATCCAGGTTAAAACAAATGCACTCTTCCGATGCTAATTATCAGCAGTAAGAACAAAAGAGTTTGTGTTAGCTAACAATAGAATTCTGGGGTAGATATAGGACCTGTTACAGTGAAGGTTCTTGCAATCTTTATCCATGGTTCACAGATTATGAACAGGCTGTGGGATTTCACCCATCCTTCCCATCTCATCTCCTCTTGCAAATTCTCTCTGCCCTTTCCCCAACAGCTTAAACTGCGGTTAAGGGTCATGGCTTCAATGATCTTAGTTATGGTTAACGCCAACTAGGTTCCTGCATGATGGAGTTTTTCATAGGGACCCTTAGTTCGGATTAGCCAGGCATAGGCAAACTTGGCCCTCCAGATGTTTTGAGACTACAATTCCCATCACCCCTGACCACTGGTCTTGGTAGCTAGGGATGATGGGAGTTGTAGTCCCAAAACATCTGGAGGGCAGAGTTTGCCTATGCCTAGTATTAGCCGTGGTCAAGACTGGTGAAGACTGCACCTCTTAGCCAACAAATTCCTGCAATGATCCATCATGGATGATGAGTTGCAAGATAAAGATTGACAAGCAACCAATCCACTCGTAAGCAAAACCAGTCTATATTTACTTCAGCAAGTGCCAATTTTATTACCCAACTTCCAAGGAAAATGTTGAGTTCTTCAGAAGATTTTTTAAAATAACAGCACCACCACCACCACGGAGAACTACCAACTAGTTGATACCAAGTGTGGTAAATGTAGACTTATTTCTCCAACTGAGATGTTTCAAGTATACTGTAGCTGCAGGAGAAGAACTTCCTGCTATAGAACAAACTCTGAAGACTACACAGAAAATACGGGCCTGAAGGTTGTTTTATACAACTGGGAAAACGTTGACGCCGCCCCACGTTTAGACAGCCCCCAGGCTTCTTACTGACATAACATGTTCACAAATGCAAATGTGTACACCAACTCCGCAGTTCTGCTAAGCAAATAATTTGAACCCGACCTGTGATCCTTCCAAGTTGAAGGTCTGAGCGTTGTGACACAATAACATGACGTCCTTCTCCAGGTCGCTAACACTCCGATATTTATGGTTACGAATTCTTTCCTAAAAACCCAATCAAAAGAGATTGAAAGGGGGAGAGAAAGAACAGGATAGCTGGTTAAACAAGCCTACTGCACTCATGAACACAACAGATTCACGTACGCAACGTTTTCAGTGTTGTTATCCTTCTGGCGTAGATTAATCGGATAGCACAAACAAAGCAAGCGTTTTCAGACAGAAGTCGTAAGCCGAATAAAAGTTCTCTGTATGCTGTGTGCGTGACACTGAGAGGCCGGAGTTCAAGGGATATCAGTTTCAATGCATACTCCAAGATGAGCCTCTACATCCAACTCGGATAAAACTCACACCCACCCACCGCCACATTTTAGTGAATCTACAGGCTCAGCCACAAAGTGAAACATCCCTTTTAGGCTACCATGGATCATTGCCTACACCTCAAAACTTCTGGCTAAATTATGAGATGCCTTCTGTGGCACAGGGTGTCTTCTCGGTGCCTTGTAAGCAAATTGCAAACATGTGCAAAACAAAAACCATGTTGTGAGCATGTTCAAATGCCTGGGAGAAGAGGAAGGTCTCAACTGGTGCTGAAATGATAGGAATTTCGGCACTGACTGGGGAGAAGAAACAGGGAGCCAAAACTCTCTTGTCTCTCTGCAATCTGACCTGGAGGTTCCCTTGGGTACATCACTGAAGACAGCCAATAACTTGGGCGGCTTTAAAAGGGAATTGGACAAATTCATGCGGAATAAGGGAGCAATCCTATAGCAAGAACGGGGTTAGGATCCTGTGGATCTCTGGCTAAGCTGGGAGGGCCCCTGCGTAGCCAGGCTACATCAGTGTAACTTGCGTCGGCCGGAGATCTGCTGGCATACAGGATTCGCCCCATCCTGGCTCAGGTAGGAGCCCGACTTTAAACAATAACCGTGCGATAATGGATGATCCAAAACGTCGTACAGTTTTCCCGGATGACAAACTGTTTCAAAAGTAACTCTTCATCAGCTTATGAATGTACCTGGGAGTGGTCCTTGATGTGACTGGGAGTGGCCGCCGGGACCACATAACACCGGTTCTGAGAGATCTGAATTGGCTCCCAGTACGTTTCCGAGCACGATTCAAAGTGTTGGTGCTGACCTTGAAAGCCCTAAACGGCCTCGGCCCAGTATACCTGAAGGAGCATCTCTACCCTCATCGTTCAGACTGGACACTGAGATCCAGCGCCGAGGGCCTTCTGGCGGTTCCCTCATTGCGAGAAGTGAGGCTACAGGGAACCAGACAGAGGGCCTTCTCGGTAGTGGCGCCCGCCCTGTGGAACGCCCTCCCATCAGATGTCAAAGAGATAAACAACTACCTGACATTCAGAAGACATCTGAAGGCAGCCCTGTTCAGGGAAGTTTTTAATATGTAACACTGTAGTGTTTTTAATCACTTGATTGGGAGCCGCCCAGAGCGGCTGGGGAAACTCAGCCAGATGGGCGGGGTATAAATAATAAATTATTATTATTATTATTATTATTATTATTATTATTACCTGTTAGGACCATTCATATGCTGATGAAGAGTTACTTTTGAAACAGTTTGTCACTGTTCGATGTTTTGGATCATCCATTATCGCACCGTTACAGGATTCCGGCTGTTGAAAGGCTTGTTTGCCTCTTTCAATACCAATGGACTACATTGTCTAATTTTGTTCACGCAACAGTGACCGACTTTTATTTTCTGTGATTCCATTTCATATTTTCTGTTTAAGAATTGCTATGCGGGGAGCATGATTACAGGATTGGGACTATTGAAAGGCTTGTTTGCCTCTCTGATACTGATTGACGACGACCTCTAATTTTGTTCATGCAACATTGATTTATTTCACCATTTTTATCTCCAGCATATATTTTCTGTTCAAGAACTGCGAAATAATACACGTTACATATATTTTGCTAGAACATTATTAGCCACGTGTTGCCTGCCATTGTTTAAAGTCTGCCTGTTTTTGCAACTCAGGGGATTTCTTTTGTTACTCCAGCTTTGCTAAGCCCTGAAAGGGGGCGTTCCGGGAGGGGACTGGAGGAGGGGCTTAGACGGGATCTTAAGCTTGCTCAGCTTAGTCATGTGACCTGGGGAAACCAGGTTAAGTTGGTAAAAAAGGGCCATGCGACTCTAACCCTCTTTAAAAGCTAGTTTCCCACGGCTCAAAAATGGAAAGACAACAAGATACCGACGAAAGAAGAATAGAAAGTTAAACACACGGAATATGCAGAAATGGCCAAACTTACAGGAAGACTCAGAGACAAGGACAAGAGAGATTTCAAAAAAGATTGGGAACCCTCCATGTTGTATCTACAGAAATACTGTAATGAAATAGATTCACTAGCAGGGTTTGAATGAACACTTACAATTATATGATGTATTTTGAAAGAAACATAGTCCGATTTGAAAATGATAAGAGTACAAGAGGAGTTAAGCAAAAGAGTATAAAAGCGATAAAGATCAAGCAGAAATAGCAAATGTTTAAAGAACCAGAAGGGGAAGTTGAGGAGCGTCATGGGGAGTTTGGGATATTGTTTTTTCTTTTTTCTTTTCTTTCCCTTTTTGCTTTATAAATCTATGCGTTATATGTGTGAAACTTAATAAAAATCTTTAAAAAAATTTAAAATACAGTGGTACCTCTGTAAATACAGCCCCGTTTGCATCCAGAAGCTAACGCAACCTGCGCCTGCGGTTCGTGATTCGCCGCTTCCGCACATGCGCGTGACGTCATTTTGACCGTCTGTGCATGTGCGAGTGGCGAAACCTGGAAGTAACGCGCTCCGTTACTTCCGGGTCGCCGCAGCGTCTTCAACCCGAGGTATGACTGTAAAAATAAAAGCAGTTTCCCCTCTGCTGGGTTTAGCAGCCCTGCTCCAGAAGGGAGTTTGATCTGGTATCCTTTAACCAGCCTAACCTGGCTTCACGCCGGTTACTTGGAGATGGGATGGGCCCTGCTGGTTTATCAATGGCCGCTAGACATGGCGGAGGTTATGCTCTGCCTCCATGCGCAGAGACTGCAATGCTTCTGCATACCAGGCGCTGGAGAGGGGGCTGGCGCTCAGCTTTCCCACAGGCCCCCCTCTGTTCAGATGCCAAGGGGAAGAAGAACTACACAACTTCTCGAAGACATCGGAAGGCAGCCCTGTATCGGGAAGTTTTCAATGTTTAATGTTTTACTATGTTTTTATACGTGCTGGAAGCCGCCCAGAGTGGCTGGGGAAACATAGCCAGATGGGTGGGGTACTACTACCATTACTACTACTACTACTACTAATAATAATAATAATAATCTGGCTGGCCACTGTGAGAGCAGGAAGCAATTCCACAGGCACATCACAGACATGGAAGAAAAACAACAAGCAGTATTTAATTTCTGCTATTTGTGCACGAGTGCAAAAGCCAAGTCATGATAACTTGGCCCGATGCTGGAAAGCTGTATTCAAGGTCAAACGAAATGGCGGGAAGGATTTGAGGTAAAAGCAGCGGAAGGAAAAATGACAAAATATCTGGCATAGAGATTTTTTTTTTGTGATAGGTATAATGCAGTAGAAAGGGTTTGAGTCAAAAACACTGCGGAGGTGAGGGAGTCAACTCATGAAACAATGTCTTTGATTTGAAGGTTACCGTGAAAACATTTGGAAAAAATTAATTAAAAATATATGTAAAAAAGAAAGGACGCTGCATTCGCGTTTAGCAGAAATCAGGCTCACCTTAATTTTTTTGAAATCCACTGGCTTTCTAATTAATTCATAGTATTCTGGGTATTCTTTTCTGGAAGGCAGCTGAATAAAGACTTCACTTAACTGTCGTCCCGAGCTGTTAAAAAGGACAAAAATAATAGAAAACGTTATTACTTAGCTGTGACAAGAAATGGCAGTGACCAGTATGTTTGAGAAGAAAAAAAGGAAGATGGTTTTGCTTTTCACCTAAGAATTTGTTCCAGTTCAAGAAATGGAGCATTAATAAAATCCTGTGCTGTGAGGAATCAAAGTACAAGGGCAGCCATGTAGAATAATATAACAAGATGCACCAGCGAGGGATATTCTGGAAATATACGCAAATTGCAGAACAGACTACGTTGCACACATTCCTAGAACAGCGGCACAGGACTGAATTTTACCTTCTTCTTTTCTTTTAAAACCCAAATACCTGGCTACTTTTTCACAGAAGGATTTGA
The DNA here is from genome assembly GCF_964270895.1 of Podarcis filfolensis. Lineage (NCBI taxonomy): Eukaryota > Metazoa > Chordata > Lepidosauria > Squamata > Lacertidae > Podarcis > Podarcis filfolensis. Next base: position 12,901,377 of record NC_139621.1, read on the forward strand.
TTTCTTAGTCCCCTTTGTGTGTTTGTCAGTGAATATGGCTTAAAACAACAACCAAAACCCAAAGCCAAAAAGCATTTATTTGCTAACAGAAAGCTTCCACCGGTTGCAACTGAGGTTATGCTAAAAAAGCAAACGATTACTTGTGAATATGCTATCCTGGTTTTCAATCTCAATTTCTAGTTCCGTATGCACCTTCTGAACATAAATAAAGAAATAAGAGATCTAACAATCATAGAAAGCATGCACACTATTTCTTTTCCGGTTGCCTAGCAACCGCCAGGCTATACGCTGAAGAGCAGTAGGACCTGCATAAATTAAGAAAATCTTCAGAAAGATGAGTGGCATCTCTGTAGTCTGACTCTACTGGGTCACATTGTCTGCCCCCCCCCCCCCATCAAGGCATCTCAGCAAATAAACACAGATAATGGTGTTGTTTTAAATCTGTTTTGTGTGCTGCGCAACATCCTTCCAGACTGGTGGGAAAAAGAATCGTTTGTCACTGCATATAGTGGCATTAACAGGCGGTGAACCCCCCCCCCCCGTGTATAACACAACCCCTATTTTTGGGGACTCCAAATTAAGAAAGTGGGGGGAGATTGCCCAGAGTTGTTAAGCTTTATTTTTTGGGGGGGCGCAACCGCCTGCAGCTGACAAGCGCACGCCTCGCAGAAGCCACCAATTGTCACCCCAATCGCATCCAGAAGCCACAAATCGCCCACGCAACAACAGCCAATCCCAACCAGTCCTTGCAGCATACACCTATCACTGTATATCTCCGACTCACGGCTGCCAACAACCGCCTGTCTCCCCTTCCAAGACGACCCCCAAATTTTTAATTTTTTTTTTTTAAAAAAACCTCGTCTTATACGCAGAAAAATATGGTAAACTTGTTAACCAAGAAATCTGAGGGCTCCCTTGGACAAAAAAACATGGACACCAGCCAGGAATACCAGAGTAAAACAGCAGCCAGTAGGCTTGGTCTTTATTGAGGACCTGTTGCGACAGGACTCCCACCTGCTTCAAGGTGGAACAAGAGGGAAGCCCCAAACAAAAAAGCACCCAAATTCTTATTTGCTGCTAATCTCCATGTTACACCCCCCAAAAACTACATCACTAATACATCATGGTTACATCATGAAAGGGGAGGTCTGGTGGCAGTAATCCGAGCATCCTGGACTCTGCCCCATAGTTCTCCTTGCCCTCCACCAAACACCCATCAAGTATAACAAAAGAAATATTTATGTTTCCCTGTTTCCCAGCCAAGTTAATCACATCCTTTTGTCTTCATCTGGGTTTGTTATTTCTGGAATGGCTACCTGTCTGGCACTCAGGTATCAGGATGCCAGGGATTATCGCTCAGGCAAAGGGGCTGCTGAGTAGCTGAGCTCACATGTCTCTATGAACTTCTTAAGTTCTCCCAGTGAGCCAGTACACAGATACATTTATCAGTCAATTCTTACATTTGGTATCGTGCAGCAGAGGCCGTTTGAATAGATAGGAAGAAACTGTGATGAAGTGTTTTGTGGGGACAAATCACAAAAGTGATTGTGCTGATTTTGGTAGTGGGCTGCAGGTGCATGATATCTGCTGGAGGGGCAACCCCCCCCCCCAACCTAGACATAAATTCCTGCAACAAGCTGCAGATTCATTTCACAAGGTGAGCCCTCTGGGCAGTATCACTGGAGCAATTCAACGCCGCTATCAATTGAAACCCCCCAATTTCACACATGCACACATGCAGAGTGTACGTTTTGTCTGGAGGGATTCGGTGCCTCTGAGATCTGAGTAGGATTATCTAGATCAGGGCTTCCCAAACTGTCGTCTGCAGACCCTCAGGGCTCCGTGAGTGAGAGGAGGACAGAGGGGGCCCTGGCCTGTGGGGCATGTTTCTCCACAGCACCTCTGGGGCTGGGCTACCTCCTCCTCGCGAGGTGGGAGACTCGGTGAGGAGCGGGCGGCATTGGGGGCTTGGGCAAGAGGGAGGTGAAAGGGAAAGCAGGTGGGGCATTGCAGAAGGCGGAAAGGACCAGCATGGGCTATGTTTTGATGCCCTTCCCATGCCCCCTTTCCACCCCTGATGCTGGGATTTGGACAGGTGGGTGAGGGAACCCACCTACTGATTTGACAGGGGGCCCCATCCTGCTCAGTGCCGGATTTACGTATAAGCTAAACAAGCTCTAGCTTAGGGCCCCACTCTCTTGGGGGCCCCCAAAAAAATAAAGGGAAAAAACCCTGAATGTACATTTCCAAAATATAAAACACAAATAAAATAAAACCCACATACAGCAACAGTGTTTTGTGTTGTGTAGGCTCCTAGGATATAAGTCATGGGCCCTGCCTGCTCCCTAAAATATCACTGGTTTGCCTCTTTCTATATATAGGGTGCCGACATTCTGCATGGACTGGTTGCATGGCAATGTGTGCAAATGGCTTGAGATACCTATGAGGTCCATAAATTATCATGTAGCATATATTCAACACCAAAAACAGTGACAATTTGTTGTTGACAAAGGAAAGCTGGACATATCAAGGGCCCCGTTACCTTCAGGAGCTGAGGGCCTCATCAAACCTAAATCCGGCCCTAGTCCTGCTTACCTGTCAAGTGAGGCAGGAGCCAAAAGGCTTTTCCACTCCTGGTCTAATGGGTCAGCATAGATTTCATGATGTTTAGGGGTGCACTGGGTTGTTGAGGGCTCATGAGCAGGTTGCTAGGCAATGCAAGCTGGGGCAAATTGCCCGGTACCCTAATAAATATGGCCGTCTTTCAAGACGCCCCTGGGCTCTTTGTTGCAACAGGTCAACGTTTCTCCTCCTCCTCTGGAAATTGGGCCAAGCGCCCTGTTATTGTTCTCAAGGACGAAGAAGAGAAGAAGAGTTTGGATTTGATATCCCACTTTATCACTACCCTAAGGAGTCTCAAAGCGGCTAACATTTTCCTTGACTAGCCCAAGGTCACTCAGCAGCTGCATGTGGAGGAGCGGAGACGCGAACCCGGTTCCCCAGATTATGAGTCTACCGCTCTTAACCACTACACCACACTACACGAAGTCTGGAGCTCCATCTGAAGGGGAAAGCCAGATTGGGCAGAAACTCGCTCTTTTCTCCAGCAAGTGACTTCTAAAGCGCCCCCTTTGCTGGATCGGGTCCTCGTTCTTCTTGCACGCTTAACAAAGCAGCAAATGCAGCCGAGTGTGAAAGTGCTGTTAATTCCGGCAGACGTGCCAGGGTGGAAAGGAACGCTTGGCATCTGGAGCCTGACCCGCCTTCCTACCCGTCACGCAAAGAGGGGCAGCTATTTGGGAGTCTGAGAGCATCAATCCCAAAGGGAACGTAAACTCAAGAAGTGGTTTGTTTGGGGCCGCTGTTAAGCTACAAACATCAGACTAGAAATGGTAAAAAGAATTAAAATACTGAGCTGGTGTTTCTGTTCAAAGCAGTGTGGAATTTGTTTCAGTTTTAGTTGGAAAAGTTTCTTTTCATATCCGATTATCATTGTTGTTGTTTAGTCGTGTCCGACTCTTCGTGACCCCATGGACCAGAGCATGCCAGGCACTCCTGTCTTCCACTGCCTCCCGCAGTTTGGTCAAACTCATGCTGGTAGCTTCGAGAACACTGTCCAACCATCTCGTCCTCTGTCGTCCCCTTCTTCTTGTGCCCTCCATCTTTCCCAACATCAGGGTCTTTTCCAGGGAGGCTTCTCTTCTCATGAGGTGGCCAAAGTACTGGAGTCTCAGCTTCAGGATCTGTCCTTCTAGTGAGCACTCAGGGCTGAGTTCCTCCAGAATGGATAGGTTTGATCATCTTGCAGTCCATGGGACTCTCAAGAGTCTCCTCCAGCACCAGAATTCAAAATCATCAATTCTTCGGCGATCAGCCTTCTTTATGGTCCAGCTCTCACTTCCATACATCACTACTGGGAAAACCATAGCTTTAACTATACGGACCTTTGTCGGCAAGGTGATGTCTCCGCTTTTTAAGATGCTGTCTAGGTTTGTCATTGCTTTTCTCCCAAGAAGCAGGCATCTTTTAATTTCACGGCTGCTGTCACCATCTGCAGTGATCACGGAGCCCAATAAAGTAAAATCTCTCACTGCCTCCATTTCTTCCCCTTCTATTTGCCAGGAGGTGATGGGCCCAGTGGCAATGAAATTTTCTGTAGGCCATAACTATTGCACCTGAACAATTACTGAAACACAAGTTACACAAAACATCCACGTATAACAGCATGACCAGCAAATGCCTCGAGTTCTCGCAGTCATCTGAAATCCCCACTCAACGGACAACACAGAAATTGTTTTTTGGTATCCAAATCACAATCCTGCTTTCATCGTTTCACAAAACTCTTTGTTCTGCAACAATTCAGTCGCAGAAAATATTCACACAGCAAGGTAGAGGCATAGGAGTTATTTTCCTTGCTAGGTAAAAGTGGATGCCATCAAGAGAAAATGACTTTCTCTCTTGTCCCTGTTCCACCTTTGCCAGGAATTGACACACACGGGACTTGGGCAAGGGCCACTTCACCCAGGCATTCATTTGCACATTTTTATTTTCTCCAGCGTAAACTGGAAGGTACACAGAGGAAACTGCAGTGCATCCACCATATGGAAAAAGCATAGTTGGGAATCTGGAAATAGCGGCTCCTGCGTTCCACGTGCCCAAAGGGTAGGAAAGAGACGGGCACAGTTTTCAATACCTGTTGACACAGTGCGGTTGCAGAGATGTCTTGTGAAGACTAGGATGCTGATCACCTCCACCAATTTTTATGTCAAAGGCATAACCTAGTAAACTAGAATAGCGTCTTGCGTTTCTAAAATGCTGTCTGTATCATCTACAGTGGTACCTCAGGTTACATACGCTTCAGGTTACAGACTCCGTTAACCCACAAATAGTGCTTCAGGTTAAGAACTTTGCTTCAGGATGAGAACAGAAATTGTGCTCTGGCGGCTCGGCGGCAGCAGGAGGCCCCATTAGCTAAAGTGGTGCTTCAGGTTAAGAACAGTTTCAGGTTAAGAACGGACCTCCGGAATGAATTAAGTACTTAACCCGAGGTACCACTGTATCATAAAAACATGTTCGTCCAGCAATTCACGCAGAAATATTTTCTTAATTCACTACATTGACACCACTGGTTTGGAGCCCCAGACCATAATGTTACATTTCTGCAGTAACTTCCATATCAGGCACGTAAAGAGATCCAGATCCCTTGTTTGCTTACGGTTGGCAGGTATATTTAATTTGGTACAAGCCAGAAGACTTTCTGTTCTACAGTCCTAATTAAAGAGCTCAGGCAAAGCACAGAAATGAAAACACAAGTATTGTTATTTCCCCCCTGATCAATGCTCTCTTCCTAAAGGAATCCATCTCTGTTTATCTATTAGACAACCTCCCTCCTTGGATCTTGGAAGCGTTTTGCCAAAGTGAGCCCCCACCCTCCAAAACAATTAATGAGACTAGCACTTACTCAGCATTTAAACTAAGTCGGACCAAACAAAATTCCCAGCGTCCTTTGCAAACCTCATTGCAAGGCAACTCATCTGTAACATGAACCTGCAGCTTCAAGTGCTTCTCGTCAAGGGCAAGCAATGTCACCAAGAAGCTAATTAAAATTTAAAATTGTAGCTAGGGGTATTTTCCCCCCTTATTTTGATTTTTGTAAATGCAAGGAACTCTGTAACCGCTGCTGTTGGCAAAGCAGTGTAGGAAAAGCAAAGGGAACTGCTCCGAAACGGCACTTCTCTCCTGGCGACATCGTCTATTGCAGGTGCCTCCCTGCAAGTGATGAGAGGATGGGGATCCAGGGACAACAGCAAGGGATGCAGCTGACAGGAAACACAATCCGTAGCATTATTAATCGCACGCAAGTTCTGGCAAATTCTGTGACTCTCGCTCCCTACTAGGGCTGGGCGATAGCTTGAAATATCCAAAACCGGTCCAAAGTCCATATTGTGATATTGGTCTCATCATTTCGGGCCTGGCAATATATTGTATTTTTCTGTGTATAAGATGCCCCCGTGTATAAGACACCCCCTATTTTGGGGGACTCAGAATTAAGAAAATGGGGGGAAGATTTCCCGGAGTTGTTGAGCTTTTTTGGGGGGGGAGGATCGCCAATCGCCCGCCCTATTGCCGCTCCAATCGATAACCGCCCTTGACGCAGCCACCAATAACACAAAAAATAGCCGCTGACAATCTCTGGCTCCTGGCAGCAACCAATCCCACGTCACCATTTAAGATGAACCCCAATTTTTAACATAAATTTTAGTGACAATTCCTTGTCTTATACGTAGTACAGGATGGTATTGTGAATCGTGTGTGTCTGATGCAAAAAAAAATGGGAATTCACCCAATGGCTCTCAAGCGGTGCCATCCTTTGAAATTTCATTTATTACGGCCATAGGCCCATACAGGTAAAAACAACACATAAATAACAGCTTGTGCCGTAGGGGGAAAAAAAGCAATCGCTAAAACACCACTATAACAATAAAATACTATAAAATGGAAAGGCATACTACGCCTTAATTAGCTTGTAGTGCTCCTTGGCGTCGCTTTTGGGAAAGGACAGCAACTAGGAACCTAGCCACCTTCAGAGTCGTGTGGGTATCCTTGTCCTGCAAGATTTGGGCAAGGTGGAATTTTGGTGGGGTACCCTCTAGTTTCTGTATGATTGATCCCAACAAATTTGCCCGTGGCACATTAAACAAGGGGCAAGTGAACATAATGTGCTGGAGTGCCATCCTTATTTCAGACACCGTGATGTATCAGTATATTGTGATGTTTAGCTGGTGATAGATTGCGATGCTGAAAACCAGATTATCGCCCAGCCCGACTCCATACTACGTTTAGGATTGTTAAATTTCACTCAGAGCCCCTGGGTCTCTCCTCTAGCCTATGAAAATTAGAGCTCAACTCATCACTGCGTAATATTTTTAATTCAGCAATCATAGATCATGTCATCAGCTGCTGTTCACATCTCAGCAAGTAATTCTGCCGGGCTCGCACAAGGCTCAGTATTACCGGACGTTTCTGTGCAAGGCTGCCATTTGTGGCATCGCCCTGATTTGCAGCAGGTATGCAAGAGTTAAAGAGACACGGCGAGCAAAATTCTGTTCTCATGGAAACCGGCATAAATCAGCAGAGACTTTGCTACTTACTATTGATCGGTCAGCACAACGGAATGGGTCATTTCACTCACAACTAATTTCTCCGGACCCCCACACAGCTCAGCAGGCCATCAGCCTTTAGAAGATGATTTGCAAGAGGGTGCAACAAAAAATGGCAGAGAGCATGAACAGAGAGCTCCTCAAATGCTGTTGTATATTTTTAGCATGATAGCACCTCCACAAGGGGGATTTCTGAGAATCCTGAATGAGCTATTCTGAGCATCCTTCAAGTCGGTTCACTCTTGCAAATCATTACTCACGAGGATGCTCTGTAACGCCGGATTGAGAGCCTCGCGTGAGTTTGCAGAAAAAGTATCGTCAGCGGCGAGATCAGCAACGATGCACAGGATTCCCCAAAAGACAGCCGGCCGATTTATGACCAATCTTCCCCAGGAAGTAGTGCTTGCCCTGGACTGGGCAGTGACCCCCACAAACAGAGGCTTCATGCCACAACATGAACCAAGGCTGGGGTGCCATGGCAGGCAGACACGGGTGTTGGCAAGCAACCAAGGAAACGGGGGCAATTGGCAGGCCCCCAGCTGGCTCCTGCCTACTGGCCGGTGTGCCGGGTGATCTCCATTCCTCGGTGCAGCCTCAGTGACCCGAGCTTCAGAAGCTGGGGCACGCAACTCAACAGAGTAAACGCTACACAACAGAAGTGGCAGGAGAAGTTGTGTGAGCATATTTACAAGCAGTTTATTCAGCATAAAGTTAAAGGGACCCCTGACCATTAGGTCCAGTCGTGGCCGACTCTGGGGTTGCAGCGCTCATCTCGCTTTATTGGCCAAGGGAGCCGGTGTACAGCTTCCGGGTCATGTGGCCAGCATGACTAAGCCAGAGCAGCACATGGAAACGCCGTTTACCTTCCCGCCAGAGCGGTACCTATTTATCTACTTGCACTCTGATGTGCTTTCGAACTGCTAGGTTGGCAGGAGCAGAGACCAAGCAACGGGAGCTCACCCCGTCGTGGGGATTCGAACCACCGACCTTCTGATCAGCAAGTCCTACGCTCTGTGGTTTAACCCACAGCGCCACCCGCATCCCTTATTCAGCATACAGCAGGACAAAAGGAAACATGTCTGATCCCTTTCGTGTCCAAAGCAAGACAGCAAAAGCAATACACAAATGGAAGTTCCCAGCAAGCTGTGCTGGAGTGTAAACAGGCATGTCACACACAACAACCATGCCTGTTCCTTAAGGTGGAACGGAATATCTCAACAATGGGTTCAAGCCAAGTTGATACAGAAGCTTGGAAAACCAAGACACAAGCTGAGAACTGGGAGTGTTTGTGCCAAGCGCCTGTTTGCAAAGGGCTTGAGAACCCTTGAGTAAAAAAGGCAAAATGCATTAACCATTAGTTCATTCTTCCTTGACTTGTTTAAGGATCTCTGGAAGGGACTTCTTGACACTGAAGAAATGCAATGCGTGGCAAGCTTGTCTTCTCCTGCTCTGGAGACTCGAACCCGTGGCTTCAAGTGACAAGGAAGGAGATTCAACATCAGGAAGAACTTTCTGACAGGAAGAGCTGTTCGACAGAGGAACGGTCTCCCTCGGGAGGTGGTGGACTCTCCTTCCTTGGAGGGTTTTAAGCAGAGGTTGGGTGGTCATCTGTCATGGGCGCTTGAGCTGAGACTCCTGCATTGCAGAGGGTTGGAATGGATTTCTCTCAGGGGTCTCTTTCAACTCTACAATTCTACGATCTGGAAAGGGCTGCTTGGATCAGGTCTGACATGTCTTAATGGAATCAGGTGCCACACCAGGCAGCCTTGGGAATCAGGTCAGGAGTGTCACCAGCTCCACCTACGGGACCCCAAAGTGGAGGTTTCCAAGGGGAAGCTGAGGTAGACCATGCTGAAAGGGGGACTCAACCAAGAAAAGGGTTCTTTCTTTTCCTGGGGTTTTTTTTTAAACCACTGTCCCAAGAAACTGGACCCTAATAAATAGCCTTTCTTCACCCTGTTACAACTCCAAGACTGAGACTTAGAAGCTTCCTTTTTCTCCCCTTGTGTCCCACCTGGGGCAGATTTTCCTTGGAAGAGCTATGGAACACATGGGCAGCCACCGATGCTGGTTACTAGCCCCCTCCCCTAAAAAAAAGAGGCGAAGATAGTTGGAGACCGAGACAGAGAAGTTAAGGGGTGGGATTGGGGGTTTTGAGCAACAGCCACTTCCCTAGCGAGGAGTTTGGATTTGATATCCCACTTTATCACTACCCAAAGGAGTCTCAAAATGGCTAACATTGTCCTTTCCCTTCCTCCCCCACAACAAACACTCTGTGAGGTGAGTGGGGCTGAGAGACTTCAGAGAAGTGTGACTAGCCCAAGGTCACCCAGCAGCTGCATGTGGAGGAGCGGGGAAGCGAACCTGGTTCACCAGATTACGAGTCCACCGCTCTTAACCACTACACCACACTGGCTCTGCTCGAGTTCCAGCGGGACCTGCAAATTCTCAAACTTCTGCCATCGAGGAGCCATCCTGCAGCAGACCTAATCTCAGCTGGCCAAGGCTGAAACAGCAGTTTATTCCACGTGGGGAGTAAAAACAAGCTGGGTGCTTGGGGAGGGGGGGAATGGCTCAGTGATGTAAGGAAGCGATTTTTCACTGTTTGGGCAGGAGCTGGTGGGAGATGCTCAGGGAAGACTGACAATGCCCCCCGTCTGCTCTGAGGAAACTGGGCGCCCCCCGCTCCATGCTTAAGAAGCAGCGCCCCCAAAGGCTCCTGCCCTGGCTGGGAAGCGGAGGAATATCTCACAGGGATGCCCAAATCCGAGCCTGAAAACACCCCTCGTCTGGTCAGTTCTAAGGGACTTTGCATTAAAGGAAACATGGATGACCAACTGGGAATCCCAGCAATTCTGCCTGGGCAAGCAGGGACTTTCCCCCCTGAATGAGACCAAAGAGTTGCGGATGGAGCCTGGTACCAGGAAGTGCTGCGTCCCAGAGGATAACGGACTTGTTGCCATGAGGGTAACAAGGCTAACGACGGCCAACAAACTCTTGAAAGCTCTCCTTGCCACTCCTATTGATTCATCGCACCACTTAAATGATCCAGGCTCCAGCTCCAGTGAAGAGAATTAGTTGGAAGTGACCAAAAGTGGCCTGAGGAACGAAGGAAATAAAATCCATCCCGGCCTTAGTTAAGTACGATAGTTTTCTTAGTGAGACCGTTTGCCTTTGTAGGGAAGCGGAAGTGAGAGGTGGAAGTTGTAAATATTGCTTCGGGGGTCTCCTAAAAGGATTATCGCGTGTTCAATGAACAAAAAATAGTGTGCGCCACCCCCACCCCCCTTTGACTGTGGGGGTGAAAGCAACAAGTGAATTGATCTGCACCTATTTTTGCTTCTTTCAGTCTTCCAAAGACTGGAGGGAGAGACTGAGCTCCAATAAATGTGGCATGAGATATGCGCACACAAACATTCCCGCCCGCCCCCCACATTATGGGATTGCTGGCCGGGGAGGCCAACCCTGCAGCCCTGGCCTCACACCATGCAGCCTGCACTGAAGGCCCCCAAGTGACAGGAGAAGCCGGGCCGATCTGGATCCCCTCAAGGGTAGAGAGGCTCAAGATGCGCAGTGCCCCTTTGTGCAGCCACTGGGCGCACAACCGGAAGAATGAGGGTGCGAGTGCGCTGTACTCCTTATTTAGAACCAATCAGGTTGAGAAAACGGAGAACCCAGCGAGGGGTCCTGCTCTCTTCTTGCTGGTGTAAAAAGGTTTAGCAAAGCGAAGTAACTTACTGACTTCTTCTTTGGCGATCCCTCGTAGCCGAGTAAGATTGTCTTCCATAAACACGGTTTTAACACTGAGTCCGTAAGTGACTGTGGAGGCCAATTCTGGATCCACATGTCCTTCCACAGTGGAGAAATGGGTTTCCAGGCGGGAGTTGATCACGGTGTGGATTTGCCAAGCGTGCCTTCCTCTTAGCACGTTTCTTCCTTGTGTCCTGAGTTCGAGTGTCTTCAAAGCCCATGACACTTTTGGAAAAAGGCTGTTCTCCAACTGGAGCACTCGCAGGCAAGTGTTTCCCAATTGTTGGTGTTTATACTACATTTTTTAGATTTGCCTTGAGACAGTCTTTAAACCTCTTTTGTTGACCACCAGCATTACACTTTCCATTTTTAATTTCGGAGTAGAGGAGTTGCTTTGGAGGACGATAATCAGGCATCCGCACAACATGAGCAGTCCAACAAAGTTGAGGCTTTAGAATCAACACTGGTGATCTTTGCTTCTTCCAGTACCCTGGCATTAGTTCGCCACTGACTGTTTCATACAACATCCAGAAGCACACCTCAGGATTCGGGATGATGGCATTTCATGTTTTGTCCCTGTTCTGGGTCATCATTAATTTTGTTTTCATTATAATGGGCAAAATAGGCTTCTGCAATATTACAAATCCACATTTTGGACTCATGTCAGTAATCTCTCACCTACTTTTTAAAATCCTAACTAAGCAAAAAACTCGGGTTGGGGAACCTCTTCTGGCTCCATGGCTTTATTCCTCCTTGGGCAACCTTCCTGAGGCTTCATGACAGCGGTGGGGGGCAGATGTCCAAAGGGCAAAAGTGGTGGTGGAGGGGAAACTTTCCCTTGCATGGCAGGTTGTGTTCCAGCCATGCAAAAACCCTAGATTTCTCCACCCCCCAGACCTCTCCACCTTCCCCAGTGGTGAGCAAGGGGCAGCAGAGAAGATCAAGGATACATTTCTGCCAGGCAAAAGCACTCTGCACATGTGGTTGCGGGGTGGGGTCCTCGACTCCCGAGGGCCAAACGGGGAGGAGGGACATTCAGGAAAACACTCCCATTTCTAACTCGCTGCTATAAAAAGAGAAGGAAGCGCCCGTGTTTTTAATTTTACAAACACTGAATCAATGGGATAAGGCTACTTCTGAGCTCACTCGAGTTTTGCGAACAGATAGCAAACTCATGTGTCTGTTGTGCAATCTAAGCTGGTCACGGTGAACAAGCCCATCTCCATTTAGTCAACCCAGATATGAAGGGAACCGTTGGCCTTCCCACCAAACCTCTGTGATTATTTAGGAAAATGAATGTGTCATTCAGGAAAAGCTCTAAATGACGGCAGCTTTCTGTGTCATCCAAACTGGGGAGCCGCAGTGCCTTAGGGGCTCCCTGGTTGAGAGGAGGGGCCACGTAAATGGACAAAGTCAGAATCTTCGCTTCCTAACTCACAGGGTGGATAAAAATCAATGATTTTTTAAAAATGGATTTTTAAAATTTAAATCAGATTTCTTTTATTTCAATTGGATTTTTAAAATAAAATGCTTTTGGAGGAATAATCTTTCTAAAGGTAGTTTTCTATTTAAGTTACATTAGAGTCCAAAGGCTATTCATCAGGAAATAAGGATTTTTTAAAGTTTTTCATGTGTGCTAAAACTCAAGTCTAAATTTTTTATTTCAAAAATCGTTTAGCCACATCAGTTAACAAACATGGATACATATGCTATACCGTTATTGTCTTAGTTAAGTAAATTGTTTAAATTGTCATTAAGGAAATGATTATTTTCCTCCTTCCAATAAAGCACAGCAGAAAAGTTGTCCAAATATAAACACAGTTAACTTATTAAACCTCACAACAATTTCATAATTATCACTCCATGTATTTCTAATAGTATAACCAAATCAGTAATTTTTGATATAACTGTAAAAACTACTCTGAAAACTTATTATTCCAAAATGAAACCTTCATCTGGTTGTAAATATTAAGATATTAAAGATTAAGATATTGTAAATATTAAGCAAGAATGAGTCTTTCTCTTAAAAAAAATATTTAAATCAAGTCTTACTGACTAGCGATTTAAATCGTGATTTAAATCGATTTGATTTAAATCAAATCCACCCTGCTGAGCCATGATACAACTCTCCAAACGGGGCCGTCAGGAGTAAGCAAGACCAGAGAATTCCCCAGGGACATCTCACATTTCCTGACATTGCAAGGAGAGAAACGCCTGCAGAGATGAATGTGACCCTGTCTTTTAGCGTGGACAATGTCTTGCAGGGTGTCCCTTCCCAAACTTGGAGAACAGGGGTAGTCAACCTTTTTATACCTACTGCCCACTAATGCATCTTTCTTGATGGTCAAATTTCCTTACTGCCCACCAGTGCTCGATGGAAGGAGGATTCAGCTTGTGTCGTAGATCCCCTGTTAGCAATTTCACTCCTCCGATGCTGCATTTGTGATTGGTGTAAATCACATGCCTGTCTGAGAAGAGTGTGGGAAACATAAACAACCTTATCTCTTCCGCTGTAGGGACTTTGCTATGTACTTTCGCTTTTACTTGTGCCTGTTGTTCTCTCAGAGCTGGAGAGAACGGACGCCATTATGCTGTTGGCTGTAAATAAAGGTAAAGGTAAAGGGACCCCTGACCATTAGGTCCAGTCGTGACCGACTCTGGGGTTGCGGTGCTCATCTCGCTTTATTGGCCGAAGGAGCTGGCGTACAGCTTCCGGGTCATGTGGCCAGCATGACTAAGCCGCTTCTGGCGAACCAGAGCAGCGCACGGAAACGCCGTTTACCTTCCCGCTGGAGTGGTACCTATTTATCTATTTGCACTTTGACGTGCTTTTGAACTGCTAGGTTGGCCGGAGCAGGGACCGAGCAACGGGAGCTCACCCCGTCATGGGGATTCGAACCGCCGGCAAGCCCAAGAGGCTCAGTGGTTTAACCCACAGCGCCACCCGTGTCCTTATGTCTGTAAGTAGTGTGTAAATAAATAGTAGATTAGCTCTACGATGTCTCACACTTCTTGCTGTCTTATGCCAGAAGCTTTGTTTGTTGTTTAGTCGTGTCCGACTCTTTGTGACCCCATGGACCAGAGCACCCCAGGCACTCCTGTCTTCCACTGCCTCCCACAGTTTGGTCAGACTCATGTTGGTAGCTTCAAGAACACTGTCTAACCATCTTGTCATCTGTTGTCCCCTTCTCCTTGTGCCCTCCATCTTTCCCAACATCAGGGTCTTTTCCAGGGAGTCTTCTCTTCTCATGAGGTGGCCAAAGTACTGGAGCCTCAGCTTCAGGATCTGTCCTTCCAGTGAGCACTCAGGGCTGATTTCCTTAAGAATGGAGAGGTTTGATCTTCTTGCAGTCCATGGGACTCTCAAGAGTCTCCTCCGGCACCAGCATTCAAAAGCATCAATTCTTCGGCGATCAGCCTTCTTTATGGTCCAGCTCTCACTTCCATACATCACTACTGGGAAAACAATAGCTTTGTGTGCATATATCATTATAATGTATGTCATTAGAAGAGCACTGGAAGGGAGATGCCTTTTCTAGAGCTGTGCTTACCAGAGGACGCTCAGAGTTCTGGGGGCTTGCAAGGCACCCCCAGGGCGTTTTCCCAACACCCCCTACTGCCCACCTAGAATCCAAAAACGCCCACTAGTGGGCGGTAGGGACCAGGTTGACAACCCCTGTTGTGGACAGCGCATAGCTTAAAGATGTTGTCAACCGACATGACGTCAACACTGGAAAAAAAGATGCAACATGTTTTTCTTCACAACAGCCGATTTTTACAAAAGCTTTACCGAACAGGTTTTTGTTTTGAACCTTCAAAATAACCTCAAGCGTTGCTGAGTTATGAATTACATCTTCCAATGAGCTCCCCTTAAGAAGTTATCTGTTTTGATGCTCTGTCTGGGGACCAGATAACAGGATCAGAATTTTAATATGCACAAAGCCACAAGGGGACACTATTTGTTTGCTATTTCTCAAATCACTCATCTCTCTCATTAAGGGGCTCATATTCACAATCCAGCCACTCTTACTTGAGTTTGACAAGTTGTACAATGCAGATACGTATCACCGAACCCTTTCTAGAGGAATAAACTTCTACGTTACTTCCAAGGGGGATAAACAAATTCATTAACAAATTAATCACAGCAAGGAACACACAAGTTAGCCAGGATATTATGCAAGTCGGTTTAAGATAAACTTGGATCACACACCAATGTAGGCTATATGCAAAATCCAAAATATTTCTGATGGTCTGCTTATGTTGGGCAAAAAGGAATTTGAATACAAATTTTATGTTTTCCACCTTACACGTAAAAGTACATGTAAAATTTGGAATGTTCTCATTTCTTTAGGGAGAAAATCTGAAAGAATGCAATGGTAAAAAACCAACGCATAGTATATTAAACACAAAACCCCACAAATTCTAGGAAACACAGGGTCATCTATATGCAGAGTTTACTAACGTTTTCATGTTATGGTTGCAAAATTGTCCATATCATCCATATAAAAAAAATGTGCTATCTAGGCAGGCTTAAGAAAATATTTAAGCAACAGACTGTTCTTCCAAGATGTCACTGAACCAGTATGTGGCTCAGTAAACCAGGGTTTCCCAAACTTAGGTCTCCAGCTGTTTTTGAACTACAACTCCCATCATCCCTAGCTAGCAGGACCAGCGGTCAGGGATGATGGGAGTTGTAGTCCCAAAACAGGGGAAGACCCAAGTTTGGGAAACCCTGCGATAAACCAAAGTGATGAAAATGAGCCTCGCCTCATCCCAGGGAGTCAGTGTGGTGTAGTGGTGAAGAGCAGTGGACTTGTAATCTGGTGAACCGGGTTCGATTCCCTGCTCCTCCACATGCAGCTGCTGGGTGACCTTGCGCTAGTCACACTTCTCTGAAGTCTCTCAGCCTCACTCACCTCACAGAGTGTTTGTGGTGGGGTTGGAAGGGGAAAAGGGATTGTTAGTCGCTTTGAGACTCCTTCGGGTAGTGATAAAGCGGGATATCAAATCCAAACTCTTCTTCTCTGCTCTGTGGCCATGAGAAAGAGCTGAGAAGCCTTTGCTTCCATTTTTGATTAACCACAACCTGACATGCCATCTGAATCCAAAAAGCTGAGCTGTTCTTCAGTACAATTTTCCTTAAACCAGTGGTGTCCAAACCTTTTTCAAAGAGGGCCAGATTTGATGAATTGAAGGGCCGCGAGGGCCGACCAAACGGCCAACCAAAGTTGTTAACTTTTTTTTTTAGGACTGAAGTTGTTGTGGTTTTTTTAGGATTAAAGCTGTTGAGGTTTTCTTAGGATTTTACCCCAGGAAATAAACTGCCATAGGGACTGGATTAAACTGACTGGCGGGCCAGATTAGGCCCCCGAAATGGACTTTGGACATGCCTACCTTAAACATTTCAACAAGCTGTAGTAACGATAAACCACAGTTTAAGGTTTGGACAGCACCTGACACAGTGGTCCAGGGCTCGTCTGCCCATCTTGCTTGGGGAGGCAGTTGGGCGACGGCTGGGAGGGGGGCAGATCCAGCTCCCCAGGAGCTCGGAATGCTTGCCCCCCGCTACCTGGGAAGAGTGGGGCTGCCACTGCCCCCTTCAGTGTGCCAGGGCTTCCCTCGGCCATTCCCAGTCCCCTCAGGTGATGGAGAGATGCTGAAGGAGTGCCATTTTTTGTTTTGACTCAAGCCACGAAGTGTATTGGGCCAGCTCTGCTGCGATACATTGAAACCAGAATTGAAAGCATCCCATCTCTGCCTCACGGCCACCATGGCTGAGCCCGTGGGAAGTTTAGCATGGCGTCTCCATGCAGCCAAGATCTGAACACCAAATCTGGAACACATTATCCTACACAAGAGAAAACTGGGTTTCTGCTTTTAAAAGGTCCTAGTTTTAGTACCGGCAATCTTTAGAAACGTTAAACTGTGTGTGAGCCTCATGAAACTCGGTAGGTTTGAGCCACCATGCAGAAGCGAATTCTGCTTTGATACTAACGTCAAAGAGAGACAACTTCATGTCTTTAAAAGGCATTATCCTTGTCATTTGCACTGCATAAAGAAAAGGAACAGGAACAGGAAGTGTGTAGACTCCTAGGAAGAAGTATTTTGGAAGTGGAAGAAGTAGGTAAAGCAATGGCTTACTTTTTTAATATAAATACTAAATACCTCAAACACGTTTAAGGATATTCAAAACACTTTCTTTTTACTAGATGCAATGGATGCTGAACGTCACACACTGCTCTCCACCCCAGAGAACTAAAGAATAGTTATGCTCCAGGAATGTATTTTAGCCAGAAACCGATACTTTTGCAAACAAAGCTGTGAGGAACCTTTGTCCTGTAAGTGGCACTTATCAGATCCGCTTCCTTGGATATAAACCACTCTGGCTAAACGTGCATTGGATTGTAATGTCAGAATAACAGAAATTGGAGATACCATCTTCAGCACTGCCAATATCTCTTTTTAAAAATCTTTCTGAAATGCTCAAGACTGCACTACTCAAATATCTTGCTGGAGTAGATGACATGGTTTGTCAAATGAATGGGAGCTTTCCCCAAGATATTGAAGACCCCGTAGATGTTGTGAATGGCACCCCTAACTGTCAAACCCAACTCCTATCCTCACTACCTAATGCATTTTCCCATCACAGCTCAGGACCGCAATACCTTAAGGACCACCTTTTTCCATCTGAACCTACCCAGACCCTGAGATCATCTTCTGAGGCCCTCCTTTGGGTGCCTCCTCCTGGAGAGGTCCGGAGGGTGGCAACACCAGAACAGGGCCTTCTCTGTGGTGGCTCCCTATCTGTGGAATGCTCTCCCCAGGGAAGTTCGTTCCTTTTTAACCAGGCCTTTGGTTGATTTGACTGACATCCTATGCCCTTTTAAAATGTGGGTTTTTGGGAGAGGGCGGGTATTGGGTTGTTGTTTTTATTTTGATTATATATTTTGTGGTTTTATATTTTGGTTTTGTTCTGTGAACCGCCCCGAGACCTCCAGGTATAGGGCATTATATAAATTCAGTAAATAGATAGATAGATAGATAGATAGATAGATAAATAAATAAATAAATAAAATAATAATAATCACTCTGTGCAAGAAGGAGAGTAATTCCATATTGCCCCTAGTTTCTATTGAAAATATACTATTAATTCTGCCATCCTCTTGGGAGGGATGGAGCCAGAAGGTGATGCTGGGACACCCCTGCTCTGCTCAGGGCTAGAAACTGAGATAGGAAAGCTAGGAGCTCAAGGGCACCTTAAACCAGGTTATGGGCGCAACAACGAAATGTCTAGGCACACTTTTTTGTAACAAGAATACAAAGCTGAAAATGAATGAACTGCAGCTAAAATATCATGTTCATTTTCATTGTTCACACGTTCTGGTCCTTCCCCTGCCCACCCACCTAATATTCTGAAGAGGGTCTCTTCTCCAGTCTTCAGAGAGTAGCTGGAAGTGGGGAGGCAGAAAAAGCTACTCCTTTCCTTCCACTCTGCAGTTTCAATCTGAAATCTTAGGTGCAGGATTGCACCCAGAGCTCAGAAACTGCTCACTTTGAATGAAATTCCCCACCGCAAAATGCACCTGGAACAAGGGGAGTTTCGAACACCGGTTCTGCTCCACGGCTTCTGGGTTCCATCTTGTCCCCAGTGCTTTTTAAATACTACATGAAGCTGCTGAGAAGGAATTTGGAGGTTTGGGCTAGGTGGAATCAGACGACAGGCTGTTCATTTCCTCTCCTAGTCCCTGGGATGCTGTGAAAGCGCTGAATAGATGTGTGGAGGAACTGTGTTTTTTTATGTTACTATTTTACATTTATATCCTACTTTTAAAACATGGCGGTTTTGTTGGTTCGCTGCCATGGGAGAGCTTTTCTGCCCTGAAAAGTGGCATGAAATAGTTCAATAAATGATGCATTTAATACTGACACATAAGAATAATACATGTGTGTGTATAAAATACACCTATTTCCGAGCAAGTAAGTCTTTACAAAGAAAACAAGGAACTGACGTGGGTAAATATGAGCTCACCTGTCTTTGTAATTGATAACAGTATCAATGATGGCATTCATCTGCTTCGTCAGCTTAGGAGGGTTAGGTGACAATTTCTCCGCCGGCGGCCTTCCTCTCCTTTTTTTCGCCTTCTCTCCATCCTCTTTGCCCGAATCTTTGTCTACATTTCTCCTCCTTTTCCGTTTCTTAAGCCGAACTTCTTCTTCCATTTCCTCCAAGTTGCCGTCTTCGATTGCCTTAATTAGGAAAGTAGAAAAAATTATTTGCAAAATCGAAGACGCCAATGGATGCTATATATATTATAATCTCTGCAAGGTGCAGACAATTCTGAAGGATAAAACGAATCAATCCAGAAGCAGAAGTCCAAATATAAATATTAGGGGAAATCAGCGGAGCTAAACGTAAAACCAAAGTAACAATTTTGTCGGAGTAATCCATTCAACTGTAGAGCGTTAAGGCCACACCCCAACAAAGGCCATTGAAGTTCCAACTGTCTGCATGCACACTCAATGAATGATCAATATATTTTAATATGTACATTCATACATCATTTTCAATACATATTTATAGACAAAGCAATCATTAAAAAGGGCGGGGAATTCTCTTCAAAACACATTCACCCGCATACATTATATGAATTTCCCTTTCTGAACAAAGAAGTAACAAGCCAGATTCTTTCAATTAGAAATTTTCAAACAGAATTTTCAAATCAGTTCAAATTACACACCTAAAACGCCACAAATGCAATATTCAGCTAAGGTCTTGACCACTGACAATGCATAAGTATTGGACAATGCATTGTTGTGCAGCAAAGAATATTGGCACTGTGGGGTGAGGAAAATGACACCACGCAAACACGAATCAAACAACATTCACTAGTTCAAAATTTACCTGCAAATGTGTGCTGTGAACCTCAGGCAGCAGCACTATGCAGTGAGAGGGTGGAAATTGCTATAAAAACAAACCTGTTTTAAAGGAAATCTGTCCACACTGTCTAAGAAATCCATGTGTGACAATCACAGAAGCTGAACTTTCTTTGGTTTAAGAAAACAGAAGAAAAAGCCCAGAGATGTGGGACGGTTTAGTCTTCCAGGACATGAAAATGACAAAGATATTAGAGGGAAGAAAGAAAGAAAAAAAATCCTGATTTTTAAAAATAAATCACCTCCGTTTTTGTGCTGAAGGCTTTCTCAAAACACCAATGTTGACATTGTCCCTGTTGCTTTCCTGTGCTCCCTGCAATACATGCACATGATAATCAATCCTTTTTCTCAGAGCTGAAAGAGCTCTAATCATCAGGCAATTACCTTCATTTTTCCACAGCACCAAACATGGCTAATATTTATGAACATGTGAGTGCAACAATCAATACACAAAGAGTGATTGCAGCCCAGGCACAATTTCTTTCACTTGGGCGCAACGTCTCTCTCGCCAAACGTTTTGTGCACAAAACCTGGTGCACCACACAAAGCAGGCGGGCATGTCAGAGACGCAGAACAACCTGCTTCCTATTCATCCTGCAATGTGGAAATCCACAGACGAACATGAATGCACACACAATCCAGAGGGAGTGCCTGGATGCCAGGCCTGAATCATCAAAAGACAATTTCCATCCTGCTTCCACTGCATTCGGAGAAGGAGCTGGAGATCGGATGAGTTAGGAGGAGGAGGAGGAAGGAAGAAGGAAGGAAGGAAGGAAGGAGCAGAAAAAGAAGAAGAAGAAGAAGAAGGGAAAAAAAGAATTATCTGCACACAAATTCATGAATATTCATTTGGCTCAAGCAGGACACCCCGGTGCACACATACCAGCAGCTAGCGGAGATTTAAGCAAAGGAAACTGTTCTGCAAATCTCGGAGGCTCATCGTAAATGCAGCATGCAAGGCTGTCAACAGTTAATGCCATTGCTCCCCTTAATCCCTCGTTTGTGCACGGAAAACGCAGCAGCAACACACACCGGCCTGGGATGCGGCGCACACCTAGGCATGCCCGGGATGCCGCTCGACTGAATCTCCACGACAGCAAGGAAAAAGGATATTTACCTTACCACTATCAGCAGCAGGCCGGCTATCGGAAATCACAGTTAGTGGGGATAAAATTAACAAGCCAGCAAAGCAGCGAGCTGCTAGTCTCTTCATCAGCTGATCAGGGGGGAAAAGAGAGCCCGGGAAAGGCTATGTTTTCATACACAAGTAATTTTATTTTACGGAAAATGCAATCCTGAGAGGGTTGTAGGGGCTCAATTCTGCTGTTTCATTCTACCTTCCACAAGGCCTGCAGCCTCCTTCCTCCAGCCTGATTTAATATTGACAAGTACTTATCATATTTCCCCCTTATTATTCCAGGAACTCAAATCAGGAATTATTATTATTATTTTCTTTGGAAGGGGGGGGAGGGCAGTTTCCCGGAAGCTTTTTAATTACAGTACATTAATTTTTTTAAAAAATCCAAGGGATATAAACACACGCTTTTTAAAAAAAGCAAAACAGAGAGGCGTGTGTTTTAAAGCTGCACCACACACACAAAGATGCTTCATTGTTCTCTTACATTTGGAGGTGCAGGGATTGCTAAAAACAGCAGCACTTCGAAAATCTTCCTGATTTAACATGCCTTTGAGACAAAAGCGTAAGGAACGGAATATTTCTGTTTTTAGCATGTGCATCCCGCAAAATACCACATACCCAAATCCCACTGCCACCTTCTCATGCTCTCAGGTGCCACACCTAAAAGGCTGCTTGGATGTGCTGATGGCTAGCAAGATTTCAAAAGGGATCTGAATAAAAATTATATCATTTTCACCCAGCAGATATATGCATATTAGAATTTACGAGTTCTATAAATCTGTGGGTAGCATATGGATGCTGACCATTCTTTTGTGACGACTTCCCAATAATTTAAATTTAACCTCTTAATCCTAGAAACTGGTATTCTGCATTCTATTGACAATCCATGCAAATTAACACTATTTTAATCAGATCAAAGATTTTCAGTACCAGCTACACAATTCAGTTATAGCAGGTCGAGCCGAACTTGAATTTATTAATGGCATATTTGTTACAGAAGTCAAGTTCACTTTTTTAAAAAGCCAAAATACAACCGAGCATTGCCATTCTTAGTCACGTGATAATTTCATATATTATGTTGCTTAGAGAATGATTATTCAACAAGTAGGGCTCCCAAGAACTTTGTCTAATTTTATTCCTCAGGGTCATTTTGATTTTTGGCCTCTGGAACTGAAATATCTTGGGGGGGGGGTCCTCTGGTCACAAAAGACAATGGATACAAAACATGATTAGCTTTGATTCCCTACAAACCTTGGCTTTGGTCCACAAACAAATTTAAATGCATCTTTATTTACAAACACCCACACAAAACACAGTCTGAGCACTCAAAACCACCGATAACTTCCACACCCAAAAACACTGAAATTGCAGAGTTTAATGCTCATACGACCCTATATTAATCAACTTAGCACCTATTACTCCACAATAAAAAAAAGGAAAAAAGAGGAGATTTTATACCAGCAGCACAATTTGGTTGCAAAAGGGGGTTGGGATGAAGTTTGGGGACAAGATACGAACAGGTCCTTTGTCCACAAATGCAAGCAAACTGGGAACTCTCCAATTTGCCATTGTTTTCTGTGCTGTCTGAACTGGGAAACTGGGGAAACCAACTTTGGAACAAGCCACAGTATTAAAACACAGTTCTGAGGTTGGTTTAATATCCTGAAAAAGCATACTTTTCTAGTTTGGGTTAAATGGTCTCCTTGAGCTTCCACGGGAGAAGCAAAAGGCTTGTTCCCATCTCAGCTTCCGAAGACACTCGTCTTAAGCCGCATTTCCTTACCAGCTGAACATTTTGCCCAGAATTAAGCCAAGGAGGTCGTGGAATTTAAAAGGATGGGGGGAAAGGCAAGTGTGTTTGGAAGATGACCAAGGACGTTTCAAGCTCTAGAACAGTGGTGGTGAACCTTTTAGAGACTGAGTGCCAAAACTGCAAGCCAAAGCCCACTTACCGTATTTTTCGCTCCATAAGACGCACTTTCCCCCTCTTAAAATCTAAGGGGAAATGTCTGTGCGTCTTATGGAGCGAATGTGTGGTCCCTGGGGCTGGGGGGAGGGAACCCGGGCTTCCCCCGCCAGCCCCGACAAGCTCTTTGGGGCTGGGGGAAAGCCGGACTTCTCCCACCGTCAGCCCCACAAGCTCTGGGAGCAGCGGGAAAGCTGTGCAACGCCTTTCCGCTGCTCCCCAACCTGCTCTTTGGGGCTGGCGGTTTGGGAAAGCCAGGCTTCCCCCCACCGCAAGCCCCACAAGCTCCTGAGCAGCTCTGGGGTAGCCCGTGAAGCCTCTGCAGGGCAGCGGGGAGCCTTCATCCCGCTGCCCTGGGGAGGCTTCGCGCGGCTATCCCAGGCTTTTGCAGGAGGTGGGGGATGAAACAGAGCGAGGCTCTCTCACTTCCCCCACCTCCCGCAAAAGCCCCCAAGAGCCGCATATATTTTTTTCTTGAATTCCCCCCCCCCCAAAAGTAGGTGTGCCTTATGGCCAGGTGCGCCTTATGGAGCGAAAAATACGGTATTTATCGCGAAGTGCCAACACGGCAATTTAACCTGTATATCTCATTTTTTCTGTCTGTTCCACATTTCTTCTTTATGACTGCTGTTGTAATAAATAATCCTTCATAAAAGTTACTGCATTATATTCTTCATTAAATTATCTTTCCACTGATATATAATTTTATGGTATAAACCAGTGCTTTTATTCTAAATTATTTTTTTTTTAGGGTACTCTCATTTTGACTCAAGAAAATCAGCACTGGGGGGGAAACGAATACAGTTCAAATTGGCACACATGCCATAGCTTCGCCACCACTGCGCTAGGAAGAAGATCTACTCCTTGCGCTATTTTCCAAAGGCTGCCCACCTCAGAGGAACATCTCTCCCAGGGCATGTCCAAAGCACTGGTCCTGACCAGGACAACCTCTGCACCGTGAAAAAGTCCAGGGTGTTCTCCTTCATGTTATCTGTATGGATGGGAGGAAACGAAGCCAATATCCCAACAGCAAAGAATCAACCAACGGAAAGCCGGGGCGATTTCACATCTCATTCCCACATTATAGAAAAAGCCAGACAGCAGGGAATTGTGAAGCGCCCTGAAACCTCCAGATATAGGGCGATATATAAATTCAACAAATAAAATAAACCTTTCAGCCTTTCTGGGGTGTTATTTCATCAACCTCTAACACAGTTGTGCAGTTGTACCAGGGTAACTGCAACCGGTTGCAGAAATTGCAATGGCTTCCATCCTTGAGCTTAAGCCGAGGTTGTCTGGCAACTGAGCCAGGGTTAGCAATACACACCTGAGGCAAGGGGAGGCAACTGCTTCAGGTGGCAGGATCCACAGGGGCAGCAGATCTGGCCTCCAAGGAATGCATTGCTTGCTACTGCTGCCGCTGCAGCAAAATCTGCCACACTCTCCTTGGCGGCTGATCTGCCATGTCCTAAGCGGCACCCCTTCGCCACGTTGCCTCTGCAGCGGCCTCTTGGTGAATGGGAGAGGCTGCTGGCCTTCTCCTCTCCCCCGTTTCTGATGCAGATATTCACTCCCTGCTTATTCCCTAGCACGGTTAGGGTTACGGTTGGCACCATTTTGTGGTTTGCACCAAGTGGCAAAATGCATTGGGCTGGCCCTGGCCTAGAGACTCATCACCGGACAGGAGCAAGGAGCCATTGCCCAGGGACGTGGGGAGTTTGGGTTTGCCCACAGAGGTTCCTAAAAGGCACAAAGAGAGTATGAAGTGCAATGCACGGAAAGCCACCTCAGTGAATTCCTAAAATTACACTCTCAAAATAAAACTCACCCCAGTTAGCGTTCTCTCTTGGGCAATTTTAAAGGACTGGTGTAGCAATTACTCACCTACTTGTATTTAATCTATAGCAGAAGCCCAAATAGGAAATGCATGTTTCTACTAGATAAATAAGCTTCTTAGAATGTAGTTTTCTGAAAAAGTAAAAGCAGCCATATTCTGCTTGCAAGTCAAAAAGTAGGGAAAGATAAGAGATTATAGTTCTTTGAACATAGTTATGGAAACCACTGGAGTTTTCAAAGGGCCCTAACACTCCTGATTACCTACGGGATCACATCCCTTGCCCCCCCCCCATCTGCCAAGCAGAAATTGCCCCCTGCCCTTTTTGCAAAGGGATAACCATGGTTAAGGGACGCGGGTGGTGCTGTGGGTTAAACCACAGAACTTAGGACTTGCCGATCAGAAGGTCGGCGGTTCAATCCCTGTGACGGGGTGAGCTCCCGTTGCTCGGTCCCTGCTCCTGCCAACCTAGCAGTTCGAAAGCACGTCAAAGTGCAAGTAGATAAATAGGTACCACTCCGGCGGGATGGTAAACAGCGTTTCCGTGTGCTGCTCTGGTTCGCCAGAAGCGGCTTAGTCATGCTGGCCACATGACCCGGAAACTGTACGCTGGCTCCCTTGGCCAGTAAAGCGAGATGAGCACCGCAACCCCAGAGTCGGCCACAACTGGACCTAATGGTCAGGGGTCCCTTTACCTTTAATGTGACCATACACTGTGCTGACCCGGGGCTAAAACAAACCTAACAGATGCTGGCAGATTGCTGGATTATTGCAATCATCTTTTGCTCCTAATTTTTATAAGGCCATACTGTTGGTCTTAATTTTAAACGTTACTGAAACATACTAGTTAATACCAGAAGCATTCTTCCTTTTAAAAGTTCCTCCAAATAAAATTTATTCCAGCTGAAATTGTTCTAAAACAGCAGCCTGGGTGTTCAAAATGTCACAAATGAAGAACTGCCTTTGCCTTCTTTCTTACCCTCCTATGAACAGGAGCAAACAGACTCCACCATTGAGAAAATAGCAACTTGCGGCCGTAACCCACCTTCCAAGCAGTAAAAGTAAATCATTATTGAATTTTCAACTGACTGACAGCTTAGTGGCCAAGTAAAATAAAACTGGCCTTGTAAGATTATGATGTTTTGAGACAGAAGGGGTATTTATAAAGCAGCGCTTTTTCCTTGCTTGGTAATGTTGTTTTAAAAGAAAAAGGTGGCGAAGGGGATTGGGACACAGGTTCAATTAGACCTGCAATTACAGCAGTGGAGAGCATGAGCATCATCAACATCACCACCATCAAACAGATTTATAGCTCCCTTTCATTCCAAAAAGAGATCTGTCCCTTGGTGTAATTTTGGGCAGCCCTTCACCTAAGTCCATGTGGGTGGACAGAAAGTTAAAAAGGGGGGGTTGGGAGGGGGAAAGTGGCAAGACAAGAGGGAGAGAAAACAAGGAGTGGTAAGGGGGGGGAGAGAAGGGGTGCCCCTCCATATTTGGCTCCAGCTCTGCACACTTTCGGTCGACTGCTATCTCTGAGGGAACGTGACTCACCAGAGAAAGAAGATTCTCCAGCCTTGCTCTACAAAGAGCATAAAATATTTGGAAATCTCACTTTTTCCTAGGCAAAGGCATCGCTCTAAAAGAAACCAGAAACTACCTTATTGATCTCAAAAGAACGGCAACCGCACAAAGGAGTAGGGTGCATGAAGGAAAAAATAGAGAGGCAGGCGCGTAAATTTGTGGATTTGTTTTAGTCTGTGTGCAATGTCATTTTCCACATTCGTGGATTGCAATTCAAACGACGCGCACGCCACACAACAGACGGGTCGTATGCGCCACTCAGCCCCCACCCTGTTGCATGTACAATAGTCACAAATGGCTTAACGGTGGGACAATGCCACCTGGTCCCATCTCTGCTCAATGCCTTCAGGCTGCCAAGAGAATCCGAGAATCTGAGAGCTGGAAGGGACCCAACGGTCATCTAGTCCAACCCCCTGCAATGCAGGAATCTCAGCTCAAGCATCCCTGACCAAGGGCCCTCCAACCTCTGCTTCAAAACCTCCATGAAAGGAGAGCCCACAACCTCCCATGGGAGATCATTTCACCGTCAAACAGCTCTGGCTGTCAGAAAGTTCTTTCGAATGTTGAGTCGGAATCTCCTTTCTTGTAATGCGAAGTCATGGGTTCAAGTCCCACCCTCCAGAGGAGAAAACAAGATTGCTCCATGTGACAGCCCTTGAGATGACTCATTTCTCCTCCTAACTTTTCCAGAATAAACATGCCCAGCTCCTTCAACCATTCCTCATCAGGCTTGGTTTCCAAACCCTTGATTATCTTGGTCACCCTCCTCTGCACACATTCCGGCTTGTCAATATGCTTCTTAAATTGTGGCACCCAGAACTGGACACAGTACTCCAGGTGTGGTCTGACCAAGGCAGAACAGAGCGGGACTATGACTTCCCTTGGTCTGGACCCTAGACGTCTGTTGATGCAGCCTAGAATAGCTGCATCATCTTCAGCTTGTGGTCCACCAAGACCCCTAGATCCTTTTCAAATGTACTACTGGAAAGCCAGGTGTCCCCCATCCTATATTCGTGCACCTGGTTCTTCCTGCCTATGCGCAGAACCTGATGTTTGTCCCTATTGAAATTAGTTTCGTTAGCTTGGGCCCTGGTCTCCAATGTGTAAGGTCATTTTGAATTCTGATTCTGTCTCCTGCTGCATTCTGCTGATGTTTCCCAAGAACAGTCACTCCTGGCCAATTACAGAAGGGGAAATGGACTAGGAAGGATTTTGTGGCGGCTGTTTTCTGACCAGCCCCTGGTAAGAAGGCGCATATTGTGCGCCGGTGATGTTGAGCACTAGGAAGTAACAGCAAAAAGGGGACCACTGCTGGGAACTCAATGTCCTCACTTAAAGGCACAAAGCAAGGGTAGAGGCTAGCAAGGGAATGTGCCACAGCTCAGTGGTGCAATTGATGCCTTGCATGCAAAGGATGCGCATTTCAATCCAGAGGATCTCCAGGAAGGACTGGGAAGACTCATGCCTGAACACCTGGAGTACAGCTGTCAATCAGAAGTGACCATATTGGAGTAGATGGACCCATGGTCTGATTTGGCAGCAGGGCAGTTTGCGATGGCATCCCGTGAGGCAGCTGCAGCTGGTGCCGTATGGAGGGTACAGTTGCTAGCTGGCTAGGAGCGCCAAGTTTGAGGTCTTGGACAAACATTAACTGATCAGTGCCAGCAACTATTTCTCTCTCTCTCTATTTCCCCTCCCTGCGAGAAGTGAGGTTGCAGGGAACCAGGCAGAGGGCCTTCTTGGTGGTGGCGCCCGCCCTGTGGAACGCACTCCCATCAGATGTCAAAGAAATAAACAACTATCGGATATTTAGAAGACATCTGAAGGCAGCCCTGTTTAGGGAAGTTTTTAATGACTGATGTTTTAATGGATTTTTAATCTCTTGTTGGAAGCTGCCCAGAGTGGCTGGGGAAACCCAGCCAGATGGGCGGGTTATGTATGTATATATGTATTAATAATAATAATAATAATAATAATAATTTCTTCTCCCACTTACAAGTCTTTGAAGCCTAACCCCTATTTCTGGAAAGGGGCCGTGTAGATCACCTCTGCCTCAGTGGCCAATGGAAACACACGGCAGTATCACATCTGCACTAAAGGTTTTCATAGCTGCCATTTACTTGTTAATCCCCCCGATGCAGAAATTGCAGCATAGAAATCTATTTTCCTTTCTAGACAGGGATGCAACTGCATTTGAATTTTCTGGAGTGGCCCCTCTGTCCCAAGCAAGCAAGAGCCAGATGTTTCATCAACATAAGCAACTGACAGGCTAGAGCATTTGGGGATATTGTAATGAGGATCCTCTGAAGAATCAAAACATCTGGACAGATAAGAATTTAAATCTTAAATGGCCTATTCCGTTTCTCATTCTGAGGCAGGCTTTTGGATCTCAGCCTTGTCTAGCAGGCAGAAGGCCACGAAGACAGAAAGAATGAATGCCTTTGTAAACTTCTAAGGAAGATTTTAATCATTTCCCCAACCAGACATGTGACACATAGTAATTAGCGATTTACTAAATGGCAAGAAACTGCCTGCATCCAATTAAGAAGTGCTTACAATTATATGAGTGACATGGAGAAAGAGCCAGGCAGAGAGACATTTGCAGTGCAGACGGCGTCTGAGCAATACGACGCACCCGAAAAGATTACGTTGACCTTTAACTGGAGTAGGAAATCTTGTTGGACCAAGTTTTATTCTCTGTCAGCGTAATATTTCCTTTTAATAGCAAACTTATTGATGCCGTGCCTATCAACAGGGCAGCAAAATGGGACCATCCATGGACAAGAGAAGGGTTTTGGATTCTGTGTATTAAGGGGACTCCCAGGCATGAAAACAGGGAGGCAGGGAGGGGGGCCAAAAGCTGGAACTTTCCCTGCCTTCATCAAGCCCCTTACCGTATCCTGAACGAGGATGGGAGGCAGAATCAGGAGATGCACCTTGCAAGGCAGCAGCCCGAATCCTGGCTATCCAGGATGTCAGAAAAGCTTTTAAGAGCTCTGTGATGGGATGGTGAGCTGCTTGTGCGTAAAATCCTGATCCCTCAGAGTTTGGCTAAGTTCCCAAACCTCTGTCTGTGATGGAGCTCCTTAAGCATGGCTCCATCAATCGCTCGTTGAATCGGACAGTGGGCGTTTACGGAACTTCTTCCAGCATAAAAGCTCCTTGACGGAAACGCGTCTTCTGGACTCTCGGCGTGACAGTTTCCGCCGAGGAGTGGGTGTGCCTACGGGAGGTCCTGAAACCTCTCCACTGTTCCCGCTTGAAGTATCTCTGAGCTCTCCCTCCGACTCACTTTCCCTTGTAACTCCACTTCTCCCCCTGCTGGTCCCCTCCTCCGCTGAGTGGTCTCTCTCACCCTCCATGAGCCCTTTCACCTCCTTCGTCTCAGATGACAGTTCCCTGACAAGCTCTGACCACTTTGAAACTAAAACAGTACAGTGGTACCTCGGTTTTCGAACAGCTTGGTTCACGAACAACTTGGAACCCGAATGCTGCAAAACCGAAGTAGGTGTTCTGGTCTTCCAACTTTTTTTCGGAACCTGAACATGCTCCGTTTTGAGTCCCCCTGTGTTTCCTGTTGCGCTGCTAATTTGTGGCCCCCCCCCATTGTAATTCAAACCTTCCATTTCCGATAGCAGTGTTCTAAGGTGATATTTGGAGCTTATATTCGGTGCTTGTTTTGTCTACAATATTGTTTTATTTTATGGTACAGTACATTATTGCTTTCATCTTATGGATCAATGATTTAGATAGTAAAATTCATGTTAAATTGCTGCTTTAGGGGTTGTTTTTAAAAGTCTGGAACAGATTACTGTAATCGGATTTGCATTAGTTTCTACGGGAAAGCGCACCTTGGTTTTGGAACACTTTGGTTTTGGAACATCCAGAACAGATTAAGTTTGAGAACAAAGGTACCACTGTATCCTCCAGTCCTGATTCATCCCGCCTGCAAGGACATTTTTAGTTGCTAATGGGGCAGAGTCCCAGACAGATTAATTAGGGTGAAATTTGGGGTTGCAGATGTGTGCCAAGACACACGCATTCCCGGACTCAGATATTTCCCGCTCCCCCACAAAAAACTGCCCTGTACCCTGTGGGAGGGGAAAGATAACCGTATCCCTCCATGGGCACCAGGTCCAGAGCTGGAAAAGCAAGACCATGCTCTCCCGGCCTCAGCAACCATGGTTCTGCAGTTCATACACTGGGACGGAGAAGAGATTTCACAGTTGTTCCTTCACAGCCTGGCCCCTGCCATGCGTGGTTCCATTTTGCAGCCCAAATCGCTCTAACTCCCCATCAATCGACAAAGAAATCTCGTCAAGGAAGGAAGAGATGGTACATACCCTCAGCCACTGTTTCTCCGTCAGAGCATCGCTGTAGTCCACATCCCTGCGCTGGCGGGACCCCCTCCCAAATATCTTCTCCTCCTCCTCTTCGCAGGTGAGCCTTTCCACTTCGGCATCATCCTTGATTATCCAGGACGGCAGCTCGTCTTCCTCCATCAAGCGCGGCTTCCGCTTCGGGTTCCGAGCATCTTCTCTGCGCCGGTCCAGGTCCATTCGCTGCGGGAATAACACAGGCCGCCCTTGAGACATTTCTAACAAGCTGGAGGTTTGCAGAATTTTCGGCCATTTCCTTTCTCTCAACGAAGTTCCCTTCAATTTATTTTTTATCAAATGACTTAACATTTATTCGAATAAATCTTAACAAAATGCAAATTACCGTGACAGGTAATTTCTGAAAATTGGGTGGGTTATTTTTTTAAAATTACCAAGAGGGGGAAAAAAAGAAAGAAAAAAGGAGGAAAGGGCACTTAGGAGGCTTCCGCAAACTAGAACGTATTTTGTTGGGGCTGTTTTGCCTGTGCTTTAATGCTTACCAAATGCCAACATTTGCAGTACCTGTAATGGAGAATGAATTTTACATGCCCTAATGGTCACTAAAGAGACTTACACTCCAGTCCTAAAATAATATCAGCCATCTATTACACAGCAGTACGAAGGCCTTAAAGTCCTTACTACATTTGAATAAACTTTCTGTAAACATCACTTGGATATTCAGACATCTGGATGGCTTTTCCAACAAGTAAATAAATTCCAGAGGTGATGATAAACTGTACTTAAAATAGATAAATAAACCAGCAAGCACTTCCAACTTACAGAACCTCAGAAGTCCGTTATGTTTCAGAGGGGTAGCTATTTAATCTTTTGCAGCAGAAACAAAGACTAACAAATTTTATTCTGGTGGAGAAGAATTCACTTCACCGGATGCGTGCTATTCAGTCCTTGCTTTCCTGCCGACGGTCCCCACACAACAGGAACATAAGAAAAGTACAGGAATATCTGCAAACAGCACCTCTGAAATTTACGACAATGGTAGCTGGTATGTATGTCAACTCAGATAGTGAGCACGAATAGAGACGTAACCCAAACAAGAGGGTGTTATCTGCATGCTTGTGGGGAACCTTGAGACTTGCAAAAGTACAAAAAACATTTAACAATTCTGAGAAGCCGCAGATAATAGAGGGAAAATCAGAAAAGAACAACTTGATCATGGCTGCTGGGGGAAGAATGGGATGCTCTCCTTGGCAGAAACGGCTGGCTTGAACTCTGAATAGGGCACCTCCTTTGAGGAGACAGCATACAATGAAATTTTTGTGCAGGCAAAGAAGTATTTTTAAACACCCCTTTCCCCAAACTAATGTGATGGCAGGAGACAAAAATACTTCTAATGTGATTTGCCCAAGGCATGGGGAAAGGTCAGCTCCAAATATATGAGCAGGCAGAAAAAATTCCAAGGACAAACATGGTTGACACCAGGGTCTAAGAATAAAAAATGTTTCCTCCTATATACTAATAGTGAATTTATTCTCTGTGTGTGGATCCTTAGGTAGCCAGAACAGAACAATCTACGTACAAAAAGCAGGTGGCAGCAGGTTTGGAGGAACCTCAAGCTGTGTCAGACTACAAAAAAATAGAAAAATTAAGGGGAAAACACTTGGGAAGGGGGCAGAAAGAGCCCAGTGAGGATTAAGAGGGTTCCAGAGGCATGGATTGCTGGCTGAGGAAAACCAGAAAGCCAGAAGGAATTGCAGAGGAGGAATGAAACAGAGGCTCTTGGAAAAGGCACTTGGAGAGTCAACAACCTGACCAGGAAGACCCCACACTGCAAAAAATATGGAAGCTTGGATAAGGTTTCTACCTCCACAGAAAACAGTGGAACTGTGACTATGTGCAAGAAATGCCAAGGTGTGAGTCTACTTTTCAAGCTCAAGAGACAAACTTGGATTGTGGATGTGTTTTCCAATGGATTATTCCAGTTTAATAAGCCAACCAGCCAACCACTTCCATACCAAGACGAATGAAGCTTGAGAAGGGATCCTCATTTATCGGGCAGCTTTGGGGAAAAAACATCCTGAGCTCTTGTATGTCTATAGGACTGGACAAGACATGACATATAGTCTCGACACTATCATGCCTTGCGGCTTTGAAATAATTATGGTCTTGCGCACCGAAGAAAGGCCAACACAGAGCCCAAGCCATTTTGCAATGCACACCACTGATAATGGCTGTGCTGTAAGATGAATAATGTGCAGGATATTCTTCTTCCAGAGGTGGCTTAATTCATTTGCAAGGCGTGAGTTGAAAACGCAGTTTGAAATATTTTTAATTATGTGCATTCCTGAAGGGGCATTTGAGGGCAACGACAGTCACCAAACTCCCACAAATTGATCAACAAGAGCCTGGAAGCTTTCATTAACTTATCCAAATGAAGAAGGGAAAGCATCCTGGTCAGCGTAAAAATTATTTATGCAAGGTGCTCTTGGCTCATGTTCTCTGCTATGGTAATATGAGTTTAGCCCATGAGAAAGGTGAGGCATGCAAAATATCTGTGGGTGATTTTAAACATGGGTACTTCTAATTACCTATGTTTTTATGTCAGTGGGTCTGTATTACTGCCCTGTAACTCTGCTTACAGCATCTTAAAAAGCAGGAACATTGCCTTGCCGACAAAGGTCCGTATAGTTCAAGCTATGGTTTTCCCAGTAGTGATGTATGGAAGTGAGAGCTGGACCTTAAAGAAGGCTGATCGCCGAAGAATTGATGCTTTTGAATTCTGGTGCTGGAGGAGACTCTTGAGAGTCCCATGGACTGCAAGAAGATCAAATCTATCCATTCTGAAGGAAATCAGCCCCGAGTGCTCACTGGAAGGACAGATTGTGAAGCTGAGGCTCCAATACGTTGGCCACCTCATGAGAAGAGAAGACTCCCTGGAAAAGACCCTGATGTTGGGAAAGATGGAGGGCACAAGGAGAAGGGGACGACAGAGGACGAGATGGTTGGACAGTGTTCTTGAAGCTACCAGCATGAGTCTGACCAAACTGTGGGAGGCAGTGGAAGACAGGAGGGCCTGGCGTGCTCTGGTCCAGGGGGTCACGAAGAGTCAGACACAACTAAACGACAAGAACAACTCTGCTTAACGCCACCATAATGTTGGCCCTTCAAAAGGAAGGCAGAGGGAGCTAGATTGTTTTGTTTTAAAAGGAGCTTGCAGGCTCATTTCACGGAAGGGAGGCAGGAAAGAAGTGGAACCTGCAACGGTTTTTGGGGAGAAAGACCATTTTATTTGCCTCAGCCCCAACAGCGTAGTGATGCCCCTACACAGGTTAGGAAATTTGAGATGCTACACTCAAGGGTACGGGGAGCTTGCAGGTACCCAAAATGCCAGATATAGCTTTTAAGATGCCCATGCTGTGAGATTGACTGTAATCATTTGCGCTCCTGCTCTTTGACTGGCCTCCCAGCTCTGCCCTTGGTTCATGAATATGGCTAATTCCCCATTTCTTATCCATTGTCATAAATCCACCGCTCTTAGCCCCTCCTAACCTTCTGCACAATGATACAACCCCAAAGCGTTCCTTCATTTTTGCTGTCTGAAAAAGGTGGCTTTTAAAAATGCGCTGTGTCCAATGTTCTGATTTAGTGATTTTTGTTGTGTAGCTTAATTTGTACGCTGCCTTGACTGCTGCCAGATAAGGGCGGCAAACAAACAGCCACCGATAGCTATTCTTGGAGCGAAACACTCTTTCTGGACGCAGCAGCAGGTGCTTGCTTTCATTTCCCCAGATCTGTGGCGGAGAAGCAACGGAAAGGGACAGGGGCAGGAAAGGCGGAGAGGAGCGACCAGTTGGATTATCAGCCGAGCAGGCGCAACAGCAGCCTCTTGTGGCACATCGGGAAAAAGGCAGCCCCTCCAAGACTTTCCGTCAGTCCACTGAGCATGTTTCATACTGGTTTTGTAGGAAGGAACAAAGAACAACTCATCTGGTTCATCAGCAAAGAATTTGGAGATCGCGGCAGATTCAGATCCATTCATTTCCCTCCATACTGGGCAACACAGGGGCTGAATTCTCAGAACAGGAGCACAACTTTACTAAAAAAAATGTCCAATAGCACCTTAGAGACCAACTAAGTTTATTCTTTTTATAAGCTTTTGTGTGCATGCACAATTCTTCAGATACTTCTTCAGATACATGGTGTGCATGCACACGAAAGCTTATACCAAGAAGAAACTTAGTTGGTCTCTATGGTGCTACTGGAAAATATCTATCTATCTATCTATCTATCTATCTATCTATCTATCTATCTATCTATCTATCTATCAACTATCTATCTATCTAGTGCGTCAGATCAACATGGCTACCTACCAGAATCTACAACTTTACTAGTTCAAGTGATGTATTTTCAAATGTGGCTGCACCATTATCTCCCACTTGGACTACTGCCATGCGCTCAATGTGGAGCTACCTTTGAAGATGACCCGGAAACTGCAACTAATCCAGAATGCGGCAGCTAGACTGGGGACTGGGAGCGGCCACCGAGACCATATAACACCGGTCTTGAAAGACCTACATTGGCTCCCAGTACGTTTCCGAGCACAATTCAAAGAGTTGGTGCTGACCTTGAAAGCCCTAAACGGCCTCGGTCCAGTATACCTGAAGGAGCGTCTCCACCCACATCGTTCAGCCCAGACACTGAGATCCAGCTTCAAGGGCCTTCTGGTGGTTCCCTCACTGCGAGAAATGAGGTTACAGGGAACCAGGCAGAGGGCCTTCTCGGTGGTGGCGCCCGCCCTGTGGAACGCCCTCCCATAAGATGTCAAGGAAATAAACAACTATCTGACTTTTAGAAGACCTCTGAAGGCAGCCCTGTTTAGAGAAGTTTTTAATATTTGATGAATTATTGTTTTTTAATATTTTGCTGGAAGCTGCCCAGAGTGGCTGGGGAAACCCAGCCAGATGTGCAGGGTATAGATAATAAATTATTATTATATTATTATGATTTCAAGGGGACCAAGGGGGGCTGTGCAAACCTTCACTGGCCCCTGAAAAGGCCATTATCAAGGAGGGCGCATTTATGGAAGAGGATGCCCCAGAAAGGAGAAAAGGTCTTTGACCCGGACAGTGCCAGCATTCCTCATCTTCAGAATTTCAAAAAGTCCTGAAACAGAACTCCATCACTAGGCTAGGAACTGAGCTGCAAAGGGAATCAAAGGAAGGAAGATTTAAAGTATGATTGTATGGTATCATTACCATGAAAAGATCAAATTCCTCTTCGCGCCGCGCAATCATCTGATTCAGAGTCTCATCATCGGGAACTTCATCCTCTTCCTGCAGGAGAGGAGACAAAATCACAGAATTTACAGGCATGCACCCACCTCAAGATGCGTAGACATTAATGAGACATGTGTAAAAAACATCTGTCGATTTGCCCAGTCTGAACAACTGCAAACCATATGCAAGAAATAATGGAAGTCCGTAGAAAGAAAATTGTTCTGAGTTTTACAATGATATATTTATTTATTTTTGGTAATTTAATACAATTTCTGGTCTTCCTTCATAGGAAGTATATTGAAAACCTGCATGTTTGTTCAGAAGGAAGTTCAAGTTCAACTGGATTTATTCCCAAGCAGCAGTGGCATGCGTTGGGGGGCAGAGATGCCCTCCCCTCACTGCTGCTTACCTGGGTGGGAAGGGGGGGAAATGAGGCGGCAGCCATTCAGGTGAGCCAGTGGCCTTCCTGCAGGTGCACCTGCCTGCCTTCAATTGCGCACCCACCCTGCCCCAGCCCAGCTGGGCAGCTGCTATGCCCTGGCCAGGAGGTCATCGCCGCAGCTCTTTTAACTTAAAACCATGGAGAGACCTGGTCTGAACAAAGACATTGGATTCTTATCTCATACATGACAAAGCCATTTTTCACCTTCTCACCCCTTGCTTTTTCCTGTAAGACCTATTGCAGTCGTTAAGAGTCGTCAACAGGCTCATCACAGCTATCTGCCAATCACCCATTCCCACCACCCTTCTGAGTAATACCCCTCCCCACCTTCTCACTATATAGAAGGATCTGGCAACTTCTGTTTCAGTGTATCTGAAGAAGTGTGCATGCACACGAAAG
The DNA here is from genome assembly GCF_964270895.1 of Podarcis filfolensis. Lineage (NCBI taxonomy): Eukaryota > Metazoa > Chordata > Lepidosauria > Squamata > Lacertidae > Podarcis > Podarcis filfolensis. Next base: position 12,938,194 of record NC_139621.1, read on the forward strand.
CTCATACCAAGAACTAACTTAGTTGGTCTTTAAGGTGCTACTGGAAGGAAAAAAATTTTTTTGTCCTTGCTTCCAAGTTCTCAGTCTCGCCGAGATCTTCAAGGGGAAGGGAGGGAGCCAAGGGCTTTAAGGCAGCCGAACGCCGTTCAAAACAGCCTCCCCCTGCCTTTTAAGCTGAGTGGGTGGCAGCGCTAGCAGGGGAGGCTGGGAGAGTCTCCCGTCTATCCCCCCCCCAGGCCACTCCCAGGAGAAGGGAAAGGGCTTCCATTTCTGCTCATCAGCTGATTGAAACACAAAGGGACCCCTAAGGGCCATGTAGCCCAACCCCTGCAATGCAGGAATCTCAACTGAAGCCAAATTTTATTATTTAAATAATGTAATATTTTAAAAAAGTGAGATGATGCTAAAAAGGATACCCCCCCCCCCGATAACACAATTAGCATCCGCCAATGTGATGCCTGCCATCTGATTCCCACCAGCCCCATTCAGAACAGCTGTTCACCCCATCTGGAGGGCGCCCCGCTGGCAAAGACTGGCATAATAGGTCTCCCTAAGGGATGATGCGTGTGTCCATCACAGCAGCCTATCAGAAATTCCCATTATTGCCTCTCCCTTTCTGGACTTTATAAAAGCACCACTTGGGGATCGGGCCAGTAGGATGACAAAAACGAAAGAGATACAGAGAAGGAATCTACTCATCAGACAGGGTGCTTTGGGAAAGGGAAAAACGGAGAGAGAGGGATTTCTGCAACGTGTATGCAAGGCTTTTATTCAGAGTCAACAATTCAACAACCTAAGTGGTTCCATAAAATGTTCCCATGAGCAGCCACTGTATTCAAAACAAGGTTTTTAAAAATACGTAGCCTGGTTTCCCAGCAATTCCTGGTTCTTATCATTTGTAAAGTCATGATTCTGAATCATATATGTATGCCTGGTTTTTTGGGTTTCTATTTTAAGATACTATAAATATGAGGATCTGAGCAATTTTGGAGACACATTCAAAATTACAATATTTCATTTTATATAGAAATAATCTGATCAGCCGCTAGGAAGCAACATACTTATTTCAGCCCTGAGGTACCTTACTGAAAGAGGGGGAAAAAATGTTTTTTCCCCCTAGAATTAATTTGTTTTATCTATTTACGAATGCATGTTCAGTGCGGAATTCAGCTTCCATGCAAGGAATCTTTGCTAGCTCCCTTCTCCCAAAACGACATCTTATAGCATTTATAGCTGCAAACGTAGCCACAAAAGCACATGGTCAATGCCTGATGCTGCTATTTCAGAAGCCAGAGGTATGGCTGTCATTTGCAACGCGTATCTCCTTTCCCTTCCTATGACCAGCATCAATTATGCAAAAGAGCAAACATGCCCAAATATGCAAAGTAGGACAAACTATGCAATTTCGCTTGGCTTGGGTAATTAATGCCGGCCACAGAGTTCAGACTGTCTGGGCACATGGTTTTAGAGTATGGTAAAGGTAAAGGGACCCCTGACCATTAGGTCCAGTCGTGACCGACTCTGGGGTTGCGGCGCTCATCTTGCTTTATTGGCCGAGGGAACCGGCGTACAGCTTCCGGGTCATGTGGCCAGCATGACTAAGCCGCTTCTGGCGAACCAGAGCAGCGCATGGAAACGCCGTTTACCTTCCCGCCGGAGCGGTACCTATTTATCTACTTGCACTTTGATGTGCTTTCGAACTGCTAGGTTGGCAGGAGCTGGGACCGAGCAACGGGAGCTCACCCCATCGCGGGGATTCGAACCGCCGACCTTCTGATCGGCAAGTCCTAGGCTCTGCGGTTTAACCCACAGCGCCACCCGCGTCCTGGTTTTAGAGTAGACATAGCCAATAACACCATGAGCATTCGATCCTGGAACTGGGGGAGAGGGGAATGCAATCTTAAATTTTCAAGGCTTAAAACAAGCTTGCAGACTACCTCGTTTTCTTCTTCGTGCTCCAATATGGCCTGGAGAAAAGCCCTCCGTTCGTGGCTGGAGGACTTCTGGTCAAACATGCCGGCTTGAATAACCTTCTGATCCACGTTCAACTTGTACTTGGCGGCGGCAAGAATCTTCTCTTCCACGCTGTTGACGGTGCAGAGTCGCAGGACGCGGACTTCGTTCTGCTGCCCGATGCGGTGGGCTCTGTCTTGCGCCTGCAAGTCCTGCGGAAAACACATTGCATGGAATGGATTAGTCCCGGGAGAGGGGGCTGGCTGAAGCAAAACGAAGCCACAGTTTTACATATATATAAACCTATAAAGATCAAAGGCTAAAGATGACAAGCCACAGTGCCAAATTCAGAAACTGCTTAAACTTTAAGCTTTCGGTGCACAGGATTATATGAGAGAAGCATGGCTTATTTAACGAAATAAATACAATAATAATTTATAATAATATATTATTGATACCCCGCCCATCTGGCTAGGTTTCCCCAGCCACTCTGGGCGGCTCCCAAATAAAATATATTTCATGAAATTCATGAGTTTTGGCATTTAAGTGAAATGTGCATTTGGGATAGAGTTCATTTCACCGGCTGTGTGGTGCCAGCACCTGCCCTCTCGTAAGATGGGTGAATAAATAATCCAATTCTGGTTCCCTAATAATTTGAGCTCCCGCTCTTGTAAGAAATATCTAGTTTGCCCTTTCAAGTCCAGGAGTTGTATCCATGGAAGTCGACCTGGCAGTGCGCAGTGGGGCTTCTTCTCTTCTCCCTGTCCCCCCCCCCATCTGCTCTGGGGTTTTTTTGACCTCCCAATAAGGCAACGCTCCCAGGGGCGTTTGCGCCCCACCGACGTCCCCATTGCCCTGCCCTTCCTACTCCCAGGAAGCAACAGCGACCCGCCTGTTTCATCTGCCAATCTGTTTCTGCACTGTACTCTGGGCAACTGTCAGCGCTAATACCGAACCCTCCTTATCTAGAGGTTGGCAGCGACATTTTCAAAGGGGAGCCAAAAAGGCAGAGCCAAAAAATCTTCCTCTGGCAGAAGAGATTACAGAAAAGATGGAAAGAAGAAGAAATGCCAGCTAAAGAAGAGCGGCAAGAGAATCTAATGAACTATGCTGAGATGGCGAGACTAATAGGGAAAATTCAGAACCAGCAGGACCAGACTTTCCTAAAGGAATGGAAGACTTTTTCGATATATTTGGAAAGCAATTGTAACCAATTGACATAGCTTGTAGGGTTACAAGAAGTTTTGTAAGGAGTAATTTATAAATTACTGTGAAAAAAATTAAGAATAGATGTACTGGAAATTTGAGTTTATAGCAATAATTATAGTAACAAAACGCATAATTAAAAAGGCTTTAGAAAACCATCAGTCGAGGTTGAAGGAAGTCTTAGGCCATGGGTAGGCAAACTAAGGCCTGGGGGCCGGATCCAGCCCTATCACCTTCCAAATCCGGCCCACGGACGGTCTGGGAATCAGCCTGTTTTTACGTGAGTAGAATGTGTGCTTTTATTTAAAATGCATCTCTGGGTTATTTGTGGGGCATAGGAATTTGTTCATCCCCCCCCCCCAAAAAAAGTATGAGGGACAGTGGACTGGCCCCCTACTGAAAAAGTTTGCTGACCCCTGTCATAGGCTGTGATAGCCCAACATTTCAAAAAGATGTTTAAAAGGATGTTATGCTGGAAAATATGTGTAAAGGGACCCCTGACCATTAGGTCCAGTCACGAACGACTCTGGGGTTGCGGTGCTCATCTCGCTTTATTGGCCGAGGGAACCGGCGTACAGCTTCCGGGTCATGTGGCCAGCATGACTAAGCCGCTTCTGGCGAACCAGAGCAGCGCACGGAAACACCGTTTACCTTCCCACTGGAGCAGTACCTATTTATCTACTTGCACTTTGATGTGCTTTCGAACTGCTAGGTTGACAGGAGCAGGGACCGAGCAACGGGAGCTCACCCCGTCGCGGGGATTCGAACCGCCGACCTTCTGATCAGCAAGCCCTAGGCTCTGTGGTTTAACCCACAGCGTCACCCGTGTCCCTTATATGTGTAAGAACTAATAAAAAATTATTTGAAGAAGAAGAAGAAATTGTGGTCTGTAAATAACCTGGTGGGGATTCCAGTCGCTGTCAAAAATAATGACGGTATCCGCTGCCTGGAGGTTCAAGCCCAGCCCTCCAGCCCTCGTGCTCAACAGAAAGATGAAATACTGGGAATTGGGCTCGTTGAACTTCTTCAGCAGGGCTGCCCGGTCCTCCGATTTCGTCGTTCCTGAAAAGAGGAGCGGGCAAAAAAGCACGTGTCATTGCAAAGCATCTCCAAGTGATGATGTCCTCTTTAATTCTCCTTTCCTTTTATATGGTTCAAAATCAGCACTAGCCACTGTGGTTCCAGCTGTCTGTATGAACGGCTATAACAAACACCATCAGCACTGGCACAAACATTATTTGCAGCCTTAGCAGGGCGCGGAACTCCAGGGGAACCGGAAGGAGAAAAGACACCAACTTCTGTAAGGCTCTGAGAAGAAGAAAACTGCAGGACCGTTTAATGGTGTGTATGTTGTATGAGATCTTATCTGCTGTGGGTCTTTCCATTCATAAAGCCAAATGGTGAGATAGGAAAAAATAATGTATAAATGCTTGTGTAATTATTTACTTTGTTCCAGTTGCAGAATTTGTGCTTTTGCAGAATTCTGCATTTTGTAAATGCAGAGTACTGATGAACTATCACCTGCTATTCTAATTTTTTTATTTTAAAAAACCCACCCAGCTTTGACTGTGATCCTGAGCCATTTACTTTGAAGTGATGTTACTGAAAAAATGAGGTTGACTGCTAAGCAAAAACATTTGGGATCAAAGCATTTAATATTACTGAAGCCTTGGATTGCCTTTTAATTAGAAGGCTCAAACTGCTGCTTATCTAGAAGTATTTTGTTTTGCTAAGTATGTTCTTCTAATAATATATAAAGACTGAACATTTCAATTTCAGTCACAGACAGAGGTGATTGCTGCTAAAGGTAAAGGGAGAATGCTCTGAAATTCACTGATATATATTTATACAGTGGTACCTCGGGTTACATAGGTTTCAGGTTACATAGGTTTCAGGTTACATACGCTTCAGGTTACAGACTCCGCTAACCCAGAAATAGTACCTTGGGTTAAGAACTTTGCTTCAGGATGAGAACAGAAATCGTGCTCTGGTGGCATGGCAGCAGCGGGAGGCCCCATTAGCTAAAGTGGTGCTTCAGGTTAAGAACAGTTTCAGGTTAAGAATAGACCTCCAGAACGCATTAAGTACTTAACCTGAGGTGCCACTGTATATCTACATTCTTAGGGAGTAAAAAAAGTCTCTTTAGTGAAAACAAAAAAAAACAAAAAATTCCCTTCCAGTAGCACCTTAAAGACCAACTAAGTTAGTTCTTGGTATGAGCTTTCGTGTGCATGCACACTTCTTCAGATACACACTTTTTTTGGTTTTGACTATGGCAGACCAACACGGCTACCTATCTGTAACTCTTTAGTGAAGTAACTCATCCCAAGAGAAAAACTCATCCCAAGAGCGTGCATGCGATTTGGAGTGCGATTAATTTTTTAAATCACATTAACGTATCACATTTCTGCAGAAGAATTCATTTACAAGCTCTACTTCTCCCATTATTTTAGGTAAAAATAATGCTAAAATAGATTTCGGAAGCAAATTATTCCAACTTCCGAGTTAACTTCAAATTAAAAAAAAAAATCTCAGGGGAAGTTAGTGTTAAGAACTATGGCTTCTTAAACATCGCTGGGACAGCTCAGCTGGTAGAGCGTGAGACTCTTCAACTCTGGGTCGTGGGTTCGAATCCCACGTTATAATAATAATAATAATAATAATAATAATAATAATAATAATAATTTATTATTTATACTCCGTGCATCTGGCTGAGTTTCCCCAGCCACTCTGGGCGGCTTCCAATCAAGTGTTAAAAACAATACAGCATTAAATATTAAAAACTTCCCTAAACAGGACTGCCTTCAGATGTCTTTTAAAAAGAAGATAGCTGTTTATTTCCTTCACATCTGAAGGAGAAGGCCCTCTGTCTGGTTCCCTGTAACCTCACTTCTCACAATGAGGGAACCGCCAGAAGGCCCTCGGTGCTGGATCTCAGTGTCCGGGCTGAACGATGGGGGTGGAGATGCTCCTTCAGGTATACAGGACCGAGGCCATTTAGGGCTTTAAAGGTCAGCACCAACACTTTGAATTGTGCTCAAAAACGTACTGGGAGCCAATGCAGATCTCTCAGGACTGGTGTTATGTGGTCCCGGCGGCCAGTCCCAGTCACCAGTCTAGCTGCCGCGTTCTGGATTAGTTGCAGTTTCCGGGTCACCTTCAAAGGTAGGCCCACGTAGAGTGTATTGCAGTAGTCCAAGCGGGAGATAACTAGAGCATGCACCACTCTGGCAAGACAGTCCGCAGGCAGGTGGGGTCTCAGCCTGCGCACGTTGGGCAGAACATTCCTGCAATGCTGTGGGCTGGACCAGATACCCCTTGCGGGTCCCTTCTATGATCTGAATTGGACCAGATGCGAGGAATACCCAGATAAACTGATTTCCATCAATGGACTAGAGTGTTTCTCCAGTGAACTGAGTGCACACGTTCAGCTTGGTCCCATAACATAATCTGGAGATCGTTGGGACTCACCTGAAAGGTGGATTCAGTGGGCACCCATCCATCAGGTGGCACCTCGCGCCACCTGATGTTCTTAGCCCAGAAATGCATCTCCTAGTCAAGGCATCCCTGAGCCCTCCCAGCCCTGACGCCAGCCCATGTCAGGATGAGACCAACCCAGGATACAGGGCAAGAGTCAACCCAAAAGAGAAGGAAGGAAAACGCACAGAACAATCACAAAGGAAAAGAAGAGAACGGAACAACCTCAACTCTAACAAACACGCATCCATATAAGTAAAAAGTTAAGTGCACCAAAAACTTGGTCTGAGCATTAATGAACGTGAAAAATACAGAACTAGCATTAAGAGGTAGAAACACACAGGTGAATATAAAGGACAATGCAGCTGTTTGGTCCCCTGCAAAAGCCCTACAATTAACATAGGTGGATAGGAAGCCACCTTTCTGGCGAGTCCAATGTTCCACTCTCCACAGATGCCCAACCATCCGGTGGGAAGGATCAAAGCAGCCTAACAAAGCCAAAGGGCTGGGCAATACGGATACAGCACAATGTCTAGAATAGGATGGAGCTGGTTTTCAACTTCATGATATATCCCCAGCTAAACAGCACAATATACAGTGGTACCTTGGTTTAAGAAGAGCTTAGTTTATGCACAACTTGGATTAAGAACGCTGCAAACCCAGAAGTAGGTGTTTTGGTTTGTGAAGTTACAGGTAGGTAGCCGTGTTGGTCTACCGTAGTCGAAACCAAATAAAAAAATTCCTTCCAGTAGCACCTTAGAGACCAACTAAGTTTGTTATTGGTATGAGCTTTCGTGTGCATGCATACTGTGTATCTGAAGAAGTATTTGAAGAAGTGTGCATGCACACGAAAGCTCATATCAATAACAAGCTTAGTTGGTCTCTAAGGTGCTACTGGGAGGAATTTTTTTATTTGGTTTGTGAACTTTGCCTTGGAAGCAGAACATGTTTCACTTCTGTTGAGTGTGTTCCATTTGTAAATTGAGTCCCCCGCTGCTATGGGAAAGCACACCTTGGTTTAAGAACGCTTTGGTTTAAGAACAGACTTCCGGAATGGATTAAGTTCTTAAACCAAGGTACCACTGTACTGATACATCACATCACATCACAATGTCTGAAATAAGGATGGAGCTATGCAGAGGCATTGGCTCGCTCCATAGTTTTCCCCACATCGTGATTTTTGCATCGCACACACACACACCATGATTCGTGATATACTGCCAGGCCAAAAAATTATGAAACTGATATAACGATATAGACTTCAAACTGGGTTTGGACTACAGACTGGTCTGTCACCTAGAACTGCACCAGCACTTGCTGCAAAATTAGACCTTCTCAAAAGTAAAGATGGGAAGCTGCCAAGACAAATAAATCGATTTTGATGAAAACTGTGTACGATCTTAATGTGAAATAATAAAGAAAAAACACTCAGAGCAAACACAGTGGTACCTCCAGTTACAAACGCCTCAGGTCACAAACTCCGCTAACCTGGAAGAGTTACCTCGAGTTGAGAATTTTGCCCCAGGATGAGAAATGAAATCGTGTGCCGGTGGTGCAGCGGCAGCAAGAGGCCCCATTAGCGAAAGAACGCCTCTAGTTAAGAACAGTTTCAGGTTAAGAACGGACCTCCGGAATGAATTAAGTTCGTAACTAGAGGTACCGCTGTACAAAAGAGGAAAAGGTCCCAGAGGAGAGCTAAAAAGTTGAAGAGGACAGCTTTGTCCACCTTGGACAAAGACTGCAAAGGACTGGAGTCAGTACTGGAAGGGCTTGAAAATGCCTTGAATCAGAGTTGCATTTCCAGTAAGTCAGTGAAGTACTGTTCTCCCCATCCTACAGGCAGGGGAGTTGAAAGACGGGTTGTCTTAACCGCACTGTGGCTGGGGTGAGATATAAACAAGGAACTTTCTGGCGAGCAGCTGGCACTTTTACGGATGTGAAGGAAGGGAACACCTTCTCAGTGGCCTGGACCACCAGATGACAGGAGGTGGGGAGAAACAGGGGTTTGAGAGCGGGAGCCCCTGGCTCCAAGATCACAAGACACCCCTCATTTATTTCTTGAGCTCCTTTCCCTTTGGAACTTTACCGTCAAGTCGCAGGTAAGCAAAATTCCGAAAAGCAAAATAGTCTTCCATGATGGTCATGAGGGACGTCATTTGACAGAAGAGGAGGACGCGGTGGTTGGTGGCTCGCAGCTTTGGCAGAATTCGATCGAGGAGCTCAAACTTCCCTGAAGCCCGATAAAGCTCAGCTCTGTGAAGAGAAAAGGCTGGATAATAAATATTAACAAGGCGACATTTGCACATGCAATTAGCACATCCTACTTCTCACCTATAGGCTGTTAAGCGGAACGTTTGGTATGGACTGCAGAAAACGAACCATGTGTGGTTTCTTCTCAGATATTAGGGTGCACAGGGATTACTTCCCCAAACCCTACACAAACCCCAGAAAGAGAAAAGGTCCAACCTAAAGCCAAGCAACTATCTAAACACTTAAACTCTAAAAGATTCTGTGATGACAAGTTCTAGGAAGTAAAAAATAATAGTTACCCATTGATGACACCATTTGAATAGCCCAAGTGTTCAGCAAAGGATTCCTGCAAATGGAGAACAGCAAATTACTCAACACGACTAGATTAAACTACACCCAACATAAGTCTTTCTAAACTCATAAACCTAGGTTGGTGGTGCTAGTTAAAATAACAGATTTTTTAAATGGTATTTCTCTTATTAGTGCATAGACCACATTGTAATAAACATACTTCTCTGATGTCAATCAACTGGCAAACTACTTGCAACTTACTGAAATGGATGGATTGGTAAATAAAGAGCCAATAAAAAGCTTATATTGTAACACAGCATGTCATCTTAATAAAGTATGAATAAATTCAGTATGTACCAATATGTATATGCCTTACATAAAAGAATAGCACATTAATAAGATTAAATCTTGCCTGAATATTCCTTTGCAAATGGTGTATAAAAAAACGAACCTTTTAAAAACAATTAAGCTAGAAGAAGATGAAATATATTTCTTTCATTCAGGGTGGCAAATGACTCTAGGTTATGGGAAAGATCCACAAATGCAGTTACAGGCAAAAGATTCCTTAGACAATCCTCAAAAACAAGTTTTGAGCATTGTTTCATTGTTCCAATGCATGTTGGATCATCAGTGAGACCTGTTCTGAGTAGACCTCGCTGCAAGGTTGTAGAGCAGGGGTCGGCAACCTAAGGCCCGTGGGCCAAAAGTGGCCCATGGGCAGTTTAACCGGCCCACAAGCCGTCCACGAACCGAGCCGCCCGCTCAGCGAGTCCCTGCATGCTGCGCTAAACTGGTGCAGCACTGCGCGGGGACTCGCTTCCGTGGCTCTGGAAATTGCGTCTGTGCAGACGTCAAAAAATGACATCTGCGTAGACACAGGGGCCAGTGCCTGAAAAATTCCTCCTCATATGAGGGACAAACACTTTTGCCTCCTTTTATTGCTGGCATTTTGTTTTTTAAAAAACAGATTTCTTCCCCCCCCCTAAAGTTCCCTAAAGAGGCTGTTTTTGCACACCCTGGGGGCGTCCCCCTTTGACTCTGCCCTACATAAGACCAGAAAGAACAAAGTCCAAGTCTCCTCTATCCCATTAACCCCTGAGATAACAAAGGAGCAATGTTGACTCACCTCAATGTGCTGAAACATATAGGGGTGATTGCAGATCTTTCTTAATTGCATGATGGTGTTCATTAGAGTCTTGGCACCTCCTTTTCCCTGAGGAAGGAACAGGTGAGACGTCACAAAGTCCAGTGGAAATGGGGGAAGATCCCACAAAACTTGGCAGACCATGCAACACAGGAGACGCACTTTAGGCCTCTAAATACCCCAGACTCCTATTTCATGTTAGTTAACGTGAGCTGGGGGAATTTCAAAGCACTCCAATGTTCCAGCTATTCTGAAAACCTGCTCCTGGGATATAATGAAATCTGCCAGGAGAAGTCCAAACTGTGACTAGGAGGCACTGAGGCACAGGAACATCATCATCATCATCATCATCATCATCATAACAAAACAACAACAACAACAACAAATTTATACCCCGCCCTCCCCAGCCAAGACCGGGCTCAGGGCAGCTAACACCAGGTATAAAACCAATTGATCAAAATACAACTTAAAACAAGATTAAAATACAACATTAAAATGCAGCCTCATTTCAGCAGAAACTCAAATCAAAAACTTTTTGGGGATGAAAATGTCAAATCTTCACCAAGGCCAACTATCCAGACTGGTCCTACGTGGGACATAGTGAGTCCTGCTGGCTTGCCCCAGCCAGGATAGGAAAGCATTTTTAAAAAAGAAAGCTACATTAGCCCCAGGCTGGCTGGCTAAGGGTTCCACGCATCAGATCTACTGGATCCAAGTTTCCCAGCATCCTATCCTGCCACGTCCTGCATTTTGGGGCTTTCTACTGGCTAGGGCTGGGCGATATCTTGATATATGATCCAAAACCAGTCTGAAGTCCATATTGTGATACAGTGGAACCTCGGCTGTCGAACGCTTTGGAAGCCGAACAATTTGGAACCCAAACACCAACAACCTGGAAGGGAATGCTTCTGTTTTTGAACGTGTCTCGGAAGTCGAATGGCTTCCGCGGTGCATTTTTTCCATTTTTCAAAAAGGAATTTGCCGACTGGCAACTGCACCTCGGTTGTTGAACGTTTTGGAAGTCAAACGGTCTTCCGGAACGGATTACGTCTGACAACCGAGGTTCCACTGTGTCAGATTTGTAATTCTTGACCCGGCAATATATCACAAATTGTGATGTGCTATGCAAAGATCACGATGAAGGAAAAACCGTGAAGCCAGCCAAAGCTTCTCTCGATTCCTCCAGCCCCGGTTAACTCTGCCGGCTCAGTTCTCCCCTGAAATTGAACCTGGCGCCGGCAAAAATCACGATGCGGGAAAAACTGTGAAGCCAGCCAATGCCTCTACATAGCTCCATCCTTATTTCAGACATGGTGATATATCGGTATATCGCAATGTTTAGCTGGTGAAAGATCACAATGTTGAAAACCAGATATCGTCCAGCCCTATGACTGGCCACTAACAGAAGGGACCTTTCCTTCCAGTTGGGTGATGCTACGGCCTCTGCTGCAGTAAAGCCCCTCCTCTGCCACCGCCCCCCCCCCACCGCTGGCCATGATCCTGTTTGCCAGCAGAGAAGTGTCAATAATAATAATAATAATAATAATAATAATAATAATTTATTATTTATACCCTGACCATCTGGCTGGGTTTCCCCAGGCATTCTGGGCGGCTTCCACAAAGACCAAAAATACACTAAGATGTCACACATTAAAAACTTCCCTGAACAGGGCTGCCTTCAGATGTCTTCTGAATGTCAGGTAGTTGTTTATCTCTTTGACATCTGATGGGAGGGCGTTCCACAGGGCGGGCGCCACTACCGAGAAGGCCCTCTGCCTGGTTCCCTGTAGCTTTGCTTCTCGCAATGAGGGAACCACCAGAAGGCCCTCAGTGCTGGACCTCAGCATCCGGGCAGAACGATGGGGGTGGAGACGCTCCTTCAGGTCTACTGGGCCGAGGCCGTTTGGGGCTTTAAACGTCAACACCAACACTTTGAATTGTGCTTGGAAACGTACTGGGAGTACTCGGAATGTACTCGGAACGTACAAATCACTCTCCCACCCCCTCTCCCAAGCCCTGACTGGCCAGGGGTGGGGAGGACCCCGAAAGGCTTCCCGTTGACTTCTTCGGGTCACACAGCTGATCAGGATAGGGTTGCTCTGGGAAAGAGAGCGGATCTCTCTTGTAATCTGCTCACCTTCTTGTCCTTCTCAGAGCCGTCTGTGAGGAGGATCCCTTTGGCTTGCATGTGGCGGTACAAGATCTTCTGGAGAGCCGACATGTCGCACTTGATCACATATTCCACCTGAGAGGAGCAAGTAACGTGTCACTCTCAAAAATTCAGAGTAATGGAAACGCCTCGTGCCCTGGCGAGAATCTCACGCTATCTCTAAATGTCTGACCACAATGGCACCGTAAGCCACAAGACATTTTCTAAAGCAGCGTTGGAAAGACTTCAAGCTTACAGGATCTACTTGATCTAGTAGAAACCCAAGATTCATCTGCCAAAGCCCAGCGCGGAGGAGAACCAGAACTGACCAGACAAATTCGGTTACTTGGAGATTTTTTCACTTTAGCAGCATAATTTAGCTGAGGGTGGAGCCGTTTTGTTGCTGCTATCGTTAAACAACTACATCATCAGAAATCCTTGCAGATATACTGCAAATCGCCAAGCGACTGAATGGCAGATCCATTTCTACCTTCTTCTGCCTAGATCTGCTTTAAGGCAGGAATGGGCAAAATATAGATTTTCTGGGTGATTTGCAGGAGATCAGCAAGGACTCCTAATCACATAACAATGCCAACAACCAAATGACTTCCCCCTTAAATTATACCACTGAAATAAAGGAAGTCTGCAGAGAGGAGGCAACTGGGAATGGGTTTTTCTGTGGGACTGTGGGCTCCTGACTTAAGAATTCTAAAGTTCCAGATGCATTTCTTTTGAACCTATCTCCAGTTGTTTAAAGTCAGGGTCACAGCAGATTCCACAAGCCTGAAGCCTCTTCACTGCCGACCTCACAAGTCTTGACATTGGGGGAAAATCTGAGTTGTGAAAGCATTAGATGATGCCTTAGGGAGATCAGAAGGTTGTTTTTATCTCGTATTGCTTTGGGTGCAATCTGTGAAAAGGAGGCTTATTCTATTAATGAAGAGAGTTACAGAATAGGCAGAGGTGCAAAGGGAGCACACAGCAACAGAGAGCAATGGAGACCAATAGAAATTATTGCGATTTTAGGAAAAGGTGATTCTGTAGATACAGATTCCATGACTACTGAACACTGGATGATGCAGACGGGCTCAGATCTTGTTGTGTCCAAAGTCTCATTTTTCTGCCCCTGATATTCTTTGTGCTCACAACACAGAAGGGGGAAACAAGGCAAGATTCAGAGCCAACCAAGCTCAATTAGTCTTTGTCTTCAGAGAGACCGTATTTTTCGCTCTATAAGACGCACTTTTCCCCCTCCAAAAATTAAGGGGAAATGTGTGTGCATCCTATGGAGCGAATGCAGGCTCCTTAGCATCAGCGATAGCAATGTGAAGCCTCCCTCTGCGCTCCTTGGCTTCGCGTTGCTTTCGCTGAAGCCTGGAGAGCGAGCGAGAGGGGTCGATGCACACCAACCCCTCTCGCTCTCCAGGCTTCAGGGATAGCTGCGTGAAGCCTTAGGAGCGCAGCGCGAGTTCCCGCTGCGCTCCGCAGGCTTCGGGTTCCTTTCGCTGAAGCCAGGAGAGCAAGACTCTCCTGGCTTCAGCAGAGAGGGAGAGCTGTGCAGCACCCCTTCAGCCAAGCAGGAGGAGAAATGGAAGGGGCTCCGTTTCTCCTGCCGCTTTGCTGAAGGGGCGCTGAGCAGAGAGGGGGATAATTTTTTTCCCCTTGTTCTCCCCCTCTAAAACAAGGTGTGTCCTATGGTGCGTCCTATGGTCCGGTGCATCCTATAGAGCGAAAAATACGGTATGTTTTTGCTGCTCATTTTGTGGCGTTGTGAATTTTGGATTTAATACAGAACATAAGAAAATTTCAGAAGGCCTTCCTTCTTCCACAAACCTTTTCTGGCAGCTGCGATTCAACCTCTTTCTTCAGCCTCCGTAACAAGAAAGGGCGGAGAACTTTGTGGAGGCGCCGGATGATCAGAATCGTCTCTTCCTCGTTTAAATCCACCTGCAGGAAAGAGCACAATGAAAAAATAACATGTATGGTTTTTTTTTAAAAAAAAAGAACCAAAATTGCACTGTTCGATCTGTAGCATGTATCTTTATGGTTTAGAAAACTGGGAATCCGAAGAGTTTATTTATAGGGTTTTTTTAAAAACGTGATTTAAAGAGGCAGCATCATCATGCTAACGTGGAAAGTACCGTATTTTTTGCTCCATAAAGCGCACCTAGTTTTTAGAGTGGGAAATCAAGAAAGCGCAGCCTGTCCGCTTCTCCCAGAGCTTCTCGGGGCTGCTGGGGAAACCCGGGTCCCCCCGACCCAGACACAAAGAGCAAAGAAGTCAAGACAGCAAGCGGGATGGAGCCCGCTGGCTGTCTTGGCTTCTTTAGCCGCGTGCAGCCTCTCCGGCTGGGAGATTCCCCCACCTCCTGCAAAAGCCCACAGGAGCTGTGCACCCTTTAGGAGCGCACGGCTACTGTGGGCTTTTCTACGAGGAGGGAGAAGGGACTGACTGGCCGCATCAGTGCCTTCTCCCTCCTGGGGAAAAGCCTGCAAGAGCCGCACAGAGCTTGTGTGCGGCTCTTGGGGGCTTTTCCTGCCCGCCTCCATTCGCTCCATAAGACGCACACACATTTCCCCTTACTTTTTAGGAGGGAAAGTGCGTCTTATGGAGCGAAAATTACGGTATGCCTGGAAAGTCTAGCCACCCTTATAAAACGGATTTTGCATTGTCAAACTCACAGAGGTTGTGATACAAACAAGTGAGCAGCATCCCATAAGCAGCCCCGTTTAGGGAGGTTTTTAATGTTTGATCTTTTATCGTGTTTTTAATACTCTGTTGGGAGCCGCCCAGGGTGGCTGGGGAAACCCAGCCAGGTGGGCGGGGAATAAAAAATAAATTATTATTGTAATTATAATTATAATTATTGTTATTATTATCATCATCATACCCTTTCTCCGGTCATGGCAAAAGGGGCGTTGAACCACTGCTCAAAGGTGCTGCAGCTCTTGAAAATGGTGGGAAGGAGGAAATTCAGCAGAGCCCAAAGCTCCGGCAGTTTGTTCTGCAAGGGCGTCCCCGTCAGGAGGATTCTTCTGGGGGCGACGTAGTGCGTGTTCAGCACCTGAGTGAGCTTGCAGTGGTGGTTCTTCATGCGATGGCCTTCGTCGACAATCATATACTTCCACCGAATCTACGAAAAGACAAGACGGCAAAGCTGTCTTCCCCTAGTTCTACGCGTGCAAATCCTAAAACAGTTGCGGGCCTTCAGCTTAAAAAAAACACAAAAAGATTCAGCAGGACCAGAACACCCAAAATGCAACCATGTCAGGCGCAGGGTTAGCGTGGCTCCCCCAAAACGGCCTGGCAGTGGAGGGGCTTCATGGGGCCCGTGGGCCAAACTTGTTCCCCCCCTCAGGGCCGTCTTACCCATAGGTGCTAGGGGTGTGGGGCATCTGGGCGCCGGGCTCTCAAGGGCACCAGGCCCAGAGTTCAGGGAAGCCCATTGGTCGGAGTGCCGCAGCGGGCGGCTCTGCGCTGCGAGTTCGGGGGAGACTGAGCCAGCGAGACGCTGAGGTGGCCGGCTAGCTCTGCCCTCCTGCACGCCTGAGACTAGGCAACCTGGGGAGGGGGGGGCGCCAGGTGGATCTTTGCACCCTGGCGCCACATATGCTTAAGACAGCCCTGTTCCCCCCTGCTCTATTCAAAGTACAGTGGTACCTCGGGTTAAGTACTTAATTCGATCCGGAGGTCTGTTCTTAACCTGAAACTGTTCTTAACCTGAAGCACCACTTTAGCTAATGGGGCCTCCTGCTGCAGCCGCGCCACCGGAGCACGATTTCTGTTCTCATCCTGAAGCAAAGTTCTTAACCAGAGGTACTATTTCTGGGTTAGCGGAGTCTGTAACCTGAAGCGTCTGTAACCTGAAGCGTCTGTAACCCGAGGTACCACTGTACAGTTATAGATTGGATGTCGAACAGAATCCATTCCAGAAGTCCGTTCGACTTCCAAAACGTTCGGAAACGAAAGCGTGGCTTCCGATTGGCTGCAGGAAGGTCCTGCATCCAATCGGAAGCCCCGTCGGATGTTCGGCTTCCCAAAAAACCTTCAGAAACCAGAACAGTCACTTTCGGGTTTCAATAGTTCAGGAGCCAATTTGTCCAGGAGCCAAGGTGTCCCGAGATCCAAGGTATGACTGTATTCAAGTTTTAAGTAAACTATTCTGCCCTCTTTAGTGTGCCTCCTGCAAGCATACCATATCTGCCTTTTCTTCTTTGAACTGAGAAAATGTTCCCCCCCCCGTTCTATTCCCCCCCCCCGTTCTATCTAAATGTGATAGCTCTCACATTTTGTGGGGGGGGGGGGAATATTTATCCTGTCCAATTCTTTTTAATATAACTTGGGAGACAAAACTTTCCCATCTTAACTAAGAACAGTTGTCTCTTACACTCGTCCATTCAGAAGAAAGCCCCAGAGAATTTAACGGGGATTGCTCTGAAGCAAGAGGGTGCAGGGTTGCTGTCTAAGAATGGGAGCGCCGTTTTCTATTGAGCTGAGATTCCTGCATTGCAGAGGGTTGGACTAGATGATTCTTGGGGTCCCCCTTCCAACTCTACCATTCTAGGAAAACCTCTTGCTGTAGTCAGAGAGGGTTTCCAAGTCAGATGAGACACCGATCTGCCCAACTGCAGCTGCGCCAAGTCACCTGCCACCATATGAGCCTGATAGCCAAGCTGATAAAGAGAATGGGCTTGTCACCCCACAGGCAATTACAAACGCATGCTGGTTCTGTGGCCCAAAAAGAAATTCTAACTGGCCAGCCGTGAATCTGGGGCTGTGCGCTTGGTGCAGAGCCTGTCGGCAGTTTCTCCGAGGCAATAATGAAACCAAGCGCTCCAAATTCTGGTTTGGGGAGGGCCACTTTGCAACCAAAATTATGTCCCCATCAGGAGATGCTTCAAAGAGCCATGGGGGGATTTGAAAGGAGAGGGAGGAATTGGGCGAAAGCTGGATTCAAACCACAGAAAAGAAGTTTAAGGTATGCTTTTTAAAAAATGAAAAGGATGGAAATCGTTGCAAAGATTAAATAAGCTATCCTCAAAAAGCCCATCAGAAGGGGCTTGTGCCCAGGAATGCGTGTTCTCAATTGAATATTAGGCCAGGGGGGAGATGGTCAGAAAACTACCATTGAAAAGGTGACTATGGCAAGCACATGAAAGCTCATTAAGAAATTCACAGGCTCTGATGTATGACAATTGGAGCTCCGTTACTTAAATGCCTCCACTTCCGCAGAAACCATGGTTCCCAAAGATTAGCTCCCATTTTCCAGAGTCTATTAACTATTCAGGAGACACTCAGATCAAAAGCAGTGATTTTAAGCGATCGGGTCTAAATGCACAAATGAAAATGAAGATAGCAGGTTTCATTCTGGCCCCTTATTATCTCCCCACATCCAGAAAGCAGCTACACAGCCGGAGTCCTTTCGCTGGCCGTGTTTGTCTCTGCTCGGAAAACAAAGAGCGAGAGAAGAGCCGTGGATCAAAATGGAATAGCAGGACCCCACAATAAATGTCACTGGGAGGATGGCGCTGCTCCTGCGCGGAGCAATGGCGGGGAGGCATTGACGAGATCCACAGGCAGCAAAGCCATTCTCTCGTCCCCAGCCCTGAAAGTGGCGCAGCAGGAGAGGAGATGGTGAATGGGCTGGAAGAAAAGCCCAACACCTCCATTCAGGCAGAGAGAAAGACAGAGATGCCTTTTAAAGACAACAGCGATGGCGGGTGCAGGGCCAGGAGTCTCTTTGCCAGGTGCAATCCTGGCTGTTTGGGGCAAGGGCAAGAGACCATGTCCCCAAGAGGAGCCAGAAACGCAGCCTTACCTTAGCAAGAATGTGCTTGTCCTTTATTATGTACTCGTAAGTCGTCAAAAGAACATTAAATTTCCCACTACGGAGTTGAGGGACGAGGGATCGGCGCATCGCAGGTGTGCCCTGGAAGGAGAAAAGAAAAGCTTCCCCTGAAACGAGGGTACAGAAATGCAAAACAAATTGCAAGGGTTCTGTTCCAACGAGCAAATTCTCCAGAAGGAACGGGAGAAAAAGTAAATTGTAATTACTTTGCCACTGACAATGGCTCCCGGACAGAAAACTCCACTCAGATAACAGGTCTTATTGCTGTTGCAAGTTAGGCTGAAGGCAGTCTCAGATCTGTGTTGTTTACAAATGCCTTCCTAAGAATATCAGGGGCTGAATTAGTCCAATGGTGAACTAATTCGATATTGGTAAACCACCTGAAATCTCCAATAAAAGCCATGACATGAACGCTCACATACAATGGTACCTCTGGTTGCGGACGGCTTCCGTTCCAGAGATCTGGTCGGATCCTGAGGTTTCCGCAGCCAGAGGTGCCTGTTCTGTGCATGCGAATGGCGCGATAGAGCGCTTCTGTGCATGTGGCAAAACCCGGAAAAATACATCCGGGTTTGCTGCTTTCGGAACCCGAAGTATATGTTACCTGAGGGTAACATAAGCTGAGGTTCTACTGTATTATACTCCTGGATAGCTCAGTTGGTTAGAGTGTGGTGCTGACAAGGTCAAGGCTGCAGGTTCGAAGCCGTTGCGGGGTGGGGCTGGGTGAGATGATCTTCAGGGTCCCTCAACAATTCTATGATTTACAACAAATATTTCAGAACGTACATTTATCGTCTGTCTTGCAACTCCCCCTTTAGAAAGCTCAACAACTTTGGGCCATTTCCCCTCATTTTCTTTAAATTTAGTCCCCCAAAATAGGGGGCGTCTTATGAACGGTAAAATACAGTGAGCTGTTTTCAGTGCACGGAAAAACCACACAACTAAATAGATGGGGGGGGGGTTATGTGTTTATACTGCCCACTTTATATTTGCATATAAAGGACATCCAAACCTTGTAGGAGATTTTCACGACAGAAGGAGCCCATTTGTCAAACTCGTAAGTCCAGTTGGATAAAGTCCTGTGGAAAAGATTAAGAACACAAAGCATCTCAAAACCGATGGTTCTATAAATTGTCTTAAGAGCTCTGCAGTTTTACAATAAAAGATATAACAAAGTCTACAGCCTGGCTTTTGACTTTCAAGGTGCGAGACCAAAGGAGAGCAGAAGCTTTTCTCGCCATCTCAGAAAAGGCTCCCAGGAGCAGGCAATCCCCAGAACGGACCCTGCTTACCTACTCAAAAGTAGGACGGCTCCTGACAACATAGCCATGATATGCTGAAAATTGGAAACAGATTAACTCCTAACACACCTATTAACCGCTGCAAAGACAACTACTGCCACGACATGGAAATCATTCCAAT
Organism: Podarcis filfolensis; assembly: GCF_964270895.1. Taxonomy (NCBI): domain Eukaryota; kingdom Metazoa; phylum Chordata; class Lepidosauria; order Squamata; family Lacertidae; genus Podarcis; species Podarcis filfolensis. The sequence goes on from NC_139621.1 coordinate 12,957,935, forward strand.
TATTAACTGTGGACCAATGGTATAATGCAGGGGTCAGCAAACTTTTTCAGCTGGGGGCCGATCCACTGTCCCTCAGACCGTGGGGGGGGGCAGACTATATTTTGAAAAAATAAAATAAAAATGAATGAATTCCTATGCCCCGCAAATAACCCAGAGATGCATTTTAAATAAAAGGGCACATTCTACTCATGTAAAAACACCCTGATTCCCAGAACGTCCGCGGGCTGGATTGAGAAGGCGATTGGGCCGGATCCGGTCCCAGGGCCTTGGTTTGCCTACCCATGGTATAATGCAATCTGGCAAACAGCATTATTGGGGGGGAAAGGACACAAAATTTAAAGAGAATAGGGCCAAAAGAAACAAGGCCCTATTGATTATATGAATAATATGGTAGAACAGTAGCTATAGTTTACAGCTGTCTGGCGTGCATGAAGTACATATCAAAAAATTTTAACCTTCCCTCCCTCCTTCCTTCCTCAAAAATTCCTAAAAATTCTAATTGCTATGGATACAAAATACCTTTTACTTTTTGTCCCCAATCTAAGCAAAACATGTCACTATACATCATTTCATATCTGGAATAAGTGTGATAATTTTTGGCATACACACTTTGGCACAACTTTGTTAATGTATTCAGAAACGTTTACCTGAGTGTTTTTATTGTTGATTTATTTTTAATTTTACGTAATTGTCGCTGGTCATATGTAAACAAACGGCTATCTCAATGCAGCAGTTTAAAGATAAGAATGAATAAAAACTGTTACAAAATAACATCAGCCAAGAGAAGAGGAAAAGCTGCAGCTCGGGACTCCTTTCTCACATGCATGCAGACACTTGCCCAATTTGAGTCCAATGTACTGCCTGAATATATTTTAGTGCTTTGCTGAAGAGGAGGGGATTTGCAGAATCTGCACCTGTTTAAAGAAAGACAGTGCAGCAGGCTTGTAATTACAAACCCTGTGATTTATTTCTTTGCACTTAGAGGTCTTTGCTTCCCAGTCCTCTTCCGAAGACACAAGATTTCCCCTGAAAATGGAAATCCTGTTGTGTGTTTATTGCTCCTTGCTAACTTGATCTGATGGTAAAACGAAAAAGGACAAAGCAGCTGGGCAGATGCTTGTTTCGTTTTTCTTCAAGCAGGTTTCCAACCTCTCAGTATGCAAGTGAAAGTTTGGGGAAACGTTAATAGGGGACGGTGGCAGGCGATAATTCTACCACTGTGTTCAGGTCAAGATCTGCCAAAAGAGAAGAAGAAACTCTTCATGGACGCTACAACTGCGGCTAGGATTTTGCTGGCCCAAGGATGGAAAAATGATGAAGAAGAATGGCTTGGAAAACGGATGGAATATGCTGAAATGGTGAAGCCAACTGAAAGACTTAAGAGACAAAGACAACAGAGATTTGAAAAAAGACTGGGAACCATTTATGTTATACTTACAGAAAAAATGTAAAGAAATGGACTCACTAGCAGGGTTTGATTAAACACTTACAATTAACAAAATAAAAATGGGAAATGTGATGAATATGTTAAAATGGGGGGCGGGGATAACAATAATGATCTTGAAGACATTAAAATGAAGAAATGTTAAAATAAGCAGAAAAAGGAAGTTTGCAAAAAACCAGAAAAGGAAGTTGAGGGAAGGGGGGAATTTTGGGATTTTTATTTTTTGTTGCATATTATGATATTTGGATGATAAAAATGTAAAAAGGTAAAGGTACCCCTGCCCGTACGGGCCAATCGTGTCCAACTCTGGGGTTGCGCGCCCATCTCGCTTAAGAGGCCGGGGGCCAGCGCTGTCCGGAGACACTTCCAGGTCACGTGGCCAGCGTGACGAAGCTGCTCTGGCGAGCCAGCACCAGCGCAGCACACGAAAACGCCGTTTACCTTCCCGCTAGAAAGCGGTACCTATTTATCTACTTGCACTTAGGGGTGCTTTCGAACTGCTAGGTGGGCAGGAGCTGGGACCGAAAGATGGGAGCTCACCCCGCCGCGGGTATTCGAACCGCCGACCATACGATCGGCAGGTCCTAGGCGCTGAGGTTTTACCCACAGCGCCAATAAAAATTATTTGCAAAAAAATAGTAATAGGGGACTGTGAATGTTTTTTTTTTTTAAAAAAAAAACCCTGATCCAGCCCTGGGAGAGGACGCAGATCTTTGATCTTCATGCTCTTGCTGTTGGGTCATTGCTCTCTCCCCAAACACACAGATCAAAAAATATTTCTGATTGTTTCAAAAGTTCAGACGCTGCTGCTGCAATGAGGTTGCTGACTGGGATGCAAACCACCGTGAACCTTAACTATGGTTTAAAAGTGAATGAATGCTCAGCCTATTGGTCCCTGGAGCTAAAATGGTGTCTGCTTTGCTCCTGGTGAGCTGCTGGGAGAGAAGCTTGGCTTAGCGTCCTGCCCTCATTGTTTGCTCTCCCCAAACAAGCGCACGGGGTTTTTATGCCAAGAAGAAGCTGGCGTTACAGCTCATCAGCGTATGATTGGAGCAGGCATGTCCAAAGTCCGTTTCGGGGGCCTAATCTGGCCCGCTGGTCGGTTTAATCCGGCCCCTGCGGCCGTTTATTTCCTGGGGTAAAATCTCAAAAAAAGCCCAACAACTTCAATCCTAAAAAAAGCCCAACAACTCTGGGGTAAAGTGGTAAAACAAGCTCAACAATGTCAATCCTAAAACAAGCTCGACAACTTCAAAAGCTCGACAGCTTTTGGGTAAAATTGTAAAAAAAGCTCAACTACTTCAATCCTTAAAGGTAAAGGGACCCCTGACTATTAGGTCCAGTCGTGGCCGACTCTGGGGTTGCGGTGCTCATCTCGCTTTATTGGCCGAGGGAGCCGGCGTACAGCTTCCGGGTCATGTGGCCAGCATGACTAAGCCGCTTCTGGTGAACCAGAGCAGCGCACAGAAACGCCGTTGACCTTCCCGCCAGAGCGGTACCTATTTATCTACTTGCACTTTTATGTGCTTTCGAACTGCTAGGTTGGCAGGAGCAGGGACCGAGCAATGGGAGCTCACGCCGTTGCAGGGATTCGAACCGCCGACCTTCTGATTGGCAAGTCCTAGGCTCTTTGGTTTAACCCACAGCGCCACCTTAAAAAATCCTTTTAAAAGGTTAAGAATGCTGGTCGGCCCTCACGCATGTTCACTTCATCAAATCCGGCCCCCTTCGAAAAAAGTTCAGGCACCCCTTTTGTGGAGAGAGCTTGGCATCCGACGTCACCTGAAGTCCACCTGGCAGCGTGGCGACCTTTCAACCGCTGCTCTGCATAACTGCGGTTTAAAGCGGCGAGGGAACCGGGCCAAAGACAGCGGTGTCATTTATTTCGATTACAGACTTTTGATTTGGGAGGGTGCGAAGGAAGATGTCAGGGAGAGGCAAACAGGAAAAGATTTAAGAACAGAAACCAGCACTTAGAGAGAGCCTAAAGAGATCATTAGCAGCCTGTCGTCTGACAGCGAGTCAGAGACAGGGAGGGAGGAGGATGAGCCTGGAACAAGTCATTCTGTACACAGAGGAAGTCAGGAGCGGGGTTTCCGCAGACTTGCATGCTGGGTAAAGAAAAGGGGGAAAAAAGCAGACGCGGCAACTGTGCCAAAAGGGTCGGACGTTAATTGAAACACTGGAGATGTACTTTTGAACTTTGTCAATAAATCAAATAGATTGGAACTGGCCGTGAGCCCGGAGTTTTATCTATGCCGGCTTGACGGCATAAAGCCTCTGACAGAAGACCTCCCAGACATCCTTGGAGAAAGGTGATCAGGTGCTCTGGAAGCCCAGACACAGGTCTGACTTGGTGGCGTGATCGCTTTATAATGCAGCCAACTGGCTTTCACTAAAACCACTACCTTAATACAGTGGTACCTCGGGTTACATACACTTCAGGTTACAGACTCTGCTAACCGAGAAATAATACCTTGGGTTAAGAACTTTGCTTCAGGATGAAAACAGAAATCGCACGACGACAGGGCAGTGGCAGCAGGAGGCCCCATTAGCTAAAGTGGTGTTTCAGGTTAAGAACGGACCTCTGGAACGAATTAAGTACGTAACCAAAGGTACCACTGTAAGACCAATATGAGTGTTTCACCCCCTCAAAGTTCAATGTTTCCAAGAAAGAAATTCCCTCCTGGGAATCTGGGCCCTAGGATGTTAATTTTGTGTTTGTTTCAAATCTATTGTTACACAGAGCCTGGGGTGGCTGCAAAGGTGGCTGGTGAGTCACCGAGTGAAAATATTCACAGCTAGGAGGTACTGACACCAAAAGGGGGAAAAGGAAGACTATTATGAACCAAGGGTGCTTGCCGCAAAGGGTGCCAGTTGAGTACACCCCCTTTAAAGATCTAGCAGCTGTGCTAAAATTCTTTTAAAATGAAGGGAAAAGGATGTCGCATAAAATAGGAAACACATGCATTTCTCTCGCTCCCCCCTTGTGACTCACAGGAGGGAGAAGCTTTAATGACTAAAAAGCACAATAATGGTAAATGCTTTTTATCAGCCATCTGGTCCCCAATGACATGTGAGAAGAAGGGAAGACAATCAGAGAGGGAGCCCAGAGACCCCCCTCAGCACAGCCTCCTGCATGCTTCGTCTAACTGTTAAGCGCGTACTTATATATATACATATAGTGTCCACGTTGTTAATGAGCCAATCTGCACGGAGTAGAAATATATCATTAGGAGGAGTTCATCTACTTACGAGAGGGGAACGATGATGAGATAGGGGCCATTGAGCCGTTTGTGGTCCATCAGGTAAGTGATGAGGGCAATGGTCTGTATGGTCTTCCCGAGGCCCATTTCGTCAGCCAAAATCCCATTCAGATTGTTATTGTACAGAGAAACCATCCATTCCAGGCCCTGGATCTGAAATGCAGGAGAATCGCCTCAATTAACCGGAGTCTGCGCACAGCAAAAGTTTTGATCTTGCGCCTCGGCTTCTATGAAAAATAAGCCGCAGATATTACAACCTGTGCATGATGCCCTGCAGCTCTGTACGGCACAGCCTTTATTGACGGATGCTTTGGGCACAGGGCTAGAGATGAATGCCGCTCGCACTGCAACACACTGCAGGCTCTTAACTGTCCCCATGTGTCTTGGATGCCTATTTCCAGGGTTACACACTCTTGATTTACTTTTAGAACAATCTCTATTCTCCAACTTGCAGGTGGCAACCAATGATCCTGACTCTTCTTTCGGAATAACAGACAGTGCAGAATCAATTCAATATTGGTGTATTGTGATGAAACGCCCTTCCATCAGATGTCAAGGAAATAAACAACTATCTGACTTTTAGAAGACATCTGAAGGCAGCCCTGTTTAGGGAAGTTTTTAATGCTTTATCGTGTTTTTAATATTCTGTTGGGAGCCGCCCAGAGTGGCTGGGGAAACTCAGCCAGATGGGAGGGGTATAAATAATAATTTATCATCATCATCATCATCATCTCCCCCTGGGGTGCATACCTGGTAATGTTTCAATGTGCCATTAATCAGGAGCGAAGACTGCTTCTCCACCCTCTCGGCTATCGCGTGCGCCACAGTGTAGTACGACTGAGACTCTCCTGCGCTGTATTCGTGCATGCTATACTCATCGTCCACATCTTGTTTGGCCGTCCTGCAAAGTGAAGAGAGAAAGGGAAGCACTTTATTTACGCTGCACAATTCCTTCAAGATTTTTTAGCTCTTGCACAAGGACACAGAACTAACCGTGCCCAAATATTATTGCGCTCTTATCATTTTTTGTACCATTTTCCCCAAATCATATCTTGCATTTTATTATTTTCCCAGTTGTTGCATCTTAACTTTTATATTTGTTTTCTTAACTGGAAGTGTTTACTCAAACCCTGCTAGTGAGTCCACTCCTTTACAATACTTCTGTAAATACAATATAAACGGTTCCCCCATCCTTTTTAAGGTCTCTATTGTCCTTGCCTCTTCATTTTTCAGTTATCTTCGCCACTTCAGCAAAGATAACTGGAAAATTAACGCAATGACATTTAGGTAAAAGATTGCAAAGTTAAGGTAGAATAAAACAGGCAGGAGAAACAAATATTTAAAGAACCAGAAGGGGAAGTTGAGGGAAATCAGGGGAGGGAGTTGGGATTTATACATGTTTGTTGCGATAGTGATGATGGTCTAGAACATAAAATTATAAAATTCAATAAAAATTATTTTAAAAGAAAGAAAGAAGAACTAGCTGTGCCCAAAAGGGTTTGCTTCCCAAATGACTCACTCAATTATCTTCTTAGCGTCTCTTTCTGGAACGTCTTCGCTGTTTGGATCCAGGTGTCTCTTTTCGTCTGTTTCTTGCCTACTTGAATCCTCATCATCTTCCTGCAGAAAACAGGCAGCCCAGCTGTCAAACTTGCGCAAAAACTCTGCTGCCACTCGGAACCTTCTAAGCGCAAAGTTCCCCCATTTTCACATCTCTTGGTTTTTGTTTTACTGAACGCAAAGGCTCCTTCCCAACAGAAAGCCCAGCTAACGTTTACCCACCATCACCGGAATAAGGTTTTAGCGTGGTTTTGATAGATATTTTGCTTTACAATTTTGTAAAGTATTTCCAGATTTACAGTCTCCATTGCGCCCCCCACCCCACTCTTCCTGCCTTTACAATACCCGAACTCCGTTTCAGAGTTCCACCTCATGGTGCGTCACATGAAATTTAGAGTTCTGTGATAGCAGGATGGCCATCATTTAAGAAGAAGTGAAGCTTTAAATGTCGCTGGGCCTTCTTGTATGAACCGCTGCTTAGTATTTTCAAAATCAGAAATTATTCAGAATACTTTGTTCCACAAGGCAATGTTTTCCACTGTTTTAAAAAAAGGGCACCTCTCAGCGTGTTCAGATACTAAGGACTGTTCATCTGATTTCTGCCTTTTTACTGTACCTTCCCTGCAAGTAATTCATCGGTAAGAAATTTAGCTGCCCAACGGTTATCATGGTTCAGTTTTGACCATAAGCAGTTATGTGGTCAAGGCAAAAGGCTGCCTCAGAGCATCCTGATGCAAATATAGTGGTACCTTGGGTCCCAAACGCTGAAAACCCAGAAGTAAGTGTTCCAGTTTTCAAACGTTTTTAGGAAGCCAAATGTCCATTGTGCCTGTCAGCGACTGTTTCCGGGGCTCCTGCACCAATCAGAAGCTGCGCCTCAGTTTTTGAACATTTCAGAAGTCAAATAGACTTCTGGGACGGATTAAGTTTGGCGCTTTAGTTTTTGCTATTTATTTTGCATTTTTGTTTTTGAGGCTTTTTCGGTTCATTGGTTTAGCTGTGTGGAACCCAGTTCAGCTACTGATTGACCGACTGGTGACTGAGGAAATGGATAAAAGCCCCCCATCCAAACAATGACTATCAACAGGGCAGGTAAGAAAAAAACTAGTAATTTTTATTTTTATCATCTACAATACTGTCTTATTTATTTTATAGTACAGTACCTTGATTATTGGGACGCGGGTGGCGCTGTGGGTTAAACCACAGAGCCTAGGGCTTGCCAATCAGAAGGTCGGCTGTTCGAATCCCCGCGACGGGGTGAGCTCCCATTGCTCAGTCCCTGCTCCTGCCAACCTAGCAGTTCGAAAGCACGTCAGAGTGCAAGTAGATAAATAGGTACCACTCCGGCGGGAAGGTAAACGGCATTTCCGTGCGCTGCTCTGGTTCGCCAGAAGCGGCTTAGTCATGCTGGCCACATGACCCAGAAGCTGTACGCCGGCTCCCTCGGCCAATAAAGCGAGATGAGCGCCGCAACACCAGAGTCAGCCACGACTGGACCTAATGGTCAGGGGTCCCTTTACCTTTACCTTACCTTGATTATTGCTTTCGTTTTATGGATCAATGGTCTCATTAGATAGAAAAAAATCATGTTTAATTGCTGTTTTAGGGGTTGTTTTTAAAAGTCTGGTACGGATTAATCCACTTTGCATTACTTTCTATGGGAAAGCGCACCTTGGTTTTGGAACGCTTTGCTTTTGGAATGGACTTCTGGAACGGACTAAGTTTGACAACTAAGGTACCATTGTATTTCCAAAGCCGGGTGGCTGGACCTCTGCTCCCAGAATCAGCAGGAACCAGGGGGGGGGCCCTTAGGTGCGTTCTGGGTGCCAAGCCAAAGAAGGAAGAGGCAACCTTGGCAGAACAGGCCCTATTTATTTAAGAGACCCCCTTTTACTTTTCCTTACCCAAAAGTGCCGCATTCTAAAGGCTAGAGAGAAATCAAAGCATATTCAGTTTTTCCTGCTGTTCTTCAGCTGCACACATTTTCCCAGGCTCTACTTACAATGCTTTTAAACACCATTTTGCATATTACTGAATCCCCGCTTGATTGCTAAAGTGGCAAAATATACCAACAGCTGCATTTCAGATTTCTCTCTCCCCACTCTCTGGTGCATTACTGTATTTTAATGAGGGACTGATTAAAAAGATAACACTTTCCAGAGAAATTTAAGTTGTCTTGTATGCAGGTAACGTTGATGCAAGCAGACAGGATACTTTAACTATGCCAAGGACTAACAACCTGTATCTGCTTTCTTGGAGAGCAATCTCACGAAAAACAAAGAAGAAGAAGAAGAAGAGTTTGGATTTGATATCCCGCCTTTCACTCCCCTTCAGGAGTCTCAAAGCGGCTAACAATCTCCTTTCCCTTCCTCCCCCACAACAAACACTCTGTAAGGTGAGTGGGGCTGAGAGACTTCAAAGAAGTGTGACTGGCCCAAGGTCACCCAGCAGCTGCATGTGGAGGAGCGGAGACGCGAACCCGGTTCCCCAGATTACGTGACTACCGCTCTTAACCACTACACCACACTGGCTCTCTCAAAGCCCACTGTTTATAGCGATTCACGGTCACTGGAAATCAAAACGAAATCTGCATTCCTTCATGGCCTAAAGACGCATATCATCTAATCTATCTTCTCTGTTAATTAATTGGATTATAGCATTGCAATTTCACTCCCATCATATTGAAGCTTCTTGTTTAGACAAGAAAAGCCACACAAATAGCTCATTACCAGTTAACAGTGCAAGCCGCGAGAGGAGGGTCTAAAAAGCACTGAAATCTATTCTAAGGAGGTTACTTTCCCCTTATTTATCTGGCAGTGTTATAGCAATAATTACCGTATTTTTTGCTCTATAAGACTCACTTTTTCCCTCCTAAAAAGTAAGGGGAAATGTGTGTGCGTCTTATGGAGCGAATGCAGGCTGCGCAGCTATCCCAGAAGCCAGAACAGCAAGAGGGATTGCTGCTTTCACTGCGCAGCGATCCCTCTTGCTGTTCTGGCTTCTGAGATTCAGAATAATTTTTTTCTTGTTTTCCTCCTCCAAAAACTAGGTGCGTCTTGTGGTCTGGTGCATCTTATAGAGCCAAAAATACGGTATTTTAATGGTCAGAGTGAGCTTCCTATATGCTTAATCTGACTCTCTGGTCCCTAAAATGGAAATTACATTAAATCAGGCATGTCCAAAGTCTGTTTCGGGGGCCTAATTTGGCCCGCCGGTCGATTTATTCTGGCCCCTGTGGCAGTATATGTCCTGGGGTAAAATCCTAGAAAAAGCTGAACAACTTTGGGATAGAATTGTAAAAAAAGCTCAACATCTTCAATCCTAAATAAAGCTTTGGTCTGCCCTCATGCATGTTCACGTCATCAAATCTGGCCCTCTTTGAAAAAAGTTTGGGCACCTTTGCATTAAATAATATTTTGGATAAATACATGTATGAAGAGGAAGCAGTCACTTACATCTTCCTCAAACTCAGAACCACTTTCTTCGCTGTCTGACCTGGGTGCAACTTCATACCTGCGGGGAAGAAACAGGCAGAGGAGTAAATAATGTGTGTATCAGAAAGCTTTGGAAACAAACAGACTACAGATCTGAAAATATTTCAAAGGCAGAGGATATACTATGATTTTGTTGCAAGTTGCTTCGGGGCAAGTTTTGGCCCGGAAAGGCGGCACGAAATCAATCAAGGTTATGCAGTGCAGTGCAATGCGGTACAATTAAAGGCAAGGTGGGTTTGTGGGGTACGCAGAATTACTTACCCAGGGTTCATTTCTAACCAAGCATCCAACTGACTTGCTTTAGGCGCCTCGGGTCCAAGGAGAACTTTGCCTGTTTCAGTGTGAGTTACCTTGACTGGGAGATCACTCATCTGACTGCTCTCATCAATGGGCTGGAATTGAAGGACAAACGTCAAGTTTAAGGCGTGGAAGGAAGCTTCTCTCTTTGTGAGAGGAACGGCAAACTTAGTCACGGCAAGTCCAAAGTTGCAAGCTACGTGGCTGTCACTTGCACAGAAATCCATGCCAACTAGGTGCTCCAATCCTGTGTCAGGTTTAAAAAGGTAAAGGGACCCCCTGACCGGGTGGCGCTGTCGGTTAAACCACAGAGCCTAGGACTTGCCGATCAGAAGGTCGGCGGTTCGAATCCCTGCGACGGAGTGAGCTCCCGTTGCTCGGTCCCTGCTCCTGCCAACCTAGCAGTTCGAAAGCACGCCAAAGTGCAAGTAGATAAATAGGTACCACTCCGGCGGGAAGGTAAATAGCGTTTCTGTGCGCTGCTCTGGTTCGCCAGAAGCGGCTTAGTCATGCTGGCCACCTGACCTGGAAGTTGTACGCCAGCTCCCTCAGCCAATAAAGCGAGATGAGCGCCGCAACCCCAGAGTCGGGTTTACGTATAAGCTAAACAAGCTCTAGCTTAGGGCCAAACTCTCTTGGGGGCCCCCCCAAAAAAATTAAAGGAAAAAAAGACTGGATGTACATTTCCAAAATATAAGATAAAAAACAAATGAAACCTACATACAGCAACTGTGTTTTGTGTTGTGTAGGCTCCTATGATGTAAGTCATGGGCCTAGCCTGCTACCTAAAATATCCCTGGTTTGCTCCTTTCTATATATAGGGTGCCTACATTCTGCATGGACTGGTTGCATTGCAACATGGGCAAATGGCTTGCGATACCTATGAGGTCCATAAATCACCATTATAGCATATATTCAACGCAAAAATCAGTGACCATTTGTTGTTGACAAAGGACAGCTGGACATAGAAAGGGCACTGTTACCTGCAGGAGCTGAGGGCCTCATCAAACCTAAATCCGGCCCTGCTCCCATCAGAGTCATATACAGTCCTACCTTGGTTTTCAAACAGCTTAGTCCTCGGACGTTTTGGCTCCCGAATGCCACAAACCCAGAAGTTAGTGTTCCGGTTTGCAAACTATTTTTGGAAGCCAAACGTCCGACGGGGCTTCCAATTGGCTGCAGGAGTTTCCTGCAGCCAATCAGAAGCCGCGCTTTCATTTCCGAACGTTTTGGAAATCAAACGGACTTCCAGAATGGATTCCGTTTGACTTCCAAGGTACGACTGTAGTTGGAAGAGACTTTGGGGGCAGTTCTCCCTACCCAAAGCCTGGCTCTTCCACCCAACTCCCACAATTTAGGTCACAACGAGACTGAAGCTGAGATAAAATAGGCAGCACAGAGTGCATCGTTCTGCAATGCTAAGCCACGCAGTGCCAAGTTCACGTCACATTAAATCAGTTTTTTAAACCATGTCTAGTTTAGTATGAACAGTGTACTGGAGCATGTCGCTCAAAAAATATAGCAACGATCTTCTTCCACTTCTGCCACAGCATGAATAAAACAAGCTAGTATCTTGCTCGTTTTGCTTCCTCCAAAGTATGAGCGGAATAAACCTTGGTTGCAACTCATGGCTTATTGGGAGGAAACAAACTACAAGTCTCCGGCTTGTTACGTTTGCAGCACAGCGGTTGGGAGGAGAGGACCGCCACGAAAACTGTGTCTGAGCTGTGTTCCCCACAACACACTACTCTTTCCCATTAAACCATGGTTTGTTTGAAACTAGTTATGGTTTAATGTGATGTGCAAACAAGAACACAGAAAAATATTTCTTTTACCAAAAAACAAACAAACAAACCACCTACAAAGTTTACTCTCAGTGCAAATTATTACTTGACTTCAAATATACTTGACAGTTATCATTGAACCAAACTATTCACATGCAGATTATGAATATAAGCACCATTAAAGACATTAGAGAAAATACGGTGTGAATCCGTAAGAATTCATCAGCTTCTCCAAACGGATCATTTTAATTTCTGCTCCCTTCTTACTATTTATAAAGAAAATTATTATAAATATGATGGATTTTAAGGCTGCAAACTTACAGATCAGTGGGACTTCCTCTGAGTAGATATTATATGATTGCACTGTCAGTATTATTCTTTCTTAATGACTAGGATACGAGGTTTTAGATTAGAAATCTAATGCCTTATGCCTCCCCTATTCCTTTTACACTAACAAAAAATAATAATATCTGTCACGTCTCCAGTAAAAGATACTAACAGACACGCAGACGGAAGCTTCCGGAAGTCATTTATAGGGCACTGCAGCAGGCTCATTAGTGAGATAGCTCATTAACGGCAAGGGCACTCATTAAAAACTTCAATTAGAAGTGTTGGGCAGTGTCTTCCATTAAACCAATTTGCTACAAATCTTTCTGCATGCCAGAAAACACAGCAAACTTTAAAACCACTGATGCCTGTTTGCTTGATTAGCTAGGGTACTTAAGGGGGTATAAGCTAAAATAAATTCCCATAACGAAACAAAAATATCGTACAACTGACTCCAGAGTGCATTGTTTAAGCAATGCCAACCACATGGAAGTTAATATGAAACATGTTTCCCAGCTATAGAATGGGCGCCTTCAAATTACTTAATTCCAAAAAAGCAATGTGAAATATTTTATTTCTTACTAGTTCTATGTGAGATGGTAGTCTGACATGGAAACCAGTCGTTTACAATCAACGTGTTGCTGTGGCAAATTATGGAGATATTTCACGCAGCAGGAGATAGTTTTAATTCATCACCAGCCTCTGCATCATTTATGTTCTAATCCTTTATGTTCAAGCAATTTTCACAGGACCAGTGGTGCTGGAGGGATACAATTTAAATGGCACACAGGCAAATGAATAGCCTGGCACGCTGGCGAGTGAGCCGGCTGGCAGGCGAGGAAAGCCACACTCTGAATTTCCTCCTCGCTTAACAAACCCTCAAAAGCGAGTTTTTTTTAATTAAAAATAATAATGTCTGTGCGAGTAACTTTTGTGGGCTTATGGACAAAGCTGATTTAAAAACATAAATAGATCCTGAGAACAGAACTCTGATTGCAGAGCATCCTTGCAGATGATAAGGAGGCGGTGGTTTGCGCCCCCCCAGCAACCCTCCCCCCCAAATAAAAGTATGGGGAGATCTTTTGGAACAGCGTAAGAATCACACCCACCCATTTCTGTCAGCAGGAGTTTCCTTTTGATCAAAGGGCAACTTGGAATCCAAGCCACAAGAGGTCTGGAAAGTGGCAACACAACAGGGCCTTTTCTGTAGTGGCCCCCCACTTGTGAAATTGCTCTCCCCAGGGAGGTCCGGCAGGTACCTTCATTGTACACCTTCAGGCGCCAGGCGAAAACTTTCCTCTTTAACCAGGCCTTGGGCTGACTGACATCCAATGCCCCTTTAAAATGGGGGGTGGGTGGGGTTGAGAGGCTCACGCTTTTGTTTTTATTATGCATTTTGTGTTTTATATTGTGGTTTTATCCTGTGAACCGCCCTAAGACCTGCTGGTATAGGATGGTATACAAATTTTAATTAATTAATAATACTAGTAATAAAAGTAATGATAAATAACCTGTAAAAGTCACCTTGCTGCTCTTGTTTAAAAGCCTAAAATCCTTGTTTATTTGCAATGTTGTTATAGGTCAGACTGACGTGGTTTTCATGGGCAAACCATACTAAGTGAAAGAACCCCACCTCTGTGTCTTGGCCCTGCTCTCTGAAGTCCCTTGGCACATTGGGTGAGCAACTGCGGCATTTTGCTTATCACGAACGGAGGGCAATGTATTGAAACGCCTTCTGGACTCCTTACCTCTCCATCAGGACCAAGTCCAGATCCCATGCCTTCTGTACTGTCTTCTGCTTTCTGAAATCAAAGCACACCGGGCAAGAAGTTACGTTTCAGCTAAGAAAACCGGGATACGGTTGCAGGCCACACTCCGCGAAAATGGGCTAAAATAATATCGCATGCATTTCACTATTCCACGGGGAGTGAGGAAAGCCTTCAGGGAAAAGGGATGCCTCATATATCCCAAACTTCCAATTGAATTATTGCGACAATCTGTAGCCTTCAAACTGCATTCTGTCTGTACGTGGCCCTTTCGCTAAAGCAGAAGGGGATGGTCTCTCTGACTCACCTTAGGAATGGAAACAAAGCCATTTTTAAAGAGATGGGCTCTTCTTTACTGCCAGGTATAAAATAAGATGCAAAGGGAAGCAGCTCTCGTTTCCCCTCCTTTCCCACTTTCGCTTCCTCTCGCTCTGCTTAGCGACAAGTAATTATATAATCCATTACCAAAAAGCAGTTTGAATTTATTGTTTGTAAAGACAGTAGATCAGAATCAGGCAACAACAAAAAGTGTGTCCCGTGGGGAAACGATGAACATTTTTCCCCGCTCTTTCACTGACACACACATACAGTGGTACCTCGGGTTACATACGCTTCAGGTTAAATACGCTTCAGGTTACAGACTCTGCTAACCCAGAAATAGTACTTCGGGTTAAGAACTTTGCTTCAGGATGAGAACAGAAATTGTGCTCCAGCAGCGTGGCAGCAGCAGGAGGCCCCCATTAGCTAAAGTGGTGCTTCAGGATAAGAACAGTTTCAGGTTAAGAACAGACCTCCGGAACGAATTAAGTACTTAACCCGAGGTACCACTGTACAGTGAGAACTGCAAGTTAAGACAGAACTTCACATAAAAAAAGGTATTTTGCCTTTCTATGTAAGGCAAGGGGCCTGAGTCTCTTTCGCCCCCGAGCTGAGCAAATCAAAACAGACCCAGAACACACAGGGCAAAATGATCTTAAATACAGGACACAGAAACCTCTGCGGGGAGCTGAGAAATCCAGGTTTGTGATACAAAAAGGGCCACCTTCTCCCAAATAAAAGGACCCAAAAATGGCCAGAAATGAGGATGCTATTTCGAACGGCACGCTCAAAACTAGGACACTTATGAAATGAGCCATGGCCAGACTCCCAACGAAGAGGGAGACTATAAACGGAAGGGCACCAGATATTTCATTTCCATTTAAATGTGTTTTCTCCAAGATCAGAAACACAAACAAAAATTGAACACACTGCATTTGCCTGGCTCAAGTTTGAATGCCGTTAAGAAGGATCGTTCAAAAACAGTGTGGAGTATCACTCTTAAGACTAAGAATACAGAGAAATCATGATTCATGTTTTCCCCATCTCAAGACTTAACCCTCAGTTTGGTACTATTCTGAGAAGTCTGCTTGGCAGCGCATGGCCTCACGGATCCCTCCTTCTACAGCCTTCTGAGCCCAACTCAAATTGCTCACCCCACCTTAGAAAACCTTCAATGGAGGAGATCCTATCTAACTTAGAGAGTATTCTAATTCTGGTCTTCTTCGAAACCCTTCAGACTGTCCAAGAACGCCTCCGAGGAAGACCATTTGTGAACCCAGTTTAACCATTAACGGCATTCAGAGAGGCAGTCGAAACAGTCACTTCTTATGGAATCATCTTTCCACGCATGTTTGGCTAGAGGTCTGAGCATATCTGGAAACAGTGACGAACATGCTAGGTGGAGCAAGCTCCTGGTGTCTGGGGCTTAAGCAAAGGAGGGGGTTGGTACCTTTGCTCCACTACCAGTTGGGTCAGGGGAGGCTGAGGCGGCCTCTGGGTCTAGTAACCCACCGACATCTCCAGAGCTGCAGAGGACTTCCGGGTTAGCGCCATCGGCAATGGCGGAGTTCCTCTGACTGAGAGGAACCCACTCCGTGACTGCTGACTGTGGGGAATGGGACTGTGGGGAATGGGCTGATCTGCTGAGGGGAGACGGAGATATTTTTGGGTTGGAGTCTCCCCGAGACCTACTCCTCAATGAGAAAGGAAAGAAACTAAGAAAGAGATCAACAAAAGACAAGGTAAAGTGCAGGTATAAACAAGAAGATCTGCAGAAGGGACATGGAAAAGACTTAAGAGCCTCGGACATAAGATTACCAGGTTGATGGACTAGATGGAATGGACAGTAAGGACTGACATAACCCGAGACCAGGAAGAATGGATGAAGATTGGAAGAATTTTTTTTAAAAAAATTTATTTTGGGAATTAGTGTAAAATTAATGAGTATCAGGAAAAATGTTGGAATGAAACTACTTGGCTTTAGTAGAAATGATATAAGGAGTTATGTATAAATAAGTATTAAGTTTTAAGCTTTAAGGTACTTTATGGTAAGATAAGGTTAAAATAAATTAAGGTAAATTGGACGACAGAATATAGTGAAAGATGGAAAGGATTTGCTGAGTTAACTAATAGGTTAGATGGTTAAGATAAATTTCCCAATAAAAATTGAGAAAGATGCAAAGAATTTGCTGAAACAAATATCTAAACTAGAATACAAAAAGGGAGGTGTGAGGAGGTCGATGAAACAAGTAAATGAAAGATAAAGATATGAAATATTGGATGTGTGTTTTCTTTTTACTGTTATTGTTGTATTGGTTTTTATGTTTTTTTATGTATTGTAATGTATGTTTTGTTAAATTTTTTGTTGTTTTTTCTTCTTCTTTTCTCTGTAATCTTTTAAACTTCTAATAAATATCATAAAAAAAAAAGACATCTCCAGAGCTGCAGAGATTGAGGTCTGAGAGAAGGAGAGACCTGAGTAGGAGGAGTGCTCACCTTTGGGCGAAACAGGGAGGTGAGTCACCGGGGGATCAGGACCGGCCGTTACCCCGACAAAGATAAAAGACTGTCGGACCCCGCACCAGGTTGTGGGAGCGACAATGCTGTATGCTAGATCCTGCCTGAGATCCTGTACCTGTCCTTGCCTGGTTTCCATGCAAGGCAGACGTTACGTGTCTGACACTTTTTTAAGATCTGAGAGGCACTTTCGCAAAGAGGGCTGCTTTCCTCTGCTGCGGGAGGAAGGAAAGGACAGAGGAAGATACAGTGGTGCCCCGCAAGACGAATGCCTCGCAAGACGGAAAATCCGCTAGACGAAAGGGTTTTCCGTTTTGGAGGTGCTTCGCAAAATGAATTTCCTATGGGCTTGCTTTGCAAGACGAAAATGTCTTGCGAGTTCCTGCGGGGTTTTTTTCCTTTCCCCCCCTTTTTCCCAAGCCGCTAAGCCGCTTAACAGCTGATCCGCTAATCCACTTAACAGCTGATCCGCTAAGCCGCTTAACAGCTGATCCGCTAAGCCGCTTAACAGCTGATCCGCTAAGCCGCTTATCAGCTGATCCGCTAAGCCGCTTAACAGCTGATTCGCTAAGCCGCTTATCAGCTGATCCGCTAAGCCCGCTAAGCCGCTAATAGCGCTAATCCGCTAAGCCGCTAATGGGCTTGCTTCGCAAGACGAAAAAACCGCAAGACGAAGAGACTCGCGGAACGGATTCTTTTCGTCTTGCGAGGCACCACTGTATTGAAAACTCTGTTAGTACTAGTACCTAATTCCTAAGACTTTTTAATGTACGGGACAACAGCCACTTGGATACTACTAGCCCAGAGATGGAAAGAAGCCCCTACCAGAGAGGAATGGCAAGTTAAGCTGAAAGGGCAAAGCTGGATGGAAAACTCAGGAACCGAGGACAGAAACTTTTAAAAAGAATGGGGGAAAATTATAACTTACTTAGGAGACCACTGTAAGCAGATGGAAACATTAGCAGGATTTGAAGCTCACTTGTAATGTAATAGGGAAGTTTTTAAATGTTTGATGCTGTATTGTGTTTTTAATATTTGGTTGGAAGCCGCCCAGAGTGGCTGGGGAAACCCAGGCAGATGGGCGGGGTATAAATAATAAATTATTATTATTATTATTATTATTATACTCTGGACAATATGGATTGATATAAAATATGGAATAATATGGAGTTGTAGATGTTGACAATAGGACCCATGGAGGGGAAGTCTCGAGATTCAGAGAAATCTCTGTATATGGATATGCATTTGGAATGTTATGAATTCATATTTGCAAAATCAAATGAAAACAATTACAAAAAGAAAACTCTGTTAGTGGCAGCTGAAAGAGGTACTTGCCTTCTTTCTCCTCCTCCTCTTCTTCTTCTCCTTGGCCGCCTGCGCTTGCTTGTGCTCCCAAACCAGATTCGTCAGGTTGGCCACATACTCGTCCGTTTGCTGCAGCAGGTAAGCCAGGCGCCGGTCCTTCTTCTGGTCAATGAGCTTGCGGTAGCCTTCCTCATCTTCAGCCTGGCAGCGCAAGGAAAGGCAAATTAAGGGACTCTGTCGCCAAGCAGCCGCTCACGGCAGACCCAAAGAAAGTGGGGACGCTTTCCGCGCAGGATCCGGGCGCAGGGGTCAAGTTCCATCACTTCCAAAGCTCCAGGGGTCATTTCAGGGCTGGGGAGACAACGATTTGCCAACTGCGCCGTATCAGTGATCCTAGCTACGTACCGCTTCCCAAATGATGTTGAGTCAAAACCTCAAATATGTTAAAGCACCCAAAAAAAAGGGCCTCTATTTTGTTCACCGTTTTAAAAAATAGAGTCTAATGGTAGGGCTGCCATACGTCCAGGATGCCTCCGTCGAAAGTGGTGTCCAGGCGGAATTTCCAAAAATTGGCTAAAATGCCCGGGGGAACCTGGGTATATGGCAGCCAATATCGGGAATGTTGATTTTTTGGAGAATTTTTTTTAAAAAAAATATTATTATTTTGAGATTCTGCAGAAAAATCTCGACACCTTTTGCACCCAGATGTTTTCCACTGTGAGTTGAAGTCCTGATTTCTAGATACTGAAAGCACCAGCTGCAATAGTTGGTGGGACCTATACGCTATTATTCCTTAAACAGTAATTAAATATCAGGGGAAACTTTGGAGAAACATTAAAGCAGGCTTCCTCAACCTCGGCCCTCCAGGTGTTTTGAGACTACAATTCCCATCATCCCTGATCACTGGTCCTGCTAGCTAGGGATCATGGGAGTTGTAGGCCAAAAACATCTGGAGGGCCGAGGCTGAGAAAGCTTGCATTACAGTGATGCATTAAAATCCAAGATGAACTGAGGTCAACACCCAAGAGAACAAACAGGAGTTACATTTGCTGAATGTAATAGCTCAACAACTTCCCTTCTCCTGACTTTGTGGGTCACAGGGAACAACGTTGGAAAATGTAGTCTCACTCCCACCAAATTTAAACACTCTTATGTCCCATTGGTTTTAGCAGAAAAATACATTCTTAAACACCTCCCTCTGACATCAGTATGATTCAGAGGATGCTTAACTATTGATGAAATCTTGCCTCTTGCCTTTGACATGGAAATCATTCTCAAGGTGGGGCTGCCACAGGAAATAATTGAAAGGTAATGTGTCACTGTGGTTTAAATATAACTGAAGGGTTAGAAAAAAATGATATGGTCTTGATGCCGTGAATGCTAACAAGTGTTTGGAAGAAATCACTGTGCTGCGTTAGAAGCTTCTACAGAGAAAGTTTAGTTCCTTGAAAATTAACCACCATATAAAAGAACATCTGGTGTTTCTCATAAGTAATGGGGTCAAACTATAAATGGGGGCAGGACAATTAAAATATTGGAAACCACAAGGTAAGGTGAAAAGTGGTTTGGTTCATTATATTAAAGGGAGTCCATAAATATCATAACCACCCCATTAAGACGCACATAAAAGACAACAAAAGGTTTACAAATAGAAAAAGCTCCCTTATTTTCACCTTCGGTTGGCTTACGGCTCTTGAGAGAGACAATGGAGCACGCCTCCGGGGGTGAAGTCAAATCACTGCATTAGCAGCACTTAAGTGAGCTCCCTGGGGTACAAGCGTGGGGAGCATGTCTGGGGGTCCTGGGCTGCCTCCTCTCAGCTGATGGGGTCCAAAGGAAAGCAGAACAAGATGTTGGGTACCAGCTTGGCTGAAGGAGTTGCCAGAAGGAGGCGGACAAGGCGCCATCCAAACATCTTGGGGACTCCACTATGGATTTGGGTAGCGGGGTTTACTCCTGAACCTTCTCTTCTCCCGAAGATGTCCCACAAGGCAGTAGAGGTTTAGGACCAGAGTTTTCCGTCTCCTGGGTGGCCTCCCTTCCCAGGTGGATGAGCCCCATCGGCCATACCCTTCCTTCAACAGAAGGGTTTCCCAAACTTGGGTTTCCAGATATTTTTGGCCTACAACTCCCATCACCCTTAAGCTAGCAGGACCAGTGGTCAGGGAACTGTAGTCCAAGAACAGGAAGAGACCCACGTTTGGGAAGCCCTACCGCACCTGCGGAAACGGCCTCCTTGAGCCTCACCATCAGCCGCCGCATTCGCTCTTTCTCAATCCGCTCTGTTTCCTTCTTCTGCTCACGCTCCGTGTTGGCGTGCCACGTGGCCACGGCTTTGGAAAGCTTCTGGATTTTCCCAGCCACGGACCGGTGATACTCTTTGAAGTCCTTAGCGTGCTGCAAGATGCTGTTGAGATACTCCTGCGAAAAAGAAAAAGGGGGGGAAATCAACCAGGGAGCGGACCCACAAGCAACGGTCGCAGATTCCAAGCGCACCCTGCATCAAGGATCTAAATGTATCTCCTCCGGCTGATATAGTGCTATGACTCACAGCTGGGAAGATGAGGTTGTGGCCCCTCCTTCATCCTTGAGATGGGAAGGTAACTGCAGAGTCGCCCTTAAACTAAGCCAGGAGGGATACGCTTGGGTCCTCCACTCCTGATCGACCCAGCAGCCAGGCCCCTACCAGTTTTGACCATTTCTATTAGTTTGGGCTTGAATATGGGCAATGCTTTCCTGTCCAACTGTCAATAAACAAAGTAAATTATGCCTTTGCCAATAATAATAATAATAATAATAATAATATTTATTATTTATACCCCACCTATCTGAATGGGTTTCCCCAGCCACTCTGGACAGCTCCCAACAGAATACAGTGGATGCTCGGGTCGCGAACATGATCCGTGCAGGATGCACGTTTGCACACGCGTGGGTTGCAATTCGGCACTTCTGTGCATGCGCAAAGCGCAATCTAGCGCTTCTGCGCATGCGCAACCGCCGAAACCCGGAAGTATCCCGTTCTGGTACTTCCGGGTTTTGGCGGTCCGCAACCCAAAAAAACGCAACCTGAAGCGTCTGTAACCTGAGGTATGACTGTACTAAAAACACGACAACACATATTAAAAACTTCTCTAAACAGGGCTGCCTTCAGATGCCTTCTAAAAGTCATATATTTCCTTACTTCCTTGACATCTGCTGGGGGGGGGCGCGTTCCACAAGGCAGGTGCCACCACCAAGAAGGCCCTCTGCCTGGTTCCCTGTAACCTCGCTTCTTGCAGGGAGGGAAATGCCAGAAGGCCCTCAGAGCTGGACCTCTGAGGTTGGACAATGTGGGTGGCGACGCTCCTTCAGGTCTACTGGGCTGAGGCCGTTTAGGGCTTTAAAGGTCAGCACCAACACTCTGAATTGTGCTTGGAAACGTACAGTAAGTGTCTGTTGTTGTGAACGCCCGTTGGTCTTATTTTGCATGCATTCAGGCCTTAAATGAACTGTCACAAACTGTACTTTTTGTATGTCATGGCAATCTGAACCCTTGTTTACAATTGCTTTTCCTGCATGTGTGTATCATTCTAGACATGCATGCCCACTTTTCTCTCTCTGGGCCGATCTGGGGGGGTTCTCCCGACCCCACAGGGCCCATGGCAGGCTAGGGGGGAGAGCACCGCATTGGGAACCCTTACGCTGGCTCCCACAAGTGGACGGACATGATGGTTCTCCAATGTGCCATCAGCCTCTGGGTTGTTTTTGCTGCTGTTGCCTCTCTGGAAACAGCCAGGCTGGCACGTCATCCTGAAGTGGCGCATATTTAAACCACTAACTGAGTGCTTCCTTGCATCCAGTCTTTTGCTGCTGAATAATGGAGCTAAAAACAAAGTAAGCGAGGCTATTTAGAGCCAGCCCTAAATATGTCATTAGAAAGCATGTTGTTTAATAATGTGTGTGGAGTGTGCTGTGATTTTCATCCTGTGGACTAGGGAGAAAGGTTTAATCTTCCCTCCCCAGCCAAGATGCAAATAAAAGTCACTTCTGCACTGCCAATGGCCTTAGAAAGAAGCTTCTGTAATGCCAGAGGGAGCATTAACATCTTGGGGGCCGGGGGGGGGGGAGCCCACCACGTCTAATTAAAAAACCAACAACCCGACATGCTCTCTAATGCAATATTGAGCATCACGTGCTATTTAGCTCAGAGGCATAATCTCTGGGGGTTCCTAGCGGTTCTGCAGGAAGACATCAAACGTCAATAAAAATGGAACGTATCTAAAAAAGCAGGAGAGGAAATCTGCATGTTGCAAGTCCTATTAATGAGAGCAAGCGGGCAGCGGTCTCTTCCTAAACCACTAGGTCCTCCGCAGATCAACCTTAGGCCGATCCCCTTTGGAACAAATTGCAGATCCGTGGTCATGCTTGCTACATATCTGGCATGCGGCAGGTTCCAGGTCCAATTCCTGGCACCCCCCGTTTTGAAAAAGGACCAGGTAGCAATTGATTCAAAAGGCTTAAAGCCTGAGAGCGATTCCTAGGCAGACAGAAAGTCTGTGTCAGCTTCTTTCTGTCCCCATGTGTTTTGGGGGAAAGTCTCAGGTTCAGTCCTGGACATCTGCATGTAGGGCTGAGCGAAGGAACCATTCAACCAACTGTGCTTAATTAATTGATTAATTAATTATTAATAATAATAATAACTACTATTTTATTTTTATTATTATTATTATTATTATTATTATTATTATTATTATTATTATTTATACCCCGCCCATCTGTCTGGGTTTCCCCAGCCACTCTACGCGGTTTCCAACAAAATATTAAAATACAATACAGTGGTACTTCAGGTTAAGTACTTAATTTGTTCCGGAGGTCCATTCTTAACCTGAAACTGTTCTTAACCTGAAGCACCACTTTAGCTAATGGGGCCTCCTGCTGCCGCTGCGCCGCCGAAGCCCGATTTCTGTTCTCATCCTGAAGCAAAGTTCTTAACTTGAAGCACTATTTCTGGGTTAGCGGAGTCTGTAACCTGAAGCGTGTGTAACCCGAGGTACCACTGTAGTCCTTCAGACAGTAAAAGCTTAGGGGCGTAAATATGCCATCCCACTGAGCAAGCGCAAGATGGGGTGAGGAGCAAGGAAGCAGAGGGGCTTCTGGCCGGCTGCTCACTGCCTGAGCATCCAAGAGGAATCATCGTGACGGAGGGAGCCCTGGGATAGCTGCCTGCCTCCCAATTAAGACACCCCAAAATGAGAGATCCAGTAAAAACAAGAAGTGTAGAAAACTGAAATTTCCAAAGAGAGCAAGGACCAGAGGCCAACGGTCATGCTCCGAGGGAGGAGGAGGGAAGGCCTTTCGGGAAAGAGACATTCAAGCCGCCTTGCAAGCAGTATGTGGAGCTGTGCTCCTTCCTTGCCAGTGCCTCTTCTCCCGCTGTGCAAGGAACCTGGTAGCAATATCAATTCCCAAATTAATCGTACACTCTTGTGCAAATTAACTGAAACAAAGCATGTTTTCTATCTTACTCGCAATCCTGTACAGTGGTACCTCGGGTTACATACGCTTCAGGTTACATATGCTTCAGCTTACAGACTCCGCTAACCTAGAAATAGTACCTCGGGTTAAGAACTTTGCTTCAGGATGAGAACAGAAATCATGCTCCAGCGGCACGATGGCAGCGGGAGGCCCCATTAGCTAAAGTGGTGCTTCAGGTTAAGAACAGTTTCAGGTTAAGAACGGACCTCCGGAACAAATTAAGTACTTAACCCGAGGTACCACTGTGCTTGATTGGCCAGGGAATTCCCCAGATGTCAATCCCATGGAGAATTTGTAGGCTATATGCAAAAGTCGCCTCCATGCTGTAGACTGTAAGACTATGGAGAAGCTCATTCAGGCGCTGATTCAAGTGTGGTACAGGGATCCGAAAATCCACAGGGACTGTTCGAAACTAGTAGACTCCATGCCCAACCGTGTTCAAACACTGCTTAAAAATAGCGGAGGCATATCTGTTACTACCGTACATATACATGAGTTTTGTACATGTATACGTGAGTTTTGTACAATAAAGCAGTTGGTCCCTTACCTTTCCTGACCTGATCTGGCCACAGTGATCCATGTGACCGTCACCTCCAGGCTTGACTACTGTAATTCGCTCTACGCGGGGCTGCCCTTGAAGCTGTCCCAGAAACTCCAGCGGGTGCAAAATGCTGCAGCGAGGCTCCTCATGGGGTCTCTGCCATGGGAGCATATTCACCCAGTGCTTTTCCAGCTGCACTGGCTCCCGGTGGAGTACAGGGTCAGATTTAAGGTGCTGCTTTTGACCTTTAAAGCCCTTCACGGCCTAGGACCCTCGTACCTACGGGACCGCCTCTCCCGGTATGCCCCACGGAGAGCCTCAAGGTCCATAAATAGCAACACCCTAGTGGTCCTGGGCCCTAAAGAAGTTAAGATTAGCTTCAACCAGAGCCAGGGCCTTTTCAACACTGGCTCCGGCCTGGTGGAACGCTCTGCCTCATGAGACCAGGGCCCTGCAGGATCTGATTTCTTTCCGCAGGGCCTGTAAGACAGAGTTGTTCCACCTGGCCTTTGGCTTGGAGCCAATCTGATTCCCTCCCCCTCTTTCTTTTTCCTTCCCCTCCTGTGATGAGGCTGCATTTTAATATTTTAATGTTTCAATATTTTAATGTTGTATTTTAATCTTGTTTTTAAGTTGTATTCATTCAATTTGTTTTTATTATTGCTTGTTAGCCGCCCTGAGCCCGGCCTTGGCTGGGGAGGGTGGGCTATAAATAAAAATTATAATTATAATTACTATTATTATTATTATTATTATTATTATTATTAAACTACATTGCTTGTTTCAATTAATTTGCACAAGGGTGTACGTAGCAAGACAAGCAGCTCACTGCATTACAGCTCCAAACCCCCGACCCTTGGCTGCGCTGCCGATGGGAGTTGGAGTCCAGTGATATTTGGAGGGGGCGCTGGCGGCTATTCCTGCAACAGACGAGCAGAACCGTCCTGGAGCATGCAGATACCTGGTGCTTCTGCCTCCGTTTCCGCTCCTGTTCGATCTTCTGCTGCTTCTCCAGCTTCTCCGTCATCCGCGCTTCCCGCAAGGTCTGGCGCTTGCTGCGCTTGTAAGCCTTCGAGTTCAGAGCCGTCTCCAGGGTCGTGTCGCGGCGCATGCAAGCCACCACCTCTTGCCTGAGCTGGGAGCCAGAAGGACAGACCTTAGCAGCAAATCATCACCAGCAAAAATTTTTTTAAGAACTGTCTCCTTCCCTTTTTTATTTTAAATTTTTATTCATACTTTTCAGATTCACACATTTCACTGATTTCACCACCATTCTGACATTTCAAAACTTAGCTTCCTTCCCCCTCTTTCTGCGGTTCCTTGAATTTCTTTTTAATATCCTCTGCATATCCAAATTAGCTTAATTTGCTCATTTATTCATCTTCTTTAAATATACACTCTTATGAAACCACACATTATTACAATAAACCTGCCAACATTTTTATCTGTTTACAGTTTATCTGTAAATATTCAATAAACCCTTTCCATTATTTTATTAAGTTTGTTATCTTGATTTCTTATTCTTCTGGCAAGTTTTGCCATTTCTGCATATTTCCTTTCACCTATAAGCTTTTTTTGGTAGTACGTCTAAATCTGGCTGGATTCCTCAAATACCAGATCCCTGTTTTCTTGGTCAAGTTCACCAATATACCGTATTTTTCGCTCTATAGGACGCACTTTTCCCCCTCCAAAAATGAAGGGGAAATGTGTGTGCGTCCTATGGAGCGAATGCAGGCTCCCTGGCTTCAGCGATAGCAAGGCAAAGCCTCCGAAGCCTGCGCTCCGGAGGCTTTGCGTTGCTTCCGCTGAAGCCAGGAGAGTCTGCTCTTTGAGGCTGGCGGTGGGGAAAGCAGCGCTTTCCCCATCGCCAGCCCCAGAGATTGGGGGGCAGCGGGAAGGCGTGCGACGCCTTCCCCCTACTCTCCAACCCGGGTTTGAGGCTGGCGGTGGGGAAAGCAGCGCTTCCCCCATCGCCAGCCCCAGAGATTGGGGGGCAGCGGGAAGGCGTGCGACGCCTTCCCGCTACTCTCCAACCCGGGTTGGAGGCTGACGGTGGGGAAAGCAGCGCTTCCCCCATCGCCAGCCCCAGAGATTGGGGGGCAGCGGGAAGGCAGCGATGCCTTCCCGCTACTCTCCAACCCGGGTTTGAGGCTGGCGGTGGGGAAAGCAGCGCTTCCCCCATCGCCAGCCCCAGAGATTGGGGGGCAGCGGGAAGGCGTGCGACGCCTTCCCGCTACTCTCCAACCCTCCTGTGGGCTTTTGGGGGAGATGGGGGAATTCCCCCACCTCCCGCAAAAGCAGGCAAAAGCCGCGTGCTCTTTAAAGGGGCTCCGTGGCTTCTGCTGGCTTTTCTAGGAGGTGGGGGAATTCCCCCACCTCGCAGAAAAGCCTGCAAGAGCCGTGCAGCCTTTAAAGAGCGCACAGCTCTTGGGGGCTTTTCCCCAAGGAGGGAGAAGGGACTGACTGGCCGAGTCCGTCCCTTCTCCCTCCTGTGGGCTTTTGCGGGAGATGGGGGAATTCCCCCACCTCCCGCAAAAGCAGGCAAAAGCCGTGCGCTCTTTAAAGGGGCTGCACGGCTTTGCTGGCTTTTCTAGGAATTCCCCCACCTCCTAGAAAAGCCCGCAGGAGCCGCGCAGCCTTTAAAGAGCGAGCGGTTCTTGGGGGCTTTTCCCCAAGGAGGGAGAAGGGACTGACTGGCCGAGTCCGTCCCTTCTCCCTCCTGTGGGCTTTTGCGGGAGATGGGGGAATTCCGCCACCTCCCGCAAAAGCAGGGAGAAGGTCTTGGAGTAGCGCACAGGCTGCGTGCAGCCTGTCCACTGCTCCCAGAGCTGGGGGGGGGGGGGGAATCATATTTTTCCCTTGATTTCTCCCCTGAAAACTAGGTGCATCCTATGGTCCGGTGCGTCCAATCGTGCGAAAAATACGGTAGTTAGAATCTGAGAAATTGTCAGACTAGTAATTAATTTTAAAAAGGAATCATTCACTCCGCTCCGGGATTTATATACAAGATAGCAACGCACTCCGAAAACACTTTGCTTTCAAAGACTTTACATATTACTTTTATTCTCACTTTTTTGTTATTGCACTGCTATGCTGTTGTCGTCATGCTGTTCTGCAAGAAGGAAAAGTCAACTGAAATGATTCTTATAAAGAAGAGTTAGCATCTAGAATCTAGCAGGATGTCGGCAGAGCACAGCAGGCAGAAGATTGATTTTGGAAGCTGAATTTCTAGGTTCAAATATCTTTTCAGCTATCGCTCCTTCGATGATCTAAAGATGGAAAAGTCACTCATCCAAAGACTAGCCTAGTTGGGGCTGGGTGGGCGTCAGATAGCAATTAAGATTAGGGATCTTGAGTGCTACAGAAAGCACAATAACAACTTGACGGTGGTTAATTATTACTGATAACAATGCACACGGGGCAAATTAAACTGAATTTCCATGTACTCACAGGGAGGCTACTAGCATGATCTCCTCATCAACACCACCCTCCCCACCCCCAGTGATGCTCCAGACTATTACTGCGATTAATTTATCCATCACTTTCTCTAACGTAACAATCTTATTGAAAGTTTTTTGACGTGTTAAACACTAACATTCAAACTCATTGGTAGGAAAACGCAAAACACTATAGAAAAGAAAAAGAGGAAAAAAGAATAGAAAATCAGTAACTATAAAGACATTTGTGCTGTACATATCTTCTCATTAGGGACGCGGGTGGCGCTGTGGGTTAAATCACAGAGCCTAGGGTTTGCCGATCAGAAGGTCGGCGGTTTGAATCCCTGCAACGGGGTGAACTCCCGTTGCTTGGTCCCTGCTCCTGCCAACCTAGCAGTTCAAAAGCACGTCAAAGTGCAAGTAGATAAATAGGTACCGCTCTGGCGGGAAGGCAAACAGCATTTCCATGCGCTGCTCTGGTTCGCCAGAAGCGGCTTAGTCACGCTGACCACATGACCTGGAACCTGTACACCGGCTCCCTCGACCAACAAAGCGAGATGAGCGCCGCAACCCCAGAGCCATCCGTGACTGGACCTAACAGTCAGGGGTCCATTTACCTATCTTCTCATTTATCCACACATAGAAAGGCAGACCCCTCTGCCCTCACCAGGGTGCCCCCACTTTCCCCCCTGAGAAATTCTTCCCACCCTCCTTTTCTTGCAGGCACCTCCCACCGCCAACTGTCCCCTTCCTGAAAGCGTCCTCTTCAATGCATCCTAAAGGAATCTTAAAGTTCTCAATCCCCTTCTCAACCGCACGTCAGTGTTCCGGTTTGCGAACTTTTTTCAGAAGCCGATTGTGCTCCATTTTGAGTGTTACGCTTCCGACTTGAGCACCACACTTCCATTTTGAGTGTTACGCTGAGTGTTTTTGCTATATATTTTGCGTGTTTGCGACTGTGTGGAACCCAGTTCAGCTACTGATTGTGTGACTGCAGTACATTGTTTATCGCTTTCATTTTACGGATCAATGGTCTCGTTAGAGAGTGAAATTCATGTTAAATTGCTGTTTTAGGGGCTGTCTTTAAAAGTCTGGAACAGATTAATCCATTTTGCATTACTTTCTATGGGAAAGCGCGCCTTGGTTTTGGAACGGACTTCCGGAACAGATAAAAGTTTGAGAACCAAGGCACCACTGTATTTGTCAACTACAGTGGTACTACGGAAGTTGAATGGAATCCGTTCCGGAAGTCCGTTCGACTTCCAAAACATTCGGAAACTGAGGTGCGGCTTCCGATTGGCTGCAGGAACATGTCGGACATTTGGGTTCCAAAGAACGTTTGCAAAGCGGAACACTCACGTCCGGGTCTTCAGCGTTCCGGAGCCAAAATGTTTGAGGCGCAAGGCGTTTGGGATCAAAGGTACGACTGTACAACCAAAAAAGCTTCCTTTCAGGGAAATTTGTTACCTGGCGCTGGAAATTCAGCAGCCTGAGTGCCTTCAGCTCCACCGTGGCTTTAGTTCGCAGGTCTGGGGGCAAAGAGCCAGGCAAGTTTTCCAATTCCTGAATTCTGTGAGCAATCCGTGCCTGAAGTCTAAACAGGGAAGGACACAGGACAGGGGATTAGAAGAGAAAGAGATTAATTTGCCCATTGCAGGTGCATTTGACATTCTCTTGACCTTGCTAGATCTGCGATCCCATCCTCCGTTACTTGCGAATAAATCCAACTGCATCTCGCAGGACTTTACTCTCTGCAAACACGCGTAGGATTGGGGCTTCACTGTTGTTACCGCTAATGAAATGCAAGTACGTACACTCTTGAAAGACGCAGCACTTTCAAACGCTGTTATTTATATCTAAAATAATTAGAATATGAATCACTGGAGAATTACCCATTTATCTGAAAAGCCTTTGAACTGCACATTATGTGTCTGTTAAGCTTAAGGTAAGAAATGAACAGAGAAAATCCTCTGAAATTTTCCAAAAGGCCAAGAGTTCCCTCACACTGTTGAGGAAGACATTTGAGGCATAAGCAGCACTCAAAACGAGAGAGAAAAGGTTTTAGATTCCAGCCAACCTGGGCTCCATTTCAAAGCAGCCTCAATTTCACCCACAGAAAAGTTTTGCAAGTGGTTTTTAGGTCCACCTGGACCTAAAGGGGGGTGGGTAGCATCCCACGGTGTGGACACACAAATACACACCCTTTTCTTATTTATTTTTGTCAGAAGAATGTCAGCTGCCAATCATGGCGATTCACCGGCATGCCATTCAAATACCAATAAATTCACCCCCTTGTGTGCCGCTCCTTGCGCATCGTTAAATCTCTTTGTCGCAGCGCAAAGAGGGAAGAATTAATGCTAATGGTGTTAATAGAGGAGTTGGCAGCCCAGGGATGAAAAGTTGTTAACTAAGCGCAATGTTAAGAGCGGTGTCAGTCTGGCACCAGACGGGGGGAGGGCTGAAAGAGGCAGCGCTTCCAAGAGCCAAGTGGGTCCTAACATTGCAGAGGACCCTCCTTCTGCTTTCAGGCCAAGGAACAGAGCCAAGTGCCAGCAAAAGCCAGGAGGACATGGGGAGGGAAGCAGGACGGGCCCCAGAAATTCTGAACAAACGGGATCCCCGGCAAACCGATCAGCAGCGTTTGGGAAGGAGGGGAATTTGATCCAGGGAAGAATGTCACCGTGACTTTGTCCCCTTTATCTTAATAAAGACCGGCCACCTTACTGAAGAAAGCAACACCTGAAAATCAGCTGAAACTCACACGTCTATCTAAGGGTGTAGACCAGCACCACCAAATTGTAGAGGCTGCCATTAATTTATCAGAAACTTATTCTTGGCTTTGCTTAAAACTGAACTAAAAGTCTCATAACTGAACAATAAATAAATAAGTAGGAGCCACAGCCAAAGGGCTTTCACATAAATTGAAAGGGGGAAAAATATTTTTGGGCTGTTTTTTAAAATATAAATTCCTACTAGGAACGCCCTGCATAAGGAATTGTAATTAACATTCTACTTTTAAAGGGTTTGTGGCAGCCACATATTCTACAATCAATGCATCAAATGCCAAAATAATGCTCCCTGCCTAATCCTGGGAACAGATTAAAAAGACTGCCCTTGCATTCGGAGGGAAACAGAGAAGGCTCTTAAGTCGTTCAATCACAAGGAAGGGCCAAAGACGGAAGCAGTTGCTTGAAGCTGCCATTTGCAAAACGCTCAGGGGATTTAATCTAACCCTGCCCAAAATATGTTTAATTAATCTCCACAGTGCAGTTATTTGTCTTCATCCATGCAGAAAGCAAATTTCGAACTGGAGCCGGAGATGCAGATCTTCTTGCAAAAGGGCAGAAGCCCCTGGAACCGAGGGAGAACAGTCACAAGCATCGCCGTGAAGGACGGTGAGGGTTTTTTTGGACCGGGGGCCATGCAGCAGGACTGAGGACTCTGGGGTAGCAAAGAGCTTTCTGGCAGGGATACTTTCATCAGATGATAAAAGGAATCCATCCGACATAATCCACTGTGCTCGTAATTTCAGGACAATAGCGGGCGTAAATTTTTTTATGAGCTCTGAGAAGGAAAGAAGCTTTGCACATAGTGGAGTGACACTAAATTGCACTGCGCATTATTAGTTTTACAAGACTTATTCATTAAGATTAAAGCAGCACTTCATTTTTCTTCTAAGTGTTAAAGAGAGCTTTGTAAGAATTACGGCATGAACTTATTGCGCTGGCCCAGTTTCAAACAGCAAAATAAGCTGAGCTGTTCTCGACATAAATGTAAAGGTTTTGTAGAAATTTTTCAAAAGATAAGAGTTTCACTATAGTCTTTGTTGGTCAAAGGAGGGTATAATCGCGTTTTGGAGCAATCTCTTGTTATGCAGAATAAATTCAAGAGAGAAGTCAAGTATAGCCATACAGTGGTGCCCCGCAAGACGAATGCCTCGCAAGACGGAAAACTCGCTAGACGAAAGGGTTTTCCATTTTATGAGCTGCTTCGCAAGACGAATTTCCCTATGGGCTTGCTTCGCAAGACGAAAACGTCTTGCAAGTTTGTTTCCTTTTTCTTAACACCGTTAATACAGTTGCGACTTGACTTCGAGGAGCAACTCATAGAACACAGTGTACATAGTAGCCTTTTTTGAGGCTTTTAAAGACTTTGGTGATTTTTGAAGCTTTTCCAAAACTTCTTTTGCAGCCATTTGGTAAGTTAAGCTTTTAAAACTTTTTTTGGGGGGGTTGGATTTTGGGTTGGGGTGTTTGGAATTCAAGGACTTGGTGTTGGGGAGGGGTTTGCAAGAATCTGGAAGCTTGTGTGTTTTTTTTCTGCATTTTTATGATTTTCTGTGACCATTGGGGCACTCTGCTGTTTTTTTTAAAAAATCTGGATTTGAATTTCTGTGTGCTAGGTGGCTGGGGGAACAGTTGGGGAGCGGTTTGCAAGAATCTGGAAGCTTGTGTGTTTTTTTTTCTGCATTTTTATGATTTTCTGTGACCATTGGGCCACTCTGCTGTTTTAAAAAAAAAATTCTGGATTTGAATTTCTGTGTGCTAGGTGGCTGGGGGAACAGTTGGGGAGGTTTTTGCAAGAATCTGGAAGCTTGTGTGTTTTTTTTCTGCATTTTTATGATTTTCTGTGACCATTGGGCCACTCTACTGTTTTTTTAAAAAATTTCTGGGTTTGAATTTTGAAATGCTCTTTACAGTATGTGTGACTTTAAAGAGCACTTAATAAACTCTTGTTGTACCAAATTTGGCTTTGTTTGGACTTTTTTTGACCGTAGGAACGCATTAATTGATTTTCAATGCATTCCTATGGGATTTCGTGCTTCGCAAGACGAAAAATTCGCTAGACGAAAAAATTCGCAGAACGAATTAATTTCGTCTTGCGAGGCACCACTGTACTATGACGAATATCAGCAAAACTCTTTTCAGGATGGGCTACAACTTTTCAGAGACAGTTTTAAGGGCAGAAGGCACCGTCAATGGCACTTCACTGACCCTTCTTCTTCTTCATCATCCGCAGATCTCAGGATGGTTCACAATTTAAAGCATTAGCTGGCTTCTGCCTTCGCTCAGAGCACGCAGGTTTCTCTTAAGTAGTAGTAGTAGTAATAATAATAATAATTTTTACTTATACCCCGCCCTCCCCAGCCAAGATCGGGCTCAGGGCGGCTAACAACCAATAATAAAAACAAGCTGATTAAAATAAAATTTAGAAGATTAAGATACAACATTAAAACATTAGGGTGCAATCTCTTCACAGGAGGAGAAAGGAAAAAGAAAGAGGGGGAGGGAATCAAACTGATTCCAAGCCAAAGGCCAGGTGGAACAACTCTGTCTTACAGGCCCTGCGGAAAGAAATCAGATCCTGCAGGGCCCTGGTCTCATGAGACAGAGGACCAGGCCAGAGCCAGTGTTGAGAAGGCCCTGGCTCTGGTTGTGGCTAATCTGACTTCCTTAGGGCCTGGGACCGCTAGGGTGTTGCTATATATGGACCTTAAATTCCTCCGTGGGGCATAACAGGAAATGTGGTCCCGTAGGTACGAGGGTCCTAGGCCATGATGTAGCCTCAGAGAAGGTGGTGATGTGAGAACCCCAATTCTTAACAGAGATTGATGAAATCCCAAATAATACTGGGAGGCAAGGAACCTGTGTTGCAGCAGCATAATCCTGGGTATGACCAGGTTTGGCGTGGCTGCGATGTCGCGCCAGTCAGCTGGTCTGTGGGCTGTGGTCAGCTGGTCTTCTGGCGCCCCAATGCCCCACTGACCATTTGCTTTGTGATCTTGCAAAGAAAAAGTGCCCAGAGATACTGTCAAGGCGACCAGAGCCTAGATTTAAGGTGCCGTTTGGCTCCCAGATTTTACATCTCAGTTTCTGACGCTACTTCTGGTCAGGTTGGCAGTACAGACGAGGATTGGCAGATGGCCTCCCTTTATCTCCTCGCGCGTAGTTTTGGCTTTTGGTGATGTATTATAGAGATCTGACGGAAACAAATGAGGTATTTGAACCAAACCTAGGGCTGGAGGTGCAGTTCATGAGGGAAATTTGCATCAATTGGAACCACCACCAGCCTCAAGGGAGCGGAGGTGCCCTTCTTCTATGCCCAAAGAATCTTCCAGAAGGAGACACACGTTCCTTCGTAGTTTTCCCTCTGTCCACTGAGTGCAGGAGAAATTCTGGAAAATGGCTCTGCAGAGGTGAAAAAACACCTTCTACACAACTCTCAGAAAACGCACAAGCCTCGTCATACTCTCCCTCAAGTCAGCTGGTGCCTATTTGGGCGACACCACACAATTTCCGGGATGAGTCGCCACCCTTCCCCCAAAGTCACACACCATGAGTGTGATGTTGATTTCATACAGCAGGCATGTCCAACTGGTAGATTGCGGGGTGTTCCTGCTAGATCTTTGGCCCCTCAGTGATGTCCCCCCCCCAAAGGGGGAAACAACAACTGTGGCTTCCTTGAAAAAGCCCAACAACTTTGCCTTTCCCTAAAACGCTCGACAACTTTGGTCCATCCAACGACAATGGGTAGATCACTGCCAGTTTTTTTTCTAATGTGAGTAGACTGCAGTCTATTGGGAGTTGGACGTCCCTGTCATACTTATTGTTGTTTAGTCGTGTCCGACTCTTCGTGACCCCATGGACCAGAGCACGCCAGGCACTCCTGTCTTCCACCGCCTCCCGCAGTTTGGTCAAACTCATGCTGGGAGCTTCGAGAACACTGTCCAACCATCTCGTCCTCTGTCGTCCCCTTCTCCTTGTGCCCTCCATCTTTCCCAACATCAGGGTCTTTTCCAGAGAGTCTTCTCTTCTTATGAGGTGGCCAAAGTATTGGAGTCTCAGCTTCAGGATCTGTCCTTCCAGTGAGCACTCAGGGCTGATTTCCTTCAGAATGGAGAGGTTTGATCTTCTTGCAGTCCATGGGACTCTCAAGAGTCTCCTCCAGCACCAGAATTCAAAAGCATCAATTTTTTGGCGATCAGCCTTCTTTATGGTCCAGTTCTCACTTCCATACATCACTACTGGGGAAACCATAGCTATAACTATACGGACCTTTGTTGGCAAGGTGATGTCTCTGCTTTTTATGATCCTTCATGGATCACTGCCTTGCCGTGGCGAAGGGGCTTGAATAGCTCAGAGAAGCTGTGAGCTATGCCGTGCAGGGCCACCCAAGATGGACAGGTCATAGTGGAGAGTTTTGACCAAACGTGATCCACCTGGAGCAGGAACCGGCAAGCCACTCCAGTATCCCTGACAAGAAAACTCCATGGACAAAGACAACCCTGTCATACAGCAACTGCTAAATATTTATTTTTAAAAAATAAATCACAAATCGTACTGAAACACCTTCTGCCTCTCCGGCTGGTTCTTACCTATATTCCCGCTCTTGGAGGATTTCCACAGGGTCCAGCCCTTGGGGCTTTTGGATGGGGCTGATGCGGTTCTGTTTCTGCTGCAGCTGGACGATGGGCGAAGGCTGGCCGGCCGCGGGTGGAGGTACCGAAGGGCCTGGCATGACAGCCGCCGGCTGGGCAGGCGCAGGCGCTGGAGAAGGTCTTCCGCTGGGGGACGGGACAGGGAGCTTCTGAGGGGTGCTGGGAACATTCATCTCTGGTCCTTGCCCTGGAAAATAAGCCAGCACCAATATTCATAAACCTGGACCAAAAGGAGCTAAACAAAATGTTATCTATCGTTTTGGATAAGGACAACACAATAGGATCAAGGACACTTCAGCAGCCAGATACACCTGCTAAAGAGAAGGAATGAAATACAGGTGTATCTTGGATCTTGAACACCTTGGCTCCCGAACGATCGAAACCCGGAAGTGATTGTTCCGGTTTTTGAACTTTCTTTTGGAAGCCGAATGTCCGACGGGACTTCCGATTGGCTGCAGGAGCTTCCTGCAGCCAATCAGAAGCTGCGCTTTGGTTTCTGAACGTTTTGGAAGTCGAACGGACTTCCGGAGTGGATTCCATTCAACTTTCAAGGTACGACTCTATGCCAAACAATGACACTTCTCCACACTCGCTTCCATGTATACCAACAGAAGCATTATTACTGTTAATAATAATAATAAAATTTTATTTATATCCCGCCCTCCCCGGCCAGGGCCGGGCTCAGGGCGACTAACACCGAATACAAATTACAATAAAACGTAATAGAAAAACAACAACAAACAAACAGTTAATTAATATACAGCTTCATTTTAGTAAAAAGGTAAAAGGACCCCTGACCATTAGGTCCAGTCGTGACAGACTCTGGGGTTGCGGCGCTCATCTCGCTTTATTGGCCGAGGGAGCTGGCATACAGCTTGACTAAGCCGCTTCTGGCAAACCAGAGCAGCGCACAGAAACGCCGTTTACCTTTCCGCTGGAGCGGTACCTATTTATCTACTTGCACTTTGACGTGCTTTCGAACTGCTAGGTTGGCAGGAGCAGGGACCGAGCAACAGGAGCTCACCCAGTCGCAGGGATTCAAACTGCTGACCTTCTGATCGGCAAGTCCTAGGCTCTGTGGTTTAACCCACAACACCACCAGGACCATAAAAGGAGGAAACATCAGATATTAACAATTGGCTGAATCTAGGTGTACCGCAATCCAATTCCTGACACATGAAATATTCCATTATAAAGCAAATTTTGCCCAGTCATGTGAGCAGATGATATGTAACCCTCTTTTCATAACCCTGAGGGATGGTTCACATGTAACAGGCCAACGCCAGCTTGGGCTGGCACACTCTCTTCTCCCCCTGGGCAGCCCCATCACATCCAAACTGGCTAACTATGATTGCAGACCAGAACTGGTAACCCGCTTTAAAGCGTTACTTCTGGTTTTGGTTTGGAGAACAAGCGCAAAGCCCAATTTTCCTATCCAGATGCAACAGCACACCGTGGTCTCCCCAACTCAGGAAATCAAAGTATGAGAGGAGAAGGAAGCCTCATACCAGATCATGGTTTGGTGATAATCTCTAAACCAGCCCTAAGACTTATTTGGCTTTTTTAAAAAATCAGGATTAATCTCTAGAGTTTGAAAGTTCTAAAATAGTTAGTGGGCTTTATTTTGCATTCATTAATTATAAAAGTACATGTTATGCGCCCACCGGGACGGGTTTGCTTTTGTGGTCCTGTGATATCCTACAAGTTAATTCCGATTAGGAGCATGGACACCAGTGCTGCAATATGCACACAGCCCTGTGTGCAGAGATGAGATAAACCAAAGCTACATCTAAACAAAAAAACTGAACGGATCAAGCAAAAAAACAGAATGCATCAATAAAGCAGTGAACTTGGCTGCATTTGGGGTAGTACAGGTGTGTCTGTTATGATAAATGAAAATGTTGGCATTTACCAGTAATTCTCAACATATAAGGTCAGGGGTAAAGACCAGAAGATGCTGCTATTTACTAATATGCCTGAGAAGCTAATTTAATGCTTCAGCTCTCCATGAAATTCCATCCCTGTTCCCATCCTTTTATCAATAAAAGATTGCCTTTCCCAGGAAATGTCAACACTAAACTCGCTGCAATTTCTCACGTTTATCAGTTACCAAACTTTCATTCTCATTTCTATCGTTCAGCAAGGAAAACATCGCGCTTTTAAAACGACTTAATGGAATTGTCCCAATAGTCCAACGTCAATAAAAACCATTACAGTCCAATAATATTTACTTTGCTGTACATTGGTACCTTGGTTCTCAAATGCCTTGGTACTCAAACAACTTGGAACTCAAACACTGCAAACCAGGAAGTAAGTGTTCCAGTTTGCAAACTTTTTTCGGAAGCCAAACGTGCTCCGTTTTGAGTGACACACTTCCTGAGTGTTACGCTGAGGTCTATCTGTTTCTGCTATTTATTTTGCGCTTTTGTTTTTGAGGCTCTTTTTTGTTTTGTTTTGTTTCCGTGGTTGTGTGGAACCCAGTTCAGCTACTGGTTGATTGGTTGATTGTGTGATTGCAGTACATTGATTATTGCTTTCATTTAATGGATCCATGGTCTCGTTAGTAAAATTCATGTTAAATTGCTGTTTTAGGGGTTGTTTTTAGAAGTCTGGAATGGATCGATCAGTTTCACATGACTTTCTATGAGAAAGCGCGCCTTGGTTTTGGAATGGACTTTCGGAACGGATTAAGCTTGAGAACCAAGGGACCACTGTATAGCAAAGGAGTTGTGTGTGTTTTTTAAGAAAAGGACTGACTAACCCAACATTATTCTTTTTCTCAACTCTCTCTCTCTGTTATGTCAATGTTCTAGATATAAAAGAGCTGCCGACATCTTTCTTTCTTTTTTACCTTCTGGCCAGGTTTTGGGGGCCATGGCAGCCGTGTGCGCTGGCATTCCTGAGGCAGCTCCTGGTCCAGCTGGGAGGGGGGCATTGGCATGTGCTGCAAAAACTGCAAAAAGATGGTTTTCCTTCCATTAGAATGGGCCACAGCAAAGCAGGTTCCAGTAGCTTTTGCACCTCCGTCAGGAGTTGCACTGAATTCCGTCACAAACCCTGACAGGCACACACAGAGAGTTCAAACCCCATCGCAGAGAGCATGTAAGCAATGCTCACGCAGTTAGATTTTGTGGGGTCAGCCTGAAGCTGGAGGAAAGAGAAAACTGAGCCCTCTTGCACACTGTAAAATGCAGGTCTGCAATAGCCACATAATGGCCAAGAGGTTCAGGTTCTACGAAAGGGAGTTATTCCAGAGTTGGAAAAGAGGTGTCCTGACGGTGCTGGGATATTGCAGCAGGACCTAGCTCTCTGTCACACATCGAAAGTGGGGAAGAAATTCAGGACAGAGCAGCAAATACAGGTACTTGATTGGCCAGGGAACTCCCCAGATGTCAATCCCATGGAGAATTTGTAGGCTATGTGCAAAAGTCGCCTCCGTGCTGTAGACTGTACGACTATGGGGAAGCTCAATCAAGCGCTGATTCAAGTGTGGTACAGGGATCCGAAAATCCACAGGGACTGTTCAAAACTAGTAGACTCCATGCCAAAACGTGTTCAAACGCTGCTTAAAAATAGCGGAGGCCATATCCGTTACTAACGTACGTGTATGTGAGTTTTGTACATGTATACGTGAGTTTTGTGCAATAAACTACTGTGCTAAATTCATTGTTGGTTTCAATTGCAGTATTTTTCGCTCTGTAAGACGCACCAGACCATAAGATGCACCTAGTTTTTGGAGGAGGAAAACAAGAAAAAAAATATTCTGAATCTCAGAAGCCAGAGCAGCAAGAGGGATCGCTGTGCAGTGAAAGCAGCAATCCCTCTTGCTGTTCTGGCTTCTGGGATAGCTGCGCAGCCTGCATTCGCTACATAAGACGCACACACATTTCCCCTTACGTTTTAGGAGGGGGAAAGTGCATCTTATAGAGCGAAAAATACGGTGATTTGCACAAGGGTGACTGTAGAGGAAGCCGATCGAGCCCGGCAGTTTTACCCGTTGGCTTGTAAAGAGTCTGTTGCTGCTGAATCCCGGGCAGAGTCCTCTTCCCCTGGACGGCAAGCTGGAGGTTTTCGGGCAGCGGCTGACCCCTGGCCAGCATCTTGTAGGCCAGAATCTGCGCCCGGAGTTGGTGCAGCTGAACTGGGCTGAAGGGCGAAGGTCCCCGGCTGGGCTGGCTCATAGCTTGCGGGTCTCCAGACATCGTGGGTCCCGGCTGGCTTGGCGGCATCTGGGGCGGGGTGGGACCCCCTCCGGACATGGGGCTGGAGACATGCTCGGGGGCCGGTCCCAAGGGCGACGGGTGGGGAGACATGTAGCCTGGAAGAAGCGAAAGAGCAATGAGCACCGTCATTTCTTGAAAAATGTAAGAAGCTTTCCTTGCGGCAGAGTGGCTCAGCTTAATTAGGAAACAAGGGGGGGGGGGAGAGAGACAATAAGCCAAAGAGTAACTTGCCACTCACAGCCACAGTATTTCCCTCTAGCATTTTGGTAAACGAGCTGGATTTATTTATTTATAGGATTCTTTAAAAAACAACAACACTTCATTAAACTTTTAAAAAACCACAAAATCAAAATTATCCGTAACAGATAAACACCAAAGAATTGTCAATATCCATTACACTTTATCACAGTCTTCTTCTAGTTCCACGGACTTCCCGCCAACTCCATCTAGCTTTAAATGTGTATTTATCTAGCTCACTGTTTGTGTCTGTTTAAAATAATTGCTTAGCCAAGATATTGTACTTTCTTAAACCTGTTCGGTGTATAACAGAAGCTATTCAAAGGCTGCCACAGATTTTATAGTGTTGCAATCTTTTATGTAACTTTTAAATAAACCCCGTTTATTGAAAAATACTTGATCTGCGTGGTCTCTTATTCTTCCTGATAGCTTAGCCAGTTCTGCGTACGCCATTAGTTTTTGTTGCCACTCCAATTTTGAGGGTATTTTTTTCTCCTTTCCAATTTGAGGCTATTAAAATTCTCGCAGCCACTGTCGCACAGAGGAATAATTCCCTTATACTTTTTGGGATATTGGAACCCAGTAGCCCAAGAAGGAAGGCCTCTGGGTTTTTTGTAAACACGATCTTATGCATTTTTTTTAAGTTCCATAGATATTTCATCTATTTATAGGATTCATAGCCCACCTTTCAATGAATGTATTTTGCCAAGTCAGCTTTCCCAAAAAGCATATAAAATAAAAGCCATTGGGTATTCCCATTTTAAGAGCCTGTAAGACATTTATGATATACTAACTAAATCAGCTGCACTTGCATCGTTGAGCAAACTTATGATTATGGTGTGCAAACCAATTAGGACAGAGTTTCCACTTTCCCACAGCTCTGTGGGTTCACAGGACATGCACACAGTACAAAGAAGGTTATTGGTTTCCAACAGATTCAAGTCACAGATACCAACATAAAACAAAACAATTAAGATGTAATATGCAGAGCGTTTTAGTCTCATCAACCTCAAGGTCCTAGGTTTTAAACCCCAGGAGTCTCTGAGTCTCCTATGCTTGCTTCCATATTCTTAAAGTACAGTGGTACCTTGGTTCTCAAATGCCTTGGTTCCCAAAGGCCAAAAACCCAGAAGTAAGTTTTTTTAATTCAAAATCCTTTATTAGGCATAGCAGTAAGTAAGTGTTTCGGTTTTCAAATGTTTTTCGGAAGCCAAATGTCCGATGTGGCTGTCAGCAATTGTTTCCGGGGCGCCTGCACCAATCAGAAGCTGCGCCTTGGTTTTCGAACATTTCAGAAGTCAAACGGACTTCCGGAACGGATTAAGTTCGAGGTCCACTGTATTTGGCGCTTTTGGTTTTGCTATCTTTTTTTATTTTTTATTTTTTTAGGCTTTTTTGGTTCATTTGTTTTTATGACTGTGAGGAACCCAGTTCAGCTGACTGACTGTGTGACTGCAGAAATGGATAAAAGCCCCCCATCCAAACAATGACTATCATCAGAGTAAGTAAGAAAATAAAATAATTAATTTTAATTCTCGTCATCTACAATACTGTCTTATTTATTTTATAGAACAGTACCTTGATTATTGCTTTCATTTTATGGATCAATGGTCTCGTTAGAGAGTAAAATTCATGTTGAATTGCTGTTTTGGGGTTGTTTTCAGAAGTCTGGAACGGATTAATCCATTCTGCATGACTTCCTATGGGAAGGCGTGCCTTGGTTTTGGAACGCTTTGGTTTTGGAACAGACTTCCGGAACGGGGCTGTTGTCTAGACATGCTCAAACGCATGTCCCATGCTCAGTTCAGAGAAACAAGGTGCACTCAGAATCAAAGGAAACAGGCAAAAACACTCAAACATAGTGCAGTATAGGGTCTGGCAGAGGTGCGGTTTGGGGAGTGTCTTGGGGGCCAGACAAAAAAGATTGGATGGCCACATTTAGCCCCTGCCCCAAATGTAAGGGGATGTTTAAAGGTAAAGGGACCGCTGACCATTAGGTCCAGTCGTGGCTGACTCTGGGGTTGCGGCGCTCATCTCGCTTTATTGGCCGAGGGAGCCGGTGTACAGCTTCCGGGTCATGTGGCCAGCATGACTAAGCCACTTCTGGCGAACCAGAGCAGCGCACGGAAACGTCGTTTACCTATCCGCCGGAGCGGTACCTATTTATCTACTTGCACTTTGACGTGCTTTCGAACTGCTAGGTTGGCAGGAGCAGGGACCGAGCAACGGGAGCTCACCCTGTCGCGGGGATTCGAACCGCTGACCTTCTGATCGGCAAATCCTAGGCTCTGTGGTTTAACCAACAGCGCCACCCACGTCCCGTAAGGGGATGTTTAGATGTCCCCAAATTTACTGGGCTAGCTTTGCTATCTATGTATCTATTGCTCCAAACTGTTCTCCGCTTTCACAATACTATTCCAGACCCTATGTAAAGTAACAGGAGCCCCCACCCAGGACACAATCTGGAGGAAAGCTTTTGCAACGTAAGCATGCAACGATATGTCAGGCCAGAACAAGGTTTTACGCTGTAACTGTCTCGAAGCGTGAACACATGTTGTTTGCTCAGGCGGCTGGGTGCTGGGCCTGGCGCTCAAATGAATGCAACTCCTTCTAAAGCCCTCCACATTTTCCTTTTTAATAGGAACAGAACAAAAAGCAGGCAGCCCAGCATCAATAGGAGGATATATAAATATCCCTCTGATTGCAACGTTCGTGTTTTCAAAAGGGGACACGGGGAAGCAGCCTGCAGAGTTTGGCGGCATAATAGCGTTCTGAAATAAGTAACTCCCTTTCTGTTCAGCTGAGCTTCTGGAATGCCAGGCAACTGTTTAAACTGCAGAGTGTTTGCAAGCCTTATCTAAATACCGAAACCATCCCAAGCGCTCGGTTTCAACCATGAATTCCTCTGGGAAGGGACCCCCGAACGATGTGCTTCTGCCGCTGCTCATTTTTTTTCAGAAACTGCCAGAGATTAACCGTATTTTATGCTTACCTTCTGTTCTCAGGGCTTAGCTGCACAGCATATGCTGCGACGAGAACGTTTGACCTTTCCAAGGCCTGGCTTGCCCTCCGTAAGCAGCAGGGAAAAAAACGGCTAGATGTTCTGGCCAAGGGAATGCAAGGAGAAGCCCCCAAGTAGGCAGGCGGCGGGGGTGGCAAAGGAAAGGGAGATGCAAATCGTGATGGGGAGGATATATCCCGCACACAAGGTGTGCGCAATGTTAAACCCTAGGCAGGTTGCACCATTTTCACATCATGTATTTGGTCCGGCGGGACGCGGGTGGCGCTATGGGTTAAACCACAGAGCATAGGACTTGCCGATCAGAAGGTCAGCGGTTCAAATCCCCGAGACGGGGTGAGCTCCCTGTTCCTGCCAACCTAGCAGTTCGAAAGCACGTCAAAGTGCAAGTAGATAAATAGGTACCGCTCCAGCGGGAAGGTAAACGGCGTTTCCTCCGCTGCTCTGGTTTGCCAGAAGCGGCTTAGTCATGCTGGCCACATGACCCGGAAGCTGTCTGCGGACAAACGCCGGCTCCCTCGGCCTATAGAGCGAGATGAGTGCGCAACCCCAGAGTCGGTCACGACTGGACCTAATGGTCAGGGGTCCCTTTACCTTTTAATTTGGTCGGGCAAACCTCTGCCTGCCCCGAAAACTGCTTTCTGAAGGGACGCAAATTAAAACTGCAGCAGGCTCTCTGTGGTTCCCTCCCCACCACACCTCTGCTTCCTCAGCAAGAACATCACAAAGCAAGCATCCACCCACATAGTTCTGTTGCCTTCGCTCTGGTGACCTCAAGGTTAGATTGCTGCAATGCGTTATACATAGGGCTGCCTCTGAAGACGGTTCGGAAACTTCAGCTGGTGCAGAATTCAGCAGCCAGGTCGCAAGACGGTCTGAGCTTATTGCACCGATTGCGGTCCGACTGCACCGGCTACGAATTAGTTTCCGGGCCCAATTCAAAGTGCTGGTTTTGACCTCTGAAGCCTTAAATGGCTCAGGACTGCAATACCTTAAGGACTGCCTCTTTCCATATGAACCTATCCGGACCCTGAAATCATCTTGAGGCCTCCTTCGTGTGCCCCTTTCTCGAGAGGTGCAGAGGGTGGCAACACAAAAGCGGGGCCTTCTCTGTGGTGGCTCCCTGCCTTTGGAATGCTCTCCCCAGGGAAGTTCGCCTGGCGCCTTCATTCTACACCTTTAGACGCCAGGCAAAAACGTTCCTTTTTAACCAGGCTTTGGGCTGATTGACATCCAATGCCCTTTTAAAATGTGGCTCTTTTGGAGGGGGCTATCAGGTTGTTATTTTTATTAGGTATTTTGTGGTTTTATATCTTGATTTTATTCTGTGAACTGCCCTGAGACCCCCGGGTATAGGGCAGTATATAAATTCTAATAATAATAATAATAATAATAATAATAATAATAATAATAATAGTTCCTTTCCAATGAACTCTGAATAAATGCAAGCAAACTCCAATTTTACAGACTCATCCAACCAAAAATCCCTACATCGCGGTGGGGCTGGACTAGATGACCGCTGTGGTCCCTTTCCAGCTCTACAAGCCTCCGATTCTAT
The DNA here is from genome assembly GCF_964270895.1 of Podarcis filfolensis. Lineage (NCBI taxonomy): Eukaryota > Metazoa > Chordata > Lepidosauria > Squamata > Lacertidae > Podarcis > Podarcis filfolensis. Next base: position 13,001,980 of record NC_139621.1, read on the forward strand.
GAGGTAAGCAATAATTTAATCGACGTAATGGAGAGTTCCTTCCTAGGAAGCCATTGCCGGAGGGCTAGAAATGCTGGCAGCCAAAGCATGGGTCCGGATAGGTCATCAGTCTGATAATGTATAGAAAGCTGCCTTTTCCAGTCCAGATCACAGGCCCACCTACAGCTGAGTATTGTCTGCACTGGCTGGCAGCAGCTGGCCAGGACTTGAGAAGGGTCTTTCCCAACCCTAGCCAGATATGCTGGGATTTGAACCTGCGACCTTCTGCAGGCAAGCCATGCTTTCTGTCTGCTTTCTCTGCATGCAAACATGGGGCTCTGCCTTCGTTCTCTAGCCTGGGCATTTGCCCTTCTGGGATCTTATCCAAACACAAAACAAAGGCGGAAGGTATAGGAGCCCCTGTCAGGCTTTACCATGGCAGGACAGGCATGGGGGGAAATTATTTGACTATGTTTTGGCTGGAACAGCTGAGGCTGCAACTAAAGGAGGCGTCGCGATTCCAGAAAAATCACAAGGAAAAGTGCTACCAGGTCCTCTTGTGGCAATTGGGACAGGCTCCAAAGGCAAAGATGGGACGCAGGTGGCGCTGTGGGTTAAACCACAGAGCATAGGACTTGCTGATCAGAAGGTCGGTGGTTCGAATCCCCGCAACGGGGTGAGCTCCTGTGGTTCGGTCCCTGCTCCTGCCAACCTAGCAGTTCGAAAGCACGTCAAAGTGCAAGTAGATAAATAGGTACCGCTCCGGCGGGAAGGTAAACAGCGTTTCCGTGTGCTGCTCTGGTTTGCCAGAAGCGGCTTAGTCATGCTGGCCACATGACCCGGAAGCTGTACGCCGGCTCCCTCGGCCAATAAAGCGAGATGAGCGCCGCAACCCCAGAGTCGGCCACTACTGGACCTAATGGCCAGGGGTCCCTTTACCCTTTACCAAAGGCAAAGAGGGAGAGACTTGGCCGGTTAGCGAGAAAATTTTAGAGAAGCTTCTGCTACCAGAGGATGGCAGAGCCAGAGTTGGACTGGGTGACAAGGGCGATTTCATATTTAGAGATGGGGATAACCTTGGGAAAACAGATGGATGGGACAGTTCATCTCACCGCATTAAGTTTCCATTCCACAAACAGTGCTCACGTGCTTTTGTTCCACCGTGTGAATAATTTCTTGATTTTCTAATAAATACAGATCCTCCAAAACACAAAAACATACCCAATGAAAGCAAAAAATACAGTGGTACCTCTGGTTGCGGATGGGATCCGTTCCGGAGCTCCAGCCAGATCCCAAGATTTCCGCAATCCGAGGTGCCTGTTCTGCGCACACACGCGGCGCGGTAGAGCACTTCTCCGCACGCGGCAAAAACCCAGAAATACACTTCCATGTTCCGAAGTTTACGTAATTGGAGTTACTAACTTACCCTTAAACTTGCTTTCCTTGCAATTCTTTTTGAGCCTAAACTTTTAGGAAGGAGTACCTCTCCAGGGGAAAGTTTATTCAGCTCTTTATTACAGCTTCAAAAGCCTTTTATAAATAAATAAAGGCAGAAAGACAAGCACCACCAAAATAACCAGCAAGAATCTGACAACCAAGGGCACAAGGCACCCTGTCCAAATTAGCGAGCAGCTTCACAGATCTTAAGAGCGACCTCAAATATATCGCCAGCCCCCTGGAAAACCCACCTTGGCTGTGCTGATCCCTTGGGCTCTGGGGCGGCCCCATGCCAGGGTGAGGAGGCCTCATGTTTGCGGTCTTCATGGCACTGTTGTGCAGGTCTTCCACCATTCCTTTCTCATGCAAACCATCAATGGGCTGTAAACAGAGGAAAAACATGCATACGTTTCTGGACTGCTCCATCATTTCAGAAAAATGGGTCTCTAGACATGTACACACACAAAATAGCATTAAAATCAGGTCAGCTGGGGTTGCCATATGTCCGGATTTTCCCAGACATACCTGGAACAGAGGTGGGCAGCAGAGTCCAGGTGGAAATTGGGGAAATCCGGACGTATGGCAGCCCATGTCAGCAGTGCAGTTTTCCCATAAAAATAGCTCAAAAGAGGCATTTTTGAAGCGCTTTTTTGAAATTTTGCCCCCAAAGCTCAACAACTTTTCTGTCCATGCTTTTCACTGTTTGAAATATTGCAACCCTAGGTCAACATCTAAAACACAATGCTAAAAAGACCAAGAAAACTGAAGACTCAAGGAGCATCAAATGAACACGGTGAGAGTTTTACGCGATACGGCACCCATCTTTTCTGAAATTGTCCCTTTAAGAGTCAAGCGTGTTTGACTTTTCTCATTCCGAGCCTAACTTAGAGCAGCTTCAAAAGCCATTCACTGAACCCCAAGACTTCTTGAGAGCCCTGTCGTGGTGCGTTGGGCCAAAAGTGCTGCTGCGATAATCTCCTGCTCTTTGGCAGCAGCCAAGCAAATGGCAGGGACCACAAAGACCACTCCGGAGGCCCGTTCACAACATGAAAAGAACGCAACCCGCAGCGGCGTGTCTGCGCATGCGCGGGTTGCGATTCGCTGCTTCTACGCATCACATCATTTTGCACTTCTGCGCATGCACGAGCAGTGAAACCCGGAAGTAACCCTTTCTGGTACTTTCGGGTTGCCGCAGGACGTAACCTGAAAGAACGTAACATGAAGCGGACGTAACATGAGGTATGACTGTAGTTGTTTATTTCCTTGACATCTGATGGGAGGGTGTTCCACAGGGAGGGTGCCACCACCGAGAAGGCCCTCTGCTCTCCATAACCCGGAAACAGACGCAAGGAGCTCAGAAGAGGAGGATATGTGTTGTCTGGGGCACTCTGAGCAGCAACTGCCGCCCCAGAACATCCCCAAGACCATTTGAATGTGAATATTCAATGGTAGGAACCAGCCCTTCCTATGGGGCAGGAGGAAGGAGAAGCAGAAAAACCTCACGGAGCCCTTGCAGCGCCCAAGACCAGCAAAAAACTGAATTCGTGAAGCAAGAAAGAGATCCAGACTCAGCCAAGGGAGGAAGAGAGAGAGAAAGGGAGGAGGCATCTGAGCAATGAGAATGAAACTCATGGAAGGCAACTGGATTCATCCAGAGGAGAAAGAGATCGCCATGCGGGGACATGATGAGATCCACACAGAAGGGAGGGAGGGGAGCGGGGAAAACAGAGCAAAGTCCATGCAAAGGAAACCTGAAAATTGCAAGCCTGGAGGTTTTTTTTTATTAAAAAAAAAGCAAAAACATCAGCGCAGGAGGAAAGAGAAGATTTACTTCCCTTGCCAGCTGCAAATGCAGAGCACTGGGGAGCCATTATTTAAAGGGAAAGGAGCAGTCAGCAGCTGCTTTCCGGAGAAAAAGGGGCAGCGCACAGACTTGCGCATGTGTGCGCACGCACGCACACTCCCCGTCCCCTTGCACACACACACAAACACACAGCTGCCGCGCTCCCATCTCTTGCTGTCCCCCCAGCCAAGGCCATGTCCAGGCCTCCAAGTGCTGAGAGCGATGGAGAGAAAGCGAGAGAAGCTGGGAGGAAAATCAGAACTCTGCTACAAAGGAAAGAATAAATGATTCCAGATTTGGGGAGGTGGGAAGAGCTGCGAGACAACGCAACAGGTTTTTGCACGGCCAGAAGTTTCCCTTTATACCCAACGGCATTTTCGAACTAATCTGCTGGAGAGGAGGAACTGCAGTTCTTCCTTTCTCTCGAAGGCACACCGCTCCCGATAAAACAACAACAGCCGCTGCTATCCCTAATAGCACATAATTAAAACTACAGCGCTAGAAATTCTCAGTTTTGGGAAGGGCAGTTTGTTAGTGTTGAAAAAGGACTAGAGCTATCCTGAAAATGATGCCCTTGGCACAAGCAGCCTTTCTTACGATGGAGATGTTTGCCAAGGCGGATCGAGGTGTTTCAAAGTCACGGGACCGTGGAAAAGCAGTTGGAGACGCACCGAAAATGGCCTTTTTGCCGTGGGCAGAAGATGCTTAAGAGCAGGTGGGCTGAGGTCCAAGAAGGGAGTTTCCTCCCTATGGCATTTATGGGTCCAGAATGTTCCATGGCAGTTGGCAGATCCGTTAAGAATGGGGGAAAAGGAAGCAGGTGAGGAAGGAAGATGAAGGCGGGGCAAGATGTTCCGAGGGCACAACTTAAGGCAGATTTGTCGCCAACCAACCAGGTGTCATCATTATTATATCAGTATTTGCATTATTTCAATCAATTTATATACCACCCTTTATCAAAAGCTCCCAGGGCGGTGTACTACGTTAAAAACACATTACAGAACATCAATGATAAAAACATAGTCAAAAGCATACTGACAGACAGACAAATCATTAATAATAATAGTCATTTCCCCCACACTTTTACAGGCCACAGATTATTTAATGGATGAAAAGTAAAGGGAAATGTTTTTGCCTGGCGCCTAAGGGCATGTAATGATGGCGCCAGGCAAACCTCTCTGGTTGGAGTGTTTCAAAACTAGGGAGCCACCACAGAAAAGGCCCCGCCCTCTTGTTGCCACCCTCCAAACCTCTCTGGGAGTGGGGGACATAGACAAATGGAGGGTCTGGGTCAGTTCACATGGGGAGAGGCGATCCTTGAGGTATTGAGGTCCTGAGCCGTGTAGGGCTTTAAAGTTCTCAAAACCCCAACCTGAAGCTGTAAGTTAACTGATCTCTACGTGGCTTTTGGTGCAATGTGATCTTTCCCCTTCAGGAGGTGATACTGCAGCCCAATTATTCTTGGGGAACTTTTTGTTCCTGGGGCTGTGCCAAATTCACAAGAAACGGGGGGATACAAATCAGAGTAGGAACTTGAAAATATACAAGTCCCATTAAACAGTTTGTATCACACGCACTCCAAATAACAACCCCTATACCAAAAGGAGGTTAGTTCAGAAACAAAACTTGCAACGAGCCACTTCTAAGGTATAAATCCTTTACTTTTGGATCATGGTCATAAAGAAAGAAAAAACCACTAACCTCCCAGCATTCATGAGCCCGAAGGCAAATAAACTCTTGTCTGCATGAGAGTAAAGCTGCCCAGGAGCTCTGCACAGGCGTGTTTACACAGAAGTAAAAGTAAAGGTAAAGGGACCCCTGAACATTAGGTCCAGTTGTGGCCAACTCTGGGGTTGCGGTGCTCATCTCGCTTTATTGGCCAAGGGAGCCGGCATACAGTTTCTGCGTCATGTGGCCAGCAGGACTAAGCCGCTTCTGGCGAACCAGAGCAGCGCATGGAAATACCGTTTACCTTCCCACCAGAGCGGTACCTATTTATCTATTTGCACTTTGATGTGCTTTTGAACTGCTAGGTTGGCAGGAGCAGGGACCGAGCAACAGGAGCTCACCCCGTCACGGGGATTCGAACCGCCGACCTTCTGATCGGCAAGTCCTAGGCTCTGTGGTTTAATCCACAGCGCCACATTGTCAAAGGCTTTCTCTGCATCAATAAACATTAACATTGCTTTACAACTCTTTCTTGCTTCTAACTTTTCCAAAATATCCACAACATTTCTAATGTTGTCTTTCATATGTCTTCCAGGCAGAAATCCTGCCTGTTCTTTATGAATATACTCAGATAAAACCTTCTTTAGCCTGTTGGCCAGTGTATTTGCAAAAATTTTGTAATCCACACTGAGTAGAAAGATTGGTCTGTAGTTTTTAACATTGGATCTATCTTGACCCTATTTAGGAATCAGAGTAATATAAGCTTGCTTCCAGGTTTCAGGTGCTTCGCGCCCTTGCAAAATCGAGTTAGATATTTCTACCAGAGGTTGGGTGAGCCAGTCTTACAACGTCTTATAATATTTCGCTGATAGACCATCAGGTCCTGGTATCTTGGGGCTTTAGCACTTTTAATAGCTGTGCGAAAAAGGGGATTTCAGCCACCAATGTTTGCTATGCAAGCGACCCTACTGACATCAGACGTGCACAACAACTGCCGCCCGTATTTTGTTAGCTAAAAACTGGAAAACCCAAGAATTACCAACGATAGAAGAATGGCAGATGAAGATGATGGATTTTTCAGAGCTAGCCGACCTAACCGGAAGAGTCCGCGACCAGAAGGAGGAGGTGTATCAGGAAGAGTGGATTAAATTTAATGATTATCTAGCTAAATTTGTTAAGTCAAATTAACTGAAAACAGCTTGCAGATATTTAATTGGCCTAGGACTTTATTTATGTTAAGTGATGAATTAATATGTTTAATTCCATAAGGTGAAGATTTAGGGATGTTAATGTCTAAGTTAAATTTTATAAGAATTGGGATTTGGTAAACCGTTAAAAGGACATGCAATGAAATTCAACCAAGGGGAAGCGAGGAAGTCACTTAACAAAGTTGAGAAGTGTAATTTTCAATAAGGCTATGATTTATGTTTGCTTGTCTTATGTGTTTGTTTATAACATTGTGAAAACTAATAAAAAATTTTGAAGAAGAAAAGAAGACGTGCACAACATGGGAAAAAACTGAAAATGCTTACTTTGTGCATGGAGTGCATTCCTTCTGGCGGGTAATCGTTTGGCCCCATAGCGGGCATGGGATGCGGAACGCTTGGAGGTCCAGGACTCGGCCCCATCATGCTGTGCACCGAACTGGGCGAGGGACCTGGTCCTGGGCTGGGACCCAGTATGGGTCCGGGAGAGAGCCCTGGCCCCGGGGAAGGTCCGGGATGAGGCATGGCGCCGGGATCTGTCGGAGTAGCCATCTGCTCTCTGCCTCGCTTTCAGTCCACGGTCCGGCTGCAGGGAGAGAAACACAATGTGAAGGTCAGTTGTCCACAGCCAAGTAACGATGCAAAGCATAAATTAGAACAGAGCATATGGAAATAATTGCAGTTCTTGCCTCACTTCCTAAAGGGCCGTGAAAATATAATAATAATAATAGGGTTTCCAGCCAGAAACTTTTAAACAAACCGGACTTGTTAAGATAAAAATCGCACGTTTTCTTTTAAATTGGGAGTTTTGCACAGAAGGACAGTTTAAGGATAGATTATATAAATTGATATAAATGATAAAAGACAAACGCACATTCCGGAGAAAGGAACCAGACGCTATCTGTGAAAGACAGCACAGATCCTTAACCCTGCCTTTGAAAACTCATTCTGACGGTGCAGAATAACTAATCTAAACTCTGAGGATACTGAGCTTGAGCCAAGCAAGCGCTACTCAGAGTAAACTAGCGAAAATGAATGGGCCGCAGCAAATGTCCATTCATTTCAATGGGAACAAAAAGGCACAGGTTCTCGGACTTCTGGTCATCAACCCTTTATTAGGGCCATGGAAGTATCTCCGAGACAAGAGTTCTCTGCTACAAAGAATGCTTTGCTGGCATTTGGAATACAGATACCGATTTTGACGAGGGTTAAGAATCTGATCTGTTTATATTGCTACCAATGAAGGAGACGTCTCCTAAATTCATCAAGCCAACACTTGCTCACAGAAGCACCAAAGCATGTCTCCTTCTTTTCTGCCCACATGGATTTCAGTGGGCCTACTGTAAGATACAACCCATTATATTAAAATGTATTATTATTATTATTATTATTATTTATTAGAATTGTATACCGCCCGATACGCCACAGGTCTCAGGGCCTCTTGCAACGTAAAATCGCAATATAAAAGCACAGAATACAGTACATAATAAAAAACAAGAACTCAAAAAACGCCCCTCCCCAACACTGCAATAAATGTCAAATAGTGATGACAGAGGACTGAGCAAATTTGGATGGCTGCAATGAAGCCACAGAGAAATAAATGGAAAATTCCTGCTACGGAATCCAGGACCCTGAGTCTAGAGAGATATCGAGTCACGCAGGCCCACGTGTGAAGACCTTGGAGAGATGGGGGGGGGGGGAGAACAGACAAAATAAGGACCTATGGAGGCCTGCGCTTTATGCCAATTCACACATCACAATTTCAGCAGGCACCCGTTGCACAACCAGACATGCCAAACACTGCAGTCCAATAGGCTGCATGACAAGAAGACTCAGAGCAGAGTTTCCTAGAAAGTGGGTATCTTTCTCCCCTCAACCAGGATGCTGCCATGCTGAGTACAGCTGTACAGTGGTACCTTGTGTTGCATAACCTCCAGGTTGCAGAATCTTTGGGTTACGGCCGCGGCAAACCTGGAAGTGTATACAGTGGTACCTCAGGTTAAGTACTTAATTCGTTCCGGAGGTCCGTTCTTAACTTGAAACTGTACTTAACTTGAAGCACCACTTTAGCTAATGGGGCCTCCAGCTGCCGCCGCGCCGCCGGAGCACGATTTCTGTTCTCATCCTGAAGCAAAGTTCTTAACCTGAAGCACTATTTCTGGGTTAGTGGAGTCTGTAACCTGAAGCGTATGTAACCTGAAGCGTATGTAACGCGAGGTACCACTGTACTTCCAGGTTTCGCCGCTCATGCATGTGCAGAAGCGCTCTATTGCGCCGCACAGAAGCGGTGCCTCTAGTTACAAATTTTTGGGGGTACACACAGCACCCCAAAACGAATTAAATCCATAACTAGAGCTACCACTGCATTCTTCCAAGCATGCTGCGTCTTGAGTGACATGTGCCACTCAACCAAGACCCCTAACAGTCCACTCCTCTCCAAGACAGCCACCTACAGCGGGCGAACAGGGGCATCGTCCTAAGAGAGTTGTAGGGTGATGTTGGAGAAGAGAAAGAAGAGTCTTACTAGGACTTCCCACTGCCATCCCTGCATCTTCCCACCTGGACCGTGCATCCACCACAAAGTTTGCTGCCAGAGTTAGACCGATCAATGACACGACTGCACCAGTCACCTGGCTCAGCATCGACTCAGGTGAGCTCAAGAACCAACCTAGCTCCACCAGGTGTTGGTAAAGCCTCCCCTCAGAGGACACCTTGCCAGACCAAGCTCTCCCTACCCAACTTCTGCCTATCTTGGCTTCTGCTGCCTCAGTTCACATTACCTGCCAGACCCATAGATGTCAACTTACTGATTTGAAAATAAGGGACCAGCAGCCTCAAAAATAAGGGATCAGCAGCCAAAATAAGGGATTTTCTGGGCACAGGTATGTTCAACTTCTGAGCCCCTCCGAGCCAAAGGCAGAAAGCCCAGCCAGCGGCCAAACAAAGCCTCAAGCGGTGGTTCCCACAGCGCAGCAACCCAGCAAAGGGGATACAGCAAGGAAAACCACCGTCACCTCTCTGCTGGGAAGCGCAGAAGCAAAGGCGAGTCCCCAGGAAATGCAGCTGATTTGATCGGCACAAGGCATGCAAGCCCCACCCCCCAGTCATTCTTAGACTCCTTACTGGGTGAGCAACGCAGCCAAGCAACACAGTTGAGGAGCCTCCCTGGCCGGCAGGGAGGGAGGGAGAGGAGCTGCTTCCTTTGAAACCCAGGAAGTTTAAGGGACATCATCAATAAGGGACAGCAGCGGGACATGGCGCTGGGATAAGGGAGTTTCCCGCCAAACAAGGGACGGTTGACAGCTATGGCCAGACCCCTTTGGGGCCCCAAACCCCACAGATCCCCAAACAGAGGGATGGGTTTCCCAAGACAGAAATTCGGCAACTGTGGAAAGCACCCTGGGGAGAAGAGATGGCAACGCTGGGTTCTTGCAAGAATCCACCTTGTTTGACACTGGAACCAAGAACCTACAGCGTTTGAAGCGCGTGGAAGGCTTTGCTTTTGCACTTTGGGTGCACCAATGGCTTCAAGTTCCGAGAGAGGAGATTCCGACCCAACGTCAGGAAGAACTTTCCGACAGCAGAACTGTCTCCCTCAGGAGGTGATGGGACTCTCCTTCCTCAGAGGTATTTAAGCAGAGTTTGGGTGGTCATCTGTCATGGCTGAGATTCCTGCATCGCAAGGGGCTGGACTAAATGACCAGAAAACAGAAGAACAACAGCTGGCGAGTGGCACTGGCCATTGCACGGTGTTACACGCTGTGTGAAGCATCCCTGAATTGGAATAAGCACAGCTAGTATGAAAAGGGTTCAAACGGGAGCCCGTCATCTGCTGCTACATCATCCATTTCATTCTACCAGAAAACAACAACACGGGAGCCTTAGAAACACAGTCAAAGATGCCAGAGATGGAAGGAAGAAACACCCCTGACTAATAATAATAATAATTAAATATTATATACCCCGCCCATCTGGCTGGGTTTGCTAGAAACTAATGGCAAACCAAGTTGATGGACTACGCCAAAATGGCAAAATTATCTGGGAAGCTCAGGAATCAAGAAGACTAGAACTTTAAAAAAAGAATGGGGAAAGTTTGTGATTCACTTACGACACCGTTGCAAGCAAGTTAAAACATTGGCAGGATTTTAACCCCCACACTTGTAAAGTAACAGAAAGTATGGATAATTTAGAAGGATAAATATTTGGATAAAGGTTGATATGCAGTTGTAAATATTATCAATGGGACCCATGGACGGGTTGGGGGGGGGAGTCCGGAGATTCAGAGTAATCTCAGTATTTGGACTTGTTGCTTGTAATTTGTTTATATTATTTAAAATCAAATTATTAAAATAAGAAACACAGCCTAAGACCTCTTTCTTCCAATTCCATCCTTTTATAGTCCAGCGCTAAATACTCAGCAATACTTCATTACTCCAGTGCGTTTTTTATATTTGTGCAAACATTACATTGTTGTGTTTTAATCACCCCATCCTTCCTCTGATTAAGCCAGGCAGCAATTGGAACAAGAGTCATTGGGCTGGATTAAAGTCATCTACCTGGGGACTCCCACTGCTTGCAGGGCAAGACATGTAAATACCTCCAAAGCCAGACTGTGCAAAACAAACCATACCTGCAGAGTCCCCGGGGGCTCATCAGTTTCCCCCCCCCCACTAACCGCCATCACAAAAGGAAGTGTTTTAAACGCACAAAACTGCATCTTGTGGGTTTTTTTTCCAGGGAAAGGTAGCTTTGGAAGGTGTTTGGCAAGAGACAAGGGACTGCCAGTCCAATGTAGTGGGAGCCTCCTAGCACTGCCTGAAAATGCAGAACTGCTATCAGAAAGGCTAAATTTAAACAGAAACTGCTATCTAGCCAGTGCGAAAGAAGAAATAAATAGTTATCTTCACACCCCTGCAATGGGTGCAGCATGTTCTTTGAGATTTAGCCAGAGTTATGCACCAGAAGCAACATCTCTGATGTATTAGAAACTTAATTTATGGTTGCTTTGACAATGGCACCATTTAGGACTGAGGCCATTTCCACACGAAGTTTATTTCCTATGGCGTTTCTATCTCACCTTTCCTCCAAGGTAGAGTATATTGTTGTTATCCCCACTATATCCTCACAACAACCTTGAGAGGTAGGCAAGGCTGAGAGGGAGGGGTTCCCATAGAAAGTCATGCAAAACGGATTAATCCACTCCAGACTTTTAAAAACAACCCCCAAAACAGCAATTTAACGTAAATTTTACTATACAACGAGACCACTGATCCATAAAACAAAAGCAATGAACGATGTACTGCAGTCACACAATCAATCCATCAGTGGCTGAACTGGGTTCCACACAGTCACTAAAGCAAAAAAGCCGCAAAAACAAAAACGCAAAATAAATAGCAGAAACAGACAGACCTCAGCATAGCACTCAAAACGGAAGTGTGTCACTCAAAATGGAAGCGTAACACTCGGCTTCCCAAAAAAGTTCGCAAACTGGAACACTTACTTCCAAGTTTGCAGTGTTTGGGTTTCAAGTTGTTTGAGAACCAAGGGACCTCTGTATTATAGAAAGAGTATGTTAACCGCTAGACAAGACACCAGGAGGCATATTTAGTGGCTGCAAAAGCCCACAGTATGAATGCAATCTCAACACCCCCTTGCACAGTCCTGTTTATTTTCTGTTTGTTCCCATCATTCACAGACTATCGAGTTCCAACCAATAAATTCACTAAGCAATAACAGCAAATATAAATGGGGGGGGGGGGAATATGAAGAGACCGATGTAGTTACAAGAACTCATTCGTCGGATTGCCACCCCTGCATATTTACTTTTTCAACTTCTTTTTATTCATTTTCTGTAATCAAACAACAACAAAAAAAGGAAAATACAAACAAAAAATAACCTACGCATACCAAAGGAAAAAAAACAAACATCACGCAAAGCAAAACACATACACCAACCAAAAAACAGACATGAAATATCAACAAATAGCGACTGACTTCCCTCCATCTCGGTTTTGGATTATGTGAAAATTAAAACCATTCTGCAGTTTTTCATTTTATAGCATCTACACATCGCAAGAGTTATGTTATACCTACTGTAATTTTTATATCTCTAAAATTTGTTTCCATATATGTTATAAATTTATACCAATCGTCAATAAACTTTATGCCTTTTTTCTGTCTGATATTCTGCGTCATTTTTGCCAAATCCATATACTCAAACAATTTAATTTGCCACTCTTTAACAGTCGGGATATTTGGGGTTTTCCAATTTTGTGCTAACAAAATCCTGGCAGCTACAATTGCATATTGAAACATTAAATGATCTTCTTTCTTGATCTCCTCTCCAACCATTCCCAGAAGGAAGGCTTCAGGCTTTTTGACAAAGGTGTATTTAAGTATTTTCTTTAGTTCGTTGTAGATGGAATCCCAAATTTTTTTAACTTCTTCACATTTCCACCACATGTGGTAGAAGCTCCCCTCTTCCAACTTCCAACAACTTTTGTCGCCAGTCTTATACATTTTTTGCAATTTCACAGGAGTAATGTACCAATGATACATCATCTTTTCCATATTTTCTCTGAGGGCAGTACAGGCTGTAAATTTCATTCCTTTAGTCCACAACCCTGCATATTTACAATAAGGACTTCTTCTTTTTACTCGCACAAGAGTTGAGAGCATGGGTAGGCAAACTAAGGCCCGGGGGCCGGATCCAGCCCAATCGCCTTCTCAATCCAGCCCGCAGACGGTCCGAGAATCAGCATGTTTTTACGTGAGTAGAATGTGTGCTTTTATTTAAAATGCATCTCCTGGGTTATTTGTGGGGCATAGGAATTTGTTCATATTTTTTCCCCAAAATATAGTCCGGCCCCCCACAAGGTCTGAGGGACAGTGGACCAGCCCCCTGCTGAAAAGGTTTACTGACATCTGGTTGAGAGCATGGGACCAGCATCTCTTCCTTGACCAGTGTAGGTCGAAGCCGAACTGCGCAAGACAAGCAGCAAAAATATGCGTTAGATTCAGCACCTTTGCAGAGAGGAAGAATAGGTCACACAGCCACTGCTGTCCCTACTTAGTCCAGGTTAACTTGCAATTTACATGAGAGTTACGTTCCAGGGATGGTACACTGACAAACAGAGCAGGGGGGGACCCCAATTTTTCCTCTGGAGCTTTAAAATCCCATGGGGCACGTTCCCCCAAGCAATCATAACATCACCCACTGCGCCAAAATAGGGAGCAAGGACAAAGCGCCCCCTTATTCTGGCTCTAGATCAAGTGTGGCCAGATCAGAAGGTCACCAATCTTTGGACTATCTAGATTTGACACTGACGTGAAGCCCTGTCGCTTCTGGCAGGCCCAGGCTTCACTGGAAAGGGCCAGTCGGGCGAACCCACCAACCTGCCCCCCAGAGATCTTCAAGGGGTCGCAAGCGGACCCCCGTCAGTTGCAAAACACGCCTGGCAAACTTCCAACAGCACCAGGCAGTCCATTCTAAGAAGTTGATTCAAACTGGCAAAAGCTCAGCTTCACAGAGCAGCTCAAAGCTGCAAAAACACTGGAACAGCCTTGAATTTCGTCACTCCTTCGCGCCGAACAAGCCTCTTCACAAGTTATCCTGCAAAACATGGATAAGTCCAAAGCAGACAAAAGCTGGGCGTTATCTATTTTCCTCCAAGGCTCGTCAGGGATTATTGTCTGCACACTATTAGAAAGCAGATCGACTAGATAACAGCCCCCATAACTCCAACCGTTGTGTCGATGTAATTTACAGAAGGGAGGGGGGAATAATTACCGTTTGGGAGCAAAACTGGTATTTTGCAAACTCTAGGACAGGGCAGCCAGAGGAAGCAGAAGAACGACAAACCACCAAGAACGGCAAATAATCTCGGAACAGACTCATAAACAAGCCGGGACTCAGGTTTCAGAAAGCATGGGCCACAAGCCTCCCTGGGGATGGGAAGAGGGAGGGGGGCCTCGGCCCTCCACAGTCTCCTAGTACAGCTGGCATAGGAAGTATTTTGCAAAAAGCCGGAGGGAGACACGGCCTGAGAGGCAGAACAAAGAGCCAACAGGTGGGCAAGAAGGAACAGCAACCATTCGGAAGAGGAGCTTTGCATCGTGCAAAGGACCCAGGCAGCTCCACTCCACGAGGGACCGTCAAGCCAATTTAGAAGACAAGCGCCGTCTCCTAACATCCAACGAAGAAGGCATTAGCTGGGAACTTTAAGAGAATATGGTAGCCTGCTGGGAAGGAGGCATGAAAAAGTAGGAGCCCAAAGCATCGATCACTCTGTGCAAAGCTCTTAACAACATAGCTGTCAACGTTTCCCTTTTTTTAAAGGGAAATTCCCTTATTCCGAATAGGAATGAAAAAGGAAAAGTTGACAGCTATGTCTTAAAAAGCCAAAGCAACGTGACAGAATACCAGAGGTTTTGGGGGTTCTTCTGGCACCATAAAGACTAGCAAATGTCTTATAGCATTCGCTTCTATGGACTGACCCTCAAAAGTCGGTCCCGTGGAAAATATGTCAAGTCTCCAAAATGCCACAGGACTTTCTGTTGGTGTTGCCGCAAGGGGTTCTATGTGGCTGTCCCACGGGGAAAAGTTACAAAATGCAAAAACTCACACTAAGAACCATAATCTAACAGTGGCAAACTTTATCCCCGCATTACGTTTGAGAACTGTGGTTAAAACGAGGGCTACATCATCTTCTTTCCTTGAAGGAATGTCAGATTAGCTTTCAGGTAGTAATCACTTGAGAGAATCTCAGCTGAAGCTAACTCTGAGCAAATTGGGGGAGCAGGCAACTTCAAACACAATTGTCTTCCCAAACAGCAGAGACCACGGGAACACACTGGAAATACTTCAAAGGATTTGTGTCCGTCTTCCCATTTGCTGCCAGCTGAGAAGTCTTCATGCCCAGATCACGAAGGTTACAACAATAATAACCAGGAGTTTAACGGTTTAAAAGAGAAATAAAATTTGCAGAGGAAACCTCCCTCTGCAGTTTGTGATCTTCACTTCAAAGCAAAGCAGAAGTCGTCACATGCAACAGGGTGGATATTAATTCCAGCTAAACTTTTGAAAAGCGTGTATTAAATAGAATTCCAGCACTAACAATATAACGTTTTTAGCTGGAGGACTTTTTTCCCCTTGTCAGTCTGCAGCCTCAGGTGTTGGTCAAAGCCCTCCTCAGATGTGACACGGCAGAAATGAACAAAAGGAGAGATCCAAGGCTGCTTTGAACAAGCTCTGGTGGCGAACACTTTTCATGAAATCCCACCGTCCTTAAAGCAGAGACACAGAGCAAAAGAAATTCTTGCTTAATGAAGCATTGCCTTCACCTCTGTCAAACCCACATCTGTTACCCGATACGCTTAACTTCGAATGCGCTTCAAAATGCTCACAACCAACAAGGAATTTTGTTTTATGCATCTGATGAATTGCAGATGGACTTAAAAAATCTGCCTCTAATTTTGTCCTGCTGCAGCTATATCTTTTTTCCCCCCTTCCCTGCAGTAACAAAGGGACTGGAGAGGAGGAGGAGGGAGGGAGGAGAGAGACAAGAATGAAACTAGCAGGGCAATTAGGTCCACAAAGAGAAAGTGTGCCTGCAATTTGCATAACAATGGGCCAACTCGCTCAGCAAAAGCTGCCCCACCTCCTAACACGCCGCTGCATAGCAGGGCAGCAAGGCCAGGCGGCCTTTGCATTCATTGCCCGGACCTCGAAGGAGCCGCCGAGGGCGGAGAAGGAGGCAAGGGCGCCCCAAGGCCGTCGGGTCACAGGCCACGTTCACGGCCAGGGCGCACAAAAAAATAAAAAACCCCTCCAAGTTCGGCGGCGGCTCCACCATTTCTTGGTGCACATGAACCCGAATCGGGGCTCTGCAAAACTTTGCAACTCTGCAAGGCGCTGCAACGCAACCGGCGCGGTCCCTTGAAGCTGCAAGGCCGCCCCGTCGCCAGAAAGGAGTCCCTCGGCTCCTCTTGCCTCGTGCAAATGGCTGGGGAAACCCTCGCGGGCTCGGCGCGCGCGCGCGCCATGGCGCCGGCCACGAATAAGAGACTCGGGGCCTCTCCCGGGAGCCCCGGCAAAGTTGCCCAACTTGGGATCCTCGCCTGCAGCGCGTGGGGCGCCCCGTCCTCCCCACCCACCACGCGCGCGCCACCTCGCTCCAGATCCGAGACTCTTCCGGGACTTTTGCAGGCTGCCGAGGCCTCCGCTTCCAGTTTGCAGGGCGCGGGCGCGCGCGCCGGAAAAGCCGAGCGAAGCAGCCCCGGAACGCGCACTCGGTCCCGGCCCCCGTCGGGGGGGAGGGGAGGCGGATCCCGGCTGCTGCTGCAGGGCGCGTTACCTTTCCGAAGGGAGCCCCGAAGGCGAGCCCCGGACGCGCTTCCCCGGCGCAGGCAGGCCTAGTTCGGCGCCCCGCTCACCGGGCCAGACGGGAGGGCGCGTCCTCGTCGGCCGCGGGGACTTCCTGGTTCTCCGAGCAGACGGAGGGAAGGAAGGAAGGAAGGAAGGAGAGAGAGCAGAGGAGGAGGAGGAGAGATGCCAAAGCCAGCCCAGCCTGCGCGCCGAGACCTCGCCTCTTCCTCTCTCGCAGCCAGCCAGCTCGGCGCACCGAGACGCGGCCTCCAGCTGCCCGCCTGCTCCGCCCGCCGCCCCCGACGCCAGCGCCTCCCCGCACTTGAGAGCCCACCCCAAAAAACTTTTCGCCCCTTCCTTCCCGGCCGAGAAACGGCCACCAACGGGGCGAGGGAGGAGCAGGCAGGCGCCCGTCGGGGGAGGGCGCACCAACGCGCCACTGCGTCCGGGCGCGCAAAGCCCTCTCCAAAGGGAGAACGGCTCGCCGATTCGTGCCCCCTCGCCGGAAATATTATGAATGCATGTACTGCGGGGGGGGGGGTTTAAAGATGAGAAGACAGCGCCTTCCTGCTCCGAGGGAGGGGGGCGGGAGCCAGGCTATTTTGGGACGCGCACGGCGACACCTTCGCAGCAGCGGAAAGGAGCCCTGACGGGGCGCTGGGCAGCCACCCAGATCTCCTTTTGAGTTTTGAGACGCCCAACTAGGAGGCAGCGAGGACAGCGGCCCCTGGAGACCTTGCTGCGCCTTGTGTGCGTAATGTTTGTGACCGTCGGGCGGGGAGATTATCGTGGCCTTCCTGCGCTCGGCTGCCGAATGCCGCCCTCCCCATCTTGGATCTCCCTGCCCCCGGCGGCAGCTCCACCCCGGGGAGGGACCGGGGAACCCCCGCAACCACCCCACCCCCCGACGTTGCCTTCCTTGGGGCAGGACGCCGCGCGAACTTGCAGCCCCCGCCCCCGGCACCTGCCTCGCTTTCCCGGGCAGATTCCTCCTGCAGATCCGGCGCGGGGATCCTCCTCTTCCTCGGCGCGCCGCTGTTTATTTATAGCCACCCGAACGCAGCTCTGTCCATCAGGCGCTGGAGGGCCGGGGCAGCCCGACCCGGCGGCCCCTCGCAGCCTATTTTGGTCGCTCTTCGCTTTGGAAAGCGAAGCAACCTGAGCAGCAGCAGCTGCTGCCTCTCTCCGGCTTCTCGGCCGCCGCCGCGCAGCCTTTTCCTCGCTCCCGCGACCTTCCGTTCTCCAGCTGCAGCTGACTCACAAAGTCAGCGGCGAGCCAAGGGCGCGATCCGGCAGGATCTTTCCTCCGGGGGGGGGGGGAATAGGAAAAGGAAGGGGGATCGCGACCCCCAAAAAAAACTTTCTTGGGGGTCTTTGGCTTCTTCAAGGGCGCCGGGAAGAAGTCGCCCGCACTCTACGGAGGGGGACCCCGGGGAGACTTGTTTACGTGGGGAGGGGGAAGGGACTTGCTGGGGGGGGGTTCTCATATTTGGGGGAAGCGGGAGCCCCGAGCGAAGTGGAGGATCCGGCGAGCCGCGGAGGGGGCGCAGCGCAGGGCGGAGGATGCGCCGGGGGACGTTTACCTTGCTGGGGGAGAGAGCCGCGCCAGATCCCTCTGCCTGCCTCCCTCTATCTCTGAGTCACCCGGAGTAGATCCAGCGCGAGCCACCGGATTATGCCGATGACTTCACGGCGCGCGGCCATCCCCGCCTCTTCCTCCGCGCCCGCGCCGCCCCCGGCTCCTCCCACGCGCGCCCCCCCCCTCCCGCGCCGCCCAAAGGGAGCCTCCGACTGGACGGCGCCGAGACGGAGCGCCCGCCCCGAGGGCGGAGAGGGGTTCCCGATTGGAGGCCCCCCGCTGCCACTCAGGGCGCCCGCCCGCCCGCCCCCTCCAGCAGCAGGCGGAGTCGCTCCCGAGGCTGCTCGGGAAGGGGCGGGCGGAGCCGGGGACCCGCTCCGAGGGGGAGGCCGGCGGGGCGGGCGGGTGCAAGGTGCGCGCGGATCAGCTGGGACGATGCGCGATGTTTGCATGGGTTCATTTCACACCCGCACGCACATAGATAGAGATGCACGCCCGCCTTCTCCCCCCTGCATTTTTGCACCGCTGTGTTGGCAGAGTCTTCTCCTGGCGCAGAGATGGAGAGGAGCCTGGCTGCATTTGGCCGCGAGAGGGTCGGGGGAAGAAGGTGCTGGAACCTGGACGGGGCTTGCCGGAAGGAAAGGCGAGAGGAAGCGGGCTTAGGGCTGAAGGCTGCTTTTCCCAGGCCCCTTGTTTGCATGCTTGGCAGGAGATCGGGTGAATTGCAGAGCTGGGAGGGACCCCGGGATAATCCAGTCCAACCCCCTGCAATCTGCCCCCCGACGGGGATCGAACCTGCAGCCTTGGCTCTCGCCACCTGAGCTTTGCAGGTCCTGGTTCTGCCTGCTGCAATTTCAAGCGGGGGCTTCCCAATCTGTGGAAGGGGAGCTTCCCTCGGGGACAAGAGGGAGGAGGGCCCCATCCAGCTGCCCTTTCCACTTTGAAGTGCCCCTCGAGGAAGTCCGGCAGCACGGCTGTTTACTAAGCATTCCCCGGGAGAAAACAGGCAGCAGAGAGGCGGCACCTCGCAGCTCTCTGAGCAATGCCATCTGTATGCTAACAAGGCTGCTACGGTGCTGGCTGGGAAGTTGGGGCTAAATCTGACGCTTAGGGCTAGCGAAAGTAAGTGGTGTCATTTTCCGTGTTTTTTCCCTCCTCGCTCTGCTTCCTAAAACTCATGAGATGCTTTGGAACTGACTGTGCTCATGAATCGGTTTTTTTTCCTGCTGGGGAGCTGAGTTTTTCCTTCCCTCTGAACTGTTTTAATGGATGCAAACCTCCCCTTTTGGACATGTCCTCTTCCCACCCCCATTTTTAATTAGAAGTCTGTAAAGCTTAGCATCATCTCATCTTCAGCAGTAAATTCTGCCCTGAGTTCCGTGTCAATAAGGTGCTTTCCACAAGCGTTTTAAAATCAGCAAGCCCATCCTGGCTAATATGTTTCGTCCACTCATAAAATTCTATCCCTGTCAATCACTTCCAGAAGCCTAGGATTTAGAGAGATTCCTCTCTGGCTAGAATCGGTATGCCAGGACCACTTTAATAGAGTGATCCTCCTATCACTATGCAGGGTGATTTCACCCAGACAAGGGGGCACACAGCATCCTAAGATTTTCGGTTGGGGGTTTGTTTTGTTTTTTTGAAAGAAAATGCTGGGGGGGGGGGGAGAGGGATTGCGTGATTAAACATTTCCTGAGACATAGCCATGTCTGTTGTAGCAAAAGCTTGGTTTGATAAAATAAGGGACAACGCTTTAATGGGTGTTTGGCACCAGTAGTGCAAGGCGGTCTGAGCGTTCCCGACCTTTGCCACAGGGTGAAAATACTGCACTTGCTGCCAATCTCTGGAGACAACATTCAGGTATTGTAGAAAGCTCTTCATGCAAGATAAGAAATGGACCCTGGAGACGGACAGCTGTGCCTCATCCATGGGCCGTCCAGCAAGGGGACAGCAGAGCATTCCCGGGAAATGTGGGTCCCCTAGGCAGAAAAGCCACATGACAGCTTTGCACCTCTCCCTCCTGAGACTTGGTCATCCGAATCTTGTTGTGAAGGGGTCTTCTATAAAACATGCAAGAATATAAGCAAGCGCACATACACAAAAACTGGAGTTTGGCTTCATGCTATAGTAATCGCCTAAGAGGCACAGGATCTGAACTGTGACCCAGGGAACTTGCAGTGTGTCTCTCCCTTAGACTCAATAAGCTGACCCCCAGACTTTTAAATAATAAAGTTTTATTTTTTTTAGTAGTAGTAACCTGATTGCACTCACAAATAGGGCAGTTAAAAGTGAAGCGAGCAAGGGCAGAGGTGAAACGTGATCAGAGATTATGGCTGCGTGGGTCAGCAATGTGGGGCACGTTTGTCTGAAGTTTGTTTTTCCCCTGATCTCCAGGCACAATTTTATGGTGCAACCCTAACAACGCTTACCTGGGAGTAAGCCTGTTTAATCTAATAGGTCTTCTGATTCAACATGGTCAGGATTCTGTGGAGTCAAAAGAACATAGCTGGAAAGGGAGCACAAAGAGAGGAGATTTTCTCCCCTCCAGTTTCTGTTTCGGACACCTTTGTCCAGTTGCACCCTTTCCCCAATATTCAAGATGAATCCGCAGTCCTTCTGCCCTTTATCTCTGCTGGGGAGTAAGCAGAACAGACCTAAGAGGGGAGCTTCCCTCCACAGCATCTCGCCTAGGCTGGCCTTGAACTCAGCAGAAATCAAACTGAATGACCATTTCTTTCAGTCAGAAGGATACAGGAAGGGGAGACATGAAACTAATCTCTTGGGCAAAATAAAACGTTGAGAGTCAAAGCACTGATTACTTTTGTTGCCTACAAATCGTACTGTGAGCTGATGTCGTTAGAGGCCTGTTGGATCTTGAATGGTTGTGCTAAACTCAGCTGAAGCCACAGGAAGGAGTCCTGGTTTGACTCATAAGTGGCTTATTTCATTCTCTCCAGAGGTGAGGACCAAAGGTTGGGGACCATTGGTTTAGTGTCTGCACAGAGACCTTCCTCTTGCGTAAAATATTGCAGAGGAATAGATGTCAGCCATAAGTATTCTGGCCGTAAAATGAGAGTGGCAAGTCACAATCCCTCGGAAGAGATAAATTAAATATGTAAAATCATAAAGTACAATTGAAGGGATAAAATACTGCTGTGCAGGTTGATCGTGGTATATGTAAAGATTACTCACTTAACAGAAGGAATTCTTCAAGTTGTTAAACGAAGCTTGGGGGGTTGGGGGGGAGGGGAACAACCAGATTTTGTCAAGGTGGACCAAAAGTGTCCTGCTGATGTACTAATGCAAAGACAATAATACGACAAAACAACCACCACAAACTGGCTTATAAGTATAAAACCAAATTTACTAGAATAATAGAATAGAGATAGACTTGTAACCATTCAAGCAACAAACATACTAAGGTGCCATGTGCAAGAAGACAAAGCCTGGAGATACTGTAAACATGGAGTGGATAAATGTACAACTCTATCTTAACAAGTTACATGTGCAGTAAACGTTATACAGACTGGATAAATGAACGTTTACTGCACATGTAACTTGTTAAGATAGAGTTGTACATTTATCCACTAGTATGTTTGTTGTGGTGGTGTTTGTTGTATTATTATTACTGTCACCACATTTGATACTTTGTGTATGTACTAATGCAGAGACACACAACTCAAATGGTCTTGAGGACCGTTTTCCAAATTAGATGCCAAGAAGGGGGCCGCTCCTTGGCAGTGCTATTTTTTCTAGAAAAAGAGGTGCCAGGACTCTCCCTGAACTCTTGTTCTCTCATGATGACAATGGGGCCCACCTGAGAGATGCTGGAACTGCGTTCCTGCGAGTTCTGGCTGAAAAGAAGCCCTGGTTCTTGGTACCCAATGGAGATGGAGAACACAATAGCAAAAGAACAGTGCTAGCTTTGTTTCTCCACTGTTGGCATACCTACAGGACCGCCTCTCCTGGTATACCCAGCGGAGGACCTTAAGGTCCACAAATGACAACACTTTGGAGATCGCAAGGTAGTTAGATTTGTCTCAACTAGGGCCAGGGCCTTTTCAGTACTGGCTCCGACTTGGTGGAACGCTCTGTCACAAGAGACTAGGACCCTGCGGGTCTTGACATCTTTCCGCAGGGCCTGCAAGACAGAGCTGTTCCGCCTGGCCTTTGGTTTGGACTCAGTCTAACCCTTATGTCTTCCCTCCCCTTACGGTTTTGATTTATGGGCTACTTTTGAAATGAGGCTGCTTTTTAAATTGCATTTTAACCTGTATTTTAAATTGGTTGGTTTTTTCCCCTATTATGTTTTTACTGTAATTTTACTGGTGTTAGCTGCCCTGAGTCTTGCCCTGGCCGGGGAGGGCGGGGTATAAATAAATTTTATTTATTTATTTATTTATTTATTTATTTATTTATTTAATGATTATTCTTTTTGGTGCAGCAGGACAGGTCAAGTCAGAAGGGGTGCGCTGTGCCTGGGGGTGTCCTGTAAGCCCCACAAAATGAGACCCATGTTGCCCATTGCTATGGGCCACTGATGTGCTTCCCTGTACTAATTCAGCATCAAAAGCTGTGCTTTGACTACAAAAGGGAGTTAGACTAACAGCAGAAATCCGTCCAGAAATTAGTGATTGCACCCACTTTGCATGGACACGGGTGGTTTTTAAACTAATATCTTTATCCCAAACTTATAGTGCAGACAAATATATGCTCAAAATTGACTTATAAGAAAAGACTGTTTTTATCAGCAAAAGCCAAACAAACAAATCCAAACCAAATTTGCGATTTCTGAACCGTTGCAGTGTAATGAACATTCTCAGTTGTATTCTTAGCTGTGCGGAGTCCTGCTTTTTCCTGAGCAAAACCATTCCAGCCTGATTGCAGCTATGCTTATTTTATAGCTAGTTGCAGCCATCAGAAATCAGCATGAGAAATGCCATGTTGTGTGCTGGGCCTGGGGGTTAACCCGAGCAACCGGTCCAGGTCTGATCCCGAATCCAAGGATTCCACAAGGAATCAGTCCAACGGGGCCAAGGCAGGAAACCAGGCAAGGACAAGTACAGGATCTCAGGCAGCATCCCTCAATGTAGCTCATATCTTTGCCTCCAGAAAGCTTCAGTTAGATGCTGGAAAAAGGCAATGTGGTCACAAGGCTGGACTTGGAACATCTGAGAGCTTGAGTTGTCAGCCAAGCAGCTCCTTATCTTTCTGGAATCAGAGACACTTCTGGCTGCCGGGAAGGTTGTAAGGCATGAGGCAATCCTCTGGCATTTTCGGGACCTTTTGCAATTTACATGGAAGAACAATGTTGATGTCATCTCCTGATATCACCAGAGCTTAAGCCTCGCTTCTGCAACTTCAAAGTAAATTGCACCGGTGGGTAAAGGAATGGAAGATTAGATCTGGCAAAACCCACAGCGCCGCGTATTTGTTGCATGGTGCTTCAGGGCTGACTCCTCGGAAAGGCATTTGCACTCCTGAGCTGCTTCCTGCAAGCGAAGCGGCTCCACAATGCACTATTCCCATTCCCATTAGTACAGTTTCTGAGCATCACAGCGGGCCCAAAGAAAGGCTAAACACCATTGTTTATAGCCTTCGTTTGTTTTAAGACAAGGTTGTGGTTGGAAGGGGAAGACGTTTGTATTTGGAGTGGTGCTAAACCTCAACCCCTTGGCTGATTCTCTCATTCAAAACCTGTTCCAGCAGCAGCTTTCCTTCCAGTGGAGGAAAGATAATGTATTTTCCTTCCCATGGAAGGAAGAGCAACGTGTAGGAGACAATTCTGGTGGTGGTGTTTTTTTGGCATTTTTTAAAAGAAATGTATTTATTTGGTTTTTCAGATTAAAATTTTACAGTCAGATATCCAACATACAACATTAAAACAAGATTCCAAGAAATCTCTCAAGATTTCCCTCCTCCCCTTTGTGGGTCCTACTGTTAATCATTTCCTCTTGCATCTTTTATAATAATCCAAATCTTTTATCTCTCCGTAATATCCACTAAATTCACCATTAAACTACAAGTGATATTCCAATGCTACTAACAATTTTAACAGTTTGCAATGGTCTTTAAGGTAAGTTATAAATTCCCCCCATTCCTTGTTAAAATTTTGGTCTTCCTGATTTCTGATTCTTCTGGTCATTTTGGCCATTTTGGCATAATCCATCAACTTAATCTGCCATTCGTTTCTGGTAGGGACTTTATCTTCTTCCCATCTCTGGGCCAATAACATCAACGCAGCCGTGGTTGCATACATAGATAGTCTTTTTCTGGGATATAAAGCTGTCAGTCAACATTCCGAGAGAGGACTAACTGCCTCTATGTGGCAGGCAGGTTGGTCGGTTGCTGCAAGGAGTGTTAACTGGCAACTGCTCGGATGCAGTCTTTGCATGACTCACTACTATCTAGTATATAGTTTATCTGTTATGTAACCTAAGCCTGCCTTCAGGAACAACTCTGTCAACCTGAATGAATCTGAAAGTAAATTATTTTATGTTAATATGATTCAGATTCATGTGTGTTTTCTTTAAGAGGGACTGAAAGGGATTATCAACCAGGAAGGTATAATTATTGATAGGACTCAAACGAGCTTGTTGCTGCATAAACTCAAACAGGGGATCATTTAAACTCTGCTAAATTATATAAACTTTCCCACACTTTTCTGCTCCCTCGGGAGACAATTTTGATTGACAATGGTTGGGGGAGAGTTAAGAACACCTTCCCCACTACTATTCCCTTTCTCCTAATCATGGCCTCCCAGGTTGTCTTCTGCACCTCTCCATCCATCCACCAAGAGAACGTGAAATGTACCTGCATGGATCATCTTGTTCGGAACCATGGTTTCCTCCATGCATTGCAGCATCCTTGCACATCTATGTGTAGGTTATTAACATAAGTCCAGGTATGTATCTTCACTCGTGAGGATATGACAGATAGATTTATTACTGTGTGTACACCAGTTGTGGGAGACCACAGCCAATCATTACCCACTCATTTAGTTTTATAGCCCACCCTGTCCCAAACACTCAGGGCATGTTGTAGAAATGCCCACCTCTCCAACAAAAGGGAATACTATTTTTGTCAAATTTTCTGCAGTTTCTCCACTCTTTTCAGACTCGTCTTTGGCCCAAAGTTGAGCCCAAACAGCCTTCTCTATGCCACGTTCCCTTTCCACATGCAACATGCTTTGATGAGGGAATTGATTCAAGCTCATAATTGCCCATCTGAAATGGAATAGTGCCCCTCAATGTTCCACCACATGCATTTCCTGAACAAATACACCAGCTCTTTGCCAATCCCCACCAAATATGCAGTGTCTGATTTCTGAAAAGGCCTACATTAACCCATTGTTTCTATACTTAACATACACTGGTGGCACTCGTGGCATTCAGACAGAGCTGATAGTGAAATGTGACTGCTTACATGCAATAGTTGGTTTTTACGCTAAAGTGCAAGAGCAAAATTTGAAGGCAAGCCAATGGCTAGACTCGTTTCCTTTTTAACAGCAGAGCTGTTGCTGCAGACTGCTCACGCTGTACCCATTTTTGCATTGAGAAGTTCTCCTGGGCCCACCTCCAAGCTAGCTGTGACTGCAATATCGGCTCAAGCCCATTTGGCACAGAAGTGGCATTGCCGAGAAGATAAATCTGGTCCCTGTTTTTCACTGTATTTTTCATTCTATCCTTGGACAACTGTTCTCCATGCTACCCGTGTCCTCAACCAATTGCAGCAACGTCAGGCCTGGTAGAAGCCCCCCTCCCTAAAGTGGCCAGAGAGAGCATGTTTATCTCTGATGTGCCAACATGTCCCTCTGTTGATGGCAATGAGAGGCCACCCCCTTCCATTTCCAAGGTGGCGTCGCCCTAGGAATGGCTCCAGCTGGCCAGCAATTGGGGAATGTGTGGTTGAGCTGTAGTCAAGGATACCTGAGACGTTTACCTCCCACTGGGGGAGCCGACAATGAAGACCGTTTTTTTAAAAAAGAGAGAGGCAGATCATCAAGCAGAGGAAAGAAAAGTCGAGGCACCTCGCCAGTTTCTAATCTAAGTGACAGCATGATGCTGAGATCATAATCTGGCCCAAAGAGTGCTGAGGAGGGGAGAAGAGAAGAAAAGAGGCAGGTCAGTCGAGAAGGTGAAAACAACTTCGAGCAGAAACGTCAAAGAATGAGAAAAGAGACATAATTAATCATGTTCCTACTACAGGCTTGATGACTCTGCAGAGGAAAATGCAAAAGTAATCGTCTCCCAATGGAGGACTAAAGATGCTGCGCTTATAATATCTCCGATATCTTTGATACGTAGGCACATACCCACATCGTAAGAGCATCACCTGGCTGCTCTTCTGGCACCCAATTCTCGGTGCCACAATTTAAGGAGGATGTTGAGAAGCTGGAACATGTGCAGAGGAGGACGGCAACCAAGATGATCGAGGGACTGGAAGCCAAGCCTTATGAGGAGTGGTTGAAGGAGCTGGGTATGTTTAGCCTGGGAAAGAGGAGACTGAAAGGAGGTATGAGAGCCATCTTCAAATAGTTCAAGGACTGTCACATGGAGGCAGGAACAAGTTTGCCTTCTCCTGCTCTGGAGGGTAGGTCTCAAACCAGTGGCTTCATGTTCCAAGAAAGGAGGTTCTGACTCAACATCAGGAAGAGCTTTCTGACAGTAAGAGCTGTTCGACAGTGGGATGGAAGGTGGTGGACTCTCCTTCCTTGGAGGTCTTCAAGTAGAGGTTGGATGGCCATCTGTCATGGATGCTTTAGCTGAGGTTCCTGCACTGCAGGGAGGTGGACTAGCTGAGCACTGGGGATCCCTTCCAACTATATACAGATCATCTCAAGAGTATTGTCTGGGAGCACATGAGGCCGTATCTTAAGCAAGTCTGAGTCTGGTCAACGCCTGGATGGGTGACTGTCTTGGGAGTCATGTGCTTGCCACCTTGGGTTCCATGATGGAAGAAATTAATAGTGAAATATAACAATGTCTGCCATAGCTTAATTTAAACGGCTTCACAAGGGTCCAATGTACCCTTTTAAATTAATACACATGCCTTGAAGCTTGTACCAAAGGCTCCTCCTTCAGGATGTCCCCACTGCATCTCCATGTGGTTTCTAATGCCTTAACACAGAAGTTCTCGAGCCATGAGACACGGGCCATTTGTAGCCCACAAGCACCACTCAGTTGCCTTGCAAAAAGGGGGTGGAACAACTGAGAATCTGGTTTTGACCCTGCCCCCCGACAGTGGAGGTTGATAGATCTCCCCCTGGTCAGGACTGCCTCAAACAGGCTTGCAAAGCCAAGAGCTGATGACTTTCCTAATACAATGCTGGTGCACTCCTGCTAATTCTTCCTAGCTAAAAGGGTTCTTCCTCTTCAGTAATCTGGCCCTGGGTCTGTGATTTGCATAGCATGGCCCTGTTTTTGACAACGGTGGTGGCAATGATGTCTATTAAGTGGTCTTCTGAGACCCCTTAGGTGGTCCAGGAGGGGGGATTAAGAACTGCTCCCTGAACACATCGAAATGTTTCGATCAGGAGGGAATCAGGCAAGCTTAACCATGCAGACTGTTATTCTGATTCCTATTATTATTATTAGGCTGTCTTCCAGGATGCTTTTTATTATGTTTTTATCATTGATGTGTGTAATGTGCTTTTAATGTTGGATCCTGCCCTGCGATCTTTTGATAAATTGAAATAAAATAATAATAATAATAATAATAATAATAATAGAACAAAAAAATTCGGCAGGTTAGGTATCATGAGAAATGATGGGAGGATAAGGCAGACTGCAGAGGATGAGAATGACACACCTAGTTGGTCGTTTGCCTGCTTCCAGGACATTTGAGTGTTTTAATGTTTTGCCTAAGGTGCCAGAAACCTAAAGCTGTTACTTGACTTTTCCCCTCGAACAAATGTGCACAGATTTTACTTACACACACACACACACACACACACACACACACGTGTCAAACTCCTATGATGAGAACTTCCAGGCTTCCCCCGGCCTTGGAGGACTTTGTATCAGGCACCCTCCAATAGTGGATATTTACTTAAGTGCAGTATTATGGGCACGAAGTGACTAATTACTGCAGTTTTTCCTTTAAGCCTATTCTAGTCGAAAGGCAGTAGGCTTTGTTCTGGTTAGAAAATACAAATTAGCTCCCCAGCTAATTTGTTGTCTGAAAATATAAAGTTCATTCTTCTAACTTGCAGCAGTAATAGCTCATGCACATTTTATGTCTCTGCTGAAGATCAAGGTCTCGAAGGAGTACTTGAAAAAATAAAATATTTGTCTTTGTTTTAATGCTTTAAAAGACTTCTTTAAAACACACACATGCATTCCGAGCTAACTGTTGTAAAAATAGATTTTATTTTTTTTCCCCGAAGGAAAATTATTCTTTTCTAGGGCAAAAACGGCATTTCTTCTTTTTCTAAAAAAAAAAAAAAGTGCAAAGCCCAGAGGAAGCACATTGCTGTAGCAGAGACCCACCTTTTACGATGTAAAGAGCCCTAATGGAAAAGCATTCTGCAAAGTCATTCCCTAATCAGTTCTGCTTTGTGCGTCCTAGTGCTGATCTCTCAGAAGGAAGACAAATGCCTTATCTGAGGTTGAGAAGTCCTGGCTTACATCTAGTCCACAATGCCTACCATGATCTCTTGTCCTTTTGCAAACAATATTCACCCTTTTCTATGAGACATCGATGTCAACATATTTTTAATGTGTTAAATGGAGTCCCACTTTTTGTGTCTCAACAGTGGCAGCAGTACAGACACTGCATGGAGTGATGGAAGTGGGGTAAAAATAGGGAAGGGTATTTCTTTGCTGATCGCCAAAGAATTGATGCTTTTGAATTATGGTGCTGGAGGAAACTCTTGAGAGTCCCATGGACTGCAAGAAGATCAAACGCATCCATTCTTAAGGAAATTAGCCCTGAGTGCTCACTGGAAGGACAGATCCTGAAGCTGAGGCTCCAGTACTTTGGCCACCTCATGAGAAGAGAAGACTCCCTGGAAAAGACCCTGATGCTGGGAAAGATGGAGGGCACAAGGAGAAGGGGACGACAGAGGACGAGATGGTTGGACAGTGTTCTCGAAGTTACCAGCATGAGTTTGACCAAACTGCGGGAGACAGTGGAAGACAGGAGTGCCTGGCGTGCTCTGGTCCATGGGGTCACAAAGAGTCGGACATGACTAAACGACTAAACAACAACAACAACAATTTATTTGCTGCAATATAATGGGCACCCCCCCATAAAACCCCCACTGTTTTCTTTTAACTTGTAATAAGTCTCATAATATTTTTTAATGCTGATGTTTTTCGAATGGTTCTGAGCCTGCCAGCTATCCTGGTCAGCAAAATTGCCTGAGGAAAGCTTATGGTCCATTCTGGGACTTGATCACTAAAATATAACCTAAAATTGTCATTTAAAACCTTAATCATTTTAGTAGTACAGCTTGTTCCCTAAGTTTTCTGGCAGTTGCACAGAATTTGGCCACCCTTAGCGTGATCTCTAGATCCTTGTCCTCTACCAGGAGTTTTAGAAATTGAAGTTTGGACCCATTTGGAGATTTTTGTATAACAGGAGTGATAAATACCGAGCTTATATCCCCATAGAAACAGCAACATAATGAGAGACAATTTCTACTTCCATCAAGCCGCAGGGGCAGAATCGTTCCGCGTATGATTTACCCTCAAATCTGCCCTGTAATAAGGCAAAGTCAGTAATAAATGTTGGAAATGTAAAGAAAAAGAGGGAACATTTTATCACATGTGGTGGGAATGTAAAAAGGTGAAATGCTTCTGGGAGATGATATATAATGAATTGAAAAAAATGTTGAAATATACATTTATAAAGAGGCCAGAAGCATTTTTACTGGGTATGGTTGGGAGTGATATAAACAGAAAGGAATGTAAGCTCTTTTTATATGCACTAACAGCAGCAAGAATATTATTGGCCCAAAAATGGAAGCAAGAAGAATTACCGACAATTGAAGAATGGGGGATGAAGTTAATGGACTATGCAGAACAGGATAAACTAACAAGATGAATTCGAAACCGGCCGGACCAGAAATTCACAGAAGACTGGAGTAAATTTACAGACTATTTGAAAAGTATTTGTGAAGATCAGACGACGTTTGTAGGTTTGCAAGAAGTTCTGTGAGGAGTATTGCTGGAAGTATTGCAAAAACAGATAAGGGGAAGGATAATTTGTTAAGTGACTTAAAGGCAATATAAAGTTAAGAAATGTATAAGAAGTGGTTAAAACGGTGGATTATCAGAGGTGCTGATGGAAGTCTAAAAAGATTGTATAAGTGATAAGTTTTGTGGTACATTTTATAATTTATATGTTAAAATCAATAACAATTATTATATATAAAAAAAAGCAATAAGGCAGATGGCAGCACATTAAAGGACAAAAGCCGGCCCATCTTCCTCCTTGAGCTCGGCAGCACGGGGGGGGGGGGGGAGGGACACATTCCGGGATCAAATCAGATCCTGAGATGGCTTTCATAATTCTGAGACTGTCCCTGAAAAATCGGGACACTTGAAGGGGATGCTCTCTCTCTATTGCTCTCCCTCTCTCCCTCCACAACTCCTAGCAGAGCTCTTCTTATCTTCTTCTGAAGGTACATAACGTACGTCTCTTTGACGCTGAGTGTCCAGGACAGAGATCTTTCTTAACACGGCTGGCATTATCAACTTAGATGTGGGTAATTCCCCCCCCCCATCATGGTCCTTTAATAAATCAACATATGTGAGCCATTTTCCTTTCTTTCCAAGTGGTTTGAGCAGTAATGCTTCATGTGGTGAAAGCCACCACAGGGTCTTTTGTTCCAATAAGTCTTTGTATCTCTCCCATACTCTCATTAGTGATTTCCTGATTATATGGTTGTAAAAACTTTTGTGAACCTTCCCTTTCCCGTACCATAGAAATGCGTGCCAGCCAAATCTGTTGTCATGTCCTTCTAGTTCTAATGCCTCTTTGCTTATCCAATCTCATCCAGTCCCTGATCCATACCAAACAAGCAGATTCATAATACAATTTAAGGTCTGGGAGGGCAAACCCGCCTGTATCTTTTACATCTGTAAGTATTTTATGTTTTATCCTTGGCCTTTTGCCCCCCCCCCCCCCCGATAAATTTTGAAATCTCTTTCTGCCATTTTTAAAAACATTCATCTTTCAGGATGACTGGTATTGATTAGATGTGGGTAAAATTAACACAACAGCACATTCTGATAACCAGAGGATTTTGGAACTGAAAACTGTTGGGAATGGGATTACATGGAAGGCCAATCAGCGTGTCTGCTTCATTTTCTCATTATATTCAGATTGTTCTTTTTCAGGAAACAGCCAACAGGAAAATAAGATTTCTTTATTTTTTATTTTATTTTAATATTGACTAATTTAAGCTAGAGGACAATAACATCAAATTAAATTTGAGGGCATCTATAGTGACGATGCATTGTGTGGGAATAATTGTGTACTTCATAACAGAGCAGTAGCTGTCATGGAAAGCCTTTCAATAAACAAATTAAAAAGGGAATGTCTGAGATAATTCTAATACCAATAGAAATCACGACCTCTTCAAGTAACAGGAAAAAGATGCATTTCTGTTCCACTGCCAGGGATCACCAGAAATTTCCTTAATAAGAGATTTTAATGTTAAATTTCAGAACTGCTAATCAGAATTTAACTGTACAACTGGTGCATCACAACTCTCAAATTAAATCGTAATGGCCCTTTCTTTAACCTTAACAATAGTATGTCTGGCATGTCCCATCCCTTGCGGAAGAAGTCTAGCACCACAAGGAAAATGACAGGGGAAACGATGAAGGCCCTTTCCAAGCCAAACAGTGCCAAGCGGTGAATTAGACCTAAGTCTTTCTGCACTCCATTGCAGCTGCACCACATGCTTCCAGAATATATGTTTATGGAGCATTCGTCTTGATTTGTTTTCAAGGAGATTAAACCACGTCGGCTATTTAACACTCCTGCATCCTGATTTGTTGGTGGGGAGGTTAGATGATGTTGTGTCAAAGCAAGCATCAACCTGCACTTTCCAGTGCATTGTACAGTCACTTTCCTTCTTGCAAAAAGCTGTGCCTTTTGATCAGCTCCCCTCCACAAAGCGGTTTCAATCCAAATTGAGAAAAAGAATAAATGACCTTGCAGGTAATGTGGACGCAGCCCAGCAGTCCCGGCTGCATCTCCCTCCTCTCTCGTAGCGCTGCAGGCAGGGTCTTCCCTAGTCTCTTCACCAAGCAATTCAATGAAGTCTGCAGCCCCCCCCCGGCCCCTCCACCTGCCACTCGCATCTTCCTTCTTCCCACACCCTCTTTCTCTGCCATCATCTTCACCTGGCTGAATCCACGAACATCAAGCCGCCAACTCCGGATAACTCTCACACTGGCCCTTCCACACGGCGGTCAGCTAAACCCCAAGGGAAGGTGAAGTGAACTGCCACTGGACCAGATAGAAAACTTCCTGCACTGAAGGAGTGTCTCCACCTCCATCGTTCTGCCCGGACACTGAGGTCCAGCTCCAAGGGCCTTCTGGTGGTTCCCTCCCTGTGAGAAGCCAAGTTACAGGGAACCAGGCAGAGGGCCTTCTCGGTAATGGCACCTGCCCTGTGGAACACCCTCCTACCAGATGTCAAAGAGAAAAATAACTACCAAACTTTTAGAAGACATCTGAAGGCAGCCTTGTTTAGGGAAGCTTTTAATGTTTAATAGGTTATTGTATTTTAGTGTTTTGTTGGAAGACGCCCAGAGTGGCTGGGGAAACCCAGCCAGATGGGCGGGGTATAAATAATAAATTAGTAGTAGTAGTAGTAGTAGTAGTAGTAGTAGTAGTAGTAGTATTACTCCAGTACAAATTAACCAGTGCCCATTGAAACTTAACTCAGATAAACAGAGCTTCTTCACAGCTATTAGTAAATATTAACCTTTTCTACCACTTTCTGATTTCCCTCAGCAGCCCCTCAGAGGAGAGACATCTCCCTTCCTTCCTTTTGCTGAGCCTCTTGGGCTTGCCAATCAGAAGGTCAGCGGTTCGAATCGCCACAATGGGGTGAGCTCCTGTTGCTCTGTCCCAGCTCCTGCCAACCTAGCAGTTTGAAAGTATACCACTGCAAGTAGATAAATACGTACCGCTGTGGCGGGAAGGTAAATGGTGTTTCCGTGCGCTTCCGTCATGGTGTTCCGTTGTGCCAGAAGCTGTTTAATCATGCTGGCCACATGGACAGCTGTCTGTGGACAAACGCCGGCTCCCTCGGCCTGAAAGCGAGATGAGTGTCGCAACCCCAGAGTCGCCTTTGTCTGGACTTAATCATCCAGGGGTCCTTTACCTTTTTACCTTACCACCAAATTTCTTTCTCTCCAAGACAACTTTGCTCAAAAAGTTGATGGTCCTGCATTGGCCCAACCAAAATGCTCTAGCATGGCTAGCAGACGGGGCAGGAACTGGATGGGAGAGGCTGCAGTATGGAGACCCACCTGAAAACACCCCAAGGTCCACTGGTGTATCACAGCCCACTGTTTAAAAAATGCTGCATTCAAGCAGGGCGTGAGGTGCAGGGAAGAGGGCGAATCACAGCTTCCACCTTTAAGACCCAGTTGCACTTCTCTTCCAAGATGGAGCCTGTGGTTCAAAATGAAAACTCAGATACTTGGAGCCTCATAACTAGACAAGCAGCTCCTCTACCACAATGCAGATCAACAGGCTTGCCCATGACAAAGTTTTGTCAGTCTAACAGGTGCCTCTGAATGCTTTGTTGTTGTTTAGTTGTTTAGTCATGTCCGACTCTTCGTGACCCCATGGACCAGAGCACACCAGGCACTCCTGTATTCCACTGCCTCCTGCAGTTTGGTCAAACTCATGCTGGTAGCTTTGAGAACAGTATCCAACCATCTCTTCCTCTGTCGTCTCCTTCTCCTTGTGCCCTCCATCTTTCCCAACATCAGGGTCTTTTCCAGGGAGTCTTCTCTTCTCATGAGGTGGCCGAAGTCATGGAGCCTCAGCTTCAGGATCTGTCCTTCCAGTGAGCACTCAGGGCTAATTTCCTTCAGAATGGATAGGTTTGATCTTCTTGCAGTCCATGGGACTCTCAAGAGTCTCTTCCAGCACCATAATTCAAAAGCATCAATTCTTCGGCGCTCAGCCTTCTTTATGGTCCAGCTCTCACTTCCATACATCACTACTGGGAAAACCATAGCTTTAAGTATACGGACCTTTGTTGGCAAGGTGATGTCTCTGAATGCTACCTATTTCTAAATAGGTAGGAAAGTAGACAGCAGGGAGACCCTAGTTCTTGGTGATCCTAGAGACTTGGTGACCCTAGAGACTTGGTTCTGCCTGCAGTTCAGAGAAGGATCTTTTATCCAACTCTGTTATTTGGATGTCTTACATAATGTGAAGTTGGCCAGTTTTTACTGAAGGTCTCAGAAGGACATCTGTGTCTGTATCCTGGTTTGTTAGCAGGCATAAATACTTTGTCTGTGGAATTCATCCTTGACGGAGTGTCATATAGAGTTCCGGACATATGTAATATATAACTTTGTATGTGTTTTCAGGCCCTCTCCATGTTGGAGATTTATGGATGCATGTTCAAAACTAAACTGACCGTGGTCGTTCAGCTTATAATTTGTAGCTCCTGCTCCCTTCTTCTTTGTTTGCCTTGCCAACTGTTTTAGAGAGTTAAGTAGAAATTAGCTTGCGATTATACGACCCAAACAATTCTGTGCTATTTAAGCACAGGATGCCGTGTGGAGGGAAGTAGGCCGTTGTTGTTTATTTCTTTGGAAACTAATGCATCTCTAGGAATGAATCCTTTTATACGTTCCTAAGAAGAAAAATAGCTCATCAGAACCAAGGTCATATTTTGTGCGGTAGCAACAGTTCAGCTCCCCACTTTATAATTGTAGTCTGAGTCTGTTTATAATATGAAAGCTGAGACAGAGTATTTAGATGGCACTATTAAGACCCATCATGCTCTCCAGGTCTAACCATCGATAATTACCCCTTTCAGAAGGGCTTGACATTCAAAATAAATATACCAGCAAGCACAAAGACGGAAGGGAACGTTACATTCTGTAGCGTCCTCTGGATGAATCTGTCTTATAAAATACAAATCCTGGTTTTTCATTCTTCCTATAATATCTCGTTTTGCACTTGGCTTGAAAGGATCAACCCATAGGAGACCAAGCAAGACTTCATTATTCTAATTATCTTGCTCAAGCTATCTTCTTAAGTACAATCTCTCTGAAGTGATCAAAACTAATGAATGTAAAATCTTAAGTCATGGCAGTGGGGGGCTGTGTGTGTGTGTGTGTGTGTGAAAACAGAAGTCACGCTCCAGCTCCTTAACTCTTGTGCCACGATTGCAAGCTTTCTGAGACAATACCGTATTTCTTGGAAAGAGAAAGCTGCCCCTTTTTGTCTCTGTGTGTCAGGGAACTGTCATCTGAGACGAAGGAGGTGAAAGGGCTCATGGAGGGTGAGAGAGACCACTCAGCGGAGGAGGGGACCAGCAGGGGGAGAAGTGGAGTTCCAAGGGAAAGTGAGTCGGAGGGAGAGCTCAGAGATACTTCTAGCGAGAACAGTGGGGGGGTTTCAGGACCTCCCCTAGGAACACCCACTCCTCGGCGGAAACTGTCACGCCGAGAGTCCAGAAGACGCGTTTCCGTTAAGGAGCTTTTATGCTGGAAGAAGTTCCGTAAACGCCCACTGTCCGATTCAACGAGCGATTGATGGAGCCACGCTTAAGGAGCTCCATCACAGACAGAGGTTTGGGAACTTAGCCAAACTCTGAGGGATCAGGATTTTACGCACAAGCAGCTCATCATCCCATCACAGCAATCGGACAGTCCCTGAAAGCAGCTTGTGCAGAGAGGCATCATGAGTGACCCAGCCGGAGCCGGAGGAGCAGGAGGAGCTGGAGGAGGTCCAACTCTGGAAGAAAGGTACAGAATGTTGGAACTCCAGCTAGCAATGCAAACGGCGAGGCTAGAAGAAAGGAGGGCGCAGGATGCAGAAAAGGCAAAAGGCGCTACACTAGCAAGAAAGATGCCAGGAATGGTGCAGAAGTTTGGGGGGGACCCCAGGAACTACCAAGCCTTTAGGACAGAGATGCAGTATGCTCTTGAACTGCAGTTTAATGACTTTCCCGATGAGGCGTCGCGAGTGGCGTTTGTGATTGGCCATCTCGAAGGAGGGGCGAGAGACTGGGTCAGGCCCCTGATGGCAGGGAATAGTGACATGCTGAAGGACGCGAGGAAGTTTTTTCGCGCCATGGATTTGATGTTTTCCAGCGAGATTGAACAGGGACTGGTACGCAGACAATTGATGGCTTGCAAACAGGGGAGCCGATCGGTTCGTGAGTACTGGACTGAGTTTACAATGTTGATACAT
The DNA here is from genome assembly GCF_964270895.1 of Podarcis filfolensis. Classification (NCBI taxonomy): domain Eukaryota; kingdom Metazoa; phylum Chordata; class Lepidosauria; order Squamata; family Lacertidae; genus Podarcis; species Podarcis filfolensis. The sequence goes on from NC_139621.1 coordinate 13,038,468, forward strand.
AGATTGGGGTGGGACCTATCGGCGGAACCCATTCAAATGCTATTTGAAGAGGGGCTTTCTTCGGCGGTGAAAGACGAACTTTCCCGGGCGCCCAGGGCGGAGTCTATGGACCAGCTGACCAAATCAGCGCTGACCATTGGAGCGCGCCAGGAGGCAAGAGCCTTGGAGAAGCGGGAGGGGAAAGGAGAGCGTTGGAGGGATTTCCGCATTCCAGAGATTCCAGAGCCAAGTTTCCCGCCCGGAGAGCCGATGGAAGTTGGAACAGCGCGCGCGCGCGCAGTTTCAAATCCCAGTGAAGGGAGGAAGAAGGAGGGAAAGAGCGCCAAGAAATGTTACCTCTGCCAGCAGCCAGGTCACTTTGCCAGAGTCTGCCCGCAAAGAAAGGAATGGCAAGGGATGGCAGGGGCTGTTGGGGGGAAGGAGGAGGAAGTCCAGGAGCCAGTAAAAGCCAACGCCTGTCTGCCTCTGTCAGGGCACTGCAGACAGGCCAAGGAGCAGTAAAAGTGCCCACTCCGGAACCTCCAAGACCAGCCCTAGTAATAGAGGTGTTGCTAGAGCTGGCAAACGGATACCCACTAAAGACCAAGGCGCTGTTAGACTCAGGCAGCTCCTGTAATTTTATGAGCAAGGAGTTTGCAGCGGAACACCAGATACAGACACTCCCTTTAAGCAACCCCCTGCAGGTCACCACGATCGATGGGAGGGAGCTGTTGGGGGGAGAAGTTAGCCTACAGACCGTCCCAATGGTTATGAGGGTGGCAAGGCACACCGAAAGGATAGCGTTCAATGTAGCCACCCTGGGAGGGGCGCCAGTCATTTTGGGAATGAGCTGGCTAGCGTTGCATGACCCGCTAGTGGGCTGGCATCAGAGAGTGGTGTCCTTTGGGTCAGGACATTGCCTGGAACACTGCAAAGAGGGAAAGGTGCCAGAAGGGGCAAAAGCCTCCATAGCAGGGACGGAAGTGGCGAACAAAGGGAAGGTGCCCAAACAATACGCTGACCTGAGCAAGGTCTTCAGCGAAAGGGAAGCAGATAAACTACCACCGCATAGAGACTTTGACTGCCAGATTAACCTGGTCCCTGGGGCCCAGCTACCCGTGGGCAAGCTGTACGCCATGTCAGACAGGGAAATGCAGGAGTTGAGGGAGTTTATTGACAAAAACCTGAAGAGAGGTTTCATCAGAGAGTCCAGAGCGGTGGGGGGCAGTCCAGTGTTTTTTGTGGACAAAAAAAACACGGATAAACCGAGATTGGTCGTGGACTACCGGGCCCTGAATGCCGTGTCAGAACCAGTGACTTTCCCCATGCCCAGGATTGATGACATTTTGACCAGGGTGAGGAAGGGAAAGATATTCACGAAACTGGACTTGAGAGGAGCGTACAACCTGATACGAATAAAGAAGGGGGATGAATGGAAGACAACGATGTTCACCCCCCTAGGGGCTTTCGAATATCGCGTTATGCCATTCGGATTGCAATCAGGCTCCGCCTGTTTTCAATCGCTCATGAACCATGTACTGGGACCTTTGCTCTACAAGAATTGCGTGGCATTCCTCGATGACGTGCTGATATATTCGGAGAATGAGGAGCAGCATGTGAAGGATGTCAGGGAAGTGCTGAGCCAGCTGCAAGCAAACCAGTTGTGGGTGAAATTGGAGAAGTGTCAGTTCCACACCAAGGAGGTGGAATTCCTGGGGTACCGCTTATCAGACAAGGGATTAGCCATGGATCCAGGCAAGGTCCAGGCGGTGCTGGAATGGAAGACGCCGAAAACCAAAAAAGATGTGCAAAGGTTCTTAGGGTTTGGGAACTTTTACCGTAAATTCATCAAGAACTTTGCCCACTTAACGGCTCCCATCACGGACTGTCTAAGCAGCAAGAAGAAATTCGTTTGGACGGCAGAGGCGGAGCACGCTTTTGAGGAATTGAAAAAGGCATTCGCTTCGGAAGAACAGCTCCTGCATGTGGATTTACAAAAACCCATGAGAGTGGAAACTGATGCCTCAGACCGGGCGGTGGGGGCAGTGCTGCTTCAGCCAGGGAGCAATAAGTCGGAATGGAGACCGTGTGCCTTCTTTTCGCGTAAGCTGAACAAATCCGAGAGGAACTACACGGTATATGACCGAGAACTACTCGCCATTCACGAAGCGTTCCGGAGATGGAGACACTTACTAATTGGCGCACAGCATAAGGTGCAAGTGTGTACGGACCACAAGAATTTGGAGTATTGGAGAACAGCACGAGTGCTCAACCAACGACAAGTGAGATGGGCCCAGGAGTTCTCCAAATTCCATTTTGAAATCTGCTACGTGCCAGGTCCAGAAAACATCAGAGCGGACGCTCTCTCTCGCAAACCTGAATATTTGGAGGGGGAGGGAGCGCCAGAAGAGAGACATATTATCCCAGAGGACCACTGGGTGTGTGGTGCGGCCTGGGTGGGGCAAAGAGAACTGGTAGAGGGGACGGTCAATGATGAGTACGCCCAGGATAAGCTCAGAGGTTTAAGGAGAGAGGGAGAAGACCCAGGAGGTTTTGAAGAAAGAAACGGGGCATTGTATTACAAAGGGGCACTATACATACCCGAAGGGGAATTGAGGGGGAGAGTACTCAAACAGTTGCACGACAATCCCACAGCGGGGCATTTTGGGCAACACAAGACCATGTGGTTGGTGACCAGGGAGTTTTGGTGGCCCAAGGTGAGGGAGGATGTACGGGAGTATGTGAGAAGGTGTGACCAATGCCAGAGAGCCAAAGGAGAAAGGCGGGCACCAGCGGGTTTATTAGAACCGTTACCCACACCAGAAAGACCGTGGGAGGCGGTGTCGATAGATTTTATGACTGATCTGCCCAAATCCCAGGGGAAAACCGCCATACTAGTCGTAGTAGACCAGTTAACTAAGATGGGTCACTTTGTAGCTTGCTCACATGCAGTCACGGCGGAAGAGACAGCGAAATTGTTTGTAGAACATATTTTTAGGCTGCATGGCGCCCCCTTGAGGCTGGTGTCCGACAGAGGGAAACAGTTCACGTCCAGATTCTGGAGGAAGCTTATGAGCTTGTTGCACGTAGAGGTCAACTTTTCGACTGCCAGGCACCCTGAGACCAATGGGCAGGCGGAGAGGGCAAACGGTATCCTTCAACAATACCTGAGGTGCTATGTCAATGACAGAGAAAACGATTGGGTCGAAAAGTTGGCACTAGCGGAATTTGCTTACAATAATGCAGAGAATGTGTCCACCGGGATGAGCCCATTTTTGGCTAATTATGGGTGCCACCCCAGGGCGTTTCCAGGGGAAGGAGGAGAGAGATGGAGTGTTCCGGCCGCTGAACTTTTTGTAGAAGAAATGGAAGCGATCCATCGTCAACTCCAACACCACTTAGAAAGGGCCAAAGAAGAATATAAGAGGCAGGCAGACAAGAGCAGAAGGGAAGGTGAAACAATTAGGGTGGGGAGTCGGGTCTGGCTATCAACCCAAGGGTTGCCGTACAAGGGGGGTTGCAAGAAATTGAGACCCAAAAGATTGGGACCATTTGAGGTCATCCAACAGATCAACCCAGTGGCTTTCAGACTCCGGTTACCGAACCACATGAAACTGCACCCAGTATTCCACAGGTCATTACTGTCACCATACCGGGGGGAAGGTGAAGGGGTATCCACACGGGGGCCAGCCATAGAAGAAAGGGAAAGCCGCAACTATGTGGCGGAAATCATCGACTCCAGGTGGAAGGGGAATCAGGTGGAGTATTTGGTCGCGTGGGAAGGGGAACCAGAGTCAGAAAACACCTGGGTGAAGGCAGAGGAGGTCCATGACGAGGTCTTGATCGAAACGTTCCACCAAAGGTTCCCCAGGAAACCTCAGCCAGTAGCGAGGTTCCGAAGGGAGTACTTTGGCACCACCGACGATGAGGAGGAACTGGAGGGATTCAGGGAGTCGGAGTTGGAAGGAGGTACCGACTCCGAGGAGGAGGAGTACTTGGAAACCGGGAACAGCAAAAGGTGGAGGGAAGTGTTCGAAACTTCGGAAGATGAGGGAGGTTCCTTCAGGGGTTTTGCTCCCTCGCCTCCCGCAGAGGAGGGGAGGGAAGGGGGTGAAGGGGGCCCTGGAGGGGAGGTGGATGTCAGGGAACTGTCATCTGAGACGAAGGAGGTGAAAGGGCTCATGGAGGGTGAGAGAGACCACTCAGCGGAGGAGGGGACCAGCAGGGGGAGAAGTGGAGTTCCAAGGGAAAGTGAGTCGGAGGGAGAGCTCAGAGATACTTCTAGCGAGAACAGTGGGGGGGTTTCAGGACCTCCCCTAGGAACACCCACTCCTCGGCGGAAACTGTCACGCCGAGAGTCCAGAAGACGCGTTTCCGTTAAGGAGCTTTTATGCTGGAAGAAGTTCCGTAAACGCCCACTGTCCGATTCAACGAGCGATTGATGGAGCCACGCTTAAGGAGCTCCATCACAGACAGAGGTTTGGGAACTTAGCCAAACTCTGAGGGATCAGGATTTTACGCACAAGCAGCTCATCATCCCATCACACTGTGCTTTGATTCCCGATCCATTTTCATGCGAAATGTTGATAAGAGAAACTTAAATCAGGCCACATACAGACCCCCCCAGGGCAGCGGGTCCCATTTTGAGGAGAAACAGGATCATGCCCTTTCCTTGCCACTGCACCTCCTACAACCTCTCCAATGGGACACAGCACAAATCGCCTCCAGCGTCCCGAAAAAACCCCTTCATCCCGATTTCATTTTATTCTTGGGTAGATTTCCCCAAGAAAGGAAAGCACAAACCAATAAATAAATTTTAGAAAGGGGAAAGAGTGGACGCAGATGCACAAAGCATTTTTTAAATAAAAAGAATCCAGACTCCTTGCACTCTGCTGTGCTCCTCCTTTTTCACTGCCCAGGGCAGCCCTGCTCTCTGCCTGCTCCTCAGAGTCACTGCCTCCTGTGGGGCTGGGCCTTCGCGGTGGTGGCCCCTTCTCCTCCTGGCCTGCTCTCCAGCAGCTGCCATGAGCTGCCCAAGGGAGGAGGCTGGCAGAAGCAGCCATGGAGAGGCCACAGGATGCCCCTCGCGGTCACCCCCGCTGCCCCCGCCATCTCTCAGGACAAGTGTTGGCCCATCCTCCTGCCCCACTTCAGCACTGGGGGGGGGGCAGGGAATAGGGACATTCTGGGATCAAATCAGAAGCTGCAATGGCTTTTGCATTTTGGGACCAGTCCCGGAAAATCGGGACACTTGGAGGGTATGTTATTACGGCTCAAGTCAAGCAAGGTTACAAGTAAAACCAACTTGGTCTTCCAAGTCGGGCCATTAAGCAGGATGTGCTGGTCCCGTAGGTTACTCGAGAGGCGAGGTCCAAGTCCACTCCGTGGTCAAAGATGCAACGTGAAGGCAGTCCGTAGTGGCTGAAGCTGGGTGCAGGGCAGGGAGTCAGGTGAAATCAGGAACAGGCTTGCAAGCAGGGAGCCAGGGCGGGTCAGGAGCTCAGGCAGGAAAGCAGGACAAGGTTCAGGCAGGAACTAGCAACCAACAATGTTGCTCCTGCAACTTGGGACTGGGGCTGGCCAGCTTTTATCTGCCCCAAGGCATAGGGCGGCCCCAATCCTCTGGTGACTCGCCTCTCCTGGCCTGGAGGCGAGCACTACTCCTGCGGGAACTTGGTTCCCTACGCCTCTCTGCCCTGAGCCTCTGCAACTCAGGAGAGGCTGGAGGGTTACCGGACCCAGAGGCAACCTCAGCTTCCTCTGACGGGGCTGAGACTGGAGCACCTGCAGGCAATGGGTCCTCCATCCCCTCGGGAGCCAGAGCAGACTCAGCTGATGCCTGCACCTGAGGATCCAGCACAGGTGAGGACCGTTCAGGCTCAAGCCCCAGCCCCGGCTCAGCTGGTTCTGGAGGCGGGGAATCCTGTGCAGGCTGGGATCCCTCAGGCTCAGCATCCGAGTCCGAATCCCAGGCCATCACACAGGAGATGGGGGCCTCAGTTCTCTTACTTGGCTTTCCCCTCATATCAGGTAGGGTGTTTTTTTTGGGGGGGGGGGGGGTTGAAAATCTGGTTTTGCGTCATTGCGGACAATGTGAGGCGTTCAGCTTTATTTCGAAAAGGCTCTGCAAGTATTCTGTACAGATCTCTGGCAAGAGTGAGGGGGGGTTAGAAATCATATGTGTTTGAAAGAAGAACAGAAAGACAGAGAGGAGCCTCAGAAAGAGAAACTGCAGAGCAGTGGCGTAGCGTGGGGGGTGCAGGGGGGGCCGGCCGCACCGGGCACAACATCTGGGGTTAGGGCAAATCCACGGGTTAGGGGGCACAAATCCACGGGTTAGGGGGCACAAATTACTTGCCTTGCCCCGGGTGCTGACAACCCACGCTACGCCACTGCTGCAGAGTAAAGTTGCTTATAGACTTCTGAGATCTCATCTTCCTAGTCTTAAAAGTGTTTCAACTTCATTAGAACTTTGCTATTGTCTGAGCTTCTGCTCTGGGGACAGTAGATGTGACACCCGGGGCATTTCTTGCTCATTCAAGGGTCTTTTAAGCTCTCTCCTTCAAGGGGGTGGGGGCACTTTTATTATAGATTTTTATGCACTCCTCTTTAGGGAAAGCTCCATACATAGATGTAATTTAAGATTTCAAGTTCACGGCAATATAAAGATGACGGCAGAAAGCTATTCAGGTGCTGTAAAGTCAAGGCTTCCGGGGTACTGTAGGCACAGAACAGCCATACCGTAGTATTTATAACGTACATTTATAAAACTTCTTATATTGCAGAGCTGGGGAGGTCAGACCACTCAGAACCACAGAGGGATAAAAGAGAACAGCAGCATTATACTGGGAATCTAGCGGAGCCCATTCCGCATCAGACGAGTGAATAACCAATTGCGGAACAATGGAAAGAAAATAGTACTTCAGGACAGCAATTTTTGCTATCAGCCTCCTACTTGTTCAGCTGGTAAAAGCAAATTTTACTTTGCCAAACTACATTGATAATGAGAATTCATCTTACCCGGCAATTCAGTCTCGCAAGTAACTCGGGTTTCAAAGGGGGTGGATAATAATCCTGAAAAATGGAGGTGCGTTTATGTCCCACGGAAATGAATTTATTTCCGTGGGGCTGACATGCAGCTAGCTCTCCATCTCTCAGCCACATCCAGTGCCATTCGCCAAGGAAATTCTTGCGTGGATAGAAGCATCTGTAGAAGACGAGGCGTTTTGAGAGAGGTGCTGAAGGTAACAAAATGTTGGAGGGTTAGGAAACGGCTAGAAGCAGGATTTTAAAGGAGTGACATTCTGCGTGAATGCTTCTCGTTCAAGGATACCACATTGTAGGTATGAAAAGCATACCTTGAGAGACTGGCGCTTTCTCCCCCCCCCCTTTTTATATTGTTTTCGCACCTAAAACACGAATCCCTTGAGCGCAAACAATATTTTTTAGGAACTGTTGTTGTCCTGCCATCTGCTGCCAGCCACTGGCTGCTGATCCCTCTTTCTGCTTTCGCAGCCGCGAGTTCCTGGATTTGTGTCACGCTGGCAAACGATTCTCCGAAAAGGGAAGGGAGGAACTCTCCTGGCCTAAAAAGCTGAAACATCTGCTGGAGTTATTAACAGCCTTTTGGCTGAGTTCAGCAGTAGGGCACCTTGCGGTTGATAGATTCTTCCCTCAGCAATTCAAAACAATGCCATTAAAGCAAATTTCTCGTTTGCAGAGACGGAGGCGGCCTAATGAGGCACAAACCGTTTCTAAAACAGTTCCACTTTGGAGGAAAAAATGGCAGTGTCCTCTAAGGGCAATCCGGTGATGCCTTTTTGCCATATATTGTCATTAGTCTGTCAGCGCTAGGCACCCGTGGTTAACATAGTTAACCAAGGCTATCCCACTATGGGAATGTGCATGGATTGGAGAGAAAGAGCCAAGTCAGGACTCATTTTAGATACTCCCTGTGATAGGAATTTTGAGGTCTTAGACATATGGTAATGTTCATAAGCGTACCAACCAAGCACGTACATAGATCAGCACAGGAAGACTGACCTGGAACCATTTTGATTCCTAAACTGAGCAAATGTTTTCTCTGCAAGGTCAAAGTGGGAAACCTCCCCATTCTCTCTTTCCTCACAAGTCCTGTCTTAAGGGCACATTTCAGATATGACTAGGGTGTGAGCCTGTGACATGGCCTAGAAACTATTTATCATTACAAAAGACTGGCCGGGCTACCCAGGCAATCCAATCCTGCCAGACAGGAGATAAACAACGACAGGAGAAAAACAACATTCAAATTTCTGTTTTAAGACTGCCTTTTCTGTGATGTAGGTATGATGTATCTGAGGGATGGTCTTAGGTTACACCCCTTCTGTGATGTAGGTATGATGTTTCTGGGGGTAGTCTTGATCTACAGGGTGGCAATTTCAAAAGTCTTTATAAGGCCTTGTGCACCATTTTTCTGGGTTCCTCCTCCTCTCCTGTGGGTGAGGGGAGTACCCTGTTGCAACAGTTCAGTAAAGATCAAGCTTACTAGCTGCTTTGCTTCTCAATATTCTCTGGTTGGCCTCTGTTATCTTCTCCTACCAATAGGGAACCTATGTAAGGACTCTATATGGGCTCTTGGATACCCCATAAGGGAAAAGGGCAATTTTTGTTTACAACTCTCCCCCTGTCTCATTTGCATGCCCTCCAGGTGTCCTGATTTTCCAGGGACAGTCCCAGAACTACAGCAGCTAACCCAGTGTCTGATTTAATCCTGGAAAGTCCCAGTTTCCCTTTTTCCTCTCCGCCTGGTCTCGGAAAACAAATAAAAGTGGTGTCTGTGAAGGGGCAAAAACGGAGTCATTCTGGCTCTGTATTGACAGCCATCCTGCCATTCTAGTGAGGCCAGAGGGACTAGCATTAAATCAATGCCGGATTTACGTATAAGTTAAACAAGCTATAGCTTAGGGCCCTACTCTCTTGGGGCACCCAAAAAATTAAAAGAAAAAACAACCGGATGTACATTTCCAAAATATAAGATAAAAAACCAAATAAAATAAAACCTACATACAGCAACAGTGTTTTGTGTTGTGTAGGCTCCTATTTTGTTATGTTCAAATGGCTTGAGATACCTACTAAGTCCATAAATTACCATATAGCATGTATTCATCACAAAAAACAGTGACAATTTGTTGCGGACAAAGGACAGCTGGACATAGAAAGGGCCCCATTACCTTCAGGAGCTGAGGGCCTCATCAAACCTAAATCCAGCCCTGCATTAACTGATCAACGTTTTACAAAGACAGAAGTAGGGATCAAATAAGTGCATTCAACAAGACCTACGCTTTGATATAACTAGACCGTACAGGTTCTGACCTAGTCTCATATGGCATTTCCCCCAAGAAAACCTATTAAATTGGGGCTAGAAGACACTGCCATCAACTGGCTGAAAATAAAATTGTTCCGAAAGAAAGGTTCTAATTGATGGAGCTGCGACAGATCACATCTGTACGAAACGTTCAAAGCAGTACCGTACCACTTTAGGAAGTCAGGTCTTCCACAAATCCTGGAAATTGCGGTTTATTGGGGTGGTACTGAGAGCGCTTGGGAGACCCCTATTTCCCTCGCAGGGCTCCCCTTCTCGGAGTGATTTAATAATCAATACCTCTTCCCAGGGAACTCTGGGAAATGTAGACCTGCGAGGGGAAAATGGTTTCCCCCACAATTCACAGCACTTTCTTTCTTTATTTCACAACATTTTTACAATGTTTGATTGTGGGGGAGGGGGAGCATCCGAGCAGTTTACAAAAACGCCCCTCTGTGAGAGGAACAGGGGTCTCCTAACAAGTCTCGGCACCTGTGACAAGCTACAATTTCCAGGTTTCTTTGCGGGAAACCATGACGGTTAAAGTGGAATAACGGTGTCTTAAATGCATGGTGTGGCCTCAGTTTCATGGAAACTCTTCTGTTTGCAAAATAAATGATTCCGATTTCCAAAGAGCTCCGACAGATCGGAAAGGTTGCGTTTGCCCAGCAATTTGTTTTTTAATGACTTGTGATTAAGACATTTGGGGTGGGGTCTGAACCGCAAGCAATGGTCAGAACAGGTAGCAGAGACAGAATTGGTGCAGCTCATCTCTGACAATAAATAAATAAAAATAAATTAAGATAGCAAACCAATAAGAGCAAACTGTGGAGCAGTTCTGTAAGTCCAGGCATGCAGATTCTCTCCTGAAATACGTGGAAGAAATAAAATAAGGACTAAGTGCCCCTTTCTGTTTTGATTTTGTTTCTGTTTACATTTTGCTTGGGAAGAGAAGGAAATATTGTGGAATGTCTGAAAAAGCTAATATGCTGCTGAATCTGGAATCTGGACAATCTTTCCTGTTTGTGTTTGAAAGATTGAGTAATGCTCTATTAGCCACTATTTTCATATTAGTCTATTTTACCAGTGCAATTTTACAAGAAAAAGAGGAGCAGGGACTCACAATGAACGCCTCCCTTGTTTTCTTAGACAGGCAATGGCGCCCATTGGAACTCAGGTCCAATGAGTTCTGGCTGGGGGGGGAAATCCCTGCATTTTACTATTTTCATGAATTGTTGGTAAATCCAGCTCCCACCTTTTAAGAAGAGCAACCCCAAGCATGTTTCCCTAGAAATACATAAGTCCTTCTGAATTCTACGGGATTTACTTCTGCAGTAAATGTGCTTAAAACGGAAACTCAGAAAAACAAAGCCCAGGTTTATTTCAGCTCTAATTTATTGTTGGGCATGAATGCTGATTGAGCATATTCTGAAATCCAGCCACGTTCTACTATTTCTGGAGGGAAGCCAAGGTATTTATTTTATGTACGGTATAATCTTACATTGATAAAGCAATCTATAAGAAACGTTTCCCAATAACTGCTTACATTTGTGTTACAAAGTTGTTAGCCACTACTAGTGAACGTCCACTAGGTCAGAGAAAACATTAAAATCAAACTATTTCCTCCCTGTTGGGTGGAAGCTAGTTATGAAATCCCTGTAGCCATATGCTGGATGGTTTGATGCACTTTTGTCAAATTGCCACCTGAATTAAGGGATTATTGGGAAATTCATACAGTAAATATGCATCTCAGCAGTCTCAGAAAAAGGGTAATGCACTGTTTGTTTACTATTGCCTAGAACGTACTAATCTTGAGGGCCCCCAAAAAAAATTAAAGGAAAAAAACCTCGATGTACATTTCCAAAATATAAGATAAAAAACAAATAAAATAAAACCTACATCCAGCAACAGTGTTTTGTGTTATGTAGGCTCCTATGATGTAAGTCGTGGGCCCCGCCTGCTAGCCTGCTCCCTCAAATATCCCTGGTTTGCTCCTTTCTATATACAGGGTGCCTACATTCTGCATGGACTGGTTGCATGGCAACATGGGCAAATGGCTTGAGATACCTATGAGGTCCATAAATTACCATATAGCATATATTCAACACCAAAAACAGCGACAATTTGTTGTTGACAAAGGACAGCTGGACATATAAAGGTCCCCATTACCTTCAGGAACTTAGGGCCTCATCAAACCTAAATCCAGCCCTGCTTCAGGATGATGGGAACTGGAGTCTAACGACACTGCCCACCCGGGCATCAGGAAAGGCAATGGAAGCACAACTAGGAAATTGCAGCACAAGTTATACAGGCTGGCACTGTGCTTGTGCTTGAAATTGGAAAATCACAACCAAAGATGAGAAGGCCATGTAGGAAACCCGGGGATATGATGGTTTGGTAGCAATGTCATTTGAATTCCCCTAATGAAAAGAGGGGGACACGGGTGGCGCTGTGGGTTAAACAACAGAGCCTAGGACTTGCTGATCAGAAGGTCGGCGGTTTGAATCCCCGCCACGGAGTGAGCTCCCGTTGCTCAGTCCCAGCTCCTGCCAACCTAGCAGTTCAAAAGCAAGTCAAAGTGCAAGTAGATAAATAGGTACCACTCTGGCGGGAAGGTAAATAGCGTTTCCGTGCGCTGCTCTGGTTCGCCAGAAGCGGTTTAGTCATGCTGGCCACTTGACCCGGAAGCTGTATGCCAGCTCCCTTGGCCAATAAAGTGAGATGAGCGCTGCAACCCCAGAGTTGGTCACGACTGTATCTAATGGTCAGGGGTCCCTTTACTTTTAATGAAAAGAGGCTGGCAATTTTGAAGGTAATTGCTTGTGTGGAAGAAACTCAATTTCCTAAGAGCCCGGAAAAACAGTTGGGGAGCTGCCCTAATTCAATCGCATCTCACTCACAGAGGCAACAAGGGCAAAGATCATCTCCAAAACCTGTACCCAACTTAGGGGAGTGGCTGGTAATTCTGGCTAGGCGTTGAACTATCACTAATACAACCTGAAGGGCATGAGAGGAAGAGAAATGGGATTAGTGGTACAGTGGCGCTCTGGTTGTGAACGTGATCTGTGTGGGAGGCACATTTGCAACCCACAGCGCCGCGTCTGCGCACGCGCGGGCTGCGATTTAGTGCTTCTGCACATGCGCAACCGCCGAAACCCGGAAGTAATCCGTTCTGGTATTTCCGGGTTTCGGTGTGTCCGTAACCTGAAAAAATGCAACCTGAAGCATCTGTATGACTGTACATGGTTTGACAGCCCCAGACAGGAAGGCCCTACAGAGGATGGCGATTACAGCACATGACATCATGGGCTGTCCCCAGAGTTCACTAGATGACATCGCGGGAGACGCTGCCTCAGGAGAGCGAGGAAAATTCTTAGGGATGACTCACACCCTGGCCAGCACTTGTTTAATCTCCTACCTTCGGGCAGGAGATACAGAAGTATAGTCAGCAGCACCAAGAGGTTAAAGAAAAAGTTTTTATCCGTAGGCTGTTGGGCTGCTGAATGGAAAAAAATAGTGGTTCAATTGACTTCCGACAAGCACACAGCGAACAAGACTGAGTGTATGTGGGGAGGCTTGTTTAATTTCACTGCACGCAGCTGGTGTAGACAATAATTTATTATTATTATTATTATTATTATTATTATTATTATTATTATTAGGATTGGTTTCAAGGCAGGGCTCGTTTCAGTTCATCCTAATTGTTTAAACCAATTGATGAACCAGGAACTTATACACTGACCACTAATAATCAAACATACTGTATTTTTTGCTCCATAAGATGCACCTGACCATAAGACACACCCAGTTTTTAAAGGGGGAAAGCAAGAAAAAAATATTCTTTAAAGGGAGCGCTGAGCAGAGCCTCCCGCCTGCATTCGCTCCATAAGATGCACACACATTTCCCCTTACTTTTTAGGAAGGAAAAAGTGCGTCTTACGGAGCGAAAAATACGGTACATTGAGATTTTTTCCACATTTATTATGCTATTTTTGTGATATACAAATGACATGAGAAAACTTGGTATACTTATTTGTATAACATTATTCTTGTTTATAAAACTCAATCATCATCATCATCATCACCATCATGACTGCTATGGCAAGGTTGATGGAGCATTTGTTAAACATTTGTACTCAATAAGCTGTCTAGGCTTTTTTCTTCCTTTTCAAAAAAGGTAAGCTTGGGTTGATTCACTAGCTCAGTCAGTAGAGCCTGAGACTCTTAATCTCTTTTTTTTTATAATAAATTTTTATTGGTTTTACAACATATATTAACACACAAAAACTAACAATTCACAACATAACACATTAACAAACAAACATGTAAACACGTATAATTTCATAACCTTTTTTTCTTAAACCTTATTTCAACGACTTCCCCATACCTCCCTTTTCTGCATCCCTGTTTTAAACTTTTTCAGCAACCCCTAATTTCAATTACTTATGATTCAATTTCTTTGATCCTTTTTCTCTTACCCAATCATTTATCGCTGCAATTCTGTTTTACGTTACCCATGACATTTTAGCACTCATTAATTTTACAACAGTTCTTAAGATAAACTTTAAATTTCTTCCAATCTTCTTCCACCGTCTCTTTTCCTTGGTCACGGATTCTGCCAGTCATCTCAGCCAGTCCCATATAGTCTATCACCTTCGTCTGCCACTCTTCCAGCGTGGGTAGTTCTTGTGTCTTCCAATACTTTCTTAAAGAACACTTGCTGCTGTTGTAGCATACATAAAGAACGTCCTATCTTTCCTTGACACCAATTGGCCTACCATGCCCAGGAGGAAGGCCTCTGGTTTCTTATGGAAGGTACACTTAAGGACCTTCTTAATTTCATTATAGATCATTTCCCAGAAGGCCTTGATCCTTGGGCACGTCCACCAAAGGTGGTAGAAAGTACCTTCAGTTTCCTTACATTTCCAGCATTTATTATTGGGCGTATGATAGATTTTTGCAAGCTTGACTGGGGTCATGTACCACCTATAAATCATTTTCATAATGTTCTCTCTTAAGGCATTACATGCCGTAAACTTTATACCGGTAGTCCATAACTGTTCCCAGTCAGCAAACATAATGTCATGACCAATGTCTTGTGCCCATTTAATCATAGCTGATTTAACCGTCTGAGACTCTTAATCTCAGGGGTGTCGGTTCAAGTTCCACATTGGGCAAAAAGATTCCTGCATCTCAGGGGGCTGGACTAGATGACCCTCGTGGTCCCTGCCAATTCTATGATTCATCATTGTGGCGTTTGCCTCCTAGGATGGGTCATAAGGAAAGGGTTAAATGAGTGTGATGTGATTGGCCAGTGGGAATGCAAGGGAGGAGTGAAAGTTAGAGTGGGAGGTTTTGAAAGTCAGTTGAGGTTTGAGAGTTGGCGAAGGAAGAGGGAGGAATAGGCAGTGGGTTGGTCGAGTTGCGTTGTGAGAGAGTGAGAGGAATTGTTAGGTGGAGTCAGATAGATAGTTGGGAATAATCAGTTTGAAGTTGTTAGGAACTATGAATAAGAAACTGCCAGGAAAATCAACTGTAACCATAAGCTTGTTCCTGCATTTAAAAATAAACTTGATTATTTGTTAATGTTAACAACTGACTGGACTCCGTGTGTCCCCGTGAGATACGGGGTGGTGGCAGAGGAAAAAGCAATCGCAGTGGTGGCACAGGGTCCATAGACCGTCAAACGTCCGGGGGCCCTGTGTGATGGCCACAATCATTCTCTTTCTTTGTTATAAATTTCACAAGGTTTTTAGTAATACAGTCTGTTGCTTTCTGTATATTTGGCACTCCCAAAGTTTCAAAACCCAAAACAGCCCATAAGGCATAAATTTTGACAGGAGGGACAATTGCAATTCCACACACACACACACACACACGCACGCACACACACACACACACACACACACACACACACACACTATCCCAATATAAATGAACTCTGCAAACTGGATTTTATATCAGGACATACCTTCTTGATAATACACTGCTTTGGGAATTATAACAGTTCAAGCAGAAAGTACTGGATTAATTCCACCATATCCACAGTGAATACATATGTGCCCTGAATACATTCCTGGAAATTATGGAAGTATGTAATGTATATTTTCCCTGAGTGGTTCCCCATACAGCAAGTTATAACCAATAGCATGGCAAATTGTATGAAAATAGCTCAACATGAAGCATAGCTAACAGGTCTAAGCAATATTAGTTAAATTAATAGCTAAAGGCTACAATCCCATATTTACTCCAGAGTAAGTTCTATTGAGCTCTTTTGGGGTTGCTTCTAAGAAGATTTGTATAGGATAGCACTACATACCTGTTTGAGATAACAAGGCTGATTTGTTTTCCCATTGATATAATTATTGTATTAGTTTTAGGGAAGTTTTTAATGTTTTATTGTGTTTTTAATATTCTGTTGGGAGCGCCCAGATGGGCAGGGTATAAATAATATGTTGTTGTTGTTGTTGTTGTTGTTGTTGTTGTTGTTGTTGTTGTTGTTGTTGTTGTTGTTGTTGTTGTTATTTCTATTTTTTAATTTCCAAGTAAATATTCTGCTTTTCAAATGTAAAGTGTTGTTGGGCTCCGACTCGCAACATCCCTGACCATTGACCATGCTGGTTGGGACAGATGGGAGTCAAGAGTCAAACAAATCTGCAGGACATAACAATGGCTAGCCCTGTACTAACTTGTCTAAATTGTGTTACATTAAAAAAAAAAAACACCCCAAAACCCCTAAACAAGAATTTGTAATTTGTGCATCGAACTCTTAGCTGATTCATTTGCATCGCTCGCTGCCAGGTCAGGAGTGGAAATAGTTGCGCTTCCTGGTTTATAGTATCAAAGATTTGTGCTGCAAGCATGCAACTTTCTCCTTTGGCCAACCGGAAACAGAACCGAGGCAGGAGGAACAAGCGATTTCCCTGACGCGGAAGAATCAGCCGCTGAGATGCTGAGGTGGGAGACGAACTCGTATCGGAGAAAGTCAACTGAAAATAACCAATCATATATAATGACAGACCCTGGAAACAAGCTGGGAAAGTCGGCCAAAAAAATCCATGTAAGAAACTAGGCATCTCATAAATGAACTAACAACTTTTGGGGGAGACTCAGAGCAGGCAGGGAAATAAAATAGAGGGAGATGAAATATTCATCGTCTTATGTTTTTATAGACCTCCCCAACTGCTTCCATGATTTATGCTATTTATTTATTTATTTATTGCATGCGGGGGGGGGGGGGGGAGAGAAGGGGAGATGTGCAGCGAAATAATGAAAGCTATATTAGAATGCCACCGTTGAGGTGTGGTATAGAGATGAGAGGATGAACCAGGGGTATACAATAGCTGCAAAAAAACCCCCCTGAAAATACGTACAAGTCCGTATAGGCAACCAGCCAGGGGACGGGCATTTCAGCAGAGATGGAATGAAACAGCACAGGTGAGGAATAATTGCAGAAAATGAGCATTTCTGTTTCGGCACAACAGTAATTATTCCAAGGGCTCTTTTCCTGCCAGGGTGAAATCTGGAAAGTAAGACAGGGTTGTGTGTGTGGTTGTGTGTGACAGATGATATATACAGCCACACACACACAAAGCAGTGACTGGTAGAACATGTTTGGAGTAGCAGCTGAAATGCAACTCGCCTCTCTCCTTCACTGCGCATGATCCTTCCAATCGATGCAGCCTCATTCTTCTAAGAATGTGGTTTAAATATAATTCATCTATATGGAAATGCTTGCCCCTTAATCGCCTAGGTGGTCGTTCACCTTAAAGAGGGTGATTTGCCAGGAAAAGAGACAACTGTGTAACAGGGAAAAATGGCCTTGACGCTCATCTCCGGCAAGAGCTGCAACCGTTCTGCTTCCCACTGTATAGTGTCACGGTCCAAACGGAAACTCAGACATGTCTGTGGAGCTCACAGATCTCCCTATAAATGGAGAAGCACAGGCGGCGATTTGACAGCATGTGGCGGAAAAGAGTGATAGCCAAGCTCCCCTCGACTTAGTGCTTTCTTAGAGTATATTTGGGAAATGCTCATCGGTTTGGCTACGTGTTTGTGTGTGTTTTAGAATCCTCTCCTGGCTTTTAATATTGGCACATGCGCATTGGTGGTGCTGTACCCATGTGCAGAATCATCCCTCCACCCCCTGGGAATTGTTGTTTGGTTTCATGGGCCCTACATGCATGCCGCACCACTCAACTTGGGAACCTCAAAACCCCTCTACCAATATAATTGCAAAAAGGCCTCAGTAGGGCTGTTGTTTCACAGCAATTCGCAAGAGGTGCGTCGAGAGTCAGGGGCCAGCGTTAAATATTTTTCCCTGCATGCTTCTGCAAAGCAGCAGGTTTTAGGTATGCGGCCTGCTGGAAGCCGACGATGGCACCTGCAAGAATCTCATTTTACATTCTGAGCTGGAGAATAACTTATGGGGGAAATTACGCTCAATTTGTAATACATCAGAGCATTACAAGCTAAACAAATTCATATTCCAAACCAGGTAATTACGAACCTTGGCAACAGCTCTCAGAGAAGGAGATGTGAACTTGTATAATCTCACTAACTAGGCTGTTTTGTACAGTTGAAGGGTGCCAGAAGAACGGCAACAAAATGGAAAATCTTGAGAAAGGAATAATGAAGGTGATTGCGGGTCTAGGAAACGGGTGAGCGGAAGACATCACAGGGAGGATACAAGGAATTTACTATTTACCCTAAAGTTATTCAGGATAAAGAAGCAAACTGTTTAAGTTACAAGGAGAAAAAATAAATAAGTCTTCTGGAATCTTTCTTACTTCGTTCCTCCAAGTTGATACCGAAGCTTTGGGAAACTGATCGTAGATCAGTTTGGAGGGAAACTGTTTCACTTTGGAGAAATCCCGAATCTCTTTGCAGCAGCCCAATCTATTTTGGGATTTGGTATTCACTGGAAGTCAATGCAACGGCCCCCATTTTTTACCCTGTTTTCTCTGTTGTTGTTTAGTCGTGTCCGACTCTTCGTGACCCCATGGACCAGAGCACGCCAGGCACTCCTGTCTTCCACTGCCTCCTGCAGTTTGGTCAAACTCATGCTGGTAGCTTCGAGAACACTATCCAACCATCTCATCCTCTGTCGTCCCCTTCTCCTTGTGCCCTCCATCTTTCCCAACATCAGGGTAATTTCCAGGGAGTCTTCTCTTCTCATGAGGTGGCCAAAGTACTGGAGCCTCAGCTTCAGGATCTGTCCTTCCAGTGAACACTCAGGGCTGATTTCCTTCAGGATGGAGAGGTTTGATCTTCTTGCAGTCCATGGGACTCTCAAGAGTCTCCTCCAGCACCAGGATTCAAAAGCATCAATTCTTCGTTGATCAGCCTTCTTTATGGTCCAGCTCTCACTTTCATACATCACTACTGGTGATGTATACATAGCTTTTACTATACGGACCTTTGTTGGCAAGGTGATGTCTCTACTTTTTAAGATGCTGTCTAGGTTTGTCATTGCTGTTTTCTCTACAGGAGTTCAAACTGGCTTCCGAAGATGTTTGAGCTAAGACAGGTGTGCTTTCCTCTCCCTTTCGTCAGTCAGTGAGTTGACACCCTTTGTGACGCCCTCAAAATAAAACAAAATTATTAGTCATCGCTAGTCATTAGGAGGCATGTGTCACGCACAATAACATGCTTGAGCAATGCTGTGGTTTCTGCAGTGCTTCTTGGTGGAGGTTGCCAATGTTCTTTAAAAAGCAGCAAACAAATTAAGTGGGTGGGTGGTGTGAGAAAGAAAGGGGGGCAGGAAGAAAGGGATTTATGGAAAGGGATGCAAATGGAGATTTGGGCATCCTGTTTGCAACAGTGGCCAACTAGAGGCCTTGGGAAACCCACAAGTTGCACTCTTGCCCTGTATATTATTTATACGCTGCCCATCTGGCTGGGTTGCCCATACTGGAGTCAGTGTTGCCTGCACTCACCGGAAGCCACTCTCGGAGGCAGGGGCTTTAGACAGGGACTAAACAGAGACATCACTTGGCCAACAAAGGTCCGTATAGTTCAAGCTATGGTTTCCCCAGCAGTGATGTATGGAAGTGAGGGCTGGACCATAAAGAAGGCTGATCGCCAAAGAATTGATGCTTTTGAATTCTGGTGCTGGAGGAGACTCTTGAGAGTCCCATGGACTGCAAGAAGATCAAACCTCTCCATCCTGAAGGAAATCAGCCCTGAGTGCTCACTGGAAGGACAGATCGTGAAGCTGAGACTCCAATACTTTGGCCACCTCATGAGAAGAGAAGACTCCCTGGAAAAGACCCTGATGTTGGGAAAGATGGAGGGCAGAAGGAGAAGGGGACGACAGAGGATGAGATGGCTGGACAGTGTTCTCGAAGCTACCAGCATGAATTTGACCAAACTGCGGGAGGCGGTGGAAGACAGGAGTGCCTGGCGTGCTCTGGTCCATGGGGTCACAAAGAGGCGGACACAAGTAAACGACGAAACAACAACAACAAAATCTGTGACCTTCTGCATTCAAAGCAGTCGATCTGCCTCTGAGCTTTGGCCCTTTGCCGAGCCACACTGGTGATGCAGAACTAGTCGTGCAATTCCCTGGAAGCATGGATTCCTTGGGAAAGTTCGAGGTTTCCAGAACGGTGCAGAACTGCTTTTTGGCACCATTTCTTAATACTTCAAAAAGGGCTGTTCACCAGCGTTCCAGGCTGGCATGCTAAATGAAGCCATAGTTCAATGAAAGCTCCATATGTGTGTCAGCACTACCATAGCAATATGCGGATGCTGAACCCAAGGCAGCCCAACTTTTCACATCAAATGGGTCACAAGAGTACTTCAACACTGAACACACGGGCCACACTCTGCCTTGTCATGTGGAGGGTGGTGGTGGAGGAGGAGCAAGCTCCAAATTTGATGACCCCAGCCCTTGCACTGCCTTTCCAAAGCCAGCCAAGTGAGGCGCTGGGCTCTGGGAAGGAGGCATGAGGCTCTGACAGTCGTGGGAAAGCTCTAACTAGGCTTAATAATAACAATAATAATAATAATAATTTTGCAAAATATAAAAAAATAATAAAAGGTCAAACATCAAAAACTTCCCCATACAGGGCTGCTTTCAGATGTCTTCTAAAAGTTGTTAATCTCTTTGACTTCTGATGGGAGGGCGTTCCACAGGGCAGGCGCCACCACCAAGAAGGCCCTTTGCCTGGTTCCCTGTAACTTTCCTTCTCGCAGGGAGGAACCGCCAGAAGGCCCTCGGAGCTAGGCCTCAGTGTCTGGGCTGAACGATGGGGGTGGAGACGCTCCTTCAGGTCTACTGGGCTGAGGCTGTTTAGGGCTTTCAAGGTCAGCACCAACACTATGAATTGTGCTTGGAAACATACTTGGAGGGAGGCCGAATGACTCTAGGACCCTGTCAGAGCATATTTTTGCAAAGCCGGCAGGGCAAAGACTGGGGGGCGGGCATCAAATGTTTCCAATGGCTGCTGGAAAAGTTGTGAGAGCCACATGCATCGCTCAGAGAGCCAGTGTGGTGTAGTGGTTAAGAGCGGTGGACTTGTAATCTGGTGAACGGGGTTCGCTTCCCTGCTCCTCCACATGCAGCTGCTGGGTGACCTTGGGCCAGTCACACTTCTGTGAAGCCTCTCAGCCCCACTCACCTCACAGAGTGTTTGTTGTGGGGGAGGAAGGGAAAGGAGATTGTTAGCCTCTTTGAGACTCCTTAGGGTAGTAATAAAGCAGGATAGCAAATCCAAACTCCTCCTCCTCCTCCTCCTCCTCCTCCTCTTCTTCTTCTTCTCAGGCTGTGCGTTGGACCACCCTGCTATAATTCCTCACAGTCAGGGAGCTAGTCTTGGACTGGTGGTCCTTCCTACAAAGGGGGAGTCCCATGCACTGCATCAGTTAAGCACATGCCAGATGTATATTTTCATGAGGCATTTTGCTCTGGCATATACCTCACCTTCAGCGTTCCCTACAAGCATCCCTACTTTCCAGGGACAGTCCCAGAATTATGAAAGCCATTTTGTCTTCTGATTTGATCCTGGAATGTCTGCCACCAAGTCTGGGAAGGAGGATGAGCCGGCGCTTCTCCTGAGAGGTGGCAGTGGCAGCCGCGAGGGGGCATCCTGTGGCCTCTCCATGGCTGCTTCTGCCAGCCTCTTCCCTTGGGCAGCTCGTAGCAGCTGCTGGAGAGCAGGCCAGGGGGAGAAGGGGACACCACCAGCAAGGCCCAGCCCCATGTGATGTGCCAGCTCTGGGGGGCAGGCAGAGGGCAGGGCTGCCCTGCGCAGGAAGAAAGGGAGAACTCCTTTCTAAAAATTATTTGGTGGTGTGTGTTTTAAAATAAAAACAGGATTCAGGAGTTTGGTGGTGTCTGCAGTGTCTGGTTGGCGAAGGGGTGGTGGAAATGCTCGGGTTGGGGGCGGAAAAGGGGGGTTGAGGGGTGTCAATTTGGGGGGAGTGAGAAATGTCCCTGTTTTCATCTGGGGAATGTTGGAGGCTTTGTCTTCCGGTTCCTTCCTGCCCTATGATCCCATACCGTGCAGTTGAACCATCTTGGTGCCCCTGAACAGGGCTCTGACTTTGGCAGGCTCAGAACTAAGGAAGCTGAGAAATGTTAATGTTGTTGTTGTTGTTGTTTAGTCGTTTAGTCGTGTCCGACTCTTCATGACCCCATGGACCAGAGCATGCCAGGCACTCCTGTCTTCCACTGCCTCCCGCAGTTTGGTCAAACTCATGCTGGTAGCTTCGAGAACACTGTCCAGCCATCTCCCCCTCTGTCGTCCCCTTCTCCTTGTGCCCTCCATCTTTCCCGAAATCAGGGTCTTTTCCAGGGAATCTTCTCTTTTCATGAGGTGGCCAGAGTATTGGAGCCTCAGCTTCAGGATCTGTCCTTCCAGTGAGCACTCAGGGCTGATTTCCTTCAGAATGGATAGGTTTGATCTTCTTGCAGTCCATGGGACTCTCAAGAGTCTCCTCCAGCACCAGAATTCAAAAGCATCAATTCTTCGGTGATCAGCCTTCTTTATGGTCCAGCTTTCACTTCCATACATAGAAATATTAATAGTCCACCATAGATATTTGTTTTGTTTTGTTTCGCAGCCTGCAATTATGCCATGAAGATGACTTAATCTGAAGCAACTGACTGAACCTGGCTAAGATGACTGAAATGTATTCATCTAAACAAAACTTTTTGCACTATAGTCCCTTCCAGGAGGAAAATATAACAAGATTGCATTTCATGTGTTAAATATGCTGGCGCAGCACAAGCAATAAATAAACTAATTTGTGCAAGTGAATCTTCTTTAGCATTCCCTGCTCAGCCCCTAAATGGAGAAATGTCTCATCTCAAAGAAATAATCAGCGCTGGGGGGGGGGGGTGAGCACAAACAAACTAGAGGGGTGGCAATACATGGCCATGCAAGGTTTCAGGGTGGTCTTCAACTAAGTTTTACTCAGAGTAGACCTGACTTGGGCTTGCAGCATTTGAAGAAGCATGCATGGTACTGGACTCTTAGCATATATAACACAAAGGAAGGAAGCTCAGAGTAAATCATCAACATTTAAAGTCAGTTCCAGCTGAAATGTTAGGTTAAAAAAAGAATGTGTGTCTTTGCGGAGCTTTGTAATAAATAAAGTGAAGGAACATAGAGTCTTCCCTGGGAGGCTGCTGAGCTCAGTTTCTGATGTGTTTGTTCAGTGCATATAAAATGCAGAAGTCAGATGCAGGTTCATTTGCTGGGAGGCAAAGCCTCTCCCTGTAGCTGACTTTGTTTCGTGGCTTGACATTGTTGTTTCGTCATTTAGTCGTGTCTTACTCTTCGTGACCTCATGGACCAGAGCACGCCAGGCACTCCTATCTTCCACTGCCTCCCGCAGTTTGGTCAAATTTATGTTGGTAGCTTCGAGAACACTGTCCAACCATCTCGTCCTCCATCGCCTCCTTCTCCTTGTGCCCTCCATCTTTCCCAACATCAGGGTCTTTTCAAGGGAGTCTTCTCTTCTCATGAGGTGGCCAAAGTCTTGGAGCCTCAGCTTCAGGATCAGACGCAGGGACTTGCTGAGTGGCGCCGGAAATGGCGTCTGTGCATGCATGGATACCAGAAATTGCATCTGCACATGTCCAGACACCGAAAATCACTTCTGCGCAGGTGTGATTTTTGGTGTCTGGGCATGCGCAGAAGCAATTTCCGACACTGCGGACATGCACAGACACGATTTCTGGCGTCGCGCTGCACCAGTTCAACCCACGGCCGATCTCCTTGGGAGTGATCAGGCCCATGGTCAGTAAACCTTGCTGACCCCTGGTATAACTGTTAAGCTATTTTAAGTCTGTGCTGCACATATACAGGTATGCTGTCTAGTGGGGTAAAAGTGTGACATGAACAGCAAAAGCATTTTATCATCATCATCATTTTTTATTTATACCCTGCCCATCTGGCTGGGTTTCCCAAGCTACTCTGGCAGCTCCCAACCGATTACTAAAAACACGACAAAACATCAGACATAAAAAAAACTTCCCTATGCAGGGCTGCCTTCAGATGTCTTCTAAAAGTTCTGTAGTTCTTTATCCCCTTGACTTCTGATGGGAGGGCGTTCCACAGGGTGGGCTGCACCACCAAGAAGGCCCTCTGTCTGGTTCCCTGTAACTTGGCTTCTCGCAGGGAGGGAACCACCAGAAGGCCCTCGGAACTGGACCTCAGTGTCCGGGCTGAACGATGGGAGTGGAGACGCTCCTTCAGGTATTGTTATGTACTCAGTACATAACAGGTATACTGCGCTGAAGGCAGAAGGGCAGAAGATACTGTTGTGGGTTTGTAGGTGCCCAACAACTTTAAACCTAGCAAGTGTCAAAAGTTATTCAAGCCAGGCTATCTTCCTGGTGAGGTAACCGCCTGGGCGATGGGCTGTTAAGAGAACGAAGGAAAGAGGGCTGTGTGCAGATGAAAAATGGGTGGGGACAAAGCCTGAGTCGGAGGGCAGAGTTTGCTGTGATGTGACCTAGAGGAAAATGCTGGAGAGAGAAAGCCATGGCTGATTTCTGCTGGAATCCAAGGCTGTAGCTATGGGGGGAATCAAGACTTCCTTGGGGTGTTAATGCTGGGAGTCCCTTCATTGCAGGCTCAGGTTGTATATATGTGCCTATAAACTATATATCCTAAAGACACCACAGTCTCCGTTGTGCCTTATTTCCAGTAGGAAACACGGACCCTAGATTCTGCTGGGAGATTGGGGTGGCAGGCAGCAATATGCATCGTGTTAAATATACTGGACAGAGATGGAATTCATTCAGTGAAATAAATTTAGTTCTGCAGAAATGTGCTTTGCTCACCCAAACAAGCAAAACTTCATGGTATCCTATTGTTATGCAAGTCAGAAATGATTTCCACCAGGTTTCCCTTGGTGCTGTATCAGGGGACTCGCTTACTCACTGAATCTCCCCCATGGTTTTTTTCCTTCTGTGAATAAAGCATCAGGAGTCCGAGAAGTTGCTCGTTCTCCTTGCCTCGCGACGGTTGCGGAAAAGCCAAGTGCTCTCTTCAGCTCCTCTGCGGTCCTGAGGGAATCGCGCAGGGCCTCCAAGACAGGAAAACAAACATGTAATTCTGCACAGTGTGGCATGATTAAAATGATCTCCATCTTGCCTGGCCCCCCTGGAGGAGCCAACTTCTTGTTCGGGGGCAAGAGATAATTCACTCTCCAAGCCGGCTTGCTCCTGGGCCTTTGTGCAGGAGAAGCTGTAAACTGTGTCAACCTGAAGTGAAATATTTATGATGGGTTTTGTTTTTTGTGGACTGACAGTCAGGAGAGATGGAGGCCAAAAAACTCATTTTCACTTCAGAGGGAGGGACCACACTCTGAGCCACGTCTGGAGCTGATCTGTGGAGGTACCAAGCGCTCCTTTCCTTGCACACGAATTGCCGGAATACAAAATAAGTCACATCCCCACCCGTCAATTTCCCCACCTCCCTTCTTCCCTGGCTACGAAGAACCAGTTCCGCTGCAGTTGAAAGCCACAACATTTATTACGTCCCTGTCTGAAATGAACCTCAAAGCCAGCATTTCACTCGCTCTCATGTAATCATCATAAGGTAGAAAATGAAATTTCCAAAACCTAAAAGCATGCAGGAGAGTGCTGCAGGGCACCACATGTCAGTTCTTTACTTTGATGTATGCTATTTTTTAAAGAGAGACACACGCACACAGAGAAAAGCAAGAGAAAAGAAGCAGAGAGTCTTTTGTGATTTCTGTACTATTGCTTAACTCTTCAATGGCAGACAGGTGGAAGGAAGGCAGGAAATACGGAATGATTCAAAAAGGACATTAAGGGAAGGATTATGCCTTTTGCAGTGCCTCCTGCCTTAAAGTGCCAGGCGTCGCCATCATGCAGGTATATGGCTTCAAATTGTCAGAAAAAAGCATCAGAAGGAGATGCGCAGCTGCCTCTTCTGTGCCCACGATGTGCGCTGCTCTGAGCTGGCTAAAGAAAGGCAGGAATGGAATAATGGAGGTGGGGGGGGGGACAAAATAAAGAGTGCAAAGTTTGGCTACTGAGCTTTAATTTGGCTTTAATTTAATCTTTAACCCCAGCAGAAGGGCTATCGTTTTTGTTTCTGACTGTGCATTTATATTTTTGCGGTTTGAAATATCCAGCGCTGCCTGTTTTCTAGGACAGACTCTGAGGCGTCTGACACAGTTTAACATATTGATCTTCTTTTCCCCTTGGGTCTGTTTACTGCTCTGGTGTTAAATATTATTTCTTCCCCAGGGAAGCAAACCTGAGCATTTTATGTCCATTGATTCCTGTTAGTGTCTTCGTCCATCATCTTTTGTCGTTCTCTTCCACTTCCCCAATAAAATGTGCGTGTCTCTGTTGGCCTGGCACTTGTCTTGGCCAAAATTCCTCCGTTTCCCCCCACTGTGGCCACCTATTTACACTTCCTGCTTCTGCCTCCATAAGCTGCTTTTGCCATCTGCTTCCGGCACTGAGATCAGATTACAGGCAGGCTAGAATAATTTTATGTCAATTAGTGTTATCTGTGGGTTTTGGAAATGGGGTGTTTTTGTGTGAAGTAAGTGTCTTTCAGCATATTCTTTTGAAATTGGGCATAGTAAACTACAGGCAGGTTTCCCAGCTCATTTTAGTCGTGAATCTCACAGGACCTTCTGCCCGTTCAAATGCAATTTCTGTGATAGGGGTGCAAGCCTTCTTTTTGCTCCCCCAAATACAGCGGAACCTCGGTTTTTG
The DNA here is from genome assembly GCF_964270895.1 of Podarcis filfolensis. Taxonomy (NCBI): domain Eukaryota; kingdom Metazoa; phylum Chordata; class Lepidosauria; order Squamata; family Lacertidae; genus Podarcis; species Podarcis filfolensis. The sequence continues at coordinate 13,065,002 of NC_139621.1, forward strand.
AGCGTCTCAGAAGCCAAACGTTTAGGTTTTCGAACACCGAAAACTCGGAAGTAACTGCTTCCGTTTTCGAACGCACCTCAGAAGTTGAAGGGCTTCTGAGGTGCGTTTCTCAATTTTCTCAACTGAGTTTGCCAACCGCCCATTGTGCCTCGGCTGTCAAACATTTTGGAAGTCGAACGGTCTTCCGGAACAGATTGCGTTTGACAACCGAGGTTCCACTGTATGTGAATCAAACAAAACAAAAAGCTAACAGGCTCAGCCAGCTGCAAAGCTTCCCCTTGACTCAGGGGAATAAAAGTAAAAAGGTAAAGGATCCCTCGATGGTTAAGTCCAGTCAAAGGTGACTATGGGGTTGTGGTGCTCATCTCCCTTTCAGGCCAAGGGAGCTCGTGTTTGTCCGCAGACACCTTTTTTAGGTTATGTGGCCAGCAGGACTAAACCACTTCTGGCGCAATGGGACACCATGATGGACACCAGAGCACAAGGAAATCTGTGTGGTGGTTAGGCATTGGTTGATCTTATGATGGGGAAGGGGAGGTGTGGCCATCACCTGCCCTTCCAAGGTTAAGGATATTCCGTTAAAGGAATCCGGGGGTGTGGATCTTGTCTGAAGTCTGGGGCTGGGCTAGGGCCATGCCATGACCCCGTCGGGAATCCAGAGGGAGCTCGAGTTGGTTTGCATTGACGTGGCTTCTCCTACCAGTGCTGGACCCTTACTGAACTCCCTGCGTGACGGGCAGGAGTCAGATATAGTCGGGTCAGCTCCAAAGACTAAGCCAATACCACTCACATTCTGTAACCAATAAAGTTGTGGCCTAAATTTGCCCAATAACATTAACCTAATATCTGTGTCCTTGTGTCTTATTCATCAATGAGGGGGTGGTCTCGGGGTCTTGATACGCAAATACCGTTTACCTTCCCATCACAGCGGTACCTATTTATCTACTTGCACTGGTATGCTTTCGAACTCCTAGGTTGGTAGAAGCGGAGACAGAACAATGGGAACTCACTCCATTGTGGGGATACGAACAGCCGTATCGTGGGGATACGAACTCCTGCCACAGAAGTAGTCGCTGAGAAGCTACATCACGAAGAAGCAAAATCTGCTTGGCCCATTGCCATGGTGCTGTGGTGTCATCCTGCATCAAAGGTGGTCATCAGAAAATCTTGGAACATTTCTAGTATGGAATGTCTTGGGATATTTATGTGGACCATGCATGGATAGCTACTTATGCCATGTGCCCAAAGGTTTAAATAAACTTGTTCAAATAAACTTCAATGCAGGAGTACCCCAATACTATTAGAAGCAGAGATCACCCTGAATGCACAGTGAGAAGGATGACAGGAAGGACCCCGGGGGGGGGGGGAGGACACAGAGTCCACTTCATCAGATTTGCATGGCGAGTTCCCGCCCACCACCAGTGGAAATAAAGACACATGACACAATTATTAAGGTTAATGGGCTAAAAAAGGTCACAACTTATTGGTTACAGGTGAAGAGTGGTATAAGCTTAGGCACTGGTCCTAACCAACTATGTCTGACTTCAGCCCGTCCACTTGAAGTCCGGGAAGGGTTAACCAGGGGGGAGTCCTGCTGATGCACATCAACTAGGAACTCCCTCGAGGTCACCGCTCGAGTGTGTGCCTTGGGCCCTAACCTCCTTAGGCTTCGGACAGGGCCACGCCCCCCAGAGAAGTTAGGCTGGCCTCAACTAGAGCCAGGGCCTTCTCGGCTGCGGCACCAATCTGGTGGAATGCTCTGTCACAAGAGACTAGGGCCCTGCGGGACCTGACATCTTTCCGCAGGGCCTGCAAGACAGAGTTGTTCCACCAGGCCTTTGGTCAGGGCGCAGCCTGACTCCCTCCTCTGGCAACCTGCACAGAATGTTGCTTAATGGTTGCCATCAACTTGATTTTAATTAATTTTTATAATGAAATATTTTTAGAATGTTGGTTTATTTGATTGTTTGATTATTTGATTGTTGTTAGCCGCCCTGAGCCCGGCTTCGGCTGGGGAGGGCGGGATATAAATAAAATTTATTATTATTATTATTATTATTATTATTATTATTATTATTATTATTGGACTACCCTTCAAGATGCGGGGCAGGTGATGGCACTTCCTCCCCTCTTTCATCTACAGAACTATACCAATGCCTAACCACCAATACCAAGAAAGTTGTGACGATTTGCTACGAGGTAGGCGAAAACCAAGTGGCTGGTGCCAATTTGCCAAGTGGAAAAATTCCTACCAGGCCCCTCAACGGTGACCAACCAAGGTCCATAGCAAGGTCAAGGAACAAAAACCTTATAGGGCGGGAGGGTGGGAAAAGCAGGAACAGCTGGCTGGTGGTGAAAGAGGGAGATCCCCGGTCGCGTCCTGCCTTAAATAGGGCAGGCCACGCCCCCAGAGCCAGCCGATTGGCTGGCCAGGCAATGATGCAGCCGGGAATCCCCCCAATCGCGCAGGGCTGGGCTCCAGCTGCCGCACGCGTTGTGGGGCCGGCCATGAAGCCCTCAATTCCACCTCCTTCAAAGGGCGGAAGTGGCTATATCAGCTATCATTCGAAGTAGGCAGTCAAAGCCACACACACATTGTGGGGGTAGGGAACGCAAAGAAGTGAGGTCAAGAGGAAACAAATGCAAAAATAACAGATAGTGATAATTACACCCAAAAAGCAAAATAGTCATGGTGCCAATTAACAAGGCTGTGCTGGAGATAACATAAAAATACTGGCATTGGGAAGCTAATTAACACATGCAGCATGATTTAAAAAAACACCACAGTAATCTTGATTCAAGCCATAGGTGATAAAATGCATTCCAGCAGTTTAGCCCTGGAATCTCCATCAGAAGCTCCTTTGTTTGAGCCTTCTTCCGGACAGTTACGGAGTGACCTGGAATGCTGAAACGTTCCCTTCCTAGTTTTGGGATGTTGCCATTTCCGTTGTCAGATTTGCACCTGTTTTTTTTTTTTTATTATTTTGGGTGTAGACTGGTCAGCTTGTCCCACTTATGGATCTGAAGCAAGTCACAGCTGATTCACATGACCCAGCTGCCTTTTTTTAAAAAAATATGCAGCTGAGTGTATCCGTACAAAATTCGGCATTGTGTCGAATCAGTCATGTGATTGCTTCCGAATTCACTAACTCATCACTAGAGTTGGCTGGGTTGTGCTGCAGGAACCCTAGGCTGAGCTGTGAGCTGTGCACATGCTGAAACAGTCCTAGGACCACTCCATCTGTTATTTCTAACACCGTAAAGATCCCCACAACCTGCATTTGCAGCATCGCATTTTGGTTATGTGAGCTTCCCTCACCCCCTTTCCATCTGTTCCCATTTTGACAGAGAAGAGAGACGGGATTCATAAGCATTTGAATAACATTTTTGGGGAGCAGCTTTGGGGAGCCAGGGACTTGCACCTGAAGGGCACTCTGCTGCCCCTGCAAAGCTTAAAAGCAGAAAGGCGCCCCTGGAATCTGCAGGGAAGAAAAGATGAAAACAACCGACTCCTTTTGCCTGTGTGACAGCTGGGAAGAGACAGAAAGCTGCTGTCAGAGAAACCCGGAGCCAGCATGACTGACACACACAACCACGTAATTTCAGCAGGAATCTCTGCGAACACACCTCACTCTGCATTCATTTGGTGCAATGTGTCCATCGGAAAAGCATTTCCACCCAGTCCCATCCCTCCTGTCTTCCACCCCTCCTTTTTTTCAATCACAGTTCTGATAGAATATTTCTGAATAAGCATATTTAATAATTAAGGACACCTGAGATTAGTTATGAGCATCCTCCTCTCTCTCCCCCCCTCCTCTCTTTCTCACCTTAGAAATAAAATGAGTCATAAAAGGCTCGGCGGTGGGGGGAGTGTTGCTGCTCTCCTCAAAATGCATCAAGCTTCTGACATTTTCTCCAGGTCAGTGAGAGACATGCTATGCAAATACCGATCTGGCTATTCCTGCTATTCTGCCATTCCATCAAGCGAGGGGAGCCAGTGGGGAGAGCAAAAGCCCATCCTGCCTTCGGATAATTACACAGAAAACACGATGCCCTGCACTTTATTAATACTTCAATTAGGAACCGGGGACTATGTTTCACCACAAATAATGAGCAATCTGTGAGAACAGTCGCAGAATATGTACTCTCCCTGACAGATGCACTGTTTCTCATTTCTTTGCCAAAGCTGAATTAAAACATACAGTTCTGGAAGGAACGAAATTCTGGGCTAAGGATACACAGCTGAAATTTACAACTCTCTGCTACAGTAGCTCCATACTTGGATATACATCACAAATGTCAGTTGTCAGGCATATTTGTATTAGCTTCATTATCATTGCTGTTATTTCACAAGGAGTGTTAGGAATGAAAACAAAATCGTGTGTGTGTGTGTTGAGAACTTTGTAAGCAGGCAATACAATGGTACCTCGGGTTAAGTACTTAATTCGTTCCGGAGGTCCATTCTTAACCTGAAACTGTTCTTAACCTGAAGCACCACTTTGGCTAATGGGGCCTCCTGCTGCTGCCACACTGCCGGAGCAAGATTTCGGTTCTCATCCTGAAGCAAAGTTCTTAACCTGAAGCACTATTTCTGGGTTAGCGGAGTCTGTAACCTGAAGCGTCTGTAACCCGAGGTACCACTGCACAGTGCTTGGAGTCAGTGCTATTTCTCTAGAAAAAGAGGTGCCAAAACTCACCCCGAATGCCTCCCCTTGTTCTCTTCGAATGGCAATGGCTCTCACCTGAGAGGGGCCGAAACTAAGTTCCAGTGAGTTTGGCTGGGGGAAAAAGCCCTGCCTATTTTCATTGGAGAAATATTAGCGGGGATGGATTTGTGCAACCCCTGAACCAAGGAGATAAGTAACTGCGCAACCTTTAGAAGCTATAATTGACTGTATTGATATGGGGCTATCTGTTTAGCCCATTTTAGTGTGGGCTAAGTTCTAAAATCTTCCTGGATGTTTTAACTGTGTATTGACAAATGTACTTTTTTCTGACTGACGGTCGAATAAAAGGTTGATGAACCTTTAGAAGACATCTGAAGGCAGCCCTGGATAGGGAAGTTTTCTAATGTTTAATGCTTTATTATGCTTTTATATTTGTTGGAAGCCGCCCAGAGTGGCTGGGGCAACCCAGTCAGATGGGTGGAGCTTAAATAAATATGAGGAGGATGATGATGGAATAGGATGTTCCTGTTTTCATCGGAGAAATGTTGGAGAGTATGCAACCATTCTTTGTGACAACTGATGCCTCCAGACATTGCGTTTTGGAGCTTTAGCCTTTCAGGTACAGACCAACTTCCTGTTGAGTGATTCAGCCTCAAATAACCCAATTTAAGGCGAGAGGAAGGATAAATGTTAGTGGGCAGAAATCTGGTACCTGGACATCCCAGCGTCCTCCACTTTCACTGCCCTAGTTCTTGGCCCTGATGTATTCATGTGCAGAACGATGGGCTCTTCACGAATGAGCTGCGTTTACCTTTAGGGGTAAGTTGCCACTGTTTATCACTCCCTCATTCTTTGTGTGTTCTGTGACTGTTTCTAAGGGGAAGAAATGGAAAGGCACGGTTACCTAGTGACTACACACTCCGGAGTATCGTTCAGGAGCTGGAAATCAACTTGAGCCATTTTTGCAACTACAGTTATTGTCATGTGTGCATAAGCTTTCAGCCCAGGGATTTGGGATGGCTGGGATGACCTGAGTTCGTGCAGCTGACCTCTTGGCATAGGAATGTTTTCCAACAAATGCTGTAAAAAGTCCTCCCTAACAGTCGATGTGGGACGCGGGTGGCGCTGTGGGTTAAACCACAGAGCCTAGGACTTGCCGATCAGAAGGTCGGCAGTTCGAATCCCCACGACGGGGTGAGCTCCCGTTGCTCGGTCCCTGCTCCTGCCCACCTAGAGTTTGAAAGCACGTCAAAGTGCAAGTAGATAAATAGGTACCGCTCTGGCGGGAAGGTAAACGGCGTTTCCGTGTGCTGCTCAGGTTCGCCAGAAGCGGCTTAGTCATGTTGGCCACATGACCCGGAAGCTGTACGCCGGCTCCCTTGGCCAATAAAGCGAGATGAGCACCGCAACCCCAGATTCGGCCAAGACTGGACCTAATGGTCAGGGGCCCTTTACCTTTACCTTTAACAGTCGATGTGAGGCTCCAGAAGGCTTAAAGAGATGCAGAGAGTCAGCATAAAGACTGTTTTGTGTGTTGGTTTGTTGCAGAACACGTGAAAAAAGCCTGTGCACAACGATCCTTCAGGGAACTGGTAGGCTCAGGGGAAATCAGACTCTTGGCTGATTGTGGCAGGGATAGCTTGGACCAGGGCTTGGACCAGCCCTGAGCTGCAGAGCGTTCTTCCTCCCAAAGGGTAGCCTGGCACAATGCTGTTTAGCCTTCAGTACAAAGTGAAAAGACTTCATTTTCACAAGGCTTTTGAAGATCATTCTTGATTTAGAAGAATAGCGACAGATGGAGTTGCGCACCTGTTAGCTTTTAAAAAATTTCAAATTTCGCTTTTCGTCATTTTAGGTGTGATGGATTGGTTGCATGCAATGTGTAATTTTGGGACCTGGCAATCAATCATTCAATTGATCAATCTGCTTATTTTATAGGTGCCATGGGGTGGGGCATAACTGCAGGAAGAAATGAATAAGCAACAGGTCCCATTTCTTTCATAATCTACACTGAGGTAGATTTTTGTCCACAGACCCCAATTTAGTGGGTGCAGAAAGGAAACAAGGTGACCTTGGCATTATTGTTCTTTCGCTATTGAAAACCTGCCTTGCTTCCTATTTCCATGGCCTGTTCTTCATAAAGAAGACAAGTAACCTAATTTCAGCGCTGTACAGAAGTGGCATTAGAGGCATAAAAAACATTATGCTTATTGAACATAAGTAGGCAAGGTCCATTTATGCACATGCTTTTACTAATGGTATGTGGAAATCATTTTGCCATATATTGGGTTATCAGTGGAACACGTGTACAGGAAGATGTCCTCGAGAGTTTAATTGCCACCTAAGGAACATTCAAAACCACCAGTTGCCTAGCGTATGTTCCTGGCATCACTGATTCTGCCTGAACGGCCCTTTCCCTGAGTAGTATTATGGGTTTGGAGTGGGGGGAAATAGACTGCCTGCCTGAGCCCAGCTTCTAACTCCTGGATCCAGCAAGTGCTAAAATATCAACTAGGCTAGCTTTCTGATTAGGAGATTGCCTGGGCGATGGGCCATTAAGCGAACAGAGGGAAGGGGTTCTGTGTGAACTCAACTCAGAGATAGTTACAGATAGGTAGCCGTGTTGGTCTGCCATAGTCAAAACAAAAAAATTTTTTTCCTTCCAGTAGCACCTTAAAGACCAACTAAGTTAGTTCTTGGTATGAGCTTTCGTGTGCATGCACACGAAAGCTCATACCAAGAACTAACTTAGTTGGTCTTTAAGGTGCTACTGGAAGGAAAAAAAATTTTTTGTTTCAACTCAGAGATAGTTAGAAGGACAAAGCCGGAGGCAGAACAATGTTTGAACCTATACCTCAAACACTTCTCCAATGAAAAGAGGGATGCCCATTCCATCATAATAATAATGATTTTATTATTTATACCCTCCCCCCTTTCTGGCTGAGTTGCCCCAACCACTCAAGGCGGCTTGCAACACATATAAAAACATAACAAAACCTTAAAAACTTTCCTATCCAGGACTGCCTTCAGATAGCTTCTAAAGGTTGTACCGTTTCTTATCTCCTTGGCTCGGGGGTCACATAACTCCAGACCCTCGAACATTCTCCAATGAAAATAGAGATGTCCTAAGGAAAAGCGAGGCATTCCAAGATCAAATCAGAAACTGGGATGGCTTCTGTAAATCCGGGACTGTCCTTGGAAAATAGGGACACTTGGAGAGTCTGAGGTTGTGGATGTGGGAGAAACAAGCCCGCTTTGGGGGGTTAATGCTGCGAAACCCTCCGTCACAGGCTTTGGTTGTTTTCTATGTGTAAATAAACCATCTCTCCTAAAGACACCACAGTTTCTGCTGTGCCTCGTTCACAAAGGAAACACAAACCCTGGCTAAGCGCCTGGGACCCCTGGAATATCGCATCGCTCAGAGACTGGGGTGGCCAGCAACAATATTTATATACCTACTCTTTAGCAAGAGTGAGGGGAACTTTTCAGCCTGCAGACCGCACTACTTCGTGGACAACCTTTCAGGGACCGTGTGGCAGTGGGGGCCAAGGCCAGAGGCAAAAAAGTCTGTAGGGTCAGAGTAAAAAGGAAACAGAAAAACAACAATGCTGTGACTCTCTGGTTTTCATTTTGGTTTTGTTGTTCTTGTTGATGAGCTCAAAATCACAATAACGGGTTGCAGGAGTTGAGTTACTAACACAACTGGTTTCTGGTTTGTTTCTGGGTCCAATTTGAGGTGCTCACATTGGTGATTAAAGCCCTAAATGGCTCAGGACCCCAAATATCGGACAGATTGTGTCCTTCCCTACAGACCCCTGATAGATGGAGCCCTCTCCGTAGTTCCTCCGGTACCAGAGGCTCAAGTGGGGCAGCGACCTGTGAGAGGGCCTTATCTGTGGGAGCCCCAAAGCTGTCGAACACAGAGCTGCATCTCGTACATTGCTTCCAGTAAATGCTGATGAGGCACCTCTTTAGCCTGGCTTTTGACACCTGAGGTGCATATTTTTAGGAGCCTCCTTATTTCTGTGAATATGACCTTAGGGCAGTGATGGCCAAACTCGGCCCTCCAGCTGTTTTGGGACTACAATTCCCATCCTCCCTGACCACTGGTCCTGTTAGCTAGGGATGATGGGAGTTGTGGTCCAAAAACAGCTGGAGGGCCAAGTTTGGCCACCACTGCCTTAGGGTGAAGGGTGGGTAATAAATTATTATTATTATTAGTTGTCAGAAGCATGGAGGAACCCCCCCCTTTAACGGTGCTGTTGGCTTGAATAAAACGGAGGTTCAAGGTGCTAAAATATAACCGATCAGTGTTTAACTGTGTGACCTTGTGCATGTCTACTCAGAAGGCAGTCCTGTTCCATTCAGTGGAGGAGTGTGTCTAGGATTGCAGCCTAAGTGGCTCTGTGAGCATCCTTGCTTAGAAGATTGCTGAAGGCTGCTCCTGCCATTGTCAGTGAGCCATGCTTTGCCACAGCTTCTCGGACCAGGGGATCGCTTTGTGGCATGCACGAAATTATGCCACGATGCCCAAATAAAAACACGCGTGTGATGAATGTAACGGGGGGATGAAGCGGCTGTGATCGTGCAGAATGACCCGGAGCGAACATTATGCTAGTGAGGAGGCAGGCGCAATTTGCAAAAGTGGTTTGTCCAAAAGGGGGTGGGGGTGGGGAATCGCATTAAAACAACTTCTCCACAATACTCCAGCGCTCTGGCTTTCTCTCCTCTGATGGTCTATTATGTCTCTCCACAGAAACCCTGTCAAGGCTGAGACAGCAAAAGGATAGCAGCATGGTGCTGGCGGAGACAATTTTAATTCACAGTACCATTCACAGTGGTTACCGCTCAGTGCAGCGCACAATGTACTTTGCATTCAAGGACGAGGGGAAGAACAATGTGCGGTGCAGAAGGGAACAGACCACTTTCCTGCTCTTTCTTTCCCCAACCTTGACTTGCTCTGCAGACCTGGGCTGAGAAGCTGCCTCGGAGATGGTCTCCACTGCCGCTTTGCCAAATATCACCCTCCAATTTGATGTGCGGATTTCATGTGCTCCGGACTGGCTGTGCTCTCACAAAGCCCAGCTGCACCCAGTGCGCCAGCCGTGAGAGTTGCTGTGCTTCAACTCTTTCCAGGCTGACAGCTGGTAGTACTCAAATCATGCTGCTTCCATTTACAGACAACAGGTCCACTAAGAAGCGTTTCCTGTTTTGAAGCGCACTAATGTGCAGAGCAGGACGCGGGTGGCGCTGTGGGTTAAACCACAGAGCCTAGGACTTGCCGATCAGAAGGTGGGCGGTTCGAATCCCTGTGATGGGGTGAGCTCCCGTTGCTCGGTCCCTGCTCCTGCCAACCTAGCAGTTCGAAAGCATGTCAAAGTGCAAGTAGATAAATAGGTACCGCTCTGGCGGGAAGGTAAACGGCGTTTCCATGCGCTGCTCTGGTTCACCAGAAGCAGCTTAGTCATGCTGGCCACATGACCTGGAAGCTGTACGCCGGCTCCCTCGGCCAATAAAGCGAGATGAGCGCCGCAACCCCAGATTCGGCCAAGACTGGACCTAATGGTCAGGGGTCCCTTTACCTTTAATGTGCACAGCTATCGACACATTGTGAATATTTAAAGTATCTTAAAAATGGGGAAATTTACCCCCCCACAGGTAGGAGGAGTATGCTGCCATCATTGGAAATGGTCTCTGTGACTTTTTAAAAGCTGCCCTTTCTCTAGGCCTAACACACCTAGGCTCATCTCACTGGTCTTCTAGAACAGGGTTTCCCCTGTTTGGGACTACAATTCCCGTAATCCCTGACTAGCTAAAGATGATGTGCATTGTAGTCCAAAAACAGCTGGCGACCTGTAATGGTTCTAGGGGTTGCTCGTGCGTAAGTTGCCACCACTCCTGGCTAGGTTACCTGGTTGAACCCTTTCTGTCTGGACAGCCTTTCACTTCGTGACTGTCTCAGTCGCTGGCAGAATCCGTCAGTGGGCATTTCTTGAACTTCTTCCACCAAAGAAGTTCTTTGACGCCAAGTCTCCTCCTACTCTCCCTGCGCGGAAGTCTTCTGCGCAGGGAGGGTGTGGGCAGCGGTGTACCCGTGCTCTCCCCGCTGGTCTCCGGTGAAGAGTCCTGGAGCCTCCTCTCTGATTCCCCCATCTGCCCCCCTTCTCCACTGGTGTTACGCTGATTTCCTTCCCCAGCAGATGGGCTGCCTCTCTCCCTACTGGGACCCTCTCCGGCATCCCTCTGGAGCCTTCCCTCCGCCTCTAGCTCCGATGGCAGTTCCCTGACACGACCCAAATTTGGGAAACCCTGTTCTCAACCAAGGGGGAGGAACCTGTGGCCCTCAGATGTTAGATTTCCATGGGAGTTGTAGCCCAGCAACTATGGAAGGCTTAAAGCTTAGCTCCTCTGCTTCTAAGAGCCTTTCCAATGGGATGCCCAGAAGTGGAAAGGTATTCCAGCAGTTGTCTCTTAAGAGGCTGGTGATTTCAGCAGTCAAAGATGTTAATGACACTCAGTGAATTTAAAGGAAGTAAAAAGGATATTAAATTAAAATCAACAGTGCAAACAAAGACAAAAAACTCTCTCTCTTGTTCAATAAACTTGTGCCTGAGAAACGCACACTGAATGCCTAACTGAAATCACCGTATTTATCGCTCTATATGACGCACTTTTTCCTTCCTAAAAAATAAGGGGAAATATGTGTGCGTCTTATGGAGTGAATGTAGGCTGCGCAGCTATCCCAGAAGCCAGAACAGCAAGAGGGATCACTGTGCAGCGCTCCCTCTCGCTGTTCTAGCTTCTGGCTTAGCCCCTCAGTCCCTTCCCCCAGCTCCCGGAAAAGCCCCCAAGAGCCACACTCCCTTTAAAGAGCCACACGAAGCCTCTTGAGGGCTTTTCCGGGAGCTGGGGGCTCACTGACGGGCTGCCCTCCTCGGGGAAAAGCCTGCAAGCACCGCACACACGCTCCTCGCAGCTCGTGAAAGGGAGCACTGAGCAGATCCTGGGATGCATACAGGCTCTGCTCAGGGCTCCCTTTAAAGAATATTTTTTAAATTGCATTTCCCCTCTAAAAAAATAGGTGTGTCTTATGGTCAGGTGCGTCTTATGCAGCGAACAATACGGTGCCTGTCAAGATAAACCTGCCATCCTGAGGACATAATCTGGTCTGGTCAATGTGGCCATTTTTTGCACAAGTTTTAAAAAGCCCATTTTGTGTGCCAAGGCCAGAGAAAGGATTTCACACCTGTGATTAGGATGCTCTAATCAATTGAATTAAGTTTCTAAAGGGTATATTCACTGCAAATTTTTTTTGTAAAAACACAACATAAGAAAATGTGTGACTGTTTGCAGTGGGTGGGAGTAGACAGGAATAACACTTGAATGGTGTTTCACAGAATAGTGAGAACATATTCTGTAAACTATAGCAATGAAGCCAGAAGGCAACACGAGCTTAGACTGATTTCTGAAACAGAAATGAGCGCCGTAAAGTCCACTTAAACTTTTCTGAGTCTGCCGCACACATGACAGATTTCTCACACAGCTTCTTTCGTAGGATATTTGTTTGTGATAGGCTTTTATCCTGCCCTTCTACCTAAACTTTTCGAGGATGGCAGATGCTCTTGCAACGATAAAATGGAAAACAATCGTGAAAACAACAAGGACGAAACGATAAAGTTGCAGCATTAAAGCAATCTGAAGAGAAGTTTAAAACTGAGGAAACAAAGTGTATTCTTCACCTGGTTCCTGAAAGACAACCAACTGGGCCACAGGTGAGCTCACCTGAGAGAGTGTTTGAAACTCCCATTGTTCCTGGCACATTTTGCGGCAGGGGATTTCATTAGCCTGAGCAGTTTCTGAGCTCTGAGCGCAATACTGCGCCTAAGATTTGAGACTGAAACTGCAGAGTGGAAGGAAAGGAGCTTTTTCTGCCTCCCCACTTCCAGCTCTGGAGAAGAGACCCTCTTCAGAATATTAGGGGGGTGGGCAGGGGAAGGAACGGACCATGTGAAAAATGAGCATGATATTTTAGCTGCAGTCCATTCTTTTTCAGCTTTGTATTCTTGTTATAAAAAAGATGCCTAGACACTCCATTGCTGCGCCCATAACCTGGGTTTAAGGTGCCATTGAGTTCCTAGCTTTCATATCTCAGTTTCTAACACTGCCTGTGCTGGTCCTGTGGGTTACCTGAGAGACAAGGTCCAAGTCTGGTCCTTGATCAAAGGTACAACATGGAGGCAGTTCGTAGTCGCTGAAGCTGGGTGCAGGGCAGGGAGTCGGGTGAAGTCAGGAACAGGCATGCAAGCAGGGAGCCAGGGCGGGTCAGGAGCTCAGGCAGGAAAGCAGGACAGGGTTCAGGCAGGAACTAGCAACCAACAATGTTGCTCCTGCAACTTGGGACTGGGACTGGCTGGCTTTTATCTGCCCCGAGGCATAGGGCGGCCCCGATCCTCTGGTGACTCACCTCTCCTGGCCTGGAAGCGAGCACTCCTCTTGTGGGAACTTAGTTCCCTCCACCTCTCTGCCCTGAGCCTCTGCAGCTCAGGAGAGGCTGGAGGGTTACCGGGCCCAGAGGCAACCTCAGCTTCCTGTGATGGGGCTGAGAGTGGAGCACCTGCAGGCAATGGGTCCTCCATCACCTCAGGAGCCAGAGCAGACTCAGCTGATGCCTGCATCTGAGGATCCAGCACAGGTGAGGACCCTTCAGGCTCAAGCCCCAGCCCCAGCTCAGCTGGTTCTGGAGGCGGGGAATCCTGTGCAGGCTGAGATCCCTCAGGCTCAGCATCTGAGTCCGAATCCCAGGCCATCACACCGCCCATAAGTCAGGTGCCACAACGAAGAAGGTCTCTTCCCCCATGACCATGTGCCATATCTCAAATGGCAGAGGCTCAAGGACAGCCTCAGAGTTGACCTCAGTTCAAATCATCAACAACCACCAGCTCTTTTACAGCAAAGACATATGATGGGAAAACCTAATTGGCAGCAGGTTCTGAACCTGGCAAAGTTCATAGAATCGTAGAGTTGGAAGGGATCCGAGGGTCATCTAGTCCAACCTGTTGCAATGCAGGAATCTCAGGTTAAAGCATCCATGACAGATGGCCATCCAGCCTCTGCTTGAAGACCTCCAAGGAAGGAGAGGTCACCACCTCCCGAGGGAGACCGTTCCACCATTGACCAGCTCTTACTGTTCTTCCTGATGTTGAGTCAAAATCTTCTTTCTTGTAGCTTGAAGCCACTGGTTCGAGTCCTACCCTCCAGAGAGAGCAGGAGAAAACAAGTATGCTCCCTCTTCTATGTGACAGCCCTTGAGATATTTGATGATGGCCATCATATCTCCTCTCAGTCTCCTCTTTTCCAGGCTAAACATACCCAGCTCCTTCAACCGTTCCTCATCAGGCTTGGTTTCCAGACCCTTGATCCTCTTGGTTGCCCTCCTCTGCACACCTTCCAGATTGTCAACATCCTTCTTAAATAGTGTTGCCCAGAATTGAACACAGTATTCCAGGTGTGGTTTGACCAAAGCAGAATAGAGTGGGACTATGACTTCTCTTGACAGGGACACTAGACTTCTGTTAACCCAACATAATCTACCACATGTGATATAGGTTTGTGGAATATCAGCGCTTGCCCTGAAGTGATAGTTCAGTGAGAAATTTGTTGTGTGTACAGGCTCCATGAAACTACAAGACTTCTTCCTGGATGCAGAGCAAAGCCTTTATGCCCAGTTAAGAATTTACCTTTACCTGTTTGCTTCTGGTGCCATAGAATAGCTGAAGCCTGTTTGTCTTGCTATACTGTTTCCCTTTCATATTCCCTGATTTCATTGCTTTCTCCAGCCCACTTGCTCCACATCGCAAAGTCATTCTATAAGAATTCAGAAGTACACAGCCAGTGTGGGAGCTGTTTCCATTTACAAATGGGAAGAACATAATTGTTAAGGGCACCGCTGGCTTTAATTTCTACCTCTTTATGCGGTGCGAAGTAGGCCACCCTCTTTCCTGCGAACAGAGCTTCTGAGTTTGCCTTCTTAACAGGCCACAGAACTGCTGAGCCTCATGGCACTGAACCCTGGGATGCATTCATACCTAGACAGCTCAAAACCAAAATAGATAATTCATCTGTGTTTCTCAGATCCTCCCAGCGGTGGAGCAGATGGTTTCAAGTTGCTCCTTAGTCTGTGTTATTCAGGCTCAGACCTCAGCTCAACTATTTGTGGCACCCGGATTGACAAAGCATATCTTGTGAATCTTTCTTTCTTTCTTTCTTTCTTTCTTTCTTTCTTTCTTTCTTTCTTTCTTTCCATTTGCCAACCTTCTGTTTCATTGCATGTTAGTATCAGCATGGGTGGCACTGTGGTCTAAACCACTGAACCTCTTGGGCTTGCCAATCAGAAGGTTGGTGGTTCGAATCCCCATGATGGGGTGAGCTCCTGTTGCTCTGTCCCAGCTCCTGCCAACCTAGCAGTTCGAAAGCACACCAGTACAAGTAGATAAATAGGTACCACTGTGGTGGGAAGGTAAACAGTGTTTCTGTGCGCTCTGGCTTCCGTCACAGTGTCCCGTTGCACCAGAAGTGGTTTAGTCCTGCTGGATGTATGACCCGGAAAACTGTCTGTGGACAAACACCGGCTCCCTAGGCCTGGAAGCGAGATGAGCGTCGCAACCCCATAGTTGCCTTGGACTGGATTTAACCATTCAGGGGTCCTTTACCTTTTTTTAACTAGTATCTTCATCCTAGCAGCTTCCCGTAGTACTTTTTTTAAATAGCAAGGCAGAGTATCAGGGGATGTATTATTATTATTATTAAAGGAGAAAAGAAAGAAAGACTGTAGATGATCATTTAAAGCAGAATATCTTCTCTCGGGGAAACTCAGCCAGGTGCCCGTTTCACATCCGCTTTCATTGGCATGCCAGCTCTCCACTGGTTTTGTGTTCTGCTCTGCAGAGCAGAGAGCCGCACGGTTGTGTATTACATTACATAAATAACAGATAACATGAGGAAAGGGAGGGGGCCTTCAGCAGGCGTGAGCCACTTTCTGAAAGAACTTCTCAGAGAATCCTCTGCTCTTTCTCTCAAACCCTTCCATTGTGCGAGTGCTCAGTTACACTTGGGGTTGGGTTGGGTTGCAAGGATGGCTCCCTTGCAGAACTTCAGCCACTAGAGGGCATTTGAAGGACACAAAATCGATGGGGAGGAGGCCTCCCATGGACCAGGAAAGGCAGCGCATTTGCCCGACCTACTGTGCTAAACTGTGGGCACAGAGCAAACGATTTCATCCTCCTGATTCTTTTCTCTCTCCCTTTGTGCGGCTCGGTCTCCACTTTCCTGGTTAATGATTCCTAGCAGGCAACACAGATACCGTTCTTCGTACGCTATGAATGGCTAATGGGAATAATCCTGTGAGAAGGGGGTGTATGTGACATTACTGAGGAAACTATTATGGAATAAGACTGCAAACTGTTTAAAACTGCCAGTGTTGGGTCTTCAGAAGAAGAGGAGTTTGGATTTGATATCCCGCTTTATCACTACCCGAAGGAGTCTCAAAGCGGCTAACATTCTCCTTTCCCTTCCTTCCCCTACAACAAACACTCTGTGAGGTGAGTGGGGCTGAGAGACTTCAAAGAAGTGTGACTGGCCCAAGGTCACCCAGCAGCTGCATGTGGAGGAGCGGGGAAGCGAACCCAGTTCCCCAGATTACGAGTCCACCGCTCTTAACCACTACACCACACTGGCTCTCAGAGATAAAAGATGCTCTTTAGCACCCCATTTTTGGACCTGGCCATCTCTTCACCTCAAGCTTCTAAACATCCATGAAGCCACTTTGATGACAGCTGCAGGATCGCTCATGAAAAGCCTTTGCCTCTGAGCAATTCCCTTCATCTGGGCCTTATATGTGAGTCTACATTATGATTATACCAGTGTCTTCAAGAGGAAATGATAGCAGCCCACTAAGGAATAGAGGAAGGTGCCACATACTGAATCAGAAGCCGTCTAGCTCATGATTGTCTTGCGTTGACGGCCAGGGGCATGCTAGAGTGTCGGATGAGTCTCTCCTGACCTGGAGATACTGGGGATTGAACCTGCAACCCTTGGCATACGAAGGAAGCTCTCTACCCCTGAGCCACGGCCCTGGCTTCTTGTTCCTGCCTGGATGTCTCTGCCTTTCTGCTTCACCTGCCCACCCATCAGAGTTCGTAGGTCCATCAAAATATCCCTTGATGTCCAGGGGACAGAATGAGCGCTCACACCTTCCTATGTGGGCACCCTTTGCAGGACCATGCGCAGCACCTCGGTCACTTGGGACCCACCAGCTGTTTGGGCTGGTCATTGGAGGTTCCCACCAAACCTCAGCCAATCAGCTTCTCGGGGAGGTGGGGCCTGTTGCATAAGTAGGAGGCGGAGGCAGCTGCTTCACCCACCCAACTCTCCCTTTGTCTAAAGCCACTCCCGAATTTAGGAGGGGGGGGTGTTGCGGGCTCATGACCCCGCCCACACGCACTCTCGCGGGGCTGGTGCCAGCCCCGTGGGAACCAGGGATTCCCCTTTTTATTATTCATCTCCTGCAGCCTCAGCCAATCGGCTGGCAGCAGGGGCGGGCCGACCAAGGGGCACTTAAGGTCAGGGCAGCCCTTGGCTCGCCCCTTTTCCTCCTTCGCAGCAGCTGTGTTTTCCCACCCGCCCGCCCTTTAGATTTAGCATTCAGACTTTGCTATGGGCTTTGGCTGGTCGCCGCAAGGGGCCTGGTAGGAGTTTTTCCATTTGGCTAATTGGCTGGAATTTTGAAGCCACTTGGTTTTTTCGCCTACCTCGTAGCAAACGTCACAACTTCTTGGTCTTGGCGGTTAGGCATTGGCCGGGGTATTGTTATGCAAATGAGATCGGGGGGGAGGAACGCCATCACCTCCCCCACTTCTTGAAGGGTAGTTCGTTAAAGGACTCCGAGGGGCGTCGCCTCGTCCGAAACCTACGGAGGCTAGGGCCTAAAGCGCGCTCCCGAGCGGTAACCCCTCGGGGAGCGCCTAGGGATGTGCATCTTGGGGGCTCCCCCTGCTGGTGTTTAACCCTTCCCGGTTAGAACCGGATAGTCTGTTAGGGCCAATGCCTAAGCCAATACCGCTCTTTCCTGTAATCAATAAAGTTGTGGCCATTTTTCGCCCATTAACCTAAATTCTGGTGTCCTGTGTCTTTATTTACTCCATCTGTGGGAGGGGGAGGGAATAGCCACGCAATGCTTTTTGCAGGTTAACCATTTTCCCTTCCTGTTCAGCTGGCACTGCTACGGTCTTTGGATGGTTGCTGTTGAAGAGCAGGGAAGGAATTTCCCTGCATTGGCAGGTTTTGCCTCCCCTGTAGCAATTTGTCACAACTTTGGCAGTTTGAGGCCTTGGGCGGAATCCATTAGTCTATCTTTCCTAAATGGGGGGGGGGGCGTGAAGTGGTCCCCCGTGTCATCGATTCCAGGGTCCGCTCTTAAAGGGGTTTGTAAATGGGAGCCACTGGCCATACACTGAAAGGTTGTCAGTGAACTCCCCTGCGTTGTGGGGATATAGGGTGGGCTGCCAGCATACACAAGTGTCTTGCTGTGCACCTTCCCCTATCTCATTCACCCTGAGGTTTCCAAGCACAATTCAAAGTGTTGGTGCTGACCTTTAAAGCCCTAAACGGCCTCGGCCCAGTATATCTGAAGGAGTTTCTCCACCCCCATCATTCAGCCCAGACACTGAGGTCCAGCGCCGAGGGCCTTCTGGCGGTTCCCTCACTGCGAGAAGCCAAGTTACAGGGAACCAGGCAGAGGGCCTTCTCGGTGCTGGCGCCTGCCCTGTGGAATGCCCTCCCACCAGATGTCAAAGAGGAAAACAACTACCAGATGTTTAGAATACATCTGAAGGCAGTCCTGATTAGGGAAGCTTTTAATGTTTGATGCATTGCTGTATTTTAATATTTTGTTGAAAGCCGCCCAGAGTGGCTCGGGAGGCCCGGCCAGATGGGCGAGGTATAAATAAAAAATTATTATTATTATTATTATCATTATTATTATTGAGCCCCAGTTCCCCTGGCTGGGGGGCTGGGAAGGATACACACCCAGTGCCTAAGCCAAGGTCGTCCTACATCTGAAAGGTTTAATAAAGTTGTGGCCAATTTTAATTCCATAACACGTCGTCACCAGTCATTATTCCTTCTGATGGTCTCTTAGGGCGGGGCGGGGGGGTCTCTGCCTGGGCACACAAAGAGTCATGCAAAAGTTTTCTGAAACAACAGAAACTCCAGAGGGAACAACATACATATAACAGCCTATTTTCAAAACAGCTGCATTTCCTTTCCCTGTATCCATGCAGAAAGGAACGCCATTTCACTCTCCAGACCTTCTTCTCCCCTTCTCTGACGTAGCCCTCCTTGCTCCGCCTCTCCGCTTGAGGGATTCTTCTACCAAAAGAGTGAGCAGGTGTGTCGAGCTGCGTGGATTGCTGCACCGATCTTTTTTGTGCCTATTTTGCAATTTTAGCACATAAAGCGAGTCACCATGCACTTCAGGTACACCTGGAGGGGAATTTTCCGGCAGAAAAAGAAATTAATGTGAAGGAAACTACTATGTACATATAAAATCTACAGACACTGCAATGCTTCCAGTTATGATAGAAGTGCAACCATTGTGTGGCTCCATGATGATTTTTGTTTCTTGTTTGTTTGTTTAGCTTTAAAGGTAAAGGGTAAAGAGACCCCTGACCATTAGGTCCAGTCATGGCCGACTCTGGGGTTGCGGCGCTCATCTCGTCTTATTGGCCGAGGGAGCCGGCGTACAGCTTCCGAGTCATGTGGCCAGCATGACTAAGCTGCTTCTGGCGAACCAGAGCAGCGCACGGAAACGCCGTTTACCTTCCCGCCAGAGCAGTACCTATTTATCTACTTGCACTTTTTTTTTTTTTTTTTTAAATAATATTTATTGAAGTTTCCAAAATACAGAAAGAGAAGAAAAGAAATTATGAAGATACATTCAGAACCTTATTTTCAAACATCCACTTTCTGGGACTCCCCCCTTCCCCCACCCCTACCGTATTCCCCTTTCATATTGTTGTTTCCACAAGTTCTATTTCTGATTTAAAGCACAATTTATATACCCCATTGTTCAAATTTAAATTTATACAAACCTTATGCAACACCCTTGATAAAAAAAAGCAAAAGATCTCTCCCCATAGCCCACCCCCTTTTCTTTCCACAATGTCCCCCTTTTTTCCCATTAAAGTAAAAGCACACAGAATAAAAGTATAAAAAAATAAGAAATATATTAGAAAAAAGAAAACCAATTCAGAAAATAGTTGCAAGCCTTTGGATTCTAATTCTCCCTCCCCTTCCCCGGTTTAATTTCCCTTATCCTCCAATCTATGTTTCCAGCCTGGAAATCTTAAGTCCATCAATCCCATTTTTCCCCCAACTCCTTGCAGAATTATTTCCCATTTTTAGGATTACTTTTTAAAAATTAATTCCTAAATCTTTAAAAATGTCAAATTATAAAATTCCCCCCATTGTTCTTTCAAGGTTATAGTCCAGCTTCCTCTTGTTCCGCTGCTAAAACTTTCTTATTCAGAAGTTTAGTAACTCTACATGGGTTGTTGTTATTCAGGAACAAAAACTTGCGTTCAGTCCCTTCCTTCTTCAGTAAAGTATTCTGTTGTCTCCTTTTAGTCTAAACACCCTGTAGACGAGATTCAGTTTCAGTTTTGCAGCTTTCCCAGGAGATAACCAGTTCTGTGAAATTCCGAAGTGTTGTATTTTTCCCGGCTTACGCCCATCTTTGTAATGTCCCGAAGCTCCTCTAGGGGGGTTGTTGTAACTTTGTTTCCAAAAATCCGATTGTTCTCCGTATTTTCGCCATTTTGTATTCAAGTCTTAACAAATTATATCAAGTTGTAACAAATTTGACCAGCAAGGTCCTTGTAATAAAATCCTCTTTAAAATTCCGACTTTGACAGCTACTTTGACAGCTGTCAAAATCACCGGCTCTTTTCACCAGGCTCACTCCTCAATCGCCCCGGTTCCCAGGGAGGGGGGTGCATTTTCCTTCTCCTTCAATTCTTCCTCCAGCACAATTCTTGTACTTTCCCATCATGGAATTCTTGATTTTAGCAAAGATACCGTTCTTTTTGGGCCTTGGCTTCCCAATCCTTGTTTTAAAATGTCTACAATAGGGAGGGGGACTGACTTCCTTTTTAGATCCCCCCCCGCTCGTCTCAAATCCAAAAAATTTTTCTTCTTTTAAACCCGATTTCCAATTTACTCACGGGTTGTTGTTAAAAGTCCAAATTCTCAATGGAAGAAGTCAGCGCTCTCCGCCGGATGGCATGCGGCTTCGCTCGGCAGGGATGGCAGAGGACTCAAAGCACCACGCTTCTCCCCGGCACCCGATCCGTAGCCTTTAAAAAGGCTCCTTCACGAGTCGGGAGGGCGCTAGCGGTGCTAGCCGAGTCTCCAAGTCCACGGCCCCCGTGGCCGTGGTTTCTAAGGGTCCCCGCATCGCCGGTGCGGTAAAACCCAGCCCCTGCCGAGCCGGCTCCCTCCGGAGCTCGGAGGGAGTCCGCCATTCGGCGATGGCGCCAACCCGGAAGTCCTATCTACTTGCACTTTGACATGCTTTCGAACTGCTAGGTTGGCAGGAGCAGGGACCGAGCAACGGGAGCTCACCCCGTCGCGGGGATTCGAACCTCCGACCTTCTGATTGGCAAGTCCTAGGCTTTGTGGTTTAGCCCACAGCGCCACCCACGTCCCTTTACACATATACAATTTAGCTGCTGAGCCTGAAATTTGAAGATGAACACCCGCCTGGAGGAAAGGTGAATCTTCCTCAGTCTACTTTGCTGCCTACTGTGCAAGCCCACTCACCTTGTCATGGTGAGTGGGCTTGCACAAGGACCCCTAACATGGGTGCCAAAATCCAGCATTGCCTGAGCCCTGAGAGTGCGGCTTTCTCCCGATTGAAGGGCAGAGTGTTTGAGGACCGGGACATTAGCAGGGAAACCAAAATGCTTGTTTACAAAGCTATTGTACTACCAACTTTACTGTACACTTGCGAAACATGGACTACTTATAAGCACCATCTCCAACTCCTCAAAAGATCCCATCAATGGTGTCTCCAAAAAGTTTTACACATCACTTGGGAAGACAGGCAAACTAATTTCAGTGTACTGGAAGGAACAAAGATCACCAGTGTTGAAGCAATGATTCTTCAACATCAACTTCATTGGACTGGTCATGTTGTGCGGACGCCTGATTATCGTCTTCCAAAGCAACTACTCTATTCCGAACTTAAAAATGGAAAGTGTAATGCTGGTGGTCAACAGAAGAGGTTTAAAGACTCTCTCAAGGTAAATCTTTTAAAATGTAGTATAAATACCAACAACTGGGAGCCACTTGCCTGCGAGCACTCCAGTTGGAGAACAGCCTTTGCCAAAGGTGTCATGGGCTTTGAAGACACTCGAACTCAGGACGCAAGGGAGAAACGTGCTAAGAGGAAGGCACACTTGGCAAATCCACACTGTGATCAACTCCCACCCAGAAACCTATGTCCCCACTGTGGAAGGACATGTGGATCCAGAATTGGCCTCCACAGTCACTTACGGACTCACCGTTAAGACCATGTTCATGGAAGACAATCTTACTTGGTTACGAGTGATCGCCAAAGGAGAAGTAAGCAAGTGTTTAGCTTGGTTTGTTAGTTGTTTTTTTAAGTACCCAAATAGTGTGTAAAAGCACAGTCAGGCAACTGTAAATTTGCTTGTGCAGTTTTCTTGTTTTGTGCAAATCTGAGGGAAGGAAACAAAACCTTCCACTCAGGGATGCACCGGAAATAGTTATGAGCACAGCCAGAAAAGAAATGAAAGTATTGAGGAAATACTGGACATGGACGGAGAGAAGCAGAAGGTGGAAACTGATCCACCTAGGCAGAAACACTGAAGAAAAAAAATCTATGGCCTCTAGTGGAATGGTTTAGAGCCCTCTTGCCTTGAGTTTATCATATTATCCCCTTTCAAACAAACCTGAATTTGCAGAGGGGAAGCAGCAAGAGTAGGGATGTTTGGGTGTAACATGTTGCAGACCATGCAAGTTAAATGGGAATACAAACAGCTTCAGAGTCAATAAACTCTGGTGTGTGTGAACCCAAATCTCATCAGCTCCAGCCAACTTGGGCAATGATCAAGGATGATGGGAGTTTAATAATAATAATTTTTTATTTATACCCCGCCCTCCCCAGCCAAGGCCGGGCTCAGAGCGGCTTACAAGCAATAATAAAAACAAGTTGAATGATTACAACTTAAAAACAAAATTAAAATACAACATTAAAATATTACAACATTAAAATAAAATGTAGCCTCAACGCAGGAGGAGAAGGAAAGAAAAAAAGAAAGAGAGGGAGGGAATCAAATTGGCTCCAAGCCAAAGGCCAGGCGGAACAACTCTTTTCTTACAGGCCCTGCGGAAAGAAATCAGATCCTGCAGGGCCCTGGTCTCATGAGGCAGAGCGTTCCACCAGGCCGGAGCCAGAGTTGAAAAGGCCCTGGCTCTGGTTGAAGCCAATCTAACTTCCTTAGGGCCTGGGACCACTAGGGTGTTGCTATTTATGGACCTTGAGGCTCTCCGTGGGGCATACCGGGAGAGGCGGTCTCGTAGGTACGAGGGTCCTAGGCTGTGAAGGGCTTTAAAGGTCAAAAGCAGCACCTTAAATCTGACCCTGTACTCTACCGGGAGCCAGTGCAGTTTGAAAAGCACTGGGTGAATATACTCCCATGGCAGAGACCCCGTGAGGAGCCAACAATACATGGAATGACAAAGTTTCCCCATCCCTGATTTAAGAGAAGTGGTTCCAAACTATTTTCTGCATTGCTTTAAAACTAATAAGAGTTACTAGAAAACTTCCCAGTTGGAGAGGTGAATCTGGAACAATATGCCTGGCACATTCCATGGAGGAGCAGAAATTTACCTCTCCAAGCAGCCCAATCTCAGCATGGATGACACTTTTTCTTGTTTTATATGGGTGGGAATATGAGCATATTGATTAACCGGTTTGGAACAGATAGAGGGGGGGAAATCACACTAACATTTTTTGTTTGGCATGACACTTCCACAATAGTTGACAACATATGGGCTTCTTCAGAATGATTGTAGTGGTTGTTGTGAATACATATTTCAAATCATGCCCAAAAGCCAGCGACTGTAAATCCTGAAAGCTTTGGATTTGCAGAAGCCCCCGCCGCCATTGGAGATCAATAACTTATATACCTTTGTATACTGTTCTTTCAAAGCCTAAACAAATGCCAGGAGAGGTGATTGCATTTATCATTACTGAGTGATGAATTTTGGAAAGGTTAAGGGCACTTCGACTGAGGAATTAACAAATATATTTTGGGGAATGGGGCAGAAAGCTAATAGCCAGCTAAAGAGCACAGGTGACCTTGAGACAACTATAGTAGAACTGAAAACTAGAACAAAGACTTGGGGGTCATTAAAGGCCCTAACTGTTCCCCTTTGGAAAATTTCAGCGCATGTCCCTGGTGTGTGTAAGGAGGGAGCCAGTAACATCATCATTGGCTTTCGCGGGTTCCTAAAACCTTTGTCCAGGGACAAGAGCTCTGTGCCTCTCACAAGTGTGCAGGAAGGTCGCCCATGGCAGCAGGGGCAGCTTAGCGTATTTGCTAACAGGTGAAATACCAAACATTGCTCTGAAGTCCGAGGTCTTAAATCCCCTGATCTCAACCTCTCCTGTCCCCAGTTTCTGCCCATTTATTGCCAAGCAGAAGAGGCTGTGTTCGTCCACCTGCTCACCCGTGTACAAGCTGGTCTGTTCTCAAATGCAGTGGTTGCGCACGTCATCCCATAATAATTTGTGCATTCCACACTTTTCTGTGCATCTCCCCGCCACTTTCCTAACTCCAGGAAGTTGGTGTTGTTTTTAAGTGAATTTGTTTCACCTGGTTGAATTTACGTTAATTTAATTTACTTCTACTTTAATTTAATTTACGTTAACTCTGCCAGTCTAAATTTCCAGTATATTCAAAATACTGACAGTCTGGAGGTGACACACAAGCCCTCCAAGTCTAGTTCCAGCAGTGGCTGGCTATGCCTTCCAATTTTTAAAAAATTGAGTACTGTTTTGCAATTATTATTATTATTATTATTATTATTATTATTATTATTATTAGCTTTCAGAGTACTGGTTGATATTGTCAACAATAAACATTTTGACTGTTTAAAAAACAATAATGTTATGAAACCTCTTCTAAGGTTTTCAAGGAAAGGCTGGCCAGGCCTTGGTATGAAGGAAGGATGAAGGAAGAGAAGGGGTCGACTGTTTTTCCGATTCCATGAGAAGCAAGCATTTTCTTGTACATTTTCCTTATCACAAATAATGATGAATAACTTTCAAGGAGTAGATTTCTGGTGCAGTCGACTGAAGGAGGTATTTGTCTTTCTTCCCCACACCTTCTGTTGCTCTCTGCAAACACAAGCTGTTATAAGGACCTCAACGTTTTCTTTTCCTTTTTTTGCATTCTATTCAAAATCGCTGAGATGTTTATGATTCCGTTGCCTCCTACTTCTGAGCGATAAAATACCGACGCAGAGAAGACTTGTAAATCTGCCTTTCAAGCCATAAAAACAACAACATGCCAATCGAATGACTGACTCTCTCCCAACATTTTTATTGTAGAAAGAAAATCATACCCCTCCATACTCCATGGTACCTTGGAGAACGTGCCCTTCAGAAGATGGAATGAATGAAGGAGACAAGGTTGAGGGAAGATCTCAAAAGGTTCAAGGCCACCCTTGGTGTATGTGTGGCAACGCAGCCAGGTGGGTGGGCTATAAATAATGAAATTATTATTATTGTTAAGTTCCTTCTCTGTAATATCTTGTACAGTGGTACCTCGGGTTACGTACGCTTCAGGTTACATACGCTTCAGGTTACAGACTCTGCTAACCCAGAAATAGTACTTCAGGTTAAGAACTTTGCTTCAGGATGAGAACAGAAATCGTGCTCCGGCGGCGCGGCGACAGCAGGAGGCCCCATTAGCTAAAGTGGTGCTTCAGGTTAAGAACAGCTTCAGGTTAAGAATGGACCTCCGGAATGAATTAAGTACTTAACCCAAGGTACCACTGTACACCTTACCTCATGCCAGGCGACATATACCCAGAAAGAGAAACACCAACTAACTCAAATCCAGATTGATTTCACGTTAAACCTCTGAATCACTGCCACCATTTATAGTGATTTTATCTAGTGAAATTTACTCAGACTCACACGCTGTCCTTCCATTGGCTGCCACTGGCAGGGTGTGGGGAACTCTGGGGCTTTGTTTTGTCTGAATGTAATCTTTTGCAGGGACTGCTGAAGAAACCAGGCAGCTCCCACTGAGGATGAGCTGCTGCTGCTGCTGTTGTTGTTTCAGTTCATTTGTATTAATACCAGAGCCATTATCTGCCTCTCCACATTGCTTACCATGGAAATGGGCCATCTGGGAATGCAAATAGCCCACACAACGCATTAGTCATCCGCAAACAAATGAAGATTTGCACAGATGTAATTAAGACCAAAAAATACAAACCTCTGGGCAGAACCGTGATTTACAATTGCATTCAACTGCCTTGAAAGCGCAGCCTGGTGCAGGGGCCTGTTGGAGTATCAGCCTGAGGTTGTTGCACAACACTGCAGGACACATGACTCGGGACCACTTGTGCTGTGGAACAGCACTGCAGGCCTCGCAGTGAGATAAAACACATGTGGAAATGCGTCTCTTGGGGGCATTCAGTGCAGGGGGGCACCATGCGTACCCAAATGTCAGGCTTTGGGGAATCAGCTTGAGCAGATCAAATGAAAGAGAATTCTTACCAGTTAGTTTCTTTAATAATCACAGCGAGAGAACAAAGGACACATCTCCTAGACATGGCGATGCTCCCAATTAAGGGATACTCCCCCCTCCATCCCTATTAATCGATGCCACTCCTGCGTCTTATAATCTGAACTTGTAGTCTCTGTACTTTCTGTTCTGACACTTTCTGAGCTCTCCGAGACTTTGTGGAAGGGGGGTAGAGACTGTGAATGTTAACTCTCTCTCTCTCCCAGTGTTTCTTCTGCTAGCTGTTCATCATCCAGTATTTCCCAGCTTCTGCCTTCTGAACTATGCCCTTCTGCAAACTATTGTTCCAAATCTATACTGTCCTCCAGCTCCTGGGGAAATTCAGGGTCAGGGTCAGGAGGAGGGGGTGGCTCCCACCATTCCTCCTCAGTGCAGCCCTCCTCAGCACGGTTCCTGACACCAAGCCATCCCCACCAACCAATTTTGCTGCTCAGCTGTTTGGCAGGGAATCATGTTTCCACAAATAGGACACTCTTCCCACGTACCCACCCCAGCTGTGGACATTGTCCTCCTCTCAGACTTATGCATAGCTGTTTTTCAGGCTGAGGCGTGTACGCTTCTGGTGGAAAGGGTGGTGTGTGAGGAGATCCACCCACATGTGCCCACCTGCCCAAGGAAACCACCCTCTGCCAGGGGGTTGTGGGAGAGTGTGGTTGCGTTGGGATAGAAGCTGCCAAGGATCCAAGGCTGCCTTTCCCCCCAAGGAAATCTCTCTCTTTCAAAAGCAGTGGCTTTTGTTTGAAAGTTATGCTTTCCCTGTCTGTAACCTTTACCAGCAAGGCTACAACGTCTCTCTCACAGATCCCTTAGTCTGTCATCCAGTGAAGGGTTGGGATCCTTGAGAGTGAAGAGTGAAAAGGAGTCTCTGGCTGGGCCACTGAAAATCGGGGGGGGGGGCGGGTTTAAGTACTATTTTGAGCCAATGTATATGGTTGGCGGTTCGAATCCCCACGATAGGGTGAGCTCCTATTGCTCGGTCCCTGCTCCTGCCAACCTAGCAGTTCGAAAGCATGTCAAAGTGCAAGTAGATAAATAGGTACCGCTCCGGCGGGAAGGTATACGGCGTTTCTGTGTGCTGCTTGGGTTCGCCAGAAGCGGCTTAGTCATGCTGGCCACATGACCCGGAAGCTGTACACCGGCTCACTCAGCCAATAAAGCGAGATGAACGCCGCAACCCCAGAGTCAGTCACAACTGGACCTAATGGTCAGGGGTCCCTTTACCTTTACCTTTATACTTATAGAAAGAAAGCAAGATATTATGAGAATAAGGGCTCACCCACACATCCACTCATCCTGGTCCTAGAAGGCACAGATCCAAGTGCTTTCCCTTTGCCTCGTTCCTTTCCCAGAGCAAGGTCAAGATTGCACTAATTGAGCTCTAAAGAGTTCTCAGGGTTGCAAGGGGGGGGGCAGTTTAAGCAGCAGGACAAGAGGAAGTGAGGATAAGCACTCATTGTCACCATTCCTTGATTTGTTTGTTTCATTACTTATTTTCCTATAAGTTCCTGACTTTTTGGCCTTCAGTTTGCCTTGCCCAGTTTGTAGCTGAAAGGCCATGGCCCTAGTGAGAAATGACTAACTGGTCAATAGGATGCAACATGAACCCCAAGGGGAATCTCTTGAAAACCATGACCCTTCCCATATTCCGGGTGCGTTGAACCCGGTGGGCTGAGCATCATCAGAGAGAGACCACTTAAAACACAAAGGGAAAAGCTGTTCCTGTATTACCAAACTAACTCAAAATAAGGAGCATTAAGTGAAAGCATACGAGCCTCATTTTGTGTGTGCTCTGGAAGCAAAGGAGCTTCAGGGCAGAATCTAAATGTGAGCTTAGATGTTTGGGAATTCCTCCTCGGGATTTTAACATTCAGAGCGCATAGCACAGAGCAGATGTTTCTGTAGGCACAATCAGTGGGAATGCCAGAGGCAGGCAGGTGATTCCTTTTCTTTTTTTAAGTGGATAGCTCTTGTAAGGTACACTGCTCTAAATGTCAAGAACGTGTAAAAACTCTGAAGGTGCCTTCTGGTTGCTCACGACCAGAGAGCAGTGGCGTAGCGTGGGTTGTCAGCACCCGGGGCAAGGCAAGTAATTTGCGCCCCCTAACCCGTAGATTTGTGCCCCCTAACCCGTGGATTTGCGCCCCCTAACCCGTGGATTTGTGCCCCCTAACCCTAACCCCCAGATGTTGCGCCCGGTGTGGCCGGCCCCCCCTGCACCCCCCACGCTACGCCACTGCCAGAGAGCATCATGCCTTATGGGGCAAATATAGGCCTCCATTAGCCTGCCTCTCGGGCGGCGATACAAAGCCTAAATCTAGGGTTTCTTTACAAAAGAGCTGCCCACGTCTAGTCTTGAGGTCGTCCTGATATCCAGAGCCATGTGATTTGGAGGGGGGAGGGCCTGCTAAACACCGACCCACCCCTGCTCCCCGTATGCTCCAAAATGCTTTCTATTTTTTTTTAAAATAAATTTTTATTAAGATTTTACAAAAAGGAAGGATAGAAATTCTCAAAATAAAAAGCCATACATTACAGAAAAAACAAAACACACAGAGATACAAAAAAAGAATCACAATTAATTAACAAAAAGTTAAATTAAACAAAAAACACAAAAATAAAAACAAATCCATTATTCCCAATAATCTCAAATTCATATACTTATGTTCTTGACCTCCTCACGCCTCCCCACTTTTGTATTCCCATATAAAAATTTAATTCAGCAAATTCTTACCCTTTTTCAAGTATTTTAACTTTATACCATAACATATTATACATCAATATTTTTAACCATTTATCAATACCTTTTTTACATAATCTTACTAACTTTTGTCACTAATTACCACTTATTACCAATCCAGGCATTTTTAACATTCATTAAGTTTGTAGTATTTCTGAAGATAGTCTTTAAATTTCTTCCAGTCCTCTTCCACCAACTCTTCTCCCAGGTCTCGGATTCTGCCAGTCATTTCCGCTAATTCCATATAGTCCATCAGCTTCATCTGCCACTCTTCCAGGGTGGGTAACTCTTGTGTCTTCCAATACTTTGCGATAAGAATTCTTGCTGCTGTAGTTGCATACATAAAGAAAGTTCTGTCCTTCTTTGGCACCAATTGGCCGACCATGCCTAAGAGAAAGGCCTCTGGCTTCTTAAGAAATGTATATTTAAATATTTTTTTCATTTCGTTATAAATCATCTCCCAGAAAGCCTTAATCTTTGGGCATGTCCACCAAAGGTGAAAGAATGTTCCTTCATTTTCTTTACACTTCCAACATTTATTGTCGGGCAAATGATAGATTTTTGCAAGCTTGACTGGTGTCATGTACCACCTGTATATCATTTTCATAATATTCTCTCTTAGGGCATTACATGCCGTAAATTTCATACCTGTGGTCCATAACTGTTCCCAGTCAGCAAACATGATATTATGACCAACATCTTGTGCCCATTTTATCATAGCAGATTTAACTGTTTCATCCTGCGTATTCCATTTTAGCAGCAAGTTATACATTCTTGAAAGTGTTTTAGTTTTGGGTTCTAACAATTCAGTTTCCAGTTTTGATTTTTCCACCTGGAAACCTATTTTTTTATCCATGTTATAAGCTTCTCTTATTTGAAAATAGTGCAGCCAATCTCGCACCTTATCTTTTAATTTCTCAAAACTCTGCAATTTCAATTTGTCTCCTTCTTGTTCCAGTATTTCCCAATATTTCGGCCATTTGGCCTCCATATTGGACTTTTTGAGTGCCTTTGCCTCCATTGGTGACAACCACCTTGGGGTTTTATTCTCCAATAAGTCTTTGTATCTTAACCAGACATTAAGCAATGCTTTCCTGACAATATGGTTTTTAAATGCTTTATGAGCTTTAACCTTGTCATAGCACAGATATGCATGCCACCCAAAAACATTATTGAAACCTTCTAAATCCAAAATGTCTGTGTTTTCAAGAAGCAGCCATTCTTTCAGCCAACAAAATGCGGACGATTCATAATAAAGTTTCAGGTCTGGCAGGGCAAATCCACCTCTTTCTTTAGCATCAGTTAGTATTTTAAATTTTATTCTGGGCTTCTTGCCCTGCCAGACAAATCTAGATATATCGCTCTGCCACTTCTTGAAACAATCCATTTTGTCTAAAATTTGCAAGGATTGAAACAAAAATAACATCTTTGGCAATACATTCATTTTTATAGCCGCAATTCTGCCCAGCAAGGAAAGCTTTAGGTTTGACCATATCTCTAAATCTTTCTTCACTTCTGACCAACATTTCTCATAATTATCTTTAAATAAATTTAGATTCTTAGCAGTCATGTTAACCCCCAAATATTTGACCTTCTTTACTATTGTTAGGCTTGTCTCCTTCTGAAACCTTCTGAAAATGCTTTCTAATCTATGGGGTGAATAAATGGCAACCCTTGGGGGTGATTTTGAGCAGATAAACAACAGGAGGGGGAAAGGCTAAAGCCAGACCCCAATTTAACTGGGACACCCCAGATTGGCCAAAGTCGTCCCTGCTTCTGATCACAATCCCAAATGTCCCACTTTGGTTCCTGTGCTCTGGCCGTGCAGGACCAAAAGATAGGTGGTTTTTGGTCCCACGTGGTGGAGTGAGTCAGTTGTCTCACACCAGAGGATTTGTTGTTGTTGTTTGGTCGTTTAGTCGTGTCCGACTCTTCGTGACCCCATGGACCAGAGCACGCCAGGCACTCCCGCCTTCCACTGCCTCCCGCAGTTTGGTCAAACTCATGCTGGTAGCTTCAAGAACACAATCCAACCATCTCGTCCTCTGTCGTCTCCTTCTTCTTCTGGCCTCCATCTTTCCCAACATCAGGGTCTTTTCCAGGGAGTCTTCTCTTCTCATGAGGTGGCCAAAGTATTGGAGCTTCAGCTTCAGGATCTGTCCTTCCAGTGAGCACTCAGGGCTGAGTTCCTCCAGAATGGATAGGTTTGATCTTCTTGCAGCCCATGGGACTCTCAAGAGTCTCCTCCAGCACCTTAATTCAAAAGCATCAATACTTTGGCGATCGGCCTTCTTTATGGTCCAGCTCTCACTTCCACACATCACTACTGGGAAAACCATAGCTTTGACTATACGGACCTTTGTTGGCAAGGTGATGTCTCTGCTTTTTAAGATGCTGTCTAGGTTTGTCATTGCTTTTCTCCCAAGAAGCAGGCATCTTTTAATTTCGTGGCTGCTGTCAGAGGATGGGACCCCCCAAAAGAAGGAAAACTTGCATTGTTCCCCGTGGCCCCAATCCTCTTCCTCCTTCCACCGTGGCACTTCCAGAAGGAAGGACAGAGGAGGAGGAGGCGGCTGGTCTGGTCCCCATGGCATCTCTGGTAGGCCACTCCGGGCCAACGTGGTGTCTCTTGAGCAACCGCCCTGTTCTGCTGCCACTGCACTCCTCACACCAACACTGCAATGTTGTCTTCGGTAGCATCAGAGTCCAAGGAGGAGGGAAGTGGCCGTACAGCAGGTGTGGAGCTGGCCCAGCCTGGCCTGTAAGGTGAGCAGGTGAGGTTTGGCTGAAAGAGAAGGCAAGCGACGCTGGTGAGGGGGAAGGAAGTGGACGTCTCCTCCCCCCATGGCAACCATGCTCACTTTGCACAGGTGTCCTGGAAAAGACACATGAGACACTTCTGAGTCTGCACGCTCCATCTCTGCCCTGTTGAGCAGAATGAGCTCCATCACAACACTGGTCTGGGTTCCCTTCCATGGGTGGAGGAGAGTCTCTGCACAGAAACCTGTCTTAGCCCCAGGTAGCCCTTGCAAAATCCAACTCTGTGAGGCTGGCCCAAGACATCTCTGCCACTTCCCCCTACCTAATGGTAGAGCTGGTCTAACAAATCCTCCCCCTGCACACATCCTCTCTGTTCATCTTGAGTGGCACAGGGGCTTCACAAGGGGGTGCGGTCCGCCCCGGGTGTCATGCCCAGGGGGGTGACAAAGCCCCCTGGGCAGATTGGCGAGGCAGCACTGGCACCCCCGGCGGTCATTGCTTGCAGCCCTGGCTGGTGGGTATGGCAGCCCCACCTGGCGGCGCTGACATGGTTTTATGTGATTGATAGTCGGATTTGCGCGATCTGCGGGCGTATCTGTTTCGCGGCCAACCTTCCCTTAAAAAAAAGCTCAACTACTCTAGGAAACATACCCAAAAATTGCAATGGGGGGGGTGGCATAAAAAAATGCATCGGGTACCACGTGACCTTGCTACGCCTCTGGAGTAGCATCTTGAAAGTTGGCAATGAAGCCCATCTAATTTGTGTAATAGGATGGGAGTGACCTACGGGCCGATATTTCTTTTGGAAAAACCATTCCAAATCCATTCAAAGGAGTTCCTTCTTCTTTTTAATGTCAAGTGGCAGATTATTCCGTTACACACAGGTAAGGACCAGATGGCACAGGGATATGTCTTGATGAGATAAAGTGCGTTTCCGTCTTCCCCTCCACCACCGGCTTCCGTGAGCCATATTTTATTTGCTTTCTGAGCTTACATTAGGGAAGTAGCAAAATTTGTATAGGTTTATGAACCTTGTTAGGAAAATGTTGCCTAATGATACCTGTGATATATGATGCCATCCCAGGCAAACTAGCTAGCGTCGCAGCAGACCTTCGTCTTAATTATGGAAATTTTTAATTTAAATGTAAGGCTGTGCATACAAAATAAAGTGCAAGGCCATCTGTTGGCTTCCCATCTGCACGCATTTGCTAAATACACATTGCCCTGCCCACCCCCTATTTATAACCTTCCCTTAAAAAACATAAACAGGACTAATCTGTTGCAAAGTTAGTGGCTGGTGTCTGTGTGTGTTGAAATAGGGGCGGCCGTGTGGCTTTTAGTAACTGATCACCTCCTCTGACTTTGCATGCGCTTTGATGGCTTCGACTCATATGGAAATTTTTGTTTTGTGCTTTTTTCATTCATTCAAGTCAGAAATAACCACAGAAAGGGCAGAAAGCAACCCGGGTAATATCATGTTCAAATTTGAGATATCTGTGTTATATGTTGAATGCAAATACACCTGTGGTATGCAAAAGCAAAGCAAAGCAAAACCCATAAAACTGTTTTAAAACTTTTAAAAAAAAATCCATTTCAAACCAGTATGTACTTAGATTGCAAATAGCCACAATTA
Organism: Podarcis filfolensis; assembly: GCF_964270895.1. Classification (NCBI taxonomy): domain Eukaryota; kingdom Metazoa; phylum Chordata; class Lepidosauria; order Squamata; family Lacertidae; genus Podarcis; species Podarcis filfolensis. The sequence continues at coordinate 13,098,701 of NC_139621.1, forward strand.
ACACCCCATCCTTCCAAAAAACCATTCCAGCCGCTAAGATACAAGGTGTGACTGGAAAGTTCGGTGACTGGTCACAAAAATCAGACAGCGAGAAATATTCGAACATACATACCGGCCTTCAAAGGAGGCTCGTTCTGATACAATGCACTGTTGACAACGTTCATAGAACTGCTGGAAACTTCTGGAGAAGTCCTCTTTCCGTACTGCTTTCAGTTCCCTCAGTTAGGACGTGTGAAATGTTGGGAAATCTATGCCCTTTCAGAGCAGATTTCAGTTTTGGAAAAAGAAAGAAATCTAGCGGGGTCAGATCAGGAGGGTGGGACAACTCAGTAACCTCAGGAACGATTTCATGTGGAATATGCAATTCTTCCACCATTGCTCGGACGGACAAACACCTACCCCGCATCAATAACTCACATACTCGGCCGACATTTGCTGCCCTTCTGCTCATCAACAGTCTGCCAGACTGAGGGTCATCTTTGATGGTTTGCCACCTTTCACGGAAACGCTCAAACCACTCATACGCTGTCTTTCGATTTACAGTTTCATCTCTGTACACAATTGTGAGCATTTCAAGGGTTTCCGATGTTGATTTACCCAATTTGAAACAGAATTTCATATTGACTCTCTGCTCCCTTTTCAATCACAACACACTGCACTATAACAGCTACAGCAGTAAACGCTACCGCATGAATGTAGGCCTGTCAACAAATGCCGAGACATGTGCCTATATGTTAGTTGAGATACAGACAAATGCCTCCCAGGTGTCTCCGCGAATGCAGCAGTTCCCATTATCCCATACAGGGGTGATTCACCCTACTTTCTGGTCACACCTTGTATGTGTTTATAATGGGGCCCTTGTCCCCATGCTCTGGGCTGCTGGGGGTGGGTGGGTGTTGGGTTCAAAGTCAGCAGCGGGTCCAGACTCTGAGCTTTCCTTGAGGAAAAAAGCAAGTCTCCACCACTGGAAGAACAAATGCCATGACACCACGTGCGCATCCCCTCCAACATTTCTCTGATGGAAATAGGGACGTCCTAAGGAAGCAGCTTCTATAAATTCAGAAAATAGGGACCCTTGTAGGGTTTCCATAGTTTGGGTCTATGGGAAGGCGTCTCAGGTTCCCATGTCCCCCTCCTGTGTCCTCTAGTGAAGCCAGGATGAAAATATTGTAAATCGACTCTTAATCTAACTGGACTTCCTTGTTACAGTCAGACGGTGCAGTTTAGTTTAAACTACAGTTCCTTGAAACAGGCCAGGATCATGTTGTTGTTGTTGTTTAGTCGTGTCCGACTCTTCGTGACCCCACGGACCAGAGCACGCCAGGCACTCCTGTCTTCCACTGCCTCCCGCAGTTTGGTCAGACTCATGTTTGTAGCTTCGAGAACACTGTCCAACCATCTCGTCCTCTGTCGTCCCCTTCTCCTTGTGCCCTCCATCTTTCCCAACATCAGGGTCTTTTCCAGGGAGTCTTCTCTTCTCATGAGGTGGCCAAAGTACTGGAGTCTCAGCTTCACGATCTTTCCTTCCAGGGAGCATTCAGGGCTGATTTCCTTAAGAATTGATAGGTTTGATCTTCTTGCAGTCCATGGGACTCTCAAAAGTCTCCTCCAGCACCAGAATTCAAAAGGATCAATTCTTCGGCGATCAGCCTTCTTTATGGTCCAGCTCTCAGCGTTTGTTCCAATGAGCCATTGTTCCAATGAGCCACAGTTTGTCCCTTGTGGGTGGAATGACAAGTTGATTCACCAGGAGGTCCCTGCCTCTCATCACCTCATTACAGCTGCTCCAAAGAAGCAGAGGCTGGAGCACAGAAACCCAGCTCTCGGTTATGGGCTGTCTTAGGTGGAATCTACACACATATAAAAAAAAGTTCTGAAAATGCTTTTTAAAAAAGCGTTTTTAAAATAGCAGTGGTACCTTGGTTGTCAAACTTAATCCGTTCCAAAAGTCCATTCCAAAACCAAAATGTTCCAAAAACAAGACACGCTTTCCATAGAAAGTAATGCAAAACAAATTAATCAGTTCCAGACTTTTAAAAACAACCCCTAAAACAGCAATTTAACATGAATTTTACTATCTAACGAGACCATTGATCCATAAAATGAAAGCAATAATCAATGTACTGTAGTATAAAATAAATAAGACAGTATTGTAGTTGATAAAAATTAAAATTATTTCCCCCCATACTTGCACTGATGATAGTCATTGTTTGTATGGGGGGCTTTTATCCATTTCCGCAGTCACACAATCAATCAATCAATCAATCAATCAGTAGCTGAACTGGGTTCCACACAGTCACAAAAACAAATTAACCGAAAAAGCCTCAAAAACAAAATGCAAAATAAATAGCAAAAGCAAAAGTGCCAGACTTAATCCATTCCAGAAGTCTGCCTGACTTCCAAAATGTGCGAAAACCAAGGCACGGCTTCTGATTGGTGCAGGGGCCCCAGAAACAATAGCCGACAGCCGCATTGGACATTTGGCCTCTGAAAAACGTTTGAAAACCGGAACATTTACTTCCAGGTTTTGGGCATTTGGGAACCAAGGTGTTTGAGAACCAAGGCATTTGAGAATCAAGGTACCAATGTACATCAAATTTTCCAAAGGCTAACCATCACCATCTAATGTCGCATTGTATATTGCACTTAAAACACACCTAAAACATTTTATTTGTAGCTGAGCCCAATATTCTATGGTCTGGTTTCAATGTCACATAAAATGGCAAGGCTGAGATTCTTTCCGTTTTTCTCGCCACTCTGCACACCAAGTTGCTACTACACCGACAATCTCCAGGTGCCAAATTTATTGAAAGAGATTAGAAAGAAAGCTTTTTCATAGGATCTTTATAAAGCGAGCTAAGAGGTTGAGACGGAGAACTAGTTCAGCCTAGACGGGAGCAAGCCTTTCCCCAGTTCTGAAGCATTGGAAAGGTACTTAGAGAGGTGCTTTGCAATATGCAAAATTGTTTACACCTGCAGTACAAATGCTTGAAATTTTTAAGTCAGAAATAAGTTTCTGCATGTTCAGGAGGGCTTGTGCAGCGAGTGGGTTTAGAATTGCAGTCAGTCATTTATGTGAGCCATTCATGGTTTCAGAATAGAGCTGTAACATCCAGTTGATTCATTAGCTGAGATCTGCCGCAAAAGGGAGCCGTTATGATGCACCCCTAAAAATATCTGGCTTTTGCTATGATAGCTGGCACCCAAGAAGTCAGGTTTGATGGTCATATGTCCTGGATGCTTTAGTTGTGATTCCTGCATTTCAGGGGGTTAGACTAGAGAACCCTTAAAAAGGTAAAGGGACCCCTAACCATTCAGTCCAGTCATGGCTGACTCTGGGGTTGCGGCGCTCATCTCGCTTTATTGGCCGAGGGAGCCGGTGTACAGCTTCTGGGTCATGTAGCCAGCATGACTAAGCCACTTCTGGCGAACCAGAGCAGCGCACGGAAACGCCATTTACCTTCCCGCCGGAGCGGTACCTATTTATCTACTTGCACTTGACGTGCTTTCGAACTGCTAGGTTGGCGGGAGCAGGGACCAAGCAACGGGAGCTCACCCTGTTGCAGGGATTCGAACCGCCGACCTTCTGAATCGGCAAGTCCTAGGCTCTGTGGTTTAACCCACAGCGCCACCCCATAGAGAACCCTTAGGGTCCCTTTTAACTCTGCAATTCTGTGACTCTATGATTGTGGACTGGAGAGATGTCAAAAGAGATTCCATTACAGGAAGCCAGACTCACCTGTTCAAGCAAGCTGAGGTAGAACAAATTCATTGATTATCTCATTTACTGGAAATCTCTGCAATTCCTCCCAATTTCAAAGACACAAAAGAGCACCCAACTGCTTTTGTAAGTGTTCGACCAAGATATGATAACCTAAATCTCACCCCTTTCGTTTACTAATCAAGTCGTTCTCAATGGGCTGAAGCTCCTGACAGAAGATAATATTTTCCGCGTCTCAAGCAGACAGCAGAATAAGATGCATTTCTAGAATTCATTTTGCAAGCATTTTGGACAAACCCTTTCAGGCTGGCACAGTTAAAAAAACTTTTAGCTCCCATTTTCTCACAAAGGGAAGGATGCCTCTTCTAAGACAATATACGCTGAGACTATTCTTAATCTAAAAAAAAGTCAGACTTTTCTTCTTAGTATTGTTTTATTCATTAAAAATATACAAATTGAATCGATAGATCAAAGAACTAAAACAAAGAAAACAAAGACTCACAGCTGTCCATGGAGGCACAGGTCAAATCTGTGTCCAGGGCAGCTGTTTACCAGCTCCATCTGGTACGCAGGCTGAGACCCTATCTGCCTGCCATAGACTGTCTCGCCAGAGTGGTGCATGCTCTGGTTATCTCCCACTTGGACTACTGCAATGCGCTCTACGTGGAGATACCTTTGAAGGTGACCCGGAAACTACAACTAATCCAGAATGCGGCAGCTAGACTGGTGACCGGGAGCGGCCGCCAAGACCATATCACACCGGTCTTGAAAGACCTACATTGGCTCCCAGTATGTTTCTGAGCACAATTCAAAGTGTTGGGGCTGACCTTTAAAGCCCTAAACGGCCTCGGTCCAGTATATCTGAAGGAGCGTCTCCACCCCCATCATTCTACCCGGACGCTGAGGTCCAGCGCCAAGGGCCTTCTGGCGGTTCCCTCATTGAGAGAAGCAAAGCTACAGGGAACCAGGCAGAGGGCCTTCTCGGTAGTGGCGCCCTCCCTGTGGAATGCCCTCCCACCAGATGTCAAAGAGAACAACAACTACCAGACTTTTAGAAGACATCTGAAGGCAGCCCTGTTTAGGGAAGCTTTTAATGTTTGATGTATTACAGTATTTTAATATTTTTTTGGAAGCCGCCCAGAGTGGCTGGGGAAGCCCAGCCAGATGTTGTTGTTGTTGTTGTTTAGTCGTTTAGTCGTGTCCGACTCTTCGTGACCCCATGGACCAGAGCATGCCAGATACTCCTGTCTTCCACTGCCTCCTGCAGTTTGGTCAGACTCATGTTTGTAGCTTCGAGAACACTGTCCAACCATCTCGTCCTCTGTCGAGGCCCTCCATCTTTGCCCACATCAGGGTCTTTTCCAGGGAGTCTTCTCTTCTCATGAGGTGGCCAAAGTCTTGGAGCCTCAGCTTCACAATTTGTCCTTCCAGTGAGCACTCAGGGCTGATTTCCTTCAGAATGGATAGGTTTGATCTTCTTGCAGTCCATGGGACTCTCAAGAGTCTCCTCCAGCACCATAACTCAAAAGCATCAATTCTTCGGCGATCAGCCTTATTTATGGTCCAGCTCTCACTTCCATACATCACTACTGGGAAAACCATGGCTTTAACCATACGGACCTTTGTTGGCAAGGTGATGTTTCTGCTTTTCAAGATGCTGTCTAGGTTTGCCATCGCCGCGGGGTATAAATAATAAATTATTATTATTATTATTATTATTATTATTATTATTATTATTATATTAATTCAGTGGCAGTTCTGTCAGGGAACTGCCATCGGCTCAGAGGCGAGAGATAGAAGGGCAGTTGTGTTACAGGGAGCCTCCGAAAATCTTGCGAAGCAGTTCCTCTTCCGGCGAGGAGGAAAGCCCCACCTCCAGTGGAGAAGAGGTGCAAGGACCAGAGGATGCTAGGAAGAGCCTTAACACCGCGCCTGAGCAAGCCGGAGAGGAGGGAAGCACGCTCTTGCCATCACCCATCATGTGCAGTAGTCTGAGGCGCAGGGAGGGGCGGAAAAGGCTGGGGGTGACAAAACTTTTATGTTGGGGGAGGTATAAAAACAGACCACTCCCGGATTCTGCTAGCGATTGAGCCAGACATGAACTTATGACACTCTTCACTGTAAATAGTTTGCACCCAAATAAAGCCTGTAAAAGACAGGTCAGAGTCCTGCCTGCTTACTCTCAAGCAACCACAACAGGACCTGACAAGTTCCATATGCACTTTTCTGGTGAGTAAGCACTGTAAACTGGGATTTTTTTAAGAAAGGGAACAGCCTTCGAAAAATGAGTGCAGTTAATCAGTCACAAACTCAAGAATGGGTTTGATGGTGTAAGGAATGTACTAAATCACTTTTCTGCTGCATTCTCCAAACATTCAACTCCTTTGTTTTTGTTTTAGCATTTACCGTATTTTTCGCTCTATAAGACGCACTTTTCCCCTCCTAAAAAGTAAGGGGAAATGTGTGTGCGTCTTATGGAGCGAATGCAGGCGGGAGGCTCTGCGCAGCGTTTCCTTTAAAGAGCTGCGTGGAGCGTGTGTGCAGCTCTTTGGGGCTTTTCCCCAAGGAGGGAGAAGGGCTGCCCTTCTCCCTTCTCGGGGGAAAAGCCCCCAAGAACCACACACATGCTCCACACGCTCTTTAAAGGAAGCGTGGCTCTTGGGGGAGCCTTAGCCATGCGCAGCCTCTCCCGGGCAACAGGAGCCTTCATCCCGCTGCTGGGGAAAGGCTGCACATGGCTATCCCATAAGCCAGGACAGCAAGCAGAATCGCTGCGCTGCGATCCCGATTGTTGTCCTGGCTTCTGGGATTCAGAATATTTTTTCCTTGTTTTCCTCTTCCAAAAACGTCTTATGGTCTGGTGCGTCTTATAGAGTGAAAAATGCAGTAAAGGTAAAGGGACCCCTGACCATTAGGTCCAGTCGTGGCCGACTCTGGGGTTACGGCGCTCATCTCGCTTTACTGGTGAGGGAGCTGGTGTACAGCTTCCGGATCATGAGGCCAGCATGACTAAGCCGCTTCTGGTGAACCAGAGCAGCGCACGGAAATGCCGTTTACCTTCCCGCCGGAGCGGTACCTATTTATCTACTTGCACTTTGATGTGCTTTTGAACTGCTAGGTTAGCAGGAGCAGGGACCAAGCAACAGGAGCTCACCCCGTCGTGGGGATTCGAACTACCGACCTTCTGATCGGCAAGTCCTAGGCTCTGTGGTTTAACCCACAGCGAATGCAGTACTTATGAGCAAACATTTGCCAATAGATTATAGAGTAGAAAACTGAAGCCACAGAATCATAGAATCTAGTCTTGCAATGATTCTTTTGCTTGAACCCACAGCCCTGAGATTAAGAGCTTCGTGCTCTACCGACTGAGCATGAGATGTTTCAAAAGCCATCACACAGACAGGAACAGGTTTTTCTTCTGCTGAAGGGCTAAAAATATTGTTTCTGTCTATAGCTCATTTCTACAAACTTTGCAGAAATAAAATAAGTGTCCCGCTACAACTGTTCTTTAAAAGAACCTCTCTCTTTTGTGTGGGCGTCGTCCCCAGATCTCTGGTTCAAAAATGAAAGATGGCCTCCACTTAAATGAATGAGATTGCACAGAAAGCATGCCTGCTAGACGGTGCCTTTCATTCCCCGCCATCAGGCTGCCACGCTTCGGAACATTGCACACATTTAGAAAGAGAGATAATCAGAACAGATGCGGGAGATATAAAAAAGAGAGAGCCGACTGCGTCTGAATGCCTAGAATGCAAACGTTTGAAAGTGCTTGCTAACACTGCCATCCGATCCTCCTCAGCCCCTGCCTTAATTCCAGCTCCTTCCAAACCATATGGCAATTAGAAAGTGTGTTGCTACGCTTTTCTCCTACCACACAAAAACTGTGTCGGCACCGCATTGCTGCGGCCCAACCCTGCAATCCATCTTTTAGGATTTTAGACCCTGCTTCCTCTGCAATGTGGATTGCAACACCCATGTGTCCTACTTCAGACCCTCCAAGTGTACCTATTTTCCAGTAACAGTCCTGGATTTATAGAAGCCATCCCAGTTTCCGTTTCGATCCCAGAATGTCCTGCTTTTCCTTAGGACATCCCTATTTCCATCAGAGAAATGTTGGAGGGGTTGGACCCCCGAGCCAAGGAGACAAGTAACTAGACAACCTTTAGGACACATCTGGTTTTTAAAAAATAATGTTTTATTATGTTTTTGTATATGTTAGAGTCAACCCTGTCAGGTGGGCAGGGTATAAATAAAATTATTGTGATGATTGAATAGGATGTTCCTATTTTCGTGGGAGAAATGTTGGAGGGGATGCATCAGTCTGGGGCCTTGAAGTTTTTCATCATCAGATCTGGACAGGCTGGGCAAGTACACAGCTCACCTGGTCACAGCCTTCCCTGCTGTCATGAGATGTATTGGACCTTCTCGATGTGGATTCGGAGCCACACAACCATAAAGTAGCTGTGTGACACTCTTCCAACTCGTTTACTAAAGAACAACCCTTCTTCCCAAGGCCACAGCCTACTGTACTGCATGCATGGAGTGAACTAAGAAGGTCCTGGGACATCAGGGACTGGCTGGATAATGAAGGATGGCGAGAGATGCTGGCCAAAGAACTCCCCAAGGATGACACAGAGGAAGAGAACTTAGATGCAGGACACTGGTGGTGGGACACAGGGGACCCATCTGAGGAGAGGGCAAG